>NC_083228.1:42382140-43582140 GCF_032191835.1 Heteronotia binoei | reverse complement strand
CTGCTTCTAAATCCTCTGTTCAGCTCCATGTAAAGTTTTAAACCCAGCCCAGCCAAAATGGCAATCTGCTGTTCCCTCACAGGAACTAGACTGGACCCTGCTTTGGTTCCAGAGTAACTGAACATTCAAATGCTGTTAGTACAATACAATACTGTCAGATACTCAAAGTAAATATTTAGATTGCTTTTAATATTAGATAAACAAATCTGCACTGAGCAACATTCTGGAAAGAGAAAAAAAGAGCCCCTTTAGAAGAAAATAAATTCACTTAGATTAAGGTGAGAAAATAAGGGAAGGTGCCATGGAAAAACCAATTCATGCTGGAAATAATTTGACAGGAGAGTCAAATGTCAGCATTTATGTTTACCTTTCATGTTAAACTTCTCTGAGCCAGGCAATATATGAAAAACAGAAGAAGTTGCCAGATGGTGATTCACTGAACAGTAAATATAAAGGAGCAAATATCTCAAAATTCGTAGGACAGGTTTAATAGGGGGAAAAGAGTCCAATAAATTATCACACAGAGACAGATTGAAATGGAAATGCAAAGCAAAGCAGACCCTGATAAATGAACTTAGATTAACCCTGATGTGCCCAAGAGAAATGCCAAGTATTGTCTGTTAACAACTAGAAAGCTTCTGTAGACAATTAAAATATCGTGGCATATTAAAAAAAACAATATGTAATTATGATTTGGCTGTTGTGGTAGCTAAAAGCACAGTGTGTGTAGATTTTGCAGGAAAGATTCTTAGAGAATGCTTCTTCCTAATGATAAACAGTACGCTTGGAGGGGACAGGAGGAGCCTTAAATTCCAGCCAATAGGAAAAGGTTGGTAGCCAAGGAAGTATGGAGGAAATGGAATGAAGAATCCAGCTACACAGGAATAGAAGATTGTTTGCTAGAGCCTGGGAGGGTTGTTTTGCAGCAATGACTACCTGATGTGTCCTGTGCTTGTTTTCAGCTGCTGGGAAGTCAGATTGAGAAGGAGCAACTCTTATTCAATGATGAGTTCCAAAGACCTAATCAGGCAGATCTGCTGTGGGTCTCCCCTTTCTCCTCTGCAGCAGTACACCATAAAAGCTTAAAGGAAGAGTGCTGGATCAGACCTAGAGGTCTTTTTGTCAACTGGGAAAAAAACTGTTGCACAGATAGGCAAATAACTTCTCTAGTATATAAACACACACACAAAAGGTAAAATGCTACTGTGGGGAGTTTATTCTTTAAACTAGAACTGTATTTTAAAATTCTCAGTTTTTAGGTGTGTTAGACAAATTAACGTACACTATAATTCTGCATGTTCATAAAGATTGTACCATATAGATATTATACAAATTGTCTTCTTTAAAGGACCTAAGGAAGGAGTGTGTTATTTCCAACTCCTTAAATGTTCAATATGTTCAATTTTAGTCTGCAATTTTTTTTCTTCATCATACAGATCTTCCTGCTTTCTCTGATGTGAATGCTAGCTTATTCCAAACATGTTTCCCAAATGCTTTCTCAAAGAAGAGATCTGATTAGATTTTGTTCCAGGTGGACATTCTGTTATAATTTCAACTGGGACATAGCCCTTTGAAGTGAATTGTGCAAGTTCCACTTATCTGTATGGTACAGTCTTTTTGAACATACAGAATTGTAGTGTACATCAATTTGTCTGCAATAATATAATACTTTGGATTTTATGTACAGTGTTGGTACAGTATGCTCTGGTGACTTGGAAGGAGAGGGAACTGTTTGGGGTTGGGAGGGGCAAAGGGACAACGGGTGATTTTAGGGAGAAGGGCTGCTGAAATCCATGGGGGCTGCGCTAAACACCATTCATAAAAGCGCAACCAGGGCCGGCTCGCCCACTAGGCAAACTAGGCGGTTGTCTAGGGCACTGAGAGGCCGGGGGCAGCAAATTGGACTCTCCCCCCCTCTGGTGCCCCAGGCAAGCACTTAGTTTGCCTCCCTCCCCTTTCCGGGCCGCCGCCCCCCACCCCCTGGCACTCCACTCGCTTGCCCACTGTTGCTGCAGCAGCAGCGGTGCTCCGTTTGCGCCCTTCCCCCTGCTCACCATGGCTAAAAGTAAGCTCTGCCGGCTTTGCAGCCCACACCTGTGCATTTTGTCTCTTAACAAAATGAACAGGTGCGGGCTGTGAAGCTGGCACTGCTTACTTTTAGCCGCGGCAAGCAGGGGGAAAGGAGTGAGCGGAGTGCTGCCACTGCAGCAGTGGTGGGCAGGCAAGCAGAGCGCCGTGGGGTGGGCAGAGCATGGTGCTGGCGGGACCACCTGCCTAGGGCGCTATTCGCCCTAGAGCTGCCCCTGAGCACAACACAAAGGTACTGTCAGTTAAATACCACCCCCAGCTGTTCCAAGAACACTCAGCATCATGCTTACCCTCAAACTGAAATGCTCTGAATGAAGCAAGGGTTCAAACTGCTCATGTGCTTGCGGGAACTGCAGCTGCACAGGGAGATGGGCTATTGGATTGAGAACAGGTAAGGGGAGGGAGGGTGGAGATTTATAGGGACTCAAGACACGAGAAACTCACTTGTTCATGCGCTGACCAGTGTTGAATAATCAGAAATGCAGGATGGCTGACTGGAGGAAAAGGGACAAAAAACCCCCTCATGGCTCCACATTCAGTTTAACCTGGATCAATTTTGCCCTGGGATAAAAACAGGGGCAAGTGTGGGTTCAGTATAAAATTAAATTAAATTAAATTTAAAATTAAATTCCGGGAATAGGACTGAAACCATAATATCCCACTAGTATAAATACACCCTGTGAGCAGCTTTTAGCTCAGCTTTATCTTCTCCTCCCCCTCTCCCCCCCCCAATAATGGTTGTTTGCTGAAATCACGATTTCCATTTGGGACATTTAGGTTTCCCTTGCACTGCAAATCTTTCCCCCCCACCTTTTCAGTTTTTTCATCCATTTTGTGAATTGTGCTACCTCTCATTGATACACACCACATGGAAAGCTGTTATACACTATTCCATTTGGTTCATTATACCAATTGGACATGGTTCTATTTAGGGAATCTCAGTCACATAATCACATCATGTGTCACTGGGTAATCGCATCCTATTTGCTGTGTGATATCTGATTGTCTTTCTTGAAAACTTGGTGATCTGATTTATGGAAGCCATTGTCAACAACTGAGGCAGTGGTATCAGCAGTTCCACAGCAGAGGTGATGGACAAAAATAATGCCTATTTTTAATTTCCCCCCAGCCCTTTTTTTTACAACAGCCAAAAAAAAAAATTCAAATGAATATTAACAAGTTCAGTGCATCTTAGCTGTTTCTCTTCAAAAAGCAGAAGCAGATACTAAAATAATTTCAGATTGGAGAAACTGTTAGAAACGCTATGGGTATCTCTACTGTTATTTGAAGCACTAGCAAAAGGATAAGTGCTATCATTTGAGGCTACATTCATCTCTGAAGGTAGAATTAATTTTTCCTTGCAACCATTGTTTAGAGCAGGGGTGGGAGACATCCAGCCCAAGGGTCATTTATGGCCATTGGGATCACTTGGTCTGGCCCTTGGGGATTGCTGGGCTGAGCCATGTGGTGGCCTCCCTGGGGCCTGGCTGGCCAGTGAGGATCGTGGAGCCCAGCTGCACTGTGCAGTGGCTTCCCTGGGGCTCAGCTGGCCGGCAGGGATTCTGGGGCCCAGCCGCACTGCATGGCAGGCTCCCTGGGGCCTGGCTGGCTGGCCAGGATTGCTGCAGGGCCTGGGAAAGTCACTGTCACAGTTCAGGTAAGTTCCCCATTTCTTTATTTCTCTTTCTTTCCATTTCTTCCCTCCATTTCTTTGTTTTCCTTAATTTTCCTTTCTTCTCCCCTTTATTTCTCTTTCTTTTAATTTCTTCCCCCCATTTCTTTATTTCCCTTTCTTCTCCCCTTTATTTCCATTTCTCCCCTCATTTCTTTCCCTTTCTTCCCCACAGTTCTTTATTTCCTTTTCTTCCCTCCATTTATTTATTTATTTCCCTTTTCTTCTCCCATTTCTTTATTTCCTTTTATTCCCCTTTCTTCTTTCCATTTCATTTTGCTATCTGCACCTCATTTATTTCCCCCCCCTTTATTTCCATTTCTTTGTTTCCTTTTCTTCCCCCTTTCTTCCTCCCATTTAATTTCTTTATTCTCTCTTCATCCCCCATTTCTTTATTTCCCTTTCTTCTCCAGATTTCTATATTTCCCTTTATTATCCTTTCTCCCTCTCTCTCCCTCCCTCCCTCTCTCTCTCTCTCGCCTGAGTAGTGGGCATTGGGAAGGACTATTGCTGGGGTATGTGGGTACCTTTAAAGGTCTGCTGGTGGCAGCTGCTGTTTCTGCATGAAGGGAGGGGAGGCAGGGGTGGGAGCTGACTACCACCAGTTCAATTTGCACTTGATTATCCCATATGGTGTGGCCTAATATGTTAATGATTGTGTGTGACCTAATATACTAATATTAGGGGATGTGGTCTAATATGCTGAGTTCCTGCGGGGCTTTTTCTACAAAAAAAAATCCCGGGACCTAGCCATTTGCTTAGAGCGGCGGGCCATGGTGTGTCTGTGCTAAATTAGGCTCTCCCCACATGACTTCAAATAGAAAAACAATTATTTGTATTAATTTTGCTGACCTGAATCATTCTTCATTGCCGGAGCACTGTTTTTTAAGTTGATACATTTTGTTTGGCCTGCGAATGATGTTATACATATCCAAATGGCCCTTGGCAGAAAAAAGGTTCTCCACCCCTGGTTTAGAGCGTTTACACTGGCAATGTCCGCTATTGTCCTGCCAACCTTGATCACTTTTCTGTCACACCAGCAAGTGGAAACACATTTTTATCCCACACACCCAAACTGGCTTTCAGTGTTAAAAGCTAATAACTAATTGGTTAAAGAACAATCAATGAACTAATATGGCAGCTGAATAATATGGCAGCAAAGTTAGTGTAAGACAATTAAAACAATTATATTATACAAGCCACAGAACAATACAAATAGCAAGGCCAGCCAGCCAGCCAGCCAGCCAAATATCTGCACACAGTGAAGCCATAGCACCCACAGCAATGTTTGCCCACACCAAGGGGGTGATGGAACTTGGGGCTATGTGGTGGGGCATTGGGCAGGAGTGTGGCTCACAACTGAGGAGGAATGGTTCACAATTGAGGGCAGTGAGGGGGGTATGGCCCTGAAATGCCCTGCCATTGCTATGGGCCTAACTGGCACCACCCCCTTAGCCAGCAAGACCCTCAGGACTAGAGGTCCCAGCATGGACCCACCAATGACCAAACTCACTACAGTCTCCCACAGGGATTCTAGTCACCAGGTAGGGCCTGGGGATCTTCTGGAACTGCAGCTCATCTCCAGACTATAAAGATCAGTTCCCCGAAGAAAACTGATACATTGGAGGGTGGGCTGTATGAAATTGCTGTGGTCTCTGTCCTCACCAGGCTGCACTGCCACAGGAATTTACCAACCCGGACTTGGCAACCCTTCCCCAGGCACTGCTGGTGGCCAGGGGGAACCTGACAACCCTAAAGCACTCCAAAAGCAGTGGAAGCAAAGGGCTAGGGCTGAAGTATGGACCTTGTACAGGCGTGCACATCTGGCAGCCTGAGGCCTCCTTTCTGCTAAAAACATACTAGGAGAGACAGAAGTTACCACAGGATCCAGGCCCCATTAGTAGGGAAGCTAACTCAGCTTGTGAGAAACTTAAAGTGAGCCCCAACAACACCTGTAGGAAAATGCCCTTTATAAGGCTGTGCGTGGTCAACTTGTTTTTAACCCTGTTGACAGCCTTACAGATTACCTGCCATAAACTGCTAGAACCTTGCTATCTGATCTTAGGCTACTTTTGGACTATACTACAGAACTTTGACTTTGGATAGAAACCCTAAAACCCTTGCTTGTTGTGGCCTGGGACTTGTCTCCAGCCTGGTAAGCAGAACATCCTGCTTAGTTTCTGAGATCAGTGTAGCCTGGGCTATCCTGGTTAGTATAAAGTATTTCGTATTTAAAGCTGTTTTCAACAATACACAAGTGCCTGGGAATTTTAAACCTAGTTTTGGAAAACTGGCGAGTTCAGAACCTGACAGATGTATGCAGGAAGGGAGTTCCAGAAATGCTGCAACAGAGAAAAAACCCTCTCTCTAGTAACCACCCACTGCATTTCTGAAGGCAACTGGGAAGCACTGGTGGATCACAGAAGTGTTGGGCAGGCCTGTGGTCCCTGTCTTTTTGCTGTTTGATACAAATGTAAATACAAAGAATTTATTTCTTTGGACACTTTTTTTACCCCTCTTTTCTCCACTGTATGGATCAAAGTGGTTAACAATATGAAAAAAACAGCAGGCTATAAATACAATAATTCTACCTGGCAGCAATAAACTAATCCATGCAGGAGGGAAAGAGAGCAGAGCCGGTAGCAAAAGCTCTGCCCACAATGACATCAGTTTCTCTGCATGTGAAAGACACTTAGTCTGAACCACTTTTATAGAAAAGCCTGCATATATCTGGAGGAAGAGTGGACTGTAATAGTCTATCCATTTAATTTAATGTCAGTGTTGAAGATATATCTGTGATGTGCTTGGCATATTATGTGATTTTATTTTAAATTCTTGTTTGGAGTCCTTGTGAATTCTAGGGTCACAAACCCAGCTACAGCTACGCACTTTGTAGTGATTTTGATTTAAACAGAACGTTTTAAAGATCCGTTTAACTCCACTGTTAAAGTCAGCAAGACCTAAATGAGGTTGCTTTCACATGGGAACAGTTCTCTGTTTCTGCTCTGATTGCCTCTGCAAATATTAAGGTTTTCATGCTGTCAGGGCTGCTCCTGCACAGAGATTTATTCTGTGCTTTCTCCTCCTGCCTGCCATTCTGTCCTGCTATCAGTGAGTTTTTTGCCAGTTTTTTTTTATTTCAGTAGTTAAGATATGGCTTTACAGAGGTTTAGGAGAAATCACTGCAGAGCTGGGGGAAACCTGGGGGAAATCAAAAGTCAGATTTAAATCTGCTGAGTCTGGGGGTTGGGTGGAAATTGGCAGCAAAATCTCCAGAAGGAACCTCTTGCAGGATTTGGTGTTGTAAAAGGCAAGTTCCAAGTCTTTCGTCTTTTCGCCTGTATTCTATTTGGAGAGACTCCTGCCTACACATGTACAGCTCCTTTCAAATGATCAGGTACCACATAAAAGAAAGGTTTTCCACCTCAGGAGAGAATCTTCTCATGCATATTGTGGTATGCAGAGGTCGTTTTGTAGAAAAGAGGTACTGGAGCTCATTAGCACAACTCATTTGCATAATTCATTTGCATATACCACAAATCTTAGAGTTCAGCAAAATTCTCACATGGTGTTTGAACAATGGAGCCAAGAATTTTTGGGGGGTGGGGGGGAGTAAGAAAGAAAGAGCTCCTGCCCAAAATGAGACCTGGTTGTATGTGTCCCACATCAACCTACCACCCACTGCAATCATCTTCAACACTGTTTTGTGTGCCTCTGAGGGCAACCCAAGAAAGAGCCTTCTCACTGTGGCACTGAAACTTTGGAACTCTCCACAGGAAGATTCTTTCATCTCCCTCTGTCATTATCATCCCACAGTGGGTGAAGGCTTCTTGGTTTTGTTGTTTTATGTACCCCCAGTAAACTTTTAGTGGCCCTCCTTCCTGGTTGTGTTTGTATGTCTATATGTTTTTATTGTATTGTATGTGTATATGTGTGTGTGTGTGTATGTTTAAATGCTTTAATGCCTTGATTAAAGACAGCCAGTTTGGTGTAGTGGTGGACTGTAATCTGGGAAAATCAGCTTTGATTCCCTACTCCTCCACATGCAGCCAGTTGGGTGATCTTGGGTCAGTCACAGTTCTCCCAGAACTCTGTCAATCCCACCTACCTCACAGGGTGTCAGTTGTGGGGAAAGGAAGCAGATTGCAAGCCGCTCTGAGCTTCCAAGAGAAGTGTTTTATTATCTTTTCTATTGTAACCCACCTCAAATTCTGGTAAGATAGAAAGGTGGCTAATAAATACTTTATATAAATAAATAATAGTATTTGGTTCCCAGAATGATCTAAAAGAGAACAGGAGTTTATTAGTAACTAGTTAAAAAAAATTAAAAGCCCTCATGAAGTTTAACAAAAGGGCAGGGCCAGGTCATATCTTAGGAAGTGAGCAGTGACTCATGAAGCTTTTATTGAAATCAATGTTAGTCTTTAAGGTACTTCAGGACCTTCATTTTATAGAGCCAGCACTACATTGCAACTCTTGGTTTGGGCTTGCCCCATCACCACAGACAGAAGGCCTCAAGATGTTTCCTTCCTCTGAACCTTTGAGCTGTGTTTCCTTTGTCTCTGTCCTGAACCATCTCCTGATGTTTGGCTGGGAAGCCCTGGAAATATATCCTATACTCCTTTGCAACACTAGATCTGCTTTCAGAAGATCACCTGTGTCCTACCAACCACTATACCTCACTGCTTCACAATTTTTTTTAAAAAAATGTTCAGTTTGGATTTTGGCATAAGCCCCTGGCTATTCTCAGTTGTGTGTGTGTTAGAGGTACATAGAGAATGCCTCCCATTTCCATTTTCACAGGAAAAGCCATAGCAGAAGCACTAACCTAAGCTGGCAAAATGTACTCCCAGCCACTTCTGTTTGTCTATGGAAAGAGAAGTCCTGGAGCAAGAGAAAAGTTAAGGTATACTTATTGCTTTTTGTTGTAGAAAAAAAAAACCGAGTCCAGTAGCACCATAAAGTTCTGCCACAAAGGGAAGCATGCATTGTAAGTTTTCTGTCATGAGAGAGTAGGACAGAGGTCTATAATGTTTGGAGTGTAGAACATGCTGGAACAGTATTTAGATTAATCTGTTCAGCTTTTGTGACATTATAAATTAAGAGCAACTGAGGTTATTTGTTTCACTGTACATGTTTAATGAGTGGCTAGAGTACACAGAATTTAGGATAGGCACTCTGAGCTGTTTAGTTTAAATCTAAATAAGTAAACTAAGTGGTCTTTAAGCTGTTTGTGAATTCTGAATGCCCTTGTAAGCATTAAGTTCTAAGCTGCTGAGATATGGACACTACAATAAAGCAATTTCTTCCTGTTGTGGCTAATTAACCTACCAAAAACATACGCTTTGATACTTCATCCAAGGTTAATGGGCATACTCCTATTGTGTTGGATAAATTTGTAGGAAAACATGCAAACTGTCTTATAGTATATATAGCTGGCTTTATGGCCTGTCTGAGGATTAAGGTTATAAAGATGAGCAGAATAACATTCTCATTTAGGTCAGGAATTAAGAGCTTAATGATAGCAGGAAAGAGACGATCTAAACCAAAAGGAACCGTTATATGCATAATATGAAAAGGCTCTATTTTGAATCAGACCATTAGTGTCTCTGCTGGGTCTCAGGCAGAGACTTGATCCTTTTACCTGGAGACTGAATCTGGGACTTCCCCATGCCAAGCAAAGGCTCTACCATTGAGCCACAGCTCCACCCCCAAGGTTTCAAAAGTACTGTTTAATCTGAAAATTCAGTTTGCTGCACCTGGAACTAAGGGTGTGCATTTGGTTCGGCCAAACCGAATAGACCTCCGAATACCCCCTGATTTGGAAGTATATGACATTGTATACTTCTGAATCCAGTTTACAGGCATTATACAGGAGCCGTATACGGCTCCCGTATACTTCCGAATCAATATTCAGAAGTATTCGGAAGCCAATAGAAAAGGTGGGAAAGGAGCTTCTGCAGCCTCAGGGAAGCTGCTTGCCTGCCTTCCCGCCTTTGGAAGCCTTTTCCCACCTCTCCCATAGCCTCCCTGGGATCAGGGAGGGAGGGGGAGGGGAAGAGGAGCCTCAGCAGCCAATCGAAAGCATGCATTTGCAATGCATTTTGCAAATGCATGCTTTGCAGGGCTGTTGTGTAGCTGATGGCTGGGCTAATCCCCCAGCCATCAGCAGCATTGTTGTTCTTTTGTTTACTTGGGTATCCAAGTAAATGCTGTTCTCTGGCCAATCACAGAGCAGTGGTATTTTTTGAAACTGCTCTGTGTAGGGCCAGAGGAGCTTTTTAAGGAGTCTGCCTGGCTGGATTCCATTCCATTGCTGCTGTGTTGGTGTGTGAGAGAGATTGTGCTGAGAGATTGTGCTGCGCTGGCCCCTGGCCTCAGCTGCTGCTGCTCTCTCTCAGCCTTGCCTGACCTGCCTGGAGAAGAGAAGACATCTAAGGTAAGACAGTGTTGGGGTTCTTGTTTTTATTTTAGTTAGGATAAAGGTAAAAGGACTTTTTAAGACTCAGAGTCCCTTTACTTATCCAGAATTGGGTGGGTGGGTACTGGGTAGCTTATTTGGGGTTAGGGTTAGAGGGTTCTGCTGGGGTGGGGCCGTTGCCAATTTGCCTATATCTTACTTTAGTGAGAGGACTTTTAAAAGTGCAGTGTCCTTTTACTTTTCCTGATTTTGTGTGGCTTGGATTTCTTAGAGTTAGGATGAAGGGGGTTTTTTTTGGGGGGAGGGGTTGGTAAAGTTCCTGTATTGTTAAAAGTCAAGTTTTTTTTACTGTTTTTAAAGGATTCTGTGTTTGATTTGTTGCTGCTGTGTTGTGCTGCTGTTGTTCCTTTTCTCTTCTGGTTCTTGGGTGAGGGCTGTTTGGCCTAATTTTTATTGTTTAAAAGTTCATTTTTTAACAGTTGAGTTTGTTAGCCTTTTCTCAGTGGTTTGTTTGGATCTGCTATTGGTTTTGCATCCTGTCCTGTTGTCCCTTTTCCTGGTTCTGGTTTGGCGGGGTTGGGGGTGTGTGTTAAAAGTTAACTTTCTTTCTGTCATGTTTTTTTTAATTACCTCTGGTTGGTGTGTGGGCTGTGTAGGGTGGCCACAGTTGGGTGCAGTCTTTTTGGGCCAGGGGGGTTGCATGCGGGGGAGTCCCCTGAAGCTGCTCTGCAGTTTTGGGGCCTCTCCCTCATACCCCCCTCTGGCCCAGAACCACTTTCCCCACAGCAGTTATAGTGGAGAAAGTGGCTAATTGGGCTTTCCCCAGCATTGGTGGCAATGGGCCTTTTGGGGAGCCCAAAGACAGGGACCCTCTGGTCCAATCTTTTTGGGACTTTGGGTTTTGTAGGAGAGAGTCCCCTGTGGGTTCCCTGCAGTTTTGGGGGCTCTCCCTCAAACCCCCTGCCCCCCAGTAGCCTCTGATTATGTCCTATGTTGCCATTGATTTCAATAGCCCATAGGGTATAATGGTGGGATAGAATGGGAACCCCTGGCCCAAACTTTTTGGGACTTGGGGGGTTCGTAGGGGAGAGTCCCCTGCATGTCCCCTGCAAATTTGGGGGCTCTCCCTCAACCCCCCTCCCCTCCAGGCAGCTTCCAATATATCCTATTTTGCCATTGATTTCAATGGCCCATAGGGTATAATGGGGCCGTATATTCGGAAATAGCCGTATATCTCCAGTATATACGGCTATTCCGAGTACTGGTATGTGGAAATATACAGTATTCCAAATATTTTGGCCCCGTATATTTCCGAATCTGATTATTTCCGAATATTTTTTTTTTTGCACATCCCTACCTGGAACCTGACAGGTTGGACAAATGGAGGCTGAATCTACCCATTTATCTATCAAAATTAATATTGACTGGCAACAGCTTTTCAGGATCTCAGATACAGGTCTTTCATATCACCTGCTACCCCACCCTTTTAAATGTAAATGCCAGAGACTGGACTTCTGTATACAAAACAGATACTCTATGACTGAGCCATGGTTTCTCCCCAAAGGCTTGTTCTTTGCTAGATGAAAAATCTGGAGTGGCCCAATGCATTGACTATCCATAGCTCAGTGCCCAGAAGCACCCTGAAAACATTTGTGCTTTCCTCTGTCCTTTTTAGTACGGTCGTGCCTCCTCACTTTTTGTTTTAGAGCTACCTATAATTAGCTTTACATGTGTCCTGATGTCAGGGCTAACTACAGTTTGCTAAAACCATAATTTACAACCTTATTTCTAAACTGTGATTGCAAACAGTAGTTTGGCAAGAACTATGGCAAGCGCTAGCACAGATATCGTTGGCAATGCCAATGATAATTAGATCTGACATTTAAGGGGAGGATGTCCACAGATGAAGGGAGAAGCATAAGAATCTGTCATACATTGCCAATAATCTCATTGTGCTTAGGCAGTGGCGCAGCATGGTGTTTGTACCAGAGCCACTTCCGAACATCAACTGTTAATGAAAGAAGCAGGTAAACCGTGATTCCCTGTTTAGGGAGGCAGTTCTCTTCTAATTGGCTAAAACACACAATTTCCAAGTTCTGTTAGCTTTGTTATTAAAGGTTTGTCTTGCTACTGTGCTTTGAAAATATAAAGAACTAATTGTGCAATAACTTCTTTGCATAAACGAGTTTCTGCCTATCTAGAAACCAAGGACAGGTGTGTGCTCTTGCATTTCTGAAGTATGGTGCAATCAGCATACAAAATTGTTTTCTAAATCAAACTGCTTCTAAATCCAACTTCTAAATCCAGCACCAGCAGAAAGCCACAAAAACAGCTGAGTGGCAGGGATCGCTCCCCTCCACTGAGCTGTTTTGGACTTTCTTATGCAGTACTGCTGCTGCAGTCTGTGGCCACATCCCTGCTGCTGCTGCATGACTTGCCATGACAGTCTCTTCCACCTTGCCACTGACTGCCTTAGCTGGCTGCCCCTTCACCACTGCTGGCCTCTCCTCCTCCACTGGCTTCCTGGGTAAGTTCTCACTGGCATGCCTGTGTGTCAAGGGCATCGTCAGGCAATTGAGGGTGGGGGGGAAGCACCCAGGCTCTTCTGGATCATCAGACAATAAACGTGTGCTTCCCCTGTTGAAGCAGCACCCAGCCCCATCCCTGGACAGGCTGCTTCCCATTTTCCTGCTTTCTTTCTTAAAGTTAAAGGGACTACACAAGATTTGAAACAGCTGAGCAGTTGGGAGAGCTCCTGCCACGCAGCTGTTTTTGTGGCTTTTTGAAAACCCCATTTAAAGGGACTGAGGCCCCTTTAAATGAGGTTTGTTGAGCCCATGAACCAAACCAGTTAGTCAGAGACCAAACCAGTTTGTGGTTCAATTCATGGTTCAGCCAAGAAACACAAACTGAACTGCATTTTTGTGGTTTGTGCCCATCCCTAGTATTGCATTCAGTTTTTTTTTAAAAAAATGCCTATGACTCATTTTTATGGTGTGTTTATTACTAATAATTCTTACATGATTTTATGATGTTATTGTATTGACACCTCAAGCAGAACTCTGGACAGGTGTCATATTCATGTTCCTAAAAAATGCAATCCTCCAAGGTTGCGGACCATCTACTGGAGCTCATCTCGCTCCTTACTGGTGTTGGTGTAGATGCCCAATGTTACCTCTAAGCCTGACACTGCTGCCAGGGTCCAACAGCTCTGGGACGGACCTCTAGAACTTTGTCCAGCATTGGGCGAAAGCGGGGTAACACAGAAGGCAGCACAACACTTTGAGCCAGCCCAGTCTTTGGCACTACTCTTCTGGGATAGCAACTCAGGATTTCCAGGCGGGAAACAGATGAGGAGAATTTGCTTTTCAGAAAATCTCTGGAGTTAAGGAAAAACCCAGACACAATTTATCCTGCATAACACCAGTCCCCAGGCAAAGTTCGTTTGCACCAGTATAAGCTTCTAGTTATCACCTCAGAATCAATTTTTTACTGTACTGTTTCAGTATGCAGGCAGGCAACATGTTTTCTTGGTGTAACAAGCAACAGTTTTCCAAATACAAATTTATTCTAAGCTATTTTTAAACCTGCTTTTCATCTTGAAGTAACATAGCAAAACAAAAATGAACTAAGGATCGGTGGAAAACTCAGAAATGTAAGACCAGCTTTCTTTCCTGTCATATTTTCCCCACTGCAGAAGCACTCTAAAGAAGAGTTCTTGCTGGGCTTGTGACTGACTCTGTATCATCCTCTTCCAGTACCTAGGGAAGGAGCAATAAGGGAGATGGAGGGAGGAGCAGCAACAGGAGAGAGATGTTGTCTGTCAATTTTACCAATATCCAGAGCAGTCCTGAGGATGATTTAAATTGTACCAGACAGCCTGCCTCTAGAGAACAAAGATGTGCAAAGAGGCTGTACGGTGCCAGGTTTGTACCTGCTTCTTCAGCCCTTGGCAGCTGAGGACAGGACATAAGAGAATCTTTAGTTAGCCTGTAATGGGTGATGGGACTGAATGGGATGTCTGCAGCAACTATTGCCTGATTAGAAAAGAAATTAATTGCTTCACTCTAGAAATGGTCTCATCAGCTACCAAAGGAATCATAAGCAAACATAATTCAAACAACAGAAAGGATACTGGAGAATTTATTTATACACAAGACAAGCTTAAGTATCAGAGAAGAACTAAGTGCCCTGTACCATTGTAGAAAGGTTTAATGACTTGGCTTGTTAGTAGTTTGCTCATTTTTAATCATTTTAGGCCAGGGGTGTCAAACTCATTCTTTCCTTCCTTCCCCAGGGGACCAGGAAGGGGAGGAGCCTCAACCAATAGAAGGAAGAGAGGCTTGGCTCAGTAGCTCTGCTGTGCAATTGAGAAAGCCTGGCAAAGAAAGCTACACTTCTCCCCCCCCCCCCCTTCGTCCCCAAGGGAGGAACCTCAGCCAATGGAGAAAGTAGAGGCTATGCTCTGTAGCTTCTGTGCAATTAAGCAAGCCTTGCAAAGCAAGCTGTTATGCAGAAGGAAGCAAGAGAGAGGGAGAAGGAAGCAGATGACAGCCTGTTGCTTGAGGGCTTGATAGGAGCCCTCCGGAGACCTGATTTGGCCCCCAGGTCACATGTGTGACACCCATGTTTTAGACTGTTTTATTATTTATCTTGTTCTGTTTTTTGTAGGATTGCATGTTTTTCTTTGTCATCTGCCTTGAACAGGTTCTCTGGATGGGTGGCATATGAATTTTCTAAAAGCATAAAACAATGGGGTCACTTCTATTTTTTGCTTTGTTTCTATTACCTAAAGGGCAGTTGAACATTTGATGGATGTTGCTCTGGGGGGACTATAAGTTGCAAAAATCCTGACAGCAATGTCAATTGTAACCATACTCGGTGAAAGAGCATCTGTTTTGTATGGCAAAGGTCCCAGGTTCAATCCCTGGCTTCTCCAGTTAAAAAGACCAGCTGGTAGGTGATGTGAAAGACCTCTGCTTGAGACACCAGAGAGCTGTTGCCAGTCAGAGAAGACAATATTGGCTTTGATGGACCAGTGGTCTGATTTGGTATAAGGCAGCTTCATGTCTTTATAGCAGAAACCATAAAGAATTGGGGGGAATTCAGTAACAGACTTAAAGATTTCCTGCTAGAGCAAAAAAATTCAAAAGGGAGGCTGCAGCATTAAGTCCCAGAATTGGAATTCCCAGGGGTGGAATTCTAGCAGGAGCTCCTTTGCATATTAGGCCACACACCCCTGATGTAGCCAATCCTCCAAGAGGTTACAAAAATGAGCCTTGTAAGCTTTTGGAGGATAGGCTACCTCATGGGTGTGTGGCCTATTATGCAAAGGAGTTACTGCTAGAATTCCACCCCTGGGAATTCCTATGCAGGCCAGATACTACCCAGCTTGCACTTAGAGACTGGCTATGGGAGTAGACTAGCCAGCCTCCAAATACGGCCTGGGGATCTCCAAAAATTACATCTGATCTCAAGATGACAGAAATCAGTTCCCCTGGAGGAAATGGCTGCTTTGGAGAGTGCACACACTAGGCATTATTACCTCATCCTCCTCAAGGCTGCATCTCCACCCCCCCCCCCCCGCCCCGCAAAAAAAAATCTTCAGGAATTTCCCAGTCTAGAGCTGGCAACCCTAACTGGGAGTGATTACCTTATTAGAAAGTTGTGGTCCTTCCTCAGTTCTCTCCCTTTCTCTTCCTCTCCCCCCCCCCGCCAAACTCTGTGTTCTGAATTAACTGTTTTTCTCTTTTGAATGAATCTTGTTTTTCTCTGTGCTCTGCAGTGCAATGGATTGAAATGATAGGCTGTCTGACCTCCCTTTGTGATCATTCATATATTTACTATCCCTTCTTCTGTGTGGATCCTTTTGTGCCCTTAAACTGGCTGAATGTAAGTCTTAATGTATCTAACTAAGATGTTTTGGCCCATGAAAGCTTCTGATGCAACACAAAATTGTATGCAAAATGTACTAAAACACAGCAAAACCAGCATAGCTTTATGGCATTTATAAATGAGGCTCTTCCTGTCATATTTCATTGAGTCACTATTACTAGCTTGATGCATGGATTAAATTGATCAGACTCCTAATCATACTTACTTAACAATGTAACTGTCTTCTTTTCCTTGTTCCAACCTCTGGCATTCAGTGGTATGATTTTATTTGAGGAGACCAGACAAAAGTGGAATGGAGCTAATCAGGTTATTATTAATAGTTTCTAAATTATCTGCCAAAAGACATTCATACAAAGTAATTTAATGAGATCCATGGGGAAGGCAGCTGGATATCTAACTAATTCAAAACTGCAGAATGGTTTATTTCTTTTTATTAACAAGCTCCTTCAACAAAAGTTCTCAAGCACACAATCAATACAACAGAATAAAATCTAGCAACACATTGGGTTATTTTTGGATTTGAATCTGCTAACAAATAGATCACCCAAGATTCAACAAGAAGCAGGATAGGCATAATCCAAAAATCTCTAGGTACAGTCCATTGGTCACAAAATAACACAAGATGGTCTATAGTCTCTATTGCTCCAGATGAGCAGCAACAGGAGCAATTTGAAAATGGAATGATACCAAAGCACTTTTTCAGTTCTGCAGCCGGTAAAATGTTTAAGGCATGAGAGCATACCTTTGACTAGGGATTGTAAGGAGATTTAAATAATGGAGAATTCCACTTAAAAGAATTCAGCTCTATGTGTATGTTTCTTCTAAAGTACACCTTGTCCCATTTAAGAATGGTTCTCATTTAAAAGTATTCGATCTAGAAGAGATAGGAATGTTCAGTCACAGCTCTCGCACGGATCCATTTGATTTACCGACCTTCTTGGGACACCATATTATCATGGCTTTATGGCCTTATGAAACTCTTTTACTATGCAATTAATTTCTTTTTGTGCATTTTTGCACCTAACATGTCTAACTGAAAAAGGAAAAGCAGGAGGAGAAGAGTTGGTTTTCAAACCCCGCTTTTCTCTAATCTTGAGATTCTCAAAGCAGCTTACAATCACCTTTCCTTCCTCTCCCCATAACCGTTACTTTGTGAGGTAGGTGGGGATGAAATACTTCTCCCCCCCCCATTTTTTTTATTAATGAGGGTTTAAACCAAAGAGAAAAACAACAACCAGAAAACATTAAGAGAAAAGAAAAGAGATAGAGGACTAAAAATAAGAACAGGGGAAAATATATATAAATAAGTGATCTATTTTCCCCACAACAAATACAAGCAAAATTACAGATTTAACACTTACTTTCTTAGTACCAAAGAAATTAGTTTCTCTTTATTTCTAACTTCTAATCTTTTTACCATTTAATCCTTAAATCCACATCTCATCAGTTAATTTTTTCCATTTCCTTCAAAAAGTCTATAAAAGGTTTTCAGTTAGCGATAAGCAATGTTTTTTCTTTAATCAAGGAAGTAAGTTTAGTTATCTCTGCAAGTGTCATCATCTTCATCAACCATTCCTCTGTAGTGGGTAATGTCGAACTGTTCCATTTTTGTGTATATATTAGTCTCACTGCTGCTGTCATATATAAAAACAAAGCTCCATGATTTTTTTCTAGCTGTCTATCAATAAGTCCCAGAAGCAAAGCCTCTGGTTTCATTTAAACATTAGTCGTTATAACCCTCTGAATTAAAGAGTGTATTTGTGCCCTTTTTCTTTCACTTTGTTTCGTGACCACCATAAATGATAAAATGTCCCTTCATTTTGTTCACATTTCAACATTGAGATATTTTTATACATTCTAGCTAATTTCTCTGGTGACATATACCATTGGTGCATCATTTTATTAAAAATTCTCTTTAAAACTGGAGCTCAACATAAGTCTGAGACCCCTTCCTCCACATGTTTTCCCATTGTTCCATTTCTATATTATGTCCAAAGTTTTTAGCGCATTTCATCATAGACCCTTTCACACATTCTTCTGTTTCAAATTTCAACAAAAGTTTATACATACTGAGAGACTTCAGAGAGATTTGTGATTGGCCCAAGGTCACCCATCTGGCTTCAGATGGAGGAGTGGGGAATCAACCCTGATTCTTCGGATTAGAGTCGCCATTCATAACCACTAAACCACACTGGCTTTCACACTGGAATTTCAATGCTGCTTATCGTAACATATGCATGTGGGTTATGTCTACTGTTCTCACAACACAATATACATCCTCACAAAATGAGAAATGAGAGATAGCAAGAAGCAGGAACGTGGCAGGATGTCAGAAACTGAAGGCTGAGGACTTAAGAGCAACCATAAGACCAATATGTTGCCTCTCCACTCCTTTTCCTGTTATGCCCATGGATTCTGTGCTGTGTTGGGCATGAGCAGCTCTGAATATTCATGGGGTGCTTTTTCCTAAATGTGGATGTCATATTCTATAGATCTATGAAGTCTCAGCTTTTTAAAACCACAGAAATCAAGTGGGGTAGAGTCAGGTCAGTGTGTTAATATGGCATCTGCACATGGCAGGGTGTAAGCTTTGGTTTTACTGTATAGATACTAGCTGTGCCCAGGTCTGGGGACCATGTTCCAGACATTTCCATATTTCCTCTAGTTCTTCTTTAGGAGTCTGGGTTGGTAGAAGTACAAAATGAAACACTATGAGAACAATTTAAAAAGTAATCACCGTGTCTGCTAAGATCCCTATGACACTTCACTTCACACACACTGCACACTGCTAGAGTGTTGATTAGAGCATTTATTCAACTGCAGATTACTGAAGAAAAGGTCTAATCTGACAGTATCCTGCACATTTGGCCCCCTCTGGGAAATTTCAGTCTATCAAGGGCTGTTAATAATGCTTTTACAAAAAAGGGCAATACTTGCAGAGCTGAACAGTCGGTATAAGACATGAATAGGTGTGTGCCTGTCAGTATAATGGAGCTCAACTTCATATGTGTATCCTGCTGCATTATTCTACCATGTGTGTTTGAGAAGACATGAGTATGCTAGATCCACATAAGTGTGGATAATTGTCTATCCAGTATTATGCAATTGGCTCACTTTCCTCTGGTTTAGTCCACTGTGCCTATGATAATTCACAATTGTATTTAAGGCTGATAGGTGTTATTTCCTTGTTGTTCCACCCCTGCCTAGCAGCTATTCCCTGGTGACATAGCTAGAAGAATGGGACCCCCATGGAGAAAAAGTCATGTGTGTCAGGATGGAGCCTTCAGTGCAAAGGGGAAATCAAATGAAATTGCTTTTTCTCTCTTCTTCATTAGTTGAATGACAGTAGGATACAACCATATATATTTTCAACTAGAATGCAGCTGGATGCTAGAGATGATCTGCCATTTACTCCCAGATACCTTCAGACTTCATCTCAAGTTTTGTGCCTGAAAGATTGGTGCCAAAGGATAATAAAAAAGCATAAAACAGCATTCTATATTACTAAAAAAAACCCTCTTCAATCTAGTATTAGAACATAAAAATAACAACAACAAAAACAAAAAATACCAGAAGAAACCCTCAGTTAAATGCTTGGGTAAAAATAAATATTTTGGTCTATCACCTAAAGGGCAGTCATGGAAGCACCAAACTGAAACATGGGTTGATTTTAGTGGCTTTAGGTGAGCCAGAATTAGGCCTGAGTCAAATCAGGGCGGGATTTTTTTAAAAAGAGGAATTGTGCCCTTCCCATTTATCAGATCTCCTCACTTGCCAAAGAGGAGCATCCTTTCCCTACTTACCCATGATAGCTTTGGACCAGGGGAAAGCACCCTTTAAAATGCTCTTTTGCATTCTTTAGGGGTGCTTCCTCCCCATCCACCCCCCACTTTTCATTTTACAAAAAAAAGGTCATGTAGGCAGTAAGATTTGCCTATATGCTGAAGTTCCTGAGGGCAAATGAAACCAATGCAAAGTAAGGGAACACTATACTTCCCTTTGGCAGAAATGTTTAACCTATCTGTACAGTCGACATTTTATTTTATTGATAGCTAGATAATACTTAGCATTTTTTGACCAAGAAACAAAAGTCATAGGATGCTGCCTTATCGTAACTAAGACTAATCACCCACATAGGTCCATCTTATACGATTGGCAGCAGTTTCTACAGACAGAGAAAGGTCATTTCTGAAATCCTTTGACCAGAAATGCCAGGGACAGAATGTGGATATTTTGCATGCAAAGCAAGTGCTCTGCTAGTAAGCCACACTCTGCTCCTCTCCTCTTTGGCAGAAACTCATATCCAGTGGTGTACATTGCTCGTTTATTGCTACACCATTCAGGAGATTTCATGTAGTTATGCTGATAGAGTTACCCAGTGCCCTAGGCTTAGCTATTTGAATATGAATTTTTAAAATATGACTTTTGGTACAAAATTTAATGGAGAAGCTGTTCAGTATTGCTGTTGGTATCAAGAGAAAAAATATTAAAGATAATATTCTTTGCAAAAAGCATAATCTTGCATGGTACAGTGCTCAACTATACCAGTCTGTGTATTATTCTCTATACTCCAGTGATCTTTAACTTTTCCAAATCTGGGACCCTATTTCTATTCCTTCCAAATGGCAGGCCTGAATGGCAGGCCTTACTGAACTGCAAGGATAAGAAGGAAGACACATGTCGTCAGAGTAACTTGATTAGAAAAGGTGGAGTTAGTGGTTATGACCTTACCAAGGCCACGAATTTGCACAGCAGACCAACAGAGCTGGGGAGAAGAAATAAAAGCCAAGAGGTAATGTATCAGAGTGAAGACTTAAAAAGAAATCCTCTTGACTGCTCAGGGAACTCATTTCACTGTCCTGCTTTTCCTCACATTATGTGTGTAAAAAGATGAACTTTTACATCAGCTTAAAGGTGCAATTGACTCCTATTTTGTTTTACATCAGCTGCCTTTGAATCTTTTAGGAAGGCTGGTTATAAATATTTTCTGAATGAACGAACCATTGTGTGTTGTTTCTGTTTGGAATTATTTTAAAATATCCATTATTTGCTTGGTTTAGGCTACCCTTATGTTATTTATTTGAATGCCATTTATGAAGCAACCTCACCATTTCCTGAACCTTGCTTCTCTGTTTGAATAAATGTCCATAGATCTCAACGTGCAAAAATGAGCTGGCTCATTTCTCTTGCATTATGTGTGATGCTTTATGGATAAACTAATCCTCCATAACCCACTCTATAAAGAAAAGGTGTTCAGTTCCTCTTTTAGCTACACCTGAGAACTAATAAAGATATTCATTCATTGAAAGCACTTGGGTACATGACTTAGTCTTAAAAACTAAATTGGCAGTGCCCCATGTATTGGGCATAAAAAGCTGCCAGACCAAACTCTATATAATTAGGAATCCTTAAAGCTGTAGGGTTTGATGTGTCCTTATGAAAACAGGGCACCCATTGTATTCTCTCTGACTAAGATGTTCTGGATTAAAGTAATAGGTTTGGTTCAGACATAATGCAAAACCACCATTCGTTCTAACTATAGTTAATATGAAACCAGGCATTCATGTTGCAGACAATCATTCAATCCTGGTTTACCTTGACAAATACTAGCTTCACTGGTTACACCCTTTCCCCCATCTCTCTGGCAGAGATACTTGGCCTTCTTAGAATTGTGCAGATACATTTGCATTACCCAGTTTGGATAAGAGATGTTGCATTATTTTGCATATTAAACTTCTGTCCTAGTGGATGTGGCATGGAGAAAGGATGAGCATTAGACTGAACTGACAGCTTGAATGAGCGAGCCGAGGTCATGCTCAGAGCAAGGTCTGCTCTCATTCTGAACATATGTGATATCTTCTGCACCCACTGTGTGATCTACAGTATGCCTACCCTCATTCATTTGCAATGAAATTATTATAGACAAAATTATCAGAAAAAAGCCATGTCAATATAAGTAGGAAAAACCATCTCTGAGCATCTCTTGCCTTGAACCCCCACAGATAAATCATAAATCATCTGTGACTTGATGGCCTGCCTAAAAAGAATAAGATTTGTTACTCCAGGGGTGCAGCCAGACGTACCATTAGTGGCGATACAGCTCCGTCTTGCTGACAGATTAAATGCGTTTGTTCAGACATCCACATCTGGCAATCGAGCGTAATCCAGGGTCATCCCGGCTTGCTACGCATCTATGGCGCATTAATTTGACAGCACATAAAGTCCGGTCCTTTTTCAAAAAAGCTGCACAAGATCGGCTTTTTCCTGTTTGGACGGCTCACGCGCAATACTGCCTCTCACCTTTTTTTAAAAAAAAGCCCCAGCAGACATGCGCATTGCCAGATCATCCGGGAATCTGAGGTGACGCTTCTGCTTCTCCAATCAACACAGGATCGGAGGGGGGGGGGTGGAAACGTTATCCCACTATTTAGAACAGGAAAAAAATCTCTTTTTTTCCAATGTGGAGGATTTCTGGAAACTCCCCCCTCCTTCTGAAGTAACGTTTGATTTCCCACCTCCAAACACTTGGCCGCATGTTCAATGGACCCCCCCTCCCAGAAATCACCACCTGATCACGCATGCTCCACGAAAAGAGAGTGATAGTATTGGATGTCTGAACGCTCAACAACAGAATGAGTCGCATTCTTGGATGCTTGTCTGAATGGCCCTGCATCGAATCAATATTCAGCTGTTCAAATTTGAGTGCTACACACACGCTTTTAATGTGAGGTGTGGCCGCACCCCAGTATTAGAAATGTTCCTTACTTCCAGCACATATATCTGTATCCAACAGACCTCAACAGTGAGTTGATGTGTATTTAACATCATCCATTCATGTTATATTTCATTCTGTTCTGGAGAGGTGACCACCATCCTCTCCATGAGTTATATATTTACCATTCCTGAAACACATTTCTGTCCTCAAATTGCCAATCATAAAGGCAAATCAAATAAAGTAGAAAAAAAATCAAAGCAACAAGAAAATCAGACTTCTAAATCAACTGACAGCCAGTCAAGGAGACTTTAAAATTTTAACAGCGAGGCCCTGCACAAAATGGACCTTGAATATTTGTAGAAAGGGAATATGTTTTCCTCTGAAGAACTGCCAATTAGCCTCCACAAAGAAAGAACCAGTCTCCACAAAGAGGTGATTAATTAAGTCTAGAGACTTCGCAGCAAAGAGGATAGCTTGCAAAATCTCTTACCAGTTTTGTCTTTACTTCCAAATTAACACTTCCTCAGGGGCCTGTATACATATTCACTGTATGCAGGGTGGATTTTTTTTTAAGTAAGACATAATTTATCAGGACATCATATGGAAACACTTTTATAGTGCAGTCCTAGCTGTGTTCGATGCTTCGAAGTCCACTGAAATCAATGTGGAACTTTGCTTAGGACTGTAGTGTTAGAGCTATTAGAATTAGAATTAGTGTGGTGTAGTGGTTAAGAGCGTTGGATTCTAATTTGGAGAACCAGGTTTGATCCCCACTCCTCCATATAACGCCAGCTGAATGACCCTGGGTCAGTCACGGTTCTTTCAGAGCTCTCTCAGCTGCATCTACCTCACAGGGTGTCTGTTGTGGAGAGAGAAAGGAAAGGCAATTGTGAACTGGGTAGTGAAGGGCAGGGTATAAATCCAGTCTCCTCCTCCTCATTATTATTATTATTATTAGTAGAAGTAGAAGTATTAGTACTGCTCCTATTTAAGGAACATTTACCCCCAAACTGGGAGTATGTTAATCAGAGAGCCCTCTTTTAATGCTGATTATGGCCTCATTATCCCATTAAACAACTCCAATAAGCATGCATTGAAGGAATGGGAAACAACTGACTTTCCACTACTTTCCAGTATGTGGAAAGAGTAGGTAGAGCACGCAAAATGGGAATTAATCTACATTAGATGCTCTTGGGAACATGCCTTCGGTGAACATCTGGTAAATGCAGGCACAAAGATGGTTCTGTGCTGCTGAATAGCAGACAAACCTCATATCTGGCTCTGATTTCTGTAGCTGTTTTTCTTAAGCCAAGTCATTTATGAAGCTATGTGACCTATGGCATTTGTTGAAAAGGTAAGAAAATTAAAAGGAAGCCAAGAAGGAAATCCCCGTGAAATATGTCAATTCAAAGCAATTATCCTATGGATTGCCCAAAGTACTTTAAAAGGCTGTTTCATCAACTGCTGAGTTCAAAAACTGATGCCATTAGAACCTGAAAACATCAATGAACACATCCCTAAGGATAAAGTTTTCCAGCACAGTGAACCATGAGACTGGATGTAAGATTTCGGTGGGATACACTCACACTTTCTAGCCACTATTAAACAGCCTTTGTGGGAAGCTGCTCTAATAAAATAAAGTTTTTTTTAAAAAACATAATGAAATTGCTGTCATACATTATTATGCTGGAACTGAATAATCAGTAAGAGAATGTTTATTATCTCCTTAAAACAGCTGGGTCACTTTTTCTTCCTTTCAGAGAGGAATTATCATTCCCCAAATGCTTCTCTTCAAATCTGAGGCTGGGTGCACTGCAGCAACATTTTAACATTGACAGCTCAGTGTGTTCCTGTGAAAATATGCAGGAAACACAGCTTGCAAAACAGTGAAGATAAAGATGAGTGCCATGTCTGTAACTTTTCAGTAATGTGCTGCTGAAGACTTCTTAAACGGTGGTGTATTTTTTAAAAAAATCTGACTGCAGAATGGGACTGCAGTGATTCAAAGAACTTCATGATAGATTTCTCTACCCTGTTCTTCCTGCAATTTAATATAATACAATCATTTATATGAAAAATGCTGGAATTTAAAGGCCTAAAGCTTGTGGTTTTGAATCAGACTGATTATGGGTCATGTTCACGAGACAGTGTCAGAACTTGGAGGAACTTCAAGCGAGTCCAATACTTGTTGCAAGTTAGGATCTTTATTGAAGAACAACAGTACTATAGTAACGAAATAACAGTAATGGCGAGTCTGGGCAGTTGGTTACATTTTATGCCCACAGCAAAGCATAATAAAACAATAATTCACACGGGCTCAAGCGATTGTCTCTTCTTCCCAGCCTTCGTTATCAGCAAAGGAGGATGCCCCCCTATTGCGAAGGCCAAACGGCCCGGCTTCAAAGGGCACCTGTGGATATTGAGCAGAGACTTTCTGCCGCCTGTCTTACTGCCCTAAATATTTAGCATAGCAAAGGGGCCTGGGTCAATGACCGCTGTCAGGCCCTCTAAGTTATAACATGGAGTCAGTTCAGTCAAGCAAGGCACATAAAGTTACAAGTTCTGACATACTGCCCCCCCTAAGCTCTTGGGCTTGTGTGGGTACAGTAGGTGAAATTTTTTGAGCAGTTGCGGTGCAGATACATCACTAGCCTTTACCCATTCATCACAACTAGGAGGAAAATGTTTCCATCTTATCAGGTAATATAGCGCCCCCCTTTGGACCTTAGAGTCCAGGATTTCTAGCACCTCATGGTAACTCTGACCCTTCACTATAGTCGGAGGTGGTTCCGGGGGACGAGGATGGAATTGCGTAGCTCCAGGATCCTTGCGAAGAAGGCTGCAATGAAAAACAGGGTGGATCTTACTCAAGGCTTTGGGTACCTCTAATTCCACCGTCACTTTGTTGATCACCTTTTTTATTTTGAATGGACCTAGGTATTTTAGAGCGAGTTTACGACACCCTTGGGGCAGGGGTAGATTCTTGGTGGATAGAAATACAGTTTCACCCTCTTTCAAATCCCATTGGGGGGCGTGTTTTTTGTCAAAGTGTCTTTTGTACTCTTTTTTCGCCTCCTCCAGGTTTTCCTGTATCACTGCCCAACTGGCCTTTATCCCCTCCCACCATTGCTGACACGACGTGGGCTCGGTAGGCCCCGCGGGGAGGGGAAGGTTTGGGAAGGGTTTCCCCTCGTAACCATTCACTATCTGAAAAGGGGAGGTTTTTGTGGAACTGTGGAAGCTGTTGTTATAGCCGTATTCGGCAAATGGCAAGAGATCGACCCAGTTCGTTTGTTGGTAGTTAATGTAACATCTTAAGTACTGTTCCAGAAGCCCGTTCACCCTCTCAGTCTGTCCGTCCGTCTGCGGGTGGTAAGCGGAGCTAAGACCCTGTTCGATGCCAGCTAGTTTGCAAAACTCCCGCCAGAAGTTGGCAACGAACTATGGCCCGCGGTCACTAATGACCTTCTCGGGGAACGAGTGTAGGCGTACCACGTGATTAAAGAATAGTTGAGCTAGTTTCCGGGCTGTGGGCAATTTCTTGCAAGGGATAAAGTGGGCTTGTTTTGAAAAGGTGTCCACTACCACCAGTATCACCGTTTTCCCTTGGGACGGGGGGAGCTCTACTATGAAATCCATCGACACCACGGCCCATGGGCGGCTTGCGGTAGGGAGGGGGACTAGGTGGCCGGGCGGCTTCCCCCCCCCTGCGTTTGGACATGATGCATGTGGGGCACGCTATCACAAATTCTGAGACGTCTCGTTTTAGTTTCGGCCACCAGAACTGTCGGGTAATTAGATGGAGGGTTTTTACATACCCGAAGTGCCCTGCTAAGCGGCTGGAGTGGCATTGTTCTAGGACTTCTTTTCTCATGGATTTGGGCACGTAAATTTTCCCTTTGTGGAGCCACAGTCCTCCCTCCCCTTGCTCCAGCCCATCGGGGCGCTCCGTTCCCTCCAAGTCAGCCTCTGATGCCAATCGTTCGGTTGGTAGGGAACCCGGGGCTTCCGTCTTTTTCCCGGAGCGGGTGGTGACCCCCCCTGCAACTGCCGAGGGGGGGACGAGGGAATCAATTACTTCCTCTCGCTGGCTATCGTGTTGGGGCATGCGTGATAGTGCGTCGGCCAAAAAGTTTTTTGTGCCTGGGATGTGTTTTAGCACAAAGTCAAATTTGGCGAAGAACCCTGCCCACCGGATTTGCTTGGCAGTCAATTTGCGGCGGCCCGTGAGTGCTTCTAAGTTTTTGTGGTCAGTCCAGATCTCAAACGGGACTCGGGCCCCCTCCAACCACGACCTCCAAGTTTTCAGGGCAAACATTACAGCAAAAGCCTCTTTGTCCCATACTGACCAGTTCCTTTGCTCATTAGAGAATTTGTGAGAAATGTAGG
The DNA here is from genome assembly GCF_032191835.1 of Heteronotia binoei. Taxonomy (NCBI): domain Eukaryota; kingdom Metazoa; phylum Chordata; class Lepidosauria; order Squamata; family Gekkonidae; genus Heteronotia; species Heteronotia binoei. The sequence continues at coordinate 43,554,960 of NC_083228.1, read as the reverse complement.
CACAGGGACGCAGTTCCCCCTCTTCGTTCCTCTGCATCAATATGGCTCCTACGGCGACGTCGGAGGCGTCGCATTGGACCACGAACGGTTTTAATTCATTGGGGTGAGCCAATATTGGTTCAGAGGTGAAGAGTTGTTTGAGTTCCTGGAAAGCCCTGTGGCATTCCGGCGTCCAAATCAAGCGCGCTCCGGGTTTTTTCGCCGCCTCCCCCCTCCCTTTTGTCTTTAGCAGTTCGGTGAGGGGGAGCATCACCCGGGCGAACCCCTTGATGAATCCGCGATAAAAGTTCGCGAACCCGAGGAAAGATTGTAGCTGCCGTCGGGTTCGGGGTGGTTCCCAATCTAGAACTGCTTGTATTTTGGCTGGGTCTATCGCCAGCCCCTCCCCCGACACTCGGAACCCCAGGTAGTCTAGTTCCGTCTTGTGGAATTCACACTTGGACAGTTTAGCATACAATCTGTTCTTACACAACGTAGCTAGCACTTTTCTCACTAATGGCACATGAGACTCAAGGTCTTTCGAATAAATAATGATGTCATCAAGGTACACCACCACCCCCTTGAACAGGAATTCTCTTAACACTTCATTGATAAAGTTCATAAAGACCCCCGGCGCGCCCTGGAGTCCGAACGGCATCACTAGATACTCAAACTGTCCCATGGGGGTGTTGAACGCTGTCTTCCACTCGTCTCCCTCCTTAATCCTTACGCGGAAGTACGCGTCTCGGAGGTCGAGTTTAGTGAAGATTTTGCCCTCGGCCACCGTGTTCAATAAGTCTCTTATCAACGGGATCGGGTAAGCATTGGACATAGAAATCCCGTTTATCCCGCGAAAATCTGTGCAAAGCCTAAGCCCCCCATCCTTCTTCTTACGAAAGAGCACAGGGGCTGCGTGGGGGGCCGTAGCGGGTCGGATGAAACCCCGTTTCAGGTTTTTGTCAATGAATTTCCTCAGTTCTGCTTTCTCTGCCCATCCCATCGAGTACAGTTTAGCCTTTGGTAGCGTTTGCCCGGGGATTAGCTCGATGGCACAGTCCGTCGGGCGATGCGGGGGGAGCTCGTCCGCTTCTCGCTCACTAAAAGCCTTTTTCAAGTCCCTGTACTCTTTGGGGATCGACCCCACCTCCTCGAGCGTGAGGCAGAGTCTTTCATTCTGGGGGGGTGCTTTCGGGCCCCATTCGGACCTCCAGTGGTGGTGCTCACACCGCCAGTCCGGGAACCTCACAATTTGTTCAGCCCAGCGGATGTCCGGCTGGTGTCTGGCCAACCATCCTGACCCCACCACCACGTCAAAAGAGCATGAGGGGGCTATGACGAAAGTTTCTATGCCCCAATGCTCTTCGGTCCCCACAGGGGTTGCTTGGGTCTCTAGGGTGCATGGTTCCCCCCGCATAGTCGACCCGTCCATCTGTTCGAATTGAATGGGGTGAGGCAGAGGGGATGTGGCCAGCCCGAGTGCTTCCACTAAGCGGGGAGTGATAATGTCCCTCGTGCACCCGGAGTCAATCAGGGCTCGGGCGTGCATGAATCTCTTTAAATTTGGGTTCAAAAGGGTGACCGCCATGAACAAAAGCCCCCCAGAAACTCTCACCGTTAGTAGTGCCGGCGTTTTGTCGACCTGCCTCGCGGCACTGATTAAAGCAGGTCGCTGTCGTTTCCCACTGATTCTTGGTCCCAGGACTCCTCACTGGACTCTTCCACGGTGGTAACTTCCTCGTCAATCGCCAAAGAGGTGGCGACGGTGCCCCGACTGGGCTCCTTTGCGCGCCCACCTTTCTTCTTCGGTGCGGTGGGCGTTTGCTTGGAAGGGGTCGGGGTTGGCGGCTGCTTCACCGGACAGTTCGCCGCCAGGTGATTCGGATCCCCGCACCTAAAGCACTTCCGTGTGGTGGTTGAGAGGGTTGACGTTGTGGGGCTGCGTTTGCCCTCTCCCTTGCTCGGGGAGGGGCTCGCCTTGACTCCTTTCTTGCCTTGCTGTTGGCGTCGCATCCCCACATGCTGGAGGTCGGTTTCTGCTTCCCCCGCTAGTTGAATCCATCCCACCAGGGTGTCTGGTCTTCCTTGATGGTAACATCGATCCAAGATGTTTGCGTTCAGGCCGTTTTTGAACGCAGTGTACTTCATTACTTCGTTCCAGCCTCGGGCCGCTGCGCAGTAGCCCATAAACTCAGTGGCGTACTCACGCGTGGAGCGGTTGCCTTGTTCTATTCTCTGGAGGGCCGCTACGGCTTTCTCCTCGCGTAGAGGGTCTCCGTACTGGCGGAGCATCGCCTGTAGAAAATCTGCAACTGTAGCCAGCTCGGGCTTTCGACCGGTGTACAGCCCCACGTACCATTTCTGAGCCGGTCCTTTCAATCTGGAGGCGATGTGGGCCACACGGCTGGCCTCGGTGGGGTAGCCCACTCCCCAGTGCGTAAAAAACATGTTGCACTGGATGGTGAAGTATTCCACCGCGTCCCCGTCTCCATCAAATGTGATTTTCAATTCTCGGTGACCCCCCCGTCTCCCCCGACTGGGGCGACCGGGGCAGGGATCACTGGGGTGACCGGCCCGCCTGCCGGCGGGGCCGGGGGCCCGGGGCCCGGCAGGGGTGCCGGCCTGCGGCCCAGCCGGAGGACCGACCGGCGGCCCAACCAGAGGACCGGCCGGAGGGCCCACCAGCGGGCCGGCCGGCGCGCCGCCGGGAGGGCCCGCCGGTCCTCCCCCTGGGGCTTGCCCAGCGGCCACGATTCCTTGGAGCGTGCGGATCTGGTCGCGGATCGCTCCTATGTTCTGCTGCATCTCCTCGGCCATCAGGGTTCGAGATGCATGGACCTCATCGTGGATCTCCCTCACCCAATTGAACAGTTCATTTCGTAGTGTTCGGATCGGGTCCCCTCCGCCATAGGTGCCAAGCCCCTCGTCTCTGGGCTCGTCCTCTTCCCCCTCTTCAGCGCCCATGGCGAGGATGCGGTAGCGCTGCTCTGCGGCCTCCATCGCCACTGTGGACTTCCTCGGGCTGTAGGTTCGCTGAGGAAAAGCATCCACGGAGAACGGTGCGGGGACTTTAATCTTCCTCCTCGCCCCCGTTACCTTCGGGTCGAGCGGTGTCTCATCGGGTGGGAGGTTGGGCTCTCCGTTGTCTGGAGCCGGTGCCGCCATCGGCCAGGTTGCCAGCACAGATAAGTCCAAATAAAAACATTACTGTTATAATGTCAGAACTTGGAGGAACTTCAAGCGAGTCCAATACTTGTTGCAAGTTAGGATCTTTATTGAAGAACAACAGTACTATAGTAACGAAATAACAGTAATGGCGAGTCTGGGCAGTTGGTTACGTTTTATGCCCACAGCAAAGCATAATAAAACAATAATTCACACGGGCTCAAGCGATTGTCTCTTCTTCCCAGCCTTCGTTATCAGCAAAGGAGGATGCCCCCCTATTGCGAAGGCCAAACGGCCCGGCTTCAAAGGGCACCTGTGGATATTGAGCAGAGACTTTCTGCCGCCTGTCTTACTGCCCTAAATATTTAGCATAGCAAAGGGGCCTGGGTCAATGACCGCTGTCAGGCCCTCTAAGTTATAACATGGAGTCAGTTCAGTCAAGCAAGGCACATAAAGTTACAAGTTCTGACAGACAGGAGTTCTGAGAAATACTAAACAGAGACAGAGTTATAATGAAAGCAATATATTTGGAATATGCTGCATTTTATATACTCACACTATGACTGAATGACTCTAAGAGCCTCATATGCTGAGGGGACATCTAATCAAGGTATCTACTACTCTTAGATGTTTCTCAGTATAGTCCTAAGAAGAGTTACTCTAATCTATTAAAATCAATTGCCTTTGGGACAACTCAGCATGGGTTCACACACTATTCTAGGAGTCCCCACATTTTGTGAATTACGACACAGGGTAGTGGGCAGAACCACAAAATTGTAGCAGCAGGAGGTGGAAGCCCAAGTGCAGGGGAGAAGAGGGGTAAGGTTAAAAATATACTGGGGATGAGGAATGAGAATAAAACCAAAAATATGGCGGCAGCTCCTATAGAAACAATGTCATTTAAATCTGCACCGCCAACCAGATCTCCTGTGGCCGATCAGAAACCATGGTGGGCAAGCCCCACTTTCTAAAAATACTTGGTGAGCACCAGGAAAGGCTGGCTGCCACCATGGCAGCCACAGGCAACACATCATTTGTTTATACTTCATATACATGTTATATAGTTTTATATGTACTGTATATAGACAAGGTACCTCATTTATTGTATAATTATGTATAATTTTGCACTGATTTATTGGCACACTAATAATGTTAATAGGGAAGTTCAGTACGAGCAAACAGATTTGCAGATATGTTTGACTGCACATGGTTAGAGAGAAATTGAAATGGAGATTTCAGGTTGGCTGGTTTGTAAGCCAACATGCCCTCAAAAGAGGTTGGAGAATTGACAGGTGGGCAACTTTGGCTCAAAAGGACCTAGAATCTATGTATACAGGATTCCACCTCCAGAAATTATTGCTACATTTACCAAGGACACTTAATTAAGTAAAACAATTATGCTTTTATTACAGAAACTTATAGAACACACATACAAGGTAATTGATACATATAACACACATACAGACCTAATAAAAATAGAGAGAAATGCACAGAGGTAACACAGGGATAGAAAAACAGGATGATAATTACCGATTGTAGTCTTCAAGGAAGGCTCCAATGGCGACAAACTGGGGCGATGGGGGAAGGGACCCTCAACTGATCAGGGATGTATCTAAACAGCAGGAATGGGGTACCGCTAGATGCACACCTGTGGAGAGTTGGGCCAGAGGTTATAAGGACTACCTTGAGCCCTTAGGGGATGGGAAGCTCAGGGGCAGATGACAGGTGGTGACCTCAGAAAAAGGGGAGGTTCTGCAATGACCATAAGGGCTGGACTATTGTGGTGTACAATGGCCATACCTGGCCAATGAGCATACCTGGCCCTGCTTACCTGATTGGGCCTTCAGGTAACAATGGGGAAAAAAGGGAGAGGCTCCAGGGTGACCATTAGGGGAAAGAATGAGTAAAATTATTGGGGTGGAAGGGATTAACAAGCTATCAAAACTTATCTAAAAGGTGACAATAGATGGCCAAATTGCTACCTAAGGTAACACCCGATCTATACAAAGAAGCTTGGCTCTAGGTGAAGATGTTCTTCCTCTTCTGTATTTCCATACTGGCATCATCTTTTGTCTTGGGTTCTGTTGGATAAAAGCTTAGGCAGTCTGGCAGGATCTACGCCTAAGGTAAGCTTGATTGCCTTATGCATAGGTGGCAGCTGTTGAGTACGTGACCCTCCCGCTTTGCTGGCATGGAGTCTGGCACTGCAGGAAGATAGTTGCTGATGATGTTAGCCTACCAACATGGATTTTGTGGTCAAGGCTGGAAACCGTCTCCCTGGACGGTTCCTGGCGGTGCAACTTCTTCTGCTGCAACGGCCGAGATGGTGCGTGCACAGAGCGACTGGAAACCCATCTGTCCTCCTGGTTAGCACTCTTCCAGAGATACCGAGTGCTGCTGCAACGTTGTAGCTGTTAGTACTCACATAAGTCCCTTACATTCTGGTAGACAAAACCCACGTTTTCCTGGCAGATGTGAGTTGAAACTCCAGGCACCCTGGCAACAAAACAGGTGACTACGATGTTCTGAAATTAGGGGTCTTTTTCTCACAGGTTGGTTGGTTGGTTCCTTCCTTCCTTCTGAAAAACCACATCAACCATATGTTTCACACTTCAAATAAAGACATGCCTCAAATGACAAGGAAGTACTTACCTTCAGAAATGTGAGCAATGCTATGTCTTTAAAGTCGTACTCATAGAAATGCAAGCCAATAAGCTTTTTCCTGTTGTGCTGTATGCCTTTTTGCTACACTGACATAATTAGCAGTGTGAAAGTACAGCTACACCTCTAGGCTACTATTTAAGAGTCTTGGGTTCTACTCATGACTGAGGTTTTCTAAAAAAATTGGTTTATAATGAAATAGCAATTCATGCTACTGAATAGAATGATATAGCCAAGGATAAAGTGAAAGTGGAATAAAAAAGAATTGACCAGCAAAAATGTGTTTTAATCAATTTTTTTAAGAGTTTCATCTGAATGTCTCCATAGACAATTCTCTTCCTTTGCTTATGGATAATTTATTTATTTATTTATTTATTCTATAATTTATATCCCGCCCTTCCCACAGTGTGGCTCAGGGCGGCTCACAACAACGACAAAACAATAAAACAAGGTACAAAGTTAATACATTTAAAAGTCAAAACATTTAAAAAACCTAAAAACATTAAAATCTTAACATTAAACTATCCAGTATATTTCACTAAAATCTGATAAGCTACATTTATCTAGTCGGCATAAGCTAACCGGAAGAGGGTTGTCTTACAGGCCCTGCGGAACGGGGTAAGATCCCGCAGGGCCCTCACCTCTTCCGGCAGCTGGTTCCACCATGTGGGGGCCATTATAGAAAAGGCCCTGTCTCTGGTTGTCTTGAGACGGACTTCCTTGGGCCCGGGGATGGTGAGAAGGTTTTGAGTCCCAGACCTCAGTACTCTCTGGGGAACGTGTGGGGAGAGACGGTCCTTCAGGTAGGCAGGTCCCAGGCCATATAGGGCTTTAAAGGTAATGACCAGCACCTTGTACCGGACTCGGTATGTTACTGGAAGCCAGTGCAGAGCCCGAAGGCCCGGCCGGATGTGCCCCCACCTTGGGAGGCCCAATAACAGCCGGGCCGCGGCGTTCTGCACCAGCTGCAATTTCCGGGTCCGGCACAGGGGCAGCCCCATGTAGAGGGCATTGCAGTAATCCAATCTCGAGGTGACCGTAGCATGGATCACTGTTGCTAGGTCGTCGCGGTCCAGGAAGGGGGCCAACTGCCTTGCCCGTCTAAGATGAAAGAACGCGGACTTGGCAGTGGTTGCTATCTGAGCCTCCATCTTTAGGGACGGCTCCAACAGCACCCCCAGGCTCTTGACCCTGTCCGCCGCCGTCAGCGGCGCACCGTCAAAAGTCGGCAGGGGGATTCCCCCCCCCCAGTCCACGACGGCCCAAACAGAGGACCTCTGTCTTCGCAGGATTCAGTCTCAGTCCACTCCGTCTGAGCCACTCAGCCACGGCCTGCAATGCCCTATCTAGTTTTTCTGGGGCGGAGACAGGTCGGTCGTCCATAAGTAGATAGAGCTGGGTGTCATCAGCATACTGGTGACACCCCAGCCCATACCTTCGGCAATCTGGGCAAGAGGTCGCATATAGATGTTAAATAACATCGGGGAGAGAACCGCTCCCTGGGGCACTCCACAATTAAGTGTGTGCCTCCGGGATAGCTCCCCCCAATCGCGACCCTTTGTCCCCGACCTTCAAGGAAAGAGGAAAGCCACTGCAAGGCTAGCCCCTGAATCCCCGCGTCGGCGAGGCGGCAAGTCAGTAACCGATGGTCGACCGTATCGAACGCCGCCGATAGGTCCAACAACATCAGCACTGCCGAGCCACCCCGATCCAGATGCCGTTGAAGGTCATCCACTAGGGCAACCAACACCGTCTCCGTCCCATGACCTGGGAGGAAGCCGGACTGGAGTGGGTCAAGGATGGAAGCGTCCTCCAGGAAAGTCTGTAGCTGCCTCGCCACTGCCCTCTCGATAAGTTTGCCTAGAAAAGGCAAATTTGAGACTGGCCTATAATGTGCCAATTGGGCCGGGTCTAAGGATGGTTTTTTTAGGAGGGGACGGACCACAGCCTCTTTAAGCGGCGCTGGAAAAAGCCCTTCCGTCAGGGATCTGTTCTAGAAAGCCTTGATCTGTTTTGCCCTCACCTCCAAAAAGCTAGACTGAGGCAAAGCCAACTGTAACTTCAGTCCTATTCTACAATCCAGTATTCTATCTAAACAGGGATATCTAGGAATTAATGTATTAGCATGTGGCCTAAAAAATGTCTGTTCGTTATTGATCACAATTGGTGAGAACACATTTTCCTCCCAGCATGCCAGAGTGGCCATTCTGATGGTGGTTCTGGCACTTTGTTGTCTAGTTTGATTTCCTGGCCAGTAAGAACAGCTGGAGCATCAAGAGGAAAGAATGACTCAGCATCAGTAGATGCACACAGGAGACAGAGATGCTAAAAACTGGATCCGTCTGACTGGTATTTCTTTCAGTCTTAACTTTCAGCAAATCATTGTACCATCTTACTGTTTTCAGGAACAACTTCTAATTCTGTTACTGCAGGTCCTGTTTGCTTGAACTATTCCGTTACCTGGGTCTATGCACACGCTAAGCAGACAGGCTTTGCCGCACATGCTGCATACTGTAAAGCAGTGAAAAGTAGATTTGCCAACTTCAGGTTGGGAAATTCCTGGAGATTTTGGGGATAGAGTCTGGGGAGAGCAGGGTTTGGGGAGAAGAGGGACTTCAGTGGAGTATAATGCCATAGCATCTATTTTTCAAAGCTACTCTTTTCTCCAGGGGAACTGATTTCTGTTGCATGGAGATCAAGTGTAATCCTGGGAGATCACCAGTCAGCACCTGGAGGTTGGCAACCCTAAAAGTGTTGGGAGAAGCAGACACAGACTCTATGATTTTCCTCTCCCCCAGCTGGTAGGCAGTGCCATTCAACCCACATGCCCTACAGGGGACAAAGGGAAACAGTTTGTTCGAACCAGCTGGTGGGCAGGCAGGGATACCGAGCGGGAGGAGGATACAGGCATGTGCCTGGATTTTCCCCTCCCCACCATAATAGACAGCCTACCTTGCAGGTAGATTGAGGAGGATAGAGCAACAGAAGAGACTCAGCCACAGTGCTTTTTTTTTTTTTTTAGTAGAAAAAGCCCAGCAGGAGCTCATCTGCATATTAGGCTACACTGCCTGGCTTGGGAGCATGTGGCTGCTGCATGGTGGAGTGGGTCAGCCAGAGCTCTGGCCAGTCCAAGTGGAACTCTGCTTCTATGGGCTCCAGCAGGAAAAAAACCCCACAACCCTGCAAGTTTTATAACTAACCACAAGCGCCCTAAGCCAGAAGATATGAGAGCCATGATAAAGAAGGATCTGATCAGCTTTGTGTGTGACAAAGACCCACTAGTTCAGGAGCTGAGATCTCTCCATGTCTATAAAAACATCAAACAGACCCCCCTTGATACAAATTCTCCACACATCCGCTGTAAAGACAGTCCTGTTCACATGTACAAAATGCACAATGCATGCGATGGAGGAAGAAGAGCCTGTTTTTTAAACTAAACTGAATTGTGGAGGATAGATTAAGTGTCTTCTCACCTAGCTTGGAACCTCCTTAATCAAGGCAATTGTGCTGTAGGGCTATACAAGAAAGGCATCAGTGAAACATTAAAACATCACGACATGGGCCAGCTCTTAAAATAATTATGCAGCCATTGTTAGCCACAGATCAGGAAGAAATTTAGTAAGAACTAATTTACAGATATCAAAGATTTCAGGTTTTCACGGCTGGTAACATCGTTAGGGTTTGTAGAATCTTTCGGGCTCAAGTGCTGTGTTCTACTGGAGAAAGTTTTTCTTCCAGACGTTTCGTTCTCAGCTGCGGAGAACATCCTCAGTGGCGTTGCAGCCGGAGCAGGCGCTCAGACCTTCTTGGCTGCTGTGCATTGAGTATTTACAGATACTTTAAAACCAAAATTTGTATAGTCACTAAAGTCTCCCATCTAATATTTCTTCTGCTTTCCTGCACGAGGCCTTCAAGTACTGGATTGCCTTTTTATTATTCAACATTTGTTTTCTTCCAAGGCTGTAAAATAGTAGCAGTCGTTATATGGCTTTCGGATAGATTCCTACTGATATATCTTTCCAGCGTCACTGTTTCCCAGATTCTGAAAGCTGACATGGGCTTTCCCCACCTCTGAGTTAAAATGGGAGGCATGCTTCAGTCTTCTACTGCTAAAACTTTACTTTTAGAAAGCAAAAGAAACTGCCATCAACGAAGGAACTCATCACCTGTGGGTCTGCCAGAAAACTATCCTGGGCATGGCTCTTGATTATAAGCAAGCGGTAGAACAAAATAGGAGTCGATTACACCTTTAAGACCAACTTAGTTTTATCCAGAATGTAAGCTTTCGTGTGCATGCACACTTCTTCAGACGAGGAATGAGGTACAGTAAGCAGAGCCACATATAGCTGGTGGGGTTTGGAATGCCACGTGGTACAAAGTTAAAATCCAATAGCAGAACAGTAAAATTAACAAATTCAGAAAACCTTTGATCTGGGTTGCATTAGCATGGGAAACCATAAAACAGTTACATGTCAGAATGTGAGAATGCCTGTTAATTAACCTGGATCAAAATGAGGGCATTTCTTTCCCAGAAGTTTTCCTGTCCAACTAATTTACCTTTTAACATGTAACATCAATATATACATTAGTCTAGCTTGCCATTAGGAAAAAATACATTAAAATATAGTGAAAGATGGGTACTTGGATCTATAAGCAAGCAGTGTTAGAGTAATGAATCATTCAGAGGTTCATTGGGTGACCTTTATGGAAGTATATTTTGGGGCTTGCCCTAACCTGAATGGCCCAGGCTCGCCTGATCACAGAAGCTAAGCAAGGGCTAGTCCTGGTTTGTATTTGGGTGAAAGACTACCAGGGTTGCTATGCAGAGGAAGGCAATGGCAAGGCAACTCTGTTAGGCTCTTGCTTGATAACCTACAGGGCCGCCATAAGTCAACTGTGACTTGACGGGTGCTTTACACACTTTGGGGCTCACATGCACATTGTTTAATGTCTTACAGCACATAAAATGGTTCTCTTGAGGTACAGAGGATGGAGATTCTCTTAAGTAAGGACATCCACTTGATCTTTTTAAAATAAGCACTACTCTCTTGGGATAATTGCCATGTCTTTTGCAAGCAGAAACTTACAAATCAGCCACTATAGTGTTCCTCCAGGGACAATACATTTCCCCTCAATGACATATTCATTCATTCACTCCATTTATTAGAATCCAAGATCAGCCAGCACCAACACAAGCTAAGCTGGGGTAATTTCATAGAAAAAGAGGTGCCAGAGCTTATTAGCACAATTTATTTGCATATGCCACACACTCCTGACATTACTGAAAGGGGTACTAAATTATAATAGCTCAGCATCTACCTTAAAATGCTTCTTGAATTAGAATTGTCATAATAAAACCTTATTCCCACCATACTTTAAAATTAGTTTCTCCTATGTGGCCACAGTGGTATGATGAAGATTCCCATCTGTCTGCTTTATATGTTTTAGTTATTTTCTCATTTTTTGTGGTGAAAAATATTAGACAGTTTATCAAATCTTTGAGTTCAGCAAAGTTCTTACAGGAGGTTTGAAAAATGGAGCTCAGATGGCACGGGTGGGTGAGGGTAAGAAAGAAAGAGCACAATAAAATTTAGAGGCTCCGGAGTTCCTGCCCAAAATGAGGCCCACAGCTCTCCCTGTGAGCTCCTGCCCAAAATTAGGCCTGAGCTAAACAGAAAACAAAAATTCTTAACTTTATTAAATAGTAAGTCCACTGATGCAAGCTGATTAATAAAAAAGATTGAAAGCCTCAGGATCTTTATTGACTGAGCAAAAGCATAAAATCTGACCACCTAAACAGTAGTTTCATTAAGGCAATCTGAAAGAAGTGTGTATATATTATCAATAACTGATTCAAGCGCTGAAGATGAATTCATTGTGGTCGGGTGCTAAGCATCGTTATCGGGGAATCCCAATGAAAGCAACAGAATTTATTTCCAGTTAACCAGGGCTTAAGAGTAGCGTGCTAGTGACAGGTCACTCACCCTTTCCTTTACATTTCAGCTTGTGACCTTATAATGGAGCCATGAAGCTTCCACTATTTCCACTGGTACATGAGAATGCATTATGCAATGCATTCGTCCCCTGAATATTCAGAAAAGTCTTTGCAGGGATGTCATCTGTTCAGGCTGAGCTGACATGAAAACCAGATGTCCTATCTCGGGATACAATTTACTAGGTGGTGCCACAGCACAATCTTCTGCTAGCGTTGCAGACTTGAAAATGCTCTAGGGAGACCATAACGCGTAACGACCTTGGCCCTTCGGTGGCAAGAAGTGTGTGTGTGTGTGTGGGAGGGTCTCATATGTTAATCTCTCCCAATGCAGGATACACTAAGCTAAAGAAGGGATCGGGGGTGCCTCTGTAGTGGACTCTAACCTACGAACCTGATGCTGAAAGAAAGACCTGACCTGCTAGTCCTAAAGTGCCACAAGCTGCACCTGAGGATAAACGCATCTTTATTTCGGATAGCTTTCGGGGACACACAGAGCCCACTTAATTTCGCTTGCTTGTTTTTGCCGCAACAGACGACCGCTCCCCCAAGCCCCTTGAAAACTTTTGACAGCGCTCTATCGCCAGAGCGGCCGCCTTCACCCCACTGCTGCTGGCTTTCTTTAAGTCCCAAAGCGCGCGCACCTCGCAAGTCGCGGCTCCCTGCGGGTCCCCCTAGCTCGGTCGGCTGCGTCGTTCGGTCGGCGGGGTGCGCCGTTGCCCTTTTAAGACGAGCCGTGTTAGGCCTGTGACGTCAGGGGAGTGCAGAGAGACCTAGTCGTCGCCGCGGCTGTCTCTCTTGTGTTATTGCAGCTAGAAGCTGGGAAGAGCTCCGGATCTGCAAGGGAGGGAGCGAGGGGGGCCGTGCCGTTTACATTGCCCTTTCCCCCCGGGGTAGTCCTGTAGGGAAGACCACTGCGACCTCTCGCCTTTCGCCTTCTTGCCTTCCCTCCGGCTGCAGAGATTTCCCTCCCCCTCCTTTTTGAATTTGCCATGCTCATGCTGAAGGATCTAGCAGGAACCACCGCCAGCAGCCGCGGCAGCAGCAGGAGGAGGAACTTTGCAGGCAGGAACCTAATGGCTGCGAAGGGGGAAATCTAAGAGCAAAGTCTTTTCCCAGCCTGCCCGGGGAAAAGGCTGGCCCGCGAGCCCAGCGGAGAAGCCCGGCCACCATGAGAGCAGGGGCTGGGCACTGATGCCTGCGTCCTTGCCTCCGGCGGGAGGATTAAGAGCGTCTCCCTCCCCTGGGGCACCGCCAGCCGAGCGTGTGTGACGAGCAGCCCGGTGAAGCAGCAGCGGAGAACTCCCCCCAGGCAGCGGGGCGCTGAACTTCCCCTGACCCGGGACTGCCCGGCCGGCGGATCGTCTCCCTTGGCGTCTTTTATTTTCCTAGAAATAAGCTTATTTGGGGAAGCGGGAGGGGGAGGGAAAGGAAGCGAGCGCCACTCCAGCGTGTTTCGAAAAGAAACTATTTTTGGCCAAGATCATGGCGGTGAAAGGGGCTGCCGCGAACACGGGGATCTTGTTAGTAACAGCCAACGTTGGATCCTTGTTCGATGATGTAAGTAGCGCGGCTCGAAAACTGGACGGGAGGGAGGCGGGGCAGAGTTGGGTCCCTGCTTTGGCGGGTTTCTCCCTGCCCGGGGAAAGTGGCACTACAGGTGGGCCCTGGCACCTGGCTGCAGTCGTGCGTGCCGCCGGTGCTGCGCATCCCCGGCGGAGAGCTTGGGAAAGCGTGACGGCCCCAGCCGACTTCCTTGGTGCGTGTGTCGGGGAGAGGTCGAAGAGGACGGGCTCGGGTGGGTTTCGCCCGGTCCTAGCGCCCCGCGTGGCTGCCTTGGCGCGGCGCGGAGATGCTCCCCAGTCCCCTGCCTGGCGCTCCACCCGGCTTTGCGAGCGGCCGCTGCCAAGGAGAGCCCGCGTGTGCGTGCCAGTTCTGGGGATTGTCGCCAGCGGCGGCTTGGCGCGTCAGATGGGGATTCCCTTTGGGCAGGCCGGCCCAGGAGGTGAAGACGCTCCACCTCCAAGAGCAGCGGAGCTCACCTAGCCTGGCCCCGCCGCTGCACAGCCTTGGGCTTCCAATGAGCTGCCTTTCCCGTCGGCACACGCCCAGCCCGAGCCTGCCCTCCTTTTGCTTAGAGTCCAGTGCTAGGAATGGTGCGGTTTGGGGCCCTGACCCTCGCCATTCTACCCAGCCGCTAGGCAGAAGTTTTCTCTATATATACAAGTTGTCCGTGTGTACTTAAACTTATAACTCCCTAACTAATAGAGGACAGGAATAACAAACTGCTTATTTGGTTGGCTTCCCAGGGGACTTTCTTAGGGCCAGTTGTTCTCGGGTACATCTCCTGGTCCAGGCTAGCCCAATCTAGTCAGATCTCGGATGCTAAGCAGTGTTGGCCCTGGTTAGTATATGAATGGGAGACCACCGGAGAAGTCCAAGGTTGCTATGCAGTGGTGGGCGACTGCAAACCATCTTTGTTAGTTTCTAGCTTGAAAACCCTATGAGGTTTCATCATGTCCCCTGCAATATGACAGCACTTACAGACACACACACACTCGGGTCTCCTGGCAAAATTGCATTTGTGAATAGGGATGTAAGACTGCAGCAGTTCCCGTGATTATGTGCTATAGAGAGACTTGCCTATTTAGTGACTCTGTTGTCCGGTGCGTATGTCATGTTTATCTAGGCCTGGTTGACACATTATTTTGGTGCATACAGGTACTGTACATTTAATAGCAGGTAGCAGACGGTGTGAACTGACTCTGTTGAAAAACATTTTGTTTGTCAGGAGATGCTGCTGCATCACAGTTAGAACCTTCTGTATCCCAGCATCTGTTCTTGTGCAAGTCCTCATTTGATGCTGTACTAATCAAGTGAGCATGTAAATGTGAGCAAGTCCTATATAATGAGCATGTCTATGTGTCTGTGTGTAAAGTGCCATCAATTCACAGCCGACTTATGGCAACCCCAGCAAGGGACTTTTAGGGCAAGTGAGAAGCAGAGGTGGTCTATGTCTGATGATACCCAAGCATATATACAAAATGTGTTGTGTGGACCACCCTTTACTGGGAAATTGAAGTTCCCTGTCTTGTTAGAATGAACAAGTGTTTGAAAGCTTAAATTTTAATATTCGGGACAAGAGTGATGTTGTGGTTACATGTGTAAATACGTATGCAATGTAAATGAAAAAATGTGATTTTTGGATTATAGGGAAATATTTGTTCATTTGTATATTTGTGTGGTAGCTTGAGAGGGTTTAATGAGATGATAAGATTTTAAAAAGTCTTGATCTATCAGCTCAGGCATAGGTTTAGATCAGGGGTCCCCAGCCCCTTGTCCATGGGCTGGTACCAGTCCGTGGTCTGTTAGCAACTGGGGCATGGAATGAGGCAGAGCAGCCTTGCTGCCCCTTTTGCCCACCTGGGTGGACTAAAGAGGCAGCGCGGCCTAGCTCTGAAGCACCACCTCTTTCATCTGCCTGGGTGCTGGCTGGGCTGAAGGGGCATCACAGCAGTGACCTTCACCTACCCGTAATTTAAAGGTCCCCCATGGGGGGCAGGAATGGGGCAGGGGGGCAGCCTGGGGCAGCAAAAACCCCAGCATACCCCCCACTGGTCCATGGAAAAATTGTCTTCCACAAAACTGGTCTCTGATACCAAAAGGTTGGGAGTCACTGGTTTAGATGGTGCTTTTATTGTTAGTGGGAAATGTAAAAAACAAAAACATTCACACACAGTTTTCCCAACTTGGGGACATTTTTCAAATGTAAGAGGCCGGAACCAAAAAGGAAAGAGAGAAGAAAAAAGACATAAACACTGACAGCTCCTGGAATGTCTAATATGATCAGCGCAATCCTAAGAATGCTTTCCTGGGAGTAAACCTTATTAAACAAACCTACCTGGGAATCTGAGTAGATCTGCTTAGGATGACACAGATGGCTTGTCTGTCCTTTTTCATTTTTGTAGCAGGGTTTTGTTGTTGTTGTTAAAAATAAATGGGGCCAAAATCAGTCACTGGTGATTGGGGGTGGGATGGAGATCAATTCCTCCTGTAAGTTGGTCATACTCATATTTTCCTATTGCACAATGTGACCCCACAGAAATAAGGAACTCTGTACAATTGTTGAAATGTATGTTGAGCAAAAACATTCCTTGTTTTGTATCTGGAGAGTGACTCCAAGTGTGTCACGCAGCAGTCAGGCAAACACTGCTCTTCTAAAAACTGAGTGTGATGATACAAAAAAAGTACTGACATATAGCTTCCAGAGAGAACCCTTATTTCAGTAACACTGTGCATAACAATGCACTTCTCGAAAATGCCCTAATGCTGTGAGCTTCTCCTGAAGCTGCCCAGTGTAGCTTGCGTGTTTGGCTCTGGGTTTACTAAATTGAGTCCTTTCAGGGGATTATGGCTATCTAGCCTGTTCTGACACATATTCCTTGAGAAGTCTCACTTGGTTCAATGTAACAAAGCTTGAGACCAGTGGTACCTTTAAGACACACAAAGTTTTATTCAAGGTATGAGCTTTTTTTTCTTTCTTTTTTTTGGGGGGGGGGGGTATTTTTAAAATGTATGTGTGTGAGAGTGTGTGCACTTGAAAGTCATGGCAACCTCTGGTGACTGAACCCTATTGGAGGCATGGAGGATATTCAGAGAGGTGGCTGAATAAAGCCTGCCTCTGACTCTGATATTCTGAGGAGGTCTCCTTTCCAAGTACTTGCCCTAGTCGATCTCGCTTAGTTGCTGAGATCTGCCGAGATCGGGCTTACCTGGGCTATCCAGGTCAGGGCTCAACCTATGAGCTTTCTTGTGCACTCACATTTCCTCAGATACAAGTATGCAAGCAAAAGCTTATACCTTGAGTAAAACTTCGTTAGTCTTAAAGGTGCCACTAGACTCAAAACTTTGTTCTTACTTACTGTGTTGCTTCATACCAATACAGCTACCCACCTGGATCTGTCCTGGTTCAATACAGTTGTGACTGAATTGTACATAGGATTGCAGTTTCTCAGGCTGAATTTAAACTGCCAGTTTAAGATCTTTTTAAGGTGAATATTTGTAATCAAAATAGACTTTAAACATTAGGGACCTTAATTAAACTTTTAGAATATTTTTTGCTTTATTCCTGATGGGCTGCTATACCTCAGATACCAGGCATGGGATGAATCAGCACATGGAGGCAGTTTTGTGTAGTGGTTAGGGTGCTGTCTTAGGAGTGGGGAAACCGAGGGTCAAAGTCCAACTCATCTATGAAGCTCACTGGCTGACCTTATATTGGACATATGGACATATGAAGCTGCCTTATACTGAATCAGACCCTCGGTCCATCAAAGTCAGTATTGTCTACTCAGACTGGCAGCGGCTCTCCAGGGTCTCAAGCTGAGCTTTTTCACACCTATTTGCCTGGACCCTTTTTTGGAGATGCCAGGGATTGAACCTGGGACCTTCTGCTTACCAAGCAGATGCTCTACCACTGAGCCACCGTCCCTCACCTTGGCTGACCTTTTGTGATGGGATGAGTTTGGGAATTTACTCAGGACTTAATGGTAGAGCATCAGCATACATAAGTTTCCAGGTTCAATCCCCAGCATCTTCAGGATCAGATAGTAGAAGCATCAGATAGTACATGATGGGGTGAAAAACTTCAAAAGTTACAGGCTGGCCATTTAATTCAAGGGAGGGGCTGTAATTCAGTGGCAGAGCATCTACTTTGCATACTGAAGTTTCCAAGTTTAGGCTCTGACATATCCAGTGAAAAGGGTCAGGTGGTGACTCTCTTCCCGAAATCCAGAGCACTGCTCTGAGTCAGAGTAGATAGTACTGACTTGGATGGACCAAGGGTCTTTTTCAATATAAGGTCTAAGGCAGCCTAACTTCATAAAGTTGTTGTGATGATGATGGAGGGCAGAATCATGTATGATACCCTGGACTTTCTGGAGGAAGGGAGGGATGAAATGTGATCTCTGGAAAGAGGGCAGAAAAGCTTCTGCAAACCACAGTGTGTTTCCTCCTTTGTCAGTCTATTAAGAATAGTAGGGCTGCTTTACTGCAGGTCACGGTAGGGGTGGTAGAAAGTGCCGTCAAGTCACAGCTGACTTAAAGTGATCCTGTAGGGTTTTATGGCAAGAGATGTTCAGAGGTGGGTTGCCATTGCCTGCCTGTGCAGCATGACCCTGATATTCCTTGGTGGTCTCTTACCCAAATACTAGCCAGGGTCACCCCTGCTTAGCTTCTGAGATCTGATAAGATCGGGCTAGCCTGGGCCATCCAGGTCAGGGCACTGCAGGTCATAGCCTGCTGCAAAATCCCCATGATTAATTGCAGCGTATATACAAACTCTACTGACACCCCCCCCCCAGCTGTTATGAAATCTGCCATGTTTTCAGTCAGGCATTTCAGCATGAAAAGTGTTGGGGGGGGGAAGAAAAGAAAACTCCATTATCTTTCTTTTTTGCAGAAGAAAAAATGCTACTCTGGAATATTCCATTAAGCTAACTCTTAAATGTTAAAGAGTGTAATAACAGCTATGCTAGATCAGATTAAAGATCCAGTGTGCTTTTTGCAACAGTGGCCAGTCAGATATCTTCAAGAAACCTAAAAGTGACTCATACAGGCAGCAGTTCCTCCCATGTTAAATAATTTCTGTGCTTGGTGGTCAGAAGTATACTCCCTCTGATCCTGGAGGTTCTGCTTAGCTGTCATGACCAATAATCATCAAAAAGAGCAAAGGTCCAGTAGCACCTTAAAGACTAACAAAATTTGTGGTAGGGTATGAGCGTTGTGAGTCACTGCTCACTTCTTCTCTGTTGCTACAGACAAACATGGCTACCCATCTTGATCAGTCATAGAAAGGTCTTCTTCTTTGAATGAATTTAGTAACCCATTTAAAAAGTCATCTAAACTGATGGCCATTACCACATCCTGTAGTACTGTATCTACTGCTATTATTTATGTATCCAACTTCCTTTTTTTCTGTTTAGAACCTTCACCAGCTCAGCTGTATGCAGTTTTTTTTTTTTTTTTAGCCCAAATCTGTTTGTGGAAACATTAGTAATCTTTCACTGATTGGCGTAGATTTGTTGATCAGCCCATTCACTGTGTTGGCTTCTGAGGCCAGCTCTCTGTGTTCCTTCTGTTAGAAATAAGATGGATGCCAGTGACCAGTGACAGGGCCTTTACTGTGGGATGCCTCAGGTGATAAGGGACCATTCCACAGCTGCTTGCCTGGCACTTAGGGTTTTCAAAAAAGTTTTTGTTTAATATTTATTTAAAACAATTGTATTCCACTTTTTTTGCCTGATTTGGGCACTGAAGGCAGCAGTTCACATTTTCCCTTGGCTGCCTTCCCAATAACTTTGTTCTTTGGTTTTTGTAATTTGGATTTAGTGAGGACTTTCCTTCATTATCATTTTATTTCATCTTTTCCCTTTCTGCTTGCAGTTAGTTTGCTGTAATTCTACAATGCTGTTTTTATTCTGATTTGTTTTCAGAATATCGATATTCAGTTGATATTGATTTTTTTGGCGGGGGGTGGGGGCGTGTTTTATTTTTATGCCTCTCTGGGCATGTGGAGAAGTGGATAAGAAATAAATAAATAGAAGTAGTTTATGGCAGAGCTTGTTATCTCTTGGTATTTTGAAAAAGAAATGGTTTGGGGGCTGCACTCCTTAGAACACTTTCAGATGGAGAACATATAATTAATATAATTAAGGGCTGTCAAGTCATGGCCAACATATAGGCAACCCCTTGTGGGAATTTAAAGGTAAGAAATGAGCAGAGGTGGTTTGCCATAGCCTTCCTCTGCATAGAAACCTTGGTACTTCTTGGTAGACTCCCATGCAAGCATGAAACGTGGCTGACCCTGTTTCGCTTCCAAGTTTTGACAAATACAGGATAGTCTGAGCTATACAGGCTGCTAGGAGATCATTGGAGCACTCCAGTATAGTGAAAGTTAAATAGCAAGCAAATTCAGTACAGTGTAAAAGTTTCCTGCTGAACATTCACTATATCAGGGTGTCCCAATCAAAAACACTTTCTCCAATCAAAACTTTATTTTCTTAGAACAAAGGTGGAGTCCAGTAACACCTCTTAAGACCAACAAAGTTTTCCCCCCAGAATGTTGGTCTTAATGGTACTACTGGACTCCAACTTTGTATGTTGCTTCAGACCAACATGGCTGCCCACCTGGATCTATCTTTCTTTTCTTGTTTAGTAAAACCAAGGAGATTTAGTTTGACTAACTTGTCCTTTTGATTTCAGTGGGGCTTAAGCGTGACAGTCTGTTTTTGGAATGAGGCCAAGATATTTTGACACTGAGCTTGATATTGCAAAGCTGTGGAACAGTTTCATCCATGGATATGTTGATGGTTGTATAAATATGCCATTCGTTCCATTTTGCAAGTAGATGTATGGGCCATAATTTGTAAAATCTGAATGAAATCAATGGGAATGTAGAGGCACATAGTTCTGGTTATGGCACCCCTCCTTTTTGGTGTAAAGTCATGCAAGTTTTTATATGATTTGATCTAGTTCCACCTTCCCAATAACTTTGTTCTTCGTTTTTTTAAAATTTGGATTTAGTGAGGTTCAGCAGATCTGTTTATGATACAAGTCACTGAAAAGAGTTATAACCATGAACATGATCCGGCAAAGATAAGCATTGTTAACTCCTTTTGTTTTCATCAGGAAAATTTAGTATGTGCTTCAGGCCCTTTTTCTCATATCCATTGGATTTTAAGGAATTTAATCTTGGCTGGAACATGACCAATACTAGGTGACTGCATCCAGACCCTGTGACCAACCTGTGCTCATTCGTGACTGGCATGAATGCATATCGTTGTGGAGTTCATGCTCTCCCTTCCAATTGCATGCAAAACTTGATTTAAACCTTTTGTTTTGAGACATCTTTAATCAAGCATGGATTTCCAAGCCCAGTTGAGAACCCTGGTTTGTTGGGACTCAGTTTGTCCAGGCACTCATATTCAGACGTCAGAGGCAACCTAAACTTGATTTGACACTTCACAAGCCTGGAAGCTTTCAATGGCACTTTTTGTGCAAAGGTAGGAGGGTGTGCATGGATATGTCCATGCTTATTACAGACAGACAGAGTGGATGGCGTGATTGTGGTTGAAAATCCCATTCCACTAGTTGTCCTTGAGGCAGGTTTCTTTATTTGCTCATTATTAAATTATGGTCATTTAGCAGAGTTGCTGGTCTCCTTTCCAGTCTATTATCTAAGGTTTAGTTTTTAGTGGGACAGTAAACCTGTTTCTGGAATCTGGTGGATTCCAGGGGAGAGCTTGCAGGAGTCCGTGCTTCCTGATACAAAAAGAACCCCTCTGTGTAGAATGGTAAGATGTTGGGAAGAAAGCTAGGATGGAGCCCTTCCCTTGTTTTCTGTAGTTTTGGAGAAAGTTGAATCATGTGACACCACCTCCTTAGAGTCCTAAATGGTACAGTCCTGATACATGTTTTCCACCTCTGTAACAATTAGACCTAGGCTGCAGTTAGTGTGGAGTCATAGTGGCTTACAGCACCTATCTTCGCTGCTCCATTTTATTCTCACAGAAACCCTGTGGTGTTGGTGAGGCTGAGAGGGAGAGTGACTGACAGCTCAGGGTCACCCAGCAGCTTCCAAAGCAGAATGGGAGATTTGAATTTGGGGCTGGTTTCACAATGTCAAACTGACACGATTATATCCTGTTGTGAAAAAATCTGCTTCGGTCTGAACCGTTTCTGGGCTATCAGACAGCCCCAGCTGAAGCGGCAGGATCCCGGCAGCGGTCCATGGTTGCCCATTCACATTGCTAGCGCAGCTCAACCACGGACCCAATGCAGAAAGGGTTGTCTTTTTAAAAAAGGCCCGTGTGGGGTGTGTGTGTGCAATCAGAGAAGCGGACAAGCACACCTTGGAGAGGGGTGAGGGGGAAAAAAACTCACAACCGCGCCGGAAACGGCTCAGTGTGATCACATAGCTCTTCTGCTTATGAGCCGCTCCAGGGCATTCAGACAGTGGCCGATTATGCGACTTATATCCAATTCAGGGGGATGCTACTGGGAAAATCCAGGTAGCTTTTTGATGTGGATAGGAGGCATCTGGAGACGGGGTGAGAGTGGGTGCAGCTCGGAGGGCAGATGTGCTTGTGTGATCATGCACTTAATCTGAATGGGAGGCGGGGCTAGGTCGGGGCAAATCTCCTGTGTGAAACCACCCTGGGTCTCCCAGATCCTAATCTAAGAATCTAACCACTACAAGGCGTTTAGTGAGACACTGGATAAAAACTAATTTTATTGGAGTGCCTCTTTGAGAAGGGCATTGGGGGTGTCTGACCCAACATCTCTGAAATTAATGGTATAATTTTTTCTAATTTATATCCTGTGCATTCAGGGAATGTCACATCAAGATACTGAATATTCAGTGCACAATTCCAAGTGAAAATAGTCCTGATGACAAAGTGAAATATGACTGGTTTGTGAGTGTTTAGCCTTTTTAGTGGTGCCTGTAAATTGTCTAGAAAGTCTCATTGCCTGAGAACATACTGTTCCCCTCGTTATCTGGAAGCCTGGTAATTCCTGGTTTGCTGAACCCAATCAGAATGTTCCTAAAACACAGTCCCTGCTGGCTGTTCTTATGTGTCGCTCCTCAGTGGCTCTCTGGGAATTCACAATGCCCCAGCAGTGATTTAGAACCACCCTTGTTCTCCTTGGATGTGTAATCTGCTCACTGCACTAGAATTAGAGAGAACGTGCTGTTTTGCTTTCTTTCCCTCTCAGCATACCAGTGACCCTGCACACTTTGAGTTAGTTCCTGTGAGTTGGAGGTGGTAATCCTTGCCCTTTGTATCTGAGGTGATTGAATTGACTTCTACTTTACGAGCCAACTCACTGGTATTTAAAACCAGTTTCTAATATGAAAGTGTGTGTAGAAATCAGAGCCTTGATTGTATCACTGCTGGTCAGGAATTCCATTTTGCATTAATAATTCTCTATAAGTGGAATAACTAGCACAGAGCATGAAAGACTAGGCTAGAATCTTTGGTTATTATTATTTGTTGGGAATCTTTCTGTGGGGGGCATTGCAGATATAGTCTCCTTCCCTTCTCACACAGCTACAGCCTGATGAGATGGGTAGACCTCATTTTATTGCTAATGCTGCTGCTTGTATCTGATAGACTCAAGTTGCATCACAGTGGTTCAGAATTCCCAGAGTGAAACCTTCTGTGGTTGGTACCTGTCCTTTCATCTTGCTTTTGAATACCACAGAAGCAGTGCCTGCTGTGAGGCATAGTGTTTTTTGAGGCTGTAATCATATATACACTGATGCAGTAGTAAATGTTCTTTAATTCAGTGGGATTTACTTCTTAGTAAACATACATTGGCTTGGGTTGCAGATTACTTAGCAAAGCCTGCGCAGGAGGAAAATGCTACATTTTGGTAGACATGTTCATTGAATGAATAGTACATCCTTGAAAGAGGTTATTGCCTCTGTCTTTGCAAATGCAAAACAAAATCCCACCCAGGACAGCTACTATGAATTCAGGGTGGGGAAACACTGAGTGCCATAAAAAAAGTCTAGTTATTTTTTTCGAGTTTGTTGCTGTTGGAATCTGGGCTGGAAATTGAGCAGTCAAAAATCTGGAGTTGGGACAATAATTAAGAAATACTGTTTTATGAAGTGAAGTATGATTTGGTTTTTAGTCTTAAACTCTGGGACTTGACATTTATAAACTAGGAGATGACTGCCTTACTTGTTTCTTACTACTAGGAGAGGAAGAAAGGAATCCATTGTATATTTGACCCTCAGATGATGTTACAATTGCATTTACAAATTAGGGACTCCTGTTGGGGGACACAAACTAATAACTTACTATAACAGTGCTCTGAAAATCTAACCAGTATAATATTTATGAGAATATACTGTTCAGACCAAAAGGTGGTGCTTGTTCTTGTTTTTATCACCGTCAGTGATACTTCCAAGTGACAAAATGGTGATCTCTCGAATGGAAATTGTGCCTGTTTGCATAGATCACCAGCTGCTTATCTGAGCTAACTCAACTAACACTATTAAAGCAAGATTTGTAGCCTTGTGGTTAATTTTTTTTTTCATATACATGAGAAAGCAAAAATTTGAGCTAGCCAGACATTTGCAGTTCTTTAAACGGAATGATTCTCTGTTGTTCCATCATACCCATCGGGATTCTTACTGGCCTCTGCACACTTTACATGGGAGTTGGAATGGGCAAACTTGCTCACATTTACTGTATTGCAGGATTCTGCATCTACGTCGATCTTCCGGTGTTAGCATGTTTTGCAAATGTTTTGCTATTTGAGCTCAAATGGCACATAGTATGCAACATTTTTGACCTTGAGCTTCTTCCTAAGTGATTACAGAGCTTCCCAGCAGCCTGAATAAATCTCCCCTTGGGTTAATGACTTTCTCTGATGTGATGTTATATGGGAGTGGATTTGATTTTGTAGTAGCTCTGCCTGCTTGGTCAGAGTATGTTCCGGTACTGTGCAGCTGGCCTTTCACTGACAGCATCCATCTTAGCCAATGGAATATGATTTTAATATTGAGTTGGGATGTGCTCTTCTTGTATCTAAGGTATTTTGCTGCTTTGGAAATTAGAATAATTTCTTTTTCTTCTTAATTAAAAAAAGTGCTGTATCCTTGTTTTTCTCCACTCTGTTTTTAGCCTGCTTTTTAGTGATCTTGGAAATAAATTCCGATCATTAATAGTTATAATGAAACAGATTTAATTTAATTTTTTTTATTTATACCTCGCCCTATCCCGCAAGTGGGCTCAGGGAGGCTTACTACTTATTATTCTGTACATGCAATATGCTATGCAGAGGGAGGTTCTTTGTTTGAAAGTGTAAGCCATCAAATCATTTACTCCAGATTGAGAGAGTTTCCATTTTTCTGAAACTGCTGCAGAAAAAGTAAGTTCAGGGTTTCAGGAACTGGAAAGTACATTTTTGTAGGCATGTGAATACAGTTCTGCTCTCTTCCTTGGGACAAACCATTTACTTGATGAGCTTCAAATAGAAATATTGCTTGTTTTTATCAGTCTGTACCGTTGCTGACAGTGAAAACATTAATGGTTTATGGCCATTTCTGCACAGGGTTCTGCCTTGGGTTCAGTGCTATTGGGAAGAGGTTTCCCCATGCTGCTTCACCACAGCATTGTGGTGCATTTGTGCACCTCTTGGAGTCTTCTTGGCTTTTCTGTGAACTTTCTCAACCCGTTTTGCTCCAGAATTTTGGGAAAGATCTCAGTAAAGCCTGGATGACTGCTGTGAGGGTGGGAAAGGCGGCCATTTCCCCTGTCTCTGAAGCAACCATCCCCACTAATGGGAGGCTTTTATATTAGAAAAAATTGGCACTAGAAATTGTTATATGATCTCTGCCCCGAAGGATATCCAGCTATCCTCAACCAGAGCTAGTGCTTTTTAGGCCATGGCTCCAGCCTGGTGGAACTCTCTGCCTGATGACATCTGCAGGGCCTATAAGACAGAGATGTTCCACCCAGACCAGATTAACAATTAGACCAAGTAGGCACTGGCCTATGGGCCCCCACACCTTTAGGAGCCCCGAGCTGGCTTTTCATCCCGTTTCCCCCCCTGCTTGCAGCCCTCCCAGCTTGCACGAGCAGCCAGCAACTGAGCTGCTCTTTGCCTGACTTGCCTGACGTGGTTGCTGGCATTGTCGCCAAGTTTGCCTCTCTCTGCCTCTCCCTCGCAGCTTAGTGCCAGTTTGGTGTAGTGGTTAAGTGTGCAGACTCTTATCTGGGAGAACTGGGTTTGATTCCCCACTCCTCCACTTACACCAGTTGGAATGGCCTTGGGTCAGCCATAGCTATGGCAAGAGTTGTCCTTGAAAGGGCAGCTGCTGTGAAAGCCCTCTCAGCCCCACCCACCTCACAGGGTGTCTGTTATGTGGGGAGAAGATACAGGAGATTGTAAGCTGCTCTGAGTCTCTGATTCAGAGAGAAGGGCAGGGTATAAAGCTACAGTCTTCTTCTTCTTCTAAAACGAGCTTTTAAGAAGGTGTCTACAGGCTTCAGTGAAGGCTGTGGGTGGTGAGGCAGGCACTTAGACTCTGAGATGATTTGTGAGGGCCCCCCAAGATTTCGACTGCCTAGGGATTTAATCTGGCACTGATTCTACCAGGTCTGTGGTTGAGGGCAGCAATGGTTTGTCATCAAGCCTGGCCTCCCCTTCTCCCCTCTCTAGGGAAGGATACAGAATGTTAAATGCTATCTAACCAGTGATTATTGTTGATTATTGTCTGTCTGTCTATCATCCATCCATCCATCCATCCATCCATCCATCCATCCATCCATCCATCCATCCATCCATCCTTAATAGAGTTGTGTTCATCAGAATTGTATTTATGTCATTATTAACTGTCCTGAGCCCCTTAATAGGGTGGTGGGGGTGGTATATAAATCAAATAAATATTGGTATACCATTGTAACAGTCGTTGTTATATCTTTAATTTTTTAAAAAGCTTTCATTTTTTAAATCATAGAGGCTAGAGACTTACCTAAAAAAATTAAAGCTGGGGAAAAAAAATAAAGCTGGGAAATTCACAGAACCTGTTACACCTATTATTACAATATATATTTGTATAATAATATTCTAGCACCTATTTTTTAAAAAATCACAAAAGTTCTAGTAGCCCAGGGGAAGGGAGGGGCCCCTCCTGGGGGACCAGGGCAAGGAAGCTGCAGGGAAACCTGCCATGTGGAAGCCCTATTGCCTCTGCATGTTTTCTGCAGCTGCATCAGTAATGGGGAAGCTACACAAACTCATATTTGTGTGGAAACTTACCTATATTTGTGCCACTGCTGCTTTTTTTTTTTTTTTTTTACCTTTTGCGGGTTTTTTTTTGTGGTTGGACAGAGAAATGTTGGTGTACAGTGTCATATGTCTGTCACGAATGCCTACAGTGACTGTAGCCCAGTGGGACAGATTTATGTCTGTTTTAGACTGCAGAACTTTTGTGTATATTCACATTGCACTACTACAAATGCTTGCTTCTGATTATTTCCCCCCAACTTTGATTGTTTTGTTATGGTTTTATAACAGCTTCATTCTTTACTGATTTTATAAGATATTAGTGAGAGAAGTAGTAGTAATAATTATCGTATGGCAGTATGTGCAGTATAACCAGGGGATCCTAAGACTGTGTGGAAGCTAGAAGTTCTAGCTCTTTTAGCATAACCCACCACTAGGTGGTGAACTAGACTTGTTTCTAAGGCAAGAGATGTTTCAGAGGTGGTTTGCCATTGCCTTTCTCTAAGTGCTTTCACACAGCAACTGTTTGCAAGTGGATTTTGCTACTCTTACAGAGTAAATATCCTGTTGCAAATCACATTACTTGGTGTGTGTGGACACCCTTCTGTGTCATCTGTGGTATTCCCTGGAGGTCTACCATTCAAATACTAACCAAGGTCAATTCTGCTTCTGAGATCTGACAAGATTTGGCTGGCCTGGGCTATGCAGGCCAGGGCACTATGGTTGCCAACAACCTTGAGGAAAAAAATGTCCTGTCCCTTTACAGAGGCTTAGTCTGCAATCACGCACACTAAGTAATGCACTTTCAATCCACCTTCAATGGATTTTGCCAGTTCATGCGTGCATTGAAAGTGGATTGGAAATGCATTATTTAGTGTGTGTGATCACAGCCGTAATGTGTGAAAATGGGCTGCTGAAACTTTTCATGCCAGGGAGATAAATAATATTATCTGGTAAATAACATCCTATTAAGGCTTTATTAAAGGGACAAGAAGTTTTTTTCTCCAGGCTGTTGGCAACCCTCGTGAGTACTTGAAGAACAGCTATTTCAACAGCTGTGATCAAAACCTACAGGACAAAGTGTCCTTTGTTGCTATATTAGGAGATTGCTCTAGGGAGATGGGCTGTTCAGGATTTACAAAATAGGGAGATAAAGAGCCCATTTAGACAGAACTTGCATTTTAACACTGGAGCTCCTTTTTGTAACCTTGTTACAATTAATTTATTATTTACACTTATAGCGTGACTTTCCCCCAGAGCTCAGAAAGGTGTATGTTGTTTTTTCCTCACTCTCACAACAATATTGTGAGATGGTTAGGCTGCAAAAAAGTGATTTGCCCAGAGAGCTTCATGGCTGAGCAGAGAACTTAATGCAGATCTCCTGCATCCAAGTATGTTGATCTCTCTGCTCCACTATACTCTTATATAGAATGGTTATGCTCCACTCTGTTCCCCAATACACACAGTACCAGACTAAGACCTTTTCTTTCCAAGAGTAAATTTCACACAGGCTTTCCCAGGACATTTTTGTAGCAGGAACTCCTTTACATATTAGGCCATACACCCCTAACGTAGCCGATTCTTCAAGAGTTTACAGTATGCCCTGTAAGAAGAGCCCTCTAAGCTCTTGGAGGATTGGCTACATTAGGGAAGTGTGGCCTAATATGCAAAGGAGTTCCTGCTACAAAAAAAGCCCTGCTTTCCAGTTGTTGATATATGGCAGAGATCTTATTTGCTTCATTCCCATAATTTTTCTACTATCCTTCCAAGTTCAGAATACTTTAAGATTAAACTATTTCTGTGGTATTCATAATTGGGACAAACATTGGCGAGTGGAGTAATAATCTTGAAATGGTGTGCTTCTTGCTTGTGGAGGCAACAGAGGCCCAAAACTTTACCTCAACAAATCACTTGTCTTTCATGTTGAGATTTCTAATGTTAGAGTAAGAGATGGGGGAAATCAAGCTTTTGTTATTCAGCAGAGGATACTTATTTATTTAGACATTTATATCATGCTTTTCTCTCAAAAGGGGGCCTAAAGCAGCTGACAACATTCTCACAACAACCCTGTAAGGCTGGCTGAGAGAGTGCTTGGCCGAAGCAGGCTTCCATGGCAGAGTGAGAGTTTGAACTTGAGTCTTCTAGATCCCAGACCAACACTATTACACCATGTTAGCTTGCTCCATGCTTACTTGAAGAAGATCTATGTTCCTTTAATTTTATGTTCCTGAAACTTCTTTGCTGGTCTTCAGTGGCTGCCCTTAGATTGTCAAGCTAGTGATGTTTGTGTATTTGAGATGTGATCACACGCACTAAATCATCCAACTGGATTTTACTGTGTGAACTGGTAAAATCCAGTTGTAAAGTGCACTGAAAGTGAATTGAAAGTGCATTATTCAGTGTGTGTGATTGCAGCTCTGGTCACATGGTTAAACATATCTGGGTTCTTAGCAGATGTGCATGGAAGAATCATCCAGTCAGACAGTGTTTGGGGCATGAACAGAAAAGAGTGCAATAGTTTCTAATGACACTAGAATGTAATATGTTTTTGTTAATCGTGTTCTGCCTGACTCAGACTTTGTTACTGGTTGCCTAAGAAAAGTATTAGCAAAAAACCTGAAGTGCCTAGGTGACAGTAGTTCAGAATTGTTCGCCTGGCTAGGAGATCAATTTTCAGGATTTAAACTGTGTGATTGTATTTGAAGGACATGCTGTTGCACATCAGCTATACCACATGAATGGTCAGTGTAAGAGGTTCTGTCACATGTCCATCTTCATTTTGCATTTTATAACACTGGATTGGCTAGCACAGGAGTGTCGAACTCGTTTGTTATGAGGGCTGGATCTGACATAAATGAGACCTTGTTGGGGTTGGCCAGGTCAGGTTGGGCCGAGCCATGTTGGACCGGGCCATGTGTGTACCTATTTAAGATTAGGTAGCAGAGATACAAATTTTATAAAAAACACAAACAATTTAAACAAAACAAAAACAAAACCTTAAAACATGCTTAAAACTTTAGCACTTATTGGTTTTAAAGGTGCTTTCTTTGTATTTCTCCAGTGGGATCCAGGGAATTGGGCAAAGGAAGCTCTGGCTCTTTCCTTCCTTCCTCAGAGGACTGGGGAGGAGGAGCCTCAGCCAATGGAGAAAATAGAGGTTTTGCTCTGTAGCTCCTGTGCAATTGAGCAAGCCTTGCAAAGCGAGCTGTTACACAGAAGGAAGCAAGATATAGGGAGAAGGAAGCAGATGACAGCCAGTTGCTCGGGGGCCTGATAGGAGCCCTCAGGGAGCCTGATTCAGCTCCTGAACTGCATGTTTGACACCCCTGGGCTAGCAGGTTTCCACACTAAAATGTTAATGCTTCCATTTAACTCACCCATAGTGGCCAAATGGATGCTTAGGTGTTCAAGGAGAGGAAGTAATCGAACACCTGCCATTTCTTTGTGGTTGGTCAGAGTTGCGTTCAGCTGACCCTGCAGGAAAACTGTTGCAAGCTGAAAGAAAAGAGAAGCATCTTTCTTCTGAGCACATAAAATGTGAACACAAGTAGGTGTGAGCAGGAGAGCTAGTAAAAAATACTCACTTTGGCGGAATTGTTTGCCAAGCAAGACACTTTGCCTTAGACGAGTCACTGTCTCTGAATTGTAGCCTCACATTTGTGAAATGGGAATAATAGTGACCTTCCTCATATGGGTGTGGGGAAGGCAAATATAATAAAAGTTTTGTTGCCAGTGAGATGAACTATTGTGGCAGAATGCTGCATCCTTGAAGACATGAAACTGCCTTATTGCAAGATCAGTGTTTGTCTGCTTTGACTAGCAGTGGTTCTCCATGTTAATAGAGTTCTGTCATATTGCTTGCTAGCTGATTTCTTTAACTGGAGATGCCAGGGACAGAACCCTGGACTTTTTGCCTGCTAAGCTGGAGCTCTACCACTGTGCCACTGTCCGTTCCTCTTCTGAGATCTCACAGGTTTTCCCACAGATCTGTTATCTGTTTTCTGTATATTAGTGTAGTTATTTTTTTGTGTTGTAAAAAGTAATATTTTAAAAAACAACACTGTTGATTCAGTTTCCGAATAAGAGAATTGTTGTTCAAATCTCAACCGCCCATAATATTTGTTCTTATTATGATTTTGATGTCCTTACCTTGAACTGCTTTTTTGATGAATAATGAAATGCATTTCAGGCTGATATCATACTTTTGTGCCTGTGTGGTAGGCGTTCATGAGGCGAGGCATGAAGGTCAGTAGCTGTAGCACGTTCTTGCCCATAATGTGGTTATTTAAGAACATAAGAACATAAGAGAAGCCATGCTGGATCAGGCCAACGGCCCATCAAGTCCAACACTCTGTGTCACACAGTGGCAAAAAATGTTATATACACACATACACTGTGGCTAATAGCCACTGATGGACCTGTGCTCCATATTTTTATCTAAACCCCTCTTGAAGGTGGCTATACTTGTGGCCGCCACCACCTCCTGTGGCAGTGAATTCCACATGTTAATCACCCTTTGGGTGAAGAAGTACTTCCTTTTATCCGTCTTAACCTGTCTGCTCAGCAATTTCATCGAATGCCCACGAGTTCTTGTATTGTGAGAAAGGGAGAAAAGTACTTCTTTCTCTACTTTCTCCATTCCATGCATTATCTTGTAAACCTCTATCATGTCACCCCGCAGTCGACGTTTCTCCAAGCTAAAGAGTCCCAAGCGTTTCAACCTTTCTTCATAGGGAAAGTGCTCCAGCCCTTTAATCATTCTAGTTGCCCTTCTCTGCACCTTCTCTAAAGCTATAATATCCTTTTTGAGGTGCGGCGACCAGAACTGCACACAGTACTCCAAATGAGACCGCACCATCGATTTATACAGGGGCATTATGATACTGGCTGATTTGTTTTCAATTCCCTTCCTAATAATTCCCAGCATGGCATTGGCCTTTTTTATTGCAAACGCACACTGTCTTGACACTTTCAGTGAGTTATCTATCATGACCCCAAGATCTCTCTCTTGATCAGTCTCTGCCAGTTCACACCCCATCAACTTGTATTTGTAGCTGGGATTCTTAGCCCCAATGTGCATTACTTTGCACTTGGCCACATTGAACCGCATCTGCCACGTTGACGCCCACTCACCCAGCCTCAACAGATCCCTTTGGAGTTCCTCACAATCCTCTCTGGTTCTCACCCCCCTGAACAATTTAGTGTCATCCGCAAACTTGGCCACTTCACTGCTCACTCCCAACTCTAAATCATTTATGAACAAGTTAAAGAGCATGGGACCCAGTACCGAGCCCTGTGGCACCCCACTGCTTACCGTCCTCCACTGCGAAGACTGCCCATTTATACTCACTCTCTGCTTCCTATTACTCAGCCAGTTTTTGATCCACAAGAGGACCTGTCCTTTTACTCCATGATTCTCAAGCTTTCTAAGGAGCCTTTGATGAGGAACTTTATCAAAAGCTTTCTGGAAGTCAAGGTAAACAACATCTATCGGGTCTCCTTTGTCCACATGTTTGTTCACCCCCTCAAAGAAATGCAACAGGTTAGTGAGGCAAGATCTTCCCTTGCAGAACCCATGCTGAGTCTTCCTCAATAACCCGTGTTCATCAATGTGCCTACTCATTCTGTCCTTGATAATGGTTTCTACCAACTTTCCCGGTATTGAAGTCAGACTGACTGGCCTGTAATTTCCCGGATCTCCTCTGGAACCTTTTTTAAAGATGGGGGTGACATTTGCTACCTTCCAGTCCTCAGGAATGGAGGCAGATTTCAATGAAAGATTACAGATTTTTGTTAGAAGATCCACAAGTTCAACTTTGAGTTCCTTCAGAACTCTCGGATGTATGCCATCCGGACCCGGTGACTTATTAGTTTTTAATTTGTCTATCAGTTGTAGGACCTCCTCATTTGTCACCTCAATCTGACTCAGGTCTTTCAACACCCCTTCCAAAATTAGTGGTTCTGGGGCGGGCAAACCTCTTTTTAACCTCTTACTTGTGTGGGATGTGAATCTATACTTCCTGACAGTTGAAACTGTTGTGAGGCTTTTAAAAAAGTGACACTGTAATTTACAGAGTGTTGGCCGGGCTCTGTGTGCAGGTCAGCAATCCGTTGCCCTCCTCAGGGAAGCCCAGGAAAGTTTTGGGACACCTCAAAGGCAGGGCATGCCTTCCATCTTAAAAAAAAATGCACAAGAGTTGAGGGAAGAAAGAGCATACCACAGGTGGGCCAGAGAGGCCAAGGTGGTGTGACAAACTATGTGTGCAGATGGAAAAAGGAGCTTGCTGCCCGTCCAGCCTCACTCTACAAATTAAAAGTGGTGCTCTAAATGGATTTTTTTTTTTTTGCTCAGATATTTTTAAAAAAGAAGTTATCTTGCCTGGTAGTTTGCGGTGGAAGTTTGTAATTATTGGTCCAAGTACCAGTGGAGCGGAAAGAAGGATTTTCCTTTTCAGGTACCACCATAAGTTGTTCTTGTTAAAACACGTGCCCATTTCCTCCTTTTATGTCTCTTCTTAAAACCCTATACCTGAACAACTAGGTATGAATCCAGTAGCACCTTAGAGACCACAGAATTTTGGGGGTATGAGCTTTCAAGAGTCACAGGTCCCATACTCTCATATCACCTTGTTGGTCTGTAAGGTGCTGCAGGCCTCAACTCTAGCTATTCTACTGTAGACCAAAACACCTCCTGAATATATCTGGACAAATACTTCTTTCTTCCTTTTGGTCTTTTACTTCTCTTCCTTTGTCTTATTATGTGGCCGCTACATATCTCAAAGCTTTCATGCTCCTGATTTCTTTTTCTTTTTTAAATATAAGATTCCCCTACCCCCACAATGTTCTGCTTGTAGGGAGAACATTTTGGCTCTCAAAGAGTTGCACAAAAACTTGAAGCCAGATTGACATGGGCAACAGTCCATCCTGATGACATTCTTAGCAAAGAGAGGTCAAAGTGAGCTGTAAATTTTTGTGAGTAAAAATATAGCTGAAAAAACCCTGGGAACTTTCAGAAGTTTATCTGGGCTGATTCTGATAGTCAAAAACAACGCAGCTTTATGTGACAGATCCCAAACTGTCCTTTGTCCTATTCACATGGAAACCATAACTTTGGCCATGGACCTTGTATGGTGCAAATGGCAATTTCTGCTCTTGTGACAATGCATATTTTGGCCTCTCTTTCATGGCAGTCACTTCTGGATAGCTGCCGTTGAATCCGTGGATGATCAAAGTCACCTGTTATATTTTGTATGTGAATGCTGTTTGAATGAAAACTTGACACATCATGTGAAGATATTTTTCTTT
Source organism: Heteronotia binoei (assembly GCF_032191835.1). Taxonomy (NCBI): domain Eukaryota; kingdom Metazoa; phylum Chordata; class Lepidosauria; order Squamata; family Gekkonidae; genus Heteronotia; species Heteronotia binoei. The sequence goes on along the minus strand of NC_083228.1, from coordinate 43,521,056 downwards.
TTGGATGTGTGTGCTGCCCTTAATATATTTAAAAATACAATTGAAGCAACTCTTAAACATTCTTTATCTGCCAAATTCTGTAAGTGGCTGCAAGGAACTTTGCATTATTCACTAAAACCAGTGGTATGTAAAAATGATTATATCACTTCCCTTTCCTTTGTACCCTTAGAAACTCATTGATTTTCAAATCGTGAGCAGCAGAAGACATTCCTTATTTTTTTTATGCAAGGGCTAAAAGGACTGAGACCAATTTCACAATTGCTAGAGTGATCTTAGGATCCTTATCACTGAGCAAAAGAGCCAGGGGTTCTAGAGCATGGAGGGATGGTTTAGTTAATATAATCTCAAAAAATCCACATTCTAGCAGAGCATGAAAGGATGAATCAATGCTGTTAAGACCAAAACTTGGTTATATATGGGCAGATTTTTGTCTGACATCTGCTACGTAATTCTGATGTGCCTTCCTCAAATCGGAGGCTTGTAGTACCACGTCTAAATACTTAAAACTGACCACATGTTCTATTTTATATCCATTTATTTATATACTTGAGTTTTTGGTCTCCTCTGAAATGCCATGATTTTAGGGGTTTTTTTTATAATTTACTGTCAGATGATTGCTATTACAGTATTGAATGCTTTTCAGAGCTATTGGGGTTCTTGACAGAATTACTGCATCATCTACATATAATAGCACTGAGATTTGATGATCCTATGTCTTGGGATAGAAGTCTGCATTGCTTAGATCAGAGACATCGAAGTCATTTGTTATGAGGGATGGATCTTAATAAATGTCACGCTGTTGGGCTGGGCCGTGCATGCCATAAAATGTAACACCGGGTACTGGAGATGTAAACATTATAAAGGTGGTTTCAATGACAAATGGTAATAGCAGGTGAATGACAATAGCAGGCTTGATTGGATTAGGTGTAATACGCTGTGGGGTAGTAGGCATGAAGATACCAGCATTGGTAATGAGATAGGACAACTAGGTCTCAATTCCATCCAGGAGGATTCAGTCGAGGAGGAAGCAAAGAATAAAACAATATTCAGTTGCTAAGCTAAGAGTAGCAGTGTTCTTAACAAAGAAATTTCAAAGGGAGTTCAGAAAGAGAAACTGGTGAATTGCAATTGATAATGAAGCTCAAAACAGTGCACCCTCCTGGACTGAATTGAGAGCTAGTTTTCCTGTCTCATTACCAGTATGTGCTATTATCATTTGGCATCTGAAATCACTCCACTCTTCAAGATATAAGGACCTATCTAAGTGTTCTAATTCCTAATCAGGGTCTTTTACAAAGAAAATCCAGATAGGAACAGAGAAATCGAATCTTTTTTTTTTAAAAAAAACAATTTTCAGAATAAGCTAAAATAATTTCCTCAATGTACATTGTGCTTATCAGAAGAATCAATCCATCCACCCTCCCTCCCTTCTTCTGAAGAAGTGTGCTTGCACACAAAAGCTTATCCTGGAATAAAATGTTGTTGGGTCTTGAAGCTGCCATAGGATTCTTTCCTCCCCCCCCCTTCCTCCACAAAATAGAAGCCCTGGAGAAGGAAGCAGAAGGTTTCTGTATATGTATGTGAAAGAGAGAGAGACAGAGGCTTGTCTTTATATCTCACCCATGTGATGCAAGAAGCAGCCACAGAGCTCTCTGTGTGCCTGTGTATGTGAGAGAGAGTGAGAGTGAGGGAGGGAGGCAAGAAGTAGGAAATAGAAGAAGATGATATTGGAATTATATCCCGCCCTCCACTTTGAAGAGTCTCAGAGCGGCTCAATATCTCCTTTACCTTCCTCCCCCACAACAGACACCCTGTGAGGTGGGTGGGGCTGGAGAGGGCTCTCACAGCAGCTGCCCTTTCAAGGACAACTTCTGCCAGATCTATGGCTGACCCAAGGCAATTCCAGCAGGTGCAAGTGGAGGAGTGGGGAATCAAACCCAGTTCTCCCAGATAAGAGTTCGCGCACTTAACCACTACACCAAACTGAAACAGGAAGTGAAGAGCCACTGAGGGAGCTGACGAAGAAGCAAAAGTATGGTGCAGCTGCAGTAACAGCCCTGGGGAAGTAAGCAGAAGAAGTAAGTTGCTCAGGGGACAGATTTGAGCCTTACCTAGGCTGCATCTGGGCCATAGGCCACATTTTTGACACCTTTGACTTAGATAGCTAACTATATAATTGATATAAAAAACTGAAAAGTAGCAGGGCTAAAATACAATCTTGCTTAAGTCCTTTAGGAGTAGTGATTGTGTTTTTAAGATGACCATTTTTGTACATCTAATTTTGAGAGTGGTGTTGTTATACAGTGCATGGATTACATATAAAAGCCTATGGTCTATTGGTGTCCTCTCTAATTTTTCCCAGAGCTTAATCCTCTCTAATTTTAGTCCAGAGTTTAGAATGAAAAGCCACCTTCAATTCTATGAAGGAAGCATGTAATGAAGTCACATTTTTGGTTGAATATTTTTCTATTATGCGTTGTGATATCAACTATGGTCCATAGTGACTCTTCTTGCCTAAACCCTGCTTGCTCTTCTGCTATTATATCACCTTGCACTAACCAGCTTTTAAACTTTCTGCAAGATGATTAGCAATAAGGTTTGCCAATAATATAAGCAGACTAAATGGCCTATAATTTGCTGGTTCTTCCCTCTGTGCTCTTTTTTAAAAAGGGAATATAAGTGCCAATTTTTAATCAAGATTGATTGAGTCTGTACTGATTCTTTTCCTTCTTTAAAATCCAGTGAACTCAATAAGCCAAAAGATGCTAGTAATCTGAATCGTTTGATTACCCAGGCTCTTCCAAGTACCTTGTGGTCATGTTATGCAAATGAACTATTGAGTTTTCATTTGTGTTTACCAAAGCTTCCCGGGTGTTCCCAGTAACTTGGATGCATGAAAAGTATTGTGTGCGAGCCATAAATACTGGGATGTTTTAGAATGAGTGACTCTTGACTTCTTTTCTGAATTTTTAACATCAATAATGCTTCTGCAATCTGTCTAATTCTGTTTGAACAGTTTATATTTGTGTAAATCAGATGCTTGTACATTTTTTAAAATGTAATGTTTCATTTTCTGTGTCTTGTGCTTGACTTTGAGTGTTTTCAGTATCCAATGTATGGGCAGCTAAAATGTCTTGCACCGTGGACTGTTGTTATGCTATGCTGCTATGGAATCTTGCTGAGTGACTTTGGACCAGTCATATGCTCTCAGCATAACCTACCTCGCAGCAATGTTATAAGGGTATAGTAGAGTAAAGCAGAATGATGTAAGCCATTTTGGGTCCCCACTAGGGAGAAATTGGTATCTATACATAACTACACTCTCTCTCTCACACACACAGACACATGCAGGACTTTTTTTATAGCAGGAACTCCTTTGCATATTAGGCCACATACCCCTGATGTAGCCAGTCCACCTGGAGCTTACAGTAGGGCCTATGCTGAGAGCCCTGTAAACTCCTGAAGGATTGGCTACATCAGGGGTGTGTGGCCTAATATGCAAAGGAGTTCCTGCTACAAAAAAAGCCCTGGACACACATATGTATGTATGTGAAGTAAATACATAAAGTATAACATATGTAATGTTTTTCTCTGTCTCCCTGCCTCTGCCAAAGAATATGATGTACTGACAGGTGGGCAGATCATGTTTGGGCAACTCATTCTGAATGTTGTTATCTTCTTGAAATTGGGATGGGGTTGGGTTTTTTAATAGTTCGCATAATGATTGTGAGCAGTTCTTGCACTATGTGAAGACATTGCGCTGTTCATAGCATGTCATAGTAACTAGCATATAGTTTATGTCGGAAAAGCTATGGTCAGTATTGAAAAACCATTGCCAGCAGAAATTACAGACTATGGATACAGTGTTCTTCTGGCAGTGCTTCTTTCCCTCTAGAGCAGTTCCATTTGTTTTATGTTTGTGGGAGACATGCAAAGAAAAATGTATAGTCTTTCTTCATGTTGAAATGAGTTGTTGCCTCCAGATGTTTATGCTGTGATAAACTGACAGTGGGAGCTTTGACTCTTGAAAACCCCTACCCCCAAAAATCATGGAGATCTCTAAGGTGCTACTGGACTTGAATCTACCTGTCCTTCTGCAGACCAAGATGGCTACCAACTGAAACTATGATAAATGTGTTAGAGTTTAAAGTACTACCAGTGCAATCCTACACAGAGCTATACCCTTCTAAGCCCATTGACTTCAGTTCTAAACTCTGTTTAAGATTTCACTGTGCATCACTTTTGGGAACTGTAGATTAAATGCTAGTTTATGCATTCCTATTCAGTGGGTGACAGTTCCCAACATCAGATGATAACTGAATGTGTTTATGGGTCATCACAAGGGTGCCCTTTTTTTTTTTAACCAGTTTCCTTTCAGCAAGTTAATGTGTACACATTAGCAGGGGGATCAGATGATAACTGCATGTGTGAATTGGTCATCAAAAGGGTGCCAATTTTTTTTTTACCAGCCCTTTTCAACAACACATTGTTGTGTACACATTTGCAGGGGTATAGAATCTCTGTATTGTCTGGGTTTTGCATACCAGGTTGCTGTTACAAGAACAGGAGCAAGTCTGCTTTTTCCCTTGAGCCATTGACAACCTTTTGTTACTATCATTACCTGTCTCCACAAACATGATACTCTTCAGTGGAATCATCTGTCAGGAGCGAAGTGATGGGCGAAGCCCAGGAATCCACTCAGAGTTTCAGAAAGGGGACTGTTGCACTTCATTGTGCATGTGGGAGAGTTAGCTAGTGCATGTTTTGTTGGTATCCCCATGTCATATTCTCTCTGCACTGAAAGGTAGAAGGGGTTGGATCCAGATTAAATGGGCAACTGCCACCATTGCTCCCTTCCCCTTGCAATTCCCTCTCATGTTCCTCAAGGTCCACTGTCTTTGAGGAGCAGTATTTCGTGGAAATCAATGGGCTACTGTGGGAGGGCGAAGCAGGGAAGTTCCATTCTACCATTGGATAGATTTGTCTGGATCCAACCCCAAGTGGAAGCAAATGATTCACAGAGGGAGCCCATAAGGATGGGAAGAGGGAGATTGGGGAGATTGAAACTCTCTGCATTCTAAGGTGGTGTGCATTCTAAGGTGGTGTGTCCTCCAGGTGGTGTGGTGGTGTGGTGTGTCCTCCAGGTGGGACTTGGGGGTCTCCCAGAATTACAACTCATCTCCAGATCAGTTCCCCTGGAAAAAATGGATGCTTTGGAGGATGAACTCTATGGCATTGTAGCCCAGTTTGATGTCCCTGTCCTCCCCAGTTTCAAATCCCAAATCTCCAGGAGTTTCCCACCCTGGATCTGGCAACCCTCCTTACGCCCCTGCTAGTGGCTGTGGGACCTGGCAACACTTATCCCCGTGCATTAATGACAAGAGGTTGAATCCAGTGTCTGTGATGATGGTTCCTTGTGAAAATTAATTCTCATTTTAAAAATGGAATACTGACTCTGTTTTTAAGAAAACTACTGAATATCCTTTGTTGTGTGTCAAATTTTGTATTGTGGGCGGAATTTGAACAAATATCCCTGGAAGCAAGAGCACAGCTCTGTGCCTTCAAACTGAGACTAAAACTGTTCTGTGCTGAAGATGAGTTCTTAGCCACTCTGAAATAGGATAACCACAAATCAATCTGGATGAAAGCCTTGGATGAGAAAATGACATTAGTTGGAATGTTGGCTAATCATATTTCTAATACGGGCAAATCCAAAGCATTTTCTTTGCTCAAAAAAGCATGTCCTAGAATCCAATTTGATCTTAACAGCCTACTGAGTTTGCTCACCCCTGTCCTTTGGTCTCCTTTTCCTTTGGATTTAAAGGCCCCCTCCCAATCATTTGGATTTACCCCTCCCTCCATATGCCTCCCCTGCCCCGTGGCGCAAAGTGTTAAAGCTGCAGTACAGCAGTCCTAAACTCTGCTCATGACCTGAGTTCGATCCCCGTTGGAAGCTGGGTTTTCAGGTAGCTGGCTCGAAGTTGACTCAGCCTTCCATCCTTCCGAGGTCAGTAAAATGAGTATCCAGCTTGCTGGGGGGGAAGTGTAGATGACTGGGGAAGGCAATGGCAAAACACCCTGTAAAAAGTCTGCCATGAAAAGTTTGTAAAAGCAACGTCACCCCAGAGCTGGAAACGATCGGAAACGACTGGTGCTTGCACAGGGGACCTTTCCTTTCCTTTCCTTTCCTTTCCTTTCCTTTCCTTTCCTTTCCTTTCCTTTCCTTTCCTTTCCTTTCCTTTCCTTTCCTTTCCTTTCCTTTCCTTTCCTTTCCTTTCCTTTCCTTTCCTTTCCTTTCCTTTCCTTTCCTTTCCTTTCCTTTCCTTTCCTTTCCTTTCCTTTCCTCTCCTCTCCTCTCCTCTCCTCTCCTCTCCTCTCCTCTCCTCTCCTCTCCTCTCCTCTCCTCTCCTCTCCTCTCCTTTCCATATGTACTATCTTACTATCCCACAACACTTCAGTGCCTTCTTATTCACAATATTTAATATTATACCCTCAATAGTTCTGCAGGGGAGATTTCTGAATAGGCCTTATTCCAACAGAATTTGGCATAATAGGATTGACACATCTGTTCATTGTTTGCTTGACTGCAGATTTTTTGAGAATATAAGGGATCATTCTATTAAGCCACTAATTGATCAGTTGTCCTATTATTTCCTGGAAACTCTGGCTCCTTTGCTTAGTGATAATAAGGATCCTAAGATCTCTGTGACAATAGCAAAATTCATTTCAGTTCTTTTAACCCTTGCATCCAGAAAATGAGGAATGAGAATCTTCTGCTGCTCAAGATTTGTTAATTAATGAGCATCTAAGGGAATAAAAGTATACAGCCACACCTTTGTACTCGTCTATGTACTTTGACTTAAGTGGATTTAGACAAGTGTTTAGGATTGTGCTGAAATTACATTTCCTCCCCTCCCATGACCCTTACAAACCTGTTCTTCTGGTTTGCTACAAGTTTCCTAATTTTAGAGATCTAGCTATCCCCATGGGAACAGCGTGATTAATTTTCCCATAGGAATGTCTGGCAAAGTAGACTTCACTTCATATTAGGCATGTATTCAGGGAATCTAAATACTGTTATCTGTCCTGGGTTTTTCTTTGCTTTTCTCTTTCCCCACTCCTCTTCTGAACTAATCAACCATGTAATAATCAACTGATTTGATTTTGTATTTGAGTCACTTGAGAATTATTTTCTGTGCTAATTCCAAGCAGGGCTTTATTTCTACAATTAATCCACATCTATTCTTTTCATTATTATGAGGAAAAACCCCCTATAGAACATCGTAGTCACCAGCTTGGTTGCCAGAGCACCTGGAGAAGTAACACACACACGTGAGCTAATTAGACCCAAAATCTCAACCCTGGAATTGGAGCTGGAAGCACGGTGGACCTTAGTAAATACTTCCTTCTTGATGGAGATGCAGGAACTAAGACTTCTCCTCTTAATGCCTAATGCAAAAAGGTTCTTCTATGTGCATCCCGTCATCCCGCTAGGGTTGCAGACGGGACCTGATGAGGTTCTATATTCTCTAGACTCAGATAAATGGGCTAGAAATAATGAAGGGGAATGGGAAGCAGTGAGCCTGCAAGCATGTGTGCACAAGGACAACCTGGGTTTCATTTGCGAAGAGCAATCTTTGCAAACACACCACCCCTGCGTGAAACCCTTAAGGGACTCCCCGCAGGATTGCCATTACACGCTGAGGCATGAGAATGCTTCCGCCTTTCTATATTTGGGGAGGGGGTGCGCATGTGTGAGGACGTTTTGTGAATATGTGATCATCAACACCTTCCAAATTCAGCCAATGCTGCCAGGAATAAACAGATGTTTCTGTAACTTGTCTTCAATTGTGGGATGCGACCTCCAGTTCACAGTCTTCATCTGGACTAGGGAGGAAATTCTAATAGCTCCCAGTCTATTTAAAACTGTTCAACCAGTCTTTCTAGGGATGGGTCTACAAGCGATCCAATTGCTGCTAGCCCATCCTCTATTAAGACAAACTCTGCAAGAGATTAAGAGAGCTGGAGATACAGCGTCCATGGTGGTAAGACACAATGGCCGAGAGATCTCCAACATCCTGACTAAAATCAAGGACACGGGAAAGCACTCGTTCCTTGACGCCCTTTTATGGTGGAGCCCCACATCAAACGCAGTGTTGAATGTGATACTACACCCTATTGTGGTCATTCTGGCATTCCAAGTGGTTTTCTGTATAGCACTAATTGGCTTTGGGTGCTGGCTGAGAAAACAACTTAGGAAAGTGGAGAATTTCCTAACAATGTGGAAATACTGTCCCCTGCCACAAGAGAGAAGGTAATGGTTGAGCGCAAACCTTACATTTTCTCTCCAGAACTTTTCCTGCAACTCTACTTTGTTTTTATGTTACCTGGGTCCCAAACCATGAGACCCTGGAGACAAATTTTATGTTTTGGATTTCCTTTCCAGATTTTTCTTTTTTACCTTAATAAGGAAGCGCTGAAGAGCCCTAGAGATATGGGTCCGAACCAGAGAATACGACAGCTAGAAGTGTGTCAAACTCCAAATACCCTGGTAGTTTTGGAAATATTGTTTGTTGGAATCTTGGTGGTTCCAACACACAATAAACAATCCTTCACTACCTGGCTCCCAAGTTGACACCTGGGCAGAGACTGTTCTGACCCAATGAGCCACCCAGAGTTCCATGGAAATGTCTGGAAGGGCTTGTCAGACCCTTCGAGCCTTCTGGTAATGCAGCCCTTGATTGCATAACTGCAAAAGGGACCAGATTGTCCACTAGGCCGAACCAGGGAGCTAAAATCAGCAGCCTTTTTCGGCCAACCCTACTCTACCAACTAGCTTTCTGGTCACGAAGAGGCCCAAGCTATGTTGATTCCTTACAAAATATGATTTTTTATTTCTTGTTCAAGGGTTTTGAGGTGTTTTTCTCACTCTTTCCGCCCCAAAAAGTATGTTTTAATTGGAAATTCTTTGTAATCTTGCTCCCAGACGGCCATAGGCTTGAAGCATTTGCATGATCCCACTCTGCACATGCTCCAACCCGAAGCCTGGGTGCAAGGAAGGATGGGAAATGGAGTCCTTCCCATTCCCCAAATATTGTGGTTTTAAGTCTATCTTTTACTGAGCAAAGGGAGGGCTTAAAAGCCCAAGGATGGTATGAAGGGGAGGAAGAGCAGGATGGCGCCCGAAGCCAAACTCCAGACACCCTAGTAGTTTTGGAATGGTTGTGTTGAGACTCCGAGGACAGAATTAATGCCCCAATGTCCAACAAGCAATCCATCACTACAGGGTCCTGAGTTGGCACCTGGGCAGAAACTGTCCTGACCCCTTGAGCCGCCTAGTAATCTGGCAGTCAACGCAAGGTCTTCCCCAGAGATCCATGATCCTGAAGTATTAGAGGGATCTGGAGAGAGGAGGAAGTTGCACCCAACAGCGCCAGCAAGAGGACCTGGCAGAAGTCTGTTCTGACCCATAGAGCCATCTAGATATGCAGCCCTTGCCTGCATAACTGCAGAAGGGAACCAGATTGGATACGGGGAACCGAACCAGGAAGCTTAAAGCAGCTGCCTTTTTCGGATGGTCCTTGTCCGCCAACTAGCTTTCAGGTCAAAGGGAGGGTCACGTGAAAACAGATCCTCTGCACACCAGGTTTTTTAAGTTCCTAAGCTCCAGGTCGATGTCTTCTCCTTGATATACTGCTAAATGTATGTTTGTTTCAAGTAAAATCTGCCATCTACCCATTGTTTCCAGCATGCCTCGGTTTTGGCTCATTTGCATGATCACACTCTGCACATGCTCCAACCCGATGCACAGGAATGAGGGAAGCTGGGAAAGAGAGTTCTTTCTCCATGCATAGAGACAAGTGTATTTGTTTTCTTTCAAATCTGTTTTTCATCAAGAAAGTTTGGGCCGTACCAGCGGCCCTGAGGGTTAAAAGAGGGCAGGCAATAACACTTGCCCTCTGGAGCACGGGGCTCCTACTAAAAGTGCCGCCCTTCCAGGGTCTCAAAGGGCCAGAACAGACTCTCCCAAGATGCCAAACTGCAAGGGCATCAGGAGTTTGACTGGCACGCGAGCCCCTGAGGGGGAAGAATGGTTGAGCCCGTCCCCTCCGAGTAAAGCTAGGCCATGGAAGGTTCTTACTTGTTACAGTGATCAAGCGCTACTGTAGGTGTCTCAAACCAACAATAATATTATTGTATATTGTATGTAAACAGTATCAATATGTTATGTTTCTGGGGAAGCTCACACTCACAAAGGCCTGGAAGTTCTGGTTCCCTGTAAAGAGAAATTTACATAATCCCTCCTCCTCCTTGAACCCTGGCATATATCCCCTCCATCGTTCCTTTGTAAATCGCCTCCTCCACCAGTGGGAGGCAGCACTTACCAGAATGTATGACGTGTCAGGTTAACAGTAGCCATCTCCCGGGCGGGAGAAATAACTAAAGTTGTGTTTTCAACCAAGTATGAACCTGTGTATATGTTTGTAAGTCTATTTGTTTACAAGGAAAGATGTGCCAGCCCGGAAGAGGGCTAGCTTTGAGGTAGTTTTGTTGGCTGAACCGGGGAGTCTGAAGCTATATCAGGATCCCGAGGGAAGTCAGCACAAGGCCATCAAAGACTGAAGCTAGGGGCGAGCCACTGCTCTTGCCACCGGGTTCAGAGAGAACCAACCCCCGCCTTGAGTCTCCCCTTCCACCATGCCAGTAGTCCTTCCCATCCAATATGTTGTCAGGTCTGAGTGCCCCCGAGGGACCCAAGAGTAGGTGACCTACACCTAAGCACTGGAGGTCCCCTAGAACCTACTACCCAGTGAAAAAAGTAATTTTTAATGTTTATGATTGTATTTGGGAAATATTGTTTGAAAATATGTTTACCAGCATGCTTTGCATACAATCGGGCCCATTTACAAGGCTCAGCCACGTTCTGGATATACCCAAACAGGCACAAGGGATATCTGTGCATGTACCATGAAGTGTATGGCACAAGACTGTAACGGTCCCTCCTCCTTCAAGTTAGAAAAGGCTAGTTGAGGGATGGCTCTTACAGAGAGTGACAGGCCAGGGAGGGACTCCAGGTAGGCCCTAAAAGAGGGCCCGGCTTGTAACGGGCCCCCCAGAGCCACAAAGGCTCTAGATTAAAAAGGAGAAGCAGGTGCACGGAGCTGGCTTCTCCGAACCCAGTGCAAGGGGAGTGACATCTTATAGATGCATACTCCCTGGTTCGGAGAGCTAACCGGTAACTCCCGGGAAATATGGTCATCCGCAGTAGATAGTGCTTGGGGACACATCAACTAACATACTGTAAGATCAGAGTGTGTGACACAATCAGTGAAAAATGTGACCTTAGGACTTGGGTAGTGAAAAAGGTATTGTGCTGGTAACTCCCGGGAAATATGGTCATCCGCAGTAGATAGTGCTTGGGGATACATCAACTAACATACTGTAAGATCAGAGTATGTGACACAATCAGTGAAAAATGTGACCTTAGGACTTGGGTAGTGAAAAAGGTATTGTGCTGGTTGTTATGTGTATTGTCGGAAGACATGTAAATCGCACAACAAAGGTGCAAACATTTTCCCCAGAATCCTTTTGCTTATACTTGTTTGCATATGTGTATGGAAGCCCCCTTATGATAGGGTCTCACTAAACCATGTGAGTCCAAGATTGTGGAGGGCCGAGAGACCACAGAAGACTCGAGAAGCCTCGGGAAGCCCTGCATTGAGCATGCTCTGTGGAGGATTCGGCTTCAGTCCGGGCATTCTCAATACAAGGGGGGGTGGGACGAGTAACGCTCGCTGCCAGGCGCTCTCTGCCTCCTCCCCCTCCAGAACCTGCACCCGCCAAACAGAACTATGGAGCAGAGCCTCTTCGAACCCCAGTATAAGAAGCTTATCGAGGGGGGGAGAAGAAGAAAACTGAAGAACAAAGGTTAGATAGTAGATAGGAAAACACTGTATTAGATTAGTTATAGGAGAATGGATGAATTCAGCATGGAACACTGAATTCTAATGTGATTGTGTGCCTTTATAATCAATTGATGTAATTAACTGTGTGCTTATACTAATCAAATATAGTTCTTTAACTGGCTTAAATAACAGCCATGATTTTATGAAATCCCTCTTTTATACCAATGATTATGAAGTTTTAACCTTGTGCCTGGAAATACTGTATGCTGTACAATGTTGCCAATGTATGTTACCTCCAAATCGTAGTACTTGAGGAAGTATCCTTGGCCCATTGGAATACTGTATTTTTCAAATTTTATTTTTGAGTAGTTTAGAGAGTAGCTCCAACCTTTTTAGATAGGAGGTACACCCCAGTAGATACTTGGCTCCCCGCGGACGTTGACTGTCAAGATTGGTGATTCAAGACCTTGTCTCCGGACGGTGACGTAGGTCTTGAGGGGGGGAATTGTGAGGAAGAAAACCCTATAGAACATCATAGTCACCAGCTTGGTTGCCAGAGCACCTGGAGAAGTAATTCACACACGTTTGGCCAGAGAGTGTGGGTATGCCTAACCAGGCACAGAAGGGACTTGTACAGTACCAGCAGCCATAACGCTACTAATGCACTCGAAACTGGTAAAAGAGTGCCATCCAGGAGAACAGATGGTTTTCTGTTGTTCCGTGTGACGTCCATCTCAGCCATGGAGCGGAAGAAGTTGCGCCGCCAGGAGCTATCCAGGTGAATGGTTTGCAGCACTGACCATGGAATCCATCGTGGGAGGCTAACATCACATGCAACTATCTTCCTAACATGCCAGACTCCATTCCAGCGAAGCGAACAGCTCACGTACTCGCCAGATGTCACCTTTACATGCAGCAATCAACCCATCCCAGGCGTGGACAATTGTCCACCCGCCACTTTCTTTGTACAGCAGAACTCTAGACAAAAGACTGGTGCCAATAGAAGATTGAAGAAGAGAAAGTCCATCTCCACCCTGAGCCAAGTGTCTTTGTGTAGACTGGGTGGTACCTTAGGCAGCAATTTGGCCATCTATTGTCACCACTTCAGTTTTGTTCAACCACTCCCATGTACCTCCACCCCAATAGTTTCACCCTTTCTTTCCCTTGACAGCTACCCTGGAGCATCCCACCTTGGCCCATTGTTACCTGGAGGTCCAATCAGGTAACTAGTGCCAAGACCTCATTGGCCAGGAGTAGGCAACCAATTAGGTGTCCCCTCCAAGCCAGCCATTGGCTGCCGCACAAGTCCAGCCCTTATGGTCACTGTGGAGCCTCCCCTTTTTCTGAGGTCATGTACCAGCTGACCACTTTCCTCCTCCCTCGAACCGCCCATCCCCTGAGGGCTCAAGGTAGTCCTTATAACCTGTGGACTAGCTACCCACAGGTGTGCTTCTAGCAGTATCCCAATTCCGCTGTCTAGATCCATCCCTGATTCTAAGGCCAAGTTTCGGGTCCCCTTTCCCTCATCCTCGCTCGTCACTGTTGGAGCCTTTCTTGAAGACTACGATCAGTAATTATCATCCTGTTCGTCTACCCATGTGTTTCTCTATGTCTCTCTAATTTTTTTAGGACTGTATGTATGATTTTATGAGTATTTTATCCTGTGTGTGAGATCTATATTTTCTAGAATAAATTCAGATTGCTTTTACTTAAATTAGTGTCCCTGGCATATTTGAGCAATAGTTTCTGGATGTGGAGCCTGTATACATAGACTTTTATCCCTTTTAAAGTCAAGTGCCCACCTGTCAATTCCCCAACCTCGGTTTTGTGGGCATTTCGGCTTACATTATGGTCACTATTAGCTGCTTGCTTTTTAGTGAAATTCAGCTGTGAATCAGTTTTTGTCATTACTACTAATTGAAAAGTTGGCAATAAAGCCAGAGTTACAAGAAAAAAAGTATAACATAGTTTGCAGCAATCTTGGAAATGGAGGTATGGCATTAATTTTTTTTTTAAACAAGTTTATTTCAAAATTCAGAGATACACACAGAATCACATACAGAAATTATATGTAAATATATAAACAGACAAACAAACCCACATAGTCACAAAAAAACCCTAAAGAAACCCAGATTACAAACAGTAATCAAGTAACACTAACTAATGCCAAACCAGCATACCTTGATCATTTGAACCAAAATTCCCATGTGAAAAATAACTCAGAAAAGGGAACCACTTTACTAAAATATTAGACCTTCATTTTAAAGACCTCCTCCCATCCAAATGATAAGTGATTTTATCTAAAATAATATACTCCCAACATTTATTCAACCAAACTTCTATAGAAGGGGATAACATTTAATTGCTGATAAAGATTGTTTTACCTTTAAAGTATAGATTAGTACAGATGAAAAGCAGAGACAAACAGCTCATCATGTTAAATGGAATGCCTTCCAATTCACCAATTTAATACAGTCTTCTATTTGTATAAACACTTGGTTGATAAGAACAGGTTTCAAGAGGAGGAATGGGCGTGAAAGGTAGAAGAGAATAAGCATGTCACCGATATCACTTTTCTGAAGTACTAGGATTGTTTCATCATGTACTAAACATTTTTGTGAGCCAAATAATTGTGAAACATTTAACAGAATGTTAATGTTTTCTGTTTATTCACACTTGCCAGCTGTGAGCTTTAGAGGTGGGGTCTGTTTATCTCTTCCATGAATAACCTTTCTAGTCATTTTTGCCTCTCCCATTGCCAAATCCATCTCCAGTTTAAAGGAGTTTTATCTAGAGATGTGAAGACCCATAAACAAAAAAGCCCTTTCTCCCAAGGTCCTTCCCCATTTTTTACAACATAATAATTAGAACTTTTTGGCAATACTAGGCAAAAAAACCTATGAAATATTTTATCTTTTAGAATTAGTGAAATGCTTTTAAAGACAAGGTGAGCATGCTATAGATGTGGACATAAGAAGAGTTGTTTTTATACCTTTTAACTACCTGAAGGAGTATCAGAGCAGTTTACCGTGGCCTTCCCTTCCTCTCCCTACAACAGACACCCTGTGAGGTAGACGGGGCTGAGAGAGCTCTGAGAGAGTTGTGATTGACCTTTGATTGAGAGCTGAGGTCACCCAGCTGGCTTCATGTGGAGGAGTGGAGAAATCAACCTGGTTCTCCTGATTAGAGTCCCCTGCTCTTAACCACTACACCAAACTCTGAAGCATGGAGAGTTTGGGTCGCTTTTCAGCTGCTGTATACTTTGTATTATCTTTTTGACCTGACTTGTGGTTGGCCTTTCGCCTCTCCCTCAAACCACTTTGACTCATATACCCACAGTTTTTATAACAAGTAGTTTATTGCCCTATCTTGCTGGAAGGGAAAAAAGATCAAAAGTAGGAAGGGCAGAATCTGTTCCAAAGTCTCAGCAGAAAACTCTGGAAGTTCCACTGAGTACTGACCTCTCTGTAATCAGATAGCAAACATTAAGGTACAGGTGCTAAGACAGCATAGGGTGCGTCAGCTTCCAGTGTTCTCTGGAGTATACTTGTGGTTTTGCTTATAGAAAACTAATGCATTTGTAAATTTTATATTCCATAAAGATGTCAAGTGTTGCAATTTTACATGCTAAGTAAGTTTTAAACTATACGTTTATGTAGTTAAAGCAGTAAGATTAGTTAAGGTTTGATGGGTCAATAAGTATTGTATACTTTTAAATTTCCTTCCAAATTTCCTTCCAAATTTCCATCTTTTCCTGAAAAAAACCCTAGAATATTTTTTTTCTCACTGTGGCTTCAAAATTCCCAGAAGTGTTACATCTCTAGTCTTTCCATTGTCAAGGAGAGTTTTGTTGTTTATTTCCAAAAGCTCTATGATTGCAGATAGCTTCTTTCTAATGCTGAAGCCTTGCCTGAATAGAAGAACACCCCCTGCTCATGAATTCCCCTCCACACAAATTTACTAGTCAGGTACCATGGAAGTCAGGAGCAGATCTGAATTTTCCTTCCTGCTTTCCTCTCTTGTCACAGTGTACTACTGGTATGGCAAAGTCTTGGATGCACAGGCTGAGAACAGCATGTGGTTGTCAGCTTTGAAGAGAGTGCTAAGGAAGCACTAAAAGCTTATATTTTTGTTATTGTTGTTGTTGGCACTGCCCCCAAAGCTGAGTTCCTGGGGCTTTTAGCACTTTTTCTCACTTGCACTTCCATTCCGTGGATCCTTTGGGAAATGTTTGGTCTGAGCAATAGCCAAATCCATCTTCCCACTTCTAGCAAGTTGATGCAGATGGGAGAGCTATCAGTGGAGTACCACCCCTCCCAGGGCTGCCCTTCCTGTGGTTCAGCTTGGCCAGAAAGGTAGGATTGACTCAAACAGCTTTAATGGATGCTTTCACACGGAAGCTTTGCTTGTCTGTCTGTCTGTGTGTGATGATTTATCATGCATATCAGGCTCTCTTAAGTACTGTTTTTTCTTATTTGGGGAGATTCTGATAATGTGCAAATATTTATCTTGTCACCAAAATATAGAATCCCGCCTTCTGCAATTCACGTAACTTTGTGCGGGAGAGACACCAGGAAACTACAGGCCAGTCAAACCAATGGCTGTTCCAGATAAATTAGTGGAAAGTATTATTAGACAGGTGAGGAGCCATAGCATTGGTGCATCCCCAACCCTGAATAAGAGTGCTTTTGTTGAGTCCTCCAAGATATTTGGAGATAAACAACAGGCATAGGGGAAGGGGGGACAGGACAGGAATCTCAGAAGGGGGCAAGTCAGATTTATACCCCCCCTCTCCAGCCTGCGATACCACTCAGTTTGGGGACTCATTGATCCAGCCTTATCTTTGCTAGCTGGAGGTGTTCAGAGAAAGATTTGG
The DNA here is from genome assembly GCF_032191835.1 of Heteronotia binoei. Classification (NCBI taxonomy): domain Eukaryota; kingdom Metazoa; phylum Chordata; class Lepidosauria; order Squamata; family Gekkonidae; genus Heteronotia; species Heteronotia binoei. The sequence goes on along the minus strand of NC_083228.1, from coordinate 43,504,274 downwards.
GCTCACTGCCAGTCCTAGATTGGAGTGCTTTGTCAGTACATAGCAGGCGGGAGAAGAATGTTTCTTGAGAGTGGAAAAAGGGAGACAGAAATTGAGACTCTTCATCTTTGTGGTCTGGAGAAGGGTAATCTCTTTGTCTTGGACTGATGTCCTTAGAGGTCTGGAAAACAGGGAAGCATCCATCTTGCTATTTTCCAGAGCTCTCCAAAGCTCAATCAAGGCAAAGATTCCTGCTTCTTTCTCACAACATCCACAGAGTAATATGGATCTCTGGTTCAGAGTCTCACAGAATTTTAGAACATGGGAGATGTTTCACTGTTTATCAAAGCTCAAGAAATGGTGAGGACATTAATCTCCACTCTGTCTAATGTAGTGATATTTGGTGGCACAGAACCCACATTAAGCTCCTTGATATGCTTCCCCAGTGTGTCACTATTTTTGTGTTCCAAAAAAGTGGACAAGGTCATTGCCCACTAGGACTTGTAGTTGGCAGTGGTTCCCAGCTTAAAACTGCTGCTTCTGGAGGAACTGGCAGGATGGTAAACTATGAGCCTCTCTTAAATTATAGGCCTCTTCTGCAGCCTCCCCTGCTCTGCAACCTTGTGCTGTCATCTCTGTCCTGGGACAACTCCTGGATGGAGGGCGATCCGACTGCAGAGAAGATCTAGTAAAAACACCATAGCAGCCACCTAAGGAAAACAACAAGCTAGCCTGAGTGCCGTGATTGTGGTGGTTTTGTTCTCCTTTCTCCATAGTCAACTTGTCCTCTAGGCATTTTGGCAACCTCAGTCCCACCTGAGCTACTCTTGCCAATGAGGGAAAAAGAATGCAGAGAGGGAAACTCTTTCCCTCACTCCAGATGAAACTTAACCAGGTTGCCTGTTGTGGCAGCCAACTTTTGGCCCCTGCTGTTTCTTCCCCTCCCTCACAGGGAACAAATGAAGTGGCAGGAGCAAAACAGATATGGAGGGGGAGATATCATAAGTGTTTCAGGAATCCCACATTTCTGTGGGGAAAACCATAGAGATCAGGGAGGGTTTAGCTCCTGGATTATTTCAGGTGGTGGAATAATTACATTAATGCAGTTATCCAATGATGTGTGGTCCTATCTCTGTTCCTAGGTGGAAGGACATTTAGGATATTTTGTCCCAAGTGAACAGTCTCAGGTTGCCAAATCTGTCCTATTCAACTTCAGCTGCTTTCTAGCTTTCCGGGGACTTTGTTCCTACCTCAAGACTGATATTGTGTGAGGAGACAAGCAGATGTGCAGCATTGTGTAGGGAGATTTCATCCTGATACCAAGAAGCTTGGGCTGTTTCCCCCACCCCACCAGTATGCTGGCAGAAGTTAATATAGACCAGGGGTGGGGAACCTTTTTAATGCCTAGGGCCATATAAATATTTATAATATCATTCATGAGCCATAAAAAATTAACAACTTAAAAAACAGTGTTCCACCGAGGAAGAATGATTCAGACCAGCAAAATTAATGCAAATAATTGTTTTTCTATTTGAAGTCATGTGGGGAGAGCCTAATCTGGCACGTGCGTGCACACACACACACATGGCCTGCCGCCCTAGGCAAATGCATAGGTCCAGGGCTTTTTTGTAGAAAAAGCCAAGCAGGAACTCAGTAGCATATTAGACCACATCCCCTAATATTAGCATATTAGGTCACACAGTCATTAGCATATTAGGCCACACCATCTGGGATAATCTAGTGCAAACTGAACTGTGACAGTAACTTTTCCAGGCCCTGCAGCACTTCTGACCAGCCAGCCAGGCCCCAGGGAGGCTGCCGCACAGTACATCTGAGCCCTGTGATCCTTGCCTGACCCTGGGGAGGCTGCTGCACAGCACGGCTGGGACCCCCCAGCAGTCCCCAAGGGCCACACCAACTGACCTTGAGGGCTGTATACAGTCCTGATATACAGTGTGGCTTTTAAAAACCTAGCAAATTTAACCATGATTAAGTTTAATGTTTCATGACTGTCAAGCCATCATGGCATAAGAATCTCTCTCTCTCTCTCTTTGTAGTATTTAGCTCAATTTTCTCTGATTTTGTGTAAACTAGAGTCTGGTCTGAATTCTGTTGTCTGTACCAAGAATTATGACTTACAGTTAATGTTTGTTGTAAAACTGTTCGTGGCTAGCCCAATTCTGTCAAATTTCAGTAGCTAAGCAAGATCAGCCCTGGTTAGTGCTCCGACAGGAGACCAGACCACCAAGGAAGTCTGGGGTTGTTGTGTAGAGGCAAGCAATGACAAACCACCTCTGTTTGCTTCTTGCCTTGAGAACCCCACAGGGTTACCATAAATTGGCTGAGACTCGATGGCACTTTTTTCCATGACTATAGCGGGATAAAGTTTCAGTACTTAAAATTTTCAAGCTCCAGCATCATCTTTTGTTTCTAATGCCAAGGATTTATAAAGCCCTATGCTGGGGGTTTAAGATGTTTCAGGTTCGGGTGCTGTTCAGTCTTGCTTATACTGTAAACAGGTTTCATGGCAGGAAGACAAAAGTACCAGATTTGTTTTGCACATGGAACAAGTTTTTGTTATGACTGGTGTTTAACTTTGCTCAGTGTTCTAATTTAGCACTTGCTGGTTGTGGAATATAGTTGTGTACTTAGTTGCCATAACACTTCCCTAAAGCCTGAGAAAGACTGGCTTGCGTGGTAGGGAAGAATGAACCGTGCATGCAGCTTCTGTAGCAGTGTTGTGTTGAAGTGCTTTGTGGTGCATGCTGTGTGCATATCTGGCTTATGCTCTCTTTTAGTTTAAAAGTAAGTAGGTATAAAACTAGAAGGGAAATGAATCTTCCTCTCACAGCCCTACTTTGTTTGATGCAGATGAGCTATTGAAGCTGTATATTTAGGTCTGTCTCTGTTGTTATTTCCAGTTCTGTCCAAGCAGAGGAATGTAGAAGGGTAATAAAGTGGTGTTAGAGCATGTGGTGACAGCAGTCTCCTAAACTGTTGTTTCCAAATTGAGCCTTAGAGATAAGGGAAATGCAATAAGCTAGACATTTAGCAATATTCAAAAAATTGGGATGGAGGCTAATACAGGTATGAGTTGAGAGGGGTTTTGTTGTGTGTGGGAAACTTAAGTGAGGTGTCTTGCAGGTCTTCTCAGATGAGTAATAAAAACTGAAATGTCTGCAGAGCACTAAAGGGTTAATGATTTTATTAATGATCAGTAAATATTCAGAAGGATGAATTGCATAAATGTAGACTCTCCACCCCTCCCTGTTAGCTTCCAAACATTTATTAAATTTAACGTTAAGTGACAATGTTTGTATGGATAACACATAGGGATTACTCACAGGTGGACAAAGAGGTCATTGACAGAAAACATGTGTTCAATTTAAATGAATGGCAGTGGTGTGATAAATATTTTTTATAGAACTGTCCCAGTTCGGTAGAGAAATGTTCTGTGCTATTTTATAAAATGTATTTAGAATGTGTGACATATAAAATGATGCTTGCAGTGTCTGGAATTTTTTTTAAATCTTGCTTTTTAAAACCCTTATTGAATGTAAAATGTTACATGAATGTGAGATTGCCAGTTATAAGTAAGAGCTTTCTTTTAAATAGATATAATTCCCATGTTTCTACATCAATGTACTACACTGTCATTATGTTTTTTTAAAAGAATACTGGCAATGGATTGTACTAAAGAGGTGATTTTTTTACATCTTCGGTGTCCAGATTTCAGCTAACTATTTCCTTTTAGCTGGAATGTTATAACTAGTAATAGTTGACTGAGTAATCAGTGAGCAGTGTTGCAGAATGAAATCCATCCATACACTTCATGGATGCTGAATTCTGCCTAGATTTCAGTAGGTGCAAGGAGAGGGGTGAATTTTTTGCTGACACCTCCCCCCCGCCATGGGAGATCTCCCCTTCTAAGCTATCCCCTGTCCTTCAGGAGCAGCATTTTATGGTGTGTTTTGGGCATCCAGAGGAGGGGAAAATTGGCAAAAATTGTCCTTCTTCATGGCCCTGGAAACATAGATGGAATGCAACTCATGTTCTTGCATTTTATATATATATATATTGTTTCACCGCTTACAGTGCATAGCTGAAAGGATATTTTCCAATAAACAAATGTTGAGTTTTTATTTGTTTGAATTGTCCAAGGCTGGGCATTGGTGTGGTGTATACTGGTGCAAAATAAGTTATGAGCCATCATTTCTAACCTTTCTGAGTATCGTCTCTTTGCTTAGCAAATGGAAACTACAGCTATGTTCTCTTGAGACAAATTGTTGATCCAGCAAAATCCAATGCGGTGCATCTTTTGCTTGATGTGGGAGAGCACCCTACAAAAACGAGTGGTTTAGTTGGAAGCAATGATGCAGAAGATTTATTTTACTGTATTTAGTCCTCGGATTGTTCTCTTTCTGATGATTTCTCCCCCCTGCTGTTCTCCAAACAAATTATTCCACTTCTGGGAAGATTTGGCCTCTGAATGCAGATTTCTCCCTCTGAGGCAGAAAACATCTCTGCCTAAGAGGGAGCAGCAGCGGATTCTTTAGGCTCTGTTCTGCCTATTTTTTCCTTTTCTCTTCCTAACTTCTATTTCTTCACATTTCTTGTTAACTTTCCTCTTAATACTTACTTTATTCTCCCTCCTTCTTTCTTTCCTCTTCTGAGGAGCTGGAGTTTGCCTTTCGAGAGCTCCCGCCCTTTTTCAAACTTCTTTAATGACGGCATAGGAGCACTCCAACAATTTTTCTTCAGAGGAGGAGATGGAGGCGGGCACTACATCAGCAGCCTCAGTGACTTTTTCAGGTGGGGCCGAGCAACCTTCATGGTTGCACCGTGCTGTCCGCTCACCTGGCTCCAGCAGCGACGTGGCGGCGGACCTAGATCGTGCTGCAAAATGCCATCGCGCCACAGATCTTCCCGGCCATTCAGGACAACTCTGGGCTTCCGGTGGCCATCTTGGGGGTTCAGAGCATAGCTCCTATAGCTTTTCCATGTCCAGTGAGTGTGAGAGAGGAGCTGGATGATTGATTCCAGACCGCGGCAGCAGCGGAGACCAGGCAGGCTGTGGTAATGTACCCAACTATGGGGAAACCAGTCTGCCGTCCTGGCTCATGTCTGAACTAAGACAATCCATGCAGGATCAATTTGCTGTTTTTTACTCCACTCTGGGCTTCAATGTGCAAGGCTCTCAGCATGCACCTTTAATTTCTAAGCACCCTAATCTCTCATGGCCCACCAAAGCTGCCAGAAAGATGTGAGGAGGCTGAGTTTGACTCAGATGAATAGTGTGAAGGTGTCAAAATTCCAGAACAATCCAATAGGTTTTTTATTGTCAAAGGCCATAGCTGCCTTAGAAATTCATGAATCCCCCTCGGATGAGGAAGAGGATTCTAAGAAGGCTAAACGTAAATTTAAGTCAAAATTCACAGGGAATTCTGAATTTTTTCCACCTAATGTGCTAGTGGAAAAGGTTTGCCCATTTCCAGATTATTTTGAAAGGCAACTCAGGATAGAATGGGACAAGCCATCTGTAAACAAGCAATTTACTCCTTTAGTTAAACAAACTTTATGCTTTACCTCAGTATGCTAATGAGTTGTTACAGGTACCTCTAGTGGATGCTCCTGTCATAGCCCTTATAGATTCAACCAGCAGTTCCCTTTTTCTTCTACCAGACAAGGTCAAGGAGGTCCAGGAAGCAGCTACATCAGTAATTCAGAGTGCACATGCCTAACTTTCATCCCTGGCCAGGCTTCAAGGTCTTCTGATTTCTTGCCTAGACACTGTACAGTGGGCACGTTTCCATTCCAGGGAATTACAGATCATTCTACATCCATACCAGCTTGCCATCATGGAGCGGAAACAGCTGTCATTATTAGTTCCAACCAAGGTCGAGCACAGTCTACGTTGGTGGACGATTTCAAACAATCGACTCCAGGGCAAAGTCTTCTATACTCCAGCAATTCAGGAGATATTCACAGATGCCAGTCTGCACGGATGGGGGGCCATCCTGGAAGAGGTTTCAGGGCAGGGTGTATGGTCTTCCCAAGAGCGTTCTCTTCCCATCAATGTTTTGGAACTGCGTGCTGTCAGACATGTCCTGATGACTTTTCATTCCAGGGTATCTTCACAACACGTGTTGATCTGAACAGACAATATAGCAGCAAAAACATATATCAACAAGCAGGGGGGATTGAGATCTCATTCATTACATCAGGAAGCCATGACAATCCTATCATGGTCTCAAAAAAATTTACTTTCCATTTGTGCAGAAAATATCAGGGGTCTATCCAACACCCAGGCGGACTTGTTAAGCAGGAAACAGATCAACGAAGGGGAATGGTATCTCCATCTGGAGCTGTACCAGCTGATTTGCAGACACTTCAACTCACCAGTAGTGGCTCTCTTTGCATCCAACCAGAACCATCAATTGCCTCAGTTCTTCACAAGGTTTTACCATCCAGTGGCAGAAGCTACCAATGCCCTGACATCTCCATGGCCTCAGGTTCTTCTATTTGTGTTTCCACCATTTCCTTTCATCTCCAAAACTTTACGACGCATACGTCAACTCAGAGCCAAAGTGATTATAGTTGCACGTCATTGGGTACATCGGCATTGGTTCTTAGGACTGATGGAACTAGCAGTCCGGCAACCCCTACAACTTCCGGTATCGCCGGACATGCTCAGGCAAGGTCCAGTTTGGCACCCTCATCCAGACTGGCTGTGCTTGACCGCGTGGAAATTGAGTAGAAAAATCTGTCTCAGCTAGGCTACTCCTCCAAGGTGTTAGACACTTTGCTTTCTTCTAGACGTCCTTCCACGGTTCACATTTATAACACAACCTGGAAGGCTTTTGTTTGCTGGACCAGACGCAAGAAGCTCAACCCTTTGGAACCATCAGTATCCACGGTTCTTTCCTTTCTACAAAATGGATTACAGTCCGGACACTAGGTGGCTACATTACTTAGACAGACAGCGGCACTTTCTACTGTCTTTCCAAACATAGGGGGTTACAAGTTAACCACATATCCAGCTTTTCTTACAGGCAGCGGCACTCAAGACTCCGCTACAACTTCACTGCTTTCCTACATGGAAACTCAATGCTGTATTGTCTGCGCTTACAAAGTCTCCATTTGAGCTTCTCCGGGAGGTCAGTCTCAAATGGCTTTGGATGAAGACTTTGTTTCTAGTAGCCATGACTTCGGCCAGAAGGGTGTCAGAGATCAGTGCTCTCTCAATAAATGCCGATCTGTACATTTTTCATAGGGACAAAGTGGTTCTCAGGACTGATCGCACCTTTATACCCAAGATTTCATTGTTGTTCCATAGATCTCAGGAGATCAATCTTCCATCCTTTTGTCCACAACATCCTAAGGAGTTCGTGGCATACCTTAGACATTAGACGGGCCTTAAAGATTTACATAGCACGTACAGAGTCAGTCAGGAAGACTGAATTCATGTTTATCAACATTTCTTCTCCCAGAGTGGGGGAAAGAATGTCTAAGGCTTCAATCAGTTCCAATATCAAGGCGTGCATTGTAGAGGCCTACAAAGCTTCAGGACTTGAAATTCCCAAGGGCATCACGGCTCATTCCCTTCGCAGTGCTTCTACCCATGCAGCCTTCCTTAATCGAGCATCCATGGACAAGGTTTCTAGAGTGGCAACGTGGTCATCTATCTCTACATTTGCTCGTCATTACAAGTTGAACTCTTCAGCATTTGAAAGAAAAGTTTTGCAACACATAGTAACAGCGTCAGATGATGATATCCCACCCATCTAAAGGACACTGCTCTGGAAGGTCCTACAGAGATATCTTCTGCCTCAGAGGGAGAATGACCATTGGTTCATATTGTGAGGGGTCCTTCTCCTTTGAGGTCAGGAAGACATCTCAGCCCTCCCATCATCGTACGTTCTGTCACTACTCTAAACTGTTGCTATCTTTTCTTCTCATTCAGCTGACCTATATTTTCTGAGTCTTGCAGTTTCTTACTGTTTATAAGGTTGTTGTTAGTGTTTTAAAGTTATACAGTTACTAGCTATTCAGCATTGTTTTCGGAGTCCCAGAACTGAGGGCAAGGGTCATTCCAAAGGTGCCAGCAGGAAGAGGAAAAAGTTTTCCTGCCTCCCTGATAGAGCGAAGGAATTATCTCACAGAGATGTCTTCCTGACCTCAGAGGAGAAGGATCCCTCATGGTAAGAACCAATGGTCGATCTCATTCAACTTCAAATCAAACCATATTCCCCATGGGGCTGTGAATATCTGTTTTGAAGATCTGTCCTAATTGCATTCATAATCTGTATTACAAGGGGACCAATTATGGAAATAGTATCACCCTGGTGTATTTATTTTGAGACCATAAGAATTCACTGGAAATGAATTAGTAATGTACAGCCTTGGTTAATCTAATAAAGCTACTAAGCTTTCGGACTATCTAGCACACGATTTAGGGAGCTCAACCTATTGGTTTAAATTACTTGCATAACTTTAACCAATTAATGTAGTAAGGAAAATGTTAACAACAAAAAGAAAGGAGTGAGTCTTTATATACTAAATGCATAAAACAGAAAAGACCATAAATGTTATTCTGAAAATTGGGAAGAAATCTTTTTTATAGAAGGCTTGAACAGATGGGGGACTTCGAACCAATTAATAGACTATGATAATGAGCTTTTATTATTTTGTCAACTGAGATCTAGTTGTGACCTATCAAGCTCTATTAAGTAGCTGTATTTTCAACTGCAACATATGGCCCTGCAGCATTTTTTCAGAATCTCCACCAATCTTTGAAGTGCTCAGCTCTGACCTGGATAGGCCTGATCTCATCAGATCTCAGCAGCTAAGCAGGTTGACTCTTTCAAGTACTTGGATGGGAAACCTCCTTGGAATACCAGAGTCAGAGGCAAGGGCAGGCTTTATTCAGCCACCTCTCTGAATATCCTCCATGCCCCTCAGTCACCAGAGTCTGAGGTATACACTTCCAGGTATACACACCTGCACATAAACCCCCACCCCCAATCATGGAAATGCTCATTGAATCAATGCAGAAAATGAATCCTATCATGTTTGTTTATAAATATTTGAGAAATGAATGGAATGAGAAACCTGATTGTCCCTTTTAGCCAAAGCAATGGGATATGACCCTAAATTCTATATCTGTAGTTTCTGTGGACCTTAAGTTGCAACTCAGTCAGCAAAAAAAAAAAAAACGTTTAGGATAGACTGGACACCACACCATCTTTTAAGTAAAGGATTTAACTGATGACACTAACTTACAGAATGCGTCTCTGAAATATGCTTGGGCCTGTCTAGTTATTTTGTCTTTTGTATCACATTAGTTTGTTCACAGACAGTATAAGCACAACATTCCCAGTGTCCAGTTACAATAATCCTTGCTTCACCTAAAAATTCTTCATCAACTGTAAATTATCAGATTGAATATAACCAAGGAAAGATTTCCTCCCTCCCACAAAAATAAGACTACCAAAACTCGTTTAATTCATCCTTATGGGTTGAATCCAGACTAAATCCAGGGTAGGGTGGGGATTTTAATTCCTCTGCCCCTCAAGCAGTTCCTAAAAGCCACATCCCTCAGGAGTAGCATTTCAAGGAGATCTGGAGACTGAAACAGGAAACAGGAAAGAGAAGGTAGGAACGTTCTATTCTGGTATTGGAAATGCCCTCCATTAACAGAAAGTTTAGTCTGGATTCAGCACTAATTCTCACAATGTATTTTCCCCAGGTACAATGCCATTTTGAATACAAGTTAGTGTTGTCAGACCATCTGGCAGAGTTGGGGGTTCCCTGCTGCTAAGCTATACCCCCCAGCCACCAGTCATCTGGCCAGTGGTGGGATTTACCAGTAGAAAGAGAAAGGCAAGGCCACATTGCCCACATTGCACAGTAAGACAGAATTGTTGGGAACAAGATAGAATTGTTAGGCACAGAGAGGAACAAAGCCTGCTGAGGGAAAATCAGCATGGCTTCTGCAAAGGAAGTCCTGCCTCACCAACCTTTTGAAGTTCTTTGAGAAAGTGAACAAGCATGTAGACAAAGGTGATCTGGTAGACATTATATGCTTGGACTTTCAAAAGGCTTTTGATGATACCTCACCAAAGACTCCTTAGTAAACTTAGCAGTCATTGCATAAGGTCTCATATGGATGAGTTCTCTTATGGATTAAAAACTAGTTAAATGATAGGAAGCAAAGACTAGGAATTAAGGATAGTTCTCACAATGGAAGTAAGTAAGCAGTAGACTCCCACAAGAATCAGTATTGGGGCCTATACTATTTAATTTATTTGTAAATGATCTGGAACTAGAAGTGACTAGTGTAGTGGCACATTTTCAGATGACACGAAATTATTCAGGATGATGTAAAACCAAGGCCTACTGTGAAGAGCTCCAAGAGGACCTCCATAAATTGAGTAGGTGGTGACAATGTGGCAAATGAAGTTTAGTGTTGGTAAAGTGATGCACATTGGGACAAAAAAAAAAATCCCAACTTCAAGTGTAGGCTAATGAGGTCTGAACTTGCTGAGACGGAGACGGCAAAAGATCTTGGGATTGTAATGGATGGCTCAATGAAAGTGTCAACCCAAGATGTTGCAGGAGTGAAAAAAGGCAAACTTTATGTTAGGGGTTATTAGGAAAGGGATTGAGAATAATATGACCAGTATTGTAATGCCACTGTATAGATCTATGGGGTGGCCTCATTTGGAATATTGTGTACAGTTCTGGTCTCTGTATCTCCGAAAGGACATTGCAGAGATGGAAAAAAATACAGAGGAGGCCAATCAAGATGATTATGGGGTTGAAGTGACTTCCCTTTGAGGAAAGGCTGAAGAGCCTGGGTCCTCGGACTTTTCAGTTTAGCAAAGAGATGACTAAGGGGGGACATGACAGAGCATTATAAAATGATGAGTAGAGGGGAGAGAGTTCACCAAATGAACTTTTTCTCCTTCTCTCAAAATACTAGAACTCGATAGCATCCAGTGAAGTTAACGGATAGTAGATTCAGAATGGACAAAAGGAAATACTACTTTACACAGAGAGTGATTAAGATGTGGAATTTGCTGCCAGAGGAAATTGTGATGGCCACAGGAATAAGCAGTTTTAAAAGAGGATTAGATAGATTAATGCAGGATAAGTCTTATCAATGGTTACTAGCCGTGGTGACAGGGGAATCTCTACATTCAGAGGCATGAAACTTCTGAATCCCAGAGGTTGGGAGGCAACATGCTCTGTTGTTGACTGTCCAGAGGAACTGGTTGGCCACTGTGTGAGACAGGTTACTGGATGAGATGGATCATTGGTCTGACCCAGCAGGGCTCTTCTTATGGTTTCTGTGTATAGAAGTGGGCATTGCTTGATTGATGAAGAACCAGTTTTGCTCTATACTTTGAAAAAAAGCAGTGACGTGCTGCTCCAGAAGGAAAAGCTGTGGGGGGATTCAGTCCATTGCCCCCATGGAGTGCTTGTTACTTTTCCTACCTGCAGACTTGGATCTGGCCCTCAAAGGCTGCTTCATGGATACCCAATTTGGTATAGTGGTTAAGTGAATGGACTCTTACCTGGGAGAACTGGATATGATTCCCCACTCCTCCACATGCAGCTCCTGGAGTGACCTTGGGTCAGTCATAACTCTCTCAGAGCTGTTCTGCTCAAGAGCAGGTCATGGACCTCTCTCAGCCCCACCTACCTCACAGGGTGTCTGTTGTGGGGAGGAAAAGGGAAAGGAGATTGTAAACCACTCTGAGACTCCTTCAGGTAGTGAGGGGCGGGGTATAAAGCCAATTTCCTCCTCCTCCACCTTTCAGCATTGGCATCCACACCTTCCAAAAGTGAGCAACAACAACATAGGCTGGGCGTAATCCCCCAAAGCATCACTTCTGTGAACTAGGAATTAATGTGATGCGCCTCAGCACCTGTTATGGACCTGTTATGTGACTTTGCTGCTGCTTAAGCTATTATTGTTTTACAGATGGCTTTTCTAAAGCATTTGAGTTTACAGGGCACAACACGTGTGTTATTTTTACATTTTGTCTGTGTTGTATACAAAGCTTAGCTAAGTAAAGGTAAGCTGTAGTTTTACATCAGGTCTGTATAAATCTAGTGCTGTGTATTCCGCTGCACTTCATAAAGTTGTCAACAGGAATATTGTTTGGGAATACATATTTTTAATACATTGATGGGTAGATTCCCTGGCGGTGTTATGTAAGCAGTTGGAAAACTTTGCAGCTTATTTTATTTGTGCAGGGTTTTCCCTTGTCTGAGTTTTTGGGAGTTAACTTTTCCCCCCTGGTGGTCAGATTTTTTTTTTCTCCCTTGGTGTTTAAGGGCCTCACACAGTTTGTTTTCAAGACAGAAGTCCAGTGATTTTGCTGATTTTTTTTCATTTGAGGGAATAGATTCTATCAGTGTTGTAACTGTACTAGGAGCTACAGAAAAACAGAGACAAGAAGGCAGTGTACAAAGGATGACACTGACTTCTGTGGTAGAACCTCTGTAATTTCAGCAGTCTGAATCAGGGTGCAGTCTTCAGCAAGCAAAGCCATAGAATTCCTGACCACCCTTGTTTTTCAGGTGAGGCCTAGCAATCTCCTGTCCTAAGCTGCAGAGTCTTGTGAGCAAAAATTCTTCTTTGTGAGCTACTGGTATTAAAGTTGAGAGCTACTAACATTAAAGTTGTGAGCTACTGCATAGATTATCGTGCTCTGGAGCAATTTTTCCTGAGCTAAGACAAAAATGTGTGAGCTGGAGGCTAAAAATCTGTGAGTTAGCTCTCGTTAACTCAGCTTAGAGGGAACACTGATTGCAACTGATCTCCAGGGGACAGAGATCAGTTCCCATAGTGTAAATGATTACTTTGGAGAGTGGAATCTATGGCATTGTGCCGTATTGAGGTCCCTCTCTTCTCCAAATCCTTCATGCCCTAGGTCCCATCCCCAAATCTCCAAGGATGTCCTAACTCAGAATTGACAGCCCTACATTGACAGCATTCCATTTGAACCAGCCCAGGTTCTGTTGTTGAACCTACTCTACTGTCACATCTCTACTGTCACATCATCATCCTAGTCCCACTCTTGCAAGCCTCCAATTTGGATGGCGGCAGTTCAGTATCTTTCCTCATTCCGTTTGATTCCTTCATCAGCCCCTGTGGGAGTCCCTTCTCTGCATCCCCCCCCCCTCCCCGCACAAGCTTCTCTGTTGTTCCAGAGAGGCCTGCTCTTCCCTTTGGATCTCTGCAGCCTTTGTACTCTGACTAAGGAAACAGAAATTGAGTTGAATTACCTCTTTGGCCCTGGTGCTGCAAACAGACTGTGGGCTATGCCCTGGCAAAAATTAGATCTAGTTTTGGGGTATGGGAGAAAGAATGAATGGTCTGCCTTTGGTAAGTGAATAGGAGAGTTACGGGGTGGGGGCTGTTTTTGCAAACAGTTGCTGAAAAGAATTTGGGTTGAATTTGGTTGGAGAGTGACTTTCAGTGTGGTTCTTTGGAGGGTCATGAGCCAGTTTGGCGTAGTGATTAAGAGCAGTCGACTCTAATCTGGAGAACTGGGTTTGATTCCCTACTCCTCCACATGAAGCCAGCTGGGTCACAGTTCTCTCAGAGCTCTCTTAGCCCCACCTACCTCATGGGGTGTCTGTTGTGCAGAGAGAAAGGAAAGGCGATTTTAAGCTGCTCTAAAGACTCCTTTGGGTAGCGTAGGGCATAAAACCAACTCCTCCTCTTCCTATTACATTCTTGCTCCCTAAGTCTGTGCCCCCAGTGTGCTTAGAATTACAACCTGTGTTGTATAAGTTATGTGCAGTACTCTTGGGTAGAGGTAAGTAAAGTGTTTAATTTTCTATTTAGAAGTACAAGAAGGAGGCACAGATTCCTCATGGGGTTGGCTCAGAGTTGTTGCTGTTGTTCAGTCGCATAGTCAAGTCCGACTCTTTGCGACCCCATGAACCAAGTCACACGAGGCCCTCCTGTCTTCCACCATCCTCCGAAGTCCGCTCAAATTCATGTTAGTTACATCAGTAACGCTTTCCAGCCATCTTTTGTTGTCCCATTCTTCTTTCGTCTTCTGTGAGAGGCCTTCCACCACATTCTAACCAACCTATCATCAATTACTGGCTTGTAGTATTCATTGGTGGAGCAGATATAACATTTTTGATCACTTATAACAACTTCCTCAAACAGTCAAAAGGCTAGAAGTGAGTTTAGGGGCTTTTGCTATTTTTAGCAGACTGTTCTGGCTGTTGACTTAGGAAGGCATTCCATAGAGAAAACATAAGAGCTTTTCAGTTGTTTAGATTCTTTTTGTTCATCGGAGTTTATGATCTGTAAAGCTGTTTGGAAGGAATGTGGCCAGATATTCCTTTCAAGCTTATGTCCTTTGGGTTTCCTGAAAGGCTCTGTCAATCTCCTGCTCTCCCCATGTACTTGAGGGACAGATCTTCCCATTAAATTCTTGAGTGTGAAACTGGCATTTGACACCTCAGTGGTATAAATTGGTTAACATTTAAAAAGTTATTCTATGTTTTCTAGTGTCACTTTAACCACTAGTGATAAATTAATTTTGTAGACCAGATTATAATCAGCCATTCTCAGATTCAGCTAGGGTTGCCAGGTCTGTGTTGGAAAATACCTGGAGACTTTGGGGGCAGGGAGAGCTGGAAAAGGGCAGGGTTTGGGGAGGGGAGGGGCCTCAGCATGGTAAAATGCTATAGAGTCCACCCTTCAAAGCAGCCATTTTCTCCAGGGGAGCTGATCTCTGTCAGCGGGAGATCAGTTGTAAAAGTGGGAGAACTCCAGACCCCACCTGAAGGCTAGAAGTACAATGAAAGAGGTCACTCTGTAAGACTAGCAACATAAACCCAAAGGGTTCCTATGACCCAAATTACTATAATAATAAACATACATTTATTACAAGAAAGACAGGCAAATACTACAATCCTCGATATATAGCCATTGAAACTCAGTTCAAAATAAAATACTCAACTCATATTAATCATGTAGATTCCAGTAGATTCCAGTTCAATGTACGCAATCATGTTCCAGTGTCACCAGATCCCATGAAATAAATGTGTGTGTGTGACAGGGCAGATGGTATTCCATTTCCTGTTTCATGGATTTCCTCAGGCACGTGATTATAATTATATTTCATAACATCAGTGAAGACATAATTTCAATACATAAGCTTATGAAAGACAAATTGTCTCCTGTCTTCTTTTTTATAGGCAAATGCTTAGAACTGAGTATTTTATTATCAGACTGAGTTTCAATGGCTATATATTGAGAATTGTAGTATTTGCTTGTTTTTCTTGTAATAAATGTATGTTTATTATAGTAATTTGGATCTTAGGAATGCTTTAGGTTTATGTTGTTAGCCCACCTGGAGGCTGACAACCCTAGGTCGTGCATATGTTTTCCCGATGCCTCCAAAATCTAGCTTCAATGTGGTAAAGACTTCATATTGTACTGCTGACAAATACAAGTAAAATTGCCTGAACATTGTAGAGTTTTCATGACATTGCTCCTGGCCCAGGGACCACTGTGGTTTCTGCTTGCCTGTTAGCACAATATGGAAATGTGACCAAGGCAGAACTTGGGTGGTCGCTATATTACATAGGAGTTTAGCCAAGGAGATGATTCCGCTGTTGAGCAGGGCTAAACATTTGGGTTCAATGCTGATTGCTCACCCCGTGTAGCCATCTAATTCTGTTCTTCAGAGACCATTTCCAGGGTCAAGAGTCTGCAGATGCCTTTAAAATCTTGGCTGTGATGTGCTGCTGTTGTAATACTCTCTTGGCCTTGCCTTTAGATGTGTGTCAGAATGTCAAGTATTTAGCACTCAAATACCAATTAAATGAGAGAACAGTGTCCATTTTTAAAGGCAAAAAATTGAGGTATATACTGCCTTCCATTTCTTTCATGTATAGAATTGTGTGATGGAATTGAATGGCATTTTCATTCCAAACTTAGGTAGTGTCTCCTGCTCTCCTTAAAATAAAGGTAAGATCCATGCAGAGAATTGTTGGCGCATTCGCTGGTATGCTCTGGATTTGTGAGGCTTAAGAATAGACAGCACACTGACTTGTGCTAACTATTTACATTTATTTACAAATATACAAGTTTATAGTTGTTCTGGTATACACTTTAACAAAGTGCTTCATCAGACACCATGTTTGAGAGCAGAGAATACACTGTACAGGCTCTTTCCAGTTATATACAAATAGCTATATATAAGCACCAATCAGCACACAGTGCTGAGTCATTCTGCATAGGCACAAGTACTCTGGACAGAATTGGTATGCACCTGCTAAGGGAAGCTGTCAGGAACTGTCACAGATCATGAACTGTCATCTGCATTAGACTCCAGCCTGAAGTCTTACTAGCATGCATATGCTGACAAGAACAGCTTTATCAGTATGGCCATTTGAAATTGTTTTGTGATGGTTGCTTAGCAAGTATCATATTGGATAATGACTAGAGACTCCAAACAGTAATACGTATGCTGGAGCAGGCTTCCTTTGTGATTCCTGCAAATTAACAACCATAACGTGCACAGGTCTCTTGGTACCTGACTCTTAGTACACCAGCCAGTTTGGTGTAGTGGTTAAGTGTGCGGACTCTTATGTGGAGAACTGGGTTTGATTCCCCCACTCTTCCACTTGCAGCTGCTGGAATGGCCTTGGGTTAGTCATAGCTCTCGCAAGAGTTGTCCTTGAAAGGGCAGCTTCTGTGAGAGCTCTCTCAGCCCCACCTACCTCACAGGGTGCCTGTTGTGGGGGAAGAAGATAAAGGAGATTGTAAGCCACTTTGAGACTCTGATTCATAGAGAAGGGTGGGGTAAAAATCTATGGTCTTCTTCTGTATGGAAATGACAGTGGGCCCCATTGGAAAGCACACGATGCAGCAATTTTTAGAACAAAGAAACTTAGAAACTAAGCAGGTCTGGTTCTGTTCCAGCAAGAGCATTCAGACAGGGTGGGGCATGTTAATAGGCATTACTCCAATGCTGCAACGTGGTTTTCCCATAGAGTTTTGGTAAATCCTAGAAGGTTTCCTCAACGTGATGCTGCTTCTGGATTCACACAGGAAGAGATATCACAGGATCAATGCAACACTGACCTCCTATTTCTCTCCCCACTCCATCCTACCAAGCAGCCCTACATCACCTTGAGGATTTTTGGGGGGGAGGCGGGGGGGAAGGAAGAAAGAAGGTGGGATCAAGATGAAACAAATAAATAATATTAGGGCTAGCAGCACAGATGTTCCTCTGCCATGAATTATTCTGTTTGTGTGATTATTCCATTCCATATCATGCCTTTTTTTTTCAGGGAACAAAGAACTCCTGTATAGCTCTGCCATAAAAGGGGAAGGTGGCCTGAATGACCAGCCACATGAAGTTGGTGGGAGGGTAGTGCTTCTTTGGTCTGTGCCTGTGTATGCTGGTAGTTTGATATGGAAAGAATGTGGTACAGTGTTTATTGAGCCTGTTATTATAACTTGGTTTTGTGACTGCCTAGCAAGATTTGCATTGTTATCTTTATGGGTTTTATAAAATCTTTGTTAGATGTTGGAAGACTCAAAGAGCTCCTCATCATTTCACTGATGGCTTTTGTCGTGAATTTTAGAAATCTAGTGGCATTTAATTACACAAAAATGGCATTTCCCTTAGCCAACAAAATGATTGTCATGTGCACCCATAAACATTTATCCACAATGGAGGAAGATTATGTTATCAAATCAGCTTTCTCTCCTGCCTTGTTCTTTCGTTTTAAAACATAAAGCTGTTCTCAAAAGTGCGTTCTGGAAGAGCTGGCAGCCAAACAGTTCTTTCATTGAGCCTGTATAAGTTATTTTTTGCTGTGGGTGTATTTGTAAAATGTCAAATGTGAGGCCTCTTTCATAATTATTTGGTTTGGTCCAAGATCAAGTTGAATACTAAACTAGTTGTGAAAAATATTTCGGAGACTTGTAAGGGTTTTCCCTCTACCTGTATAAGCCATCATGTAAGATGTAGAGAGAATTAAGGAATATTTTGGCATGTAATAATTTCCTTTTAAGTAAAACCAACTTACAATTAAGCTAATGTATCCACTCTTCTTTTTCCTACTGTGGATCCCTATAACAGCAGATGGAAAACCTGTATGGAATTAACTAAATATAAGTATTAAGGAAACTGGAAAAAAAATTAAGGTTTTTGTTTTTCAGTGACATATTATTGTTGATCTAGGATTATGTTTTAAATTTAGAATTTACCTAAGAAAACAAAAACCAGAGACCCAATTTGGAGGTGGGGAATCAGCTGTTTGCTATTGGAAGAATAGATTTAACTTTAGTTTGGGAACTTTTCCTAAACAGGAAAAGAGTAATTTTGGTAGAGTTTTAAACATTACTTTGTGAAATGCACTTCCTCAGAGAAGAGGTATAGTTGTTACCTCATTAAAAACAGGATATCTCTTAATAGCTGGGTTTAAAATATACAGAATTTTCCTTTTTTTCTTGTTTCCTCTTCCCTGGGCAGACCAATAAGACAAGAACTATATGTTTGGGCTCAGCTGAAGATCTGGAACAGAATCCAGCCAAAATGAGTGCTTTTATATCCCTTTTCTGTGGTAGTTAAGCCCAGGGTTGCCAACCACCAGATGGGGCCTGGAGATCTCCCAGAATTACAACTGATCTTTAGACTACAGACATCAGTTTTCATGGAGAAAATGGCTGCTTTGGAGGATGGACACTATGGTATCACATCCCCACTGAGCTTCACCACCCGTCCCCCCAAAAAAACCTCTGCTCTTCCTAGGCTCCACCTCCAAAATCTCCAAGAATTTCTTAACCTGGAGCTGACATCCATAGTTAAGCCTGAATAAGGCCTCAGTCTTGGCTGAAATGAGAACTTGGTTACAGCTCTGTCTGAGTGCTGATGAATTCATATCTGATTTGTGGGATGTACAATGTCCTTGTGATGCAGATCGCTATATGGTCATAGACAGGCAGACCATATCTGCCCAGGGCCGTCCCTGCAACTAGCCAGTTGCATAGGGCACCGGCCTTCTGGGGGCACCAAATTGGCCGCCCCCATGTGACTTGGTGATGTTATTAATGCAGGGAGGGGGCCCCAGAAGTTAGCCTTGCCTAGGGTGCCAGACAGTCTAGGGCTGGTCTTGTATGTGCCCTATGAGGAGCTCTGTCCAGTGGGAGGGCAGGGTTTGCCCCACTCATCATCACAACATTCTGTTTAAAGAGGAGACATTTTTTGTGTGTGTTATTTCTCCTATTCAACAAAAGAAGCAAACAGACTTGCTCCTTAGCTGTTAGACTGCCTTTGGAATAGATTCTTGATCTTGGGAAATGTGTGGATTTAGGACTACAGCTGAGGGACAAAGCCCATGCACATGACCTGTCAAGCATCGATATTTCTCAATAATTAGTCTTTTGTTGTTGAATCAAAAGTTGTTTTCTTGTAGAAACTCAGAAGCTTTACCAAGGACAGAATCATTGGAAGTAATGATGTATACATGATTACATAGTTACTATATAGGATTACTTCAAAGGATAGTATACAGATGCAATTTGAGTCACGGGTTCAAAGGATACTACATAGTATCTCTTTCATTACTAAGGAATTTAGGCTATTAAAAAATCTCCCTTTCTCACACTTCTTCCAGACCTGATAAGAACTGTCTGTGTGAATCTGGGGGAGAGGCACCTCACAGTCAGGCTGTAGCGTAAACATCCTTGGGCTAGATAGATTTACTGCTTGCCCAAACGTTGTAAAAAGGAGGGGGCGGTGGATACTAGTGGCCTGCTCTCTGTCTAAGAAACCATCATGGCCCTTAGAAATATGCGTGCTTGACATGACCTCTGAAGAGAGGAAAAAAGGGTTTCCCTTATGTCAGGGACCAGTAGGGAACCTAGACTAGAATTATTGTGGCTGCTTCCGAGTCAGAAGCTCTCAGGGAAAGAAAGCATCTCTCCTGGTCCACAGACTCAACAGCAATTAAAGCTTTGTTGCTCGAGCATGAACACAAGCTCCCACAAGCATTGCTGGAGTGACATGATTAATGCTCAAAGCTAGGAATTCGATTGCACATTAGAAACAACAGCAGCACAGTTCCACTGATTCTGTACCAAGTGCTATCAGCTGCAGGGAGTATGTGTTTTTATCATGCAGGTATTTGTATTGAGGTAGGATGACATCAGTGGAATGGTATAGTATAGCTGGATCTCGTCAGGTCTCAGAAGCTAACCAGGGTTGATACTTGGATGGGAGACCACCAAGGAAGACTTTGCAGAGGAAGGCAGTGGCAAACCACTTCTATTTAACCACTTGCCTTGAAAACGCTGTGAGGTCACCATAAATGGG
Organism: Heteronotia binoei; assembly: GCF_032191835.1. NCBI lineage: Eukaryota > Metazoa > Chordata > Lepidosauria > Squamata > Gekkonidae > Heteronotia > Heteronotia binoei. The sequence continues at coordinate 43,483,923 of NC_083228.1, read as the reverse complement.
CTGTAATTTGATGGTCCTTTGCATGCATACAGGGTGACCCAGAGAGGTTTATTGCGCTGAGCATCTGTTTTTATCAGTTCAAATTCCTCACCCCAAGAAATGTAATTTTCAAGCTGGATGGTATTCCTTTTTAAAGAACTGTATGGGTTTACCAGCAGCCCTTAACATCAGGCAACAATTTGTATGCAAATACATGTAAAAATTATTTCATTATCCCATACAAAACAATGAGAACACAAAAATATAAAGTTATTAAAAAGTGTGGATTTTCCCCATAAAGCTGAATCATATCAGGTTGAATCTAAAGGCACTTTTCCACATGTAGAAAGCATGCTTTGCCTGCAGAAGGCTGTTTGCACCATGCACCAGAGCCTTATACAAAGAAGTGAAACAAAATCCAGGGATAATTGATAAAAGAGCTTGTGCAACCCCTTGTATGGATAAAAGCATGACAGCTGCTAATAAATCTTTTCAATAAGATGGTGGAAAGTGCCATCAGGTAGCAGCCAAATTATAGTGACTCCATGAGGTTTTCAAGGCAAGAGATGTTCAGAGGTGGTTTGCCATTGCCTGCCTCTGCGCAGCAACCATGGACTTCCTTGGTGGTCTCTTATCCAAGTATTAACCAGGACTGACCCTGCTTAGCTTCTGAGATCTGACAAGATCGGGCCAGCCTGGACTATCCAGGTCAGGTGAAATCAGGTCTTGACTCTTATGAGCATGTTTATAGAACTGCACTAGTGGCTATTTTGCTTCTGTCCACAGCTCCTGGCTACAGCCTCCTTCCCCCACCCCCAGCAAAACTTGGTGGCATTATGAGAAGAAGCAGATATATACCTGCCGTTATGATGTTGTTATATTTTCCCTTTTAAAAAGGCCTGAAATAGTTCAGTAATTATATATTTTTAAATGTCTTCGTTTCATCCATACTTAGCCATCTTCTGTGCTAGGGAACATGGGAGCAACACATTTTAAATAAACCTGTGGGACAGGGCGGCTTGAGTTCAAATTCTTGGTCAGATTTGAAACTTCCTGTGTTACCTTGGGCAAGTTGTTATCTCTTACTCTAATGTAACTAACAGGTTTGATGTTTGGATAAGAGAAGATTGCCATCTACCCCATTTATGAGCTCCTGGAAGGGAGAGTTGCTCACAAATGAGATTAATAAATCATTGGACTGCCAATGCGTTGAAATACAGGCTTGTATGGCAGAAGTTGTCTTCTGTGTAAAACAAATAGTAAATCATAATTGTGGAATGGAGCCAACTAGGGCATTTTTTCTAAACATAGAATGCCAAGAGAGATGCTTGTCTATGTAAAGTTTAGTCCAGCATATCTGAATTTAGTGTAATTTAAGATAATCTCAAGAGAAAGCAAGAAAACAGAACAGTGGGCTGGATCTTGTGAATTACATGCACTTTCTCATGGAAGTGGATCTTCTCTATTCTCTACTTTTCAGTAAATCCAGTGCTACACTTTCAAAGCTAATGGCCAAATGCCACACTGCAAGAGGAGATCACGTAACATCTTCCTTACTTCTGCCATCAGAGGAGTGGCGGGCAATGTTGCTCAGTTTCTTCCTTGCTATACCGTGTGACATGTTGTATTTGGTCCATGAGGCATTTCTGAGCTCCATCACTGGCTTTTCAGAAGTCATAATGGGCTGCTGGGTAAAGAGCAAGGTGAGATGGGTGGGGACTGCACTTGCTTCTTCTCTTTATAGGATAGGATCCCGTGGGCCTCTTAGGAAGGTCAGAAGTGGCCTTAGTGATTCTTGGGGCCTTGAGCAAAAGTCACTCCCACCCTCACATGGCCCCCCCAACCTGCCTTGGTGAGACCAAATAGGAGGTGATGACCCTTGCTTCATGTGAGGCAGATGGTGCCATTGCTAGAAACTGGCTGCCCAAACCTTGAATGGAGTGATCACAAGTGACTGCTGCTGTTACAAGGGCAGCCTGAGCTTTACAGTATAGATGTGAGTGGCAGCTTTCCTCCCCTCCCTCCATTGGAGAGGTGGGATCATGGGTGATGAGGACTATAGCTGTGAGCTGCTTCTGTTGCCCATTGGCTAACACTATCCCCGAGGAAGGTTTTCCTCAGCATTTCTTTGCTATCTAGTTAAATTGACTAAGGCACATTGTATTTTCTGTCAAAACTTATAATGGGTGACAGGACTGAAAAACAATTTAATATTTCCAGGAATCAATATCTACATGAAAGGTGACTAGCCTTTTGTGGGCTGGAAACAGTTCCAAATTCCTAGCTCCCAGCATCAAACTTTGATACTCCTAGGTGACCAGGTGCTTGAGATTTCTCTGGCCTTCATAAAGAGGGAGATCTAAGCCATTGCTGTTTCTTGTAAGGTAAAAAGTCAGGCTTGTAGCTGCAGGTTCTTTCATATCATATTTTTGTTTCACTTTAGTTCTTGTCGTATCAGTTTAACTTATTTCAATTTTAAGTCTACAGAAACCCAACAGAATCAATTAGGAACTTCAACTGAGTGATGTGTATAAGAGAAGCTGACACTGAGGCTCTGTCAAGGATTTGTTTTATGTGGTGTGGGAGTTCAGAGCCCTGAAGTTAACAGGCACAAGTGGATTACACTGAGGTTGTTTTATTTTAAGAGTCAGCATTAGGTGGCTATTCACTGTGCTCCGGTAGCCAGGCTGTTAATTTATGTTTGGCTGTGAGAAGGGCGTACTTCTCGGGGTATGTGAATAAGTAGACTCTGCTAATAATAAGCAGGAGTGCTGTAAAATAATTCTGTAATGTATAGTTGCACATTGGAGATTAATACATCAAGAGGAAATATTATATACTTGCCAGATCAAAAGTTCTAAAACAAATGAGCCATTTTCTTTGCCTTGTGGAGGTCACTGTAAGGATCCAGAGGCATGTACTGTTTTTCATAGAAGCCCCTTAAAATAAATAATGCTGTATTATATATCTACATGCTGCTCTTTCACATGGAGCTAAATGCTTGTGGCCAGGATTGCATAGGGGATGGTGTTACTGGAGAAGCAATAGAGGGTACACCAGTGTGGCCTTTACATGTGCAAACTCCTGACCCTGGCATGAGATCTAAAGTCTGTGTATGTACAGGTGCAGTCTTGGGGCAAAATCGTGGAGAGCCAGTGTGGTGGATTGGTTAGAGTAATGGTCTAGAATTTAAAAATTCAAGTCCAGTAGCACCTTAGAGACCAACAAGTTTTGGGGGTATAAGCTTTTGAGAATCAAAGTTCCTTTATCAGATACTTGATGAAGGGAGCTTTGAGTCTCCAAAGCTTAAAAAACCCAAAATCTTATTGGCCTCTGAGGTGCTACCGGACTTGTGTCTAGCTGTTCTACTGCAAATCAACATGGCTATCTTCTGAAACAGTCTGGAATAGGGGTGTCAAACGTGCAGTCTGCAGGACAGATCAGGCCACTGGAGAGCTCCTATCAGGCCCATAAGCAACTCACTGTTGTCTAGTTCCTTCTCCCTCTCTTGCTTCCTTCTGCATCTCTGCTTCCTTTCCCAGGTTTGTTCAATTGCACAAAAGCTACAAGGGCAAAGGAAGGGGGTGAGAGCTTGCTTTGCCAGGCTATCTCAGTTGCACAGCAGAATTGTTACTGGGAATGCTGGTGGTCTTCTCTTTTTGATGGGGGAATTAGCAAGACATAGACCATAAGTAGCACTATTATGTATCAGGGATCTTTTATCAATGATACAAAGGTCTGGTTTCAGAAAGAAGACTCCAGAATAAATATATTTTAAAATGTTTACTGTAAAATATGTAGGAAATACAATAACACACAAGCAATACAATACACAATTAAGAGGCTAGGAAAATAGAGGTGAGATATAGGGACTTTTAGGGTTTATTATGAAGGCAATACTACCTGTCCAGACATGGAGAGGTCTATTTAGAAACTGAAGATGAAGACATGCACAGCCATTGTGCCATGTCTGAGAGGCCCTTACTCAGAGTGATGGGGGAACAACCTATGTTTCCAGATTGAACCAGGAAATGTGGCTTAGTCTCAATTTATATAAGGCTTGGAGGAATGGGGAGCCCGCTCGTAGCTATGGTGACCTTAGTGGTCACTGATGGGTTTTTCCTGGGCACCTGAATGGATTTCCAGGTTAAAACAATAGGTGAGGCTGACACTGTAAAGTTTCCCAGGGTGTGTCATGATGGAATTAATGGCTGAAATCAATTTACCTTCAGTACCCTAAGGAGAAGACAGAGTGGAAGACAGAGGATTTGGACAGCTAGTCCTGCATTAGCATAGAAGTAAACAAAGGAAGCAGAGTTGTGGCAGGGAGACAGGAAAGATGGGCTATCATTAGCTAGCCAAAGATTAGGAGATGAGCAATACTGTACCTATGAATCCCTTTTGTTTATGCATTCAGGAAGGAGAGAGAGGCCCGACCAGGAGAATGCGTGTGTTGTAAAAAGAACAAACCCAAAACATGTCTATCTGACCCTTTGCAGAGAGTAGTGACACTTGGCCTGTTTCTGACAGGCAGCATCCATTTTGTTTCAAGAATTGGGAACCCCATTCTCTCTCTGGTGGGGTGCTCCCATAGAGGCAGGCAGCATTTCCTGGCCACAGAACTACTGAGCCAAGCCTCTCTTTCTTCTGTTGGCCGAGGGTCCTTCCCCTCTTTATCTTCTGGGGAAGGAGGAAAAGAGCCAGAGCTTCCTTTGCCCAGTTCCTTCGATTTCACAGGAGAGATACAAAGAAAGCCCTTTTTAAAAAGCGCCTCTGTGTCTTTATAAAGTTTGTATCGCCGCTATGTAGTATTGCATTTTATTATATACATGGCCCAGTCCAACAAGGTCTAATTTATGTCAGATCTGGCCCCGAAAACAAATGAGTTCAACACCCCTGGTCTAGAATTTGGAAAACTTGTATTAAAATCTACACTTTGGGGTAGACATTTGCTGAATGACCTGTGGCCAGTCACTCATTCCCAGCTCAGTTTATTCCAGAGTTGTTGTGAGGATCAAATGGATGAGAGAAGAATGACATAAGCTGCTTTGGGGAGGAAAACAGGATATGATTGAAGTAAATAAATAAAATGAATTTTTTGGGGGGAAATATGAAATAGGGGGAGACAGGAAGAGGTAGCTTTTAATCAAACTGGATTTGGTCTTTACTGAAAACGGGGGGGGGGGGGGAGCAAGAAAGGAAGGCATGTTAAAAAAAAGGCAGTGCAATAAACTATACCACAGCTGAGATGTAATAGAAAATGAGTTAACGGTGCAGTCCTGTGGGGAGTGTCTCTAGTCCAAGCCCCTTGAAATCAATGCATTTAACTCTACACATGCTGCACTGTGAATTACACAAATCAGACACTGAACAATCAACAAGCAATTAATCGCTTGGGGAAGCTGTTCATTAAGCTACATGCAGCCCACCCATAGCTAGTTGAAACATAGCCTCCCCGCGGTTATGTGAGTGGTATCCTCATGAATAGAAGAAAGGAGAAGGAAAGGGGGTGGCCGGAAGTTTGTGTAAAGAGGCTGAGCATGAGAAGGTGAGAGGCATAAAGGTTCAGAGTGGGGTTTTGAGGTTTAGCCAAGCAAGGCTATGAGGAGGGGGCAGTGAAGCATTAGGAAGCTCATGAGCTTCAGGAGAGAAAGAAGAAGAGCAGGTTGCTGTCTAGGGTTACCATAAATTGAAAAGCAAATAAGAGAACATATTTCCCGACTGGCTGATTAAGACAATTGATTACTATGACAAATCTTATTTTAAATACCTCTGTCTTTAAGCCGTGGTAGCTTCTAATAACTAGGAATATCCCTAACGTTATTAAATAACAATTTTAATTTATTTATGTAGGCTAAATAATTGAGGATGGACACTTAGAAAAGAGGACATCTGGTAACCCAGTTGATGTCAGAAAGGGGGAAAAGCCAGGAACCTTGCTGGAGCATGGCTTATGGGAATTTTTATTTTGGCCTAAATGTGGGGAGATCCCAGAGAGCCATGAGACAAGCCTGTGTTTAAGGGGTGTGACAGTTTCTCACTTACATCTGACTATCTCATCATGAATTGCTTTTTAAATTGCCTTTACTTTTGCTGGTTTGATTGAAGATGGTTTCTCCCTATGCTTATGACTGCATAGGCCATAAGAATATAGGGGGTTCTGGGTGAGATGGTTATAACTTGGTGTTTCAGCACAGGGTTGGGGATGAGGCTGAGTGTGATGTGGCAATCCCATGTTCCCATGTACAAGGCTCTGAGAGTAACAGTGGGGCTGTGCTGGTTGGACTTCTTTTAGAAAACAGCCAACTTCAGAATCAGTACAGTTTAGTGCCCAAGACTGAGAAAGAGAAGTTGCCTCCTTCCTATGAAATATACTGTCTTAAAAACCAGGTTCTGACATGGTCTCTGCAGGTCTATTACTTTGGCACTTTTACCGTAACCTCCTTTGGGATTTCGTATTCACTGCAGTTTTCCAGCAAAGCATACACCATCGGACATAGCACATAATTATTTTGTTTAGCGTTTTTTTTTTTTTACTGTCTAATATTTCCTTCCCCGCCAGGCTATATTTAGTGATCAAATCAACTTGCTGCTGCATTCAAGTAAACATTGTTGTCTTTTCCATTGGAAGGAAACATCTTTCTATAGGGATAAGAGTGAACACAGAGTAGGATTTCCTGGGGAAATTGATACTCCTTGTAACCAGACAGTTGCTTTGAACTTAATAGCAATTTTTTTGTAAAACACAAAAGTTGTACTGGGATTTCAAGTTCAGTGCTGTTCTATGTACATTTTGCAGGGAGAGTTTAAAACTATAGCATGATGTTTGAAAAGACACAGCAAGGATTTTATGGATGTTTCTGCCAACATTTTAGATTATGAATTAGGACCACGCAGTCAAATCTCTGAATGTCCTGTTCCATAGGACCACCAACCCATGGCTATTGTCAATGGTTGAACAGTAGCTGCTTTTGATCCTACCAGTTCTTCAGTCCCAACCGCCATGTTGTTTAGAATTCCTGAGCAAGCACAACGCTCTCAGTGTTTAAAATGGCTATTACACATAAGCATGGTAGTTCCTGTAGGGTTGTTGATGAACAATTTGTGTGTTAAATATGCATCACTGGCACATTTATTCTCTGCTTGGAAACGGTGTTCGTATACTAGGTAGATTAACTAGGTTTTGGATACTGTGGCTTTGGGCTGCAAGAAAGTTGCACATATAAGATTTCTTTGTGTTTGCATGGTTCTTAGTGCATAATTATTACATTCTTTGTAAAAACCCCATTATGTTTGGGGTTTGCATCTAACCTGGTACCATATATAAAAGGTGTGATAATGACCAGTCTGCTACCTTCTGTAGAACGTTTATGGAAAGTTCACTGCTGGACCACAGGTGCATTTTACAAATGCTGACTGTAGTTATCTTGTTTGACCTCATGAACAGTCAATCTGTCATATCAACACTGCTTTCAGTTTTGTTTTGGGGTGGAGAAAGAGGGGAGGAAAGGCTAGCTGAATGAGATCTTTTAGCTTAATATATTAAGTGGAGTTAATAACCCTTCAATTTCTATAACCTTTTCTAGAAATCCTTGGTGCTTAGGAAAAAATGATCTTAAAAATTGTCACCGCACTTGAAGGAGAATATATTAGTGAGCAATTAGATTTTTGACAAGATGTACATTTTTAGTCTCTATGCTCCCTCTGTTAATTTGAAATGCTAAATACCCAAAGCACATTTTGGGGTACACCAGGGCTTTTTTTGTAGCAGGATCTCCTTTGTATATTAGGCCACACCTCTCTGATGTAGCCAATCCTCCTGGAGCTTACAGTAGGCCCTGTACTAAGAGTCCTGTAAACTCTTGCAGGATCAGCTACATCAGGGGGTGTGGCCTAATATGCAAAGGAGTTCCTGCTACAAAAAAAGCCCTGGTACACACAGTGGCCAGGATGAAGACATAACTCTTGATTTCTAACCAAAGTCAATGGTTAGGAAGCAGGCTGCAGGATCAAATTCTTGAAACTCTGATTGGCATAGCCTGGCAAGAGGACTTGTGCACTTAAGATTAAGAGGGCAGGACAGTTAAACAGCTCCCTCTATTTACTCTTCTGCTTCTGGTATACCACTTGAGCTATGGAGAAAATTTCTTTAGCCTCTTGACTTCCTGGTATTAACTGCAGCTCTGCAGACCTCCCATGTTCCTTGGCTGTCCCGGCATTCTTGAGAGATAACATCAAGAACAAGAACAACTGTTTCGATAACCAGGCCATTGTTCTCTCTCACTTCTGAGCTAACATTAATGCATATTTGCCACCTAATAGCCAAGGTCCATATGCTTGCCTTCTTGCATTATTGTGGCTCACCCCTATGGGATTGAAGCCATGTTCTCCTGTAGTTCCTCTGCTCTGGGATAGCCTTTGGACATTTACATCTGTAGTAACCTTAACTAGGATTTTAATTTTTTTTTTTAAATAAAATAAATATATTATCCAAACAAATAAGTACATTATGGGTAACCTCTAAATACAGAATTGTAAAATAAGTGACTAAGATAATAATCAGATTACAATTGCAGCAGATCTATGGGGGATATACATGACTTGGAACATTATCCATTAAAATCATATAATTTAACAAGGGCAACCAAATTGCTGGAAACTTTAACTAGGATTAATGTCAGTCAGCATCTCTCTTCCACCTGGATGGCCAAGCAACCTCAAACTTTCATTATGGATCAGTGTTAACCATGTTTAAACTTGGTACAGATGTAACTGATGTTAAGACTTAGTGTTGGATTGACAACACAGGTGGAGAAAACACTTCAGTTTCTTTATTAGTGCCTGAGGGAACTGTAATGCCATTGCAAAAGAAATACCAGATCAGGTATTTTGGTGGGAGTGTAGAGGAAAAGAAGGAGGAGACTGGGCTATCCTTAACTATTCTGATATATCCTGATACCTATGAGAATGGCCTCTCTTAGGGTTACCAACCTTCTGGTGATGCTTGGAGTTATCCAGGAATTTCTTTAGACTAAAGAGATCAGTTTTCCTGGAGAAAATGACAACTTTGTAGTGCAGATCTATGGTATCAGATTCCTGCTAAGTTTCCTTCTGTCTCTAAATTCTGTCATGCAGAACTTGGAGACAGAAGGAAATTTGGCAGGATCTCCAAGGGATTTCCCAAGCTGGTGTTGGGATCCCTCTGCAGTGTGATGCATTGGGAATAGAGCTGCATTCTCCTAAATGTCTGGAGGAGTAGAAGTGCAGGCCTCACTTGTCTTCCATGGGGCATCTTTTAGCTTTAGTGGAATATTTTTCCACAGCTGTCGTCAAAGTGTACAGTAGGATTGGCCTGTTAGGTTGTAACTCCAAGCAGAAATGAATTCCTTCAAAGTTAATGTGGCTTGTGTCAAAACAAATGTGTGTTTGGCTTAAGTTTTTAAATCTCATGAATTCAAATGTTCTGGCTTTTGTCTTGTTTATGGACTGAGCTGCGTGACTGTTGTTAAAATAGGAGATGACCTTTGAAAATTTAAAAGCCATAGTATACTGACTTGTCCTCAGCATGAAACCTGGAAATCCTAACAGAGCTGTTTTGCATTGATAGGTCTACACTTGCCCCATTTTCCAAAGTAAATCTTGGTTAGTAGATTCCAAACATTATTCTCTCTCAAGGCGTGTTCCTTTCCTCTTTGCATATCTTCCTTATCTCTGCCCTTTTGACTTTCTGTGTTATAGGTGTGGTTTGTTTCTTTTAACATCTTCGAATATTGGCTCTCAGCTGCAACCTACCTCACAGGATGGTGTCTATTGTAGGGAGAGGAAGCGAAGCAGAGCTGCTCTGAGGCTCTAGTGAAGAGGCAGGGTATAAATCCATTCTCCTCCTCCTCTTCCTCTTTGTCTTCTCTGTTTTCCTTTCCTTTCCTTTCCTTTCCTTTCCTTTCCTTTCCTTTCCTTTCCTTTCCTTTCCTTTCCTTTCTTTTGTCTTCTTCATCTTTGTCTTTGTCTTCTTCTATTCCTATTGTCAAAGCTTTGTCTATATCTGGTACAGGTGTGCACCTCTTGGGAAGGGAAGCTCCAGTTAACCTGATTTAGGAGTAAGCAGTCTCAAGCTTATTCCCTAGCCTCCATTGTGCTAGGCACTTGTACTCCTGGAAGAGGGAACAGACAATTTTTGCTAATAGTCCCCTCACTGCAGCCCTCTTTCAACAAACTCCATCAACCTGATTTAAATCTCAGTGAAAAACAGAAATTGTACGTATAGGTAAATAAATAAAAATAACCCCCCATAGATGTACCACTTACTCATGGGGAACAATTTCAGGGGTCACAGAAGACTGCAGCAAGAAGCAGGAAAAATGCCATTTATGCAGCAGAGCCCTGCTTGTGCTGCATAGGATCCAAACTTCATATTTTACAGATTTCTCACCGGACCCCCCCCCCCCCCAAAACAATTTTTAAGATATTCTGAAGAACCTGATCAAACTTGTTTTTGCAACATTAAGTTGCCTTTGTGAGTGTTAGGCCTTTTTAAAAACACTATATGGGTGCCTGTCTATCTATATCTATAACTATATCTATAATATATTTTAAAAGTGTAGTTAAACAATATACTGGACTTAGAAGGGTGTAGGATTCATTTAGGATTCCCCTGTTAAATCTTCTGTTTTCTCTTAGTCCAAAAATGGGGAAATAATTACGTACATCTCTATTTTGTTTTGAAAATTCTTACCTGATGCCTGGAGGTATATTGATATATATGTATTTCACGGTATGAGCTCTTAGCACCTAACAGCGCACATGGAAAATTTCAATTTGGTTTGGTCCACACACTGACCTTGTGCAAGCAAAAGACACTTCCTGCTCAAGTTGTAGTGCCTTACATTGCATCCCATGCCATTCCTAAGGGTGCCCAGATCCTTGGAGCAACTTTATAGGGGGCAGCAGCAGACACGTTCTTTTCAAAACTATGGCATTTTCCACATGGATGTGTGGATGCCTCCAAAATTCCTTTCCCTCTGGACTCTGAATATGAGCATTAAGGTGTGCTTTCATCAAGAAGGTGAGCAGAGCAGCCCCCAATTTGTCTTTGTTGTGGGTTTTACACCCCTTTCCCTCCCCCAAAATTTACATTTTTGATAGCCTCTGCACCTAATGATGCTGGCAACCAACCAGATATCAAGTGGGAAGAGAATTTTATCTATCATCTCTGTCAGCCACTGTCCTAGTACTTCCGGTGCTGTGTTGTGGTACTAGAGATGTTAGAAGGCACTTGGGAAATGTACTCCTCAAGGTTTCTGATGTTTAATATTGTGCAGGGGAAGAATACCAGAGAGAGGGAAAAAGAAGGGATGTCATTCATATTAATTCTGAACAAAATAATGGACTTGAAAAAAGCCAAGCCATTTCCTAGTTTTATGAAGTAGTTCAAATGTTCTGAGCTCAGTTTTGATTCAGGTTGGGCGTGGTGAAGTCCACTGATGATGAACACCTCATTAAAGTTTTAAGATTTTCAGCAGTCTCTTGCTGGTTCAAATTCAAACAGTATATTTAAATTTTCAATCCAAATTTGAAAACAGCTTTTATTTTAATAACTCTTATTCTTCCTCTGCACTCTGCTTCTCACTGTGCTGACATTTTACTATATCTGTTTCAGTGTTTTTCATATCACCACATAATTTTGCCATATATTAGTAGTCTAATTAAATAGATTTTTCCATTATGTTACTTGCATTTGTGATGGATAGCTTTTTAATGCTGGCTATTTCTGTTTCATCCCATTTTTATAAGCCAGTTCTTTTGCCAGTAACTTGGAGATACATTGTAATTTTCCACTGCTAATGAATGGTTTGAGGGTTTTTTCTTTGAGCTAGTGTTCCTGGCCAGAACATTATCCGTCTGTAGAATTCAGGAGAGACTTGTGAAAATACTAATTTAGAAGCTAGAACATAGGTATTGTTCACAGAAGGAAAGATGGTGATAAAAATGGTTGTTAGTGTTTCATTGCTGCTTTCTCTCTTTAATTCTATTTTGTAATTTCACCAGAGTACCAGACCTTTCATGTTTCTTGTTAGAAACATCATTATGGATTATTCTGTTGCACACAGCAAACTCAGAATCAGAGCCTGTAGGTCACAAAAGCATAGTGTTTGGTACCTTAAAATGTCTGGTTGGAAATGCTTCATAGGTTCTTATGTGCATTTATTATGCTCTCCTTTCTCTTGCACTATTACCCCCCCCCCCCCAATTTTCAAAGCTAGCATTGCATCTCACTTGCATTTGGAACCATGCTTAGTTTCAAACAAATAATTTGCTGTGGTGGGGAAAATGTGATTTAAACTAGCCAAAAACACTAATGCAGACTTTAGCTTGATGGAGGGAGAGGGGAGTTCACCTAGATGAAAAAGGAATAAAAAGTGTGTGAACTCAAGGGAGGTAAGAAGGAAGTTTGCAAGATGTGGAAAGATGAGTAGGTTGCCATGGCAGATCATAGGATGTGGTCAGATGGGCAGGTTGCTGCGGTAGTATTTTGGCTTTAAATAACTCATGTGAGTTAGAGGCAGTTTATGTCAATCAGACAGTGCCCTCTAAGCCAGCTTCATGGTGCAGTGGGCCCATGGTTGGTCATCCTCATCACTAATGCATCACAACGACAGACCCATGGCTGGATTGGGAGTTTCCTCCCTAAGTCTAAACTGTGACCATTGGTGCAAAACCAGGCCTAAAGTGTCCCATACTGTGCAAAACTGGCTTTGTGTTGTCCATAGGAAAGTACCATATGTTCAGACATCGCTCTGCCTTGGGCCCTGTACATAGTGAGTCCAAGTGAGTACTGTATCTTCTGCTTCCTGCATGTAAAGGGAGCAGTGAGAGTTGCATTTATGTTTACAGGGTTTTGCAATAGATTCAGATGGGCAGTCATGTTGGTTTGCAGCAGCAGAACAAAGCCTGAGTCCATTGGCACCTCTAAGACCAACAAAGTTTTATTCAAGATATAATAAAACCACGCTTTTTCAGATACATTGAAATGATAGTTACCAGTCTACACACACATAGGTAGAGGGTGAACAGCAAATTTTGTTGTGGTTCAGTTGCACAGTCATGTCCGACTCTTTGTGACCCCATGCCAGGCCCTCCTGTCTTCCACCATCCTTTGAAGTCTGCTCAAATTCATGTTAGTTACATCAGTAACACTGTCCAGCCATCTCATCTTTTGCCGTCCCCTTCTTCTTTTGCTTTCTGTCTTTCCCAGCATCAGGATTTTCTCCAGTGAGTGCTCCCTTCTCATTTGGTGGCCAAAGTATTTGAGTTTCAGCTTCAGCATCTGACCTTCCAGGGGACAGTCTGGGTTGATTTCCCTTAGGACTGACTGATTTGAACTTCTTGCAGTCCAAGGGACTCTCAAGAATCTTCTCCAGCACCACAGCTCGAAAGCATCTATTCTTCTGTGATCGGCCTTCCTTATGGTCCAACTCTCACAACCATACATTACTACTGGGAATACCATAGCTTTGACTATACGGACTTTCGCTGGCAGAGTGATATCTCTACTTTTTATTATGCTGCCTAGGTTCGCCATAGCTGACCTTCCAAGGAGCAAATGTCTTTTAATTTCATGGCTATGTAATAGAAGTGTTTAACAGATGCAAGGACCAAACTGGAATAACAAGCATAGTTTAGATGATTACCATTTGTTTGAGCTTAATTTGGGCGAGGGGGGACATAGTAAAGGAAATAAATATATAAGAATTGGAGATTGAGGGGCAAATGTGCCGTTTTAAACCATGGAATGCTGAGAGTAACTGCTACCATGCTCAGGTGTGGAGGCAACAGTACAGCATCCTTTGAGGTGGTGTGATTAGCTGTGTAGTGTGACTTCTCTGCCCCTAGTCCAAAGAAATACACTCCAATCTACCATTCCAAATTACATTATATTTTACAATTCATTACATAACAATCTACTATTCCAGTCTGTTATCCCAAATAAGAAATAAAGTAAAATAAAGAGTATATATAACCCATCTTGTGGATTGGTGAGAATTCAGATGTGAAGACTGAATGATGTTAGAATATGTAAGTGAGATAAGAAATCAAAATCCTTGTTAAGTCCTGCTGGTTCCATTGTTCTGAGTGTTGTAATAACTTGTAAGTTAACTCAGCAATTTCCCTTTCTAGTCTGTTCCTGAAGTTCCTTTGGAATAAAACAGCTACTTTAAGGTCACCCATCAAATGTCCTGGAAGCTTGAAGTATTCTCCTATGAGTTTCTCAGTATTGTAATTCTTGATGTTAGATTTGTGTCTGTTTTTCCTTTGGTGTAGGTTTTGATGTGTTTCTTGCTCATCTTCTAATATTGTATATGCCATTAATTGCCTACAATGCCCTTTGGTTCAGCTGTCCAACAGTCTCTTAATCTTTCATCAACCAGAGATATTACAAATATTTGTACGAAACTTCCTTTATGAAGCAAGTTTTTTAAAGCCATTAAAGGGATAACTAGTAAATTTTCTCTCAGTTTTAGCAGGCTGTTCTATCCCCTTTGATCCAATTGCAGCTCTTTGTTTTTATTATATCTAGCACAATTTTTGTCGGGAAGAGTACATTCATTTTGAAAAGTTCTTTGTTTTCAGCAGTTTACCAACTCATGTGGTACCCATGTGTTTTGCAAGCTTCCTGTATTATGTTCCTTTCCAACGATGGAAGCAAAGGCAATAGGAAGACTCCAAATTAAAATGAAAATCTTTATATAAAAAGAGCCAACTTTGATGGAACTGGATTCGAGGGAAAAGGTTGAAATGATGTTTAATGGGTGGTAGATGTGTTGAACTGTGCATGTATCTTGTTATTTTATGAGATTCCACGCGCTTTGAGAGTTGAAAAAAGAATCTGGCAGAGGAATAAGGAATAGGAGGGGGTCTGGGGAGAGAGACTGGTAGCTTTGGCTTGAAGTGGTCTGAATCCTACAGCATTATGTAGTAATATAAAACAAAAAATGAATAAGCTAACCTTAGGATCCAGAGACCTTCAGTGGGCCATATAAGGCCTGATTGAAACACAGTGGTTGCTGTTTTTACTTGTCTTGGTCAGGGCCATGTTGTAGTAGGAGGGAAAGAACTATATCGACTACAACATATGGCAGTTTCCATTTCTTCCATGGATATTGTGCTGGTGTGGTGTGGTGGTTCATGTACTGGAATAGAACTGGGTGGTCCAAGCTGAAATCCTTACTTCAGCATGAAACTCACTGAGTGATCCGGGACTAGGGTTGCCAACTCTGTGTTGGGAAATATCTGGAGTGATCCGGGACTAGGGTTGCCAACTCCATGTTGGGAAATACGTGTAGATGCTGGGGTGGAGCCTTGGGAGAGTGGGGTTTGGAAAGGGGTGGGATATAATGTCATAGACTTCACCCTTCAGAACAGCCATTTTCTCTAGGGGGACTGATCTGTGCCATCTGGAGGTCAATTGTGATATCAAGAGATCTCCAGCGCCTACCTGTAAACTGGTAATCCTATCTGGGGCCAATTTATCTTTTTTTAAACCTAATCTACCATGCAGGCTTGTTATAAAGATAAATATGGAAGGGTGAGCTATGTGCATCTCTCTGGAGGAAGTTGGGAAAATGTAATACAGAGATTTGTGTGTATGTGTGTTAAGAGCTGTCAAGTTCATTATTAATAGCTGTGAAAATGCTAATTGCCCTCCACTGGAAATCTACATCTATTTCATCTATAGCTCAGTGGAGAGCTAAGGCATGGGAATTATTGAAAATTGATAGCCGACACTATTTCTAGAAAGTATAGTTCAGAATGTTTTAACCTTTTAGATAAGTGGTTTCCTATTCTAGAGACTAAATGGTCTTTTAACATATCTAAAATGTTTCTTCTATATTTACACCATTGCCTTTGTTTTTCTTAATAATTAAATTTACCGTATTTTTTGCACCATAAGACTCACTTTCCCCCCCCAAAAAAGTGGAGGGAAAAGTGTGTGCGTCTTAAGGAGCGAATACTGCAAAAAATTCACACAAATGCCTCTAAATTCACACAAACAGCTCTAAAAACTAGGTGCGTCTTATGCTCAGGTGCGTCTTATGGAGCGAAAAATACGGTATATAATATTAAGAATTTTCACTTGTTTATGGTATGTGGCTGTTGCATCTGTTCTCATATTTATTGTAATAAGTGTTTATTGTGTTTTCTTTAATTTGGAAGTCTCCTGTAAACTCTTATAGCCCTATTTTATATTGAATTATTTTTCTTTTCCTGTTGTGATGAAGATACATATTTTTTTAAAAAGGGCTGTCAAGTGACTTCTGACTTGTGATGACCTCCAGAATGTCTGATCATTAACACCCTTGCTCAGGTCTAGCAAACTGAGGGCCGTTGCTTCCATGATTGAGTCAAATCATCTTATGTGGGTCTTTTCCTACTGCCTTCAACTTCTCCTGCCATTGTAGTCTTATTGTGTATTGTTGTGCATAAATTGTATTTCTTTGTGCAAGGCTGAACAAGGAAATAAAAGTCCACCCATATCTTTAGATAAACATTGTTAGTCAGGAAATAAAATACATTCTGCTGCAGTTAAAAAAAAAATAAAGAAGGCAATGCATGAGATTTTGAGTTTGGAGAGTGAAACATTTACCTGGTGAGATCCAGTGTCTCTGCCTATCAACTCTCTTACTGGACAAACAGAACTAACAACAGTAGTAGATTTATTACAAGGAGTATTTGTACATGCCCAGTAATAACTCCCTTCCAGAAATTTGAAGGGGTTGGACAAAATGACATTATCAGGTTCATTTGCTGACATTCAAACTTAAGTCTGATTTCCCAGGAACTGTAGCCAGGATCTTTGCTGGTGTTTTTTCTACCCCAGTCCCAGTCAGTTCCATTTCTCTTGCAGAGACAAAGCAAGAAGTGACCCTTGCCTCAACTATGGAATTGTTGGAAATCTCTCAACAACCTTTTAGAACAAATAAAATCCAGTGGTTTGTTTTGTGTATAGACTTGACATTTTAATTCTCAGTTGCTGTTTCACGATATTTATTGTCTTCCTGCTGCCATCTGGTGAACAAATTCAGTGAAGACACCTGGTGATTTTTTGGAGGTTAAAATTTAGTTTAGATTCTTATGGATGTTTTCAAATATTGCACAGGTAATGATCTGTGTAGAGTTATAAGGCCACTAGCCAGTACTTTAAAATTAATTATCTCTAGGTACTGAAGAGAGCATTATTTTGGGGGGAGGGACAATGCAGTCAAGAATTGTGCAGTGGAAGCTAGAAATTGCTATATCTGCCATCATAACTCTAACATCTATTGCACTAGCACCTGTTGATACTGTTGTTTTAATAATTGTTTTTATGTTTTATGTTTTATTGCTGTTTTTATCTTGTTGGTCATTGTTTGACCCCAACCTGTGAGCCGCCCTGAGCCTGCCTTCGGTGGGGAGGGCAGGATGTAAATTAAATAAATAAATAACTCTATGGCAGGGATGGCCAAACTTTCTTAATGTAAGAGCCACATAGAATAATGCCAGACATTTGAGAGCCGCAAGACATGAATGTCCGATGTTTGAGAGAAGGAAGGAAAGTAGATGGGGAAGGAGGAGAGGTGGAAAGGAAGCAACTTTAACTTTAAATGCATTATCTAAGCTGCTGGCTGGCTTGGCTTGGATAAGTGATTTAGGCCCTGTTCACACAGAGTGTTGAGTCTGTGTTAAACTGACCCAGTTCTGTTCCGAGTATCTTTGATCTGGATATTATTGATCAGACTGCCCTACTGCAATTCGAATCACTCCGCGGTGAAAACGTCTTCTGCCGTCCACACGACGGCACCATGCAGTTCTCCCCCCCCCCCATTTTTATATGCATTATGCATATGCGTGCATGTGCATAGGTAAAAACATTATGTGGTTATGCAGTTATGCGCATATTGCTAAGTAGTAAAAAAAATTGTGACCGTAAACCAGATGTCTGAACCTCCTTTTGCTCTGGGACAGCCTTCAGACATCCAGAAGTTGGTCGAGAACTATCCAGATGGGGAAACTACAAGGTGAAACCGGAGAACTAAAAAAAAACACCCCAAAGGAGCAGGTAACAAAATACTCCGGTTCTGAGAAGGATTGGTTGGGGGGGGGGGGCTACTACAAGTTAATACCAGGAGGCAGATGTTGCTGTCTGATCAGCCACTTTTAATCTGGTATGAAACAGCAGTGACAACTGATTATACTGCGCATCTGAACAGCCCCTTAAAGAGACAAATGCCTTCTTCTGGCTGGATGACAGGGTGGTGGGGGCTTCAAGAGCTGCACAATATTTGTGAAAGAGCCACATGCGGCTCCGGAGCCATAGTTTGGCCACCCCTGCTCTATGGAATCCAAGAATTTTATACAGATTCACCAGCCCTGCCTCTTCTCCCTCCCCCTCCCCAATCTGTGTTATTGTGTCTCAGTGGATAAGGATTTGGAGGTGGGATTCTTCTGTTTTCATGAGGCATTGGTGCTCTTCAACCATCTTGATTGGTCCTACTCCTAACATGTGCTTTGTGATCTAGGGCAATTTGTCTTTCTCTCCCTCAGCTCTCTGTCTGTGAAACAGAGTCAAAATAGTGAGCTTTATTTAAGTATTTATTTAAGCTGTTTTCAAAAAAAGGACCCAAAGTGTCTTTCAAGGAAAAAAATCAATAAGCCAGAGTACATCAAACCAAGAAAATCAAAGCAAATATATCTCAAGGCAGCCCTGGATTCATTGACTGGCTTGGTTGAAGCCGGAGAGGGCTTTGACTTGCCCCTCTGCTCACTCTCAAGCTTTATCACATCTGTGAGACTGGAAGGAGGAAAGCAGCCCTAAGCAAAAATGCTACTCAGTGAAGCATAACGAAGTGAAGCTTAAAGGACAAAGGGAAGGCATTTAAAAGGAGTGTGGCCCCTTTAAATGTGACGGCCAGAATTCCTTCTGGATTTCAATTGTGCTTGCCACACCCTTGCTTCTGGCTCCACCCCCAAATTCTCCTGGTTCCACCCCCAAAGTCTCCAGATATTTCTTGAGTTGGACTTGGTAACCCTAGATGCTCCTCACTCCTTTCCTCTCTTCCTACTAAAGAGCCTCTAGCCATGCCTGAACTTTACCTGAGACAGGAGGGGAAAAGCAGTCCTCAGCAAAGGTGTTCTACAGCTAGGAGGAAATGCTTCTCCTCTTATTCCTTACCATCCTTCCAACTTTCCACTGGCAAAGTCAGTGTAGCGATAGTACTGGCAGAAGCACTGATCTAGCAGCTTTCCATTTGCAAAAGCAAATCACTTTCCCTTTCACTTCTGACAACAACCTGCACCAAAAAGCTGGTATTTGTGGCCATGGGAGTTAGGGGGACACTAGGCTTCCCAATCCCCAGGTCCCAGTGGGGGATCCCCCGTTTTCACAGGCTTCTCCCCGCCCCCAGCCAGCTGGCCGGCGGGGGAAGCCCCGCCCCCCACAGTCACCATGTAGTTTTAGAGCTCCTGCAGGTCCGTTTTTAAAATATGTGCCTTTAAGGCTGAGCAGGAAGCAGGAAACAGGAAGGGCTTTGGAGAACGGCCCCTCCCTTTGTTTTGCTTCCATTTTCAGATCAAGTAAAGTTCTGCAGGAATAAGATCGGTAAGTATTTGTGTGTGAGAGAGAGGGAGGGGGCAGGGGATTCCCTGGTTTGGAGGCCCTCCCCCGCTGCTTTAGAAAGCGTGGGGGGGAGGGAAATGTCTACTGGGCACTCTATTATTCCCTATGGAGAACGATTCCCATAGGAAATAATGGGGAATTGATCCGCAGGTATTGGGGGCTCTGGGGGGGCTATGTTTTGAGGTAGAGGCACCAAATTTTTAGTATAGCATCTAGTGCCTCCCCCCAAAATACCCTCCAAGTTTCAAAACGATTGAGCCCCAAAAGATGGTGCCCCTATCCTTCATTATTTCCTATGGAAGAAAGGCATTTAAAAAGGTGTGCTGTCCCTTTAAATGTGATGGCCAGAACTCCCTTGGAGTTCAGTTATGCTTGTCACACCCGTGTTCCTGGCTCCACCCTCAATGTCTCCTGGCTCCATCCCCAAAGTCTCCTGACTCTGTCCCCAAAGTCTCCAGATACTTCTTGAATTGGACTTGGCAACCCTAGGGGACACTGAAGTGGGAATCTGGCTAGGTCACTTCTCTCTCTTCTGCCAGCAGAATGTCAACTGGAGAACAGCCCAATATTCTGTTTCACAGTCTGTGCAGGTGGACAAGTGTAAATATTTTGAGCCAAAAAAATGTATAAAATGATAAATGCCTTAGATAGGTGACATGTATTACAGACCAGAATAGGATAGAAAGGACTTTTAATAGTCATGACTTGGATAGTACAAGTTAGCCCAGTCTGTTCAGATCAGGTTATATTTGGATGGGAGACCACCAAAGTTGTCCAGGTTTGCTATGCAGAGGCAGACAATGGCAAACCAACTCTGAACGTCTCTTGCCTTGACAATCCTACTGGGTTGCTGTAAGTAGGCTCCCCAACCCCCCCGCCCTGGGGGGGGACCCCTGAATTTGCAGCCTTCTCCCCCGCTCTCCAAAAATCCAGAAGCGGGGGCGGAGAGAACATACGTGTAGGCATCATGTTGTAGAGCTTCTGATCTGTTTGTAAAATGTGTGCCCCTTTAAGGATGTGCAGGAAACAGGAAACAGGAAGGGCTTCATTGGAAAGGGTCAATAACAGTTTCCATGGAGAATGGCCCCTCCCTTTCTTTTGCTTTCGTTTTCACAGCAAGGAAAGTTCTGCAGGAAGAAGATCTAGTAAGTATTTGTGTGTGTGAGAGAGGGAGGGGGCAGGGGATTCCCTATTTTGGAGGCCCTCCCTCCCCTTTAGAAAGCGTGGGGGGAGGGAAATGTCTACTGGGCACTCTATTATTCCCTATGGAGAATGATTCCCATAGGGAATAATAGGGAATTGATCCGTGGGTATTGGGGGGCTCTGGGGGGGGGCTATTTTTTGAGGTAGAGGCACCAAATTTTTAGTATAGCATCTAGTGCCTCTCCCCCAAATACCCCCCAAGTTTCAAAACGAATGGACCAGAGGGTCCAATTCTATGAGCCCCAAAAGATGGTGCCCCTATCCTTAATTATTTCCTATGGAAGAAAGGCATTTAAAAAGGTGTGCTGTTCCTTTAAATGTGATGGCCAGAACTCCCTTGGAGTTTAATTATGCCTGTCACACCCTTGTTCCTGGCTCCACCCCCAATGTCTCCTGGCTACACCCCCAAAGTCTCCTGGCTCCGCCCCCAAAGACCCCAGATTTTTCTTTAATTTGACTTGGCAACCCTAGCCATAAATCATCTGCAACTTGGCAGCATTTTCCAACACCATTTGACTACAAATATTCTGAATGGTAAGGTGACTGTTATCCTCTCCATTTGTCCCTCAACTCTTATGGAAGCCTAGCACTCCCCACTCCCCCATCTCTATACTAACATCAGGAATATATTATTATTGAGGTAATAATATTGACATATCTTCCATAGTAGTGAGTAAGGATTACTGACTGTGAAGTGTTTTGAGGGAGGGTGCAGCTTGATCTCATTAGATCTTGGAGGCTAAGCAAGGTCAGTGCTGGGATGGGAAACCATCAAGGAAGACTGCAGAAGAAGGAAATGGCAAACCACCACTGCTTCTCACTTGCCTTGGAAGCCTCTTGCTGGGCTTGCAATATGTCAACTGCAGCTTGACAGCACTTACATATGTATGTATGTATGTATGTATGAAGTGATTTGACATATAAAATCATTAAGTAAATGCTAATTATTATTTATTTATATATTATTTTTGAACCGCTGTTCTTCCATGTCTGTCACCTGTGGTGATGTCCTCAATAAAATAAGGACAGGTGCAGGCAATATTCTTTCTTTCTATATAAAATGAAAATATGTCTACTAATTTCTGCACTCTCTCATTAAAAGCGTATTCAAACACTCAGGAAAAGGTGCCTCAGCATTTATATGTACCTATACTTAGGTATCCTCTGCTTACCATGGTGAAGTTGAACAGCTGTTGCTTATGTTTACATGTCCCTTGTCACCAAGCAATTCCAGAGATCACAGCACAATCCAAGTTCAGCTGTACCAAAGCTAGATGGTTGGAAATAAGCTATACACAGTGTAGATCCCTCAAGAAAGTGATCTAAACAAGTCACATAAGTGCATTGTATGATGAAGGAACAAAGCATCTAGAAAACATTTGCCTGTTTTACATATTAGAATACTAGAGCTTGAGAGATGACAACAGTTTCCTTAATGCATACCTATACATGTGTCAAATAAGGACATCTCTCTCACCTCTTGTCTCCATTACACACACTCATGCATGTGCATGCACACAAACCTCTTGTCTCCGTTGCATACACCCTAAACACTGAGCGACAGTGCCACCCTCCAGTGTCTAATGACATCAGTGAACCCATCCTCCGGGTACTGGTAGATGCTGCTGTCACCCACAAATGCTTGTCTCCTGAATTTCAAGCTTCAGGCTCATTGCAGTGTGCTGCTGCAGAAAACCAGCACCCATGAATGGGAAAACACAATTGCTCTAGTTCAGGGGTGGCCAATTGTAGCTCTCCAGATGTTTTTTTGCCTACAACTCCCATCAGCCCCAGCCATTGGCCATGCTGGCTGGGGCTGATGGGAGTTGTAGGCAAAAAACATCTGGAGAGCTATCATTGGCCACCCCTGCTCTAGTTTGTTTGGCATAAAGAAAGTTCCACACCATCCCTGCCCTCACTGAGAAATTGTCCAAGTGCCTGATGAGTGCCTCTGGAAATGAATTTAAGAGGTAAATTTGATGGCTTTGTTAGGAGAAAAGGAAGAGAAAGATGATTTCCTCATGCAGGAGCGTGTGATTCCACCATCCCCCCTCCCAAAATGATGTTTGATGGGTTCTGGTTGGTGCCAAGAGGAGATGGATGCTGGCATTTCTGGTCCTTTTTCAGTTTTAGTTGTATATGTAAAAATTTGGTTCATGGTAATCCTTTTATAAGAGCCCCATGGCGCAGAGTGGTAAAGCTGCAGTACTGCAGTCCTAAGCTCTGCTCATGACCTGAGTTTGATCCTGGTGGAAGCTGGGTTCAGGTTGCCAGCTTGAGGTTGACTCAGCCTTCCATCTTTCTGAGTTTGGTAAAATGGGTACCCAGCTTGCTGGAGGGGAAAGTGTAGATGACTGGGGAAGGCAATGGCAAACCACCCCATAAAAAGTCTGCTGTGAAAATGTTGTGAAAGCAACGTCACCCCAGAGTTGGAAACGACTGGTGCTTGCACAGGGGACTTGCACAGGGGACTTTTACCTTTTAATCCTTTTATACATAGAAATATTTGAAGCAATAATGGGCATCAGTCATTTTACATTTTTAAAAGCCAAAAAACCTGTTGCAGTGGCTTCAATTTTCTGCATAATATTCCAGAATGTAGTTCTGTGTTATATTTGCAATCACCAAACCAAGATAAGCAAGTCACCAAACTGGCAGTTGGAAATGGGAACTGGATGTCTTCTCTCCCCCTTCTCTCCTTAGGTAATGCTGGAATTATTGGTCACCTATAAAACAGCTGCCATAAAGTATTTTATAGTGCAGTTAGCCCTTTTCATAACACTGCTGACTGACTGCCTTTCTTGTCTATAAATTTATTTTCTGGGTTCTCTGGTGTTCTTCACTTTTTCCTGCACAAGCAGCTTTAAAAGACTGACTCAGCCATAAGCCGCTCCTCACTTTGGTTGTACATCAGAGACTTGTTAATCCGTATTCCAGTAACTAAAAGTCAACTTCCTGTTTCTGTTACAAGCTCATTCTGCCGTATTCATTTCCCACAAAAAAGTTGCAGTTCATCTGACAACTGGAGAACTTTAAAAAAACAAAAAAACAAAAAACAAAATTGAAAGTGTCCCAAACTGATCTCATCATTTTCTGTTTAGTTTCCAAATGCAGCATGAGGCTAAACATTACAGTGTCAATCTTTTCTGGAAATGTAAAACTGCTGTTGTAGTCACACTGAAAACATAGATGTCCACGGCTTAAAATAATGCAATAACGTCTCCTAATTTGGATGTTAAATTATTAGAGATTAGTATCCTGCAGTGTTTTTGATATGCAGTTCATCTCAAAGAATTTTACCTTCTCTCCACACACTTAAAAAAAAGGCTCTGAGAGCATAATATATGAATGCCCATTGCTACTTTTAGATTAGTCTTCCATACGCCCGCCCATCCATCCATCCATCCATCCATCCATCCATCCATCCATCCATCCATCCATCCATCCATCATCACCCACTCTCTCCCAACAGGCTCAGGGTAGCTAACAACAGTTTAAAAACATTAGCAATTTAAACAACATCATATTAAAAAGAAAATATATAAAAATGCTGAAAGGGAGTGGGAACAAATGCCTACATGTGTTCTCAGGTTTGTGAGCATACATGCCTAGGAAGTGTACGCACAGTCGCTCCTTCCCCCTGATTGGGAACACTGTTGTTTCAAGTGTGCACCATGCTCACAAGCCTGCTGTTGTGCTTGATAGGCTAGTGGGGCCTGTGGACTTGGAAGGTGTACCTGCTCTCCCTCTATGCATTTGGATTTCAACACACATAATTCCTGTGGGGTCTAAAGAGCTACTGGTCTGCTGAGTTCAGTATTGCTTACTGTGACTGCTGATAGCGCTCTTGAGCTTCAGGCAGAGGAAGGTCATTCCCAACTCCTATTATCTGAGAGATTACTTTTTATAATTGGAGAAGGGCGATGTTAGGATAATGCAGAACACTTAACAATGGTGCCTATCAGTAGTCTGATATGTTATAGTCATCCACATGTATATGCATGGTATAGGCCTTTCCAAGAACTCCACTCTTTGGCCCTTCTCTGTGTATACTTGCCCATCCTAAGAAGTAAAGTGGGTGTTTGCAGTAGAGACGGCCCTTTCCACTGCTGATCTAAGAGTGGGCAGTTTTCAAACAGAGAAGCTTCATGGAGAGCTTACAATATAAGATTGATGAACTTGAATTCTTTCACAAGTTCAGAACAATGGACTCCCCAGGGTGGAGTAGAGACACAGGATTCTTATCTGATAACATATGCCAACTTTCTGCCGCTAAACATTTCTCCTCTGCTCTGATCAGGGGTTGTTTTGTACAAAAATAGGTGGTGGAGCTCATTAGCATAACTCATTAGTATATGCCCCCCCAGCCAAAAGCAACCTGATGCAAGAAAGGAGATCCAGCCAGCCCAAGCAGGCCTCGCTCACCTGGGGCTCTCCTGGGCCACTCCGCCCCTCGTCAAAGGGCCAACATGTCACCCGCCACCCAAAATCATATAAGAAGAGGAGAAAAGGTGGCATGGGCTTCTACTGGGGTTAATGAGGGCTACTAGGGGGTGTGGCAAAGCTCCTGGTGGCTGGCTGGCTGCCCACTCTCCTAATCCAGGGATTATTATGCAGTTGCACCTACTATTCAATGGGCAAGATAGGTGGGGAGGAAGAGGGGGTCGTCAGAAAAGTTCAGAAGCTGTGCTCCTGTGAGCTCCTGCTGAATCTGAGGCCTGGCTCTATTCAAGCTGATAACAATGTACATTGTACCTCTGCATCTTGAGTTCCTTCTTTGCACCATCCCTCCCACCTTCTTTCTAGGATATAAGGAGACAGATCTCAGTTTCAACCTGTATCTGATGAAGGCAGCTTTGACTCTCAAAAGCTTACACCCAGAATATCTCATTGGTCTGTAAGGTCTTGAATCTAGTTAGCCTTTTATATAGTGGCCCCTCACTTGTGGAATATTCTCTCCAGCTCTGAGTTACCTGTCTGACAGTAGATCCCCTTGTTTTCAATGATGCTTTGTATTTGCTGTGTTTGTCCTGTTTCCCACCAAAGGAGGATGTGGCTGGAGGGATACGTGTACGTTCGTAACATGGATAAAATAGGCAAGGATGCTGCGTTTCTGTAGTCATTTTTAATAGAAAGGATATGTGCAGTTATGTAAACTCGGCAGCAATAATAGCTTTTTCTACTTTCCAGTTCAAACTCTTTTGCAAGCCCAATTAGCCTCTGTGGCATTTATAATACTGTTTTATGAGAACACATGGTAAAAGCCAAAAAATGTCTGGCAAGGAAAAAAAGGTCAGCTCTTTGTATATATTTCTGTATGACTTATGATTTGTAGATATATACCCTGATCCACGAACCATTTAAGGCAGAGTGCTTGGGATGGTTTTGGAGAGGTTTGAAATTAAAGTGGCTTAATATGTGTATATATTGGTACAAGTTTGGTTTATGAACATAAGCACAGAGTTAAGAGCTTTAAAGTCAGTGCAAGTACGTAGGAAAAGGGATTACTAGTTTAAAGGCTGGTTGTTCCAGTGATTGGTTTGGAACTATTAAAAGCAAGCAGGGGATGGGATGGGGTAGGGTGGGGGAAGACTGACATCTGTGGTTTTTTTATCAGCGTAATTGTACAGATTTTCCCCTGGGAGTAAGACCAATTGAAAATAGTGCGACTTCCTTATGAATAGACCTGCATAGGATTGGTACTGCACTGCCAATGCGCAAACATCTCCCTTCCTCAATTATATATGGGAGCATAGAAGATTTGTAGAAATTCAATTTAACTATTTGCAGGCTGTAACCATGCTTGTTACCACTAAATATAAAACAATTTGTTTAATCCTCACATTTGCACTTGGGAGAAAGAGCAAAGACTTCAGGGCAGCGTGTGTGGCTTTACATTTCATCCTTACAACAGCCCTGCAAGGCTGCGCTTCGGTCAGAGCCCATCACTTAAGCTTGTACAGCATGCCAGCTTTCAGTAATAGGAACAGCTTCGTCAAATGCCTGGGGGTGGATTATGAAGTATTATGGAGTATTGACTATGTCCTGTTATCAAAAGTCAAAGGATTGAATGTACAAAGTCACCTTGTACAGAGTCAGACAAAAGTCCTTCTCACTCAGCATCACCTGAGTGGCTGGCAGCTGCTTTCTGGGGTGGCAGGCAAAAAAAAGGGGCTTTCCTCAGTGTCTGTTACCCCAGGCTCTTTTCACTGGAGATTCACAGGTTCAATCCCTGGCATCTCCAAAAAAGGGTCCAGGCAAATACCTAGGTGTGGAAAACCTCAGCTTGAGACCCTGGAGAGCCGCTGCCAGTCTGAGAAGACAATACTGACTTTGATGGACCAAGGGTCTGATTCAGTATAAGGCAGCTTCATATGTTCCTATACCAGGGACCTTCTGTATGCAAAGCAGATATTCTGCAGATGTTCTGCAACTGAACCACAGTCCCTCCCATTTATGCTGTTTCTGTTTCT
The DNA here is from genome assembly GCF_032191835.1 of Heteronotia binoei. Taxonomy (NCBI): domain Eukaryota; kingdom Metazoa; phylum Chordata; class Lepidosauria; order Squamata; family Gekkonidae; genus Heteronotia; species Heteronotia binoei. Next base: position 43,456,617 of record NC_083228.1, on the reverse strand, counting down.
GTTGCGTGTTGCATGTGTCATGTGAGCTTGTGCACTGAGACCAGTTTCTCTTCTTAGCTGAGTAAGGACATTCTTCTTGAGGTTGTTCTTTTTGATTGTGTTGTGTAATAGTCTAACTCATTTTTATTTTACTTTCCAGCCAGAAAATTTGCAGAAGAATTGGCTTCGGGAATTTTATCAGGTACTGTCAAAATTATTTTATATTGCATTTTAAAAGCTTTCAGTATTGCCACAATTGGCATTTTAAAAACCTTGCAAGAAATAATAACAAAAGTGCTGCTGTTTATGTAAGTAAGATTAATAGAAATCACTGGGGAATTTCTCCCAGGTAAGTATGCTTATGTTCAGGCTAGCCAGTGTCTTTGAAGGAAGCTCAAGGCACTGTTTGTCTTGTCAGTCCTTTCCATGAGAGGCCTCTGGGGCAGTTTGTTTGGTTCCCCTCCCCCTTCTGTTTTTATCCCCAACAACTCTGTGAAGTAGGCTGCGATGTGAGATTGTGATGGGTCCATAAAGACTACTGAGCTTTATGGCGAAGTAGGAATTGAAACTCCCGTCTCTCAATCTAGGCTGAACATTCCTGACTATCAGAGTCCAACACTGACAGTTTGTACAATGCGGGCTTTTTAATATATATAATTTTAATCTGTACTATACTTTATCAGGTTTGTTTTCACAAGAACTGAATGTGTGAAACTGCATTACACTGTCATAGTAGCATTGGTCTATCAAAGTCAGAATTCTTTAGTCTCTGGCAGCAGCTCTTCAGGGTCTTTAGGACGAGGTCTTTCACATTGCCTGCTACCTCATTCTTGTCCCTGGAGATGCCAGGGCTTGAACATGGGTCCTTCTCTATGCACAGCAGATGCTCTGTTAACTGAGCCATGCCACCTCTTTTCTTCTTATTGCCTTAAGAGAGCAGAATTGAGATGGATAAATAATGGCACGTTCATGTTTGGCTGAATGGGGATTTGAACATAGACCATCACACCTTTGGTGCTGTGACTGCATGAACTTCCTGATCTTTTGCACCTTGACTCTGAAATTAGTTTCATTTAGCTCAGTGGGATTTCCTTCCTGGTAAAAATACATAGGATTTCAGGCTGACTCTGCTTTCCTTCTATCTGCCTTGCTCATCAAACTATTTCCAGATGATGAACCCCATGAATGCTGTTGACCCATAGTGGGGTTTTCTGAAGAGTATATAGACTTTGATCCATGCTACATGCATTTTCAGAATAAAAAAAAAAATCCAAAAAGCAGATGTTCTTGAATGCCAATGGCAAAGCTGCCGTTTTTCTGTTCCTCCTGTGTGAAATACTTTGCATGCTAGATGAGTAATAGGAGAGGCTGCAGCATATTCTTTCGCAGAAATAGTAGAATCTTGTCATCCCTTGCCACTGGCAATATTCAACAAATGCAAACTTCCAAAGAGAAATGCAGCACTTTTTCTTTAGATGCCTGTGGAAATACTGAACTAAAGAAATATGCAGAATCCTCATTTTCTGGTTTACCAAGGTGACTGCTACATGAAGTCCTGAATGCAATGATTTGGTAGGATGTTCACCACTTACACAGGCTTGTACTTAACTGGCTACGGTTGTACACTAGAACTTCAGGGTTTTGACTTTCTCTTGCTAGTCAAATAAACTTATCATGATAGGTCGGATCCAGGCTGAATTTTCTGATGGCAAAATGGAACTTTCCTGCATCCTTCCTCCCACTGTATACTACTGATTTCCATTAAGTGCTGTTTCTCCTGACCCTAAGGAATCATGTGAAAGGGAGTCTGAAGCAGGAAGGGGGATATGCAGAAGTTGCCACTTTAGTCTGAATACAGCCCAATGTGTTCAGTTGGTCAGGCTCTATTTTAACAGATATTCGTCTGCAACAAATTCTAGAACACTCGGGGCATGATTAAAAGTTACACCATCCATGATTCCAACCCATGGATGCCGCTGACGTTTTTTTCAACTAAGCTTAGACCATTTCAGCTATAGGGTGGCGTTATTGTCTGTGGGTCAGACTCATGGATGCTGTAACATCAAGCTGTACCTTTGGAAGTAAATTGCTGCTGAATTCCGTGGTGTTTACTACTTAGTAAGGGTATTTGCCGTGCGGTGGATTTAGACATGAGTGACTCTGTATAGGATTCCACTATGAATCACCTTGACATGATACCAGTACAGTATTCTTGACACAGAGCTGGGCTTCTCTTCATTATATCTTACTCCAGATCTAATGAATTTTCATGTGTGTGTTTTGTTTTGTTTTTTAAAACAAGTGGTTTGAGATTCTACCATGTTAAACTCACAGTGCCATTCTAAGTAAGGTTTATACCCTTCCAAGACCACTGGCTTTGATACACTTAAAAGGGTAGTTTTGCTTTGGAATGCATTGCAAATTCCTGTTTCCATTTTTTGCTGTTAACATAAACTGTGGGCAGCAGCAAAAAAACAAAGCTACAGAAACACACAGTGCATCCTGCATTCTTCTTGGTGGGTTCTTTTATAGTATTCCCTGGGTGGAGACTGCAGTAGTGATTCATTCTGATAACTGTGCTGTCTTGAACAAAAGGAACTAGAGCTGGGCAATCTAAAATGATGGCAGCAAACAATGTGTAATTTACCTTGCGTTGGTAGCTGCTGGTGCCCTGATATCCTGATAATGTCAGGCCTGCCCAGTTGTGAGCCTGCTATCAAGCCAAGGATGACCATATATGGCTGCCCATCAGGAGTGCTGTTTCTCCTGTTCACTGCTTCCTGCTTGGGCATCCAGCTTGATGAGTCACTGGTTGTGCAAGTCTGCCCTACCTTCCTTACTTAATCTCCTTTTCAATTCACAATAATCTTCTTGTTGAGAGCCAGCCTGGGGTAATCCGGAGAACTTGGTTTGATTCCCTACTCCCCCACCTGAAGCCTGCTAGGTGACCTTGGGCCAGTCACAGTTCTCTTAGAACTCTCTCGGCCTCACCTGCCTCACAAGTTGCCTGTTTTAGGGACAGGAAGGGAAGGTGATTGTAAGCTGTTTTGAGACTCCTTAGGGTAGAGAAAAGCGGGGTATGAAAACCTACTCTTCTTGTTGTTGTTACTGTATTTTCTACCAATAGAGAAATATTGTGTTCCTTGATCCTCAAAATGCTTTTCCTGAGAGTACTCTTATTTCTTTTGAAAACACAGGTTTTATTCAAGTTTACCTCAAAGTATGCCAAATAATCACCATTTATGTTATTTTACTTCTTTTATACCCCACCTCTCCCCGGTGGGCATCCAGAGTGGTTTATGTCATTATCCTCTCCTTTGTTTTATCTTCACCACAACGCTGTGAGGTGGATTTGACTGAGACTGTGTGATGGGCCCAAAGTCACCCAGCAAGTTTCCCATGGCAGAGTGGGGATTCCAACCCGGGTCTTCCAGAGCCTTGTCTGACACACACTATGCACAAGTTGAAATTAATGGAAAAAAGAGTAGCTAAAAGATTCTTAAATAATCATCACACTTATTGGAAAGGGATATGCATCAACAGGGAAACTGGATTTAAATAAAGACTTGCAAAAAGGAGGGGGGCTCAAAGCAGAGTAAAAATCTTAAAGCTATGAACACCCCAGCCATACTGAATTTCAGTGCCATGCCACCCCAAGCAGCTTTGTTCAGAATCCTACCCAAATCTACCAAATGGAGCTTACTCCTAGGAAACTGTTCTTAGGATTGCACTGTTCAGTGTGGTTGCCTCAGTGTGAGTGCTTTTAAGATTCACAGCCCAAGTCTCTTCTAAAACTCTCAGAGTGCTGGATTTGTGTGCAAGTAACATTGCATTGAGTTTATATTGATGCTGCAGTTCAGGGGAATTAAACTAGACACCGTGGTGGCAGAACCATTTATCAAAGCCTGTGTCTACTCCTGTTGCATATAAAGAGGGGGTGGTTGTCCTGTTTTTAGAGTAAGCAGAGTATGAGATGGGGAGTGCAGAAGGTAAAGCAGCACGAGACAGGACTTTTTTGGTGGTTGCACCTTGCCTTTGGAACGCCCCGGTTGAGGCTTGCCTGGCACCAAGACATTTATTTCTCTTTAGCCAGGCTTTTAACCTATGGATTCCATCTGTTTTAGCTGTTTTATTGTCTGCTCCTAGCTGAGAATTGTTCTATCAATATCTGTTTAGACTGTTCCAATGGATATGCTTTTATGCCCTAGGAGGTTTTTATAGGTATGTTTTTATTATTGGTTTGGATTGTCTTTATGGTTATCGTTATGATGTTTTAAATTGTGTGTTTGGTTTGGTTTTATTGCTGTGAGCTGTATCAAGAATCAGCATACAATGGTTTTACGTATGTAAATAAGCATCGCTCACTCAGACACTGTTCTTCCCATCCAAGCTCTGATACTAGCTCAACTGGGGGAAGAATGCTTTGAGTGGAGAAGGGGAGATATGGAGCATGAACTGTTGGCACTGCAAAGTTCAGCTCCCTTCATCCAAATGTTCCTTTTACTATAAAAATCTGACCCAGCACACTGCTCCTGATTATGGGAGGTTGAATAAAATGGGGTCGCCTCCATGCAGGGCCGGCCCTAGACTGTCAGGCACCCTAGGCAAGGCCAACATCTGATGCCCCCCCCCCTGCACTGATAATGTCACTGAGTCACATGGGGATGCCCAATTTGCTTCCTCCAGAAGGCCAGTGTCCTAGGCAATAGCCTAGTTTGCCTAGTGGCAGGGCCGGCCATGCCTTTATGGTGCCAAAGCTTTCCTGGTGCATGCCAAGTGTTTTTAGAATGTGGATGGGGGGAGCCAGCTGGGGTTTTGCCTAGCAAGGCCTCTGATTGACCACTGAAGATGTGATTTTTAATTTTTTGATATCTACTGTTTGATTTTTAAAAATGTTGCTTTGGCAGCTGCTGCTGCTACCACAGTGCAAGACTATGTGTGACTGGAGATAAGCTGGTTGGCTCTTGTGGCAGCCATTTTGTGTATGTGCCCACCAAGCTATGTCAGAATTCCAAAGGTGTCCGCAGGCTCAGAAAGGTTGGGAACCTCAACCTTAGAGCCAGTTTAAATAAGTGGAAGAGACAGCTTAGATTTCCTCAGAATGCTTGTAGGGGGATTGCTTGTTTTCAAGTGAACCTATATGAAAACTTCTCAGTGCTCAAGAAGCTGAAAAGTTCTTGTTAGTTTCTTCCCCACCTTTCTCCCTGGGGTGGCATAGCTAAAGTCCCAAAACAGAAGGCCCTCTTTGTACTGAGGTGAGGCAACAGCTTTAGGCTGCAGATGACTGTGGAGGGTCAACCTCTGCCACTGCTGTTGCCTACTCTTCAACCCCCAGCTAATGCTCCTTCCTCCCTGGCTACCCTAGGTCTTTTAAAACATGATATAGCAAGCCAATCATTCTCAGTAGGGTATCCCAAACACTCATGAGTATCAGGGCTGGTATCACCACTGACGTTGGAGTCATCTATCCATGTATTGATCAAACTTAGTTTCAGGGAAGTCGCTGTGAGCTGTCTTCAGACCAGTTGACTATGAGGATAGGTTTGACGGCCTCCACTCACTGTCTTGTGTGGTACAGGCCTAGGCATCTGCAAGTCACAGGCACAAGCATGCAGAACCTTCCTAGAAGAGACATTCAAGAAAAGAGAAGTTCATGGAAGCTTCAAAGGGAGAATTCAGTGCTGAAATGGAAAAATAGAATCCATTAACAAGTTCAAGACTATTTCTTCCCTAGATCTTAACAGGGACCTAGGATTCCTTTCTCACTGTATATGCTAATGTCTTACTTACCCTTCTGTAACTTTCCATTGTATCTGCTTAGCTTGCAGTAAACATGTTAATCCTATTTTGCTTATCTTACAACACACTGAGTGGACTGTTTCCTTTTGTTATTAGATGTTTGTCTTAAACCAGCCTCCCTTTAACTGGCATCTACCCCCATTGTAAATATTAGAGCAACAAACATTGTAAAGTTAACAACAAACTGATGGATTTACTGTCCAGTGCATATACTGAAACTTGCTTGTTTGGCAGACTCATGGTGACCTCATGGAGTTTTCAAGGCAAGACATGTTCAGAGGTAGTTTGGCATTGCCCACCTCTGCATTGCAACCCTGGTATTCCTTGGTGGTTTGCCATCCAAATTCTAACCAGTGCCATCCCTGCTTAGCTTCTGAGATCTGACAACATCAAGCTAGCTTGGCCTATGGCATACACCTGGACAATACAATCATTGGACATAACATCAACTACACCATCTCCAGCTCATTCACTTGCCATTTTCTAACACTGTATAACACCATTTAATTTCAACAGTACCCTTCAGTTCAATTCTCAGCTGCCCTGAGCCCTGTTTGTAGGGGAAATGAGCGGGGTAAAAAAAAAAGAATGAATAAATGATTAGGGCAAACAGGTCAAACCGTGTGTCGAAGGACAAATGGATACAAATCTGATATCAAGAATCACAAAACTGAGAAACCTGTAAAACACTTCAGCCTCCTAGGATACTCAATGAGGGACCTCATTGCAAAGGAATAACTAACTGCTAACTGCTTTAATCAAGTTTAGCTATACATTGTTCAGTTACTTATGCATCTTGACTCTACTTGGCCCTTCCTGGCATATGTAATAGTTGGCGAAGTCTGTTTTGATGTATCTGAAGAAGTGTGCATGCATGTGAAGGCTTTTACCCCAAATTAAACTTTGTTGGACTTAAAGGTGCTACTGGACTCAAACTGGAATAAATTGTGTTAGTCTTTTAATGTGCCACTGGATTGTTTTGCTAGAAGAGATGATTTCCCAGATTGGAATGGGTAATCAGTACCAGATACATCCACAATACAAACAGCAGTTTTTGGTTGCAGTTCTTTCCCTTAGGATTTCCAGACCCCCAAGCCAGACAGGGGATTCCCTGGTTTTGGGGGTTCTGCCCACCTGGCAACCCTACTTTTCCTTCTCCTTGTTGCTCCACTTGAATCCCTTTCTTCATTTTATGCTTCTTTGTGCAGATGGAATAGTGCCCAGCTTTGTATTCCCACAGCACGAAGCTGTGGCCTTAACTCTCTTTCCCTCTTGCTATTCTGTCTTTTTAAAAGAGAAAGGTTTCTTGGACATTGGCCCCTTTCCTCCATCTCTGTCACTTGGTCTTGTGAAAAAATAAATCAGCTATCACACAAGCCACGTAAACATGTACAGGGGAACCTGAGTGGAAGAAACAGGAAGTAGCTGAATGGAAGGGAAGCAGAAAGTAGGATGCTGGCTCCACCCTTGCTCATTATGAACCATGCTGACTCCACTCACTTCTATACTTTCATTTAAGGTTGCCAACTTTCTTGGGAAATTCCTAGAGATTTAGGGGTGGTACTGATTTCTGACATCTGGAGAGAAGCTGTAGTTCTGGGAGAACTCCATGCCCTCATCTTTCAGTGGACATAAGCAAAGCATTTTACAAGTTCTTTATCTGAACTGGAATTATTAGGAATAAATCATAGTATGGGGTTGAGAGGGAACTACAAACTTGTCCTGCCACCGAGTCTATGTGCAGTTGCTTTTCCATAAGTATGTCCTGATACATACATATATATATATATATATTCATTTTTCGTATTTATATCCCGCCCTCCCCGCCGAGGCAGGCTCAGGGCGGCTAACAACATTTCAGCATCAGCAATAAGATAATAAAACAGTTACAATAATCTATTATCAATTAAATAATTAAAACAGTTTAAGATTATTAATACAATTTTAAAATATCAGTTTTGGTGCTAAAATTTATACAATACAATAGTGCTACTGTCTTCCTGGCATCAGAAAGAATTCGTCCTGCTCCTTTGAGAACATGAAGGACACGATAAAGCACAAGTTACCTTTTATGGAGATGGTGCAACTTACAGCATACTGAGGAAAAAAGGTGTTATTGTTGCCTATAAAGGCTTGTAGCATGGTAAATTTCTAATCTAAATTAGGGAGAAAAAATCCAACCGTTTGCTATATAATGCATGTCTGCTTTTGGACATATACCACGTGTCAATAAAAAGCAGCTGGAAAAATGGTCATAGATAGTGTGTTTTGAGAAGCTAAAATAGAGATAAACCGCAAACCACGATTTTTTTTCCCATTCCTTCTGAAGAAGTTTAATTTGCATGTAGAGTTGTGTCAACATGATTTTCATAACCTCTGTCAACTGAAAGTTAAGCTGCCCTTCTGCAAGTGCTGCAAATGTCCTTTTTGAAAAAGAGGAAGAATTCTTAGTGGTATTCTCATGGTTTTCTAGAAAGTGTAATCTTTGATGTCTTTGACTCAGTTCTTAAAAAAAAAAACACCCATGCTGATAAATTGTTTCAACATTGCTTTTCACTTTCTCTATATCCCACTGCCAAACAATTAAGAAAGTCAAAGCTGTGCTTCTACTTTTGCTGTTTTGAACAGACTGGCAAATTGAGATGTCTCATTAAATCACGGGAGCCCTTTTCAGCTTTCAGCTTATATTTTAAGATGATTATAATTTTCCTAAAGGTAGGCAATGTACAGCTCAATTCCATATGTTCACTGAAAAACACGACTCCATGCATTCAGTTGGGCTTTGTTCTCTAGTTCAGTCTGCATATGATTGCAGCCGATGCTTCTTGCACTGTGCTGAGAATGCGGAATGCGGAGTTGAGAGGCTTGATTCTGGTACCAGTGGTGCTTTCCTCAGAAGCAAGAAGTCTTCCCCTGGGGAAAAGGAGCCTTATTTTAGTGTTAGAAGTTTGTTCTGCTGGAAGAGTTTTCCTTACCCCAGTGGAAGGCTGCATCATTTGCAGTACAGAATCCTTAGATCTTAATCCCCAGTTAATATATGTCAATATTTGAAATGCTAGTGTCCTTGTAATAATGGCAAGTCTGTCTGTGAATACCTAGTCATACTTGATGGGGAATCTGTGTCTAGTTAGCAAGCTAAAAGCCACTACTGTACTGGCTTTATGGTGGTCTTATTTGCAAGCTCAGTGTGTAGTCACAAATCCTGCATTTCACTGATAATAGCTGTTGGCAGGAGCTTCATGTTTATTTCCCATGTTGGCATGGTTTTTGTCTGGAGGGCTGACAATGCTGGTGTAGGAAGTAACCACATAGCTCATCCATACTTTCCAGCAATGCAAATCTGTCTTTTGACATAAGAGGTTCCCAGAACACACAGGTAACATCAACTTTGGAATGGATCTGATCATTTGACAGTGGTTGCTTGGAATTCCTGTACGTGGTGCTCGCTGCCTGTGGCCAACTACCACAGTGCCTCTGTTACACATGGATATTTTGCAAGCCACAGTTGTGGTGCCACGTGAAAAGTTTAACCTTCATCATGGTGATAGCTGCAGGTAGTATTCAGAGACCAAGTGAACTGGCCCACTGCCTGTGCTCTTTGTTGGAAGGCAACTTATCCCAGCAACTGAGTCACAGGTTTGTAGAGCTGAGTTCTCTGCCTGGCAGACAGCATGAAAGTGGAGCCAAAGCAGACCACCTCATCTCCTGCATTACTGAGTGCCACAGGTTTTCCTCCTCTATACCACCCAGATGCAGTCCAATCACAATGTGAAAGCAAACCACATGGCTTTCCTAGAACTTTAGGGCCCCAGGGTATGCCAGGCCCCTGGGTTTTTTGCTCCCTAGTCTCCCTCCTCTTGACAACCCTGCCTGTTTCCATGACCAAGGTGAGGTTCTCCAGTTCATAGTGCATCTTTTTCAGGCAGCACTTTCTGTACAGCTATCAAGTAGAGGTGGGAGAAGAGCAGCAGGTCATAAGGGCATGTAACACCCACTCTTAAGCGACCTAGGATGCTTTTTGTCACTGTACAAGATTGGTAGGACATAAACAATTGTATGTCTCATACAAGGATTCCCTTTTCTTGTTGAAAGCAACCTTGAGCAATTTAGTGCAATTTAGGGCCAATTTAGGGCCTTGAGCAATTTAGGCCCCCCCCCCCATAGTTAGAGTCCCCTGGTTTCAATTTTGTAGGGATTAGACTCTCCACTTTACCCATAAGCAGGGCTTTTTTTGAATGGGAACACACAGGAATGCAGTTCTGGCTGGCTTGGTGTCAGGAGTGTGGCCTGATATACAAATAAGTTCCTGCTGGGCCTTTTCTACAAAAGGTCCTATGTAAAACAATGGTGACACCAGGGGCTGTGGCCTCATAGGCAAATGAGTTCCTGCTGGGCCTTTTCTCAACCCCCCCCCCCAAAAAAAACCCCTGCCCACAAGTATCTGTTTAAAATAGAGGAGAAACTTTACTACTTTTTACCTGACATACTTTTTTCTGTTTTCTCTGTTTCAAGAGAAATATTTGGTGTGAAATCATCCTGTGTAGGCAAGTAGGGGGTTGTAGGATTTTCATCTTCCCATCTTCTTTCCAAACTTTCTTATGAAACGAGATCTTTGTATCGTCCATTCCCTGTGGGTTTTTCACCCCTGTCAGAGCTCTTATACAGACAACTGATTTGTATGGTTTGCAGGCCCAGTGACACTGGCATTGAAGATCCCAGAACACTTACTTGTGCCCAAGACTTTTTTTTTTGGAGCAGGAACTCCTTTGCATATTAGACCACACACCCCTGATGTAGCCAATCCTCCAAGACTTACAATAGGCCCTGTAAGAAGAGCTCTGTAAGCTCTTGGAGGATTGGCTACATCAGGGGTGTGTGGTCTAATATGCAAAGGAGTTCCTGCTAAAAAAAAACCCCTGCTTGTGCCCGCTATAAATAGTAATGTCTTTCATTGTGTACAGAGAGTCAATTAAATTGAGGTCAATGTTATAGCAATGAATATCAAGAACACATAAGAGAAACTTAACTATTTGCAAGGAGGGTTGCATAAAACATAGAGGAGCTGTAGGATCAGTATAATAGCTGGTAAACGTGGCATTTTCTTTAGTGTACCTTTAAATAAACGCAGCTGATTCACATAGCTCTTGCTATTTAAAGATCTGTTAGAAAACTAATCTGTAGTCCGCACAGAACAAAACAAGCCTGATGATCTAAGTATTTCCAGAGCAGTCAGCTGATGCTTTTGTGAGATAATGTATGCAATTCTTGCATTCTAGCATGGTATTTTTTTTGGGGGGGGGGGGGTTTGAAGATTAGTATTTGACTTTTTAACAGTCTCTTAAAGTAATTCCTTTAATTCAGTTTTGCCAAAGAAAGCTTCAATTGTGAACCTTCTGTAATTTCCCCCCCTCTGGCGTGTATAATTATCATCACGTAGTCTCCTATAAATAACACCGGGGTGGGGGCTCTGTTTACGTGTTCCAGTTTTCAAAACAGTCCACTGACAGTCTTGCCTTTCTGCCAACATTGTTCCTTCTTTCTGTTTTTGTGCCCAATTTTAATCTTGTGTACATGCAATGTTTTTGCTGTAGTATCTGTTCTGGTTTCTCTTTTTTCCTGTGGCAGTTCAAGGTTGGGTAGTTATTACGTATGAGGAAGGGACAATGAAAGAAAGCAAGAGCTGGGGACTGACCTAAGGGAAATCTGTGAATTGCTTTACACGCTGTGTTAAAAAAGACAGTAAATTTGGTAGCATCTTACAGCACAAACCTAAACAGGAACAAGTGAAGGATTTACAGGTGCCCTAAGCAGCGATCAGTGCCTCACTTGCTCTCTCTTCCCCTTCATGGCTTGCTTTCCTCTCATTCACCTTTCCTCTCATTTCCTCTCCACCACAGAGTGAAGCCACTGGGAAGGCAGTGAGACAGTGCCTAGCCTCCTTGTGGCAGAGCAGGTAGCTGTGACCTGCTCTCCTCACCTTCCAAAGTGGTTACAAGACAGCAAGGGAAGGATAACAATGGCTGGGGCAGGCCTGCTCCCACCTCTGCCCACCTGCCCTCTCAACAGAGGGAAGGGGGAAATAATGCAAGCTCTCCTGTGCTACTCACTGGGGCTGGGAGGGCACCACCCGTTCTGCTGCTTTCTGTGGCAGACCTGAATGCCAGGTGAGAAGTGCAAAGATGAAAGGGGAACAAAAGGGGTAGTTGGCAACCCAGCATCACTGTCACTCTAGCTGATTGCCTAATGCCACCTGGTAGACAGACTGGCCATGAATCCTAAGCAGAGGGAAGCCATGGCCTTCAGCTTGCAAGATCTGTGTAAAGCTATTTATCATAGCATGTTTTGGAGGTCATAATTCATAAGAGTTGCTGTAAGAGGTCCACTGAAGCCATGGATTTAGGATTGCACTGTGTAACTGGATTTAGGCACTGTGTAACTGGATTTAGGATTACACTGGTTTTATGTCATGCATAACTGAGAGCCAGTTTGGTGTAGTGGTTAAGTGTGCGGACTCTTATCTGGGAGAACTGGGTTTGATTCCCCACTCCTCCACTTGCAGCTACTGGAATAGCCTTGGGTTAGCCATAGCTCTGGCAGAGGTTGTCCTTGAAAGAGCAGCTGCTGTGAGAGCCCTCTCAGCCCCACTCACCTCACAGGGTGTCTTTTGTGAGGGGAGAAGATTTAGGAGATTGTAAGCTGCTCTGAGTCTCTGATTCAGAGAGAAGGGCGGGGTATACATCTGCACTCTTCTTCTTTGAACAAACACCTACAAGCTATGCCTCTGACATGATTTTTCTGAACTTTTTGAACTCATCCCTATGCAAGCTTCTTCCTGCCATGTTTCACATTTATTTACTTAATTTGTACTCTGCCTTGCTTCCCAGTAATGACCTAAATCAGGGGTGGCCAAACTGTGGCTCAGGAGCCACATGTGGCTCTTTCACACACATTGTATAGCTCTCAAAGCCCCCACAGCCCTGTCAGCCAGCTTGGAGAAGGCATTTCTCTCTTTAAATCACTTTTTTAAAACAAGCCAGCTGGTATTAGAAAATGCATTTAAAATTGCTTTATATCCACCTCTCTCTTCTCCATCTATTTGCCTCCCTTCCTCCCCAGCTCTCAAACATCTGATGTCCATGTTTTGTGGCTCTCAAACATCTGACATTTGTTCTATGTGGCTCTTACATTGAGCAAGTTTGGCCACCCCTGTCCTAAATTGATCTACATTGTTCTCCTCTCAGCCATTTTGTCCACAAAACAACCCTGTGAGGTAGGTTAGGCTAAGAGTGTGACTGGTCCATGTCAAAACTGGGATTCGAACCTGTGTCTCCCAGATTCTGGTATGACACTGTAATCACTACACCATACTGCCTCATACTTAGTGTTAATGGTATCATATAATCTCAGTAGCAAGGTTTCTTCTGATTGTTATGAGAATTGGAATATAAGATTAAGTGCTGGAGAGATGACTGATTTTTTATTGTACTCTGTATATTTGAATATTGGCTTTGTTTGATTTTAATTTATCCCAACAAAAGGTATCCCAACAAAAGGTATTTATCAAAGGATAAAACAACTACTCTGGCAGAAGAAAGATTCTCCTGAGGACACATGCTGTGAAGTATGAGACTTTGGGCAGAAACACGATATTTAATTGGGGCTTAACATTTCTGCTGCTACTGAGAACTTTGCAGATGACTTGATAAAGATCTGCTTAATCAAGCTTACTCCTTTGCCATCTTTAGGTTGTCTGGTGATTTTCTGTAGAGATTTATGTATCCCAATGTATTCCAGCTTTCCATTTCTTGACAGTCGGACTGATTCTCTTAACATGGGGTTGTCTTGTTGGGATGCTGAAAAGTAGCTAGTTCTTTTACACCCACTGGCTTCCTCATAGTGGTTTGCCTCTGTCAGACAAAGTACAGAAGAGTTAATCCAATTAGCCCCTCCAAAGACATTTCCGCCAGCTTTTAGATTTATATATTTATACCGGTAGTCTCTTCTCTAAGCCTCAAATGTCAATGAGCAATTTTGAGAGTTCAGAAACTGAGAGGCTGCTATCCTCAGATCGCTTATTATTCTGGAACATTCTGAAACCTTGGAAGGCCTAATTGCAGTTAAAAGGCTGAGATGCGTTGGAGCCAGTGTTCCCTCTAATTTGAGTTAGAGTGAGCTAGCTCACAATTTTTAGCCTCCAGCTCACACATTTTTGTCTCAGCTCAGGAAAAATGGCCCTACAGCAAACTAATTCATGCAGCAGCTCACAACTTTAATGTCAGTAGCTCACAAAGTAGAATTTTTGCTCACAAGACTCTATAGCTTAGAGGGACATTGGTTGGGGCCCTTTCTTTTCATTTGCAGGGGTAGTCTGTGAACCAGCATAACAAACCAGCATAACATGTTGACCATTTTCGCACACAGCTTACCGCACGGTCACGTTCCTGTTGTCTCTGTAGCGTCTGTCGGATTTTCCATTATCTGCGCCGGAGTTACAGGAAGTGCCGCGGCTTTTGCGTAGCAAGCGTAAACTGGGTTTTAGCGGTTTATGTTTACTACGCAAAAGCTGTGGCACTTCCTGTAACTTCGGCGCAGATAATGGGAAATCCGACGGATGCTGCGGAGAGAACAGGAATGTGACCCCGTGGTAAGCTATGTGCGAAAACGGTCATTAATTGGCTAGTGTTGCACTGAAGCAGCAGCAGCATTTGATCTGCAGTGCTCTGAAATACAGAAAGGGTCACCTGAGCTGTCGTGCGGGAAACTGTATTCTGTATGTTTGCTAATGGGAGACAGCATAGCGAGGGCTGCTTGTTCATTGCTTGTGTGGATGGGCAGCTTTTACCTATTTGTGTAAATAGATAGTTCCCCGATCAGACCTGTGTCAGCTGGACACATGAAGCTGCCCTATACTGAGTGGGACCACTGGTCTACCATTGTCAGTACTCTGACTGGTAGCAGCTTTCCAGAGTCTCATTTGGATGTCTTTCCCAGTGCCTGCTACCTGATGCTTTCTTAACTGGATATACCAGGGATTGAATCTGTCTGCCTGCAAAGCCCATAGAGTTGCCAACCTCCAAGTGGTGGCTGGAGATCCCCTGGGATTACAGCTGATCTCCAGGCAACAGAGATCAGATCACCTGGAGAAAATGGCCACACTGAAAGGTGAACTCTATGGCATTATATCCCATTGAAGTCCCTCCCCTCCCCAAGCTCCACCTTCCTCAGGCTCCACCCCCACAATCTCCAGGTATTTCCCAGCTTGGAGCTGACAACCATAAAAGCCTATCTGTACTACTGAGCCAGGGCTCCTCCCCTAATGACCAGAATGGGAAGACTTTCCATCACTATCTATGAGCAACTAGTTTTAATAATAGTTTTCCAGTTGCAGAGAAACTTGTGAACCAGCTTTAAAATGAAGCAGTCTGAAGATTTCAGCTTAACAGAGCTGGCTCTCAACCAGGCTGCTTGAGATAACACTTACGTTGATGGAAATAAGTTGTTGTGGATAAGATAATCGACTTTCCGATTTCGTTCTGTGTTTTCATTATCATTTCGTTTTTTCCGCTGTGGAAATTTATTGCTGGTTTGGTTACGATGGTGGTCGTGTTATTCTGCTCCCGGGAATAGCTGAGTTTAAGTACTAAAATGATTTGTGCAATATACAAGTATGCCCATTGTCTGCAGATGTGAGAGCATTGGGATGAGAGGAAACAATGTTAGTAACAATGGCTTGTCAGTGGAATGAGAGGAGAAGCCTAGGAAGGAACCACTGAGCAACAGAGAGAAAGGAAGATCTTTTCCCAGCACTGTGGATAGCATCATAGATTGTGGAGCAGGATTAAGTCAGATCCTTAAAATAGAATCTAGTGTATTCCAAGGGAGAAGTCATAAAACGTTGGTTCTGTCAGGAGGTTGCAGACCTGATGAAGGTATATGTATTTCTGGTACCTAATTAAATGTTACCAGATGTATTTTGTTTTATTTAAGGCATATTTAACCTGCCTTCTTCCCCAAATGACTCAAAATGACTTATGTAGTTATTTAAAAACACAACATTGCATAGACAATAAAAAGTCAATAAATGCCATGCATTAAAATGCATGATCAACTAGTCCAATAGGCAGCCAGTGCAGTGCTCTTAAAATCAGTGTAATATGCAGATTCTGGCTGGCTCCTAGTAAACGAAGTGCAGCATTCTTTGCCAGATGTAGTTTCCAGTTTGTGTTCAAGGACAGCCTCACATAATGTGTGTTACATTAGTGCAGCCTTGAGGTTATGTGAGTATGCAGGGCTGGCGCTACCGAGTAGGTCAAGTAGGTGCCCGCCTAGGGTGCTAGCTGGCCTATAGGGGCAGTGGCACACCTCCCCCACCCCATGCGTGGCCTCTCTTTGCCACCCCCTTCACTGCAGAAGCAGCAGCTGCAGTGGGGTGGGCTACAGGGGGTGCTGTTTGGGGAATCTGCATGGTGGCAGAAACTGCTGCTGCACACCGGGGGGGGGGGGCTCTGGGCCTTTCTGGCACTCTCCACTGCCTCCTCCTCAGGCCCAGTGGCGGCACCATCCAAAGCACATGGTGGTCTCTGCCTGGCCCCAAGTCTGAGAGGTCGACCGATGGCAGCGGTGGGCAGGGAGAGGTGGCAGCAGGTCCTCCTTGCTTCTTCCCCCATGGCTCCAACGTGCTCTCAGGTGCCCCCTATATGGCACCTCCCAGCTGCCCAGCCCAAACATCACGGCCACTGCCAGCGCCCCTCGTGGCTCTCAGCACTCTTCCAGACTGGTTGGAGGGCTCCCCCTGAAGGCAGCTTTCCCTCACCCTGATCCGAACCCCATTTGTCTGCACTCCACAAGGAACACCTGCCCAGGAACGAGGAATTGGAAAGAGCTGCTGGTGAATACATGTACAAAGAGCAGAGAGACGACTTAGGACTGTAGTTCCTCAGAAAGCTGGCTGGCCCACACAGTCCCTCCTTTCAGGGCCCCTGTTGCCTCCCCCCGCCCCCAGCTTTGGGTTTCCAACAGTGCTATCTAAGCGGACCTGAACATGCCACCAGCACCTCTTCTGCATTTGTGAGGTGGCAGTGCAAAAAAAGCACACAAGAGCCATCTGAGTCGAAAGTGGCATGGCTGTCTTGCTGTTCCCTGGCTTACCTCCAGACTGGGCAGGGTCTTCCTTCAACCTGCCTGCTTGCTTCCAACTGAGGCAGGGAAATCCAAAGCACAAGGCTTCCATGACATGTTATTCAGTGTTGAAAGTTTTTGGCATTCTTACCCTGCGGATGAAATTATTTGTGAGAAGATTGAAGAAGCTAATGTGAAACAAGGGCACAAGTACGACCTTGTTGCTTTATGGACTGCTGGCTGCACATATCAAGAAATATTGGACAGTTTTGACATTCTCTACTTCACTTGGATTTTCCCGATATGATTTGGCATTAATATGCTGAAAAAGATGGGACTGGTTTCCAGTGAATACGTTCCTTGTTTTGTATAAAAGACTGATTGAGTTGTCTGTTTAAGAATATACATATCCTAATTGTTTGAAGAATTTTGATTGTTTGGAGGCTGGTTTTCATGGAAGCCTTCTGCTTTGGATTCCCCTACCTTTCTTTGCGATGATTCTCTGTTTTGGTTGCTTCCAACTGAGGGCATGGGCACCCTTGGCTCAGGCCTGCCGTGCTTGCTGCCTCCAGCCCCCCGCCACCAGCACAAGCTGGGGTAGGTAGGAAAGCCCTGGCCTGTGGGTCGGGGGAGGGGAAGAAAGGCATGGGCAGTGGGGCAGGGAGGGCATCACCTAGGGCACCAAAAACCCTGGTGCTGGCCCTGGTGGTATGGGATCAGTTTGGCTCAATCATCTGAGTCCAAATAACCTCCCTCCCTCCCTTCCATCCATCCATCCATCCATCCATTTTTTTAAATTAAACTCTTCATTAGGGCCTCTTCTGCAAATTAAATACAACTAAATTCTGCTGGAAATGGAACATATCATTTATTAGAAGAAGAAGAGAAGAGGTTGGATTTATTCTCTGCCGTTCACTACCCAAAGGAGTCTCAGAGTGGTTTACAATTCTCTTCCCCTTACCCTCTCCACAAGAGGTAGGTAGGGCTGTGAGAGCTCTCCAGAACTGCTCTTAAGCAGAACAGATCTGAGAGAAGTTGTGGCTGACTCAAGTTCACATCAGCAGGGGAATCAAACCCAGTTCCCCCAGATAAGAGCCCACGCTCTTAACCACTACACCAAACTGAAGCTGATGAAATTTGCAGTGCATTAAATTAATATGATGAATACTGTATATTGTTTGAATTTAGCCGGCACTACTTGTATATTCTTGTAATGTTAAAGACGTATGAAATAGTGTTGCTTCTGCTCCGGTGGAAAGCACAGGCTTGCAGTTTGTATTGTTGAACGATGGCCGTGGCGTGGAGGGGGAGGGCAGAAGAGCTTGAGCTTTATCGTGCTTGGGACTACAGCCAAGCCCTTGTGTGTGACATCATGGAAACTTGTGGTATCCTGTGTGTGTAAAGTAGAAAGAAAATATGTATGTTGCTCACGTATTTTCTTGCTGGATGCACTTCTACAATACCAGTCAGCATGATATAGCATGCTGTTTCTAAAAGCCAGTCCTTTACGTGTGGCCTAATAAGCTATTTCTGATGAAATAGCTCTGGTGGACTTCTTGAAATATGGGCTTATTAAGAACAAGTTGCTGTTAAAGGTGAGAGAAAAGTGGGTTATCTCTGGAAGCCAATTTCTGCCTCACTACTCCTTCACTAGAATGACTTGCAATGGATTCTGAACATGTTGGCTAATTTGCTCTGATCCAGTGAGAAGCAGTCCATGTGCAGGAAGAGATAACTCATGTACAAGAGAAAGGGTGGGGTGGGGAGAGAGGATTCTTCAACACTGAATGCTCTCAATGCATGCTTTCCTGGGCTTTCAGATAAACGGTCCCCCTGTTCCTTCTTTCTTGGGGTGCATGGGAGGATATTCAGTTCCCCATTTGTCCTTTCCTGCTGGTTACGTGTTTGGCTGGAGAAAAAAGGGGTGGTGGTTCTATACATCAGACAAGTGTCATTGATCTACTTTCCCCTGCTGTTTGAAGCAGCGAAACTATTTAGGCCAGGATCCCACCCCCACCCCCCTTCACCAGAAGAAAAGAATCATGAAGTAAAGCAACTAGTTGCTTAGATATTAATTCAGGAAAACAAACCAGTACTGTAAATATCTGCCAGGGCTTGTGTGCGTACATATCCCTCTTCTTTCACAAAGGAGAACACTGTAACCCTGAGCAGTATTACTGCCAAGGTTTGCTTCTTGCAGTGGCCCAGTTTCCTTGCCCTTTATTGGCAATGAGTCCTGCTGTGGAAATATAGTTGTCCTTTTAAAATCAGTAACATTTTTGATGCATCTTTTGCATTCATATTGTCAACTAACTGATCTGGTTGACTGATCTGAGTGACAGGTGTTCTCCTTCACCCACTGATTTGATGTACTATTATAGTCCTGAGGCCTTTTGTTGGCATGCTACATCATAAACTCTTACATGCCTATTGTTTTGAGTCTTTGGTCTGGGCATTAAGAAGCATAAATTGAACTGACACCATGGATGGCAATAATTTCCAAGGGGCGGTTGGACTGGACCCCTGATTTAGATTTGGGAGCAAACCCGAGAACCCTCCCCATGGCAGCTGGTGCCTCCAGAAAGTAGTACTCACCCTACTAAAACTTTCTTGCTAGCAGGGCTTGGTGGGCCAAGGCCCTGTAGTGGGGGTCTAGAGGGATAGAAGACCAAGGCCACCAAAAAACTTTGTTCATGTACCTCTACTACCTGGGCTTCAGAGTCACCAATCACAAATGGTACCACCCACACATGAGATCAGACAAACACAGATCTATACAATTGGGACTATAATTGTGCCTCAGTCAGAAAGCAGGAAAACATCCAATATGAAGAAGAGATACTGCAAGGGAATGAATCACGTGAGTGACATTTGTATTCTTCTGTTTGACGTGCTGGCACTGGAGCCCTAAGCCTACCTGTTAAAATACAGCCACCATTTTGCCAGAGAGAAAATGCAGTTCAGATCACCTGCACTGATATTTACTGATGGGATTGTTATTTTATTTGTCCTTAAGATGGTGGCAAAAATGCTGTGAAAACTGAGCACCCAGAACGGCGCTTGCACACTCTCCAGTAATATTGCGCGCCACACATATATCTTATTTATCAATTGTTTACAGATGTGGGAATGCTGATTTTGAATACATCACAATGATATCTGTAAGAATTTCCTCTTTCTTTGATCTCCTTTTTCATTTCAAAATATTATACCAAATTCCATTTTTAAAAGCAATTATCTTTCAAATGGCTTTATGGCTTATAGAGTCAAGAATACGGGAGGGATGCCAGGGTTTTGTGATGAGAGAGAACACATAAAACATTGTCTGAACAAAGCTGGAGATACTGTTGATGGTGTGGCAACAGCAAATTGCTGAGAAACACTTAATATAAATGTAGAAAGTAGGCTGCAACTCAGAAAATATCTGGGGATTTTGGGGGTGGAACCAAAACTAACTAAATAAAAATACAGCAGTGCAGTCCCCCTGAATACAGTCTTCATTTCCTCATCCCCTCCAGCCGCACTTCCACTAAATGAAAGTGAACACACACGCACTCACAAAGCAGCCAAAACAAACAGTTTCCAATTGCACACTTTTGTGATCTCACTGGGGCAGTTTATTCATGGGAGTTGCTGAATGTAACCATCTGCTGTTATTTCAACCAACTTCTTTGTACTAACAGGAAAACAAAAGGAGAGCAGATAGGGTTTTCCTCCATTCCATAATCAGGTTTTAGTTAACTCAGTTTTACTATACATATGACTTCTGAAACTGATACAAAACAAACAGAGGAACTAGTTTCTTTTCCTTTCTCACATGGTTTACACACTCACTGGGAACAGCCATGTGGCTCCGCTCATGAAGCTTTCCTCTAGCTGAGATTTAAAGGCACACACAGAGTGTAAAACACAAGCATTTTACAAGGTTATTTCAAGCCTGCTGAGGTTTAAAGGTACATTGTGGCTGTTAGGGTGGGTCTTTCCCCTAGTGGCAGGGAGGAGCCTGCAAAACCAGGAGACCCCCTGTTGGGACCTGGGGCCTGGCAAGCCTAATAGGAAGTTTGATTCCCTGAATCCATGTGCAAGCTGCTTTTGTGTGCCTTCCTTTTAGCTCAAAAACCAAGATTGTTATTTGAAAGAAAATGATTCCCTTAATGAAGCAACATTGAGCTGTTGCCTTGGTTGAAAGAGGACTGGCATTTATAGGGGACCATGAGTCATAAAATGGCTGAGAAAATACACTGTGATCCTGGAAGTCACCAGGTCATCTCTCGTCCCAGCTGCTAACTTGCTGGGTGAAGGAAAAATACCAAAATGCAACTGTGGTATAATAATTAATTATAGTGCAATCTTGACAAACTAGTACAAGTAGTCAAGATTGCACTATAATTAATTATTATATCATGGTTGTATTTTGGTATTTTTCCATCTTATCCTGTGATCTATCATAGATTCAACTTGCTAGGTGAGGCTGGGCAACCTTGCTCTTTCTCCTTTGAAATGGACAGAGCAAGAGACCTGGTTTCACAATAGCAAAGGTAAGTAATGGCTGAATGGTTAAAACACTTCTCCCTTCCTTTGATCTGCTCCAAGGAAAATTGAGGTCATGTCTTCTGTAGCCTACCTGCAATATGGGGATAACAATACTGGCTTATTGTACTGTGCTGTTGTGCGAGGTTTGCATATGGCACTCACATACAGAAAGAACTGTAAAAACACTTATTGTGGTTAGTTAATTGAAAAACATGTTTTACACATTTGCCTTTTCTTTTTTAAGTGGTCAGGAAACCCTTTTCAGAACAAAAGAATGTTCTTTCACCTAGCAATCATGTTTTAGTGGATTTCTTTTTAGACTGCCTTTTTAAACTTTTTAAAAAATATATTGTGTTGTCATTTTTCCACAGTCCTGTGTACATTAGATCAATGATCTAATTCATTGATACCTAATCTCTGTGATGATTTTCACTGATAGCTCTTTTTATAATATTTGGACACAAATTTCTGTGGCTGTTGATTTCATGCTTATTCATTGGCACACCCATGTGAGTAGTTAAGGAATGTGAATTCCAAATATGGTTGCCAAACTCCAGGGTGCAAATAGTGATAATGGAAGGGAATCTGGTAATAGTATCTTGTATGGAAAAAGCCAAAGACTGTCACATACACTAATTACTAATAGCCTCTAACTACAAACAAACAAATCTACAAAACTTTACATTGCAAAATTCTTATATAATTCTTATATACTGTTATATCCTTTCTATAATAAAGATGAGGCCCAATCTATGTCTCCCATTGGCTGAGTCCGCTTGCGGAGAGGGCGGGATATAAATTGAACGTAATAAATAAATAAATAAATAAATAATTAGGGGTGTGCTCCATAAACCATTGACCCATCATGCAACAGTCACCATCTCTGGGTTCCCATTGGCTGACTCCCCTGTCCCCCACCTATTGCAGGCCCAGGGATGTTGAACAAACTGCCAAAACAGTGTTATATCAGAAATGGACACATTTCTGACTCTTCTCTGTGTCCTTTCCATCAACTGACCTTAGAAAGGGCTGCTGCTCTACTGCAGTGGGGAGAAGTGAATGCCACTGTTAGGCAGATGGGAAGACGGCAAAGGTAGGGGGGAATGATTGCCAAGACTGGGAGGACAGTGGAAATTCAGCAAGTGGTGGGTGGGGGGCTACTACCAACGATTGGGAGGCTAGGAAGACAGTAAGGAGGGTTTGATGCCAACGGTTGGGGAAGGAAAAAAGCACTGGGGGGGGGGGGTTAATGCCAAGGCTTGGTGGGGTTGGGAGGTAGCAAGGTTGGGGGGGGAACAAATGCTATGGCTAGGAGCAGGGTCAGAAGATGCTGAGGGTGGGAGGGTTTATGACAAGTGATGGGAGCAGGTGGGAGGAAAGCCAGGTTGGGGGGAATGCATGCCATGGGATGGTGGAAAGCCAGCAAGGTGAAGTGAATTGAATGTCAAGGATTATCATTGTCCATGTTGAAAAGACTGTGGAACCTCTCTTGGGAGGCTGTGGAAACTGAAGCATGGATTCATTTCCTTTTTGAAAAAGACTGTTACCCATGAGTTTACACATTGGTTTGTGAGCAATTATTACCTCTGGAGAAGGGAGAAGATATTACATATGAGCAACGGTCATTTTGTAGAAAAATGGGTGGTGGAGCTCATCCAGGGATTGTTATGCAGCTGCACATACTATTCAATGGACAAGAAGGTGGAACTCTCAGGAGGAGGAGGTAGAACTCAGAAAGGTTCAGGAGCTGTGCTCCTGTGAGTTCCCACTGAATCTGAGGCCTGCATATGAGGACTGATTTCTCTTGTCTAAATGTATATTTATTGTGTTTGTACATGATTGGTGGCCTATTTGACAACGTTAGGTTTCTCTATCTTTTTATAAGAGTTTGGTAATACTATATAATATAAGCATTTTGCAGTATAAAGTGTTGTAGATTTGTTTGTTTGTGGTTAGAGGCTATTAGTAATTAGCCTTTGGCTTTTTCCTACCTCCACGGGTGGCCTGGAGATCTCCCAGAATTGAACTCCAGATGACTGGAATCAGTTCCCCTGGAGAAAATGGCTGCTTTGGAGGATAGACTCCATGGCATCAGATCGCTTTTGAGCTCCCTCTGGTCTCTAAACAGTGTGCTCCCTAGCCTTCACCCTCAAAGCTCCAGGAATTTCTCCACCAGGAACTAGCAACCTTAATTTCTAACTAGTTTTTTTCCCTGAATCAGCTTAGAGGTCTGCTGGCTGTAGAATTAGGGACAGTTGGACAGCTGAGCTCTGGGAGTCTCACATCTCTCAAATATAGCCATTATATAAGTGAATATTTGAAAATGAGGGGATGCATATAAGGTTGCAGAAAAATAAAGTATTTCAAGCTGCTTCAACAGAAGCAACAATCTTGCAGAGATTTAAAAATAGGGCAGATTCTGTTTATCTAAAGATATGCTTCCATTAAAGGTGGAATTAGTAGGGAGGAACATTGATGAACAAAAGCTATTGAGGAAGAATCAGCATGGATTCTGTAAGGGAAGATCTTGTCTCGCTAACCTTTTAGAGTTCTTTGAGGGGATGAACAAGCATTGTGGATAAGGGTGACCCAATAGATGTCATTTACCTAGACTTCTAGAACGTTTTTGATAAAAATTCCTCATCAGAGGCTCCTAAGTAAACCCAGCAGTCATTGGATAAGAGGACAAGTCCTCTTGTGGATTAGAAACTGGTTAATTAACAGGAAACAGGGAGTATAAATGGGTAGTTTTTACGGTGGAAGGTTTAAGCACTGGGGTACCGCAGGGCTCAGTACTAAGTACGGTGCTTTTTAACTTGTCCATTAATGATTTGGAGCTGGGAGTAAGCAGTGAAATGGCTCTATTTGCAGATGACACGATGTTGTTCAGGGTGGTGAAAACCAAAGAAGACTGTGAGGTATTCCAAAGGGATCTGCCAAGACTGAATGAGTGGATATGAGTGGCGAATGAAGTTCAGTGTGGGCAAGTGCAAAGCAATGTACAATGGAGCCAAAAATCCCAGCTATAAATGCATGTTGATGGAGTCTGAACTGCCAGTGACTGACTAGGAGATAGATTTTGGAGTCATGGCAGATAATTCACTGAAAATGTTGACTCATTGTTTGACTGTAATGAAAAAGGCAAATGCTATGCTGGGAATCATTAGGAAGGGAACTGAAAATGGATCAGCCAATAATGCCCCTGTATAAATCTTTGGTGTGGCCTCATTTGGAATACTTGTTGAGAGCCAGTTTGGTGTAGTGGTTAAGTGTGTGGGCTCTTATCTGGGAGAACCGGGTTTGATTCCCCACTCCTCCACTTGCACCTGCTAGCATGGCCTTGGGTCAGCCATAGCTCTGGCAGAGGTTGTCCTTGAAAGGGCAGCTGCTGTGAGAGCCCTCTCCAGCCCCACCCACCTCACAGGGTGTCTGTTGTGGGGGAGGAAGGTAAAGGAGATTGTGAGCCACTCTGAGACTCTTCGGAGTGGAGGGCGGGATATAAATCCAATATCTTCTTCTTCTTCTACTGTGTACAATTCTGGTCACCACACCTCAAAAAAGATATAGCATTGGAAAAGGTGTAAAAAAGGACAATGAAAATGATTAAGAGGCTGGAACACTGTCCCTATGAAGAAAGATTAAAGAGGTTAGGTCTCTTTAGTTTGGAGAAATGACAACTGAGGAGTGACATAACAGAGGTTTACAAAATCATGCATGTGATAGAGAAGGTAGAGAAAGGAGTACTTTTCTCCCTTTCTCACAATACAAGAACTTGTGGGCACTCAATGAACTTTATGAGCAGTAGGTTTAGAACAGATAAAAGAAAGTATTCTTTATCTGAAGAGTAATTAACACGTGGAATTCACTGCTGCAGGAAGTGGTGGCAGCTACAAGCTTCAAGAGAGGATTAGATGAATATATGGACCTCTGCTATTAGCCACAGCATATAGATGGAATACTATGTCTGGGGCACTGATGTTCTGTATTCTTGGTGCTTGGGGGGGGGGGGGCGGGTAACAGTGGGAGGACTTCTGGAGTTCTGGCCCAGATGGTGGACATCCTGGTGGCACCTGGGTTTTGACCATTGTGTGACAGAGTTTTGAACAGTATGGGCCATTGGCCTGCCCTGATCCAGCACAGTTCCAGGGGATCCTCTGATCACACCTGGAGGCTGCCAGCCCTGCTTCTCTCCCATGGCTTTTGCATGCTGCCTGCCCTCACAGCACATGCAAACAAAACAACTCACAGGTGGCTTCTGTGGTTACTAATAGCATTGAGTGGACACTGAAAGCAGAAATACTGGCAGGGGAAGATGGCATTACACTTGTATTATGTGTGGGATGGAGAACCAAAACTCACTTTCCCCCCCTCACTCATGTACCTGTTGTTTTTTTTAAGAACAAGAGCATAAGAAGAGCCCTGCTGGATCAAAACAGTAGTCCATCTAGAGCAACATCCTGTCTCACACAGTGGTCAACCAGTTCCTCTGGATGGCCAACAACAGGGTATAGAGGCTGAGGCCTTCCGCTGATGTTGCCTCCTGGCTCTGGGATTCAGTAGATTAGTGCCTGTTAGGGTGGATTTGATTTTAACCCCCAGCTACCTTCAGTGATTTGGGATTGTTAAATTTTATTATCTTTCATAGTAGCTGCCTTTTAATTGTTTTAATTATTTATATTGCTATAACTGCTTTAATGTCTTTATAAACTGTTGTCTTTGACCCACCCTGAGCCCGCTTGCTGGGAGATCAGGATATAAATCAAAAGAAATAAATATTCATATGACAAACTGAGGAAAAGGTCATTGACTTAGGAGCGATATTTTAAGTTTTAGTGAAGAAGGGCAAAGGTGCTTGGGCAGGGGAAATAGTCACAGGAAACCTTTGATAGATTCGTTAAATTGCCAAAAATTAAAAAAAATGCATATTTAAGAGTATTTGTGGCAGTTTCTGGCTTTTTCTTGTTCCAGCTGTGTGGGATTGACTTGTCAATGATTATCTCCCGTGTAGCTGGAAAATTATTTAGCAGACTTACACCTTTCTAAGTTCATTGACTGTGCTTCAGATGTACTGTAAATTACAGACCTATAATGTGGAGTGGGCTCAGTTTCTTGGGTCTTTCCCACAGAATTGGCATCCTGCTCCTGAGAAGCGTAGAACTGGGCAATTACCTTCTCCTCATATTTGCTGCTTTTAAATATTTCACTTCCCATGTAGGAATTTCTCATAATTTGGCTATCTCTGTCATGCTAAACTTACAGTATGTTTTGGGGGGGTGGGAGAAGTTGGCCTGGTTTCAAGCTTGGTTGCAAGAAAAAATAAACTTGCTTTGCATGTGTATTATGTGTTTGTTTAGGGCCCAATCCTGTTCTCCTCTTACTGTTGGCTTTATTTGAATTGATGCCTGTTTTTTTGGTTTATTTTGTTTTAAAGTGCTGCTGGCCCTCACAGGTTGATGAACAGTGGAATATTGGGAGCCAAATTCAGATGCTTTATTGATGGTATTCCAGATTCCAAATTCAGATGTTTTCTGTTTTTTAAAATCGTCTTATTGATTAACTCATTACTGTCTGGTAGGCACTTTGCACTGGTTAATTTATTTCAAGGCGATGGATAACGCTGCTGTTTCCACTGTCCTCAAAAGAACCGAGTTTTTAGATTGCTTATTGCATTCCATTTTATATTTTGCACTGGACTGTATTGCATGTAATTAAGTTTCAGGGGTGGCCTGGAAAGTACATTGGTACTTTCCTGCTGCTGTACAAGCTTTATGTTTAGCCCACTGGTTATAAACGTTCAAGGGTTTCGGTTTTTTATCCGTCTTCAAACCCCCTCCCCTTGCAGAACAGAACTAAACTTAAGCATGCGGCATAAGGGTTTGAGCCTGCTTAGTTCATACATAGTGTAATATATGGTAATGATCAGGGCATTTTTGTAGTAGGAACTCCTTTGCATATGTAGCCAATGTAGCCAATCCTCCTGCAGTTTACAATAGGCCCTGTACTAAGAGCCCTGCAAGCTCTTGGACGATTGGCTACATAAGGGGTGTGTGGCCTAATATGCAAAGGAGTTCCTACTACAAAAAAAGCCCTGGTAATGATTGTGGTCGGGCCTCCCTGACTGACTGATTCACATGGGAATTAAAATGATCGTAGTACTTGCTCAGTAGCTGAAATTTAAATCCTGGTTTTTGGAAAAGCAGTAACCTGTCTAATTTCCAGAACAGTTAACAAATGAGATGTATTGATCTCTTCTTTAACAGCTCTTAGGACATAAAATGAACCTCACGATACTGATCAGCATAGCAGGCATGCATACAATGGAACACAACAGGAATCTTGTGGCCGTGGGGATATGGTGGTGCTGTCGGATGGCAGTGTGACATTGTTTCCATGTTTTTCCTGGAAGTGATGCTCTAACGTGATGCCGTTTTAACTCCCCCGCCCTCCTCCATTAGCTGCTGGTGGGCAACAGGAGCTGGGGCAGGAAAAACCTCAGCAGGAATATGGCAACATAGTTAGAGAAAGTGTTTGTGATTCCCACATTTGAACTAGGCCTGGATCAGCAGAAGGAGTCTTTGTTCTATCAGCCAGGAATGTTTTTGTGCTTTTCCAACACTAGTATAATTAATTAGAGGAAGATGCAAAGGCACAAGTGGGAACATCTTAAATTTAAACTAGGCCACTGCGTTCATATTCCTAGTCTTTTTAAAGAGCTGAAGTTTTAACTTCCTGCAAAATGTGGATTTAATTATTATTTCTAACATAATTGCCAGTACAAGTGTTTGTAGGGCACATCCCATTAAGCAGTGATGTAGTCTGTGGGAATTTGAGCTTGACACTTAGATATCCTTGCTTCCTGTTTGCTCTGTGGTTTTATTTCTAAAATATTATGTAACAGCCTTTAAAACATGTACCGAAGTCCATTCAGGGTGTGGGCCATTTGCTTCTAGAAAGAAAAAAGAATGATGTGTGCATATTCATTATGGCACATGTTGAGATATTTTGGAAGCATTAAAGCTAGTGTGGAAAGGGGGAGACCGCTGTCATTTCTGTGTGCTGTGTTTTGTCATATTCTATAAATGTCTAACTCCTATGTGTCCTTCTTTCTTTTTAGTGTAGCTTGTATGGAAATAGCCATTTCTAGTGAATTGTAACCATGTATTATAACTGCAAGCAGATGTGTGGAGGAATAGTCAGTGACATTTGTGGCCAATACCACCCACTAAGAGAGCAATTGATATTTCTCTAAGTCTAGGGGTATAACTGTAGGACAAGAGAACAGTAAGCATTGTCTTTGTATTATTGGTGTTTGTACCATTTGAATTCTTAGCCAGATCTTACATTACAAAATACACTTCTTTTATACCCCAATCGCAAGATTGTTTTGTTGGAAGCAAATTCCACTGGGCTAATGTGCTTTGGATCAGAGTGTCAGATGGATTACCTCACATGCTTTATTTTTTAAGGCCTGCAGTCTTGGGGGGATCTTAATATAGCAGTAATATAATTCTACAGAGATGCTGAATCAGTATTTTAAAGGAGAGGTGAGCTGGATGAGGGTCAACAAACTGAAGCTTAATCCAGACAAAATGGAAGTTCTGTTATTTGGAGTTCTGGTGATTAGGAGTATGGAATTAATTATACTCCTCCTGGTTTGCTCTTTTGGATGTACTCCTTGGTACAAATTTGCAAACCATAGCCAGGAATGCAATTTACTGGCTTATGCTGGTATACTACCTACAACTGTTCCTGGCCACATCTGATTTATATCAGTTCTGGCCCTGGGAACCGCCAGTTTAGATTATAACAATGTGCTGTGCACAGGGCTATCTTTGAAAAGATCTTAGAGATTTCTGTTAGTCCAAAATGTAACTGCCCAATTCTTGTCTTGAGTGTGACACAGTGAAGTGTATTTTGTTCCAATTGCTACCAATTCATTTGTGGGCTCAGTTGTGGGAACTGAGTTTAACCTTTAAAGTCGCAAACAGTTTGCACAAAGGATACCTTAAGAACCACCTTCCTCCAGTACAAGTTAAGCTCACTGGATAGTCTCTGTTAGGTGTTCCTCTGCCCTCAGAATTGTAAGTGGTAATAAATGACAGGGTCTTTTCATTGATGGCACTGTAAATACAGAATACCCTCCTCTGAGGCAGATTTGGCCCCTCTATTTGTAATATTTATGAGGCTGAAAACCTACTTTTTAAAGCAAGCATCTGGCAAAAATAAATAAGAATTGTTGCATAACTATGGCTGATATTTTTATGTGAAGGTGGTATTTTGGTGGGTTCCTGTTGAATTTTAGCCAATTGCTGGCCAAATTTGTATTGGTTTAGATTGCTGTACTTTAATATTTAGTAAATTATAGTTGTACTTAGCCACAGTTCTGTTCTCATTATTTTTTTGTAAGATGCTTTGGGGCTACATGGTACTGGAAAGTGTCGATCAAATATGTTAAAAGAAATGAAAAAATAAAATGTAATATTCTATATATGTGTTTATATCTCCCATCTGTGCAGATTAGAGAAACCAGTTTTGAGTTCTTTTTTTATTTTGGAGACAGCTTGAATATATGAAAGGGTAGCTAAAGATCTTGAAATGCAAAGGTAAAAAACCCCAAACATAATCAGCCCCCCCCCCCCCCCCCCCGTTCTTAAAGCTTTAATTTTTGTGCGAATTTCAGTACATATTTTTGGCATCTTCTCTGAGTGGGTTGTCAGAATAGGAAAGACCCAATCTGGTTCCTAGAACAAGAGGACAATTTGTTCATTTCTACAGCTAATTCCATAGGGCCAATATCAGTTGCTTGACTGTTCTTTAAAACCCTTAGAAAGCAGTTGAAGGAGGTGAGGTGTCCTCATCAGGAGGTGAGGTGTCCTCATTACTTCCCATCTTGCTTGTTTTGTCTTTGTCCTGTATTTCTGGTAAGTACAAGTGTCACGGCTGGGGCCGGGTCAGGCAAAGTCCAGGGGCAGTCCGAGGTCTGTAGCCAGTAAGCAGGAGGGTCCAAGGCGCCAAATCCAAATCACTGTACAAGTATCGCAGGTCCGAGGTCCAGAAGCCGAGGTCAGGGAGTCCAGAAGTCACAAGCCAAAGTCAGGGAGTCCAGAAACCAAAGTCAAGCCAGAGTGGATGCTAGAACGTCAGGGAGATGACTAGTTGCTTCCACAAAGCATCCTCCCAAAGCCTACAGCTATATAGCCCTCTGCTGGCTGTTGCCCATTTGGGCTAATTGCTGGCTTAGAGAGGCAGCCAGGATCCTGTTGCAACTCAAGCATCCTTGCTCTTAGAAGGGCCAGAATCCTCTCAAAACTCAGGGCTCAGGGAGCGTCTTGCTCGTGAGCGTGCCGCCCTCCTCCGATCCCTGAGGTCCTGACGGAGGCGGTCACGCACACGCGCCACCCGAGAGGGCGAGGCAGGGGGGCTGGGATCTTCTCCAGCAGGAGGCACTGGTGCAGGTGGCAGGGGCGCAGTTTCTTCTGCAGACTCAACTTCCTCTGCAGGATCCCCAGCACCCATGACAACAAGCAGGCTGGAATCCTGAGAATGCTTTCCTAGGAATAAACCGTATTGATGAAAATGGGTCTTCTGAATAGACTTGCTGAGGATTTCTTCCTCAGCCACCTACCCTATTACACCCTGAATCTGCATACAGCAAAACTGCATCTTTATGGTCTTCAGGTAGGAACAGTTTCATATGTGTGACAGTTTCCAAAAGCTGAAGCGGAACAGAGGAGGAGTTTTCAAACACCGTTAAAAAAAATTAAAATGCCCAAGCCTATGTTAGTGGTATGGTTTTATTTCTCTGTTTTTGTATTTTTGTGTGTGTGTGTGTGGTGTACTCCTGAAAGTCATGGGGACCTCTGGTGACTGACCCCTACTGGAGGCCTGGAGGATATTCAGAGAGGTGGCTGAATAAAGCCTGCCCCTGCCCTTCCAGCTCTCGTATTCCAAGGTGTGTGGCTGTATCTTGAATCTGCTGAGCCAGGGAATAGGATTGAGAGCAGACCTGACTTTGTGCTGTTGACAGAGGAAGAAGAATTGCAGATTTATACCCCGCCCTTCTCGCTGAATCAGAGACTCAGAGCGGTTTACAATCTCCTATATCTTCTTTCCCCACAACAGACACTCTGTGAGGTGGGTGGGGCTGAGAGGACTCTGACAGCAGCTGCTCTTTCAAGGACAACCTCTGCCAGAGCTATGGCTGACCCAAGGCCATGCCAGCAGGTGCAAGTGGAGGAGTGGGGAATCAAACCCGGTTCTCCCAGATAAGATTCTACACACTTCACCAAACTGGCTCTCTGACAGGCAGTATTGCTGCCATCTGGTACGTCTCAAAGCTCCCTTACTTGTGGCACCTGTGCTCCATCTAGCACTACATTCCTGAGTTACTGGCACCCATCTAAGGCATCCTGTAGGAAGCAGCTGTATTGCTTTTGCTCATAGCCATCATCAAACAGTCTTGTTGCCCAATATGTTGTCAATCCCAAAAGCTACGATGAAACAAAAAGTCATTTAATCTTCCTCTTCCTGTCTCATTTCTGTCTTCTTATGTTGGTTTATGGGTATGAGTGATGTCTCCCTAGCTTGCAATGCGTTGAGATCGCAGCTTTTGGAATTCTGCTTCTCTGTAAAGTATTACAAGGGGTTGAATCCCATAGAAATACAGAAGGGGCTGGTGGAGAAGATCTTTCTCTACTTCCTTCTGCAGCCTGCTGCTTGTTCTCCAGATCCCCTCAAAGAATCAGGGGACCCTTGTGAATAAGCTTCTTCCACCGTGTGCAGGGCTGTGGTGAGGAAGGAGTAAAATGAAACTGCTTTTTCTGAGGAAGGGATAGTTAAGGAAGTCATTTCACCCAATTTCCCACTCCTCGGTGCAGCCCTCTGCGTGGCTCATTTTGTTTTAGAAGCTCCACCTCGTCCCCCATCGCCCACAGTATATTTTCAGGCTGCTTGGAGAAGGTAAGGGAAGACCCTCTCTACCAGCAACTTCCACAAACTTTTCCATTGTGGCTTAACTCACTGTCTTGGTGATCTTCAAATTGCAAACATTTATGTATTTTATTTATAAAATGCAGGGCTTTTTTGTAGCAGGAACTCCTTTGCATATTAGGCCACACCCCCTTGATGTAGCCCATCCTCCAAGAACTTACAGGGCTCTGTAAGCTCTTGGAGGATGGGCTACATCAGGGGTGTGTGGCCTGATATGCAAAGGAGTTTCTGCTACAAAAAAAGTCCTGACAAAATGTATGCCCTTCCCTTTCTTCCCTCACTAACATTTTTGGTCAGTAGTTCATCTTGCCTTACTGTTCTTCTGACTCAAAGGTCCTGAAAATCCAGCCCTCTTTCACCAAAGCTAAATATTTAGTGACTGCTAAGGTAGTTTTCAGAGGGAAAGCAGCATGGTATCGCACAGTCTTCTCAGATCTTGAAAGCTAAGCAGGATCAGTGCTTAGAAGGGAGACCACCAAGGAAGACTCTGCGGAGGAAGGTAATGGCAGACCATCTCTGCTTCAGTGGTGGTACCAAGGGTGAATCAGAGGGGGCCATCTGCCCTGAGTACAAGGGATGCAGTCCCACTCCAAATTGGATTCATTTTTTAAAAACGAATTTACCTTGCAAACTCTCTGAGGGTCAAACTGCAGTGTGGTGTAGTGGTTAGAGTGTCAGTCTAGGGTTAAGTAGTGGTGGAAAGTGCCATCAAGTCAGATCTGACATATGGCAGCCCCTTATGAGGCTCCATGGCGCAGAGTGTTAAAGCTGCAGTACTGCAGTCCTAAGCTCTGCTCACGACTTGAGTTCGATCCCCGGTGGAAGCTGGGTTTTCAGGTAGCCGACTCCAGGTTGACTCAGCCTTCCATCCTTCCGAGGTTGGTAAAATGAGTACCCAGTTTTCTGGGGGGGAAGTGTAGATGACTGGGGAAGGCAATGGCAAACCACCCCGTAAAAAGTCTGCTGTGAAAACGCTGTAAAAAGCAATGTTACCTCAGAGTCAGAAACAACTGGTGCTTGCACAGGGGACCTTTCCTTTTCTTTCCTATGAGGTTTTCAAGGCAAGAGGCTGCCAGAAGTGGTTTGCCATTGCCTGCCTGTGTGTCATGACCTTGATATTCTTTGGGGTTTGTGGGAAAGGACAAGGTAACACTGTTCAGCAGCCAGCTGCCCTGGCATCCCCTTCAATGTCACTCTTGATGGGAAGACAGCGGAAGTTACAACTCTGTGAGTCATGACCGTTAGAGATCTCTTGGTGCTCAATATACTGCCTACCCTTGCTCTTCAGTTTCAAAAACTTGGTGGACACAGGAAAAGCACTGACTGGTGCTGTGGCACCCACGGGCACATGCTTTGCAGCCCTGAACTAACTACTCTGCCCTACCCCAACCCCCCGCTGGCTATCTTTTGTGCCTCAGAATGCAAAATGGAATGGAGTTCTGTCTCTGAAGGGGTTTGGTTTCAGTTCCAAGCAGTGTCTCTAACACACATTTCTCTGGATTCCACTCCATCTCCATGCTGCTTGTGCTGGCAGATCGCGGCAAATTGGTGGCATCTTCTGTGTGACTAGGAGTCCTTTTGACTCTTTGTTTGTAGTACATAAACCTCTAGTGCTCTTGCTCTGTTTGCCTGTTATTTTTAGAACTGTGGTTTTGCTCATAGTTTGATTTATTTTCCAGGTTGTGCATTCACACAAGCCACAATTCATGGCGCTACACTGTCAAGAGTTTGGTGGGAAAAACTACGAAGCATCCATGTCTCATGTGGACAAGTTTGTTAAGTAAGTGATAAGGAAAACTAATATCAAATTTTGATGTATGACTTTTTCAGAATAACTTTAAAAAGAAATACAAGGTTTTTTCCTCCAGTTCATCGATTAAGCATTGTAAATACTGGGCTTGATTCATGTATTTATTTTTAATAGTACTTTAATGCTACTTTGAATTCTGGCTGACTACAGACAAGGAACAAAATCCATGTAATACCTTTGATTAGGTAGGCCCAAATATTAGACGGATTTTCTTTCTTGTTCTGGATTTTCCATAGGCCAATAAGACTGTTTACACTGAGGGGAAAACAACTACAAATAAGCCACTTCAAATGCAGCTTTGATAAGAGTGACACATATTGGCAAAGAGTTGAAGAAAGTTCCGGTTTGCTAATATACTGAAGTTTTAAGCCTTGATGTACAGATCTCGAAACCTGATAGAGTTTTGCATTTGTTTCCCAGTATCTGATTGCCTCTCTCTCTTTGAATTTATAAAAGACAAAGTAATTGACAGTGCAATTCTGTGCAGTTATGATGAAATCAGTGGATTTAAACTAGAGTAAAATTGTGCTCCGTATGATTGGTTGTTACTTTTCATGTTTGGGGGTTGGAGGAGAGAAAACAGAAGCACCATCGTCATCAGCCTCAATTCAAACAGATCTTGCTTTCAGTGACTGACTAAAGATATTTCACAGCATTTCCTGTCTGTTAAAATCTACGGTATTGTGGGCAGTGCTGTTACTAGAGAGAAGAATTTGCTGAACAAACGTGGCAAGTTTTTCAAGTTCTGTAATATATTTCTAAATCTCTGTTTTCTATCTTATACAAATTTTATTCTGAATTATGGTCTTCTGATACGTTGTCCTGATACAATGATGATAGTAGGAGAGGTCAAGAGAGGTGTTCAGCAAGAAAAATTGTTTCTTGTACCTCTCCTCACCCTTCAAGTCACATGTTGATACTGCAGAGAGAAAAGAGGTTTCAGTTTGAAGTATCATCCAACAGAAAGTGTCATTTTATTCTGTCACTGAATCTTGGGTCTAGCTGACGAGTAAGGAAAACAGGTCAGATGATGCAAGCGCTAGCATTGCCAGAGTATGTGCATAGAATTAGGTTGAATTTTAAAGTAGCAGGCTAACTGTTGGAAAAGGCATTGTCTGGGGCTGCAAAAAGACAATTAGGTAGGATAGTGAAGTCAGTGCCTTCTGTCCTTTTAAGTGTCAATCCTTGTCTGCCTCCAGATTGCTACTCTTAGAGCAATTTCCTCCTCCTTCTCAGAAGTGCCACACTCAATCTTACCCTTTCTCTCAGCTAGATTTGTAGTTAGGAATCTAGCTCTATCTCTTGAACATATGAAGCTGCCTTATACTGAATCAGACCCCCGGTCCATCAAAGTCAGTATTGTCTACTCAGACTGGCAGCGGCTCTCCGGGGTCTCAAGCTGAGGTTTTTCAAACCTATTTGCCTGGACCCTTTTTAGTTGGAGATGCTGGGGATTGAACCTGGGACCTTCTGCTTCCCAAGCAGATGCTCTGCCACTGAGCCATCATCCCTCCCCTCTCTTCTTTTTTGTATCGAGTATGTTAATATATAATATAATAAAAGCCCTTTTGTCTTGGCAAAACTGAGCAACCTGATTGGTGGGACTGGGTGGGATTGTGGTGCATCAACCTTTGGCCCATCAAACCATCAATCGGCTGCTCTTGCATCACACTGGCTGACTCTTCTCTCTACTCCCCCCCCCCCCACTGGCCCCAAGACAGACAAGGATTTGCCTTCTGTGAAAAATGCTAGGAAGTGGCTGCTGCTAGGCAACTAACTTTGTTCCTCGAAGTAAAACACAACCAAGCTTGGTTCTCTCAGTAAAAAGCAATGTGGGAGGCCCTTTCAAGTCCTATTTTGGCCTTTGATAGAGAACTCATTGATTGACTCCACTTCTCTTTCCTGCCTGGGTGACTGTTGCTAGCCAGCCAAGCTGCTTCTGTCGGTCAAAGGAACCAACTTTGGTTCTAGCAGTTTATTGCTCTCCCTACTCTCCCATTGGCTAAGCCATCTGTTGCTCTGTTTTGCAGAGGAGAGAAAGAAAGCCTTCCCTCGAATGGCTGAGGGATGGTGGTGGAGGGAAGAGCCATAGAAAAAGCCTTCTCATGATTGTCCGAGGGAGGGAGGAGGAGGGAAAGCTTTCTCTTGTGATTGGCTGCGGACTTCCTTGATTGGCTGAGGTTTCCTCCCTATCCTCTTCTGGAAGTGAAACAGACAAGACAAGGGGAAAATAGCATCCTGTAGCACCAGGCCAGATACAGAGAGATAGGAAGGGAAAGTGAGAGACAGAGACAGATTGAAGTCCTGTGCTTAAGACCAATGAAGTTATCAGAAAGGGAGTATTGGTCTGAAAGGTATCACTAAAGGCCTCTGAGGGAGAACTCATTGGGGCCAGTCCTGACTAGGGCTGCCAGTTCATGTTGGTGGCGAATTCCTGGAGATTCTGTGGTGGAGTTTGAGGAGGGCATAGGAGCAGGGTCTGCCAGACTCATGTTCTTGCTGTGGAAGCTGACGAGGTGATTTCGAGCCTCTCATAGCATTTCAGCCTAACCTGCCTCACAGGGTTGTTGTTCAGATCAGAGGGCGGAATGGAGAATGATGTAAACTTCTTTGGTCCCCACCACTGTGGAGAGAAACTGCCCTTTCCCTAGGTGGAGGCTGCAGGGAGGGAGGAGGCAATGAAAAGCTGAAGTCAGGGGCAGATAAAGCGAAGGAGATAAGGTTGCCAGCTCCATGTTAGAAAATTCCTGGAGATTTAAGGCATGGAGAAGGTGGGTTTGAGGAGGGGTGAGACCTCGGACAGGTACAATACCATACACTGCAGCTACCAAAGCAGCCATTTCCTCCTGGAAAACCATTGTTGTCAATCTCCAGGTGAG
Source organism: Heteronotia binoei (assembly GCF_032191835.1). Classification (NCBI taxonomy): domain Eukaryota; kingdom Metazoa; phylum Chordata; class Lepidosauria; order Squamata; family Gekkonidae; genus Heteronotia; species Heteronotia binoei. Next base: position 43,419,510 of record NC_083228.1, on the reverse strand, counting down.
GGCTGGAGATCACTCAGAAGTTCAACTGCTCTCCAGATATCAGTGATCAGCTCCCCTTGAGGTGTGTGTGGGGGGGAGTGAATGCCTTCACTTTGGTGGGTGGGTGGGAAGACAGTGAGGGGGGGCCTTGCCCAGAGCCTTTTCCTGGAGCGTGTTGTATTTTTATCTTCAACGGCCTTATTCCTAGTTCCTAAATAAACTTTTATTTACTCTTTAATCAAATTGTGCACTGTTGCTGTGTTAAATTAATCTGCCAACACTAACAAAATACCGACTTAAAAGCATTTGGTTATTATTAGATTTCTAACTCTCATAATTTCAGCTAACAGTTCCTATGGCAGAAGAATGATTAATGCTATCACTTAACAGAACACATTTAAATCTTGGATTTTGGGGACATGTATATATAACTTCTTTGTTGCCTAGTTTTGCTGTTAGAAATTCAGTCTTTTAGTTGGAACTCTTGTCTGATTTATGCTTACCATTTTTTAACTTACCTTACTCTATATAACCCAACTGGTCCCATCTCCATTCCCCTTCTAATTCCTTTGAAATCAGTGGGTTTAGATGAGGGTAGATCTGTTTAGAATTGCACTGTCAGAGAGTGATTCCAAGGTTGGCCAATCCAGTGTGTTACTTACACTGGCATAATACCAATTTACTTGGTCAGTATAATTTACTCTGCCAGGAGAGAAAAGAGCCAGACCCAAGGCACTAAGAGGTGGGCTACTCATGCTGTTTGATTGCTCCAGGTGTCAATAATTTTCCTTAGGATTTCTTCAGGTATTTTTTCACTGCATTAATAGGGTTACTTGCTGCTACCTGCTGCAGTTCATCCCAACCAACTTTGCTCTCCATATCCCCTCTCCATCATGCATCCTGTATGGTTTATTATCCCTTTGCATATTTACCCTGTGCTTTGTGAGAGGACAGAGAGAGGTGCAGAGAATCCAGATCAGTGTATGTGCAGTGCAGTTCTTGAAATGATTCTGAGCAGGGCAGTGATAATATGTTGTAACAATATCAGTTTTCATCCATGTTTTTTTGACCAACCGCCCCCCCCTTTCCTCTAAAATTTCAGTCACCACCGTGCCACCATGTCTCTGAGGTGTTTACCATTGCATGGGCTTTGCTGCTGTCCTAAGCAGCTGCAGAATGGCTTTAGGATTGCACTGTGCACTGGCTGGGGGCTGAAATTCTAAAAGGGATGCTTTACTGTTTGCAGCAAAGGCTATCAAGAAAGCTATCACTGTTATCTCATTGTTGCCCCTCATGGCAAAGAAAATGTGCTTTTGGTGAGTAAATCACCTGCTATCAATTCCCCAGCTGGCCTTAGTGTAACGGTATCTAACACAGCCATTCTAATCAATCAGGTACTCCTGAAAGCAGTGGTCTTCAGCCAATGGGCTGGGACCCTGAGATGTGTTGTGAGCTCCTACAAAGCCACCGTTTGCTTGTTGGAAGGACATAGTGCTAGTGTGAAAGAGCACCATGCCTCCTGATTCTCTTTGCATGCATGCTGAGAGAAGCAGCAGGACAGCAAGGTAAAGTCACTCAGGGGTGGAGAAGATTCCTTCACCCCTTGACTTGGTTCTTACGATGATTCACTCCTGGTGCTCAGCTTGTATTTGCTGTCCCCAGTCGACTTGGTCTGCTCCCTGCTCATCTGGCCTTGACTCCAGTGAAGTCATAGTTTTTGGCTCCTCCCTCTTCCTATTATATGGCTATGCTGACTGCGGTATGATGCGACTTCCTGTCACATACTTACAGCTCATTCGATCCCTAGACAGAAGAAGGTTATTTATTTATTTCTAGACTAAAATACTTCTGCTGCACCATTCCCCATGGTACAAGGCTGAAGACCACTATTCTGAGGCACTGATCCTCGGCCAGAGGGTTAGGATCATGGGGAAGGATTTTGGGGATAAGAAGAAAATACTTGTGTCCCAGAGTTTGTGTTTACATGGAAGCAAACTGTAAATATAGTTTTAGAAGTGTAACAAAGCTTGCTTGTTCTGATGTCCTTTCACTAAAGCACCAGTTCAGTTCCACCCAATGTAAAGAAATTAAGTTGATTCTTTGCAGGTTCTGTTGCAACCATCAATACAAATACCATTTTTATAAATAAAAAAGGTAAAGGCAGTCCCCTGTGCAAGCACCAGTCATTTCCGACTCTGGGGTGACGTCAAATCACAACGTTTTCATGGCAGACTTTTTTACGGGGTGGTTTGCCATTGCCTTCCCCAGTCATCTATACTTCAAGCTGGGTACTCATTTTACCAACCTCAGAAGGATGGAAAGCTGAGTCAACTTTGAGCCGGCTACCTGAACCTTTTTATAAGTACAGAATCACAAATTTACTCCATCCCCCTTGCCATTTCAGACCCTCAGTTTCGCCTTCATAACAGTCCCCTGAGACCTGGAGCAGCATTTTAGGGGGTTCAGTGGGCAGCATGGGTGGGGGTAGAGACTCTGTGGGTAGAAAACAATGTTTGATTCTAGCCCTGTTTTATTATTCAAATAGATAATGCGAGCAGCAGTGGAATTATTTGCTGAGGGCCATCCTGTGAGGTTGTGTCTGCATTAATCTTGGAACCCACATCTGCCAGATGTGACACAGCCCATGGGCTCCGCTGAGAAGCTCTGAAAATAAACATTGCATCTCAAGCAGACTAAATCCACACTGAAGGTTCCGTGCTTGAAGGGGGGGAGAGCATTTGAGCTAGGGTTTCCAACCTCCAGGTATAGCCTGGTGTTCTCCTGGATTCACTACTGATCTGCAGATGGCAGAGATCCCATTCCCTAGAGGAAATGGCAGCTCTGGGGATGGCATCACATCCCTGTTTAGCTCTCTCCCTTCTCTGAGCTCCATCCTCCCTAGCTGCCACCCCAAAGTCTCTAGGGATTTCCCAAGCCAGAGTTGTCGACCTGAATTTGGGCTCATTCTGTATTCGTAGCCCTAACATGTAAAATCTCTCGCTCAGGACCATAGTTATGGTGCTGATAACTGGAAAGATTCAGCCAGATAGTTAGTTTAATATATTGCTGCTGTTGGCACTCATGTGTCTTGCTCATGCTGACTTTTCTGTATTTTACATATTCGTGAGCGTGGTGGATTTCCCTGTTGTTGAACAGCAGTGAAATATCTTCAGCTTGATCATCAGGGAAAATTGGGGCTTGCAGGCCTTTTGTCCATTGTTTGTTTAGCTAATAAGGCATTGCTTGCATTCTTTGATGTATCTCTCCCCCTCCAATTCACGCAGGGTCATTTTTTTAAACTTGCATTTCATCGCATAATCTCAACAAAAGAATTTGACTCTCATTATGTGTTGAAAGAGTGCCCTCTGCTGGCTTCATTAAAGAACTACTTGATGCCTTTTTGTTGATATACTGAATTATGGAAAGGGGGGAAATAAAACAGGAAACACGCTAATAATAGCTTAATCTGCGGTTAATTTTTCCCCCATTCTAAAATTCAGTGTACAGTTAAAATGCCTTCGAAGTTTTCTTTAATTAATAAATAGATACTTATGTGTTCAATGTCAGGAAAGGATATTTACTGTGCATCCGTTTGTGTCTTTCAGAGAATTGCTATCAAGTGATGCAATGAAAGAATACAACAGAGCCCGGGTTTATCTGGATGAAAACTACAAGTCACAGGAACACTTCACGGTAAAATATTTTGCGCTGCTTCATACTCAGAACAAGTAGGTAAAGCGTTAGTTCATCTTCCAGGGCTGAATGCCTGAGAGCCGTTGATGGTGATGAGGATTACACCTTCAGTAAACTTACTACAAGCACATTCCCATGGGTGAAGGAAGCCACAGTGAAGGAAGCTGTTTGCAGGATCTGATATCATGGTAGCGTTTTACAAGGGGAAACATCTGTTAAATGTGGTATCAAACCAGTTATTTATTTATTTATTTACGTTGTATTTATATCCTGCCTATTCTATGCAGACTCAAGGCAGCTAACAACATAAAAATAAGCAGTATTAAAACAATAAAACAATCAGATAAATTGCAATGGTGTTACTTCAGAACTATAATATTTTCTTTCTCAACACATACAGATCCTAGGCAGCTAGTACTAAAGTGCAATAGATCCAGATGTGGCAACCTTCTCCCGTTAGATGTCATATGCCATCTGAAACAGTTCAGTCTTGCAAGCCCTGCGGAACTGTGATAAGTCCCGCAGGATCCTGATGGCTTCTGGGAGGGTGTTTCAGAGTATTGGGGCTGCAACCGAGAAAGCTCTTGCTCTGGTGCAGTTAAGCCTAGCCTCTTTTAGCCCAGGGACAGCCAAAAGATTTTGAGTTAAAGGTTAAGCATCCACAATTTCTGTGTCTACGGAAGAGTTTTAACCCTGGTGGTTGCTTGGGTAAGCTGGCAGAAGCAAAAACAATGGCTGCATTCAGACATCACAAGCAAGCCATGGTTTTTCCATGATGAGAAGGAGCCAAGAAGTTTATGATGAGAAGAAACAAATTTAAGCTAAATTTGCTGTTAATACAGTGCATCAACAAAGGATGGGATCGCACTGGGAATTTGGCCTGGCAGTATCCTGACTTTGAAAAAGCTGGTGCTCTTTGATGCCATGCCGCAGCAATCACACAGCCCCCACCCTGCTGCCAGGAGAGGCATGGATCTCACACATGCAAAAGGAGCATTCAGACTGCTCCTGTGTGTGTGGGCACATGTGTCGCATGCCCCAACCATGACAGCCAGGAAGTGTGCCCTGACTGCACTTGAGAGATTTGCTACTGGGAAATTCCTGGTAGCAATTTAATCCGGTCCAAGCCCATCCTAAAACAAAGTAAGGACAGGTTGGGACACATGGACAGAGGTGTGCGTGTGATTGCACACATTAAATCCAGATGGGAGGCATGGTTAGGTCGAGCCAAATCTCTAGTGTGATTGCTCCCAAATTGCAGATTGTTTGATGCCTATAAAAGGAGTGTTTATAAACATGGCTTGTGAGCAAGAAGCAAACTGCTGTTTGTTAACTGACCTGATGTAGGCCTCATTCCAGTTTACTTCTAATTTAGGAAGTGTCTAATTTTGTATGATTTACAAGTAAAGAGAAGAGGAGGAGTACATGACTTCCTGGTTCATTGTTCCAGGTGGCTAGCCGTGTTGGTTTGAAGTAAGAGAACAAAATTAAAGTCCAGTGGCACCTTTAAGACCAACAAAGTTTTATTCTGGGTATAAGCTTTTGTGTGCATAATACAATGAGAGACCCAGGGCTTTTTTAGAGCAGGAACGCATAGGAACACAGTTCTGGCTGGGTGTGGCCTAATATGCAAATGAGTTCCTGCTGGCCTTTTTCTAAAAAAAAAAAGCCCTAGCAAGACCCAAAAAAGAACTGCGGAAGTTGGTGACATAACTAAAGTTTGGAAATCGCTTTAAAGTAGAGGTAAGCCCTTAGCACATTAAATATTGTTTCAAAGAATTCCATGTGTTTTTCCTTAATTTCCTTTTTGAGAGTTCTGGCACCTCTTTTTCCAGAAAAAGCCCTGTATAGAACCATCATCTTTCATCCATACTTGCAGATACCTTAAGCCGGATTTTACAGAACATAGATAAATCTACTGCATTGGGCAAAGAAAAAATTATATGATTATTAGTGTGTTGATAGCAGGAAGCAAGTAAAGAGCCGTTTTGTTAGGGCAAAGGTAAGCTATCTTGAGGGAAGGAGACACCAAAACCTGGAATTTTAGTGTTTTTGTAATTGGTTGTTTGTTAGTGGTGTTTTATGCCTTACATTTATTTTCACCAGTTACTTCCTCCTTTTTCACACTCAGTTTGTTCTGCCTTTAATTTCTTCTATCAACTATTGAACCTCTGTATTGTCTTCTCCCATGCCTATTTACACGCCTTCTGCTGAACCACACTCTTTAGCCTGAAAGAAGCTGACTTCCTTACTTTTAAACCACTTCCTTCTCCTTTATAAAACCCTTCAGGAGCCATTTCTTTATCCACATCTTTCCTCAAACCACCTTAAACTTTCAGCTTTCTTAAACCACTGCTGGGATCAGACTCTCCACCATTTATTTGATGTTCTGTGACTATTTCCGGTCTTGCATCCATTCTAGTGCACCGAAGCAGAAGCTTAATCAGTCATTAGCTTTCCTGAGGAAATAGGCGAATGGCCATATTGGTTGCTATGGTGCTCTTCCTTTAATAAGCCAAGGCAGCTGTCTCCTCTGGCCTTAGAAGTAGCACCATGATTCTGTTTGTTGCTGGCTTGGCAAGAGTGCCACAAGGTAAACTTTGACATTGCATGTGGTTAGAGGACTGGGAAAAGCTGCTGAGATGAGCCCCAGTGCTGTGGGTTGGGGAAAACAAGTACTGCAACAATCAGGAGGAAGAAGGGGAGGGCCCGACAGATGCAAATGAGGAGAAGAGAACTGGGGGGGGGGGGGGGGGGGCACATGGAAGAGAGAGAAAGAGCAGCTTATAGTTATGACCCAAGTTCTCTTGGTATTATTTCAGTTCAATGTGGTCAGTTCACATTGTGTCATTTGTTGCAGTAACTATTAATAAACTCTGGGCATCATTTCATATGATCTTCAGTGGATCAAAGCTAGCAAGATTTTATTGAAGAATGCAGTCTTTTGTCCTCATGTAATTTTTAATTGAACGGGCTCAGGTCTCAAAGTTAAAGGTCTAGGGGTTAATTTCCTTTAAACCAGAGAAAGGAGGAAAGAATATTGAAGGAGATGTAAGTCCAACAACCCAGTGTGCTGTGGTGCTTTGTGTTTTTTTAAAATATATATTTTAAAAAAATCTGAATTACAGGCCAAATTCTTAGTTAATTAACCATGTATGTTTGAACTAGTAAATTCAATCTGCATAAATTTGGACATGAATAAAATAGTAATTCTGAAGGGGGAAAGTTCTTTGTTTTTAACTGAAGCATGCATGCACTGCAGTGGGCACGTTTTCAGAAGAGGCATTCCTTCCTAAAGGAGAAAACCTAGTGAAGGGAATAAATATGTCAAACTTGGAGACTGACAGGCAGCTGTATCTTTAAATGTGGAATGCTCAGGATAGTTATGTAATGGTGGGGTCTCAGTTAATTAGACAGTTAACTGCATCATTTCATAGCATGTTTACAGTTAGTTCATTTAATCCCTTTGAAACTAATTTTCCCCCTTCAGCCTAAGATTGGAAAGGAGATTTGAAAGACAGTTGCCAGGGTGAGCCTATGGTTTTACCACAGAGTATACAGTGTTTCTTAGAGCTACCCGTTGTCATGTCTGGGCTCACAACCTTAACATTAGTAGATACTTTGACTCACAAAGTTGAATTTTTGCTCACAGTTCTCCGCAGCTTAGAGGGAACATTGGTTGCCAGGACAAAAAGGAATAAGAGACTCTGTTTAGAACAGCAGGGATGTGTTTTCAGCAAGGGCCAAAATGCTGAAGTATAAATATTAAATAAAGTTATGAATTAGATTACAAGAGATCTGTTTGGAGGTCAAAAAATGAAGGAAAATACCCCATGTTCCTGCTGTGATAAATTTCACTACCTTGAGCTATTGTGACCCTTTACAAGGGGATAGTAACTGTTCTAAAACATAGGATAACATTATTAAGTACAGACCATTATTTTACCTTAAAATTATGTTCTCATTATTACAAAAATGGTAAAGTTAATTTTTGTTAGATTAATGGTGTTTGAGCAATATTTTCAGTCAGGCCTGACTCAAATAATTGGTCATTAATTGAAAAAAGGAAATTGAATTGAATTTAACTGGCACATAAATCCTGAGCAGTTTATTAATGGATCTCAGAAAATATCGGCTTGTTCCCAGAAATGAATGGAGCATTCTGGTTCTCATGAGCATATTAACTGTGGCAGTTAGGAGTTTTGCTAAATAACATAACATGATTTAAGAAGACTGACATAATTGAATTTAGTATAGAGGGAATTCAAATACCTGATTAGCTCCGAGAAACCTTTTTGTCTCTTTAAAAGAGAAAAGGTTCTTTCATCCCCTTTTCCCCCTACCTCCAAGGCAGAATTTCATATTCTTACCAGGAGGTGGAGCTAAGGTATTAGTTTTTGCACAGTATTAGCCTCTAAATAATACTGAACACAGAAAATGTTACAGAGATTAGCTGTTGAATGGCATTTGAAAATTTTAGGAGATAGTGCTCAATGTGCTTTAATTATTCAAAACAGAAGAAATAGTGTAATCTCATCACAGTGTTTGAAGACCTGGAAATTAAATGAACAGAAGAGTTAATTTTGAAATTCCTGGGCATTTCGAAATTTAGCAGACTGTCGTTTTCAAAACAGGGTCCTTCAATGGTTGACCTTTGAAAATGCAGTTACCTGTCAAATACTGGATCTAAACTAAAAAATTAATGTTCTCCGAAGTGTGATGAGCTTAGTCACCAATGGCAAGTAAATGACAAGATAAACCCAGGATACTTTTCCTTTGTGGGCAGTTAACGTGTCGTGTCCCCTGAACTAGATGGCTAAGGCTAGTCTGATCTTGTCAGATCTCAGAAGTTAAGCAGCATCAACCTTGGTTAGTTCTTGTATGGGAGACCACCAAGGAAGCTGAGGGTCACTCCACAGAGGCAGGCAAAGGCACACCACCTCTTTTCATCTCCTGCCTTGAAAACTGTAGCAGGCATGCCATTTGTTACAAGGACTGGATCTGACATAAATGGGAATTTGTGGGGCCAGGTCATGCATATCATAAAATGTAATGCCAGGTAGTGTAGATATAAACTTTATAAGGCTACAGAGAAACATAATTAAAGATTTTTTAAAAAAAACTCTTGCTCTTTTTGTTTAAAATGAAAAGGTGGAGGAATAGTGAGATTTGGCAATGTAATTTTAAAAACAAACTTCAAGAAAAAGCATAAAGATCACAGCAGAAACTAAAAATAGAAACAAAAATTATATAATGCTCTGGGCTTAGAAAAACATGAAATGACTGGACATTGCAAGCTTCTTTCCCTGCCCCCAGGTCTACTCAGATTAGCAATGGCTCTTCAGTGTAATATCCTACTTTGGCTGTGGGTTCCCAGATTGCAGTACTCAGTAGGCACCAGTTCTAAGGTCCATTCAGCAGAAACATGCTGGTTCAAAGCATCGACCCTTTAATTTCAAGGTTATACAACACCAGCAAGGAACAGCTTCTAACTGGCCAAAAGAAACGCTGAAAAGTGAAACCAAGCTCTACGTTATTAAAATACATTGCAGCACAGACAAAGCAGCAAGGAAAACATTGAATGGATTTTCCATTAATGTCTCAGTGCCCAGATAGACTTCTCCCACAGTAGTCTATCTGGGCACAGTGACCTTAATGGAAAGTCCATTCCGCATTTTGTTTGAAGCTTTGCAAACCCAGATTGCTTCCTCCTTCAACCTTCCAAGACAAGAAAGGAAGATCTGGGAACTTTGGCAGCCTTGGAGCTTCAAAGGGCAAGGACAGGAAGGTAGAGAAAAGAGCCCCATGGGCCTGATTAAAGCCCTGGGTGGGCCAATTCTGGCCTGCGGGCTGGACTTTTGACACCCCTGCTCTACAGGGTCACCATAAGTTGGCTGCAACTTGACAGCACTTTCTACTACCAGTGTCTGATAAAGTACTAACATGTATGGGCAGATGAACCAGTGACAAATTGTTTATCTTAATGATTCAGGTAGACTTAGCTTCAAAGCTGAGGGATAGAGAACTGGGTTTTGATATGAAAACCTGGGTTTAAATTCTCATATAGCATCACATTTCAGTTTCCCCCTCCACAAAATAAATATTCCTGGACTTTCATTATTCGAAAGCCTCATTCCCAGCAGTTACTTCATTTTTGCTCAAGACCACAAACCAGTCAGATTTAAAGAATTCAAATATGTTCAGAAAGGTAAAGAATTGAAATTGGTTTTGGCAAGGATGCACTCAGAATTTAAAGCCTTTCACAACCTAGGCCTGACTAACTTGAAAGACTGACATTCCTGGTGTGAATTCACGTGCCATCTTAGGCAGGCCTCAGAGGAGTATACAATTTTGCCTAGGCAAGGGCAAAGCAACATCAACCTCAGGGGCCTGGTTTTTCTTAGTCTGTCAGAGAAGGTGCAGAGACCTCCCTTCCTGGCCCCTCTCTGGAGAGCATGTAGGCTTTTTTTCAGGGCTTATTTAATAGGAGAAACACCTTTGCATATTAGGCTACACTCCCTTGATGTAACCAATCCTCCAAGAGTTTACAGGGCTCTTCTTACAGGACCTACTGTAAACTCTTGGAGGATTGGCTACATCTGGGGTATGTGGCCTAATATGCAAAAGAGTTCTGCTACAAAAAAAGCTCTGCATTTTTTACTTAATTTGGTTTTTTTGCTGGACTTCCATTGTAAGTGGATTGGGTTGTGCTGTTGATATACGTGGATATTATATTATAGTTGCACGTTTAAATGTATGTTTTGATCCCCCTGAACTTCCAGAAGGCATGGTCTACAAGTAAACAAACTGTAAGCCAAAATGCCCTCAAAACGAGGATGGGGAATTGTCAGGTGGGCACCTGGCTTAATCAGGATCTTTTACCTGTATATACAGGATTCTACGTCCAGAAATTAATGCTTAAAAATATTAGGGACTCTAATTAAGTAAAACAATTAAAATTTATTCCAGAAAGTATAGGCTTACATCCAAGATAAAATACTCATAAAATCATTCATACAGTCCTAAGAAAAATAGAGAGAGAGATAGAGACAACACATGGGTAGACAAACAGGGTGATAATTACCAACCGTAGTCTTCAAGAAGGCTCCAATGGCAATGATAGAGGACGGGGGAAATGGGACCCTCAACTGGCCAAGAATCGGGGATGGATCTAGACAGTGGAGATAGGGTACTGCTAGATTCACACATGAGTGGAGCTGGGTCAGAGGTTAAATAGACTATCTTGGACCCTCAGGGGATGGGAGGTACAGGGGTGGATGACAGGTGGTCAGCTGGTACATGACCTCAGAAAAGGGGAGGCTCTGCAGTGACCATAAGGGCTGGACTAGTGCAGTAGCCAATAGCCAGTTAATTGGCAACCCCTGATTGGACGCTCATAGCTAGCCAATGAGTGGACTTGCCTTAGTTACCTGATAGGCTGTCCAGGTAGCAATGGGCCAAGGGGGAGGCTCCAGGATGACTGTTGGGGAAAAGAATGGGGGAAATTACTGGGTGGAGGTGTGCTTAAGACTATTAAACTTATCTAAAAAGGTGACAATAGAAGGCCAAATTGCTACCTAAGGTAACACCCGGTTTACACAAAGGAACTTGGCTCTGGCTGAAGATGGTCTTCCTCTTCTTCAGTGTTCTTCTTGACACCAGTCTTTGTCTTGAGTTCCGTTAGACAAAGGCTTAGGCGGTCCGGCAGGATCCACGCTTAAGATAAGCTTGATTGCCTTATGCAGAAGTTGAAGCAGCTGTTGGATATGTGAGTCTCTTGCTTTGCTGTAATGGAGTCAGGAAAACAAGATGGATTCTGGTGGTGTTAGCCTTTGGTTCATGGAAACAGGCTGGAAACTGTTTGCCTGTACAGTTCATGGCGGCGTGGCTTCTTCCACTGCAGCGGCCAAGACTGGGCACGCAAGGTGCAGCTGGAAGCTCGTCTGTCGTTCTGGCTAACACCCATCCAGAGATGTAGAATGCTGCTGCAAAGCTGAGGCTTATAGTATCCACATAAGCCTTAGAAACCATGGGCAAAGTCCACTTCTTAGAGCAGATGTGTGCGAGTGAAAACTCCAGGCACCCTGGCAACCATACTGGTGATCACGATGTCCATGTGTATGAAAAGTAGGGGGCTTTTTATTACAAAACAAAAATTTTAGTTGACTAAATAAAAGCTCACATATACTATGATATCATGACTTACACAAAGTCAAATGCTCATTGAATGAATTTAACATACTACCCTATGAATAGGCATGTTCAACTAATTTGGAAAAATAAGAATAAATCATCACAGTAGAAACAAGCAGGTCTTGCTACCTCTAGAATCTTAACAGATGGGGAAGAAGTTGATTGAATTAATCCTCGGAAAAGGTTATAAAATAATGGTTTTAAATCTGATAAAAACTTTTAATAAAGGAAATTAATTTTCTTAATAAGTAGAAGCTCAAATTGTTATGGCTTAGTAAAATGTATAAATTGATTTAAAGCACTGCTGTAATACTTGCTTTCAATCATTGGGATATTTCCTTCGTTAATGTACTAAACAGTCTAGCTTCTATGTAAATCTGGCTAGGGTAAATCAGACAGAAGATGTAAAACCATATTCCATCACTCTTTCATTCTTTATCTTAATATAAAATAAGAATATTGCGTATGACAAATATTTAATAATTCTTAGTGCTATTGTTGGGTGGTTCTATAATGGAGGTGCTCTCATAAATCTCCGGGCTTACCGTTACTGATGGAACAGCTGAAAGAGAAAACAATCAAAGGTCCCCATTGAACAGGTAACATGGGCAGAGATAGGCCTCTACCGTGCAATTCTAGGAAGAATTATTCCAGTCTAAGGCTGTTGGTTTTTATCTGTTTAGACTGGAGTAACTTTTCTTAGGATTGCGCTGTTAGCTTCTTTGACAAAGAGCTTTAAAAAGTAAACTCCAATACTGCAATTCTAAGCACACCTCTTCTGAAGTAAATCTCATCAAAATCAATAGGACCCTTTTCTAAGGAAACATGTTTAAGGTTGGGTTGTAACTGAAAGCCGTCTTCCGTCATTATTTTGTTGGCACTGTTTAAAGAACTGCATCCAGGATTGCTAAAATATAATGATATACAGTATTATATAATTGATCTTCGGTATCTGGAACTGGAAAGGGGAAATTTAAAGATTCAGAGGCTTCATAGATCAGACTAGTTTGGGTTTTTTATTGCATACACAAACTGGCTGTTGAATATGCCTTGAAACCTTTTTATTGTAGAATCATGTTCTCTGCAGTTATCACTGCAAATATATCTCTGAAGGGCCTTGAGGGATGCAACATGCTGCAAATAGACTAAAGTAAAAGAATTCCTTTGGGAATTCCATGGGAAGATCTTTGCATCTTCATGTGGGCTCATTTTAGGCTTTATTTTTAATGATGTAACAGAGGTTGTAGAAAATAATTCATGTAGACTGAAGATATAGCCTTAAATTTGGAAAAAAAATTCTAGAAAAAGTGACCTCTGCAAAATTATTGGGGAATGTTTAGTTATATTGATAATTGTATCTTATTGATCAAATTTTCATTCTGCCCTTTCTCCAAGGAGCTTACATGGTTCACCCTGTAGGTTAGAAAGACATCGCTGAGCCCAAGGTCACATCTGTGGAATTTTGAACACAGGTTTCCCCAGTCTTAGTCTAACATGCTAATTGCTATATTGAAGTTTCTCAGTGTGGTGCCCTTAGGTGCCACAGCACCTGCAGGTAATTTCCTAGGTGCATGCCACGTGCTTCAGGAAAGTAGGTGAGCTATTCTGAAGGGAGGACAAGCAACATCATACAAATAATGGGTTCTTGCATCTTGGTGTTCTCTCTTTGTGTAGTATCCCCCTCTTGACCTTCTGTATGTGTGTTATCCCCCATTTTCTCACTCAGGTTTCCTCTATGTCTTTGTTTCATCTTCCCTTTAACCTATTAGTTGCTATCATCTTCTTTTCTTTATGTATGTTTGTCCCCTTGGGCTTCTTCTGTCTGGATGTGTTTTCATATTCCACATCGCCCTCTGTCTTGTGTAGGTTTGTGTGGATGGTTCCTTCTTCTGTGGCAGGCAGCCTCTTTGCAGTAGTGCTCACCACCCTCCCCCCCCATAAATTCCAAAGATGCCTGCACAAATTCCAAAGATGTAGTACTTCTGCACTACATCACTCTTACCACTAATTTCTCCAAGGAATATGTCAGCATGCCCTATGTTTGTGAAGAAACAGAAGTGGTGATGATGGCTGTCAGAATCTTCACAGTCATTTTTATGTATATTTGTATTGATTGACTAGGGTTGAATACTGGTCTGTCCTATTTCTGCCATCCAGTCAGCTTAGTGCAGTTATGGAATTATAGAAACCAACTCTATGATTCTAGTGTAGAAAATCAGTTTGGGGACAGGGTTGAACCAGGATTAAAGGTCTAGTGTGGAATTGGTGTGTTTCCTTCTTCAGAACTAACAGTACATGGATTTGGAGAGGCTGGTTACTCATAAATAACAGATACCTTGTTTAAAAATTGATGGACACACACACACACACAATTCCAACCGACATTTCTCAGTAAAAAATTGATACTTGAACTCATATATGCAGCATTCAGACAGAAAAATAAGAATGCAGATCCCAGTAATTTAATATAAGAACATAAGAAGAGCCCTGCTGGATCAGACCCATAGTCCATCTAGTTCAGCATCCTGTCCCATGCAGTGGCCAGCCAGGCCCTCTAGAGGGTCAACAAAAGGACAAAGAGACTAAGGCTTTCCCCTGATGTTGCCTCCTGCCTCTGGGAATCAGAGGTTAAGTGCCTCTGAATGTGGAGGTTCCCCTCAGTCATCATGGCTAGTAAAATAGACTTATCCTCCATTAATCTACCTAATCTCCCTTTAAAGCTGTTTATTCCACATCATCTGGCAGCGAATTCCACATTTGAACCATTCTCTGTCTAAAGTAGTAATTGGAAGACTATTACCTTTGAAAATATATGTAACTTGATGCTCTCCCCACCCAATAGTTTGATGTTCTTGCATATTGCTTAATAGGTCCATCCCGTTATGCACCATTTTAGTCTTCACAGTCTCTACATGTGCATGTTGCATGAAAACACATGGGCAGCTCTTAGGTTCCCTTTCTTTTGCCAGTGCCAAACTAAAAAGCAAAAGGAATGCTTAGAGGATGCAGTTTAAAGAGTCTGCATTGCACAGGGACCACTGAATGTTTTTAGTTATCATTCAAAGATTAGCACAAGGTCTGGTTGCCAATTCTAGGTTGAGAAATTCCTGGAAATTTTGTGGGGTGGTGCCTGAAAAGAGCAGGGTTTGGGGAGGGGAGTGACATCAACAGGGCAAAATGTCGCAGAATCTATCCTCCTAAGCAGACATTTTCTCCAGGGGGAACAAATCCTTTTTTCCTCTGAAGATCTGTTGTATTTCTGGGAGATATCTGAACCCCACCTGGAGACTGGCAACCCTAGCACAAGTAGTTTGGGAATGCACGAAGGCTATTATCACATTCTATCAGTTGCCGTTCGTCCTCTCTTTTGTACTATTTTTTCCCCTCCACACTCTCCTGGAGATACTTCACCAACCTGCAGTTTTAGGCAGAAAGTTTTTGAAAGTATTAGAAAATCTCATTGTGTTACTAGATGCAAATTAGTAACAGGATTAAGCATGGCCATTCTGTTGGGGGTGCAGTTTGCTATGCCCTACGTCTATGCAATGTTCATTTATTTCAGCGAGACTTCCGCACAGCAACTGATGGCATTTTCAACGTTTGTATATGTAACTTGGCAATGATTAAAGCAGGAAAAGAACCTTTAGAAAGGAATAGATTATAGTGGATGAAGTGCTTCGCCTTGGAGCAGAGCTGTCTCTCAGAACTATGTCATATGGTAAAATCTGAAAATAATTGCTTGCAAAATAATGAAATGCTGTGCAAAGAAATTTGCTAATGCATTTCCCAGTAGACATTCAGTTAATTCATAAATAAGAGCAGCGTGACTTACTAGAGAAATAGCATGAATGCTATTTAGTGATACGAACTGATGGGTATATTGGAGCTTGTGAATATTGCTATAATGAAGTATTGATAGCAGAAGAGAAAGTGGTGCTTCATTCTGAAAACTCTTTTTATATGAATATAATGAGACAATCTTGAATGGCAACTTGTTTCTACTTTTCTAGTGGAAACCTTGATGGTTTGGGTATATTTTCAAAATGTCTAATTAAAAGTAAGTTACTTTGCAGACAGTCAGTCTTTAGAAGAAAAAGAAATTGGGAAAGCTTCCTAATTTTTTTTAGGCTTCTGAATTAGCATTTGGCTCTACAGATGTTAATTAATGAAGTTACATATAGATTTGCATAGATCTGAAGCCTGCCTTATCCCCCCCCCCCTTGCAGGCCTCAGGACAAGTAATAACATTTGTACAAAAAGCACAGTTGTAATACAGCATTTATAAAAGACTAAAGCATACTAATAAGTCTGTTTGTTAATAAAATAGCTGTCCATTTCCCCCCCCTCTGATACTGCATGCCTAGTCAGATTAAAAGATCTAGTACAAAATCACATCCCTCTGCACCTTGGTTTCATGTGAGTATAAGGCCCCCATTCAAGGGAACAGGATCCAACTGCGGGAAGGTATACGTCTCTGCTTCTCACCATAGCATGATTAAGATGTCCACTGAAATTCACTTCACATGATGTAAACATTGTGGGTACAATCTTGAGTTAATTGCTGTATTCTTGCACACACATCCCTCCTCTGTCATCCTTCTTTACCTTCAAAATTCAGCAGAGATGAAAATGGAATTCTTCAGCTAACTTGTATTAGTCATGAAATTCCAAAATGCTTTCTTTCCCAATAATCGGAATTTTTCTCCAGGATTAAATTGTGATTAAGACTACTTGAGCCAGCTTGGTGTAGAGGTTAGGTGCGCGGACTCTTATCTGGGAGAACCAGGTTTGATACCCCACTCCTCCACTTGCACCTGCTGGAATGGCCTTGGGTCAGCCATAGCTCTGGCAGAGGTTGTCCTTGAAAGGGCAGCTGCAGTGAGAGTCCTCTCAGCCCCACCCACCTCACAGGATGTTTGTTGGGGGGAAGGAAGATAAAGGAGATTGTGAGCCACTCTGAGTGGAGGGCGGAATATAAATCCAATGTCTTCTTCTACTACTACTGGTTGTTGAGGAAAGAAGTCAAGTTATCAGTGCAGTTGTGTTCTGAAATCACAGCTAATTGGGGTTGGTTAAAACTGCCATCTTCAATTTGCAACCCAATTCCAAAAAACATCTTCAATTTGTAACCCAGTTCCAAAAAACCCAATAACAAAAAACAGATTTCAGTTTGTGACAATTGAACTGAGTGCAACACTGACCACATTTATGTTCTATACTAGCCAGGTTTCATGTTTATCCCAGATTTGAACCAGGGGTTTGAAGTAAGTCAGCAAAACACCAATTAGTTGTAATTGACACCAGTTTTAACCATACTTTTTGCTAACCAAGGTTTGATAACTCCAAAAGCTTTTTTGTTTTGTATGGGAGCTCTTTTTTATCCTATGGTGTTCCACTTTAAAGGATTGCTGCCACATCAATCACTTTCAATTGTGCCATCCTTAATTTGTAATGTACAAAGTGGCGCTCTCAGCCTATAGAAATGGGTTTATCTAATATTTTAGAACCAAAAGGGATTGTTGTGTTGGGGAGCAGCCATGAGTGGGCTCCATTTGTGATTCACTATATATATATATATATATATATATATATATATATATATATATATATATATATATTATTGGCATATAAATTAAGTTTGCCAGCTCAGCCCTAGGTGAGGCAGCAGGTGTCCCCTTGCTATTTGGCCTTCCCCTAGGGCCCTGAAACAACTACTTGCATCTGTTGGTAGTCTTTGGGAGTGAACACACAATAGATTTGGCCCTACTTAGCCATGCCTCCCCTCTGGATTTAATGTACGTGATCACACGTGCACTCTGCCTCCCAAGTACTGCCTGGGACCAAATTAAATAGCTACCAGTAACTTCCCAGTACCAAACTTCTAAAATGTACGCAGGGTGCATTTCCTGGCTGTACCCGGCATGTTCATGAACAGAATGTTCCTGAATGCTTCACTTGTGCATATGCAGATTGTGCCTCACCTGGCAGCAGGGAAGGGGCTATGTAATTGCTGCAGCACAGATAAAAGAGAACCGGCTTTTTCAGAGCCAGGATACTCCACGCCAAATCTTTTGTGTGATCTCACCTTATGTTGAGGCACTGATTACCAGATTGCTGAATTTTTAGATGCTTTAATCTGTGAATTTTAAATGTTGTGATTTTAACTGTTACCAACATTTGATGGAACCCACCCTGAGACTACCAGCAGGAAGGGCAGAATACAAATCTAATAAAATAAATAAATATTCTCAGCTGCTTAATAAGCATCCTTGTTTTTTCCTTTTTTTGGAACTGCTAAATAAGAGGAATTATCAAGTACACAGAAAGCCATAATCTATGGCTGATGGGCTACATTTGAATTGTAATGAGCTACATTAACAAATTGAATAAGTTTTCTATACACTATTGTGCAGAGCATCAAGAAGAGGGGCAACAGATTTTCCTTGCAGAATAAGAGTATTAGAAGAGACCATTGCTTGATTAGACCAGTCCATCCATCCAATGTCCATCCAATGCCCTCTTTTTTCCAGTGGCCAACTGCTGGAGGTTGCCAACAAACAGGGTACAGATGCCAAGTTCTTCCTCTGACATCTCCTAGCGTTGGTATTCAGAGGTTTACTGCCTCTGAATATGGAGGTTCCCTTCAGTCACCCTGGCCAGTGGCCATCATGATGTCCACAACTTCATTATTCATTAAAATCAAGATGTACTTCCTTTTGTCCTTCCTGCATCTCTTGCCCATCCCCTTGGTTAGGTGCCTTCATTAAGTACATGTAACAATCTCTGGATCACAGCCAATACTTGTATGTGACAATGTCTGCATGAACAAATAAATTAAAATGTGATTATTGATAACTTTTAAATATTTTGAACATCAATGCCTCCTGTAGTTTAAAAGACAATAAACAGTACCGTTTTCATCTGAAGTGTGGCAAAGGTCTGCACACCATGCCAGAAAACTTTTGAAAAGAAGGGAGAAAAAAGAGAAGGATATTAACTTCTGTCTAGTTTCTTATAACAGACAAGGTAATTTCTTGCTCTTCGATTGTTGTATTAAAATGTCAGAAATACTTATTTGTTCCTTTGTTACATTTAACAATTGTTGCAATGTACAAACTCAAACTAGACCCTGTTTGACACTGAGGAAATGTTTCCACTTAGTTGTAGAGGGCTTTCCAAGTGTCTATTGATCAGAGTTCTCCAACAGCACAGAAATAATGTGTCTAATTTAACTGGCCACATGGAGGAGTATAGGAAAAACATTACTTATCCTCTGAAAGGCTTAGAACATCAATAGAAGGACATAACATTAATGACTTTCCTATACTCCAGCCTCAAAAATGGCTAAATGAGGAAGAAATTACGCATTTATTTTCCTATAATTTCACCAGTTGTCTTGTTTTACTGCACCACTAAGGCATTAAGAGTGCAATGTCACACCAAGACTTCTTTCCTGACAATTTGTCTGACATGCGAACTATGCAATCCTCCCCCCTCAAAAAAAGAGAGGTATGGCCAGAGAAGGTAGAAAAGTTATGAAGACTTGACCTTCTCTGAGAAAGATATGTGGTCCTTCTAACCCAGTGCCAGCAATCTTGATGACTGTGCACTTTCTAAAGTAGAGGCTTCCCCCCTCCCAGGTCATACAGTCCAGAATATAATATACCAAAAATGCTTCACACCACCAAAGTGTGGTCTCTGACACTAAAGATCAAATTAGACAAAGTGCAGGTCATGCTGTTGCCACTGAAACCCTGCATCCAGTTCTCTCCCTGGAAAACAAATGTATGGCAAAGTATCACTTTATTGTGCAATCCCTTGCCCCCCCTCCACATTATTGACAGCTGTATCCCATAAGTGGGAGGGGACATGGAAATGCATTAAGCAATGTTGTCAAATATATATATCCTGGGGAGACGGGCTGCAAGATTGCTGCTTGGGACAACTGTTTTCTTATTTGGGTCATACCTACTTAAGTGCTAGGATTGCCAGGTCTTACCTGTCTTCTGCCTACCACAATGGCATCATCCAGAAGTGACATCATCACATGTGAATGCTCTAGCATTTTGGCCAACAACTATGGTAACCATAGAGTTTTGGTCAAAATGCTAGAGCATCCTCATGCAGTGTGCCCAACATGACGATGTCACTTCCGGCTAATCTCAACGATGTTAATGTGGGAGGGGGCTCTTTGGAGGTGGGGCTTCTTTGCTGGCCACTTGACTGGTGACAGATTGGAGCCCTGGAGGAACCCCACCCATTATTAAGTTCTCAGAGGCCCTCCCTTTTTGTCAGTGCCCTACCCAACCTGAAGATTAAACACTCCCTTTTATTAAGATATGTACAGATGGGTAGCTGTGTTGGTCTGAAGCAACAGAACAAAGTTTGAGTTCAGTGGCACCTTTAAGACCAACACATTCTAATTCTGGGTATAAGCTTTTGTGTGCGTGCACACTTCCTCAGATACACTGATACAGACTATTACATATAGGTAGAGAGAATATAGGTATAAGAGCCCCATGGCGCAGAGTGGTAAAGCTGCAGTACTGCAGTCCTAAGCTCTGCTCATGACACGAGTTCAATCCTGGCGGAAGCTGGGTTCTGGTAGCCGGCTCAAGGTTGATTCAGCCTTCCATCCTTCTGAGGTCGGTAAAATTACCCAGCTTGCTGGGGGAGAAATGTAGGTGACTGGGGAAGGCAATGGCAAACCACCCCGTAAAAAGTCTGCTGTGAAAATGTTGTGAAAGCAATGTCACCCCAGAGTTGGAAACGACTGGTGCTTGCACAGGGGACTACCTTTACCTTTAGAGAGAAGGTGTGGGGTGTTAGTTGCCAGAAAGGACTAATTGGAATCAAACTGCCCAAGTAACTGAGTGATAAGTATAGCTAATATTGGATTAAAGCAATTGGTAAAACATGTGAATAGCAGCATATTAGCATACAATAATAAAAGAGTTAACAAACAGATGCAAAAACTGCATTATTTAGCATGTGTGGTAAGATAAGAACCTGATATCTCTGTTAAGCCCTGGGGGTTCCATTGCCATGAGTGTTGTAATAACTTGTAATTCAGCAGTCTCCCATTCTAGTCTGTCTCTGAAATTTCTTTGCAATAAAACAGCTACTCTGTGGTCCCCTATTTAGTGTCCTGGGAGGCTGAAATTTTCTCCTACAGGTTACTCCTCAATTTTGTGATTCTTGATATCAGATTTGTGTCCATGTATCTTTTGGTGTAGGGGTTTGACCTGTCTGACATTGTTAAATACATAGCAAAATATCAAATTGTAACCAAAAAGGGATATCTTTATCATAGTTACTTCAGTATATACTATATCTCTTTCTATTTTCTTACTACAAATTCTGTTCCTTTTTCAGATCTTAGAGTCTCTTCCATTTAATTTTTTTTTGCATAGTTTTGAATTTTTTTCTTAACATGCAGGTATTTCAAATACTGAAAAAAAGAAACTAGGATAGTTACTGAAAATAAACTTTGTGTCCCCTTATTCCAGGGGGAGGCAAAATTCTTAGTTCATGCTATAACCTTTTATTTCTTCACAATATCCCCTGATGTTTTGTTAATTTTTGTGCTGGCAGTTCTGCACACCTAAATCCCATACTGAGATACACATGCACGGAGGATGTGACTGTAAGGTTATATGAATGTCTTCTTTTGACACCTCACTTTTCAAAGTGAGCTACAGTCTAATCCCTTAGTTAATATGGTGCATGAAAATGGATGATACACTGATGGGTTCTATGTATGTGTGGGGATTTTTAACGTGTTAGAGAAACGAAACCTAGAGATAATAAGAATTATAAAGTTTCATGATCCTAAGGATACAGTTTTATGTTGATACATCTCATAAATGCAATATTAAAAATTCTAATTTATATGAAAATAGGAAACATGAAAGAAATTATATATATATATATATATATATATATATATTGCATTACTACAAAGGCCCAACTGAGACTAGTGTTTTTGGATAAGCAGGTTTAAATAAACCTAAAGAGACTCGACATAACTTTCTAAAAATCAAGCACTTCCAAAGCACCTTGAATCATACGTTAAATGAATGAGATATCCATAGTCACGATCTTATTATGTAGTATCTTCTTATGATTATGCCCATGTGGAATTTTGTAAGGAATATGACATTTGGTTTATATTGGTCAGAATATGTTCCTGTTTAAATTAAAAAATCCAAAAGCAAAGTTTTGTATTTTGTAGTAGAAATACATTTGAATACTTCAGAATTACGATTTGGACAAGAACTGACTGGTTGAGACATGAACCTTCTCCTTTCCTTCATGAATCCTGTCACCTTTAGATATCTCTCCTCTCTTAGTGGTTAACATTATTCTTTGCAGCAAATGGAAGTTCTAGGTTATCACCAAAGCCCCAAAAGACCTTCCCTTATTTCTGCAGGTCTGTTACACTGGATTTTTAAAAGATCCTTATTAGTGCCTGTTACCTTAATTCTTTATTCTTTGAGAAAAATAGTTATTAAAGACAAATGGCAGATGCTCTTTCATAAGCAAAATCTCAAAAGCAACAGTATTGTAATACTGTTATTACAAGCAACTAAAACATCCTGGAATAATGAGCAAGCTTTTGAGTTTATCAAAATTGTTTTTCAGTATATATGTAAAGCAAGACAACAAAACCCATAAATGTTTGGGTCAACTAATTGAAAAAAGCCCATAACCATTACTTGAAATCTTTCTTTGCACTGATCACAGTCCAGCCTAGAAAAATCTGCATTAGATTTCCCTGCTCTGTCTTAAAAACTATTAAAATCTGTAGACTATGGTTTCCCATCATACTTGATAGTATCTTTTAAATATATATATTTTATTTTAACATCTAGCCTGAAATTCTGTTGAACTCATTGTTTTGTGATGTTTTAGTTTGTCCTAATGGGAGGGCAGGTGGCATGGTGAAGCCCAAACTCATCAGAGCTCAGAAGCTGAGTAGGGTTGCTACCTGGAAGGGAGACCTCCAAGTGAAAGTTTGCAGAGGAAGGCAATGGTAATTCACCTCTACGTTGCCCCTTGCTTGGGTCACCATAAGTCGTCTGCGACTTGATGGCACTTTACAAACCCAGTTTATCCTAATAAAGGTATTTTTGCTTTGAAATTACTCAAGACAGAGGACCAGAGTCTAGGAACAAAATAATGTAGAATGAGGGATGCTTCATTTATATACAAACTGATACATGTATCCCATTTGCAGTGCTAAAGTAAGGGCCCACATGAAGAATTTGTGAAGGCTTTGTTTTGGTTGCTTCAGCAAAATATCCTTCAGTGGTACCACAATGTAAATGATAAATGAGTGCGTTATAATTTTGAGTGTATCCATGAGTTATGTTTTGCAACTTTCAGAATAATGCTCTCATTAAAAAAAAAATACTTGAAAGTGAGTGTAACTGAAACCAATGGGACTGCCTTTCTACTTAGCAAAGTCACAGCCAGGGGGCCCTCTGCATCTATTTCAGACAGAATAGGTGGCGAGGGAAGTTCTAAACCAGGAGTGTCGAACTCATTTGTTATGATGGCCAGATCTGACATAATAGGACTTTGCTGGGCTGGGTGGGCTATGTGTGTGATAAAATGTAATGCCAGTTAGCAGAGGTATAAACTTTATAAAGGACACAAACACAATTAAATATATTATTTTTAAAACTTAAAATACAAGCATGCTTAAAACAGTAACACTCTTGCAATATTTTGTTTATTTAACCCAACTTTGATACCTGACACCTCTGAAACCTCTCAAATGCCAGTTTGCCACAAGACTCCAGATTATTTTTTCTTCAGCCTAATATTTAGTAGCCTTTCTACTTTTTGATGTGAGGCTGGAGTACTTAAGCTGCTGTAAATCAAAAGTACTTTTTGATGCTTACACTTGGAAACTTGATCAGAGAGTTGGCAGATGGGTTATGGTGGTATCCATGCTTGGGTAAGGAGATATGCCTTAACTTTTTGAGGTCTATAGTGCCTCTACCTCAAAAAGCAGCTCCTCCAGAGCCCCAGATACCCACAGATCAATTTTCCATTATACCCTATGGGAATTGATCTTTATAGGGAATAATGGAGTGTCCAGCAGACATTTCCATCCCCTCCCCGCTTTCTGATGACCCTGAAGCGGGGGGAGGGCTTCCAAACTGGGGGATCCCCTGCCCCCACCTGGGGATTTGCAGCCCTATCTTTAATGTCAGGAATCTTCTACAGCAGCTTTGACTTTCTGGGATGGCTTTGGACAGGGGTTGTTTTGTAGGAAAAAAGGTGGTGAAGCTCATCCAGGGATTGTTAAGCAGCTGCACCTACTATTCAGAGGACAAGGTGAGGAGGAGGAGGTGACATTGTCAGAAAGATTCAGGAGCTGTACTCCTGTGAGCTCCTGCTGAATCCGAGGCTTGGCTTTGGAGTCCCATGGATTCACAGGATTCTGGGGTTTGACCTATGAGTGTATATTATTATGAGAAATTCTTCTTCTGCTCTGTGTCTAGGGCTTTAAGCCTTCATGTGGGGCCTAGAGCTGTCCCTGAATGACAGCTGATCCCCAGATGACAAGATTAGTTCCCTTGGAGAAAATGGCTGCTTTGGAGGGTGGACGCTATAGCATTAGACCTTCCTGAGCAAAGTTATGCGCTTCTAAGCTCACTGACATTGAGGAACTTTTAAATACCCCTGATAGTGTGTCTTCATGACAAATTTAAATTGACTTATTTTAAAACATGCTCCCCCTCCACCCCCTGGAACTGTGGCTAGATTTCTATATGGATCATTCTTATCAGAGTCCTAAAATGCTAATTATCAGATTCCTTTAGAAAAACAAACAGTTAACACGGCAATTAAACAGAATAAAAATTCATTTAGAAGAAGAAGAATTGCAGATTTATACCCCGCCCTTCTCTCTGAATCAGAGACTCAGAGCGGCTTACAATCTCCTATATCTTCTTCCCCTGCAACAGACACCCTGTGAGGTGGGTGGAACTGAGAGGACTCTCACAGCAGCTGCCCTTTCAAGGACAACCTCTGCCAGAGCTTTGGCTGACCCAAGGCCATTCCATCAGGTGCAAGTGGAGGAGTGGGGAATCAAACCCAGTTCTCCCAGATAAGAGTCCACGCACTTAACCACTACACCAAGCTGGCTCTCCCTGGCTACATTTAATGTAAATATAGTTTCAAGACTGGTGTTAAGAGGAAATAGTAATATTTCAATGCTGGGTAAGATAACAGAAAGTGTTGTGTTTGAGCGCTGTCATCCCCCCTCCCCCTCAGGACTCTGCATGTGGTGGCAGGCCTTTTGCAGACTTTCTCATTCTCATCACTTGTGTGGTCCTTTCTGCAAGACTTTGGTGGCCTCTATGTCTGCAGATTGATGACACCATCCTAAAACCCATACTTCACTCAGGATTCACTGCTTTGCAATTATCATTATTTTTTTTAACACAATGGATGATAACAGTTGGGCAGTTTGGGGCAGTGTGTTGAGGGATTTTTTGGGTCGATTTCAGAGCTGTCTCTGAGTCGGCCCAAAGTGCTGGTCTATAATCACACAATGGCACTTTCCTCTTCCATTGCACCCAGCCTTGATTTTTTTTGGGGGGGGGGGGCGGAGGGAGCCCTCAGAGGAGTATGCCATGCTAATGATCAAATCTTGATTTTAAAGGGTTTTTTTGGGTTTTTTGCAAGCTAGGTCTCAGTCCCGACAGGCATTTGCATGCTAGCTCAAACTTATTGTGTTGGGAGGCAAAAGCTGGATTCTTTGGCATCATGCAAAAATCTTTGTTATAGGGCAAAGAACTGCAGGAGAAAGTCCCATGTGATTTCTCTGATGCTGCATCAATATGCATTACAGGTGAGGGACCAAAACTAGCAGACCATCAAGAATATGCCAGTTTTATTGGTGCAAGGAAGAAGAGGGTTTTTTCTTCTTTTTCTTGAATCTGATGAGAGACCATTCCACCATTTGATTCCTCACTTGCAGCACGAAATAGTGAAGCCTAGCAAAACGGATACATCACTTCTGCTCATCTAGTTTAGCTCTTCTTTATAAATCACTGCATAATGTAGTTGAATTCTGGTGAGTGTTAACTTAGGTGCAGGAGGGATGCATCCTGTTACCTGACTGGAAGGAAGTCGTTTATGCTGCAGTGAAGATGTCAGGGCAAGTGATCCACTGGCTGAGTTCATAACTCTCCCACCTGCCTCCTCAACCCCAGCAGTTGCGATCAATAGAACCACTGGAGCCTATGAATGATGCTGCCTCATAGTGGAAGATCCCATCCTCTACTCCACCACCCTAAGCCTCCATCACTTTCTGCTTCCTCAATAAGATTTTGAGAATCTTATGTATGAAAAATTAATTATGACTTTACAGGTGTTATCTAGTAAGGGAGGCTTAAAAAAAGGAAAAAATGCATTCCTGATGAGGGACAAACATCTGTTTTATGAAACAGATTGTCTTCTTTCCCCTGTTCTCTCTCTCTTTCTCTCCCCCCCCCACCTTACTAGTCTTATGCTGGGCAAAAGACAGGCCTGATAAAGTGAGAGGAAACAAGATTGGTTTTCTAAGGGCACTAGGCCCTTCATGATCAGCTAAATCATAGGCTGTCTCACTCCCTGGCTGGGTAATGACCTGCTCCCTGCGCTGTGGCACCTGCACCCCCCGGTGGGACATTATGATGTGCACCTAGGCAACTGCAGGGGGCTGCACTGAAGGTGAAGCTGTCATATCGATCTTTTTAGCTCTAAAATATGAGCCACTTTACTCCGCTCCCTGATGCTGTGATGTGAAAAATAATAACTCGGATCCAAATTAAAAATATTGATCTCTGGAAGGTGTTGAAAGTAAATAAACACCTTCCGAAGTTTTCGGGTCAGCCGAGAAATGGTATTCAGCAATAAATGTGTCGGCGTGTCAGAATCCAGGGTTCTTGATCTGTTTTTCCTTTTGAATTGATTTTTCATTATTTACTTCCTAAAAGTGTTGGAATTTGGTCCTCCACTGTTAAATCCCAGTGTTCGGGCAAATTATTTCTTTGGGGCTTCTGAGGTGCTCCTAATCCACTCGCTCATTGATTGATTGATTTTTGACTCAATAAACTTGCATTACCCTTGCTTTATTTAAGACTTCCATCATAATTTTTTGTACATTTAGGCTTGACTTTTTTATTTCCCTCTAACAGATGAGCTGACATTGGTCTATCAAACATGTGGGAAAACAATTGCCACAAGGTTAATTTTATTGCTAGCTGCATGCATTTTAAGTAGGTGCCAGGTATTTTCCACTGCCGGCTGATAAATTGCCACTGAACCACTAAAGCTTAAGAATGAATAGAATGCTGTAACTACTACAGCAACAAAAATCCACTTATATAAATGCATTGCGGAGTGGAAAAGGATCATTTTATTTTAGCAGTGTATTTATTTTCTCCTTTTTTATGGCCTAGAGGGTCTTTTGTAATAAACCACTTAACTGTAATGCTATTGACGCCTTAATGTCTCGCTGTGATTGATATGAGGGTATACTATTAATAATAGTAGCAAAAGAGTTCGGCAGTTTGTTTGAATAGATATTTATTAAGAAGTCAGTTTCTTTTCACATTGGTCATTCCCCTACAGCAGGGATGGGGAACCTCTGTCCCGAGGGCCGTGTACGGCCCTCGAGGTCACTTGGTGTGGCCCTTGGGGATTGCTGGACTGAACCGAGCCATGTGGCAGCCTCCCTGGGGCCTGACTGGCCAGCGAGGATTGTGGGGCCCAGCCACACTGTTCAGCAGCCTCCCCAGGGCCAGGCAGGGATAACAGGGCCCAGATATACTGTGCGACAGCTTCCCTGGGGCCTGGAAAAGTTACTGTCACAGTTCAGTTTGCACTTGATTATCCCAGATGGTGTGGCCTAATATTCTAATGAGTGTGTGACCTAATATGCTAATATTAGGGGATGTGGTCCAATATGCTACTGAGTTCCTGCTGGGCTTTTTCTACAAAAAAGCCCTGGACCTATGCATTTGTGTAGAGAAGCGGGCCAGGTGTGTGTGTGCCAGATTAGGCTCTCCCCAAATAGACTTCAAATAGAAAAAAGAATTATTTGCATTAATTTTGCTGGCCTGGATCATTCTCCTTCAGTGGAGTACTGTTTTTTAAGTTGATAATTTTTATGGCCCCCAAATGATGTTATAAATATCCATATGGCCCTTGGCAAAAAAAAGGTTCCCCACCCCTGCCCTACAGTATATGCAAAGTGTTTCTGATGAATTCAGAACTGAGATGTAGCTGTTGGTACAGGAGTGACTTCAGCATGATTTTCATAGAAGTGGGAATTTTGCTTTGGAATTAGTGATTCTGTTGATCAAAGGAATGTTCCTTGATCAGATTTCTCAAATCTTATTGCAGAGCTGTTCACTGACAGGTTCTGGGGAAAAACAGAAGAGTTCAGCCTTGTGCTAGGCCATGTGTTTGACCTGTAAAGTCATTCCTGCCTCATGCTTGTTACATGACAGGGAACAGACGTCATAACTTCTGTGGAGTGGCTTTGTGGAGGCCAAGGTCATTGCATGTAAAAGTACAGAAATGCTCTTGTTTGATTGCCTTTCTTTGATCCTCAAAACTTTCTGAAGAGAAATGAGATCAGTGAAACACTCTATCATGAAATAATATTAAATGTTGAGAAGGTCGATCTGGAAATCTGTCTTGCATTTTGGGCTATTTGGAGCTAGTTGTTTTCATAATTGATAACCTGATGAAGTAATGCAAGTACCAACGATCACTATGGACTTAAAAGTTGTTTACTATAAGCTCTGATAGTCCAGACTAGCCTGACCTCATCAGAGCTCCGAAGCTAAGCAGGTTGGTACTTGTATAGAAGACTACCAAGGAAGACAGGAGATGCTTTGCAGATAGCAAACTTCCTGTCCCTGTCTCCTGCCTTGAAAACCCCATGAGATGCAACTTAATGGAGTCACAGCAGTGAGTCAGTTGCCACTAGACTGTGTGTGTGTGCGTACACGCCCACCCACACCATAAGCTACTAGCATAAGCCTGCTCTATATGAGTATGGTTTTCTTGTTTGTTTGTAAATTTGGCACATTAAAAAAGCTAGCTAATCAGGATCCAAAGAGCTTGTTCACATGTACTGAAGAGCTTCAATCACCAATGAAGAAGATGATGATATTGGATCTATATCTCGCCCTCCAATCCGAAGAGTCTCAGAGCGGCTCACAATCTCCTTTACCTTCCTCCCCCACAACAAACACCCTGTGAGGTGGGTGAGGCTGGAGAGGGCTCTCACAGCAGCTGCCCTTTCAAGGACAACTTCTGCCAGAGCTATGGCTGACCCAAGGCCATTCCAGCAGGTGTAAGTGGAGGAGTGGGGAATCAAACCCGGTTCTCCCAGATAAGAGTCCGCACACTTAAACACTACACCAAACTGGCTCTCCACACCAAACTGGAATAGTAACTTTTATTTTTAGCCAGTGTTTCATGCCATGTCATACTTTTGCTTTTGAAAGACCCTTTCATTGTAAAGGCTTTTTCAGTGATATAAACCCCAAAGTTACTAGGTGGCTTAGAACTACTCATTTGCTTGGTTGTTGGTATCCTGGCATACAGGTACACACACTGTAATTTTTGCATTCTTTGAATGTATTCCTTCTGTTAGAAGCGTATTCAGCACATGAAGGGGTGACTGTTTTGTGTTCACTCAAGAAAAACAGCCAGTTCTTTAGTTCAAATGTCACTTCCTTTGAACCACAACAGAAATGTAGAAGCACTATTTTGTTCTGACAGATAAATGGTCAGTTGTAGAGAGATCTGGAAGTGGTATCATGCCTCTTTTGGAATTGCCAGAATTTCCTCAGAAATGATGCAGTGCTTTCACACTGACAGTGCTCCCTCCCATATCCTTGCCCCCTCTGAATCCTGCAAATTACCAGCCCCAGGCTGGCAGCCCTAATCTAAACTATAGTTTCAAATCTGGGGGAAATGAAACCTTGTAAAGAAACAGTACTGGTGTGAGGTAATATGCAAAAGGAGAATGGTGAAATCTACTCAAAATAAATATTTTGCATCATGTGACCATGTGTACTCAGACCCTGAATTTTGTGAGAGAGAGTGACTTCTGCCACCACAAATGTCTTGGCTTTTGTTGGAACTTTCTACCCCAAGATACTTTGGAATATATCTTGGAGTCTGAATATTCCCCAGCAGGAACGCATTCGCATATTAGGCCATACCTCCTGATGTCACCATTGTTTCACATGGGTTTTTTGCAGAAAAAGTCCAGCAGGAACTCATTTGCATATTAGGCCACACCTCTGATGCCAAAGTAGCCAGAATGGCATTCCTGTGCGTTGCTGCTTAAAAAAAGAAGCCCTGTTCCCCAGAATACAATATGTGTAAGTTTCTTCATAGGGTTACCATAATAAATAGACTTGGGAGTGTGACTTATATAGTAGTTAACAAACTGTTTCCATGGTGCTTCTTGGTTATTCTTGGAGCTCTGGGCAATAAATGCTAATAAACCTAAGAGAACATTCCTGTTTCAAAGAATTATAAAATGGGAAGTAATCATCTTGTTAACATTTCCATTGTGTTGGAGACGTTAAGATACTGAATTTGTCCCGGGGGTGGGGGGATTCTTCTTACATAGCAGGGTATTCTTGGGAGTATTTTGTTTTCTTTGTCAATCATTTGTCACTAACCACTTCGCAAACAGAAAAAAAATCACAAATAGTAAAAAATATTTAACTGACACATTGGAACAAGCCTGGCCAGGTTGTATTATGGACATGCTGTATATCAGGGAGCAGACAGGAATGACTGAATGCTGTGTCATAACACTGTACAAGGGAAACAAATATTCTATAAGAAATGTATTGGTGAATAAAAGGTGTGGGGGGAAATCGCAATGTGTTTAAACAGTGTCAGGCTTGTTAGCACTTATGACCAAAAACATAGAAGCATTATACTTCAGCTCTGGTTCCTTTATTGTATCTAGCTTTGTCAAGAACTGTCTTCCCTTTACTATGCAACATTTTCTGTTTAAGAGTGGATTCCTATTCTTGTCCCATTTGATATCTCCAAGAAAGGTTGCTTTCTAGAAGCTTCTGACTGGTAGTGACTGCAGTGATAACACCTCCATTGCCCTCAATAAATATTGTATATTGAATTCTAGATTTCAGATTTTTGAGTGCATGAAAGCAGTGAAATCCAAAATATGTGTTACAAGGCTGTATTGAAGTCCCCATCTATCCATAGATTCCTTTGGTGGCCTTGAATGGTGTCATTTTCTGCTGATTCTGGTTAATCATAAGAGTAGTGTTGTCCTGGCTCACAGAGCTTTTCCTTCTTTTTGCACACTAAAAGTGCCTTATATATGTTTCATCAAAAGCTTATCATAATAGGCCTCTTGACCCTGACCTTGTGTCAGTATCAGGAACACAGGCAACATGAAAGGGATCAGGGTATATGAGAACAGAGAGTGCAGCCTGCAAGTGCAGAGAACTCCTTCAGGACAGGTGACCTTAGATGTATATAGCAAGCCATAGTAAGGTTGCTGTGACCCCCCCATGGCTGGGAGGTACATGCTGGAAGTGACATCCACATCCTCAGCGATGTAGCCTGGACCTTCCTCCTGTTCCTGGTAAGTCCCCCACTGGCCAGCTGATCAGTGCCAGGGGGTGGGACTTGGCAACTGGGCATTCCCCACCTTCGGCAGGGTGTGTGTGGCAATCTTGTCACCTGTTTACCTATTATCTGTGTGCTTATAAACCCTCTGTGTGTGGGTCCTATATTATTGCTATTTAATATTTATTTAATTATTGTATTGCTATTAACATCTATTTAATGACATTTATTATTGCTATTTAACAATTAACACCTATATTATTGCTATTCATACAAAATTGTACTATACAAAATTGCATGTATATTGTGCCCCATTCTAAAATGTGCCATGTTGTAAAATTGTGTGAAAGTGCCCATACGTGAAAATCATGCTCCATGATAAAATCTTGCTTCCACCTACCAGTGTCCTCTCTGAGAAGGCAAGATTTTAGTGTGATTTTCTCATGGTAGAGATCTTCTAGTAAAGAGTCACCTCAGTATGAAATGTATAGCAGAATTCTATGAGAATAGACAAAATGAAGTACTTCTTGACTCACAGAACAGCAGTTCCCAATCTTTTGGGTATAGTGACCAACAAGTCCAAATTTATTCGGTATCATGACCAATTTGAAAAAAACAGCAGATACAAATCAATACAATTGAAAAAGCTTGTGATCCACTTTACAACCCACTTATAGGTTGTGACCCACAGGTTGGGAAATGCTGTCATGGAGTAACTTATAGAACTCATTCAAGTGGGTAGCCATGTTGGTTTGAAGCAATAAAACAAAGTTTGAGTCCAATGGCACCTTTAAATCCAACAAAGCTTAATTCTGTGTATAAGCTTTTTTTGTGCATGCACATTTAATTTCATTTTATTTTTAATAAGTGAGTCAAAGTGACTTACAAAATTAAATATAACAGTATACCATATACATAGGTTCCCAACACAAACATCAAACAGGTAAAAAGTTACAAGGACATCCCAAACTTGGTTCCCACAGGGCTACATGGTAAGAGCCAAGGACCAAGAGGAGGAGAGGAACAAATGCTAAACCCAGGTCTTATACAACTGGCTTACATGTTTCAGAGCCCCTCCTTCCTCATGCCTCTGTCCACACCCAGGTTTTGAATTGGCTGCAGAAAGTGAGCTTAGACAAATTCTAGGAGGATAAGGTCAACAGTGGCTATTAGCCATAATGACTAAATGGAACCATGTTTTGAACCAGTAACCCTCTGAATATCAATGCTAGGGGGCTTGGGAGGAGGGGGAGGAGGAGTGGCTGGGGACTCTCTGCTGGCCTTCTGGTGGCGTTTCATTGGCTGCTGTGTGAAGTAAGGTTCTAGAATACATTTCTTGTAGCTATTCTTACGTTATCTTATGATGGAGCTATACCATGTCTCTTTTTCTGTGTTTAAAGTGACCCTTAAAGAAGGAGGAGTGGGTTGATTAATATATCAGGGAAAAATGGTCCAATAGAAGTCAGTAATTGCATGTAAGGGATATAAACCCTTAACCCAGGAGATGAATGGATAAATCCCTTATATGCAGAGTACATAACACAAATCAGTACAGCAAGCACAAGAAATATATAATCCATTTATTTGTAGTAAAGTGTCATAGTTGATACAGAATGTTTTCATGACAGTGACATAAAACTTAATAACCATCTATGGATCACATGGGACACTTCTTCCAAATTGTAGTAGCAACAATTTACATTTCAAAATCCCTAATGAATAATCTGCCAGGGTAAATATTTGTAATGTGATCTGCCTCTTCCTGAAGTGGTGAAGTTCCATGATAATAAGCTTTACTAAACAAATGTAAGCTAAACATGCACATGATGAATAGGGCTATTGTATATTGAGAAACTATTAGCTTACTGGTCCATATGGTCTGATGTCCATTAACATGACCTATTAACAATGCAGAGCAAAAAGAGCTATAATTAATTTTGCAAAGCTTTTACATCATGCAAGCAAGAGGGAAGCATTCTACTAATCTTCTCTGTAATTAATTCTTGGATTTTTGCAGTATTATTTAAAGAAAATTTTGTCATATGTGAAAGGCATTTTTTAAAGAATGCTGTTGAGATCATGTTAAGAAATGTATTAATGTGTAAAGAGAAAATATCTGGTTTTGAGAGACAACCTAATTTTTATCTTCAGAATTTATCATTAGGATATGCCTATTAGTTGAATTATGTCACTTATTTTTAAATCACTACTTGTTGGGCTAATTATGAAATTCAGTGCCTTCTAAAAAAAATCCTAAATGAAGGTAACTGGGAAGATTTTCAAAACCTTGCATAACAGTTACTTGTTTGTTTGTTTTTTGATAGACATACAATGAGTGGCAGTACATTTAGCTGGCATTTCTTGCCCTTGAAGATCTTGCCCATCAACTGAATCCACTTGGCATTTTAATGGCTTTATATATAGAAGCATCATTTAATTCTTATGCATTAGTGTCCTTTTCACAGTGATCATAGCAAGTATTTCTGCTCCATTTGGAATAGAACTGGAATGACACTTTGTTGCTCTGAGCTTTCTCTGACCCTGGCCAAATGTAAATGATGTAGTACGGTATATCCTTTGACATCTGCTTTTAGAATTGTATGCCCAAGTAATTACAGAATAGTCAAGAAGGTGTTATTAGCAAACTAGGCTACATTTGGGTTTTGCTTGCCAAAACAAAAAAAAGAAACAGGGTACAATGCATCCTCTATTGGCTTCTTTGACACATATGGCAGTTTGCAACAAGGAATTCTTAGGGTCCTGTTGCACCTACTATTATAAATGGAGTTTTAAATTTTGTATACTGTATTTTAATGTATAGAAACTTCTGCTGACTGCTTTAATGATTGCATGTTTTATGGCCATAATGGTCTGTTAGCCACCCTGAGCCCGCTTGAGGAGAGGGTGGGATACAAATTTAACAAACTAAAATAAATAAATAACTTCTGCAGCCGAACAGACCCTCTTGAGTCTTTAATGACTGCCAGCAGAAGTGTGTAATTGCTAATATGAAATAAGGAATACATTTTAAGGAAGAAATTGAAGATGAGCTGGCATAAATTCATGCAAATGTTATTGAAAACAACATGTAGGTTGTTATTAATATCTCATTACTGCAATGAACATGTTGCTGATTTGGATTTCTGGAAAACCGTGGAAGTAGCTGAAAGCAGGGCTTTTTTGTAGAAAAAGCCCAGCAGAAACTTATTTGCATATTAGGTCACACTCCTTGAGTGTTTGCACAAGGCTTTTTTTGTAGAAAAAGCTCATCAGGAACGTATTTGCATATTAGGCCGAACCCCTTGACACCAAGCTAGCCAGAACTGCATTCCTGTGTATTGCTGCTCAAAAAGAGCCCTGACTGAAAGTAAAAAATTAAAGAGAACTGTATAATTTTAAAGACTAAGGGTGGAACTGAGTGTTCTGTGATGCCAAATGGCACAATCCAAATAAACTGCTGACGCACAGTGCTTGAGAGGCCTGTCCCATTTCATATCTTCCCCTTGCTACTAAGCAATATCCTTATGCTTAGCCCATCCCTGAAAACATTTGTAAGGGTTGAACAAGTGTTCATCTTCAGAAAATTACATTTTTAGAATCCATGCCAGATTTCATTCTTATTATCTCAGTGGGGAATGTAGACCCTGCCTTATGGTTAGTTCTGCATCTTTCCTGGTACTGTTGAAAATGGGGGAAAGTTGAATTGGTTTAAAACATTAAATGTAGAATTTTGTCCTGAACATCTTTACCCACTTTCATTCTAACACCTCAGCATTCAAGAAACTATCAACCATCAAAGCAGAATGCTGAATTGGCTGCGTAAACTAAAATGCTTGTAGTGTTTGGCCAGCATCTTGGACTTCGATGAAAGGTTTGTTTTTTGGGGGGGGAGGTTGTTTTGTTTGTTTTTTGCATGGTACATTTCTCTACAGCTGCCTTATCATTATTGGCTGAAATAAAAATGTTCAGTGCAATGATACTAGGGCATGAGTAGGGTTGCCAAGTCCAATTTAAGAAATATCTGGGGACTTTGGGGGTGGAGCCAGGAGACACTGCGGCGGAGCCAAGATCAAGGCTGTGACAAGCATCATGAACTCCAAAGGGAGTTCTGGCCCTCACAAATAAAGGGACCACACACCTTTTCAATGCCTTCCTCCCATAGGAAATAATGAAGGATGGGTCACCTTCTTTTGGGGCTCATAGAATTGGATCCCCTAGTCCAATCTTTTTGAAACTTGGGGGGTATTTTGGGGAGAGGCACTAGATGCTATACTGAACATTTGGTGCCTCTACCTCAAAAAACAGTCCCCCCCAGAGCCCCAGATACCCGCGGATGAATTCTCCATTATTTCCTATGGGAATACATCTCCATAGGGAATAATAAAGTTCCCAGCAGACATTCCCCTCCCCTCCCCCCCGCTTTCTGATGACCCTGAAGTGGGGGGAGGGCCTCCAAACCAGGGGATCCCCTGCCCCCACCTGGGGATTGGCAACCCTACAGTGGGAGGAGGAGGAGGAGGGCCCAGACCGCCCTCAGGCGACCCCTACCCCCCCGGGCAGGGCAAGGAGGGGATACCTTGCTCGCTGGGGATGTCATAGTCTTCCTCCAAGATGAGCTGGTCCCTGATCCAGATGGCGGCGGCAGGACCAGCCATGGCAGCAGCCCGCCCACCAGCGACTCCCCCCTCACCCCAAGTGGACCCAGGGGGCAGGCAAGGAGCCACCCCCACCCACCCTCCCTGGGAGCCGCGCTCCCACCCCCCAGGAGGCCAAGCCAGCAGCTGCTGGGTGGCGGGCGAGCGAGCCTCTGCTTGGCGTTGCCCCGGAGACCGAGCAGGAAGGGGAGGCACTTCCGCGCGCAGCCTGGAGCGGCCCTCTCACTTTTCCTCCCCCCCCCTCCCAGGAGGCCGCGCCAGAAGGTGGCGGGCGGGCAGCTAAGGCATCTGACTTGGGTTGCCCAAGTAGGAAGAGGAGGAGGCACTTCCCAGCGCAGCCTAGAGAGGCACACTCTCTCTGCCACCACCACCCCCCGCCACGCTCCTGGCCCGCCCCCCCCACTCTACCTCAGAGGCGGAGTGGGCGATGCCACTGCGCCGCCGCCCCCTCCCCACCCCATCCCAGAAGCGGAGAAGGGGCAGCTCGCCGCGCTCCTTCGCGCCGTTTCTTCCCCCGCTTCTGTTTTTGGGGGGAGCGGGGGAAGAGGCTGGAAAACCTGGGGTCCCCCGCTAGAGCGGGAGGATTGGGACCCCTAGGCATGAGTAAGTTGCACATAATGTTATGGAGGAGGAGAGGATAGTTCAGTGTTGGGCAGCCAGCCATTTGGATGGCCTGCCAGCAACTTCCATCTCTATTGCCACTTCCACTGGATTGTTTCATCTTCTCCCTGGAGGATTCAGCATCCTCCCCAACTGCAGTGGGAAGCACAAGGATATTGCTTGGTAGCAGTTCCATGCATCAGTTATTTCCTTCCCACAGGGCTGAGGAAAGGGAAAGATGGAGAGTGAAGGCTGGATGAGCAAGACAGTAAGAAAAGATAAGAAATGAGCTCTACTGCATTCCCTCCCTCTCTCCTTGCTTACATGTTTGTGTCTGTCTTTCTCCCATCTCATGATCCTTTTCAGCCTCCTCAAAGGTTGATGAAGTAGTCTAAGCCAGGAGTAGCAGGGCTTTAAATAACAGTTTTTAAAAGTCCCTCTCTTCCTGCATTGGGACAATTTTTTCCCTTCCTTCTTTCTGTCCTCCTAACAATTTGGAAGAGTGCAGTGGAGAAAAAGAGGCGGGTGTCTGGTTGCTGATTTGGCAACTTGGGGACTGGGACTCCACCAGTGGGACAGATTTGACCTAGAACATCAGCAGTTGTCAGTCCTTATCCTGCAGTTTTCAGAACCAAATTGTATTACAAGTTCATTCTCCATAAATGTTTCTGCAAATATTGTTGCATTGTTAACTGTTTTTTTTTTTTGGGGGGGGGGGGAGTCTGTCCAATTTTTGAGTTATTGTGCCAAATGTAAAATATAAGTACATTTGTCCCCCAACATGAGTGAAGAACAGCACAGGTACGTGTTGTGACTACAGAGTTACTCAGACAATGTGTCCACTTTCCGCGGACAATTCCGCACAGATGAATATTTCATTCCTCATTCAAGATTATTGCCTCTAATATTTATCACTTCATAAAATGCCAATGTTGTTCTGAAAAAGCCTGTGGGAAATACCACTTTTGTGGTTTTGATGTTCTTATTTCTTCTGCATGGGTTCAACTTTTCAGCTACTGTTGGAATTGAAATACACACTGAATGCAACCACACAAATTTTAAGGCATTTAAAAAAATTATTATCAAACTATTCCCTTGAAATAAAAAATGTCTGGCATCTGCTGGGGCTGGGTCTAGAAAGGCCAGCATGTAGAAGAGGCCAAGATTTCCTCTGAACTTAGTTGAGTTTTATAGATCTATTTATGAGATCCAATAATTTAATGATGTAATTGTACTTGTCTAATAAATGTTGCTGTACAAGCAAAGGACAGCAAACATTTTCATTGTTACCGAAATCTTTTAAATGGTAGGTAGTTCGAGCTCAGAGCTGAGGCTATTTAATAAAGGCTGGCTAGTCAGCCAACAATCGCAATTATTTAAAGGGTTTTCAAAAGGAAAAGGAGAAATCAAATAAAACAATTACTGTTGTATCTCATTCTGAAGTTAAGTGTATTTTTATGTGGGTCTTGTTTAGTGTCTCCTCCCAGTTTTCATCCATTATCACAATAATTGAGTTTGTAGCTGGAATTAAATTTATCAAATTGTGTTATCCTCTTTTGAAATTGGATAGGTATCCTGGCAGTAGGAGCTAGAAGTTAATCTGCTTTGCTAAAGCCTCCAGTGGCACAGTGGCAACAGGATTGAGAAGGCTCAAACATTCTCCTGTCACCCTGGACACGATGTAATTTCTCCTCAATCCCTTGTGCAAATAATGACATTTGAATCGAGCATTAACAGGCTTAATTACTTTAAAATTGTCATTTTAATTTACACTGATATAGTATTGATCATACAAGCAGAGATTAAGCTGTTCACTGGAGCAGATGATGGGGAATTAAACATTAAAGGGTCCTCGTGGGGCTGAGAGGGCCATCTAGAGTGTGCCAGAAGAGGAATGATATTTTTCCGTAATGAACTGGCAGTATGCGGGGACATGAATCTTTGGCCTACTGGAAAAAAGGGAAATAATGGGGTTTGGGAAGCATTTGCAGGCTATTCATTCGCTGCCATGCACCAATTCTCTAGTGATTCATCCACCTCACCAACATTTATTTATCTAGCAAATTCAGAAGTTATGACCTTTTGCTAAGTACATTTAATATAAGAGCCAGATAAATCTTTCAGGTGTAAATTGTTAAAATAAATATTATTGTTCTTATTTCTGCATAATCTCAAATGTTACTTAATCCTACACAGGTAAGTATGCCGATGGGCTAGACTGAAGAGGATCATTAGGGCTTCATGAAAAACAGGGCAAGAACAGTGAGATGGTGGGCTTCTCAGACCCCAACCAGATCCAAGCCCATGGGGGTTTTAATTAATAGATAACGATGAAGGCACACGTTTGTCTTTCCACCCTGAAGAAAGGAAAAGTATCTCTTTATACATAATTTTATACATACACTATTCCTGCAACAATATTATGAGGATAAGGGATGGAATAGTGAGAGGTAAGGTTTTTTTTTTTTTTAAATCAGAATTCTACTTCCCCCTCCTAATTTTTTAAAAATATATCTGGCAAGTATTAAAAGGTGTTAGGGTATTATCCTTACCGGCAGGGCTTTTTCCTTTGCATATTAGGCATATTAAGCCACACACCCCTGATATAGCCAATCCTCCTAGAGCTTACAGGGCTTTTAGTACAGTAGGCTTTTAGGCTTTTAGGCCTACTGTAAGCTCCAGGAGGATTGATTACATCAGGGGAGTGTGGCCTAATATGCAAAAGAGTACCTGCTACAAAAAAAGCCCTGTTTTTAGGTACGGAAATTAAGAAACAACAATATGATCCAGGTTTGCTGCCATGTAGGCTTCTCAACCCTCCCACCCAGGCAGGGGACCCCAGGATTTCCACCCTCTTCCCCCGCTCCCCAAAAAAACGGAAGCGGGGGGAGGGGGAAACGGCGCCGGGGAGCATGGCGAGCCGCCCCATCCCGGAGCGCCCTCCCCGCCCACCGCAGCTGCTCCTCCGAGATGGGCCCAGGCTAAGCCCATCTCAGAGGAGCAGCCAAGAGGCGGCAGCAGCGCAGGCAAAACCAGAGAAGGGAAGGGCAGAGGCAGGCCAGGAGCATGGCGAGCCACGAATCCGGGCCCTTCTAGGACCCAGACTTGCGGCTCGCCATGCCCCCGGCCCGCCTCCACCCCCCCTTCGATTCCACCCCAGAGGCGGAGTGGGCGAGGCCGCCGCTGCCGCCCCGCCCCACCGCAGCTGCTCCTCCGAGATGGGCTCAGCCTGAGCCCATTTCGGAGGAGCAGCCACCGCGAGCGGAGAATAGGCGGCAGCTGCGCAGCGGCGTCGCCCGCTCCGAGACGGGGCGGCTCGCCATGCTCCCCGGCGCCGTTTCCCCCCCTCCCCCCTAGCTCCACCCCAGTGTCTCCTGGCTCCACCCCCAAAGTCTCCTGGCTCCACCCTCGAAGTCCCCAGATATTTCTGGGATTGGATTTGGCAACCCTACTGCCATGTGACGTATGAAAAGGCCTGATCAATACATACAGCAGGAGAATGTGATAGCTAAATCTGAAGGCAGTAGAAGTGCTTTCACACAGGCTGAATAATGCACTCTCAATGCACTGTAGCAGTCATTTGCAAGTAGATTTTGCCATTTCACACAGTAAAATCCAGCTGCAGAGTGGATTGAAAGTGCACTATTCAGCGGCCTTTCCAAATGCCTGTGGAGAACCACAGTTTTGAACAGTATGAAAAAGCCCCCTGCAAAGGAAGTCATTGGGGAGAAATATAGTGGAAAGGGCAGTCAAGTTACACTTGACATATGGTGACCCCATAGGGTTTTCAAGGCAAGAGATCGAACAGAAGTGGGTATGCCATGCCTGCCTCCACACAGCAGCCCCTGTATTGCAAGGACATCTCCCATCCAAGTATTAATCAAGTACTGACTCCTTCTTAGCTTCTGAGGTTTGATGAGGTCAGGCTAGCCTGTGCCATCCATCCTTGGGCAATCAAGGACTTTGGGGAGAAGCTTTTTCTTGCTGTTCTAGTTACCTACTTGCGGGGAAGGGTTTGTATATGCTAGAGAGTACATTCAAAAACATGATTTCCCATTAGAACAAAAAATGTTCCCTACATGCCACCCTCTCACAACTTTTCTGGCCATCCACCAAGTGTTTTTAGAAAGTGACCATAGACAGGTAGAGTTTTAACCCAGCAAGGCTTCTGACTGGCCATTGGAGATTTGATTGGCTATGCCTCCACAGCACTAGGATCCATTTAATGATTGACAGTTTGCTGCTGCAGCCATTGTATGGCTGGCTCTGCCTCCTGCAGCAGCCATTTTGTGGCTGCAGTCACCACCGCCCTGTGCCAGAATTCCAGAAGTGCCCACAGGCTCAAGAAGGTTGAGAACTCCTAGTCTAGCCCAACTAGCTTACATAAACAACATGTGTAAGCTATAGGCCTGTGGATACAGTAGGTCCCGATTATGTGACCTTTGTAAAGTTATGCACAATTTGCATGTAGTCGTATAATTTCTTCTGCTTCTATTACATGTGGTTCCTCATCTTTCATGGCTTCATTAATTTTCTCTCTTATATATGCTTCCTTGGTTTTGGCAAACTATTTTGGGGGTTAGATTTGACACTTTCTGACCCCCTAATTGTCATGGTGGCAGAATGTACAAAAAGGTGGAAGTTGCAGAGTCGAAAACAGAAAGAAAGCCAGGATTCTGTGAAGAACAGTAGTTTAATTGGAGAACAAAAATTCCCCTTATGAAAACATCAGCTGTTTCTTAAACAGAAGAAAGATGTAAAGCTGATTGGGGCAGCATTTCCAAGTCGTATTTTTCCACCTGAACCATCTGTCTGAGGTATCATAAAAATGTCATTGTGTGAGGAAAGAAATGAAAATATATGGAATATATTAATATATGAATCATATTTATAGCTTATGTTTTATAGAATTTGCTTTGAAATATACAGATAGAGACCTGATGTAATCAATATCCATATTATATACTTCTTGTATCATTTTAATGTATTGAGTACATATAATAGCAGACATGCACTATTTATATTCTTTCCAACAGAGTCCCTGTTGTGTGTTCTTCTTGCATCTTGTGTTGATGTTTTCTGGGACTGTTTGATGGTATTCTTGCACAATTCCAGTTTGTTACAAGTGGCTTCAGGCAGGAGGCATTCCCTGTGGATTATATGCCTTATCAAAGTGTTTATGAGTAAATTCTTTGTAAACTTGACCTGCAAGCCTGCCCACAGTTTGACTGCTCATATCTTATGGGGCTGGGAAAGAATTATTTTGGGTACACAGCTTGTCACACTCAGCGGAATTTTCAATTTGAAATTAAATAGCAGAACCACATGCAATATAATAAGGCTCTTTTGAAAGGTATAGTGTGCTACATCATATGGAAGACTGCTTTTGTGCAACTCAGACCCACAGGGACCTTTGGCTCATGGACCTCATTGCCTGGTTCTTTGAAAAATAGTCATCGACTTCAGTGGAGTTTAACAAACCTAACCATGCATAGGTTTGTAGCAGGAAAGGCTAGATCAGTGATACTCAGTGGCTCAGGAGTCACATGTGGCTCTTTGAGATGCCCCCTATGGGTTTTTTGAGCACCATTTCCAATGTGGGACCTGCCCCATGTTTCAGGAAATGGGCACGGCCTTTGCTAGAGTAGCATGTGGTTGGCAGATGATGCCAACACTGAAACAGCTGTTGTCAAAGAAATAGATAAACTGCAAGTCTTCTTGAGGTCCAGGTCTCATGCCAGGGATGGAAGGAAATGTGGCTCTTTCGGTTGATGACAAGTGTGAATGCACACACCCCTCCCCTGAGCTGCAGAGTGAATACCACTGGATTAGAGGGTTTGCCTTGGCAGCTTTCCACTTTTCATTTTAGTATTGTTGATCATTAAGGTTGCCAATCCCCAGTTGGGAGATGGGGATCCCCTGGTTTGGAGGCCCTCCCCCCCACGCTTCAGGTTGATCAGAAAGCGCAGGGAGGGGGAGAGGGAAACATCTGCTGGGCACTCTATTATACCCTATGGAGACTGATTCCCATAGGATAAAATGGAGAATTGATCTGTGAATATCTGGGAGGGGGGCTGTTTGTTTATGTAGAGGCACCAAATTTGCAGCATAGTATCCATTGCCTCTCTTCAAAACACCCTCCAAGTTTCAAAAAGATTGGACCAGGGGGTTCAATTCTATGAGCCCCAAAAGAAGATTCCCCTATCCTTCATTATTTCCAAATGGAGAGAAGGCATTTAAAAGGTGTGCAGTCCCTTTAAATGTGATGGCCAGAACTCCCTTCAGAGTTCAATCAAGCTTGTCACACCCTTGCTCCTGGCTCTACCCCCAAATATTTCTTGAGTTGCACCTGGCAACCCTATTGATCACCCAAAAGGCATTCTGGGTGCTGTGCAGAGAAAATGCATAGTTTATTGCTGAATTGTTAGAATTTCACTGGAAAGTCAGTTCTGTGTATTGGGCAAACTGAGACTGGGTTCTTCAAGTCCATGTTTTGCCCTGGAAGCTTGCTGCATGACCCTGTGCCAATCACTTTCTCTCTTGATGAACTACCTCATAGGAGTGATTTCAGGACGAAGAGGGAAGAACCACATGTGTGCACTGAGATCTTTGAAGGAAAGGCAGGAGAAAAAATGTAATAGCTTGATAGAACAAATCTTTATTATTTTTACAGTCCATATTGACTGATTTTTCATAAATTAATTAGCATTCTGAAATCTATCCAGGGAAAAGTTGAGTTCTTTCTTGTATTCATGTGTTTATGTTCATTAAAATCTTAATAATAACATCTGCACTATTTGTTAATCTATTACATATTAATTTTAATTATTTTTTGACTGATCTGTTTGCAAAAAATTAAAAAATATAGTTCTTATTCCTTTTTTATGCTGAAATACATAAGCAATTCTATATTTTCCTACATTTCACATATTCTGTAGAAGATTACTCTCCACAAGGTAACTGGTATGACAGTGTGGCAGTCTATCTTCTATTGTTCAGTGCTCTAGTATATCTACGTGGGCACGGAAATAGACACATGAAATATAATGAAATGACAAGTAGCTTTTATTTGTCAGTGGAAGACAAAGTATCAAACCAGATCATTTGACTTGAAAGATGTAATTAGCAAAACCCTTGTGGATTGCTTGTTTTATCATTTGCAATATACCAAAAGATTTATTGTAG
This sequence comes from Heteronotia binoei, assembly GCF_032191835.1. NCBI lineage: Eukaryota > Metazoa > Chordata > Lepidosauria > Squamata > Gekkonidae > Heteronotia > Heteronotia binoei. The sequence goes on along the minus strand of NC_083228.1, from coordinate 43,375,564 downwards.
CAATGTATCTTTTGAATGTGATTAATAGAATTGTTTTGTCCTTTTGATTAATATGTCATCTCAACTCCAGAATAATCCGATTAAACTGGATTGTCGTAACCACTTTTGATTTGTTACATGCTTTATCCACACAATGACTTATCAAAGGCCTTAGCTACCCTGTCGGGTCCTTAATTTTGTCATGTACTTAACTTACGATCTTTTTAAAAAAATTACAAAATGTCTATTTCATTAGAAGCATGTGTTCTAAACTGTGTTTTTGCTGGTCTATAACAGACTGTTTCTTCTTAATCTACATTTTATTTGGCAAATCCACATATTTACAAGCAAATATGCGCTAAATAGCAATTGTTAAGATCTATCGGGAAAAGCCTCCAGTATAATGACCTGCCTAAACTTTTTAAATTGTGTAAACATATGAGATGCAAAAATTAATTATTATAATAATAAAAACATGAGGTTGGACCATTGTTTTTTGTGTGAATATTTTCTTTGATGTACTTTAATTTAGTTTGATAGACAAAATGGAGTGTAGTCGTTTAGTCAAGAAGATCATAGATTTAAACTGAATAGCATGTTGTAGTCATATTCTTACTGTCCATCAGCTGACATTAGTAATGTTCTGTAACCTTCGCTTGGTTTTTTTTTCATTTAACTTTTTAAAAATTTCTTCCTTGAAGTAATGCAGTTCTACACACAATTATACATTTCATTTTTGCCTGTGTCCCCTATGGAAGATCAGAAGTAGAATATACAAATGGAACAGTAAGGCCCTCTATCAGGATTGTGGCACTGAGACTTCAGTATATACAGTTTTTCAGGTGTCTAAAGATTTTGGCTGACCATGAGCCTTTCAACAAGAGGTTTGAGTCACATATTGTGCTGAGCTTTGGAGGCATTCAGAAGTCGCTAAAAGCCTTTTTAATTCTTCTGAAGCTCAGTGCAAAGTCCAAGACAAGCTCCCCTCTCATACATAGAGTTCCAGGTTTGGGAGAAGAACAGGCTGCAGTTGTTCCTGTCACAGAGTTGGACTTTGGAAGCACTCAGAAACCCAAAGTAAGATGAGCCCCCACCCATCTACATTTGTGCTGGGACATTTGCTTACGTATTTACATGAAGTGGCATTGAGTCACAACTGACTTATGGTAACCCCAGAAATGGGTTTTCAAGGCTAGTGAGAAGCAGAGGTGGTTTGCCAATTGCCTTCCTCAGAAGTCTTCCTTAGTGGTCTCCTATCCAAATACCAACCCTGCTCAGCTTCCAAGATCTGCTGAGATCAGACTATGCTCTGCCGCCTTCCCTTGGACATTTGCTCACCACATTAAATATTTCTGCCCAACTTGAAGGCATAAGAACACTAAATTTACTGTGAGAAGGAATGACAAGCTGAGAGTTAATGAGGTATCATGGGGGGTGTTAGAAATTCCACCTGACCCAGCAAAATCTTCCTCTCCAGGTTTCTATAACCTTTCAGGGGGTTGAGTTGAGTAACTTCCTCTCACCATTCTGCTTTTCCTTCAACTGATTCTCAGTTGGTGTTAATATTTTTTTGCTTTCTGGGGCAGTTTACAATCTGCTTTATCTTCCTCCCACACAACAGACACCCTGTGAGGTAGGTGGAGCTGAGAGAGCTCTCACAGAAGCTGCTCTTTCAAGGACAGCTCTGCGAGAACTACAGTTGACCCAAGGCCATTCCAGCAGCTGCAAGTGGAGGTGTGGGAAAAAACCCTCTCCCAGATAAGAGTCTGCTCACTTAACCACTATGCCAAACTGTTATTGGAGTCTGATTATTTGTAATTGTGCATTGTGATCTTCAATAACTGACAAAACAGATCAAAATGCTCAGCTTAAAAAAAAAAGAATTTTTTTTTTGGCAGTGGGGAAACAGTATGCTGGACAATCCTTATTACACTCAGAACACAAAAACTATTTGAACCAGAACTTCTGTACAAGGGAAGTTCTGTATGTGGGAGAAATCCTTAATGATTTCTTTAGTAAGGAGCATGAATGAACAGTCTGGCTAGAATGTAAACTTTGTGATTTAGCTTTCTGTACACATGGGTCAAAGTTTGAGACTTCTAAAGTATTTGAATCATTGAACTTCAAGACTGCATTAATCACGGCTTCCATACTTGATATGAATTTCTTCCCATTAAGTCAATATGGCTTGGTTGCATCAGACAGCAGCCTGTCCAGAAACAGAGATTAATGGTTGTCATAAAAGTGGCGTAAATAGACAACTTGCTTGATTTACATGTACTGTTTTGTCATCCTTTTTATTTTTAAGGTGCAAATCCAGATTGTTGTTTTTTACCACTACATTAGTTTTATCTTAACATTCTCAAAAATGGACTTTGTAAGCTGTAACCTCTGAAGTGTTTTCACTAAAAGCAGTGTTAGTGTTCAGAATGTCTCCCATGGTATCTTTTGTTTGTTTGTTTGTTGTAGAACCTGATTTTTTCACTGTTTTTTCTCTGTGATCCATAGCAGAGCTTGAACTATTTTATTTTGTTTGTTTATTTATAGCCCACACACAGCACATATCTCTGCCTTATAATAAAAGGTCGCTCAGAAAGCAATATAGCCAATGTGAGAAATGAAATTATAAACCCCATTATTTCACACATCACAGTTAAATGCATAACGACTAGCTTCTAAATCAGAGGCCTGGAGGCCGAATCAGGCCCCCGGAAGGATCCTATCAAGCCCCCAAGTAACTGTCATCTGCTTCCTTCTCCTTCTCTTGCTTTCTTCTGTGTAACAGCTTGCTTTGCCAGGCTAACTCAATCGCACAGCAGAGCTACTGATCCAAACCTCTCTTCCTTCTATTGGCTGAGGCTCCTTCCCCTCCTGGTCCCTTGGGGAAGGAAGGAAAGAGCCAGAGCTTTCTTTGCCCAGTTCTCTGGATTGCATGGGAGAGATACAAAGAAAGCACCTTTAAGACCAAGAAGTGCTAATATTTTAAGCATGTTTTAATTAAAAAAAAATATTTCATTGTGTTTGTCTGTATCCTGGAGAGCCAGTTTGGTGTAATGGTTAAGTCTGCGGACTCTTATCTGGGAGAACCGGGTTTGATTCCCCACTCCTCCACTTGCACCTGCTAGCATGGCCTTGGGTCCGCCATAGCTCTGGCAGAGGTTGTCCTTGAAAGGGCAGCTGCTGTGAGAACCCTCTCCAGCCCCACCCACCTCACAGGGTGTCTGTTGTGGGGGAGGAAGGTAAAGGAGATTGTGAGCCTCTCTGAGACTCTTCGGAGTGGAGGGCGGGATAGAAATCCAATATCTTCTTCTATCTTCTTCTTATATCTCTGCTACCTCATCTTAAAATAAATACACACATGGCCTAGCCCGACATGGCCAGGCCCGACAATTTATGTCAGATCTGGCCCTCATAACAAATGAGTTTGACACCCCTGTTCTAGATAATTTAAAATTACTTAAGCGGGCTAGTTGCAAACAGTGCTCCCTCTAAGCTGTGGAGTCTTGTGAACAAAAAATCTACTTTGTGAGCTACTGACATTAAAGTTGCAAGCAAGCAATTTGGCTACTGCATAAATTAGTTTGCTCTGTGGCCATCGTTCCTGAGCTAAGACAAAAATGTGTGAGCCAGAGGCTAAAAAACTGTGAGCTAGCTCACACTAACTCAGCTTAGAGGGAACACTGGTTGTAAATACTATCACTGAGTTATCTGTTTTAAAGCATGTCTTTCTGTTTTCTTGATTGCATTGTGGGTGCTTCGTGGTTCAGCTTGTACCAGCCGTTATTACTGACAGAAAGTTTATGTCCTTCTGAGTCACTGGAGGAGATAGCACTCGAGGTCCAACTTGTTGATTGTTGCTGGTAGTATGTCCGGGAGAAAAAGTTGCAGTTCCTAGCTGGCATAATGGATATGTTTCTTTTGTTATTAAAATGTTTCACCCCTGCTTCTTCAAATGTGTTTGCCCAAAAATTGCCTAGTAAATAATTAAGACAGTTGCCATGGATAGGTTTTCATGCAGCATTCAACTGACATGCATTGATACTGAGCCACTGCTGAACATCCTCAACAGTGTTTCTCATACTGTAGAGGGCATGAGATGGATGAGAGTAGGTGGAAATATTTATCGTATCTTAGTAGCAACAGGCCTATAAACCATAACGGAACATGGTGCTAAAAGACAACAGTGATGTCTCAGGTATTTGGCTTCTGTAGGTATGGCTGGCAACCTCCATTTGAGGCCTGCGGATCTCCCAGAATTACAGTTGTTCTCTGGACAATGGAGATCTGTTCCCCTGGAGAAAATGGCTGCTTTGGACGGTGGACTCCATGGTACTGGACCCTCCCCTTGTTGCTGATAGTATGACGGGAAGAAAAAGTTGCTCCATGCCCAAAATCTCGAGGACTTCCCCAGTACAGAGCTGGCAACCATAGCTGTAACATCGTGGCCAAATGATATGCTAATTTTTAAAATAAATTGGCTCCAGATTCTCCAGACCTGACTTCTTTTCCCATAGTCACACACAGCAAATGAGAAGAAAGTCACTCCTAAAGGCCACAGGACCCTGATTTGAAGCAGCAGCTCAAGAGAATGCAAGTAACTCCCCACCATGGTCGTTTTGGCTCAGGAAAAAGGCACGAGGGAAAGGTAGAAGCCCTTTGGCCTTCCCTCCCTTCACTGTTGTCCTGAGCTAAGACTGCATCAGTGTGGGAAAAGTGTTATCAGGTCTGATTCCCCAGACCCAACTCATTTTTAAATGTTTCATGTAGGTTGGCCTGAGCCTACAGCAGTCGGGGACCTGCTGTCTTTTAGCACCACAATCCGTAGACCTGTTAACCACCAAGGCATACAGACAGAACTCAGACCCTACTCATTAGAACATGAGTGTGGCTCTCAGCAACCCCTGGTTGAAGGTGACCTGGTATGGGGCAAGGGGCAGGAGTGGGAGAAATTATAGGCTCTGAGTAAATGGACCGAAAGAAATGTTTAAATTAGAGTTTATTAAGGATGTTGGGAGGGAATATTTTTGTAACGATTCAGAAGTGCTGGCTTAAATCTGTTGGCTGCTTTTACCCAACATTCATTTTATGCGGAGAAATGAAGGATATATGTGTCACCATAATGCATGTGCCAAGAAGAGAATGTAAATGAGGTACAATCTAGATTAGGGTCAATTTTTAGCAGGTCCCTGTCAGTGGGGAACAATTTACGGCACAGCCTTTAATAAGGAGACTCAGTGTAATTCTGATTTCCTGTAAGGAGTCAGAAGATAAAGATCAAGTGAGTAAAGCCATGTTTATTTCTGCAGTCGTTATTCAGAAACAGTCTGAACAAACTTAAGTGGACCAGCAGATCTATACTCTTTATCTGGTTTCCTGTGTACCTTCCCAAGTCTAGCTTTGCTTATATTTCCTTTGCCAGGACAGCAGCAGCCATATCTAGAAGCCTGTAACGTGCGAAAGTAGTTTAAAAGAAAACAAATTATTTGTGCCATGACACAAAATGTAGACATTTTTTTTTTAAAAAAAATACTATTTAAAATTAATGTTCTCTTGTGCATTTGAAATGTACCAGTTTGGTGAGAGCCAGTTTGGTATAGTGGTTAAGTGTGCAGACTCTTATCTGGGAGAACTGGGTTTGATTCCCCACTTCTCCACTTGTAGCTGCTGGAATGGCCTTGGATTAGCCACAGCTATCGAAGGAGTTGTCCTTGAAAGGGCATTAGCTGTGAGAGCCCTCTTAGCCCCACCCACCTCACAGGGAGGGTGTCTGTTGTGGGAGAAGATATAGGAGATTGCAAACCGCTCTGAGTCTCATTCAGAGAGAAGGGCGGGGTATTAATCTGCAGTTGTCTTCTACTACTTCTTGTTGAAAAATTAAAGTGTTCTTCATTTTGGGAACTCAAGAATTATGGCCAGGGCTATGCAAGTAGGATATGGACTGTAGCTCAGTGGTAGAGCACCTGCTTTACATATATCAGATCCTATGTTCAATCCCCAGTAAAAAAAAAAAAAGTTAAAGGTAGTCCCCTATGCAAGTACCATGTCATTACCAATCCATGGGGTGATGTCACATCACAGTGTTTTATTGGCAGACTTTTTATGGGGTGGTTTGCCATTGCCTTCCCCAGTCATCTGCACTTTACCCCCAGCAAAAAAAAGGATCAGGTAGTAGGGGGTGCAGAACACCTTTACTTGAGAACCTGGAGACCTCCTGCCAGTCAGAGAAGACAATACTGACCTTGTTAGATCAGTGCTCTGATTCAGTATAAGGCAATCTGGAGAGAACTCAAGGACTTGTTTGAAGTACCATACACTTTGCACCAATATAGAATGCTGTTGCTTATTACAGCCCTTTTCCTAATGGATAATAATGTCCCAGAGCCTTGCAACCTGCAGGAGGGCTGGGGACAGGGACATGGGGACATCAGTGTGACATCAGTGGGTGTGACATCAGTGACATCACTATGAAACTTCAGGGTACAACTCTATTTTCTGGTGATTCCTAGAGCTACTGCTGATTTAGTAATATCACCAACATTGGCTCCCCGCCCCCCACTGCCAGTGGAAGGACCAGCAAGTCTAGATTTCCAGTTTCATATGTGCATGGGGCCAGAACAAAGCCATTGTGCTCTGTGGTGGATCAACCCAACATCTATCTTTTCATTTTTCCTCTACAGAAATGTACTGCAGAGGTTTTATATATGAATGTTGTTTTGTTGTTTTCTTTTTATAAACAAATATTTTGTTCACTTTCAAATGTAAAAAAGATGGGTTATATAAATCCTTTTGAATATATACATTATTTATGCTAATGAAACTGTCTTGGCTCTGGTTGCCACCAATGTGTTAGGGGTGTGGGGAATTTGCTAAAGACATAGGTTCTGGAATTCCAAAGGCAAAAATGGATTCTAGGATAATGAAGAGATCAGATCTTCTGATAACCCCAATGACTGATTTAGTTAATGGCCATTGACTTGCTGAAATGGGAATTGTTGATATTTTATAGTCAAGTTGTTAAGTTTAACAATGAGATAAATTTACAATAGGATATTTTAGTATTACAGCAGCCTTATCTTGATTCTGGTAGAAGTGCAGTTATGGCTTTTTAATGCCATTTGCTCTTCCAGCATTTAATCATTGATCAGAAAGTACTGTGATAATAGAATAAGGACTTTAAAGTTTTGATGGTTTAGTGGATTAATCTTCCACCCTTTTGGTAGCCTGGCTTAGATCCAGAAATCTTGATCAGACAGGAGCGATAGTTTGAAAGGATATTTTTTTAAATAGGAAGGGTTATCCTTTGAGTCTGTTCTGTTAAACTCTATGTCGCACCATTACTTAAGAACTGCTCATAAATCTTTGGCTTTTGTTAAGTAATTCACAAACCAATATGCTCTGAGAATGCCCTTTTGTAAAGAGGAATATGTGAGCATCTTTCTTGCATCACTGATAATGTGGGGAAGAAGAGGCACAGCAGAGGAGGACACTGAGGAGAGGACAGCAGAGGACACTGAGGAGCAGCTGCCAATCAGAATAGACAATAATGACCTTACAGACCAACCGTCTGATTCAGTATAACACAGCTTCATGTGTTCATATGTGTGTGTAACTACAGCATTCTAATTTTTAAGGTAGAATAAAGGTGTGTGTGTGTTTTTTTGTTGGGGGGGGTGTTGATTTTTTTTTGTTTGTATTTGTGTGTGCTTCTGTACCTGGAAGTCATGGCAACCTCTGGCAACTCCTATTGGGGCATGGAGGATGTTTAGAAAAGTGACTTGATAGCTCCCTCTGCCTCCTGATTTTGGTATTCTCTGGAGGTTTCCCATCCAAATAATTGCCAGGGTTGGTTCTGCTTAGCTTCTGACATCTGATGAGATCAGGCTTGCCTGGACTATCCAGGTCAGGGTGATAAAGGGTGCGGTCACACGTACCATTAGTGACAACACAGCTCCGTCTGGCTGACGGATTAAATGTGTTCGTTCAGACAGCCACATCTGGCAATCGATCGTCATCCGGGCTCATCCAGGCTTGCTATGCATGAATGGCACATTAATTTGACAGTACATAAAGTCCGGCCCTTTTTCAAAACAGCGGCACAAGATCGGCTTTTTGTTGTTTGGACAGCTCTCGTGCGATACTGCCTCTCACCTTTTTTTTAAAAAAAAAGCCCCAGCAGACATGCGCATTGCCAGATCATCCGGAAATCTGAGGTGACGCTTCTGCTTCTCCAATCAACACAGGATCGGAGGGGGGGGGGACGTTATCCCACTATTCAGAACAGGAAAAAGTTCTTTTTTTTCAGTGTGGAGGATTTCAAGATATCATTGTCACTGCCAATTTCTAGGAAAATAATTCCTGGCAGTTCCGTGGTTTGGATCGGCAATGTTAATTCTGGAAACTTTCGCCCTTTCCCCCTGTCTCTGAAGAAAGTTTTGATTTCCCAGCTCCAAACAGTTGGGCGCATGTTCAGTGGACCCCCTCCCCTCCCAGAAATCACCATCTGATTATGCATGCTCCAAGAAAGGAGCGTGATAGTATTGGATGTCTGATCACGCACAACAGAATGAATCGCATTCTTGGATGCTCGTCTGAACTGCCCTGCATCGATTCAATATTCAGCAGTTCAGATTTGAGCGCTATACACCCGCTTTTAATGGTAGGTGTGACCGCACCCCCAGTGTGTTATTAAATCATGGTCTACTCATAGCAGCCCTGGTGTTTTCTAGGCAAGAGATGAGCAGAAGTGGTGTGCCATTGCCTTCCTCTGCATAGCAGGCGTAATCTTAACTAGTGGTCATGGTTGACTCTGCTTAGTTTCCAAGCTCTGACATGAGAGGGTTAGTCTGGGCTATTAGGGTCACTATGCTAATTTTTACTTTATAATATTTATCACTGGATAGTCACTGTACATGACTGAGAGTAAACAAGATTCTTGTGGTGTTTGTTCAAGATTTTACTATACCAAAAGAATTTCTCTGGAATTCCCTCCCCCCTTTGCTTCCTGTCATCTTTTATGGTCTGTGCTGGTATCAGGGTGAGCTCTTCTGGTACCCTTTTCTGATACTCCAACGCTCACCATAGCTGTAGATACTGGCAATAGAATTAGGTTTTCATGTGGCCTTGCCAAAAACTGCAAGTTCTTTCCCACAAAGAACTTTTTTTTAAAGTAAGACACGCCCAGAAGCAAACCTAATCTACACACCACATTTTTATTCTGCACTTTCTCAAAGGAACTCAGAGTAGCTCATATGGTACTCCTCTTCTCATTTGTTCCTCACAGCAATCCTGTAAGGCAAATTATTTATCTACTCCATTTATACACAGCCTTTCTCCCTAGTGGAGATTCAAAGTGGCTTACATCATTCTCCTCTCCTCCATTTTATCCTCACAACCACCCTGTGAGGTAAACGTTTGGCTGACTGTTTGTACCAAGATTACCCAGCAAGCTTCCATGCCAGAGTCAGGGTTTAAACACATATCTCAAATTCTAGTCCAGTATTGTAACCACTATATTGCAGTGGCTCTCATCACACTGGTTATATAGGGAAGCAAGAGACAGCAAGAGTGACTGGCCCATAGCTGAGCAGGGCTTTGAACCTTGATCTTGCCATTTCTGGCCTAGCCATCACACCACATTTATTCTCTAGTGAGTGAGTACAAGCTAGCCTCTATCTCTGTGGTATAGCGAGCCTGTCTCTTACTTTGCCAGCAAATCTCTTTTCATTTGTTAGAATTTCAATAGGTTTTGATCACAGTATATAAAGTTGGTGCCCTCTACTTGCCATACTCCTGATGCTTGCTCAAATTGTTTAATATTGGTTTCATATATGAAATCACTTCAGATGGTCTTTCAGTCTGTTGTTTATCTGAACTCTGTAGTCCTTTCAGTTGTGGATAAATGACTGAGAATAACAAAGAATAACAATTTATATGTGCATCTATTAAGATGCACATATAAATGTTTTATATTTATAAGGCACAAAATTTTGAGTACTAAGGTATTTTAAATTTATCATAATCCCCCTGTCCCCCCCCCCTCTGTTATTTTTAGTGTATGTTTGGTTTTGCCGATTGGTATAGGCAAAACCAAAAACATACATATCAAGATTAACAGAGCAGGAATAACATTACATTTAAAATATCTTAGTACCTACAATACTGTACCTACTGCAGATGCATTTCTCCTTCAAATGCATTTTACATTCACTAGACCAGCTGGAATGAATGAGATATATTTCTGAATAAAAGGGGTGAGATAACAAAAAATGTGAGTTAAATGCTCAGAAAAATAAAAATATTAATGCACATTTAATTATGATGCAAATTTACTACACAACCTAATCAACATGAAATATTATTGATTGAGTTTTTATTCACAGAGCTATGGTTTAGCAGCTTCATTTTTCATAATTAAAAGTCAAATGGTGAACAGTGTACTAAAGTATTTTTTACTACTGGCATGTATATCTGAATTATAATTTGCAGAATTTAATTAAATGTATTTTTAACTATGCATATTGCTTGCCTGTTGAGCTCAGATATATGCAGATCTGAGCTCAACAGGGAAGCAATACGCATACAGCTTTAGCCGCCCTGAGCCTGCTTTGGAGGGGAGGGCGGGATATAAATATAAATAAATATCACAAGTTATGTGGAATGTTTTTTTTCTTAGATGAATTAAAGTTTGGAGCGGGATATGTTTTGGTTGGAGAGAAACTAATCCAAAATACCGTAGGAATATTATAATATTTCTGCTTAATTTATCTTTACTACCACTGTAGGGGATGGGTGACGTATTTTTTCAGTACTTACCTATGGAAAAACTTTTCTACATTTGATTAATTTATATTTGCCTTTTCTTTTATAGGATTAAAATAGCATTTCTAGGCAGTACTTACTAGTTATAGCAAGGCTGCTATGTCATGGTCTTTCAAACCATGGGGCTACTATATTGTTCTGTAAAATTCCTATAAGTAGGTTTGGAATTTTTAAAAAGTATAATACCCTTCCCACCCCCAACCCCCAATAATGTAGCATAGAATTCTGCTGCTACCTTTCCCACATCCCAATTTACTTTATTATACAGAACCATGGAACAGAGGCTGAGGTCTTACATTATTTTGCCAACATGGGAAACTCTATGGCATTGCTCCTTCTCATGCCATCAGATAATATGAAAAGCCATAGACCATACAAAAGATGTCCAGTCCATATTACAGCTCTTTCCCACGTTAATATCAGTGCTTTAGCAAGTAGCTTAATATGGATGTCACCAAGAGGAGCAGCAGCATAAGGTCTGCCCATGTGGGTCAGAGCTTATGTGAGGTTTTCACGTAACCTCAGTAACAATATAAATTGGTACTGCAGTGGCTCCATTACTTCCTGGACAACATGAATACTGAACTAGAGTCAGAAAGGAGAATAGTGTCCAGGAACTAATTCAAATAATGGGTAAGAAACATGGTTTGGAACAGAGAACATCACTGAGAATGACCCCAAACTGAAGACCTCAGTTTTCAAGGGAAATGTAACCCATCCAAAGAAGGTACAGCACTCATCTCCACATCTGTCAAGTTTCAAGCCTTCCATTTTGGGGGATGTCAGTGGCTGATTCTAGGTGCTGATTCAGAATTTTTAATTCCTTCCCAAAATAAGACAAAAAGGAAAGATTATTTTTGTTTCATCAATATAGTGATGACAAGACCAAATCTCCAGATGACCATGCCCCATTGGTTTTATTTAGATACTAAACAACAATAAACACAGAACAGAATTTGGAGCATCCCATAGACCAAAGACTGCATGACAGAGCAGCAGTCTCCTGGAAACATGTTCTAGGAGGAAATGGGGCTACCACAAAGTGATGCCATTCAGCCTAATGAAGCCTGATGAATTAGAAAAATACTATGTTTGATGGTATTGCATTAGCTAACATATCAGAAGAACTAGCAGTGATGCATTCTCCCTTTCCATCTTCTAGTGAAGATAGGTGGTCCACTAGACTATGCAAGGCATTATCTGTTAAAAACCAGGCAGGAACCAAACTGAAAGAGTTCTAAATAATAGGTATCAGCCAGGAAGCTCTGGAGATGTGTTGTCATGTTGCATCCAAGTAAAGGTAAAAGTAGGGTGTTTTTACGTTCAGTTTGACCCAGAGTTTTAGAGTCTTCAAATCGCCTGCCACTGTTCTGCTTAATTATTTTCCTTTTACATTTAAGCTTTTCAAGTTGGGCGGGGGGGGGGGGTTGTCTCTGATCAGAGGGCAGCCGGAATACCAGTGCTTAGTTAAAAGTATACGATTGCTTGGAAATCCTGTCAACACTGCAAGAACAATACAAATTTAAATTACTAGAGAGCCAGTTTGGTGTAGTGGTTAAGTGTGCGGACTCTTATCTGGGAGAACCGGGTTTGATTCCCCACTCCTCCACTTGCACCTGCTGGGATGGCCTTGGGTCAGCCATAGCTCTGGCAGAGGTTGTCCTTGAAAGGGCAGCTGCTGGGAGAGCCCTCTCCAGCCCCACCCACCTCACAGGGTGTTTGTTGTGGGGGAGGAAGGTAAAGGAGATTGTGAGCCACTCTGAGACTCTTCGGAGTGGAGGGCGGGATATAAATCCAATATCTTCTTCTTCTATCTTCTAGATGAGGCAAGCAATTATATGTAATAATTTCAAGTGCTGTCAGTTCTCATGGAAATTACTGCACCTTGTGGTGGCTTTTGGAGGAGTCTTTTAAAATGCATGAAAACTTCTACAATACAAGTTTGAAACGCCTGTAGAGAAAAGACCAGATCAAAACTAGTGTGGAGAAAAACGTTGCAGCAGCAGCTCCAAAACTCATCTCACCAAAACAAATGTAGATGCTTTGGGCAGCAACAATGCAAAAGAGTTGTGAGAATGTTAGGTAATGTAAAAGGTGAGTTTCCAATGCGATGGTAGAGAGTCGCAGAGTGCCAGTGTAAAAACACCCGTAGTCTCCTGTGCAAGCACCAGTCGTTTCCGACTCTGGGGTGATGTAGCATCATGACGTTTTCACAGCAGACTTTTTTACGGGGTGGTTTGTCATTGCCTTCCCCAGTCATCTATACTTCTCCCTAAGAGGCGGAGGACATCTTGGGTGTTTCCCACCGTCCAATCAGGGAGGCAGGAATCTTAAAAAACTTCCCCTTCCTGTGGATGTGGGAACCACCCTCCTTCCAGTTTATTTCCTGCCTCGACAGGGAGTAGCAGCGTTTAGGCTAGGTTCCTATCCTCTCTTAGCCAAGGTGCTGTCTGCTCTAGACTTACAAACATCACCCGAGGAGCAGGAGTCTCCCCACCCACTAGCCAACCCCAAAAACAAACCCAAGGGAAATACGGAGTTTTTCCCCAGATTCAGATCCTCTGACAAGGTTTTTCCCTTCCCTGAGTTCTTTGAGCGTCAGTTGAAGTCTGAGTGGGCCAAACCTAGTACCAACAGGCAGGTACCCAATTCTATCAAGAAGCTCTATGAATTACCTGCCTTTGCTAACAACATGCTGCAAGTACCATTGGTGGACGCACCAACTGCAGCCTTACAGTCACACGGTCTGTTAGCTGAGGATGGCTATGGCTCGGTGTGAGACAACTGGGACAAAAATATAGACTTGGCCTTGAACAGGAGCCACGAAGCTACGGCTCTGGCCATCAAGGCAGCTGCGGCCAACTCTATAGTTTCCAGAGCAGCAATCGTCTGGATAAGACGGCTTACCCAGCTACTGCCAGACATGGATAAACGGGTCCTGGAAGGTACCAACAGACTCCTTAGGGCCTCCGAATTCTCAGCGGATGCCTCATTGGATGCCCTCACGTTCTCCGCTAGAGCAATGGCATCAAGCAAGGAGGGGGCTATGGCTCCGGGCCTGGCCGGCAGACGTGCACTCGAAGTCCATTGTGTCAGCATACCCATTCCAGGGAGAAAAACTATTTGGAGACACCCTGGGTAAGATCCTGGTGGAAACACGGGATAAGAAAAAGGCCATGCCCAAGTATCTGCGCCGCTCCGATAAGAGAAGCTTCGGGCCTGGTTCCTTTCGTGCCTCTTCCAGCTTCTCCAAACCAAAACAGGACTTCAGAAGAACAGCCTGGGGACAGTCCAAACAGAGTTTCTGAAAGGGCTTCTCCAATTCCCGGTTCCAGAGGAATCAGCCCGATAGGTCCGACAAATTCGAGAAGGGCCCCAAGCCCAACAAAGCATGACTGGAATTCTATTCCAGTGGGGGGCCGTCTGCTACACTTCCAGCAGGCGTGGGCAGCCTCGAGGGTCGATGCTTGGACTTTGGAAATCGTTTCATGGGGTTACCCCATAGAATTCAAAAGGGCACCTCGAGATCGTTACTTGGTGTCTCCTCTTCGCTCAAACCCAGAACGAAGAAGCATCACCCTCAAAGAAATTCAACATTTACTGGAAATTGCAGCGATAGAACCTGTTCCTCCATTGCAGAGATGTCAAGGCGTCTATTCCATCTTCTTCACGGTGCCCAAGAAAACGGGGACTGGAGAGCGATTCTAGACCTAAAATTTTTAAACAGACATATCAACCTCCGTCACTTCAGGATGGAGTCCATCAAATCTATTTGCTTGTTTGTTTGCTTGCTTAATAAAACTATTTCTTTCTGAAAAAAAAAATCTATAACGGAGGCCCTGCACCATCAGGACTACATGTCATCTCTGGACCTAACAGAGGCCTATCTGCACATTCCAATCCTCCCAGCACATCGCAAGTTTCTTCGCTTTTGCATAAACAGGACTCACTACCAATTCAGAGCCTTACCTTTCGGCCTGGCGACGGCACTGCGGGTGTTCACCAAGGTGTTGGTGAACCTGATAGCAATCCTCAGACAGAGAGGGATACATGTGCACCCTTACCTCGACGACCTGTTGATAAGATCCTCGTCGAGGGAGAGTGCGGAGCAGGACGTTCTACGCACCATATCCTGCCTTCAACAACACGGGTTCATAATCAACATCCCCAAGAGTCATTTACGGCCGTCCCAGAGGCTACAACACGTGGGTATGGTCATCGACACAAGGCTGAACTCTATTTTCCTCCCAGGAGACAAGATACTGAGGACCAAGGCGTTGGTGCTCCAGATAGTGCGGGAGCCATCGTCGTCTCTCCAGACCCTGGCATGACTTATGGGTCTTCTAGTCTCAAATCTAGAGGCGCTTCAATGGGGCCGCTTTCACACCAGACAACTTCAGATGTTTTTGCGTCCTTTTCAGATCCAGATCATGGAGAAGCGCTCTATGTCTTTGACTGTTCCCAAGAAGGTCAAGGAGAGTCTCCTGTGGTGGACGAAGGATCACAACCTGCGTCAGGAGAGAACGTACCTCGTAGAGAAGGAAATACAGCTCTTTTCGGATGCCAGCCTATCAGGTTGGGGGGTGACCCTCAACGAGATACCTACCCAGGGCCAGTGGACAACCGAGGAGGCGAGTCTTCCCATCAACCTTCTGGAACTCCGTGCCATTCGACTGGCTGTCCTCTACTTTCAGAACCAGGTGACCGGGAAGTATGTCCTGGTTCGAACGGACAATATCGCTGCCAAGGCTTACTTAAACAATCAAGGGGGGTCCAGGTCGACTTCCCTTCGCAAGGAGGCCGTGAAGCTGTTCGAATGGGCGTAGAGACATCTGAAGTCCATAAGGGCGGAGCATATCAAGGGGACTTGCAATATCAAGGCGGACTGGCTCAGCCGGGAGAGCATTCAATCGGGAGAGTGGTCTCTCAACAAGAAGCTTTTCTTAACGATAGTGACACGCTTCGGCCCGCCGGTGTTGGACCTCTTTGCATCTTCTCAGAACCACCAGCTTCCTCGATTCTACACGAGGTACTACCACTATCAAGCGGAGGCCACGGACGCATTAACTTCTCCCTGGCCGCAAGGTCTTCTATACGCCTTTCCCCCAATCCCGATCATTCCGAGGTTGCTCAGAAGGATCAGACTGCTAAGGGCCGACGTCATTCTGGTTGCTCCCTGGTGGCCGCGACGTCACTGGTTCTCATCAATCCAACAGATGTCAATAGCGGAGCCACTTCACTTACCAATCTGCCCAGACATGCTGCTACAGGGCCCGGTGTGGCATCCTCATCCAGAATGGCTGAGATTGACCGCTTGGAGGTTGAACGGTGCTCTCTCTTAGATCTTGGTTATGCAAGTGATGTGACGAACACCATCCTAGCATCCAGAAAAAGCTCCACAACGCGGATCTACGACATGTCCTGGAAAGCCTTCCACAGATGGTGTCGGAGAAAAGCCGTGGACCCGTTGCATCCTTCTGTCCCCAAGATCCTACAGTTCCTTCAGGACGGTCTCCATTCTGGATTGAAGCCAGCTACCCTCAAACGTCAGGTGGCAGCCTTATCCTCAGTTCTCCAGCAGGTGGACGGCGTGAACCTCTCATCTCACCCCCATATTCGACGCTTCCTTAGAGGAGCCTCCATGAGTTCTCCGCCACAAGTACATCGGTTCCCTACCTGGAGATTGAACCTGGTACTCTCGGCCCTAACAGGTCCTCCTTTCGAGCCCTTAAGTTCTGTACCCCTAAAGTTCATGCGTATGAAGACCATCTTTCTGGTGGCAATAACATCGGCCAGAAGAGTCTCAGAGATCGGGGCCTTATCAGTTAAGAGGGAACTATGCGTGTTCCACAAGGACAAGGTGGTTCTCTATCCGGACCTTACCTTCCAACCGAAGGTCTCTTCTAGATTCCATCAGAGTCAAGAGATCAACTTACCATCCTTCTGTCCGGATCCCAAGCATCCCAAGGAGCGCACATGGCATACCTTAGACATGCGAAGAGCAATTAAAGTCTACCTTATAAGAACTGAATCTATCCGCAAATCAGACTTCATGTTCATTAATATAGCGGCTCCCAGACTGGGACAGAAGATGTCCAAATCAGCAATTAGCTACGCCATCAAGCAGTGTATATCGGAGGCGTATAAGGCGTTAAACCTTCAAGTACCACCAGGGATCACCGCACACTCAACCAAGTGTGCGGCCACCAATGCTGCCTTCAGCAGGAACGCTTCCATAGAGGAGGTGTGCAAGGCAGCTACGTGGTCATCTATCTCCACTTTCATCCGCCACTATAAGTTGAACGCATATGCGTCGGCGGACGCAGCCTTTGGCAGACGAATTCTGCAACACGTGGTGCCTGAGTAGGACGATCCCACCCTGTATAACATACTGCTATGGGAGCACCCAAGATGTCCTCCGCCTCTTAGGGAGAACGACCCTTGGCACTTACCGTGAGGGGTCCTTCTCCTAAGAGGACAGGAGGACATCTTGCCCTCCCCTTCTTCTATCGCCCTACCTTGGGCAGCATCTATCTTTTATGTACCTGTATCTAGCTTCTTCTCCTGTAGCCTTCGTCTACAGCTGTTGGTTACTATTTAACACAGGCTACCTGTAGTTTACCTGTTCTCACATTTTCTATACGAGTTTATTTCAGTCGGTATGGGAGGCTCATGCCAAGTTTTTGTACCAACCACCAGTTAGCTCACCTTTTTTTCATAGCAGCGATGGTTGCAAGAGTTTTTTACTGCTTCTTGGAGTCACCTGAACTGGAAGGAGGGTGGTTCCCACATCCACAGGAAGGGGAAGTTTTTTAAGATTCCTGCCTCCCTGATTGGACGGTGGGAAACACCCAAGATGTCCTCCTGTCCTCTTAGGAGAAGGACCCCTCACGGTAAGTGCCAAGGGTCGTTCCCCCCCCCAGCAAGCTGGGTACTCATTTTACCGACCTTGGAAGGATGGAAGGCTGAGTCAACCTTGAGCTGGCTACTTGAACCCAGCTTCTGCCAGGATCAAACTCAGGTCATGAGCAGAGCTTTGGACTGCAGTACTGCAGCTTTACCACTCTGCGCCAAGGGGTTTCTTTGCATCCAAGTACTTTGCTCCAAAAGTAAAATAATAGAGACCAGGAGGAAATTCTTTGTCTTCTGGACAGGGTGAGAAGGATTTGGTGCCAGAGAGGCCCTTGTCATTTGCAAATCACTACCTGATAAGGGTTTCATAGCCCTGAAATCCTGAACCACACCAGACAAAGAGACCTCGTCATGAATGGTGAGATCCTGCTGAGAACTCAGGCAACTGACTCTATTATGCTCATCTACCCAAGTGCAGAAAAAAAAAGCTGGTTGGCATTTCATGGAAGATCAAATCCTAGATGAATGCTTATTTCCTATTAATTGACCTGGCATTAACCTGCAGCACTTTCAGACCGATGGACTGCTGGTGGAGCTGCCATAGTGCTCTTGGTTGGAACTGGAAAAAGGAATAACCTGAAGTTGTACAAATGTTTTCCCCATGCTAGCCTGTTCCATCTTCCATCATCAAATGTGCACCATAAATATCTCACACTATCACATAACACAAGATAAACACAAGCACAACATACTCTTGTAAACGTTTACAGCCACATGCACACAGTTAATGGTGCCTTTCAGGATCAGGAAATTAACAACAATTTGATCATTTGCAAGGGAATTATCCTCTCATAGTACCTGAAAACTGGACAACCAAGAACAACCACAAATAACCTCTGCGGAACCACAGTTCCACAGTGGAAAGCATCCATTACATGAATACTAAATACCCACATCAGAATCAATTTAACAATTTTCCATTACTCCAGATAAAACAACAAAGCAGTGATGTATTTGGCTATATTGTGAGACAGTGTACAGGTATTTCATTAGTAAATTCAGTCTAAGCATTAAGCCAGTAAAAGGCTATTTTAAAACTTTTATACCATCTTTTTGTATGCTAACATAGGATAACTGACAATAATTGAGGGATTACTTTTCTTGCCTGTTGCCTTGAAGAGAAAATACAGTATTAAGTCAAGCATAAACCAGTAGGGATTCTCTTGTTGAAATGCCTGGATTTATTCATTGATGGAGTTGGTCAATAAATAATTATAGAGCTATTAAAAGGGAACAAAAAGAGCTGATTGTTTATGTTTATATTCTGTGATTTTTTTTAGTGGCCTGTGCATTACATTGAAACACTAACGAACATTTAAATACTATATTAGAATTACTCTACTTGATCTTTGAAAAATGAGTATAGCTACAAAACCACTTTCCAAACCTTCGTTATTTATTCATAGTATTTTGTAAAGTTGTATCCCTAGATGATGAATGTCTTTTGTCTTATAGCTGAGAAATTGTCCTCTTATTTTCTTTTTAAAAGACATACACTTGCAGAGCTTAATGTATAGCTCAAGATTTGTAAGAAAATGAAGTTAAGATGTGGATCAGATGGCAGGGTTTACCACAATATGCATGTCATTGCTGTATGTACTGCCGGGTTACCAATCTCCAGATGTGGCCTGGAGTTCTCCCAGAATTACAACTGATCTCCAGACTTCCCCTGGAGGAAATGGAAGTTTTGGAGGGTGCAGCTGATGGTGTACCATAGATATTGTATGCCCACTTTGCCCAGTACCCTCCCCTGGCACTGCCACCAAATCTCCAGGAATTTCCCAACTTGGAGTCAGCAACTCTAGCAGAAAATGGGGGGAGGACAGAATCACTGGGTGCTGTGTGAGGGGCAGCCATCAGGGCAGTGCCTCCTCTATTGTGGCGTGCCATACCATTGACTGCCAGCTGCTGTCTGAGAGGGACACAATCTATGCCGTGCCTGCAGAGGGAGGAAGCCTTTTATATCTGAGGAAATTAGTGCAGAAAAAAACATATCTTCAGGACTTATATTTGTTGACCAGTTTCAAAAAGTGAGTTTCAACTGCCATTGTACAAACTGGCAGAACAGCTGCTGTTTTTGGTACTAATTTCAGGCTAGAGAAGGGCAGGGTTTGGGGAGGAGAGAGACCTCAGTGGGGTATAATGCCACAGAATCCAAATGGCCATTCTCTGCAGGAGAACTTACCGATGTTGTCTGGACTTCAGTTGGCCATGCTGTCTTTTGCCCAGAATCACCAAGACAGCACCTGGATCCAGGCCATGCTTTCTGCTCTCATTCCTGAAGGCATCTTCAGGGTGTAAATCTCTCATATAATTTTTACTTCTATTCACCCTTTTCCAGTACCTACTTCAGCTCCCTGTTCCTGCACTTGCTACATTACTTTTTCTCATTGATGCCATCTCTGTTCCCAAATCATCTTCTTTCTGAGCTAACTTGAGCCATGAGAGTTGGGGCGTGTGATCACATGAGCAGTTTGGCCTGACGTAGCCACCCCGCCCCTCCAGATCAAATGGGTGCTATCGAACATGCACATCTGGCTCCTGTGCCCCACTAGTCCCTACTACACACTAAAATAACTCCCACACAGATTAAATAGCCACCAGTAAATTCCGGTGACTACCTTGATGAAGTGCTAGCCTGGTGGGCTTTGGGCCTCTGATCACCCAGGCATGCCATGGAAACACATGAGCAGTATGATCGTTCCACTCAGTTTCCAATGCATCCTCCCCTCCCCTCCAACCCCATTCTGACATGTGCTTCAGTGCCCATAGAATGCAGCCAGGAGTCCATGTTTGCTTGTCTACTTCTGTGCACACATAGCAGGACTTAGGGGGGGAAATCCAGCTGTGGGAGGTCCATGTTTGCAGTGCTTTAGCGATGTGGACAACCAACCACAGGCCTGTGGCACTATGACACTGTCTTAGGGGGCACTGTCTGATTGACAGAAACTGCCCCAAACTCAAGCAGCTTATTTAAAGCTGAGATACTGTTCAGTCGCCTGCCTGCCTGCACCTGGGGATTTACAGTGCCACGTCTACAATCTTCCTTTTTTTTGCAATGGAAAGTCAGCATTTTTAGTCATAAGTCTGGTAGTTTACAGGCCTATTTACAGTAACCATGGTTACCAACTTTGGGTTGGAAAATTCCTGGAGATATGGGGGTGGAGCCTGGGGAGGGCAGGGTTTGAGAAAGGTAGGACATTAGGAGGGTACAGTACCATAGAGTTCACCCTCCAGAGCTGCCATTTTTATCCAAGGAGGCTGATCTCTGCAATCTTGAGATTAGTTATAACTCTGGGAGTTCTTCAGGCCCCACCTGGAATTTGGCAACAATACCAGTAGCATATACAAGATCGCACCCCCAACACGCATCATTAACATCCTCAGTGTGTTGTGGGGTCTTATGCATCAGTTTAATAAACACTATCCTATATATTCCTTTGAAAATTGCAGTGAAAATGGCAATGTTACTGTTAGGATCTGTTGAGGAGGATGGGAGAGCAGAATCTTGAATCTATCTTAACTATTTGACAAAGAGAGCTTTGATAATTTGTAAAATCCTCAGGGCTGATGTCCTTGCAAGAAGCCGTCTCTCCCCTGCAAACCTTTGTCCTTTCTTAAAAGGCTGTCTTGTTACTCTATAGTTCATCTTTGTTATAGTGATTTTTAAAAAATTTAACGGGTTTATTAATCCTGCTGAATTTATTATAGTCAAACATGAGATATTATTAAGTTGCTATTGTACAAAGCATTTTGCTTCACTGTCGGAATGGCTTGTCCTCTGCATTGGCAGACACAGAAACATTCATTTTGTTTCCTAATTAGAAGAGCTGCAAGCAGGAGCTATGACAGAGTTCAGCTCCTCAATGTACAGCATGCCAGGTTCTATAGCACAGGCTTTATAAAATTCTCCTTAATTCAGGAACAGAATATCATTAACTTTGTAAGTGGATGAATACAATGGACAAGCAATTTAATTAACTTCTAACATTGAACGTTGGATGGGAGACAAAATGAAATTATGCACATATTTCTCATGCAAGCAGTCAACCTTGAAAGAGGCTTGATTGTGGTGGGTCAGACAGGGGGACAGCTCTGTCCAATTATTTCATGTTTAGGCCTAGAATATGAAATTTGAAATTTGGTACTTTGTAAATCAATCGCCTCTTATTTTGAAGCAAAGAATCCTGGAGATACAAAACAGCATCCAGTGACTGTGACATGCTAAATACAGCCTTTTACCACATGTTACCCTTCCCATTGAGAGCTGACCTGGATAATACTAAATGAAATGGGCAATAATGTCTTCTCAACAAATTGAATTTGCCATCACAGAGTCTATTATAGCAGACGAGATTCATGAAATGCTAAATTGATTTAAAGCCAAGCGGTGTTCAAATTGTAATTGTTTAAAGTCAGCTCATTGTGGCTCAAGTTAAGATTTAAATTTTATACAGTAAGTCTTTTTTAAAAAAAAAAAATTACAGATGATAGCAAATTATTTAGCAACTGTTGATAAGCAGAGGCCCAAAATTCCATTTAACATTTCTTAAAAGTCAATTCTTTGATGGGAAAGGGTGAAACCTTTATGGATGTTTCAGCCAACCTATGTTGACTTCTCTTAGTTTCCTAATTCTAATGGAAAAACATGATATAAGTACAACAGGTAAATAAACCATATTCCCTATAACGATAATTTCAAAAGTAGTGATTTTTCATCGTCTATTTGTGCATGAGAATTACCACATTTTTGTTAATTCTCTCTATAACTGTAGCCCCTTGTGGCACATCCTGTACCATTTATGAGGGTTCCCACATCGCTTAGGACTTAAGGGCAGGCACTACAGTATAAAGGAAGAGATAGGAAGGGCTTGTTCCAATTTAAAGTTACCACCTTTTTGGCAGCTCTTTTCCTATGCCTCTGACAGCTTTGCGAATAGCCACTTGCCTGACAAATTGTAGTAAATAAGAATCCCTTCAAACTAACCTGGCAATCAGGGTTTCTTAAAAGAGAGAGAGAGCCCATGATCTCTTTTCTTTTTTGTGTTTCTTGCTATCAGTGTGCAACAATAGGTAGTTGTGGGCAAGAACAGCAGTAAAAATTTATATGAGGCATTAATTTAAAAATAAAATGTCAAGCCTCAGACATCACAGATATACTCCCCCATTCCTTCTTCCCTATTTTTCTCCATCAGGTGAATCCCATCAACTTAATATTTTTCCTTGGATGTTAAAGGCATAAATACTTTAGTGCAAGGACTGTTTAAAGCTTGCTTTACATGTGCCTGGCTGAATGGTTTCAGTTTAATGTGTTTCAATGAAACAACACAGTCTTCATCTAGACTTAGCACCTGAAGAAGTTTCCCTAGATGTCAGTTTTATTTTGCTACTACAGACTAACACCGGCATCACTTGGGGTTCATCATTATCATGATTTTACTGAGAGATGCTGGTTGGGAAGGAGGTTGGCACAGAATTCGTTTCTGCACCAGGGTACTGTCCTGGTTAGGATCAGACTGTACCTATGTATTAAGGCATGCAAAATAAGAGCTGTCCTAGTTGTTTGACAAAGCTTGGGTTTTTTTCCTCTTTGATCTGATATGGAAACCTAAATCTTCATGATAAAACTGGGCTTACATTAAAACTAATTTGCCCAACCAATCCAGTGCTGCCTCCCACCTCTAGAAATGGTTTAGGAATGGTCTATGGCCACTCTGGCTCCTCCCTGGCCTGACCCAATCTGGCCACCCATTTCTGCCTCCCTGAGGAAGCCACCCCCCCACAGCTGCATCAACCACCTACCTTTTCTTGCGAGCCATAGGAAAGTCCTGTGTCCTCCTCATGTCCCCACTGAGGTGCTGTGGCTTCACCCTGCTGCCCTGTCTTTGCTGTGGTTATGAAACCAGCATCAAAGCCCCTATCTGGCTCCACCTTCTAACACTTGGCATTGTTGCTGTGTCCAAACTCCTGTTAGCGATGGGGGGAGAGTCCATTATTGTATGAGACCAGGATGGGATAGGTTACCTTGTTACCTTTGCTGCCGCTACCAGAGCACTCATATGCTCCAGAACAAAGCTGATTCTTAACAGATTGAGGTTGACTATTTAGGAACTACAATTCTGCTTAGAATGTATGCAGCTTCCACTGAACATGTCAAATCTATTAGTGCAGAATAGCATAGACAGAGGGAGAATTATATGAAGCTTAATAGACTGTCATATTTCCCTGATCCTATGTGATGCCATAGTATTTTTTTCCACATTGAGACCTTACAAAGTAGGATTTGCTGACAGTTTATTTGCTGGGACAGCCACTTGTTAAAGAGTTAAATGCAAAGAACTCGGTGGGTTGTTTTTTCTTTTTTAAAGTTGCACAGGCCTGCATATCGGTCAGACATGCCCTGATGTGAAAATAAAAGCAATAGCAGTTTAATTCTGTGTGCTTTGGCTGATAAGGCTAATGCAGGAAATGATAAATTGTTGGACACCTAATTTGTTCTCAGATAAAAAGTGATAGATTGTTTTTAATGAGTTGATTTGTGCACACAGTCAGTTTTTCCCTCTCGAAAAAGACATGCACCCCATTCTAGGGATACTAGTATCATTTGCATTGAGAGTATAGAATTACCAAGAAACCTCTACTCAAGGATCTACTCCCTGATCTCCAAGTCCTGCTGCCGCTTCAGCATCACTATGCTGATTGACAGGTGGGAGATGGCCTCATTCAGCCCATACTCTGGTATCTTTCCCATTATTGCTGTAAGGGTATTGTGTCTGTTGAACTGATACAGCTGAAGGATATGGAGCTACATCTTCATATACTTCCAATGGTAAACAAAAATGGAGCGTATTCTATTTACATCTCAATGGAGCTGTTGAGGAGCACAACAGATCCTGCCCTCTGAATCAGTTTTTAAAACAGGCTATGTCTAATAATGATGGCGCTCTTGTATCATTCCCAATATACTTTACAATACAAAAGACCCCTCCTTTTTGGCTAACCAGAGAAGAATGCTTTTATGTAAAAATGTTGTCATCCTGTCTAGAATTATTGCAGCTTCTCATTTGCTGCTGCTCTTCAGACTGAAATATGGCAGCTAATATACTACATTTTCCTAATGGAAAAATAAGTGCTCATGACAGTCAGGTTTATAAATATGTAAAAAAACAAAACAAAAACCCTTTTAATTGTTTTTAGCCAAACAGGCAGGTAATCAATAATATCAGACGTGACAAACATACTGGTGACGTGCACTGTAGTCAAAAGGACTGGCAAGAGATAAGGACTTCCTGTCAGCAGTGACCTATGCTAATTAATATTCAGATGCTGTCATTTTCCATGACAAATGGATTCCTTGAGCTATATTGATATAGTAGGTTAAACATTTAAAAAGTTAGGTTGAACTTTGACTTTAAATATTCATTAGAGCTAATTATGGATTTTATGACTACATGAATTACACTTTCTGAGTCATCATCGGCAATTTATTTTACATTTATTTAAAGCATTCTTCATAATTGCAATATTAGCTTTAAGCGCATTGAATGAGGTAATGCAGCAAATGTTTATTCTATGCAGTAATTATTTAAACCTTTGTTCCAAGCACTTCCCTGTAGTTGTTAAATTTGCACAAGTGAAATGACCTGTTTCTCAGCATGTAATTAAAAATTAAAGAGGCACATTGTTCAGTACTGTTTTAGAAATAGCTTCATATTTATTACAGTGCCAAGTTCAGATAGCAAGAGATGTTATGAGTATTGTCGTTGCTATGTTATCTTTTGCATGGAAAAATAAAATGTTTACCATACTTTAAAAATATTTCTTTTTATAGCTAGTTGAACAATAACATGAGCAACAGACTGTTGTCATGCTGCTCTGTGAATACTATTTGCATTCACAGAATATTTCATGTAGTCTCCAAAATGTATGAATCTTTGATGAATGATATTTTTTCCTACATATGTGTGTTGGTCTAAACAGACACTCCAATTGTGTAGCATAGATCGAGCTATTATTTTCAGTGGCATCCTCTGTTAAAATGAACAAATACATTTTTGGAACTCATGGGAACATCCAGGCTTTTTGCAAGTAAGGAATCACTGGGTTGCTGTCATTGTATATTATGAGAAATAAGAAAAAAATAAACAAGAAAACATATTCAGCAGTATAGAATTAATTGTCTTCTATCGTAAAAGCCCATAGTGGATGTATTTCACAAAATATATCCACTTACTTTTAATTTTAAGTAGCCATCCATCCTAAATGGCCTGACAGTTCCGTATAGTTATTTATAAAGTGTTTTTAGGATATAGGTATATAGGTATAGGTTTTTAGGATATAGGTATCAGACTAGCTGAGAGATGCAGATTGTACATGAGTTGGACCCAAAGTCCTGTTGCACTGGCAGTGGAGATTTCCTCTGACACAAATAACCTTCCTCCCCCCCTCACCCATTTTACCATGGTAAAGAATGGATGGCTGAGTTGGGTAATCCTGTTGTTACTTAAGCACAGAATCTCTCCTGATCAGGGATTTAAAAAAAGAGAAAAGAATACCAGAGATAAGTCAAGATTCTAGCCCAAGACCCAGAGTACAAAACCAACTTCAGGAGGTGTCCTAGAGTCACATTAGTACATATACTGTAGTCAAAAGTGAGATTAAAAACTTGAGAACTTCTATTATGTTACAATGGCAGCAAGCAAACATAGCCCCCAGAACTCCATAGAATAGTCAGGCACACTCACTTCAGTACTGGGGTTGCCATCTCTGATTTAGGAAAATCCTGAAGATTGAGGAACAAAGTTGGAGAAGAACAGGTTGCCAGTCCCCAGTTGGGAGCAGGGGATCCCCTGGTTTGGAGGCTCCCCTCCCCACTTCAGGGTTATCAGAAAGCAGGGAGGGGGGGGTTGCATGTCCACTGAGCACTCTCTTATACCCTAAGGAGACTGGACCCCATAAGGTATAATGGAGAATCAATCTGTTGGTATCTGGAGCTTGGGGATGGGGGCTGGTTTTTTGAGGTAGAGGCACCAAGTTCTCATCATAGCATCTGGTGCCACTCCTAAAATTTTTTTTTTCAAAAATATTGGACCAGGGGGTCCAATTTTATGAGCCCCAAAAGTAGGTGCCCCCGTCCTCCATTCTTTCCATTGAAGGGAAGGCATTTAAAAGGAATGAGGTCCCTTTAAATATGATGGTCAGAAGTCCCTTCAGAGTTCAATCGTGCTTGTCACAACCTTGCTGCTCACACGGCACCCTCCCAAAGTCTGCTGACTTCACCCCCAAAGTCCCCAGATATTTCATGAGTCAGACCTGGTAACCCTTGAGAGGAAAGGGAGATCAACAATGATGTACTGCCATAGAGTCCATTCTGTGAAACTGCCATTTCCTGTCTAGTCTATTATAATTCTGTGAGAACTCCAGGTTAATAACCTTACTCAGTACTATAGACCTTTCTGAATGCTGGTGCCAGCATGACATAGTTAAGAGCAGCAGCCTCTAATCTGGAGAACTGGGTTTGGTTCTGCACTCCTCCATATGAAGCTTACTAAATTATATTGGTCCAGTCACAGTTCTCTCAGAACTCTCTCAGCCCTACCTGCCTCACAAGGTGCCTGTGTGGGGAGAAGAAGGGGAGGCAATTGTAAGCTGCTTTGAGACTCCTTAGGTTAAAGAATAGCAGAGTATAACAAACCAACTCTTCTTCTTCCCTACTTCTTCCATTCTAAAGGTATTTGGGGAGGGACCCATTTGGTGTTGGGTAAGTTGCAAGCTGTACAGAGTCCATGTCCGATCGTATTACATGCATGGGGTTTATTCCAGTTGGAATGGCATCAAATGTACTTTGCTGTTTGTTCCGATATACAAAGCAGTGCTCTGCGCTCCTGCACATATTCAGAAGCATTCAGAGCTTCTGTGCAGATTGTGTCCTGTTTCAGAGTTGACCCTATTAATTGCACACATGTACATTAAGCCCCGTTGTTTCTGCTTGCTGAGGGGTCAGAGAATTCTTCTGGCCCCTAAGCAAGCAGAAGCAACAGTGTATGATGACAGCAGAATGAAGAAGGATGCAGCTGAGGCACCGGAGGCTGGTTAGGGGCTCCAAGTCAGGGGGCCCTGCCTAGTAGTCAGGGGGCTGTGCCCCCACAGGCCCCCTTGTAGCTATGGGCCTGCCCCCCAGTCACCTAAATTTCATGTGGTTGTACACAAACAACCTCATCTCCCCCCTCAGGACTGCCAGTTCTGTTATGTGTGAAATTTGGTAGCATGTAATCATATAACAGCTCTGAGTGAATGTTGGTGCCGGAATGGTGTAATGATTAGTGTACTGGAGTAGGATTTGGGAGACCCAATTTCAAATCCCAATTCTGCTATGAAGTTTACTGGTGATCTTGGGGCAGTCACTCTGTTTCAGCCTGTCCCCTCACAGGGTTGTTCTGAGGATAAAATAAGGGCAGGGATGATGCCCTGGTAGGTTTACCAGTTGCCTGTGGCTGGCAACCTGCCTCCCATCTGTTTTATTCCCCACACTCACTCTATAGAGCAGAGGGAGAAAAAAAATGGAGGAAGGAGAGATCATAGCAACTGCAACACTCTAGGAATTGCCCCAATATCTGTGATCTTCACCATAGATATTGGAAGAGATTCCTAGAACATCATGGATGCTGTGATGTCACTTCTAAACAATGTTTCCCTTCCCTAGGCTTTGCCTCAGATGTTCCCAGGTGTTGGTAGCTCAACACCGGCAACCCTGTGTCCCAGATAGTTTATATGAAAGGTAAGATAAAAATATACTAGGCAAATTAAATTCTGCATTAAATGCCAAATTATGCACTGGAGGAGGCAAGTGTAGAACAGACAGCCCTTGGTATATGAAATTTATATGAAACAAATAAATATCTGAAAGTAGACAAATTTCAAGAACATTACTATTTAAGAATTATCTGTTATTCTTAGGAAGTTAAAGGCCAAAATACCATTGTAGTATAAGCTGCTTTTATTATTGCTAATGAAATTATATTAAAGTATCAAGTGTTGGTCTCTGTTTTGTACAGCATTTTTTTTCTCATTCTGTCAACCTGGCCTCCTTTCAAAATCATTAACCTTGAGTCCTCAGTGAGAATGTCTGCTTGTGTTTCTTATTTGCCTCCTCCATGTATAAATGTACCCTTTAAAAACAAGAAAAAAAGAAACTAGAGCAAGCTACCTGGGTCACAAGAAAGTGTACTCATCAATTAAAAGTGTGACAGTGTTTTCTGTTGGATGAACTAATATGTCAAGGAGATGGGCAGGACCTCATGTTTGTGCTTTTGACAAATCAGCAAATGTTTAATCTCTAGATGTGCAGCTTCTCATAAATAATGCAGTAGTCAGTGAGCCAAAACTCGGTTGTGCCAGAAGGGAGCGTCTGTTTCCTTCTACCAAGCTTAGAAATAGGCAAAAATGAAACAAAATACTCCTTTTGCTTAAGAATATGTTTTCTTTCCCTTGATGTAAACATCCCATCAGAGGGACTGAGATTCCTTCCCTGTCACTCCCACACACAAATCATGAAGCTCTAGAGGAGGGATGTAGCTAAGTGTCAGAACACGTGTTTGGCACTAAGAAGATCCCAGGTTCAATTCTGGGCATCTATATTTGTCAAAGGATAGCAGGGCTGAGAGAAATCCGTCTGCTTGGAAAGCTGTCATCAATCAGAGCAGACAGTTCTGGGCTACATGGTCTGTATCACTATGAAGCGGGTTCATATATTCATTTGGATTTTAAACTCTAGATTGCATTGGATGTTTTCAGGTAATAATCTTCCGCTTTTTGTGGCTTTCCAAATTCTGTACATATCTGCCTACGTAAGAAGTTCTGATGATACAACCATGTAGACTGGAGCCCTGCTTCAAAGCTGTATGTACAAGGAAAATTCACATGGTGCCCTGTTCATGCACATTGAGGACCATGCGTGTTAGCAGAATTATGGCAAGCATATGCTTAGAGATTTTCAGTAGGGTTGCCAAGTCCCTCCGCCGTTGCAGCTGGGGACTGTTCTCTCTTGCGCACGAAGCCTCTTCTCATCATTATCTAACTTATTTAACTAATACCAATATGTAGCCCCCATTTGAGGATATCTAAATCTGCAGATCAGGGCCACACCAACTCCAAACAGATTTTCCTGCAGATTTGAAGACCTCCCCCCAAAAAACTTGCAGAAAAATCCCAAATCTTTTTAAAAGATACATTAGGGGGTTAAATTTTCTCCAGAATCAAAGTGTTGTCTGTGCATGCACAGATGACTCACTTACCTTCCTTCTTCAGGGAGCTGGGTCACAAGAAAGTGTACTCATCACTGGCAGCAGACTACAGGAGCCGCTTCAGGCCCAGCCACGACAGTGGGTGAAGTTGGGAGTTGCTCTAGGTCCTGCTGCTGCGGATGCCGGGGCCTGGGAGCCGCTTCAGGCCCAACTGCAGCAAATACCAGGAGTTGCTCCAGGCCCATCTGTAGTGGCAGCAGACTCGGGGAGCTGTACCAGGCAAGCAGCTCCCAGACACCACTGGCTCAAAAGCAGGTGGTGGGGCCTTGAGTTGTGCCATGCTTGTTGATGAGGGGATGGGATTCCCCTCCCCCCAGTCTCACTGCCCCCCCCCCACTTGTACTGTATATTATTTTACATAAAAATCTTATCATGGATTCTCAGTAATATTTTACCATTAAAAAAAATATTGAATTCATAGGAGCGTCTTTTTTTTCATGGCTTCCCAACTTTTGTTTGCCGCTGGAAAAAAATGGGGGGAAATCTTTGGAGAAGATGGGGGTGGCTAAATTTTCCTGTGTTTTTTTCTTGGACCTTTACACAAGGCCAGGATGGCCATTTAAAAAAAAAACTGTTTTGATTCCCACTGTACTCAGGTGCCTTGCTTGTTTTGTTTCTGGTTTTAATACTGATTTTTATGTGTGTGCGTGCCTATAATTTATTCTTTTTGTTGCAGTGTTTTCATCTTGTGAGCTGCCTTGAATAGGAGTCTGGAAAGGCAGCATATACATATTCTGAATTAAGAATAATAAATAATGTGTCTTTAGCAATAAATTTATTTAGATGGACAATATTCCCTTTAAACATCAAAGAAAATAAATAATTGATTTTATTGAATCCAAGTCAGTGAATTCTGCTTTCTGGACACCATTAAACTTAGTTCAGGTTTAACATTCTTGATAGCAGTCTATTTAAATTGTACCTCTTTTTTGTTTGTTTGTTTGTTTCAGGCACTGGGAAGCTTTTACTTTCTCCATGAATCCTTGAAAAACATTTACCAATTTGACTTTAAAGGTAAGTGTAAGCAGAAGTCATTAAATGTCAAGGCTCAAGAATGCTTGGCTCTCCTTCATGTCTAGTTTCTTCAGAACCATTTTGCCTGTTACACAGACTGTACTCGTGGAGTCACTACTAGTCCCAGCTGTCTGTTGGATGCACGTGAATGAAACTGTGTTTGCAAACAAATTTGTTATCATGATTAAAATATATTAGACATAAAACTAAAATGTGTGAAATGTCTCAAAAGATCAAATTACACATGATGCTGTACATACATGAAGCTGCCATATTGAATGAGACTATTGGTCCATCAAGGTCAGTATTGTCTACTCAGATGGATAGTAGCTCTCCAGGATCAGACAGAGGTATTTCAAATCACCTGCTGCCTGATCTTTTTAATAGGACATTTTGAGGATTGAATTTGGGACCTTCTGCATGCCAAGCAGATAGTCCTAGCACTGAGCCAACATTGGAGTTTCATATTCAAAACTCTTGATATATTTTATGGCAACTGCAAAAGGGGCAGTATAAATTGGGGATATGGTACTTGAGGAAAGTGACAAAGACATAAATGCACCCCTAATAAATATCCCTCAGCTTTAACCCCAGTAAGGGGGGGGGGATAAATGCAACTTGAGTACTCTCTTATTAAGGTTAAAAGAAACTGAAGAGTGCCAGGGAAAAAAAACCCAAGAAACCAAACACTGGACACTAGAGCATGTACTGCAGCTTTTCACAGTGATGGCAATGGCATGGATCCAATTTCCATGAACAGAAAGAAGGACAGTTTTTCAAATTACTTTTGCAGACCTCTGTTCCTGGAGTTGTGCTGTCTCCCAGTGCAGAGTGGATGTACATTTTGGGCTAGAGGGGGAGGCAAGGAAGTTGCACTCCAGGGACGAAAATCTCTTCTGTTTGCAGAAATTACCAGTGAACCCAAGACAGTGTTCAGAATAAGTTAACAAAGGTTCAGCATTCCAAGCCAACTGTGTGCCTTACGGTATCATATAATTAACACTTAGGCTAGAATCACATTTGCTGCATATAAAAAGCAAGATCAAGAGCTCTGAATGGAGATTTCTAACAAAGGCTAGATTTCATTTTTCTTACATTTTGTATACACTTTGTCGATATAACCAAATATTCTTTTCTCAAATTAATTAGAAGATTTACATTACGTTTTTTAAAATGTACAAAAGAAGTTGGATCATGTTAAAAATCCTTGGGGAGGGGGGGCTTGTGAGAGATGTCTGTACAGATTCCATTGCAAAATCTCATAAGCTTCATTTAGCTTATTAAGACAGGTCACATTATTCTCCATCTTTGTGCTGCATTTATATTAAACATCATTGAAACGGTATGTGAACTAATTGTCTCAGTTGTTCACTTTCATTATTCTTGTTCTCATCCAAGATAGATTGCCCCCTTTCTTGTAATTGAGGGTATGGAGGTCTTACTTTAGTGAAGGATTTGAATAGTAGTTTTCTGAGTATTGCATTTCATGGTTTAACTACCATAAATCCTTCTAGTCATCATTTTTGGATGTTCAAGTAAAACCTAAGTCTTAATGTCAAATACTCATCATATTATATTTATTCCTGAAAGAGACCAATGTAAATTGCAACACTGATATGGCACTTATAATGAGCAATTAACTTGTCTGTCTGCCTGGATGTTGAGCAATAATATGCTTATTCTTAATCATGTGAATTGCGAATGTACAATATATGCACTCAGGTTTAGTGCAAAGTCTGCATTTTGCACCTAATGGCCTTGAAGTCAAATTCAACCTTCACCCTACCATATGTGAAAAGACTCAGTTGGCAAATAAAGTTTGAAGAGTACATTTGTAGTTTAATAATTACAAAATTCTCTCACTTTTTAACTTGTTTAATGTTTAACTCACACAAATTCTAAATCACCATTAGCTCCTCTCCAGACCAATGAATACCCCAATGAATTTCAACATTTTTTTTAAAAAAAATCCTGAAGCAGCTTCCAGATTCATGATAGTCAGGCCCGGCCCTGGGGCGCGTAGCCTGCTGCCCCCTCCCCATGAGCACCCCAGATCCCCCGTGTCACCGCATTCCAATGCTGTGCTCCAGCTCCCACTCACAGGAGCAATGCTATCCTCCTGCTTCCCTGCTTTGGGGGGCAGGTAGTACTACAGTGTTCTCTTAATAGTGAGCAGGAAGAGGCTTCAAAGCCTGTTAAGAGAACTGCTCACTATTAAGGGAAGCAGAAGGATGGCATCGCTCCTGTGAGTGTGTCAGGAGGTGGCCTCTGGGAATGTCGCAGGGAGGAGGCGGGGCTGGCGAGCTAAGGAGGAGGGGAAGGGCCAGGCGGAGGAAGAAGACAGCAGGCGAGGAGAAGGGGTGGGCTCCTGAGGGGGGGAAGGGGTGGGTGGAGGAAGAGGATGGCGGGGAGGGGGGAAACCCCAGCAGAAAGAAAGGAAGAGGGCTGGCAGCAGTGGCGATGGGGGGAGCAAACTAGGCAGTTGTCTTGGGCACCAGGAGGGGGGAGCCCAATTTGGTGCCCCCCTTCCTGGGGCCCTAGGCAGCTGCCTAGTTTGCCTAGTGGACGAGCTGGCCCTGATGATAGAAATACTAACAATCTTACAATTAAAAAAATGTTAAAACACCACAAAACAAGAGTGTGGTAAAACTCTATCAGGAGTCAGAAATCCAAACCAAATATATGCTGCATCAAAACCTTTTGTTAAGAGCCATTTCCTCAAATCTGGTAGCAACCAGGGAACTAGTAAAAGGAGTGTGGGTAAAAAGAGAGAGGAGGAAACCAACTGGGGGCAAGTCTAAGCAAGTCTATTCAGAGTAAGTGTCACATTGTCTACTGGAGCTTACTCTCAAGAACATGTATTTAGGATTGAAACCTGAAGACCTGTGAGAAAAAAAAATCTGAACAAATAAAAACTGAACAGATTTGGTAGGAGATAAACAGTTGCAAGGAAGAAGTTCCAGAACTGGGGCACTACCACAGAAATACTTCATGAAGGGTGGGTCCAGACTGGCATTTTGAGCCGGCATACAGATGGCATGCGGGCGGAGCAAAAAAGTGCAACCAAATGCGCACATCTGCCACACATCCCACTCCTGCCCCCAGGCCGTTCCAGTCGCTCCGCAAAAAGCTACCACTTTTAAGGTGGTAGCTTTTTGCGGTGCTACTGGGATGGCCCTCAGATGGGTTGGGGGCAGGAGCGGGACAGGAGGCGGACATGCAGGTTTGGTTGCATCTTTTTGCTCTGCCCGCGTCCCATCTATGTGCCAGCTTAAAATGCCAATCTGGACCTAGCCGAAGTTGTTATTTCTGCCCTCGCATTAACTGTGAAGCTGAGAAAAGGAGATAAGTAAGGGGCCACACTGTATTATGCTAAATTTAGCGTAGTAAAGAAGAAAAGTTAAAGCAACCACTGTCATCACCTTCATTTCTCAGAAAAGCATTGGCACGTATTTCTTAAGTTCCACCAGAAAAAGAACACACATTTAGGTAAGAAGAAAGGACATTATGAAGAGGCAGAGGAGGAAGATAGAAGTGGTGGCAGAGAACCTGAGACAAACTGTTAGTTGAAACCTAATGGATCTGTGGAGGTTTCCAGTTGAAAGAAGGATTATGTTCTCCTTAACCTGGTTCCCATCTCTGTTTATACCCAAGTCGTCTACATTTTGGGGTGCCTTTAGCTGAGTCATGGGTGGGACAGAGTAAACATGCTATAAAGTGGTGTGATAGTCCAGCAAGGTGTGGCAATACATATTCCAGGTATAGAATATGGGGCATGTGTGCATCAGGTATGTACCATCTTTTGCATCATTGTATAAGAATTTTGTTGTGATTGCTGTTTATTCCAAAACTGTATAAGTAGAACACAAATATTCTTTTTTCATGGATAGCTTTTACAATATGAGCTTCAACTAAATTTCTATTGAGCAGAACTATTTAGTTTATTATATTATATTAATCCATGTATGCACAAATATAATTGCAGTTACTTTACTAAAATGTTCTTATTTCTTTCTAGCTAAGAAGTACAAAAAAGTGACGGGAAAAGAAATCTACTCAGATACATTAGAAAGTACACCTATGCTGGAAAAAGAAAAGTTTCCACAGGACTATTTCCCTGAGGTAGGTTTAGACAAGCAAAGATTTAAGAGGCCCCCAAAGAACTTGATTCTGGTACTGTTTGCTGCATAAATAACCAAGGTGTAGTAGTTCTTGAAATGTGGAGTTGTAAGTAGCTATAATCCCTTCAATGGAATGGCTGCAGTCCAACTTTTGGGCCTAACAATTTCTCTCAGAACTACAGTTTTCTTCACGTATGATTGCTAGTGTGCCCATTGTCAATCAGGTGACCCAATCCTAACATTTTAAGCAATACACGCTTAAATAAATTAGGACACACAGTAACTTTTTGCAATTTGAAGGCTTCCAAAGGGTATTTAACCCTTTCTTGGCAAAGGAAGGACAAGATTAGGATTAATATTAGTTAGTATTAAGATGGAGGGGAGGGGTTGTGGAAAGGCTAGCCAGATTGAATCTGTTCACAAGTACAATGGAGACATTCATGATCTAAAACTTAGGCTGAACTAGGTGGAGAAAGGGGAAAAGCTGAGGGCCTAGTAAGAGAATGCAGGAAATTAGCGAGGACCAGAGCTTTTTTGTAGCAGGCACTCCTTTGCATATTGAAGCCACACCCTCCTGATGTAGCCAATCCTCCCGGAGTTTACAGTAGGCACTGTACTAAGGGTCCTGTAAGCTCTTGGAGGATTGGCTACATGAGGGGTGTGTGGCCTAATATGCAAAGGAGTTCCTGCTACAAAAAAGCCCTGGCGACGTCTAGGTTGTCATGGAAGCAGTTGACCTGAAGAGAAAGCTGTGCTCATTCAACTGTGTTCATTCATTCATGGGATGGTGGAGCAGGACAAGATGCTGCTGGTGTTATTTTGGCCCAGGTCAGACTTACTTAAGCTGTAAAGTAGAGGTGGTACCTTGATACAAAGGGCTTCTTCCCTACTCTTAGAAGGTTTAGAACAGGGGTGTCAAGGATATGGCCCGGGAGACGAATCAGTCCACCGAAGGACTCCTATCAGGCCCCCAAGCAACTGGCTGTCATCTGCTTCCTTCTCCCTCTCTCTTGCTTCCTTCTGCATCACAGCTTGCTTTGTCAGGCTTGCTCAATCACACAAGAGCTACGGAGCAAAGCCACTATTTTCTCCGTTGCTCAAGGCTCCTCCCTTGGGAAGGAAGTGGGGATTAACAGCTTGCTTTGCCAGGCTCAATCACACAGCAGAGCTACTAAGCCAAGACTTTCTTCCTTCTATTGGCTGAGGCTCCTTCCTCTCCTGGTCCCTGGGGAAGGAAGGGAAGAGCCAGAGCTTCCTTTGCCCAGTTCTCTGGATCCCATGGGAGAGATACAAAGAAAGCACCTTTAAGACCACAAGTGCTAATGTTTTAAGCATGTTTTATTTAAGCTTTTAAAAAATCTTCGGGTTTATGTCCCTTATAAAGTTTATATATCTACTACCTAGCATTATATTTTATGACACACATGGCCTGGCCTGACAAGGTCTCTTTTATGTGCGATCAGTCCCTCATAACAAATGAGCTCCCTATTTTGGTTACATCAATAGTAAAGTAGAGTTCTGTAGAGCTTTCATTATTTTTTACTTTAGCATAAGCTTTTATTTTCGCAAAAGGGTCCATAGACAAAGTTATTCCTTGAGCTGCCAGAAGACTCCTCTTTAGCGGCAGACTAGCATGGCTGTTCCTTAGAAGTTACTATATCAACATCTTTTGGGAGGTGGAAATGAGCCTCTACGATATTTTTAGTCATTTCAAGTAATAAGCTTTTTTGACTTTGATTCTTGATTATGAGAGAGATTCTTTGATTCCTGATTCTGACAATGAAGGTCTGTGGCTCAAAGACAGAGCTTCTGCTTTACATATGAAGAAGGTCTCACGTTCAGTCCCTGGTACCTCCAGTTAAACAAAAACAGCATGTACAGATGATGCAAAAGACTTCTACCTGGAACCCTGGAGGGCCACTGCCAGTCAGAGAAGACAGCACTGTCCATGATAGAGCAAAGGTCTGATTCAGTTATCAGGCAACTTCATATATTCACTTATCAGCCTCTTTGGGCACTGTTTATGGCCAAAAGGCAGGAAGACATAAAAAGACATGTAAAAAAAAAAAGCAACAGATGAAGTGCACAGATGAAATACGTCTATTTTGTTTTGCAGATTTTGGGAATAATAGTTTCTGATCAAAGTAAAATTATACACTTGATGATTCTTTGTTCAAAAAATAGATTTTGAGCTCAAAAAAGCACATGCACTACTCCATTAAGAATAAGATCATTTGTGATGGATGCCTTTAACCCTTCCTGTAGTACTAAACCTAACTCTCTATATTAACCTACTTGGCTCTGCTTAGATGTTTGTGATTAAATGAAACCTACCTCAGCAGCTGTACAAACAATGGCACTATTGTATGCTGAGTCAGCAGAATTCACATCAGCTTGGTTGTGTGCATTTAAACTAGATTTTTAATGTAAAATTTGCATTATTTGGGGGGGGAGTTGTGGGAGGGTTTGCCCTTAGTTTAAGACTGATTTCCTTTTCTTTTTTATTACTACCGCTTAAGGATGATCTAAAAGTAATTACAATGATTGAGGCATAATGCAATTCAAAATAATTACAGCCCACTGCATATAAAAGTAACAAAACTTTCTCTACTGATTTATGGGTCCTCTTGGCTGGGCATGAATCTCAAACGATGCCTTTGGGAGCAACACTCCAGATAATGTTAGGTCATTTTTAAAAAGCAGATTTGTGTAGTCTATCAGGGCTGAGTAATTTTGCCCCCCCAGTGAGAAATTGGTTGTTATCATAGATCACCGATACTGCTCAAAGCTCTTGTGAAAGATGAATTAATTTCACTAATGCTTTAATGCAAACCTTTCATGGGGAGGGCTGTATGGTGATAACCTTACTGCAGGCTCCCCTTTCTCAATGATGATTTATGTTGTCTTTTAGTAGATGAAACTGCCTGTATTCACAATCCGTCTGCCGGCTAAAGGAATCCTATTAACAGGAAACCTGGGGAGAGACTTAATATTGTAAAAGGTGAAAGCTGTTGCACTTCTTCCTTGGGATGCTGAGTTGCCCTATTCTAAAATCAAGATAATGCAATATTGTAGACTACAGATAGTCTTGGAACAGCTTTGATATTTGCTGCTCACTTACAGGAAGATCTCCTGCTTCTGAGAAGGATTATTGTTTGAAAGAGTGCAGTCAGAAGCAAAACTGGAGCTTGGAATGGCAAGTTTCAGCCTTCTCTCCTCTAAGCTTGTTATGAGCCTGAGCCATATGCTCAAAGAGAGAGAGGGAGGGAGGGAGATGAGAGAGAGAGAGAGAGAGAGAGAGAGAGAGAGCTCAGGCGGACTTGTAATGACCATACCTCTACTGTCTTGTTATGACCATACCTCTACTGAGATTGGAAGAGGATACAGATTGCAGCAGTGGAGACTGAAAGCTCTGCCATAGGAACTTCCTCAGGTTTTCTCTGCTGAATTCATTAAGAGAAATAGAAAACAAGGGTTCCCAGCAGCAATGGACTCTTCTGGGCAATAGACTGAGCCAGGATGCACTGAAAATTAGAGTTGCCACAGCAGTTAAACTTGGGAGCATCCACTGAGGACTGAGAGTCCTGAACATGTAAGAAGGATGCCTCAACCATCAGCCCTCCTCATTGCCAGTTTCCCTCTCCCTCCCTGTTGCAAGATATATTTGGGAAGAAAGGTGAATTAGTGATAACCAGGGCTTTTTTTCGTAGCAGGAACTTTTGTAGCATATTAGGCCACACACACCCTAGAGAATCATAGGTCGTTTTCGCACTCACCTCCAGCCGGCGCGACCCCCCTCTTCACCGCGCAGGATCTGCGCGGATTTCGCACTAAATGCCGCGGAGCAGCCTTTTGCGCCGGAAACTCCCGTCGCAAAAGCCGCTCAAACGTAAATCGCCAAAAAGCAGTTTGGCATTTGAGCGGCTTTTGCGCCGGGAGTTTCCGGCGCAAAAGGCTGCTCCACGGCATTTAGTGCGAAATCCGCGCAGATCCTGCGCGGTGAAGAGGGGGGTCGCGCCGGCTGGAGGTGAGTGCGAAAACGACCATAGAGTTTCCTGCACAATGCAGGAAGTTCACAAATACCTACTCCCTGATGTAGCCAATCCTCCAAGAGCACACATGCCTCTTAGTACAGTGCCTACTGTAAGCTCCAGGAGGACTGAGTACATCAGAGGTTTGTGGCCAAATATGCAAAGGGATTCCTGCTACAAAAAAAAGCCCTGGTGATAACAGAGTGCTGGTGACAGCAGTGAGCCAGAGAGGAACTCTACTGGCTCATGGCCTTTTTGAACTTTTTTCTAAGAGTTTCCCCAGAAAGTCTGGGAAGACAGAGCAAATTAGGAAGCAAAGTAGATGCCCATCAATAGTGGGAATTCATTTTCTATATAAATTTTCTATCTAAGAGAACGTTTTAACAGAAGTGCTCTTAGGTATTCCTCCAGACCCAGAAAAATCTCTGTTGTGTTAGGAACCGACATGAGAGCAATACATCTAGGTGGAATTCAGTAGCCCTATTATAAAACTTACTAAATAGGAATTCATTTTTTTAGAAGAGTCACGTTTTCAACTTTTACAGTAAATGTACAATCTAAGCACCAATTAGGAAAATAAATGCCATGAACATGAAAGCATAATTTTGTCTAGCTGGTTAATTCCTATGAGAATATTATTTATACTCTATGCTTAAATTGATTTGATGGAGGCAGTTTTGTTTATTTTTGGAGAAACATAATGACAGGAATATTGGTAGGTAATATGAAATATATAAACGCACAAGGGCTTGCAGGTGATATTTGTTTTTTTTCCCCTTCTCCTTTCTTCCTCTTTCCCTTCCCCGAAAGTTTCCATAGCCCCTTCCCTTTTCCAGTTTTCTTTTCTGCTTCCCACCTACTTTCAAATCTGTATTTATCTGATCCCAAGCCGCCCTGAGCCGCTTGGTCAGGGAGGGCGGGATACAAATAAA
The DNA here is from genome assembly GCF_032191835.1 of Heteronotia binoei. NCBI lineage: Eukaryota > Metazoa > Chordata > Lepidosauria > Squamata > Gekkonidae > Heteronotia > Heteronotia binoei. Next base: position 43,335,455 of record NC_083228.1, on the reverse strand, counting down.
ATGTATCTATCTATCTATCTTATCTTCAGCTTTTCCTCCTTCCCATCCCATGGCACACCCTACCCATGAAAATTATGGCCCAGTTGCACAGTGGGGAATGCCTAAGGAGTCGCAGGAAGCACCTTGTTTCCCCTTGTGTCCCTCTTCCCAAACTATTTCCTTCTCCTCTAAAATTATTTTCTCCTACCCCTTTTACATCACATTGGCAAACATGGCCAACTAGGGCCAAGCAGTTGACAAAGTAATATGCTCCATTTACTTGCCATATCATGCCTGTTATATTTTACTTTTGCTGTTCTTAAGGAAAATATTTCAATACAACAACTTTGTATGCAAATCATGTATCTGTACCAATGGTGTGATCTCTCTTTCTATTTTCTGGTACTTTATGTTGATTTTTGTTTTTGTTTTTTTCCAGTGTAAATGGTCCAGAAAAGGCTTCATACGAACAAGGTGGTGTATTGCTGATTGGTATGTAATGTGAAATTTATTTCACAATGCTTCTTGCATGCTGCATTGTGCAGATGTTAAACTGGGAAAAGGGCCCTAAAAGTTTTGAAGTTTAGCTGTGGTAGAAATAGTAGATCATGCAATATCTTGCACAGAATTCCATGTTGCTTTCTGTGTCACAAATTTATTTTGAAACAATATGGCATAGATATCTGATTTTAGAGATTGTATTAGTTCTCCACATGATGAGGAAAGTTATTTTTTTCTCCAGTAAGTTACAGTGCATATTAACTGTTGCATTTTTAAAAAGTATATTCTTCTTCTTGTGCCTATGAAGTAATAGCTTTGATTCAATATATAATAAAATAAATGGTTCTCACTTTGGGCAATGGATAGTGAATCTGTCATTTATAAATCTGGAGTTTGTAACTGTTGATTTATCTGTTATAATTGCATACTGGAACACTTAGAAAAACTGTGACCGTGCACTAGTCTGAAAATTCACTCTTTTCGTACACCTTTTATATCTGCCTGTTACTTATGTTCTCAGTTGTTCTACCTCCCCCTCCCCCAGCTTCTCATGTCACTACTCTTCCATTGTCAGTTTCTCCTTTTACCAATCCTCTCTCTGCATCTGCTCCCCCCCAACTCTTTTTTCCTTCGCATTTTCCCCACCTTCACCAGACCTCACTCTCTTCCTATCTCTGTTATTATTATGGTCTTTTCTTTGACCCTATCTCCTCACCTACACCTGCTTTCCAACATATTCTCCCCTCCATTCTCATCCCTTTTCTCCATCTTTTTCCCCTTGTCATTTTGTGAGGGTTAGCTCCCTGGTGTTTTTTAAGTATTTATTTTTCATTTTCACACCAGATTTGCAAAAAGATATACCTTAGCCCAGTGTGGTCCCCCCTTGTTGTTTTTAAGCACAGAGGAAGAAATACTTGACTATTAAATATTTGATTACTATTAGATATTTGATTATCCATATTATGTTTGCTGTTTCCTTTTTTCTAGTTTTGGAAAATTAGGGGCAATCTTTTTTCTTTGGGGGAAGAGAAGACTGGAGGCTACTTAGATCTTTGCTGCTCTCTGTTTACATAAAAGTTGATCAGATCGTACAGAACGACATAAGCAAAGACACAGACATTACTAGCAAGATCAATATAGCACACCAAAATCAAACCACAGTCTAAGCACAGCAGGAGACAAACAGTTGCTCTTTTTTTTAAAAAAAAGCTATATACTTTGTGACTAAATAAACTTGGTTTCATTACCATTGCTGCTTGGAGGTGGAGGTTGTATTTTTGCTGAGATAGGTTGAGATTAAGTGCTGCATTTTTGAACTATATCACACTCAGGTGTTGCAAAGCGAAATTATGTGTTGATTAAAATTCATAACCCCAACTTTTCCAAGCATTTCTCTAGAATGCATATGTCTTATAGTTCGGATGTTACATATATGATATAATGCATTCGGATAGTGTCCATATAAATATGGAAATTGTAGTGCTGGAAATGTTGCAGCAATGAACAACAAACAAAAGTTTGTTGGGGCATTTTGCCTTCTAGAAGGGGAATTTGATCTTTTAAGGGAAAATGGCTAAAGAGGGACATGATACACATTTATAAAATTATGCATTGGATAGAGAAAGTGAACAGAACTTTTTCTCCTTATCCCATTATTAGAACTTACAGTTATCTAATAAAGTTGATGAGCAATAAATTCAGAACACACAAAAGGTAGTACTCAAAGAGCAATTAACTTGTGGAATTCATTGCCACAGGTTGCAGTCCTGGCTACCAGTTTAGCTGAGTTTACAAGGGCATTAGATAAATTTATGGTGGACAGGTCCATCATTGGCTGTTGGCCACAATGACTCAGTGGAGTCCTATGAATATCACTGCTGGGAGGCAATAGGGAGGCTTTGGCCTCCATTCCCTGCATATAAGCCTTCAGAGGGCATGTCATTGGCTACAGTGGAAAACAGGATGATGAACTAGATGGACATTGGTCTGATCCATCACAGCTGCTTATATGTTCTTATCACTTTAATTCAGGTATCCAAGTACTCCATAAGAATTTTTTGTGTGCCTTTTAAATGTAATATGGGAAATAGCCCTTTATTATTATTATTATTATTATTATTATTATTAGTAGTAGTAGTAGTAGTATAGTAGTTTATTTATATTCTGCCCATTCCCCTGGGGGCTCAGAGTGGAGAATTTATAGAATTATGACGTTCTGTTATATTTTTCAAGTTGGAAAAGCAGCCTCAAATGACACCTATAGCACCCTCAAGCACTGATATTTGCAGTGCAATCTTAAGCAGAGTTGGCTTTGATGAGCTCCAAAAGGTATAATTCTGCTTAGGATTCCATTGACGGTTGTTCATTTCTTTATCCTTTCTTCATGGGAGTATCAATAGTGCTTTTTTACAATTTAATACTTTATTTCCACAGGCTCTTTGTTTACAAATTAAATTTATAAATTTAATGATCTGTTGATGTTTGTGGAATTGTCATGTGAAATGTCCAGGAGTTTTAAAATATCATAATTTAGCAAATTTTGTTGGCACTTTGGGACAGGAAAGCAGGTATAAAGTGAAAGAGCAAGATCCAGGCACATTTCAGAGGGGTTTTTTCAACTTTATATAGGAGTTTTGTGTTATGTCAATAAAGGTTGTTATTGTTGTTATAGGAGTTTAAAAAATGGAGAGTCAGCAATGACTCAGTTGCTGCTCAGTAAGCCTAAACATTTTCCTTCTTCCTGTTTGTCCTTACTTTATTCTGAGCCAGTCTTTTCTTCCTTTTGTCACAGTGCCTTTGACTTGGTAAACATTCATCTTTTCCATGATGCTTCCAATTTAGTTGCTTGGGAAACAAGTCCGTCGGTTTACTCAGGAATAAGGCATAAGGCCCTTGGTTATGTACTTGCCAGGTAGGTAGTTAACTCTTAGCTTCTTTTATCCCCGTTTTTTAAAAAAAAATGTTCTGGAATTTTTAAAAAATAGAGATTGTTGTCATTTTAAAAAAATGTATATGGCCTCTATGAGTGAAAATGCAGAGAATAAACAGTTATCACAGGTGCCCAAAAATGAGTGATGACATTAAAGACACAAAATGGAGAAGCTATTGAGATCCCACCTAATGCATAAACCAATGATAGAAGAGATCTTGCACTGTTTCCTGAAAGTCAACACTTAGAACAATTGAGGACAGGCAAGTTAGTCTGCGGAAGGAAAACCAGGCATATCCAGCAGCACATCTTCAGTCCACAGCCAATGGAAAGCAATGGAAATCCCACTAAATACACAGACACACACATACTTTCAAGTTGAAAATTCATGGAAGTTGAACACCATATTTTAATTTGTTAGTGACCCCAGCACATCTTTAGCCTTGCTGTGGTGCCAACTTCCTTCTCTTTAAAGGAGTGGCTTATTGGTTTGGTGTTGGCCTTCCACAAGTGGAAGATGCCTTGTGCACCCTTCTTACACAAGCAGAACTTGTGTGCACGCATTTGTGAGTGTTGACTGTTTGCCTCGTTTCCTTCCATTCTGTATATCTTTTGATCCAACCCACTATTTCTGCTTTATATGTGAGAGACTGAGAGTGGACTTTTAGCTTGCTGGAGGCCACATGGGAATCTGTGGCTGCATTCTGGGTACAAACTGTCACTTCTGTAGGTCTTCAAGCACAACATCGACATTGGATCTAGGCTGAAACTGTATCTGATAAATGCTTAGCGAAATACAAAAATGTATGGTCAGAATGTGTTACCCATCTGTGTCTCTATCTTTATTTCGCAAACCTCAATTTTTCTTCCAAAATTTTCATTTTAAATTCTTTAATAGTAACTGTAAAATTAATGTTTTAATTATTGGCGAAGTTGCTCACTTTTCTATGCTCATAATAATTGCTATTGACCTGCTGGGTGATTGCCGTTAAGAGAAGAAAAGGGATGGATTTCAAAATATTTTTAAAGGATGTTGCATGTGTTTTAGTTTGCTTGTCTGAGTCATGTGGTGCTATCTTGGTACGTGTACCCCTCCAGCTTTTTGTTTTGAGAGGCTACTGATTACTACTTTCTCCAAAATCTTGGAGCCAGTTCAAACTAGCATTGCAACAAGTAATTTTTGCATGTGGGATGGTTGGTCTTGCCCAGCTCTAATTTGTTTTTAATTGAATCTCTGTGGTCCACCTTTCTGTGTCTAATTTACAAAAGAAGAATGCATACTCTGGAACTCTCACCACAACTAATCCATGTTAAGTGAATCTGCATTGTCATAAAGGAACATCAAAGTGGCTTTCTGGGTCAGATCAAGGTCCATCTAATTCAGCATTCTTTGCAACAATCCCAGTGACCAGCAGGCATTCGATGGCCTGCCACAAATGAGCCAATGGCACAGTACTACACCATGATCTCCCTTCAGCCCACCCTTTCTCTCATGTCATGTTAACAGGCTATTAAACCAATCAGGTGCTGCTACTTTATGTGCAATTGTAAATATTTTTCGAGGGGAAAACATTATTTTTGGATTTGGGATTTCTTTCTCTCATTCTGCTTTTGTTATTGTAAAGTGCTTGTGTATTATTTATTATTTTTTGTCTGCTTCCTTTGGAGGCTCTTGGATACTTCCACAATGCCCTGGCAAGGGTAGTGAAATCGCCTGGCTGCAACAGTGTTAACTGTAGGTCAAAGATGTCACAGTGGTATATCATTAGAATGTGACATTGCCAAACCCAGTGCTAGCTCTCCTGCCTTTTCAGGGAAAAAAGAAAACCCTCAATTTTCAGTGGCACTATCACTGTGGGTTTGCATTCACATAGATTGTTCATTTTGAGAGAGCAGCCAGCCGCAGATCCGGACCTCCGTAGTGAAATGATGGGCTGCCCAGCACAAAAGGGGAGTTCTGTAAGAGCAGTGAATAATGGGAAACCCCTTTCATCAGCACAGCTAACCTTTTGGCAGCCACCAGCAAACTCTATTCTGATCTGCTGATTGGGGAGGACAATACACTGAAGCTCACTTTGAATGAATGCTACCACCAACAGTGCCCCCATTCAGAAGGTTTTGGGAACCATCTTGGACCATTGTCTACCATCACTCCTTCAGACAGTAGGAAAAGGGAAAGTGAGAGCATCTATAGGAAAGAAAGTACTTCTTTTCTTGGCTTTTAATCTCCCTTTAAAGCTTCATAGATCTACATTTCCAGCTGAGCTACAGGAGCGATGCGGTGCCAGATAAACACAGAAGAGAGAGGTTTCAAGCCGGGCCTTTAAATCCCCTTATCTGCATGCCCTAATAATGCAGATTTAGTGCTGTTAAAACCAGAGGCTGATAAGTCTTTTCCTCTAAAGCCTTTAAACTGCTAAAGAGTATTTAACAGCAATGCAGTTCAAGCTCTGAGAACAATACAGAGAAGGAAAAGAGTTTAATGAGCTAAACCTTCACTGAATGAAACCCAAAACATCTTTTCACAGTTGATTTAAGTCGCTGTGGGAGTAAGTGAAACAGGTCCTGTCTGCTGGAGGCATCTTGGATGGTGTGAACACCAGTTAATTACCCCTGTTTATGCAAGATTGAAGTGATCGGCATAGCCTGCTTTCCATCTTAATTATTTACAAAAAAGAAATGAATGCAAATTGACTTAATGGATACAAGCACGATCAAAAGAGTTGTGCCTGCAAAAATAAATTCATACACCCTGTAATTGGTTGTTTTGTATCTGAACCATTGTAAATCGTTAAATCTTTGGGAGGGGGTTACAAAAGTTAAGATTAATATGGTTCTGTAGAGAATGACATTCTTTCACCCCCACTATGGAGCAAGTGCAAATAATTGTTTTGTTAGTTATTAATTACTAATATGGATGCATGTAGCATATTTTAGCTTTACCAGTTTAAAAGTAGTTTGAAGGATTTTTTTTTAAAAAAAATAAGGATTGCTGTGATTTTCCCAGAACCTTCTGTAGAACATTTGTGTTGCATTTTGTCTTTATCCTTCTCATTTTGCATACTATTAGCCACAGATGTTTGAGGGATAAGTGAATGTATAGCTCTGGAAACAGAAGATGCTTGCCTCAAACATTCAGACATTTTTAAGTACAAAATGTTGCTCTATTAATAAAATTGGGTCTGGAGGGAGAGAGGAATTCTATGCATCCAAGATATTTTCACCAGAGTGAGAACTGAACGATTGGATCCTATGTGAGCATTCATTCAGCATTCTGATAAGAACCAGGATGGCGAAAGATTATCCCAATACGGTAGCTATGTTAGTTTATTGCAGCAACCCTCCCCCCCCCCCAAAAAAAAGAAACAGAACAAAAACAGAAGCTCAGTGGCATCTTAAAAACTAACATTTGTTCCCGTTTAAGCTTTTGTGAGACTGAGCTCAGATCTTCAGACACTTTAGAAGGAATATTATCTCTGAAGAAGTGAACTCAGTTTCACAAAAGTTTATGCTGGAAAAAATGTTGTTCGTCTTTAAGGTGCTAACAGACTTTTTGTTTTGGTGAAAGATTAGCCAGATGCTGCTCTGGTTGTGCCAGTCTCTGAAACATCCTGAAATTATCCAGAGGGAGTATTTTCTCCTCATTCCAAAGTGACAAAGTTCTTCTGTTTTTTTTTCCTTTGAAATGTAGCTGGGCCTAGTTGAACTGAAACACTTTTTACATTACAACTGTGAAATCTTGGCATAAAGCCCCCCTTTGTGACCTTCATTATTTTCTCACAAATATAGTCCATTGTCACATAGCTGAAGTTAATTTGATCAACATTGGGACATTTAACTTTTATGTCTAGTCAAAGGAGCTGTTTCATGCTCATTTTGGGTATTCAAAAGAAATGATTGCCAGAAAAATAATGTTACTATTAACAATTCAAAGCAATTAGTTTCCCAGGGTGAAGCGATGTGATGCACAGGCTCCACACAGCAATTCTTTGTCATTTTATGGATGCTCATCAGTCAACTGTCACATTTTCTCAAAGACCCATCCAATCTAAATGTTTCTCTTTGGGCTTTTCCCAGAACTAACAGCTGAATGAGCAGAAGAAAAGCCACTTCGTTTCTAGGCAGAGGCAAACCTTGTGTTAAAGATCTAGGTCATTTAAGAAATGCAAGAAGTTGGAGTGTTTGTAAACACATCTTTATTCCCGTTATATATAAGATTCTTTTTTAAAAAGAAAATCTGACCTAAGCCATGTTTCTTAACAGCAATTTAATGAAACCATAAACAAGTGCAGAGACGCAATCTCTTTCACGTTATGCTGTAATTTTAACAATTCCACTTTTCATCACACAAAATAAGATGACTATTTTAATTAAACTCTTTGAGCCCACCTAATTAACATGTATTGTCCCTGTCTTGTGTCTGTTCCTTTACAGGAGAATTGCAGAGACTAGTACAATATCCCTCAAAATATATCTCTTGAAATGATTTCTTTATTAAAAAACTGTTTGTGCTCTGGCTTTTGATCCAAGCATCTACACACATTTTATTTTAAAGGCTTCACTATAAGTGTGACAGGTGGTACAGTTAAAATTACACCAGCAACACAGAAGCCAATGAGAGTGTGCTCTGAACCAGCCAATGGGAGCCGTGGATTAGGGAACAGGATGCAGTTTAAGATTTAGACAGTTAGAGTGTAATCCAATTGAAGGCTGGGTGTTGATAGCAAAAGAGAAGAATCTAAAAAAGGGGTTCATGTAACAGGAAACTGGGATAAGAGAGTTCTGTAGTTGGAAACTGTAACCTAAGGGTGGCATGAACTATTTAAATATTGCCAACTCGCTTCTATATTTTTATTGTTTATATTTATCTCTGTGTGTACTTTTCTAAAGTGAACCATTTTGTCCCTATAAGTTTATTTTATCACTCAGTAACAAATCTAGGCTTGGCTGGGTTGATACCAGACCCAAATTCTGTCTCCTTGAATCTTAATTCCCACGTGGGATTCCTCAATATACTGGAGAAGGCAGAGATACTGATGGAAAACCCTTTGGGGTCCTTTGAAGACCCAAAAAATCATCACAACGTTTAAAGCATCCTTACTAAAACTAAAAATGTTGGGCATCGAAGCAGCGGATGCTCCATAGACTACCACAAAAAATGTGAATTCAGACATATCACCTCAAACATACTGAAAAACCACCCTTGCCTGATGCCTGTCTGCCTCCAGGGACATATGCTAACTACCCTAGGGAGGAAGTTCGACAGTCATTGCATCACGGTTAAAGAAGATACATGTAGTTAGCTAACACACTTCCATATTAGTTACTTAACTTATCCCGTACTTGTCAATTATCTAGTTACTTTCCACTTGTGAATGCCAGATTATTTTTTCTCTCCTTTTGTCTTTTGCCAGACAACCTTATAGGTGCCTGCTTTTATGCATTTATTTATTTTGCCATCAAGTCACAGCTGATTTATGGCGCCCCATTGAGTTCTCAAGGCAAGAGATGTTCAGAAGTGGTTTGTCATTGCCTGCGTCTGCATTGCAATCCTGGTATTCCTTGGTGGTCTCCCTTCCCAAATATTGACTAGGGCCAGCCTTGCTTAGCTTCCGAGATCTGATGAGATCAGGCTAGGCTGGTCAATCCAGGCCAGTACTAGCTAAAAATTAATGCATGTTTATTATTCATGTGATATAGACAAACTGAGTCAGAAGCTAAGCAGGGCCAACCCTGTTAGGTACTTGTATGGAAGACCTTGGAATACCAGGAGTGGGAGTCAGAGGCAGGCTGTCAAGCCACTTCTCTGAATGTCCTCCATGTCCCAGTAGGAGTCTCCAGAAGTCACCATGACTTCCAGACATGTATATATACACACACACTGCAAAAAATACCAAAAAAAACCAGATATAGACAAACTGAGCACAATCCTTTTGTTAGAGTTATACACCCTCATTCATACCAAACAATGTTTACACAACAGCACTGCAGAAAGCATTGCTATCCTTGAGTTGGTGAATCCTGTACATTTATGCTAATCTGGTACAAGGTGCCTTCCCCAGATGCAAGCAGCTCTTTTGCTGGCAGAAGAACCTCTTCCATCAGAGGAAGACACTTTGTGCCAGTGGAAATAACCACCTGGTGAAATGGATCTGTGGATGGATCTGTTTAAAGAACATTGTGACTAACTATGCATAGCATCGCATAGTTAGAGAATAGTCAACCTGAGTTTGCAGTGAAGTACAAAAGAGAAAGCCGCAGGACAATCCTGTTCATACCTTGGAAAGAGTGATTAGGGTTTTTAGTATAATTGGGAATAATTTGACAACTCTTTCATAGATGCTGTGAGAGATTCTATATATCTATGTCATGACCTTTTGCTGGAGTGAGTGGACTTTTTCACCTCACCATTCCTCCAGAAATTGCTTGAGATCCCTGAAAAGCTAGTATTGAGTTCAGGGGCTGCAGTGAGCTGGGAAAATGGTAAAAATTGTACCCGCCTTATGATTGGAGCAATGGAAGCGCAGAGGAAATGGAAATTATTTCACCCAGATGCTCCTCTTAATCACAGCCTCCTAGATGTGTTGCTTCCCCCCCCCCCCAGGTTTGGTCCCACAGTCTTAGAGTCAACTTTTCCTGAGGTGCTAGGTGAAAACAGAAGTTGAGGGGGAAATCTATCATGAGTACCACTCCTGCACTTGTACTTAATGGAATCCAGCCCACTGTTATTCTAAACCTGCAAAAGTGGGCCTCCCTGTTTGGATATTCTTGCTGGAACAAGGTTGGCTGGAATCCTGCTGGATTGCTTGAGATGGTTTCTCCTTGTTTCTATTGGAGCGGCTAATGGCTCTAACAAACAGTCCCATATTCAAGAACAAATCTATGGCTCAACACAGCAGTGGCTCTGTTTTCTACTCGTGGGATTTTTGCTCTCTGTGAAGTTTCCTTAATAACTGTGAACAGCACATTTATATCTATAGACTATGTATTTATAAGCATTCTGCTGTGGGGAAACAATTCACACCTGGAGCAGGCTTTCAGATTGCACTGGGAGTAGAGCTATGTTTTACAGTAGCAGAATTGACAAGTACTTATATCATTATACATATCTAGCATAGTATTAGGTGAATGTCAGTGTCAGAGAAGATCATGGTTTTATCAATAGAAGGGAAATAACGTTCAGGCTAAAGAGAGCCAGTTTTCTAGCTCTAAAAATTGATTTTTATGGCTCATCTTGTAATCCTTTCCCTGAATTACATATATATATTATTGATGTGACATTTCTTGCAATCTTAATATTTGCTGACATGATAATTAATAAAAATACAGCATTTTTTGTTAAAGTGGCACTATATTGAAATTAAAGTGAATTTCTTGCAATCTTAATATTTGCTGACATGATAATTAATAAAAATACAGCATTTTTTGTTAAAGTGGCACTATATTGAAATTAAAGTGAATGCACATATTAGTTAAACGGTTCTGGCAAAAACATGAGTATTAAAATGATTACCTAAGCTTCTTGACAACACCTTTCATCTTGTTGTTTGCTGCCTGACCTTTTGAAATGTTTTGGTATTATTAATAGTTTCAGCTATTACATCAAAAAGCAAGAGGTTCAAAAATATGATAAAGTTAAGCTTTTTAATGTCAGTATTGCAACATTTCAGACGCACAACTGAAAGCACTTACATTAAGCCACTTTCAGTGATCCCAATTAATTTTTCTTTTAAAAAGGATTATTAGTAGACAGTTTCCCATTCTGCGGGCCTTATCAAAGGATACAGAATTGCACAAGGCAGTGTCTGTTGTAAATGGCCAGAGCTAGATGTTACGGTAGATATTTGGCTGCCACTGAAAATAGAAGTCCCACTTCTCTGGTCTCCTTGGTGCTGTCCATTGTTGTAAATATGTGACACAATATCATTGTACTGTGAGATTCCCCATCCACACTCCACTTGCTTGATTTTGTAACTATGGAAGTATGTTTGCCAGCAAAAATTCTACTTTTTGAGCTACTTTCATTAAAGTTGTGAGCTACTGCATAAATTAGTTTGCTCTGGGGTTGTTTTTCCTGAGCTAAGACAAAAATGTGTGAGTGGAGGCTAAAAACTGTGAGCAAGCTCGCACTAACTCAGTTTAGATGAAACATTGGTTGCAGTTTGGGGGATGGAATCTAAAAATCCTGTTGAAGTGAAATAACTAATTATTCACTTCCTTATTAATTGAACTTCTTAAATTTAATCTAGCATAGAAGTTGCAGGCAGGCAACAGGTCCATAAAACAACCAGTATCAATAAAATAATGAAAGTATAGCCCAATTGTAAAACATTTGCCACTCCAAATCCTCTGCAAGAGAGAGAAAAAAGAATTGGAGGGTAACCAGTGATCAGGACAGTGAAAGTTCATGAGAGAGGCTGCTCCACACATCTGGTTCTGTAGCAGGGAAATAACGAGGCGCACACTTACTGATTGAAAACAAGGTATTTTACTATTTGGCACCAATAGCAAGGTTCATTTAAGCAGCAAGGCTCCCAAAAATAATGAACCCCGCACACTTCTCAAACCATCCGTTTTAAGCAAAAAAGTATGCCTGCATGCTGGCCCTCACAGTTATCAGATTCAACTTCCCCCCCTCCCCTTTCTCCCTGGTAGTTTACCAGTGTGTCTGCTTATCTTATTCAGCAAGGAGTTTCCTGCTATCAATACACATTTGTGACTCACACCCATTTGGGCTGCCTGGTTTTAACAGTTACAGCTGCTTCAAATATTGCATCAGACATTCTCTTCTGAAGGCACAAAAACCATATTTTCATTTATTATTATATAGAGTTATTCATTAATTATTCAGGGGTCTCCCCTTCATTCCCCCCTTTCAGTCTTCTGAAAGCTTTTTTTATTATTTTAAAATCTGAAGGAGACTGACCATCATCATTAAGCAAATTAATTCTGTATGCCCACTCAAGAAGGGCAACTAGGTGACAATTTGGTTTTCAACATTCCCAAGAAAGACTGAAATGACACTACAATGGGGTAATGAAATAGTATATTGACAGAGATGGGGTATTGATGGGTCACGGGAGGAGAGAGACAGTGTTGGGATTCTCCATTCACACTGGCACATCCCAGTATTTTCCATCTAGAGAAGGTGTGTGTGGGGAAGAAGGTCACTCAGAGGCATGCCTTGGCTATGCAGCCCAGCCTTCCAGTGTGGAGTTTTCTTCATCTCCATTATGGGACCTTTCTGGGCACACAGACTAGCTTGAGAGGGCCCCCCATGTCTTTTGAGGCTACCCTCTTTATTTGGCAGCACTCTGGTATTAATTCCTCCTCTTTGGCACCATCCAGTCCTTGGAGAGTGTGTGCCACATTTCATGGTGCATTGCTGATCAGACTTCAAACAACCAGGGTTGTGACTCAGTTGGGACAAAGGGAAAGGTTTAGGAATGTCAACTACCAAAAATAGGCTATGCCTGAGTTAAAAAATATAAAATAATCCATTCATGGTATATGCATTGAATAATGACACATGTCCAGTCTAAATTTGTGAACATGGATCTTGGAAGGATCCTAGAGAACTTATTTCTTTATCAATAAAACATTACTAGTTATGATGCAAGAATACAAGAACTCATCTCAGTTCTAAAACACATAAGGGACATATGCAAGTGAAATGCTATAAACTGAATCAACTCATGTGCCTTTATGGCAAACACCTTGTTGTAGCCTAGGTGATTAAGATACACACATTCAGACATACTTGGAAACATTGCCAGTTGTGGGCAGTCCACACTTGGCCACATTATTGCAATACAAAAACCATTTCCTGACTAATTCCTTGCTCCCCTCCTCCCTTAGTCTAACAAAAGGTCTTCTTTCTTAAGTTCATGGAGAGTTTGCGTGCTTTATGCATGACAATCTTTTCACAGGGAAATCTGTTCCTGTTGCATCCAAAAGGAATTCCTTTTCCTGGAAGCACAACTTGGAAGTGGCAATGGGCTGCTGTTATGATCAGCTGAGGCAACCAGCCTTTTGCTAGGCAGAGAAATTTCCTTGGAAATAAGTTTTCTCCTCAACTCAATTTGGATGGGGTTCTTGGGGAGGCCTTCCTTCCAACATCAATGAGGCATGACCAAGCAAATTTCAGGACCTCTAGGTATATGTGGAAGAGCCTGGAAAACATACTTAGAGAAACAAACAAATAAAACAGCAATAATGGGTGTGTTTTTTCCTTTTAAAGCTTTCCTTGGCTGTCCACAAATTGCCATAACTTGAGTCCAACCCTTTTGAGATAGGGTTTCATACATTAGCTAAATTACCATACTTGTTTTGGACAGGAGACTTCCTCCTTCTCACATGGTGTTTCAGTTTGACAAGGTCTCTACCCTTCCAATGTTAAAAGACAGATTTCATACACCATACATTATGCAGAACACATATCCACAATATAACCCATGCATCACTTCTCATGATTCAGGCTAGTGCACATCCATATAGAAAATGCGCACCTAGTGGTTCATGAGAGACTTTTTATTTTGTTGCAACAGATATGAATCTTAAAAAGAAAACATGAAATTGTGCACAAAATTTGGAGCTCCAAAAAGAGATTACCAGAGTTGGAAGTTACCCCTGGATTATGAAAATGGTCACAAAAAGGGAAGAAAAACTTCAAAAACAAACACAAAACAAAACTGAGGCCTCAATAGAACAATGCCAGCTTTTAACATACACGTATATGAGGGATCAGACCCAAAAATGATTAGAGAACTGGATTAGAGAATTTAAACCATTGGACATCAGTGGGGTGTTCAAGTCCACTGAACCCCATCTTCCTCCGTGTCAGCTCATCCAAAATTTGTTCTGTGGGTCTCACATAGGTGTGAGAGTGGATTTCATCAAACTTCAACAACAAAAATCCTAAAAGCAAATAATAGTTAATCCTTAAACAAACAATTCTTAGCAGACATACCAGTAATTCTTAAAATTACTTTATAATAATGAGCATGCATTAAAATTGAATTGCAGATCCCGATTTTCTTGATATATATAACAAAACAATCCTGGAAGGCAAATTCTGGTTAATACACCTTGACAAAGAAGGTTGAAATAACAGAGAGGCAGGAACTTAAAACAAATAAATGGAAATGTGTTATCCAGTAGCAAGCCTGGCCAGGACTGGAGACTGGATTGAAACACAATTGGAGCCCTACCATGGTAAGAACATGAAACACAGAAAGAATTTTCTGAACAAAACACTCAGAAAAAGTCATGCTGTAACAAGATACTATAGATGGAGGCATAAAATATGATAGATAAGCATATAGATGCCTCTTTCCACAAGTAAGAGGTTCACCATATAGCTGAATAGGAAGATTGATATGCACAGTTCATAGATAGATCATAACTATAAATGACATCAAGAAAACAAATGAAGATATATATTTTTAAGGAATGCAGAACATTATTAAAGTCCAGATTTCCAATGAAGACCTAGAGTTTTCAGGAATCCTGCCTACTAAATTACCAATAAGTCTACAAAAGGTATTTCCATGGGAAACGTGACACTAAGAATAACTGCATCACTGGTAAAACAAAGTATTAGTCTCCCAAGACTTAAGAGAGAAGATGCACAGTGAGAGGGCAGTTCCACCCAAGGAAGGGTATAGATGTTCCTCTATAACACATTATAACTTCAAATGAAAAGGGGTCTTGTAAAAACCAAAATTTGTGAGGCAGAACTTTGAAACACTGCCCTAAGCAAAAACTCAGTACCAACAACCAAAGGAACCCTCATATTCAAATGAATGAAAAGTTGGGAAGCAGCCCAAAGTAAGACAGAAAAACTGCCAGATGCAACATCTGAAGACCACATGCTTCTGGTATGAGATGTTCTTAACAAAAAATCACAAGAGAATAAAATTTCCAAAAGGTTGGATACTGTATTGCTTTAGCAGAATAGATGCTCCATATAAACCCAAGATTTCAAATATAAACGTCCAACCCATTGTCCCAGATCAAAAAACTTAACAAGAGATCTGTTAGGTGCACCATTTCTTTAAAGCAAAGGAGATCACAAGCTAACTATCTTATAAATATTCCCCTTAAAATTAAAGCTACACAATCTAAGTACAAGGGAAACTAATAACGGCCACTAGAAAAATATTCTCAGACTCAAAAGGGTAAAGCAAAAAGAAATAAATTATCAGAGGAATAGCTTCTAATCTAGAAGAACTCTTAGCCTCAAGGCAGTTTACAGGCAGGGTCCTTTCTCTAGCAGAGACAGATTAGCTGTTAGTGAAACTTTGGGATGCCAGCTCCAGGCTGGAGATTTCTGAATATTCGAATTAAATTTGAAGATTACAAGGCATGCAGTCCATTTTCTTGGACACTTGCTCTCCCAGAGGCACTTACCTTAATGTTCTGGGGCATTACATTATATTTTTGGGAGTGATCTCCAGGTTCCACCTGGAGACTGGCACCCTTGCAAAACGTAGTGTTTTGAGCAAGCCAAGGAGCTTTCTAACTGACTTGCTTGTTTTAGCATATACACATCTTCCTTCCAGGCATCTAAAATTACTCATTTTGTTCGTGGAGACATTCTTGAAGAGTTTCAAAAGTTTGAATTTGTATCCTTAGACCCAAAATCAGGAGAATATGAGAATTCAGAAAAATATCTCAGTTGTGTCTCCCCCTTAGATACCATGGGGCATATATATAAACACAAGATGGGGAAGGTGATGAGATATCTGCCTGGTGGGGGTTCAGATTTTACACTTCTTATTTCTACAATTAAAACTAAATTTGGCTATGTACCTTTTCTGGTTATGGATCTGATTTATAAAAAGACAGGGCTCTTTCTGTAAAGACACCTGGTTGCTTGTGCCTTCAAGAGGAGAGACCTGAGGTGAAAATTTTCTTTCCTTCTTAATATCTCAGGGCATTGCATTCTAAAAATTATTATTCCTTTTACCCTTTTCTGGTTCTGTTGAAGGTTTCAGATTGAGAAAAGAGAAGAGGATTAACATTCCTTCCCAATGGGGGGGAGGACAAAAAGGGAAAAGTCCCCTATGCAAGCACCAATCGTTTCCGACTCTGGGGTGACATTGCTTCCACAACTTCACAACGTTTTCACGGCAGACGATGTTTCTATGGGGTGGTTTGCCATTACCTTCCCCAGTCATCTACACTTTCCCACCAGCAAGCTGGGTACTCATTTTACCGACCTTGGAAGGATGGAAGGCTGAGTCAACCTGGAGCCGACCACCTGAAAACCCTGCTTCCACTGGGGATCGAACTCAGGTTGTGAGCAGAGTTTAGGACTGCAATACTGCAGCTCTAACACTCTGTGCCACGGTGTTCTTGTGGGGGAAGGGCAGGAGGACTGCAAATTTGCAATCTTTAACTTCCCTAAGCCAGGCTCCAATTTGGGGCTGATTTAGGCACTCTCTGTACATGCTCAGAGGCCTTCCCTTGAGCCTGAAATTTATAGAACTGAAGCAGTAAATATTTAACAAAACTAGTTTAATCTCTCTTTCTCAGAGATATTTAGTTCTGGCATTTTAAAGGTGAAAATAAAGGTACAACTCTCTAAATCTCTTTCTCAATCATGGCAATAAATTCTATTTATTTAATTTGCATCCTGGCTGCAATTTAAAGGAGCTGAACCTAAGTTCTTTTGGGCTAACTGTAATGCAGTATCCATGCACCAACTGAATTTTAATACTGAGATAGCTAAATAGCCTTAACTGGATACACCACGAGGGTCTGGGAGGCATAAAATAACATAATAAGTACATTTCTTTGCCTAGCCTAACCTAGACTAGAGTTTATTATGCCGAACAGCCTCCTGACATAATTCCATTCGGGGAAACCCTTGGATTCCATCTGGACTTTTGAACTCTTTATGATAATATCTAGCTCTCTGAATTTATACCCAGTTAGCTAATTGCCTGTTTTGTAAAATAAACTTTCTTTAAGTTTATTTGTGTAGTTATTTGCTTTCAGGGCCACCACAATCTGAGCCAAACTTATCCACTAGCCTTTAGAAGTACCTACTATCAATTTGTGAAAACTGACTTGGGAAACCCCTTGCTGCAGTGGTGTGGCTTGGTTTTCTCTAGAGTTTTCCTAATAGGCAGAGGCTTGACTACAGCCTCTGTGCTAGAGGCTTTATCCAGTCTGGTGGCAACCTACCTTCCTGGTGTTTCTGGCGGAAATACCAGACTTTGGACCTATGATGGACTATCAGTTGGCAAGTCTGCTGACCCACCTCGGCCAGACAGGTGGCAGACTTTGTCACACTAACAGAGACCTGATCTTTTGGGCAAGACCACATTCTCTACAGTTAGTTTTATTTCCTGAATGGGGTTGCCATATTCAGACAGGACAGATTGCTAGAGATCTAAAATGGAAATCTAAAGAAATATGAAATCCCAAGGGAACCAGGCTCTGAGCTCTCACTCACACCAAACTTCCATTACCCTGCAGAGAAAACTGAGTCTGCAGCTTGGAACTTTGTGCTGTGATTCCAGGAGATCTCCAGGCCTTCCCCTGAGAACTGGTCTCATCTAATTTTAGTCCAAATAATTTCTCTTTATTTTATTAAGGGGAGAGAGGTCTTTGTTGCCTTACAAAGCCAGATCTCTCCATTCTAAAAGACATTCAAATCCAAAAGTTCGATTTTTCTTTCTTTCTTGAAAGGGAGGTTTAGGGACAAAGGAGCCTTGCCTGCCCATGTGGAACTACCATTCTCTGACATTTCCTAGAATTCTGGATTTTAAGTTCCCCATGGCACCAAACATTTAGACAAGACACACTTTGAAACACAGAGGGTAGGGAGGGTGAGCTGCCAGTGGGATTCTGACAGCTCCAGACACAAAGGAAGGCTTAACCAATCGCTTCCCCACTTTTCCGGCTCAGACACACTCGCGTGGCTGAGAACCTCGGTACCAGTGGGTACAAAAATCGTTTGGAGGCTGTGCCTCCTCTAATTCACACACACACACACACCACATAAATCCTCCCAGTTCCTAGCCTCTGTGCTTCAGTGCCAGAATGGAGGCTACTGAATAGGGCTTAAGGGGTGATCAGGCCCTTCTTCCCTCCTAAGGAGAGGTAATCCAAATTTCCAAACATTTCATACTCACAATCCTGAAGATCTTCCAATTCCCTACACACGTCGGTTCAATCAGGTGCGGGATCTTGGCTGGCCGACCGAATACCTTTCCCCACCGAGGCGGAGAAAGCTGGACTCAGTCAAAAATATAACTCTGGCGCCTAGTCTGCTGTTCCCGCCACGAGGGTGGAAGGCAAATGGTTATTCAGGCCGCCTAAGGGTAGGAAAAATCCTCCCCGCAGTTCCTGGCCAATGCACCATGCTATGTAGCAGGGAAATAACGAGGCGCAGACTTACTGATTGAAAACGAGGTATTTTACTATTTGGCACCAATAGCAAGGTTCATTTGAGCAGCAAGGCTCCCAAAAATAATGAACCCCGCACACTTCTCAAACCATCTGTTTTAAGCAAAAAGCATGCCTGCATGCTGGCCCTCACAGTTATCAGATTCAACTTCCCCCCTCCCCTTTCTCCCTGGTAGTTTTATAGTGTGTCTGCTTATCTTATTCAGCAAGGAGTTTCCTGCTATCAATACACATTTGTGACTCACATCCATTTGGGCTGCCTGGTTTTAACAGTTACAGCTGCTTCAAATATTGCATCAGACATTCTCTTCTGAAGGCACAAAAACCATATTTTCATTTATTGTTATATAGAGCTATTCATTAATTATTCAGGGGTCTCCCCTTGGAGAAAAACCTGCCCCTCATAGTAGCCAGCCTAATTTCCAAAGGTTGTCAACATGCAGAACAGGGCTTCCCTGGGAGATCTCACAGTTCAACAAGGTTCATATAGAAGATAATTCTCCTTTTTAGTATTTAACAATGTTGCTTCTATCTATACTGAGCATTGCTAACGCCATGCTTCTTAACCAATTGCAAGCTAAAATCACCTTATATGAAGCAAACACTCTCCAATAACCTTTCTGTGACCTTCATTCTGATACCACAGTGGCAACCCCTTTCTTGTGACTGTGAACAGTGGGGATTCAGTATCCCCTGTGTATGCAAACTCTGCTATTGTTTCTAACTCCAAACTGTTTTCTAAACATTCCAGTGATGGTATAACATGTGAAAAGATTATTCAGCCTTGCATGCTGAGAACTAGCACAGAATATACATATATTTGCCAATTCAGATTGAAATAGGCTGTGGGTTCAAAGTTCAGATTTACTTTATGCACGGAAAATAATTTAAAGATTTTTTAAAAAAAATCCCAAAATGACCACCAAAAGGAATGCAGTTATTCCATGATGCTGTTTGACCTCCCTGCCATGCCACAATAATTCTTGCTTTAAAAGTGTTTAAATTAATAAGTTAATGTGCTTGGCATTCCATTTTATAATGTTCAGGTACCTTTTATGTCAGCTGCCTTACAAAAACTTTAATTTTAATGGCCAGGGTGGGACTGTCAAAGTGTTAAAAAACCACTTTAACCTAATTTTGAGAATTTTAAAAAATTATGTTCAATACCATTTCTGGCCTCAATATAGTATCTTAAATTCTGTAATTTGTTTGAATTTTTCCCCAAACATTTGTTCAACATTATTTTTATAACCATGTATTTTTTCATAACCTTTTTCTTATTAATATAGAATACTCTTTTGTGACATTTTACATCATATAAATACCAGGTACATAAGTTGTGAGGAGTGTCATTGCCTAGGAAAATAGAAAGATAAATTTGAAAGGGTCATATCTAATATTAATCTTCAAGATTCTGCTATGGTTTGAAAAATGTTTGCCTGAATTAAATAATGTTTGATCTCCATATGGTTTCTTCCCTAGAAATGTTATTCTTTTCAGTGCTTCCATTCATCCTGTTTGACCAGTGGTTAGGATTTTTTGTTTGTTTCGTTTTTCTTTTTTCTTTTCCTTCAGAAAAAGTGGGGGAAGAACCCTCCTTTCAGTGGTGTCAAGCTAGGATGAATCAGCCAGAGGAAGCATGTTTATAGACTGTGTGAAGAACTTTGTCTTTGTGTGGGAATGTTGGTGACACTGTTACCGTTTGCCTGAATGAACTGCGATGACGTGGCTAATAAGGTATCCTGCAGAGCGCCACAGCAGGCCTTTCTCAGACCTCCCACTTAATTCTATTCAGCTCCAGCCCAGTGTAGCTAATTTTTCCCATTCCCTCAATTCTTTCAGGGCCCCATACAAACAGAAAAGTCAACTTTTCACACCGAAGGCGAGATAAGTGCTTTAGGAAATAATCTTGTAAACAGAATGTTACCTTCTGACCTGCAGCTGATACCTTGACTTGGGACAAAACCCGCCAGGCTATTGCATTAGACATGGCTATTAAAGGAATAATGCCGCTGATCCTCCTTACAAAGTGCCCTGAGAAATGGTTTAGCCAGATCACTGTGCCTCTTGTCACACTGAATCATGTTCAGAAGCTCCAGCCTCACACACACACCCAGATAGCTGATATTTAACTGCACACACACCCATCTGTCCATTGTAGTTGCAGTATGTGAGGAATAAGTGGTGGAAATACATGGAAGTGAACTGCATTTCTCCTTGTGTTATTATTCTCTGAATGATCATGAGAGCATAAAGTCCAAGCTGTAGGGCCTGAAAAAAATCATAGATTTTTTGCCTTATTGCCTTAGCGCAAATTTTGTGTGGAATAATAATAATAATGTTTTGATTACTTGAAAGAATATGTTTCACTTTAAGCCTGCATCTTAATATGGCGGCCAAAACATATAAACACAGTTGTAAATGAATATTTATGATGTTCATTTAAAGATTAGTACCTCAATTTTAAGTGAAATGTACTATAACAAAGTACTGCATAGTGTTACACCATATGGCTGTTTATAATGACTATATTCCTTGACATTTCAAACCTTCACAGAGGATTTGAGCACCCAAGCCTCAATACTTTGCATATATTATTGTACTTAGGAAATATGTTGTATTGGCCTTGAACATTTTAAAGGATTTTTTTCTTCACTTGAAATCAAAAAGGGGGTAAGTTAGTCTCCACAGAAACAACAATAGTTCAAAACCAACCCCCTCTATCAAATACTCTTTTAGTAATCTCTCTCTCTCTCTCTTTTCTTTTTGGGGAATGGGTGGGTAATATATTCTTTGACTACTGCCAATTTAAAAATGAAATGGAAATAGACCAAAACATGACAGAGTCTTATTTCCCTTTTTAAAACACTTTTCGTGAATGGAATCCAAGTAACTTGACAAACAATGAATACCAAATACTTGGATGGATATGTGCTGTGGACAGTAGAGGAACCCTTACTAAAGGAGACATGGTCAAAAGTTATTTTCCTTTTATAAAACAAAGAGCAGCAACCACAGGGGATGCTTGAAATAAGGTCCTAAGCCTGAAGAAGTAGGAAAGAACATTAGAAAGTGCAGTGTGAGAATTTTGGAACTGCAGAGAAGTGGTTTCAGACCCCGCACTCTGGTTTGAAGCTAACTGAATAGTCTGTATTTCTGTCTAATCTGCTTCGTAAGAATGATTAACATGAGATTATATCCAGATCCTGCTTCAAAAGGAAGGGTTCAAATGCAATGGATGCAGTGTTCATTTTAAATAAAACATATGCATATGTTTGAAATGTTTTCTGTTTTATTCATTAAGAGTAATGATTTAAAACCTTCTGAGTTATTCTATTAGTGGCATCAGCATATTCCTCATTCCAAACATACTTTCCAAAGTCTCAATTCTTCAAACAAATAAAGATGTGCCTGTCCTCTCTTTGCCCTAAAAAGTGTTACATTAATGGACATGGGTTAAATTCTGCCAACATGTTTATATTCAAATTTATGGGTTTTATTCATATTTCCAGCTTTCTCCCTAATAGGGACTCAAAGGGGTTTATGACATCATTTTCCCTCCTTCCATTTTATCCTCAGAACAAGAATCCTGTGAAGTAAGTTAGGTGAGAGAGAGTGACTGCCCCAAAGTCATCCGGTGAACTTCCACAGCAAAGCAGGGATCTGAACCTGCTTCTCCCAAATTCTATTCCACAAAAGGACAGAGTAGAACTAAAAATGAGTAAAACTGTAGAACAATTAATGCTTTAGGTCACACTTCACTTTTCATTTTGAAATTTAAAAAGAAGTCTTTGTAGTTTGGAAAAAGTTTGGAAACATGCAATGCATGCCAGACAAATCTCAGTTAAATTGGAATCAAGATGTACTTGTACATGGGGAAAATCTTCCAGTGCTTTCATAAAATAATTAGTATTTTCATTTGGTGGATCATGTGTTAATGTTGAGTAGACGTTATAGTTGTTATGACTGTTGCAGCCAATATTAAACCGTCTAATGTGGCAAGTTGGGATGCTCAAATGACCATTGGTTTGCTTCATGTAATACTCCAAAGTCATGAGCAAGGAGCTGATTTTTCATTTGTAAGTTCAACTGTTTGAGAGCAGCTCTAGTCTGTTCATCAGGTTACTTTTCATGTATTCAAACAGTGACGCAATTAGAGTTTCATGTATGTGTGTCAATAACTACATGTTGTCGAGATTATTTTGTGCATATACATTTTCATACAATCCCCACTACCATGCTGTCTGTAATTACCTGACCTGACCATCCATGACCCAACAGGTAGGGGATAATCTATTTTGCCAACTGAGCAGATCCCAAAAGTGGCTTAATTTGTGGCAGGGTTTGAGCTTTCATGAGTCACTGCTCAATTCTTAAGAACTCATAAAGCTCATACCCTGCCTGACCCATCACTATGGGAGGGCTCTCACCAGGCAGAGTCCAGACCAATTTGTCCAACCTGGTCAAAAGATTGTGCCTTGTCTGCTCTGGTAAGAGAGACAGAGGGGGAAAAACCCTTTTGTAGGTGAAAGCTGTTTTCATTTTCCAGCTAGCTGTCTGGAAGTGTGAATATGGTGGAGCTTACTGACTATCATTGTCTAGCCAGGGAGGTCAATAGCATTTCTAAATTTCTGTTGTTGGGCTGAAAAGAATTCACTATCTGAAGGCGTCAGTTAACCATTAGCATTTCTAAATGGTTGTTGGGTGAGGCTGGAGACTATGAGAAAACTTTTTTTTAAAAAAATGAAAGTGTCAGTTTTGAACAATCCAAACCTCTAAAGTACCCCACAAATTTGGAACTATATCTATTTCATCTTTTTATTGTTAATTTTTTAAAATCTGTTTTGATAATTATATACAGAGTGGTTTTTAATGTTATATATTCTGATGTTACCTGCCCTAAGCTCATTTGGGAAAGGCAGGATATAAATATAATAAAAATAATAAATAAATAATAAAATTAATATGAAGTTTCCTATAAATGTTTGTTTGCAAGCCCTGCCTGGAAATAGACACACTGGCTGCTCAGTCAAAACAAGAGCAGCTTCTTCATTACTTTGCACAGCCTGATCCACTTAGCAGGTTTCCTCAGAAGTAAGCTCCACCATGCTAAACTTCCATCTGCCTGTTGCCCCCCTCCAAAAAAAATCCTGGCTATGGCCTTGTACCCTGCCGCAAATTTTGTTAGCCTTTGAGGTGCTACTAGACTCTAGCTCTTTTCTGCTGCTGTAGACAGATGAACTCGGCTACCCATCTTGATCTATCTCAAAAGTGTCTTAGTTTCAAGGAAAACAGAATGCCTCCACTACAGCTGCAAAGCTCTGTAGCTATTTGATTTAGACAGCAGTGAGTCAAATGGATCTAAGTCTTGACTTATGGATGATCACAGCTGTATACTTGCTGACAAATATGATCACTACAAGGTTCACAGCATCACTGGTGGCAAGTGTACTTCCTAGTGTATGGTGGTAGTGAAAGAGTAACGAGAGCTACCTTCCCCACCTGCCCAATATGCCTGCAGCACTTGCTATGAATCTAAACTTCCATGTAGGGGCATGGCATTCAAATAGGATATTATGCAGTCAGGTCCTAGATTTCACCTAGGAAGATTAATAATGCAATTTAGGCATACATGTTCTAATATGCTCCCACATAGGTGCCCAAAAGCTAAGCAGAGAGGTCAAACATATCCCCCTTCTTGCTTTTCACGTCAAATAAGGGAACAGTTGGAGTGTATAATCTATTACCCATTTTCTCTGACATGGGCCATGACAATGATTTAATATAATACCTGTTTGCAGCTTTTCCCTGTCTTCAATACAGACATTGTCATCTGAAGCAGTATGTATTGGCTTGCAAGCTCTAAGTACCATAAGCAAAGTTCAAGATCTAGGGTGCAGAAGTCAGGCAAGGCAGAATTGGCAGTATACCATCTATCATACATTCTCTTGGCTGGTTTTTTAGCCCCTTGCCTATGGATCATGCTTGAAGCTAACTGCTCAAAAACAAGCCTACTCATCTTTGTTATCAGCAAGTAGCTGGCATTGGTCCAGGAGGTGTGCACTTGGCCATCTTGTCTGTAGTTCTGTTCTCAGCCTCTATCTGTGGTGCTCTAAGGATGTCGGTGCTAGTGGTGGGCTAGGATTAGCCAACTGAGGTTCACCGGCTGAGTCAAGGCTGAAGGGTATTGATGGCTCTGACCAGCTGTTGGCTGTGACAATCCTGCAGCTCATTTTTCCTTTTTGTTAGCTTTTGTTAACTCAGGACTGGCTACACAGGGCTTCTTTTCTGCTGAGGAGTCCTCTCTATTGTTGAACCCTAGCTAACCCATGACACAGTGGTTCCCAACCTTTTAAAATATGAAGCCCCTTTTTTAATATCAAAAAACTTCACACACATAATAGTAGTTGTACTATTACATTCCATTGATTGAGAAAATACATAATGACAAAAAGATCAATGCTTGGTGCACATATGAATTTGCAGATGCCTTTCAATAGCTCTTTGCCCCTGTTGGGGTCCGCAGCCCCCAAGTTGGGAGTCACTGACCTGGTGTGTATTTATGATGGTTTGGTGCTGACATCATAAGTGATTCACCTGCTTATCACATTGGAGGTAATGGAAATCTGACCTAGATACACACATGGAAGGTTTAAAAAGGGAGGCCAGACCAGCAGGCAAAGGGTGTATCTTTCAAGTTTGTGAGTCTCAAATTTCTAAAGGGCTTCAGAGGTCAAAAACAGCTCTTTGAATCAATTATGGAAGCAATTGGCAGCCATTGTATTTGTTGCAGATAGAATATCTATGTACATGTCACCCAATAGCAGATAAAAGGTAAATGGCTCCAGTTGAAAAGTTAATTTTAAGGGCATCCCCAATGTAGAATGTATTACATAAAGTCGAAAAGTTGCAGAAGCATAGATCAATTTAACATGATTAGACAAGTTAGAGGAGAGGAACTTACCAACCAAAATAATAAAAAAGGAACTCTTAATAACAGATCCCACCTCTCTTTCTTAAAGTAAGGGTGAGTCCAGGAAAACCCATAGGCTCTTTACATGGTCAGACAGGGCAATCCCTGTCCCATTTGTCACAGGCAAACCAAAATATTGAAATTCCCTACTACTATAATCTCAGTAATGTCTAGATTAACTTTTTCCTTGTCCACTCTCATTTCATTTGACCATTGTTTTCAAAAGGACACAGATAGCTGCTCTTGAATACTTAGTGGAGCAGAGAGCTGGTGGTCATCACCATACTGAATACAATCAAAGACCTGTGGAACTGTGCCAGTATGCTGCTTAAAATTGAAAAAAAAAAGTGTAACTAAAAGTGCAACTCTTTTGTTCACCTATTTGTCAAAGATATTATTGTTTGATACACTCAGACATTACAATTAATAAATCCAAAGGGTTAATAATTTGTGTCTTACAATAATTGAATATATTCATACTCGGAAAAAGCCATCTAAATTCTTGAACTAAATATCCAGACCAAAAAATGCCAGCATCTCACATAAGAAATAAAGTCCTTCAAACCACATTGTTAGTTTCTGAATATCCAAAAGAATCTCGACAGAGACTCCGAAATGTGTATCTTCATTTTAATGTTCTAATAAATGGACCACAATCAATATTCAAGTTCTATTTCTGTATGGGAACAGAACTTGAAGGTTGATTGCAGTCCATTTATTAGAAGAAGTCAAACAATAGTATCTTTGACAATTAGGTAAATGAAAGAGTGAACTTTGCAAATATATGGATTTTTAGTTATACTTTTGGATAGTGCGTTGGCACAGTTCCACTGGTGTTTGATTGTATTCCCCCCTACCATGAACCCCCTCTTTTTGTGTGTAACACCACACTGAAGACATTGAATCCATAAACTACAGATGAACCCATTCAGCAGTTTCATAAATAAACCCCAGTGACACCACTGACTCTGTTGTATGTGGCATCTTCAGTGATAATTGCCTGTTTCCTATAATACAATAAAAGGCTGAAACCACTGAAGAGCCCCTCATGAAAATCCAGACAGGCATTTTAAACAGCAACAAATTAATGGAATTATCAAATGTGTCAAAAGCCACTGAAATATCTTAACTGAATCAGTGGGGGGAAATTCCTATTTTCAGTCTTTAGATAATACATGTCACCTACCAATACTACTGAAGCAGCCTGACAGCTGAAGCTAGATTGAAAAAGTTCAAAAAGGTATTTATTCAGAATATTGTACAATACTTGGATTCACTTTGATGGCACAAGGCTGATAATCTTGTCCAAAGAATCGAAGATTAGGCAAAGAATCAGATTAGGCAAAGACAAAAACTGTCCAGATTGTCCTTAGCTGCTGCTTTAAATATTCATGTGAAATCATCCTCTTCCCATGCAGTATTATACATCCCATCTGGTGATCCTCTAAGGTCTTCTTGGTTGAACTTAACCAGCCAAGATGACCAAGGCTGTGACTTCCAAGTGATGGCCTTCGCCACCACAAACATCAGTAAGAGTAAGCAAACTGAAACAATCAGAAGAATTGAAATGGAAACAATCAGAACAATTGAATAACTGTATTCAGCAATGCCATAGACCAGCCGAAGTATTTTATGCTAAGGGAACCCAAAATTCAGACTAAGACAGGTAGGAATTCAGGCTGAGAAAGATAGGAATACCAAAGGCTCTTAGATCTTCCACACCAATTTGCATTTATTTTGGGTCATCCAGTTGGTCTCAATGCCCTGATGACAACAGGTGTTAATAAATATTCATTGCTGTAGACTCTGTATAGACTTGGATGTAGTGTTTGAGTAGTCTTTATGGTCATGGGGGTTGAAAGGTAGTGGAATATCCAGCACAAACATATAATAATTAAAAATACTTAGGAATGGCTTGCTAAGCCACGACCTCCATTACACTGCTTTGAATAAACTGGAACATTGTAGAATGTACAAAGGTTTGATGGATGGGTGTCTTAATTTTTTTTCTGTATCATCTTATGAATGTGAATCATTGGAAATTAATGATTCTGTCAAGAGGAAAATAGAAGCCTTGTTATGTGATGCTGCCAAAAAGTCTTGTATAGCTCCTGGACAAATGGAGGATGAATATTTCAGCAATATAATGATTGGCAATGCAGACCTCTCTGGCTGCCTAAATGAATCAGTATCAGGTTGCTTACTTTGAGTCCGACTGCAACAAATAAAACTAGAAATCAGCTCTTTAAAATTGTGATGGAGCAAATTGTGGTGGTGGTCCAGAGAACATGGTGATTCTGATAGATCCAAGTGGGCAGCCGTGTTGATCTGAAGCAATAGAACAAAGCAGTAGATAAGTTTCACCTTTAAGACCAACTAAGTTTTATTCAGAATGTAAGCTTTCGTGTGCTCTAAGACTTCATCAGACAAAAATGGAATGTCTGATGAAGTCTGCTTAGAGCATACGAAAGCTTACATTCTGAATAAAACTTAGTTGGTCTTAAAGGTGTACTTGTTTACTGCTTTGTTCATGGTGATTCTGAGTAATAGATAAAAGTGTGGCAAATCACAGCAATATTGGCAGAAGCAGGCAGAAAACTCTTGGCATAAGCAAGTGTAAACCTTTCTTTCCTGAAAATACAGAAAAGGGAGTGAAAGGCTTCATAACAACATCAGTTGTGTCTGTGGCTCTCTACTTTCCATTTTATTTATTTATTTTATATTTATATCCTGCCCTCCTCTGACGGGCTCAGAATGGCTAACATCCTACAGAAGCTGGTGGTCATAGTCTGAACCCAATACCGCCAGACTGGATCGAGATAGCGTAATAGTTTTAAACTGATAAATGTATTATGGTTTTATATGTTTTATGGAATGATTGTTTTTATGATACTGTAAGCCGCCCTGAGTCCGCTTGCGGAGAGGGCGGGATATAAATGCAAAGTAATAATAAATAAATAAATAAATAAATGAATAACAACAATTAAAAACAACATATAATTTAAAAACAAAATATACAGTAAAAGACCATAATATACAAACATTTCAGTCAACAGAAAATCCAAGATGTGTGTTGATGTTACTAGTTGTTGTTTTGGCACTACATTCTTGAGGTGTTATTTAGCGATCCGCAGATCCGTATACTGGTGTCGGTCAGTGCTGTGGAGTGGCAGCCACCTCCCTTAGCTAAAAGCTGCTAAAAGCAAGTCTTTGGATATCTTTGTGGAGAGGATAGGTGCAGTAGTTCTGTCATTTTTCTTCAGTTGCTGTGGCTTGGGTGAAAGCAGCTACAATGGATAGGACAGTGCCGAACACCTTTGTCTTGCTTGCCGAAAGGATCTCTTTATAAAGGATGGAAACAGGAGGACTGCAAGTGGTATAGATATCAAGTGACCATTTCAGGGGTCTTTCCCAGTGCTGCTGCCCTATTAGACATACTAAGCATTAAACCTGGGACCTTCTCTAATACATAGTATGCATTCTGTTGCTGTGCTCTGATCCCCTTCCTCCTAGGTGGTGCCTCTGCGTTTCTTAAAGGATATCTGATGTAGCTTCCTTTAATGCCGGAATCTTTTAGCTTGATCAGCTATGGTAGCACAGTAGAATTAGGTCATAAGTCTTGTAGTTTCGTTTTTGATAATGTAATATAGACATCAAATAAGAACTGTGTGAAATACCTCTAGATCCTCCTACTGAGAAGCATTAAATTAATGCTGGTGACATGGCTTGGCTGCATTCTTTTTTACACCATTGAAATTTATCACTCCATTGGGTGATTAATTGCAACCTTTTATAGGAAATTTTGATTCATGACATGTTCAAAAGGAAATTGTAATGCAGGATTACAATAAAGCAACTTCTAAAGCTCTCTAGTCTTCTTAGAAAAAATTCTCACTTCTGCATATATTTGATATTTGATGAGCTATAAAGATTTATAGTTGTTAACTGGTAAAATCTAGAGGAGTGCATTTTTTTCATAAGCTGCTCATTCTGGCCCATTCATCTCTCTGAGATCACTCAAAGCATCACTGCGGAATGAATCAAACATCCTATTCTGATCTTTCGCCCAGCTTCAGAAAACCGCTTGATGAAAATTTGTTCACTAACCAGTCAGCCAGCTCCATATATTGCTTTCCAACCTGTGTGATTGTTTACTTTTGTGGGAGAATTCTTTTCCCTTGAGCAAAATAAGTTATTTCACAAGGGCTCCTACCGTTGCTTAATCTGTGCCTTGATGCAGTGAAATTATTATAGAAAGAATATTTTTGTTACCCCATATTTACAGAATCGTATCCTTGTAAATCTCTTACAAATTTACTGGTTTGAGTTTCACTACTGTAAGGAATGTTCTCAAAGGGTTTGCAGTTTTCATTTGGTTTGGTGCATTGAGATATATGTCGATCTTGCAGTAGAAGATGCAGTAGATATGTTCAGCTTGCAGTAGAAATAGCAAGTATCAATAATGACAAAAAGAAGCTCCCGCATCTGAAAGTCTACCATTTCAAAAACTATTTTTTCCAGCTTGAGAGTGTTGGGTGTTGTCACAACCCAATAACTTATTAAACTCCTTTCAACAATGCAATTAAGTTTTATTTTAAACTTATTAAGATATTTATCCCATATTTGTTACTTTAAATTGCCTTAAGACAGTCATCTCTTAGTTGTCTTTCAGTCAAGAAAAGTAGTCACATACCCTGCTAATCTGTTTCCTATTTTGGATGGACCAAGCTGACAGGAGAAGTTGCTTATCAGGGTCAGCCTCTTTCTTGGCTAAAAGGCTTAACCAGCAGAAACATGCCAAATGTATACCCAATCACCCTCCTCTTTCAGTAGTGGTGGTGAAATGCCTTCAGTGTGATGCCAGGTCTGTACCCAGAGACATCTTAGAGAAGTTTGTTCTCTGGTACACAGTGTGCTTGTTGAGTCAATCTTGATGGTACTTTTCCTACAACCATTACTGAAGTTTTGATTTAAGGGGATGTATTCTGTGAAATTCTTATAATCTCATTGCAGTTAAATAATAGGTCAAATGCTGTAAAGATTATATTTTCTTTCACAAATCGCTGAGCTTAGTTTATTTAATATCTGTTTTATATGCCTTTTCAGAATTATAGATCAGCGGTTTGACAGAGTGTCGTATTTTGTCTTTGGAGATTTCAACTTTCGACTGGATGCAAAGTCAGTGGTAGAGGTAGGATCTTCTTTCTTTGCATCTAAGGATTTTCATCTAAAAAGAGTATTTAAGAAATGTTTCCAGGTTGGTGTTCAGCTTGCAGTAGAAATAGCAAGTATCAATAATGACAAAAAGAAGCAGAAGTTGACATTGGTCAACAAGAACCATTGTTTAATTGGGTGTCTCCTCTTACTGTTACAGCAGCACACAAATAGTTAGATTTGCAGCTTCTTACAACTGAAGCACAGTACAGGACGAATTATAAGTAGTATGAATCTGGCAAATATAATGTGTCTTTTTGAAAATCCCATGCTAAGGCGGCAGAGAAAAAAAAGTTTATTCTCTTTTTCCCCATAAACTAATCTGAGAGCCTGAATGGATTGCTTTCACAAGAGAACAGCTTTTTCAGTAAATAAATAGCATCCATGAAGTGCTTTCATTTAGTATCGGGCACCAGAGTAGAATGCATGCTATCATGTGTGCCTTCTTTCGACTTGGTGACTGGTGCAGCCATCTAGTTTTGCTCTATTGTCACTTTGCCACAACCCTGGACATAACTTTAAATAGGTCAGAACCAGGCTAGGTATAGACAACTGCTGGCACATTAGTAGAAAGAAAAATCACTTGATTTTTACCTGGGCTGCTGGCTACCAAGAAACACACAGTGCAATCCAAAGCCTACATTCTTCTAAGCCCACTGATTTCATTATAAAGCAGGAGTCAAGTTGCACCTTTAAGACCAACTAATTTTTATTTAGAACGTAAGCTTTCGTGTGCTTACGTTCTAAATAAAAATTGGTTGGTCTTAAAGGTGCAACTTGACTCCTGCTTTGTTCAACTGCTTCAGACCAACACGGCTGCCTGCTTGGATCTGATTTCACTATAATTAGAAGAGTGTAACTCTGCTTAGGATTCACCCCTCCCCCCCAAAAAAGTCTGGGAGAGGTTACATGCAGCACATGTGTTTTTTATAGGAACACAGAGATGATATACACACGTTAATACACTTGTATTGACAAAAGTTTCTTAGCCATAAGAGGAAGGCGCCAAGCTTGCAGAAAGTCTTAAGTGTCCCCCACAGAATTGCCATTCTGTATATGCAAGCAAGTGTGGCTAAACCGTGCCTGACATCTTAACACCTGGGAGCTTCAATACCATGGTCAGTTTTGCTGCTATAGCTATGGAAACTGTGCTCTAAGGATTGTTCGAGACAGTGGCCCATTTTCTGTATATATTAAAGTGCAGAACTAAGATGGACAGATGTGCTGTAAAACAATAAAATAATTATGTTCTGTGCTTGATGGGGTTGCGCATTAGCCTGAGACTCATGCTTATGCCTTTGTGAATGTAAAACTTTCATGCTGAATTAGTGTGTGACCTGACCCACTTCATGGAGATTCTTCTGGAGTAAGACCTGAAAGGCAGACTGAATCTATATGGCTTGTTCAACGCCACATAATTGTCATGAGTTGTCTTGCTGTCCATCATCCTTCAGGGAATTGTAATTAATATGCATCTTTCCTGGAGAAAATTTACAAGGAACGGGAGATCTCTCAAACCTGAGACATTGTCTCCTATTTAGGTATATTTCATTGAGGATGTTGATAATCATCCTTTTTGGATGACTCACTTTGGAAAAAGTTGCTCAGCTTACTTGCTAGTGTACAGTTGGTGTAAGTCAGGTTTTGGAATGTTTTGTTGAGCTGCACAGTTTGATATTCATGATGGCAGGGCTTGCTGCACTGGTGGTGGAAGGTGCCATCAAGTCACAACTGAGTTATGATTACCCTGTAGGGTTTTCAAGGCAGGGCACAATAGATCATTTGCCATTACCTGCCTTTGTGCAGAACAAAGTTTGAGTCCAGTAATCTTGCACATGAAAGCTTATACCTTGAATTAAGGTTGGTCTTAATGGTGCCACTGGATTCCAACTTTGTTCTGCTGCTTCAGATCAACGTGAACTTCCCACCTGAATCTGCCTCTCTGTATTAATCCTGGACATCCTTGATGGTCTCTGTAGTAATCCTGGACACCCTTGATACTCCCATCTAAGTACTAACCAGGGCCAACCCTGCTTAACTTCCAAGATTGAATGAAATTTGGTTAGCGTGGACCAAGTAGGTCAGGTTAATCTCACATTCGATGTCCACTTTCTGGTTAAATCTCAAAGCAATAGCCATCTCTTAGCATGCCATTTATTTCAGTTTCTCATGCAGAATGATTTCTTTAGTGGTGCAAATCCAAGCCCTTATTCCAAAATATTTTTGCAGAGTATTTTTTCCAATGACTTTGCACAGAAATTTCAGTTCATACTTCAGGTATGAAATATTTCTATTTGTTTGGAGAGAAAATATTTTTTGTCACCTTCTTGTAATAAATTGCAGGCAGCGAGTGAATTGCACAACAAATATTCCATAATGGGAACTTCCAATAATAACCTTCTACAATCCTGATGTGGCTGTTTTCATTTCCAGAGTGCTTTACGAACATTAATTCAAGTTTGCTACATTCATATATCTAAGACTAGAGACAAAGTGCAGTTTACATATGAATCAAAATTTTTACCAATCAACTTCACAAGCTATGAAGAAATATTGCAAATCCTTTACAATTTCTTTAAACAAAGTTAGTGTATATCACCCTGCTGTGTCCTATTGAACTACTTTGTGAGAGATCCTATTATGATAATAGTCAAGGTAAGATAGCATTAGTTGTCAAAATGCTGTGATGGTGTAGATGAGAAAGTTTTTGACAGATGTTCTTTTAAATACTGAGCCTTCAATGAAATGCTCAGCTTATCAGAATTGAGATGCCATACGTGACATGTGGTCTGTCCAAGTAAGGCTTCTTTCTGTCTTCAGGTGCATATACATGCATGGTGGAGCACCAAATGGACACCCAGAGATTTCACATAGTGACTTTTCAACATCAAAAAAATGCTTTTAGTTGAGGGCAGCAATGATGTATTATCTGGCTTGCATCTCCTTAGACCCCACCTTAGATACCCCCCAGATCCTTTGGAAGTTCTCTTCCCCCCCACCAGCAGGATGCCCTGGTAATCCAGGATAGAGAAAGAAAAAAAACTATAGGATGCCGTATTTTATAATTTTAACTAAGTTTTAGGCTTTTTAAACTATATATTGTTGTATGATTATTTATGTTGTAAATAATCCAGAGCCTGGTGTGAGCCAGAATGGATAATTAAACAACAGCAGCAACAATAATTGAATCAGTATTGGATACCTGGTTTCTTCTCCTGTACCACTGTGAGCATCAGTATGGTCTGATAGCTGGCCTTAAACTTGGGGAACCTGTTTCAGAGTTCCTGCTCAGCAGTGAATCCCTTTGGGAAACGGTGAGTCAGTCACTCTCTCTTGTCTTACTCTACCATACAACATCAATGCAAGGATAAAGGGGTGAGCTGTAGAGAATGAAAAATTACACATTGCTCACTGAAGAAGGGTGGGTGGGATACCCATGAAATAAATTATTGTTCATAGCATCCCAAGCAGAGTTATTTTCTGAACCCATTGAAGTCATTGGTTATGTAACTTGGCTTTAGATGGCACAATCAGTAGTCTATTTATCATATGCCCTGCTACCTTTCTATTTTTTTAAATTCCATTTAAATTGTAAAGTTGCAAAGATATAAGATGACCATATCAAACAGTACCACTGATCATCGTACAAAAAACCCTACCATGACAAAATAAAACCCAATAACAAAAATAAAACCCCAGCATAGATACAATCAGCAAAATAAAACCCCACTTTAGATACAATCAGCAAACCGCCATTCTAGAGTTGATCTGTGGTAATGATATTGGCTGATTCCCATGCTACACTGTTTTCCATGCTGTACTGATAACACAGGAGGAGAGCGCTGGAATGGAAAGCACCCATATGACTGAGTAACACTCCTGTGTTTGTGAGGGAGAACAAGTGAACAGCTTTGCAATGGTAACTCTGCTAAACCAGCCTTTGCTCCCAGAATGGAGCAAAGTCTGAGGAATATCTTTCAGTATATTATGGTTCATATCCACCACTTCCTCTGCCTACTTCTTCAAAAACTAAACATTATTTTAGCTAGCAGGTAGTCTGATATACTGTAGTTCCAAGGTACAGCCACTGAACCATTACCCTAAATATTTGTAACTAAATTTAACACATCTTCCCCTCTCCATCACTTTCTCTCACCCATTTAAGACAATGTTTCTGCAAGAGATGACACAGCCAAATATTTAGGTACGACAAGAACCTCCAAGTGCCAGATTTGATGCATTAAACTGTTAGAACTGCCTGCCTAAATAGCAGCACAAGGCAGTATATTTCCAAAAGACATTCTCTGCAGAGCTACTGAAAAAAGATATATGATTTGTTTCAAAATAGATTTTCTACCTTCATATAGAGTGATATAAATCAGATGCCACATTATTGGCCCTATTAAATCATAATTAAGAAGCAATAAATCATTAACATGATTTATTTAAAGGGGGGAGGAATTACTTCCTAGCATCAGTAAGTCTTTATTATGAAATTGTGTCTAGCTGATATAGGAAAGAGAAAGAGAGAGAGAGTTCTGAAGATCTAGAAATTCAGGTAAGCTTTTCTTACTGAACTAAAAATGAGCCAAAATAACAAAGTGTGGAATTAGGCCGTTCTCATCATGATCTATGTACCTTTCACAAACACCAGTGCTTGTGAGTCCAAGAGTGAGTAAGAGATCCCTTCTAATTTCTTCTTTGTATTTCAGACCCTGGTACCACACTGTGTGATGGTCTGAAGGGTCCCTCAGTCTCAGTTAGTGACCTTTTGGAGGACTGTTGAGGCAACCAGAAGCTGATAAACATGTCTTCCATGAACTTGCATGGAAGGAGTGAAATACCCAACATTTTTTGCTTTCTATTGGCTGTTGCTGGTGGTGAGCTCCTCCCCCTCACTGGCAGTCTTCAAGCAGCAGCTGGATGAACACTTGTCAGGGATGCTTCAGACTGATCCTGCATTGAGCAGAGGGGGTTGATGGCTTACATGGCCCCTTCCAACTCTATGGTTCTGTGACTCAGTAACACTTAAACAGTACAAACACAAAGGGGAAATCTAATAATTTGCCTTCTATAACATTTTTAGCTTTTGCTCCTAATAAGTTCAGAATTTTCTGACTACCCTCATGCTTGCTGTTTGGATGCTTAGTTTGTCAATAAGATCAAAGGGTATTACAAGCAAAAACAGACCTGCAGATTATAAGCAAACAGATTATAAACAAAACAGATTATTAAAAAAACAGACCTGCAGTTGCCCCCTTGCATTTCATGGCTATTTTGCCCTACTTCTCACTGCTTCTGCGTGCAATACATCTGCTGATAATAATTCACATTTTTTTACAAAAGGCGCAAAATTGTTTTTCTTTAAGATGCCACAGGACTCTTCACTTTTTCTGTCAACATGCTTTTAGTTGCTGTTATTCTTTGGACCATTTTTGATGCTAATTAGCATTGTGTTTGGGAATGGCTGCAACTAGAAGACATGGTGATAAACAAGAGACATAGTGTACTCTCATGACATTTTATTCTGAACTCCCATGATGCTAAATCATTTATGACAGAATCCCACCATGACACCCCCCCACACACTACATCCAAGCAACATTATAATAGAATATGCTTTTGTGATATTTTATGTAGTGGACTGAATCCAAGACAAAAACATTGGGAAAGTGCTTTTTCTGTCTTCCCCATTGAGGAATAAAATATATTTATAATTTTTATATTTATTTAATTTTATTTATAATTTGAATTTATAAACCATCCTTTCCCTCAGAAGCTTTCTGTGCTCCCTCCCCAGAAGACTGCTGCAGAGTTTGATGAGACCCTCTGGAAAGAAAATGCCATGTTGAATGGGAAGTGGCAGCAGGAAAGGGAAATTGGCTAAATTCTTACATATACAGCCATCCCAATCTTGATTCTGGTCAATAATCTGGAACTCAGCAGTCTTGTAGAAGGCTATTATTATTGTTATTACAAACCTGTTTATAAAAGCATCCTCCAGTGCATTATGATGGTAATGGAAACTGCCATCAAGTCACAGCAGATTTATGGTAATCCTGTAGGCGGGTTTTCAAAGCAAAAGACATTCAGAGGTGGTTTGCTATAGCTATCCTGGACTTCTTTGTTGGTCTCCCATCCAAGTACTCGTCAGGGGCAACCCTGCTTAGCTCTCAAGATCTGACTAGGCTGGGCTAACTTGGACCATCCTGGTCAAGGGCCGTTCCATTATATTACAACCTTGTTCTCTTTATCAAAATGCCTGTTTGAACAATTCTGTCTTTCACTTTCCTTCTCCTCACTTTAAGATAGACCTGGTTTCTCCCCACTCCTTACTCAGGAACCATTATATCACAAAAGATCTGATGGTAGGTAGGATAGGTTGACTCTTGCTTTGGCAAAGATCTACATAATGTCCAAGATATTGTTTGTTTGTTGACAGAGGAAGCAGATCTGCTAATTTTATAAGCTTTTGTGTTTTAATGCTTCAGTTCTTTGCTTTGGCGGTGCCCAAAACTGCATCCGAAGTTTAAAATTCAGAACAGCAAATAAAATCCTGTTATTCTCATTGAGGATTTGTGACAAACACTTGATGTAGTTCAAACTGATGTGGGAATAATTTCCTTAGAAGGGGAGGGAAGAATGCTGTTTGAAATGGAAACATCTGCCAGATTGTTAGCTCTAGTGGCCACTGTGCTGCTGTAGGAATACGCCACCAAAGTTTAACTTGCAGCGAAAAGCTTTCTGGTAAATCACCAGTCTCCCCTAACTACATTAACAGACTAAAGAATAAACATCACTTCATTGGTTTGCTACCCTGCACACCTAATCAATGGCTGGATCCACTAGCCCACTGTTAATTGGTATCTACTCTGTCACAGTTCAGATAATGTAGATGGAGGTTTCAGCTCATTATTCTTTTAATCATAGCTGTGTTCCAGCTGTGTTTGTTCTAGCAGGGCAATAGCAGCTTTCCTTGTTTGTGCCAGTTTATGAATTAAGGGCTGAATCTCCCATGCACTCCTAGGCTGCAAACATCATTCAGTTCAGGGAGGTCCCAGCACAAAATATGTAACATGAGGGTGACTCCTAGAATCACAGTTGGTAGTTTAGAGGGAAGCTGTCACACATCTCTTTTTTATGTATTACTTTTTTTTTTTGCTACATCTGATTAACTCAGCTACTTTGGCATAACACTTAAAGCTGATTCTGTGATATATCTCTTTTCATGTGGATTATTCCCTTTATTTAAGCCTCAGTGAAACATCATGGGTCACATTGATCACATGATGGGGTGCATTCCACAGAAATATTATTTTGTAGATCTCTTTCCTAAGCGCTGAGCCATTATAGATGCAGGGGGGAACCCTGTTTTCTCCTTTTCTTCAGTTCAACTCCTCAGCTGTATGCTTCTGAATAATGTAAGGGAGACTTCTGGAATGCTTTTTTTTTTTTTAAAGGAAATTTCTGGAATGACAACTGGTGTGAAGAGGGGGAAGGTTGAAAGGGCTCATGAGCACTTGAGTGATAAAAACTAGGGTCTTTTTGCCACTGATACAATCAAGGCATACAGATGTAAACCTGAGTCCAAATGGATCTCTCCAGTTTGATGGCTGGGTTGGAAGATAACATTTTCTAAGCAACCCATATTTGTAGTTAAATTGCCCCCAAAATATAGTATTTCCTATTTTGGAAACTGGCTGTGTATCATTGGGGTGCTTTTTGAAAAGAAGTTGTCTTGAGACTCCCTTGGTGGTACTAAATAGTTTAAATATCTATTCAAGAGAGTCTCTGCCCTAAAGAAAAGTTTAAAATAGCTTTTCATTAGTATTAAAATTCTACTATTTTTGTTACAGCTGAACTGTAGTAGATTCTAATTGAGATTTCTAGATTTGTCCCTTATATCATACATAAATTTTGCCAGATGTTTTATAAAAAGCCTGATTTAAAAAAAATAGAATGGATGAATGAAACACTTCTTATCCATTTCATCATGGAGTGGCTTCTGATCTGTCAGTCAGAGAGAGAGAAAGAGAGACCACACAAGGTTTTTCATATGCTATGTTTGGATCTCTGCTTGTGGCACCTCGTCAAGCAAAAGAAGGAACTAGTTTACAGTGCTAGTCGCCCGATTCTAAAATTATTCCCTACAGTAAATTTGGTGGTGGAATTAGTCTCATAAATCATCCCTTTCCCCCTTAATTCACATGGATGTATGGAAGTGTTAGTGGAAGGGTCACCACCCCTGTCTGTAAATTTGTAAGGCTGCCTACACACTGGTGTCCAGTGCTGGCTGTCATTTTGTGCTTTTAACATGCAGGATGCCCTTTTGCCTGCATTTGTTAGAGCAGATGTCCTTGATTGATTTGCCTGGCATGAGGGAGGGTTTTGACCTGCAGGGGGTTGGCCTTTCTTTCTATAGTCCTTCAAGCAATGAAGCAGGAAACAGGGAGTTTTCCATGCAGTGGGCAGGTCTCCTCTCTTAGGAATTGCTAATCAGACTTTCTGCATGATCTTTCACTGTAGCCTGTATGCTCAGGTTAACTCCTTGTCCTACAGCTAGGAGACAGGACATTCTTTTTCTTGGCTTCTTGGCTTTAGCTTCTATTCTACTTTTTAGAAGACAACATGGTATTGTTTGCTTTCTTAAAGGTGGTTCTGAATACTCTTCAGCCCCTAATCAAACAAGAGATAAACCTGTTTTTAAAGCCTATTCTGTATCACCAAAGGAAAGCAATGTAAGAACTGGAAAACTTTTATTCATATTCAGTTGCACAAACATACACAAACGTGACCTTCGGCCATTTTTGCTCACAGGGCAGCTAACGACAGATGCGAATGACATAATAACATGGTTATGATCATAAGCAATGAATTACATCAAAATATTAAACAGCAATTTCCCCAAACTATCAAAATACAAAAGTTCAAAATGACAGTATACACAAAAGCCAACAACAAAATCATTAAAAATTAAGCAAAGTCACTAAAAGCAGCAGTTTGAAATCAATATGGTAAAATAGGAAGGAAAATAAAAACAACCACTCATCTAAGCCTGCAATTGCAGCAATATCAATTTCTAATCCAGTGACAATGTTGTATGAGTTGCTATTGTTGGTGTATTTTTAGAGTGTCAGGGTGGTATAGTGTAAGGCTAAGATCTGGGAGACTCGAGTTCAAATTCCTATTCCATCATGGAAGCTTGCTGGGTCAGTCACATACTCTTAGCCTAACCTACTTACAGGCAGGTATTTTTTTGTAACAGGACTGCCCCACCCCTGGACCACCGAGAAGGAAGATTGGTAAGTGTGATAAATCTTCCGTTCTCCAATGGTCTGGGATGGGGCAATCTAAACTTCTGGGACATAGAAAAGCAGTAGTCCCTGAAACAGAGAGACAGGTTCCTAGACCAAAATGGCATGCTGCAGGACCAGCCTTCCAAAAGCAGCCTGTGCTGAGGTAAGCTTATCTATTCTATAGTGCCTGGTGAAGCAGTGAACAGAGCTCCAAGTGGCAGTCTTACAAATGACCTCTAAGGAGGGAAAGGCTCTATATGCTGCTGAGGTTTCTGCCGCTTTGAGGGAGTGTGCTGTGATGCCTGGAGGAGGATCTAGACCTGCAAACTTGTAGGTAAGAATTATACAGCTTTTAGCTCACCTACTGATGGTGGAGACAGACCTTGGGTCCTAGAGATGATTTTCTGAAAGAAACAAACAAGGAGTTAGCCTTATGAAAATACTTACTTTTATACAGTTAGAAACTCAGGTCCCTCTTCACATCCAGACAATACCACTCCTTTTCCTGAGGATGCTTAGAATTTAGGCAGAAGGAGGACAGGATTAGGTCTTCAGACCTATGGAAGGTAGAATTAACTTTGGTACAAAGGTCTATGCAGAGCACTGCCCCATTGTTATGAAAGACACAGCTGCTTGTCCACTGAGATAACTTTTAAGTTCTGACACCCTCTTTGTGGAGGTGATGTTTATTTAGAAGATGGTTTTGAAGGTGAGCTCCTTAAGAGGAAAAGTAATTATGAGCTTAAAGGTGACCTAGAGAGGGCCTTGAGCACTATATTCAGATTCCAGGTAGGAAAGCAATAAACCTGAAGAGGATTGATCAAGGAAGTGCCTCTTAGGAATCTCTTGACATAAGGGTGCTGGCATAGGGACTTCCCTTTCTTAGTACTCCTGATAGCAGAAATGGCTGCTACCTGCCTGTTAAAGGTACTAGTGCTGAGGCCTCTTCCCAGACATTTTTATAAGATACCAAAGACATCTTCCACCTTGGCAATAAGGGGCTGCAACCCATGGTTAGAGCATCATAAGTGGAATACCTGCCATGAGTTATAAAACCTGTTAGTGGACCTTTCCTGAAAGCAACTACAGTGTCAATAAGAGGGTATGTTGGTTATGGTTTTAATGTTTGGGAGAGAGCAGGGCTGGCGCATGGGAGTCAGCCAAATAGGTGGCAGCCTGGGGCACCACCTGGCCTAGGGATACCAGGAGGCGCCCCCTCTCCTCACGTGCCACCCGCACCCGCTGCATTCTGACCTCGCTGAGGCTGCCTGAGTATAATTTTGCCCAAGTCTCAGCAGTGTCGGGGGCATGGCAGCAAGCGTGCTCTAAGTGCACCTGCTGCGTCCCAACCTCGCCAAGCCTTGGTGATGTCGGGGGGCGTGGCAGTGAGCACGCTCTAAGCAATTGCACTCTATCCAGGCATGGCCTGCCCTGTGCCCACCCTCTCTCGCTTCAGAGGGAGCTGGGAAGAGGTCTTTCCAGCTCCCTTTGAAGTGTGAGAGGGCCGGGCACAGG
The DNA here is from genome assembly GCF_032191835.1 of Heteronotia binoei. Classification (NCBI taxonomy): domain Eukaryota; kingdom Metazoa; phylum Chordata; class Lepidosauria; order Squamata; family Gekkonidae; genus Heteronotia; species Heteronotia binoei. Next base: position 43,293,628 of record NC_083228.1, on the reverse strand, counting down.
GCTTTGCACCTCGATGACGTCACCTGGCAGGGCAGGGAGCGGCGTGGGGCACTAGAAAACCTAGTGCCGGGCCTGGGAGAGAGGTCTTATTGATTCAGGATTACATGAGAGAGAAACCCCTCTCTACAGGCATTGCAAAAGGAAGCAGTGAACCTGCCTGCTGATAGAGAGGATCTTCTCTCAGAAGTTTAGACTGCCTTACCCCTGGACCACCAAGAAGGAAAATTCATGGTAAGTAAGATAAAGTAAGTTTTCCTATGAACTAAAATTACAGTCTGGCAAAGTTCATTTAAAGCAGGCTTGTCTTCTTTAACCCTGATGGGGACCCAGAGCAAATTACCTCGATATCCTCTCCTCCATTTTTTCCTCACAACAACTCTGTAAAGGTAAATTAGTCTGAGATTTTGTGACTGGTCCAAGGTTTCCCATATCCTAGTCTGACACTCGTAATTACTGCACCTCACTGGCTGTTTGGCTTAGTGAAGAGGTAGAAATTGGCATGATAAAGCATTTTCACTTTTAGGACACTGATTACATTTCACTCTAATTAGTAGTTTGGGAGTATAAAATTGCAGTTTTTCAATGCAATTAACTCTGAAGTTGTGTCAGTATCTATAGCTGTTCAGGACAATAATCAAATGAGTTTTTTAAATAATCTGTAATTATTTGCACTAGGTGATTTCCTTTTTATTAGGCAATAGGTTTAATGAGTGTGGACCTTAACATCATTACATCCTTTGCAAACTTGCTCTATTCTAAGTCTATTGAAGGCAGTGGGTTTAGACTGGACTAACTCTGCATAGGATTGCACTGTTAGTGATTAGTACAGAACTGGGTTTTGGCAAAACTATTTTTCCTTTACGTGCTAACTTTCTATATTATACGAGGGAGCGTTCACAAGCAGTTCCTTCATTTACCTTTTGAATGAAGGCCAAGAATGGCTATTTCTACACATTTAAGTCAGCTCTCAGGATTTTTTCCATGGTGAACTTTTGTGGTAAGGTTTTCACCATGATGCTGGCCCATCTTGCTATGGCAAGATGTAGGGTTGTCAGTTCTGGCTTAGAAAATTTCTGGAGATTTAGGAGTGATGCCTGGGGAAGATGCAGTCTGAGGAGGGAAGTGAGCTTGGTGAGAATGCTGATGCATATAGTTTGTCCTCTTGAGCTTCCATTTCCTCCAGAGGAACCGTATAATGTCTTCTAAAGATCAATTTTTATTCTGGGAGAACTTCAGGCCCCATCTGGAAATTGGCAACCTTAAAACATAGGAATGTTTGTACTGCATTAGTAGGCCCAATTATGGGTATACTTTTCCCCTCACTTCATTGAAGTCTTTTGGGTTCAGCATGGGATAAGCCTGGAATCAACAACAGTTGGGAAGAGAGAAATGGATCATTGTCCTACAAGCAGAAGGACTATGAGAAAAACTTGATGATGTTTGAGTACCAAGGCCATTGCTGGTCCTCATCTCACCTTTTGGCATGCTTACCAAGGAAATAAGACAGATAGGGGGCAAGGAGGGAAGCAGCTACTGCCCTGCTTATGGGCCATTTGATTTGCCATTGTGAAAAACCATATGCTGGACTAGACCAGGGGTTCTCAACTTTTTTGAGCCTGTGGGCACATTTGATATTCTGACACAATATGGTGGATGCAGCCACAAAATGCCTGTCATAAAATGGCTGTCACAGCTTACCTTCAGCCACACAGTGAAGATCCTTGTGTAGTGGTAACAGTTGCTGCCCAGGCGATGTTTTTAAAAATCACCACAGCCAATCAAATCTCCATTCAGAAGCCTTGCTTGGCAAAAGCCCCCTCTAGTCCTGCTCACTATCTAAAAACACTTGGTGGGTGCCAGGAAAGGTATTAACAGACAGCATGGCACTCACAGGCCAAGTTGGGAACCCCTGATCTAGAGAGTCCTTTGGTTTGAGCGAACAGGTTTCCACTTCATATAGCACACTAAAAGACTGCAGTTCTGCAGATTTCCTTGGGAGTAAATGTTTCTGAAATTGGTGGGTTTAATTTCAGAGAGAATTTGTCAAGAAGACATGTTCCAGTTTATTCAGAATTATTGGGTTTTGCATATGTAGATGCACCCAAAACAATGCAAACGTAATCACTTCGCAATACAATCCTATGAACATAACCTGGCATTAGAGTTCCCATATTTAGTTAACAGAAAGGACTTTAATGGGGTAACAGGCCCAAATAATTCCTCTTATCTGTGAGTCTAAGCATATAAGCAAAACCATCCTCATTTATAAGCATCTCTTCCTGCTGTTTACCTTTAGCTTCTTTCACTTTGTAACTGTAACTGCCTTACACCATAATGCTGGTGAGTCTCTGATCCTAGGAAGGTCTATGTTATGCTTGAGGCAGCACAAATTATTTCTGAAGGAAAGACAGATAGGTAGACATGCTCTGTTTCCCACAGTTTTTGATTAAATCTGGTTGGTATCATGTTTCATATAGTCAACAATTCAATATTATTTATCCTTCAGCAATTTGATAGATTAACAACACTGTGATTTTTTTTCCATATGCAAAACCATAATAAACTATTATATCAATATGCTAATTTATTTCCATGGTAATTCAATAAAATAATTTGTTGTTAAGCATCATAGCTTAGATTTTCATATTAATCTATAAATGGAAAGTGTCATCCAGTCTTGCTGTGCAGAAAAGATTAAGTAACCTGTTTTATTAATACTTTTTGAGTATCATTAGTGCCTTTGATCTAACTGTGGCAAGGGCTTATGACAACTTTTAAGTATTAAGAACAGATACCTGATCCAAGTGCCTGAAAGAGGGTCACTAGCTCTGGGAGCACCCTTTTAGATTCAAGCAACCTATGTCTTTGATGAAGATAAAGTACTCCATCCACTATAGGCAATTGTATACAGACACCTACATAGTATGCCCTCTGTTGACAGAGGTAAGATTTGAAATATGGTGATCTATAAATGATGTAAGAGCTTCTAAAGAATCGTACATGAATCCTGTTCAGAAGTGGTTCACATGGTACAAGTTAAACAAGTACACTATCACATTTTACATAAGAATATCAATGGAGCCCTACTAGATCAAACTGGTATTCTATCTAGACCAGCATCCTGTTTCTCAAACCAACCAGTTTGAAGCAAAGAGGTAAAGGTCTTCCCCTGTTATTGCTTTTTAGCATTGGTATTCATAAGTTTGCTTCCACTCTATAGAGAGTCCCTTTAGTTGCCATGGCTAGCAGCCATTAACAGACTTCTCCATGAATAAGTTTAATCCCCTTTGAAAAGCATCTGTGCTTATGGCCATCACTACATCCATTGGCAGGAAATTCTATAAGACTACATTTTAGAAAAAGAGATGAAGTAGAAGAAATTGGATTTATGCAGCACCCTTCACTTACAATCTCCTTTCCCTTCCTCTCCCCACAACAGACACCCTGTGAGGTAGGTGACGCTGAGAGAGCTCTTTTGAAAACTGCTCTTGAAAGAACAGCTCTGAGAGAATTGTAACTGGCCCAACATCACTCAGCAGGTGCCTGTGGAGGAATGGGGAATCAAACCTTGTTCCTCCTAAATTAGAATCCACACACTAAACCACTACACCAAACTGGCTCTCTGTGTCAGTGTTTGTGTGTGAATTAAATTGTATATTGGGAAGCCATAGCCAATCACCTTCCCTATAAAAAAGTATTATAGCATGGTGGTGGTAGTTTAGAAAGCACACCGATGCCGTTCATCAGAGAGGTTTATAAAATTATGTATGTTGTGGAACAAAATCATAGAAGTATCTCTCCCTTCTCTTATAATAGCAGCACTTGTAGTAATCAAATAAAATTGTCAAGTAGTACATTCAAAATCCCCTGACCTGGATAGTTCAAGCTAGCCTAATCTCATCAGAAGCTTAAGCAGTAGTTGGCCCTCGTCAGTATTTGGATGGAAGACCACAGGGTTTCTCTGCAGTGGCAACATCTCTTGCCTTGAAAACCCAATTATGTCTCCATAAGTTGGCTGCAACTTGGTGGCACTTTCCACCACCATAGTGTGGCATTCACTGCCATAAATTGTGGTAATGGCATCTGGCTTTAGAAGATTTTGAAAGGTTAGACACTGGTGGAAACAGGATACTGGGTTTGATGGAGTTCAGGGCATGACTAGACATTCTAGCATCCCTAGGTCCAGCCCAAGTCTATCACCACCGTTTTAGAGATGAACAAACCATTTAAAAATGCTCCGAGGGCTGATCCCGAATGGGCTGGCTGTACAGTAAAAGCCAACACTCTTTCCCTCCCCCATGCCTTTTCAATTGCTGAAATGGCCACCCCTTGCCCCACCCCACAGTTCTTTTAGCATTTCAAAAGCTATGGGAGGGGGGGGGCACAAGAATGCCTTACAGCACTTTTAAATAGCCCACTTCCAGATCTAAAACAGCAGCATCAGACTCAGGGGCACCCGTAATGTCTAGTTGTGCTTTTAGTCTGATGCATCAGTTATCATGACTTCCTGTGACATGTGTATGCATAGACATAGCCACAGCAAACACTGATGCTTTAAAATTGGTATTGGTTCTTCATGTTGGAGGGAGGCCACTTTTAAACAAAAATATTGATCCTTAATTTTTCTTGCACTTTCCTTGACCTGGGGCTTTGTAGTGAGGAATCATGCAGCTGTACTTTGAATGTCTGATGAAATCTGCAGCAAATTGCAAAAAAGGTTCCCACTTTTTTACAAAATGGTCAATTAATATTGGTGACTGCTTGGGGGGGGGTGGGACGGCATGAATTCAGCATTTCTCAGTTCATTTTTAAATATTTTTTTGCTGAGGCTTACTAGATTGCTCAGAGTGAAATACCCGGTTTCCAGCTTTCGATTGTTTGGCCCCCAACACAAGCAACATAAAACCTTTTGTTGCATGCTTCTGGAGCAGAAGTATTTTCTGAGATCTGTTTGTAGCATCCAGCGTGGAACAATTAATTGTAGTAAACAGAGAATTAACTACAGTTGACCCCTATTCAAGTAGCTTTTCACATTGAACAAAAGGCACAGCCGTGTGGATACTAATGTTGTCACTGAGTCTCCTGAGGTGGTCTCCCTTGCAGCAGAAACAGTAAATTGATGGAGGTACGGCCAGTACTTTTGCTCAGCCAGGCTTATATCCTTTTATCCATTGGCAAGAGGTTGAAAGAGAGTCTCCTATTAAAATGATACACCATATAAGAAACTGCCCATTTCATTTCTGCCCTGCAGCTACATCATGACATCATGAAAAAGAGGAGAGGAACCCAGTTGCACCCAGAAGAGCCCTGGCATAATGAGCCCAACTAACACACACACACACACTGTGTGTAGCAAGGCAAAAAGCTTATACCTTGAATAAAACTTTGTTGGTAAATATAAAAGTTGATAAATATAAAAGTACTTTCTTTGTATCCCAATTGAGATTACTGGGCAAAGTGAGCTCTCACTCTTTCCCTCCCTCCCCACGGGCAAATAGGGGGAGGAGCTACAGCCAATGGAAGGAAGAGTAGCTCTGTTGTGCTATTGAGACTCAGCAGCTCGCTTGCTCTATAGCTCTGCTGTGCAACTGAGAGAGCCTGGCAAAGCAAACTGTGATGGAGAAAAAATAAAGAGAGAGGGAGAAGGAAGTAGACAACAGCCATTTGTTTGTGGGCCACATACAAGCCCTGGGGGGATGGATGCGGCCCACAGGTCACATGTTTCACACCCTGCCATAGAATATGCACTTCAAGGCAGCCGTTTTCTGTAGGGGAATTGATCTGACTTCAGCTTTCCATCTCCTCCCCCTCCCTGCAGCCTTTTTCTAGGAAAAGTACAGTTTTCCTCCACAATGGGGACCAGAGCCGGGGAACAGCGACCTCAGCAGGGTATAATGACAAAGAGTCCACTCTGCAAAGCTGCCATTTCCTCCAGGGAAGCTGATCTCTGCCATCTGGAAAGCAGTTGTAATTCTGAGTGATCTCCAGCCCACACCAGGAGATTGGCAACAGTAGTTCTGTGGGAGAAAAAGTCTGGTTTGGAGGGTGGAGTCTATGGCATTGTAGCTGTCTGAGGTTCCACTTCTCCTCAAACCCCATCCTCTCCAGGCTCCACCCCTCAAATCTCCAGGAATTTCCCAACCTGGAGTTGACAGCCCTATGTCCTTCACAGCCAACCATCAGCCTACCTTTATGTGCCCTCTCACATAAGGCTTCCCATCTCCTCTCTCCCCCCTGCACCCTCTACCTAGGAAGAGTACAGTCTTTCTCTGCAGTGAGGACCAGAGCAGCTTACATCATTCTCCTCTGCCCCTTTTGATCTACACAACAACCCTGTGAGGTAGACCTCAGTACAGAATAGATCTCAATAGATCTGAGTACAAAAAGAGTTGAGTGTGAAGCAGTTTCATCACAGTGCAACTGAGGATTCAAAAATACGTATGGGAGTTAGCACTTCCTGGCCAGTCACACGGTTTGACCTTAGGCCAGTCAGTCTCTTTCAGCCTAATCTACCTCACAATGTTGTTGTAAAGATAAAATGGAGTATGTTGCCTTGAACCCCTTAGAGATAGTGTGGTAGATAAATATAAGAGATGGTAGTACTCAGTGGTGGCGAAAAATGCTATCAAGTCACAGCTGACTTGTGGCAACCCCATTGGGTTTTCAAGGCAAGAGACCTTCAGAACAATTGTTTGCCATTGCCTGCCTCTGCATCACAGCCCAGGTCTTCCTTGATGGCCTCACATCCAAATACTAACCAGGGCTGGCTCTGCTTAGCTTCTGGGATCTTACGAGATTGGGCTAGCCTGGGACAGGACTGGTAATATTCTCATGAAATTCCCACTTCCTTTCCTGAATTCATATGTTTTAATCAAAGAAGGGGAAATGAGCCATGTTCTTTCTCTTCCGCCAGCAGCATTCAATACAAATGCAACTAAGCTGAAGCAATGTGTGGATTGCCACCTTTCAGATGGCAGCGAAACACTTTGGCTGGTGTGGACTAAAGTATGTTGTAAATAGAGGTCACTGTTGTAAACACAGCCATGTGTGTAATTAAAATGTAATAAAGGTTTATTAAATTAAAATGCATAAACTTCAGCTCTGCTAAGGATGGTTTTATTAATGAAGGCAAATTACATCTGTCCATCTGAGGCACTGCTAAATGTTCAATATAAATTACTGTCATGGACGTTGTGATTACTTTCATATTGTAGCCAAGCTTATAAAAGGCATCCAGATTGCTGTCCCCAGAGACTATTTATTTATCTAACAGGATATTTATTGGAATTATTTAATTTTTTTAGTAATGAAAAACAGTGTGTCAGGTGAAAATCACATAAGTATTAAGAGAGATATTTCATTTTTAAAATTATTTTCTCTTGTCCTTTGATTAACAAGTTAAAAGTATTGAACAAAGATTCACAGAAAGTGTATTACCAAAATGCAATTCTACATATCTAAAGGGTTCTAAAAAAAAAAAAAATCCAAAATCAGGACGGTGGGTAAAGCTGGACTCAACTATGTTAGTTACCCGACTCTTCTGCTTTTTTTTTTTCTTGACACATCCAGTTCCGTGCTGATGCTCTCACACTTACTGGCAAGATTCATTGGAGGTTAATTAAATCCATCTTCAAAACAACGAGGAGCCAATGAGCCATATCCTCTTTGCAATAGTAAATTAAATGATGCAATTGTTTCAATCTCTATCATGGAAGGGCTTGGTAGGAGGGAGGGGAGTTCTGAATGGCTTGTTCTTCAGCTGCCTCTGTCAGAGCTCTAGAGGGACCCAAGAGCATGTGGTCATAAACCTGCTTTTAATTTGTGGGTACAGGGAAAGATGGCACAATTATCAGCAGACATGTGGGTTTCATGCGACACCCGTGATGTGAACAATGACATAAATAGGAAATAAAAAAGAGCAACATTTTGCAGCAGGAAATAATATGCAGCTTCAGAGGCAAATGAACACAAAACAGGGTTACAAGGAGCAGGAGAGAATTAAGATGATGTTCTTGATCAACTTTTTGGCAGCGTCTGGGGCCATAATTAAAAAAAAAAGTACACAAATTAAACATAATTACTGTGTGCTTTCTAATAGGGATGAGCGTCATTAAACTAATTAATAATGCAGACGCTGCGCTCCGTGCTGCTGCAATTGTTCCAAGTGTATGTTTTATGCCTTGCATGGCAGCAACTGGCAGCTGGGGACTCAGCTGGCACTGGGTGACAAAAGAGTGAGCGCAGTACCAGGAGCTCTCATCTCGGCACAGCCCGGGTATCGCTGGCTGCTGCCACACCTGCCATTCATCACCTCAGTGACAGTGATAGTGATAGATGGCTTTTTGGAAGCTCTTCCCTCCTGTGTTACTGCTGTTTGATTTTTGATTCCTATTATTATTTGTCACCCTTTACTGTCAAAGATCCTCATATATTCCTATCTGGCCTTATTTGAAGGAGTGCAGAGAGTTTATTATAAAAAGCTGCAATGGCTCCATCGAAACAATGCAAGGAAAATATCACTAAAGTAAAATAAGCAAAATTAACCTTTTTTGTCTCTGACAAAATACACAAACTGCCTTCTTCATAGTGGCATGTTTGGCTGTAAAGAGTTTCTCTTCTAAATAAGGCTCAGCTGGCTTTGGTTATGATATTGGGAAGTCTTGTACTTGGAAACTAAGCACACCACAAAGGGGTATGTGTGTGTAACCAACTTGTGGTGGTCTCACAGAGTTTTCAAAACAAGTGATTAAGCAGAGGTGAATTGCCATTGCTATCCTCTGCAGTTTGCCTTGGTGGTCTCCCATCCAGGTAGCAACCCTGCTTAGTTCCCAAGACCTGACAAGATTGGACTAGACTATACCAGTCCACATTATGGGTGTGCATTCGATTCAGCCAAACCAAATAAAACCCTGAAAAACAACTGATTCAGCTGTATTCAGGCCATCTAGAGCCGAATCAGATTCTCTAATCTGATTTGGATGCCGAATACAGCAGCTGCGAATAGCTGCCAAAATTCGGTGGCCATTATACCCTATAGACCATTGAAGTCAATGGCAAAATTGGATATAATGAATTGTGACTGGGGAGAGGCGGGGTTGAAGTAGAGGCTCCAAATTTGCAGGGCCACTGCAGGAGCCTCTTCCCTACATAACGCCGAATTTTCAAAAAGATTGGACCAGGGGTCCAATTCTAGGGGCACCCAAAGAGGGCCCCTTTTCCCTATGTTGGGAAAAAAACAATTAGTCACTTTCCCCACTGTAATTACAGTGGGAAAAGTGACTTTGCGGGGAGGGGGGTTGAGTGAGAGACACCAAATTTGAAGGGCTGCTTCTGGTGCCTCTGCACCCACAGAGCGTCCAACTTCCAAAAGGATTGGACCAGGGAGTTTAGCTCTAGGGGCATCATCTATGATGGGAAAACCTACCCCAGGCAGCAGTCTAGCAGATTCTCCTAGAAAATCTCTGTGGTCAAGTCTGTGCTGAGGGTGCTACCTTGCAAGAAACATAGTTGCCCAGCAGAACAAGTGCTACTGTGGCAATGGTAGTGCAATGCGCAGGACCTTAGTTCAAATTAGAGACTCTCTCAGATTTAAAATTGGGATGGTGGCTTTCTGTAAGCACTGCAGCATAGAACCAGCACATTGAACACACTAGTGCCAAGCAGCAGGGATGGGAGATGGACTTTCCATATGCAAAGGAGTTGAATATTTTACTACAGCCCTACCAAAGATATACCTGTGGGGAATCCTGTAACACTGCATTATAAGAAAGAAAATTTTGGAAACCAGGACAAAACACTTAGGTTTTAAAAGAAGCTACTGAGAAGTCAAGGCTGCTCAAGGGGAACCTTAACTTACATGGCATTAAGTTGCACGAATATCATGTCCAACCTTCTTTTAAAAGCTAGTAGCTTGGGAACCTGTCACTACACCATACTTATTCTAGTTCTTGGTTCTGGCATGGAATGCACCCAAAGAAAAAAGCATTCCTATCTATCATATCTATCTATTATAGCAATGCTGAGAGACCAGTCACTGCAAAAATATTGAAGACACAGGAACCCCTAGAACTTAATAGAGGTATTGGCTTCCTATCTCAGTGGACATAATAACTTGCTCAGCTGTTAATTTTTCCCAGAATTCAGAATGTTAGTTTTAAAAGTGCCACTGGTCTCAAACTTAGTTCTCAAGTACTCCTTGATCCCACTGGCCAAGATGGAAGTTCATATACAGTGGAGTGGCAAATGCCTGTTCCCATATGTAGAAAAGGCTGCTCCTTCAAGATGTGCCTATCTAACATTAATTTAATTAAAAATTGTAGTGACCTATATAACATATTTTTGTACTGCTAAATGGCATCAGCCCATTTTCAATTGTATACAAACATTTAAGGCCTTTATGCTCCCCCTCCCCCCCAAAAAATTAGTCTTACTTTATTCCATTTCGGTTCTATCCTCTACAGCTCCTCGGCTGCTATAAATTTTATATAATTTCTTTTTTTTAATTGCCTGTTTCCACTGTTGCATACCTATCCATCAGCAAGTTATTGAACTGTCCTTTCCAGTAAAGAAAAATTATGGATTTCGTCCACCTTCACCAGTAAAACAGCTTTTTGGAAGGAAACTGTAGAGAAGAAAGATCATGCTGCCACATAACATCATAATTCAGGCCACCAGATGAAATTATCTTTCAGTCTTAGCCTTTTAATGGTGTTTCTTTTCTTTCTTTCTCTCCCCCCCGCCACAAGCCCCAGCTAATTCAGAATGTTCTGTGCTCAGCTATGTAATGAGAGTGCCCTGTTAGCAAACAGGCCCTGTCTTGGGGCAGCTCTTTCACACTAACCCAGAAATTGGAATGTAGAAAACTAAAGAACTCAGAACAATTAGATGGAGACCTGGGGTGCTTCCTTGCTCCTTGGAGGAGGGACTGCAATGAATGAATAGCAGAATTCAAACAATAAACGGGCAGACCAAGATTTGCCTACCATATTTTGATCAATACAACTGCACTAGGGGAAAATAGACAGTTTCATGGTAGCTATAAACTTTGCGCTTTCTGTGTATCTCATCAGTTCCCAGAAGTGTACTTATGAATGTGCCTCATATGTTTGTCACTGTAGTGTTGGGTAAACCTTTTTGCCTTCCAAACCCACTGAGCAGCCTCTTTGGGTAATGCTATAGTTCAGGGGTGGCCAAACTGTGGCTTGGGAGCCACATGAGGCTCTTTCACACTTATTGTGTGGCTCTTGAATCCTCCACTGCCCCATCAGCCAACTTGGAGAAGGAATTTCTCTCTTTAAATCACTTCTCTAGCTGGTGGCTTGGAGAATGTATTTAAAGTTAAATTTGCTTTCTTTCAACCCTCCCTCCCTCCATCTGTTTGCCTGCCTGCCTGCCTTCCATCCATCCAAACATCTGATGTTTCTCTCAGACATCTGATGTTCATGTCTTGTGACTCTCAAACATCTGATGTTCATGTCCTGTGACTCTCAAACATCTGATGTTTATTCTGTGTGGCTCTTATGTCTGTGTGGCTCTTAAGTTTGGCCACCCCTGCTATGACTTCTGTTCCAACTAAGTAGATCACAAAATGGCTAAAGATAGAGCCTTGATCTGTGCAATGGAACAGATTTCAGATGGGAAGCAATTAGTTTTCACATCTTGTGTGGAATACTTAAGAGCAGGGGTGACCAGCGGTAGCTCTCCAGATGTTTTTGCCTACAACTCCCATCAGCCCCAGCCATTGGCCATGCTGGCAGGGGCTGATGGGAGTTGTAGGCAAAAAACATCTGGAGAGCTACCGTTGGCCACCCCTGCTTAAGAGGATTTTTTCCCTCTTTTATTGGAATTGCAATTGCAGAAATATCTGCAATAGAACTTTGGTAGGGAAAAACTTTCAGGTGGGATACCAATAGTTGACTAACATGTGTAGTTCCTTTCTTGGAGGCACCAGATGAAACAGATTAGTAAAGACACCGCTTAGCTTGTTGCACAGTATAAAGAGTTCCCTTCCTTGATACTGAAGGAACAAAAGCTTGCTGACATACCTGCTTTGATCCCATAGGTTAGAGTCGGGGCTTCAAAAAAATTTGAAATCCAGTTTCTACCATAACAGTTGAATCACGATACAGCAAGTAAAGCACAGAAAATATGGGTGTAATCTGTGTGTTTATTTTAACATTTTTATGTCACCTTTCTGCCCAATTAAGGTCCAGGAAGAAGCAAACATTAAAACATATTAAAAATTAGAAATAACAGTTGAAATAATAGAATTCGACTAATAACATGTAAAAGCACAGCACTAAAAGAAGAACCAATACTGTTATTGGGGGTATGCCAGATAAAACAATAAGGTAAAAAGCTCCAATAGGGGAAGAGAGATGAATCTCCCTGGGGAGGGAATTCCAAAGTTTTCCCAGGTTGCCACACATCTAGTCTCAGATAGTGGGGGCAACTAAAGCAGGAACTCCAAGGATGAATGAAGTTAGCAGGTAGGTTCATATTGGAGAAGGCAATCCTTTAGGTTTATTGGTCTCAGGCCATACAGGGCTTTAAATGTCAATACCAGCATCTTGAGATGAGCCCAGAAGCAAATTGGAAGCCAGTGTAGTTTTCAGAGAGTCTTCCAGAGCAGCCCTACCCTGAGCACATTGCAGTAATCTAATCTAGGTATTACCAGGGTTTACACCACAGTAGCAAGATATTTTCTGCACAGGAAAGGCCACAGTTGACTTATTGGCTAAAAGCGATGAAAGGCACCTCTGGGTACTGCTGCCATCTGTTTATCCATTCCAAAACTGCTTCAAAGTTGGTAGTGCAAGACAGCTGAGTGTCATCTGCATATTGGTGGCAGCTCAGTCCAGATCTCCAGATGACCTCTCCCAGCAGTTTTACATAGATGTTGAAGAGCATCGGGGACCAGATGGAACCTTGAGGAATCCCAAAGGCCAAAAGTATACCATGATTAATAGCATCAAAAGCTGATGAGAGGTCCAGGAGAATTAACACAGTTGCACTCCCCCTGCCCATCTCCCAGCATGTATCACCCACCAAAATGACCAAGGCTGTTTAAGTTCCATAACCATAAGTTTGTGATGAATTTTGGGCAGTTTGGAGTTCTCAAGCTCATGTTTGTGGCAGGTCAACCTGCACAAACTTTTTACAAACTTTCAAGAAGTTAATGACAGTTTGTGGATACATTTCCAGACAGACTATCCCCACTGAATCTAAATGTTTACCCAATTTCAAAACAACAGGGGGATGGAACTTAGAAGGCATGTAAAGGAGCATCTAGGGAGGTTTCCTGTGACTTTGATGTCTCTAGCTTGCACAGGATCTATTCTATAAGTTTTTGAACTTCCTGAACCTACACCTGTCAAAATTATCACCTGTAATTTCCCTGGAAAGCACTTTTCTGCAGGCACCTTCTTTGGGAGGCCGTAACTTAGATCCTGTAAATCAAATCCTTACCAACCTTGGAGGGTAGGTAGAGGACAGGAGAGCCATTGTAACTTTGATATCTGTAGCTTGGCAGGATCCATTCTATGCACTCCTGAACCTCTGCCTATCAAATTTCCCTAGAGCACTTCCTTGGAGACCCCTTGTGTGTGTGGGGGGGATGTCTGTGGCCCCATAAATCCAATCCTCACCAAACTTGGAGGGCAGGGGGAGGAGAGTCAGCTGGAGATCCCCTGCAAGTTCGGTGTCTCTAGCATCCCAGGTGTGCCGTTCTACCAGTTCACAAACCTCAAAACCGAACCAGTTATTTTGGAACTTAAAAGTTCATGATGGTTTGTGAGCTGAATACACCACAAACCGAACCACATTTTCCTGGTTTGTGCCCATCCCTACTCCTTGACCTGTTCACCAGCCCCCTCCCCCAGTAGATTTAAACAGCCAGGAGGAACATGGATTGTACAAGTATCATACAAACAGATGGTAGATCTCAGACTTGTCAGAATCCTGTCAACATTTTCGGATTACACAAGCTGAAAGGTAACACACACAATTAATCAGCACCCTGGGACCATCCAATTCTGCTGTTGCTAATACAGAGTGCGAGTCAGAACAAATGTGAGAAATTTTATTGGCAAAATGATCAGAACCCAATAGGCCTCTGACCACCAGAAGAGACCTACACTTTGCGGATGCAGTGGTGTCAGAGAAATATTGCTTTTTTGCTGCTATCACCATCATAGAGTAGGCTTTCAAATGAGGTCTAGCCCATGCCTTGTCAGATTTGTCCCACATCTTTCTCCACTGTCACTCTAGGTGTCTCCCCATCTTTTCATTTCCAGCAGCTCCTATGCAAACCAAGGGGCTACCTAAGTCTAGGTGCAATCATGTTAATTGCACTCCCCGGTCCAGAGGTCGACCGGGATATTGCTGGAGTGTTAACTGTATCAGCAGGAAAATCCCCCAATGCTGCTTGAAAACCTCCAGGTTATGGGGTGGATCATATTAATCCCTTGCCCATCCCTATGGAGTTTTAGTACCCCTGTAATTCTAAATCCAAGCAAATAGTGATCTGCCCATGACAAGGAGACAATCCCCCCCAACTTCATATCACCTTCTTCCTGCCCAGAACAAAACACCATTCACTCAAGATAAATTGGGTTAGGGTGTGTGTGTGTATCTTACTGTAGAATTTATTTCACAATATTTTAAATATGCTACAATTAAGAGGAGGGGAAATCTCTCATATAACTGATACAGTGTTTCTTGTAGAAATTGTAAAATCTACATAAGTATGTTTTGGTAAACCTAAGAGTACATCGCCATTGTAAACTGAAGAATGGATTGGAAAGCTATTAATGAGTTAATGACTGAAGCTTGCAAGCGGAGATTATAGGATCTTAATCACATGTTGTTTATCAGATCAACAGTTAGCAGTTTAGAACAGCATTATTCCAGGAAAAAGAAGATTTGTTTCAGATACTGACATAAACATCTCCTTATAATAGTGGCTTTTCATTTACTGCATTGCAATGTACCATAAGCTTAAAAGCACAACGGATTCTTTGTGTATCTCAATAATGTTTGTACAGAGTGATGTCAGTCAATTTTTGACCTATACAGTCTCTAGTGTTATTTGTAACAATCAGCAATAGATTTTTCTTGTACCCTTCTAACTGTCTGGGGGCATGCCAATACAATTCTTTAAAATGATCGCTTTATGTTATAGTGCCTTCCTCTAGGAAATATAAGGTAATAAACCCCTTAGAAATTCCAGCAGAATCATTAATTTGCTCTTTGTTGGTCATCCTTTCCTTATCTTTCTAATATTTCCTAGTAGTTTTTCTGCTGGCCTGTTTTGGTACATGGTGCATTGTGAGACAATTAGTAGCCCAGCAACTGTAGCTCCCTCCTTTTTTGTTTTTCTATTCACAATCTAGTTAACATTCAAAGCTCATGACTGTTTCCCATTTCACTCCATCATATAAGTTCTGCATGTAGTAGGTGGAGAAATTAGTGTAGACAGAGTTAAATTAGAGTGTGACGGACAGAGTTAAATCCAAACAGCCATCATTAGAAGGTACTGATAGTTGTGGCTCTTTTGCTTCCTCTCCCCCCACCCCAAGCCATTCTGACCTTGTAAAAGTTGAGTGATAGCCACATGAGTTGGTAGGCTACACTGAGGATGGGGGAGGGGAGCAAAATCACCCTTCCTGCTTCTTCTGTCCACTGATAGGAGTGATTCTGCTCCTTCCCCCTGTTCATAGCAAGTGACTGACCTGCATGGCTCCATGTAGGTCCCACAACCCCAGGAATTAACTTTCCCAGGATTGGAATTGGCTGCTGGAGGGAGGGGTAAGTGAAGAAGATCCACAATGCTTGCACAAGGATTCAACCCATGAAGTAGAGTGTACCTGCTGACATCCATACACAAAATCAATCCATCTATTTGTAGTGCGTAAATTAAAAGTACATAGTATCTAGCTGTTTAAATGTATGCAATAGAACTCAGAACAGACCATCCTGTGTGCCCTAAGCCACTCCATTCACCATCTCTTTCAACAGTTAGAATGTCCATGAAAATTCCAGGTTATCATAACAGTAGCACTTTTGGTCTACTGGATGTGTTTGACATTCAGAGTCATTCTGAAAATAAAAAGGCAAATTAGAGTAACAGTTAAAACTTGGTTGCACAATTAGGATACAGGATGTTGGCATAGAAGGACCTTTGTTCTGATTTTCTTGATCAGACATTATGTGACACAGGTCTTTCAGAACTGGGCCATTTCATACTAAAAGGTGATAGGCATGATTGAATGTTTCACCACACACAAAAAATCTTTACATACAGAAAACTAGTTTGACAGAAAGCTGGAGGCTCCTCAGTTCAAATCTCATAAGCCATGTACTCACTAGGTGATCTTAGCTGAGCCTCTATATCTCTTTTTCATCTCCTATGTACAATATGAACAAATTCATGGTGACCTACTCTTGCAAGGGTTTCTGAGATAATGTATGCATAGCACTTTAAATATCCCCAAATGGTACATGAAATGCCTTTTCCCAGAAAAGTAGTAAAAAGTTGAAGGTTGTAACAAAATAGAAACTATAAAGAAACATATTTTACAACTACTTTTTGTCTACTGATTGTCAAAGAACATAGTACACGAGTACTCATACATAGCGTGATGGGGGAGTATGTTTTTTCATTGAAGGAGATACGGGAAAGGAGGCACAATCAGAAAGTAAATAAGCTGTTTTATTGCAGAGGCAGCCACTATCCTTGGCTTTTCTTATATGCAATTTTAAAAAACTATTCTTATGGCAAGGTTCATTATCACATCCCTTTCTGTGTTTTCCGTATGCAAGTTTCAGAGCATTGTACAGGATCTTTCTAGTTAGTTTTAGAGTAAGGTATATAGAAACACGTTTCTTTGAAACAGGTAGCTTTGAACTTCCTAAAGTCTCAGGGGCATCTGCTGTCATAGTCTGCTAGAGTAGAATGGAAATGTCTGCTTCTTTATTACCAAGTTAATATTACAAAGTGACATACACTTATATCAAATGCATATTAGCTGGTCATTTCCATATAGAAATCTCTGAAATAACTGGAAAATGTCAAGGAATCTGGAACTAACAAAGCAAGCCCACTCTGGGCATATGAGTCAGCAGTATAACTATCTGGTGGGTATTTTCAGAGATCCTCACTTTTGTGTAGCAAATGCAGCTACAATCGCATGTACCTGTAGTTGTCAATTTCCTTTGCTGTGCTGTAAAAAGTGTATTGCAGGGGCATCAAGGGTGAAACTCCACACAGAGCGTGTGTGCAGGCACACAGTCAGCCAATTCTATGCAAACACTGAGAAAACAATCTTAAAGAAGGCACACAGCAAAGATTTTTCATTGTACTGACCAATTAGTGTAAGAATAATGTATTGCTGGTTAAAAAAATGTTTTCTAAAGGAGACTTCATCAAATGGGGGGATGTGTCCAGTTCTTTTTTTTTAACATTGCACAAAGTTAATCTGTTTTCTCCAAAGTAATCTTCATGGTGCATATTGATTTTGAGACTGCTTAAAATAAGCAAATATGTTAGTGTTAATTGTTAACAAAATAGTTATTCTATCTCTTTGCTGTGCTGATCATATTTGTGATACCAATAAGAAAACCTATGTAAATGCAGAAGAGTTCAAGTGAGGGCTGCCCATGGTGGGTCTTAAGTTATGCACCCTTCTTTGTCCTAATTTTTCAAGGATTCCCCCCTCCCTCGTAATGAATACATGAATTTTGTGCACTGAAGCATAGTGCTGGGCCTTTTGGATAGCGGGCTCTGCAAGAAAGAAGAAGAGAGGTTTAATCACAAAAGCAGAAACTTCACTTAGAAAAGTAATTCTGAACTTTGTTCCATTCGTAAATGGTGCATATCACCTTTTGTGAAAAAGAACCCATGGCATGATTCATGATGATGGCACTTCGTACATTCTTCACATAGGCCTTTTTTTATAAGCCCAAAATAATGCACATGAAAAGCAAAAGGGGGACTGGACATAATTCGGACCAAGTAGCTTGCATTAGGACTTTTTTCCACTCAAGATTCCCTGAGCATAACCTTTTCTGTTGGTGCTTTAAGCTTCTTTTCAGAAATAAGAGCTTTGGTTCCCATTCCAAGGCTAAACAGAGTAGTTTCAATAAATTAAAGTACATTAGGAGAAACTGAGGCGGGGGGGACTTGTCAGTGAAGTAAAATTGATTTTATAATCTATGTGAAAAGGCAACATCAAACTTGTGAAATACGCAAGGATACTAAAGGAAACCCTTTCTTGGAATTTAGAATGTGTTTTTGTGTTTTTGTTTTTTTAATGAGGAAGAAAACATGTCATTGAAATTCATGGTGGCATCTTGCTTTTATTTGAGAGATTTATTTGCTGAATCCCATCTAGCTTCACCTAGTCTTTTATTTCAGATTCTTCCACCCATTGTATTTAAGGTCCATTTCTTTTACAACCCTTTTTCTTTCAGCTTGCTCAGGAGTCGGGCCTTACAAACATCTGTTTGTGGCTCAAAACCAGGCCAAGCCCAGCCTGTAACTTGCCTCTCTCTCTCTCTCTGTCCCAAGCTTTTGTTTCCACAGACCATTGTTTCCAATTTCATGCTATCAGAGAAGCTGCATGTTTTCCTGCGTGAAGTTGTCAGAGAGATAAAAGCTCAGGAGCAGGGTCACATTTAGAGGGATGGGCATGAAAAATTGGTAAAATGTATCTTGAAGCCCACCCACCAGACTGTTGCTCGGAGCAGTTCAGAAATAGGAAATAATAATATTATATTAAAGTCACACGCACACTTTCCAGTGGCAAAGGAAAAACATAGAAGAGAGATTCTAGTTGATGACAAATTCCAACAGGTCTTGGCTAGATTCATTTAGGAAAACAGTAACTTAGTGGTCATGATAGTGCTTTATTCCAGTGGACTTTTAAGAAAAAATGATTGGCCTTTTCATTGTCATAATCTAAAAACAAAAATAAACCAACTAGAAGGACATGATACTAAGCCAGATCCACAGTTGTCCAGCTCAAGCACTAGTAATACATTTTGAGGGCCTCTTGCAGCTGGAATGGTGGAGACTAAAGAAATAACTGATAATATTGCAGTATTTCTAATGGGAAGACCTCCAGTACTTAAAGTGTTCTTTGTGAATAATAAGATGCAGAACTTAAAGTCATGGGGACACACTTCAGTGCAGAAAGGCTGGTCCTGAGGTTTGCATCTCAGTTTATTCTGTAATGATAAAGTAATAGGAAGAGGAGGAGGAGGAAGAAGAGCAGCTGCTTTACAGTGTATTTTTACAATGTTATTTCTAAGTGTTCAAAGCAGTTTGCATTCATTATCTTAGTAAAAGGACAATCTTATATAGGTCAGTATTATTATCTCCATATTGTAGTTGGGATGCTGAAGTTAAGGGGTTATCTTACAACCTGATCCTAATAATATTTGCATGTTATCGTTGCTGGCACTGCTAGTCTATATCCTGTGTCCACTTTGCAGAAGAAAGAAAGTAAACCAAAGAGTCCACAACAAGATGCAGAGAGCACAGTAATTGCACCAACATCTATAGTAACTCCACCAATGCCCACCAATCACAATACAACATACTGATTACAGAGCTATGACAGGCAGTTATGGAAGGAACCAAGCATCAAACACTGATATGGCTGTGTGCCCAGATGTCAGCTCACTACTGCCTAAATACAGAACATGACAAAGGAGGGAACAGAGGAACAAAGCTACCCTTCCCTGTGACATGTGTGGAAGGAGCCCCCGAACGAACACACACCAGAGAGCTCCACAGATGCAAGCTCCAGTCCCTTCCTGTAGCAGCATCACCTTTTGTCAGGTGCATACTGTCAGAACTTGAAGAACTTCAAACAAGACTCATTACTTTGTTTCAAAAGTATAGGACGTTTATTGAGAACTGTGTTCAGGGAAAGCACAAGTTGACTCTGATAATGGGTTCAGCTATCGATACATTCTTTATGCAGTTGTAACAGAAACAATAAAACCATTTCTCACACTCTGGGAGACAGTTGTCTGTTCCCAGGGTCCCTTATCTCCATGGAGGAGGAAGGAGCCCTGCTGTGATGCTCTGGCAGGCTAGCTTCAAAGGACACCTGCAGATGTTTTCCAGAGGCTATCTGCCACCCTTCAGTGGTTACAGTTTGTTTGAAATACATTTGGTTAGTAGGCCTGACTACAAGGACATAGAATTAGTAGGCAGTTACAACATAGAGTCGGTTAGGCTAATATTACCAAGCTCAGCATACATAACAGATACAAGTTCTGACACATACAGTACAATCACATCACCCACATGTCTGCATAGTGCTCGTGGCACAGGCAACCTCGTGCTCAGAGGTTTGGTTTCTGGGAGGTGACATAAGTGCAATGGGTGTGAGGTGACACCAATAAGGCATTGCTATGACAGCACTGTATTGGAGTGTCAACGTATTTGTTATCTTTGTACACTGTACATACTACTGCTATCAACTGCTGTACTCTTAAAATTGCTAAAGATGGATGAGAAGCAAAACTAAGAGGTGACATAAATAGAATCAAAAGCCTAAATGCAACATTCCAGTGATTCACATATAGAGACAAAGACAACTATTGTAATGATCAGTGTAAAGAAAGACGAAAACAACAAAAAATGAAGAACAAGAGATCTGTTTACAAGATCCTAGAAATCAAAGAGAAATTTAAATCATGGTTAGACACGCTAAAAGATCAACATGGAAATTGAACAGGACAAAATAAAGATAAAAACAATATATTGAAGAACTGTGCAAAAGATACCAAAGGATTACAGAAGTCTTCCAAGAATAATCTTTTGAAAAAGAACGTACAGTTTTAGAAAGTGAAGTGAGAACTGCACTGAGAGCAATTGGAAGGGAAAAGTCACCAGGAGTAGGTAGGATATCAGTAGAGTTATTCCAAGACACAGAGTCTATCAAAATTATAACAATATTATGCCAACAAATATGGGTACATAACAAAGGCCCACAGACTGAAACACTCAGTTAACATCCCAAATAAATAAATAAATAAATAAATAAATAAATAAATAAATAAATACACATACACGTGTGTGTGTCTGCAGCAACTATTGGACCATCACATTATTTTCTCACACAAGTAAAGTGATACTAAAAATATTACAGCAAAGACTGTTGGCGTATATGGAGTGAGAATTCCAGATGTTCATGCTAGATTTAGAAAAGGAAGAGGCATGAGACCATACTGCAAATTTATGTTGATTACTGGAACATACAAAAGAATTTCAGAAGAAAATCAGCAGGTGTTTCATAGGTTACAACAAAGCTTTTGGCTGTGTGGAAAAGCTGTGGTTTGCTTTAAACGAAATGGATGTGCCACAGCATCTGATTGTTTTGATGCCCAATCTATACTCTGGATAAGAGGCCACAGTTCGGACAGAATTTGGAGACACAGAATGGTTTCCTGTTGCCAAAGACATCAGACAAGGATGCATTTATCTCCCTATCTCATCAAATCTGTATGCAGAACATATCATAAGGAAAGCTGGGTTGGATTAAGAGGAAAATGGAGTGAAAATTGATGGAAGAAACATTAACAATTTGAGATATGCAGATGACACCACTTTATAGGCAGAAAACCGTGAAGACTTGAAATGACTACTGATTAAGATTAAAGCAGAAAGTGCAAAAGCAGGACTACAACTGAACATCAAGAAGACAAAAGTAATGACTACTGAGGAATTACACAACTTTAAGGTTAATGAAGAAGAAATTGAAATCATTCAAGATTTTCTATTCCTTGACACCATCATCAACCACAAGGAAGACTGCATCCAAGAAATCAGAAGGGGATTGAAACTGAGGAGGGCAGCCATTAAGAAGTTAAAAAAGATCTTTAATTTTAAGGATGGGTCACTGGCGACCAAGATCAAATTAATTCATGCCATATTATTTCGCATTACTATGAATGGGTGTGAAACTGGACAATGAAGAAAGCTGACTGGAAGAAAGTAGATTCCTTTGGGATGTGGTGTTGGAGGAGAGCTTTACAGATACTGTGGACCACCAAAAAGACAAATAAGTAGGTTCTAGATCAAATCAAGCCTGAACTCTCCCTAGAAGCTGAAATGGCTAAACTGAGGCTATCAAACTTTGGTCATATTATGAGAAAACAAGAGTCACTGGAAAAGAAAATAATGCTAGAAAAAGTTGAAGGCAGCAGGAAAAGAGGAAGATCCAACATGAGATGAATTGACTCAATAAAAGAAGCCACAACTCTCAGTTTGCAAGACTTTGGAGTATGCTAATTCATAGGGTCACCATAAATTTTAAGTGACTTGACAGCAATTCACACACACACTCTCTCACACACACCAACTGTTGTCGGAAGCAGGGTTGTTGAGACAAGGCACAGAGTGGAGTGTGGGGGAGAAGTAGTTGCAAACAGTTTGAGGCAGGAACCCCCCCCCCTTCTTTGCTTATCTGTGTGGGGAACATTGTCCTGGCAGTCTCGGTTTGAGGAGCTGTGCTGCTTCTTTGGAGTGTGAGTCCTCAGATGGAGTCTCTAGAGCAGACTATACAGAGCAGTATTGGATATATGCTAAAAAATTAGCATGATTTATTAGCATAATAAATGACATATGGTATAAGGGTGTCCTGGCTGGATTTATATATCACTTTAGAGGGTTGTTATCGGCTGTCATCATAGTTGGTATTCTGAGCTGCACCAGTGCCAAGGGAAGGCATGTGCTTTTGTCACTTGTATGGACTCTGTGAGATGTCATAAAGATATGTCAAGGTTTTTAGTGGGAAAATGTTTCCTCAGAGGCATAGTTGGGGCTAGAGAGGCTTAGGCAGCCAACTAAGTCCCACTCCATCCACACCATTTCCCTAATGTTAACCAATTCTACATCAGCACTGGTATTACACTGGAATGGTGTTTGAGACCACTTTATCTCCAGATACTCCAGCCAATCTCTGAGTTACACTGACATAGGGCAGGGTCATCTTCCTAAACACTTTGAATGCAGACCTTAGGGTTGTGCTGTGAACCAGGGTTGAGTCTCCAGCATTTTTGCTGCAAGGAGAAAGTTGAGCATATGCTTAAATGTAGTGCCTTCCTGACAGTTCAGCTTGCCCCTGAAAGGGGGGGAGGGGGCATTGATCAGGTCATTAGATAACTTGTTCAAAGCAACTTGGTGTAGTCCATTCACTTGTTGTTTTGTCTTGCAGAGAAGACAAAGAGTGTGCCCACTCACAGCAGGTTTGGTGGTACCCACTCATAGGAGTTTTAAAACTGCACTAATTGAATCCCAGATAAAATGCATTCCCCAAGTCTAACAGGATGCCTGTATGGTTAAGAACACAAGTCAAGGGAGCTATGAAAAGTTTTAAAAGGCTTCTTTTTAAAAGTGGAAGATCTGTCATAACAAATTCAACAGATGGGACCAAAGGCTCTGACCAAAGGAAATGTGAGTTAATAGTTACGCATGCTAACATAGAATTTAAGGAGCAGGTTGCTAAAAAGATCAAGACAAGCAATAAACTTTTAAAAACATATATCCAGGGCAGGAAACCAGTCAAAGAAGCTATTGGACCTTTGGAATAAAAGGTTGCTAAAGGAAGATAGGGAGATGGCAAAGAAGCTCAGTTAATTTTTTGCTTTTGTTTTCAGTGTAAAAAGTATCCATGCCACAGCTACTATTTTTAAGAACAGAGTCTAATGAGCTGAGTGATGAGAGATGAAGTTCTAGAGCTATTTCGAAAATGTATAAAAACTCAAAACAATACATCTCCAGGTCCTGATTGCATAAACATAAGAGTTCTTAGGAAACTGAAATGTGAGACAGTTGATCTACTAACCTGAATATGTAACCTATCACTAAATTCAGCTGCTGTACCAGAAGACAGGAGAGTAGCAAGAGTTACAACATTTTTAAAAGGAGTCCAAATAGGGTTGTCAATCTTCAGGTGGTGGCTGGAGATCTCATAGCATTACAGCTGATCTCCAGGCAACTGATTGTCCACTGTATGAGAAAGCATGCTGTATTAGATGGACCACTGATCTGATCCAGCAGGGCTCTACTTATGTGCTTATGAGATTTCCCCAGAATGTAAGAACTGAATGAGCAGTATGAGAATAAATGCCTTAAGGTCCTTTAAGGAAAATTGTTTCATAGGCAGTCATGTTGAACAGCTAGTACCTTAGAGATCAACACGGTTTTGGGGGTATAACCTTTTTTGGTATTGATAATGCTGATGAAGAAGAAAAGGAAGAGGAGGAGTTGGATTTATACTCTGCCCTTCACTTGAAGTCTTAGAGCAGTTTACAATCTCTTTTCCCTTCCTCTCCCCACAACAGACACCTGTGAGGTAGGTGGGTCTGAGAGAGTTATGAAAGAACTGCTCTTGAGATAATAGCTCTGAGAAAACTTGTGACTGACCCAAGATCACCCAGAAGCTGCATGTAGAGGAGTAGGGAATCGAACCCGGTCCTTCAGATTAGCGTTCGCTGCTTTTAACCCCTACACCACACTGGGAGAGAGCTTTGACTCTCCAAAGGTTATGCCTTTAAAATCTTGTTTGTCTCTAAGGTGGTACTGGACTCAAATCTAATTGTACTCTAATAAATTTGTGACTGTGGATGAAACTGCAGTTGTTTACAAACTATCACAAAATTAACCTGTTAACATCAGATTTTGTTATTCAAAACAGCAGCAGGTGTGTTTTGTGTAGTAGGGGAGAATGGTATGGAAGTATCTTGTAGCTCTAATAGGACTGTGATTAGGATAGGAAGGCACATACTGTTGGCAAGAAAGATTGAAAGTTATATTTGGTGTTTGAATAAGCATTATCTAAAATGGTGATTGATGATCTTTAGATTTCATATTGGGGATAAATTTACAGTAGGTTCTTAACAGCAGGACTACCAAGAACCACCATGAGTCTCTGGACAAAAATTTAATCTGGGCCCTTCCCATTTAACCCTGATAGCACCAAGTACCATAACAAAACTGGCTGACTGTTGGCTGACTGTTACCACACACCTATAAGAAGGGATCTGCATGTCTATTTGTCTGTCCATTTGTGGCAGGCATAATTCATCAGGAAATAAAACTAGGAATCTCAAATTTGGCTGCCAGTTTCAGGATGATCATGGGAATTTCAGGGCCAAAAATGAAGGGAATTGGAATATCTTGACTCATTTCTATTGACAATGAATGCTAAACTTTGGTTAAAGTGTCAGACTAGGGTATGAGAAACCCAGGTTTTGACTCCCAAATTCCTGCTCTGCCATGGAAGCCTGCTGGATGACCTTGGGCCCATCACATACTTGCAGACTATGGGTTCTTATGTGATGAAATGGAGGAGAGGAGAATGATATAAACTGCTTCAGTGGAGGGAGAAATCTGAAATGCAGAGAGACATATGGCAGAACATGAAATGAAGAGAGCAAATTGATGGAGGAGAAAAGTGAGGAAAAGAGTTTCAGAAATGTAGGAAAGGACAGACAACAATTTTTTTTATTATTGTTATTATTTTGCTGTCAAACACTAACAGAGCTGCCTTTTTGCAAGATCTGGCTGTGCAGGAGCTGGGTAGAACTAAAGGGAAAAGCAAATCATAGACAGATGGCAACAATGACCTAGTTAGAAGGCTGTATCCTGGCAAGCACTGTAATGACCTTGTTAGGAGGCTGTATCTTGGCAAGAACTGTAGCTTGTCCTGGTTGGTCCTGCCTTCCTCCAGTGCTGGCTTGGCTAATGAGTTTAGTGGCAGGGGTGGTCAAACTGTGGCTCGGGTCTTTTACACATAGTGTGTTGCTCTCAAAGCCCCCACCATTCCGTTAGCCAGTGGCTTGGAGAATATTTTAAGTTGCTTTCTTTTCACCTCTCCCTTCATCCTCCCATATATTTCCTTCCTTCCTGCCTGCCTACCTGCTTGCTCTCAAACATCTAACATTCATGGCTTGCAGCTCTCAAACATCTGACATTTATTCTATGTAGCTCTTACATTAAGCAAGTTTGGCCACCTCTGGAGCAGGACCTGATTAGCAAATGGTTTCCCTCATCTTCCTAGTGAACTTTGCTATAAAGCCCAGTGATCAGACTCTGAGTGCTTTTTACTGTGCTCTGCCTGTCCTTCACCCCTACTGGTTACAGAACAAAATAGGAGTCGATTGCACCTTTAAGACCAACTTAGTTTTATTCAGAACGTAAGCTTTCGTGTGCATGCACACTTCTTCAGACGAGGAATGAGGCACAGTAAGCAGAGCCACATATAGCTGGTGGGGTTTGGAATACCAGGTGGTACAAAGTTAAAAACCAATAGCAGAATAGCAAAATTAAAAAATTCAGAAAACCTTTGATCTGGATTGCATTAGCGTGGGAAACCATAAAACAGTAACATGTCAGAATGTGAGAATGCCTGTTAATTATTCTATTGCTAATAAACCTGGGTCAAAAAGAAGGCATTTCTTTCCCAGAAGTTTTTCCTGTCCAACTAATTTACCTTTTCACATGTAACATAAATATATACATCATTCTGGTTTGTCATTAGGAAAAAATACATTAAAATATAGTGGAAGATGGGTTTTAGTATATGTAATGAGATCAACAGCCAATATCCCTTGTTTGAGTATGTCAATACAAAAGCATTATTCTGATACACTATCCTAAAAGAGAAATACTTCGGAATACCGTGGATATATCGCTGTTAGACTTGATCTTCGCGTCGGGAGTCTTAGTGAACGATCTTGCTTCTATAGCAGTGCCATGGTCGGATCACTATGCCCTCAAGGCTCGTGTGAACGTCCCACCCCAAACCCGTTTGGGCGGCGAGCTTATTTTAGCTCGCCCGCGGAGCCTGATGGACCCGGAACGGTTCCTGACGGCTCTGCGGGATCCCTGCCCCCCTGGCGATTCCCTCGATGACCTGGTTGAGTCCTGGAATAATAGGCTCGCTGGGGCCATCGACGAGATCGCACCTAGGCGTCCTCTGCACCCTCGTTCAAGGCCGACACCCTGGTATAACCAGGAGTTGCGGCGGTTGAAACGGGGACTCAGACGACTAGAGAGGCAATGGCGGCGTACTCGAGACAAAGCGACTCGAACATCTTATAGAGAGTTTATGAAGTCCTATGAGATGGCAGTCAAGGCCGCAAAGAAAACATACTTTGCGGCGGAGATTGCGTCCGCAATTTCGCGCCCGGCACAACTGTTCAACACAATTCGGACCCTTACAACACTGCCACAGGGCAGACCAAACTCTAATGAATTGGAAATTGGCTGTGAGGCTTTTGCGAATTTTTTTGCGGATAAAATCGCATCGCTCCGTTCCTACTCCCCTGTCATATTAGATACAGCTAGCGAACCTGAGGCTCCGTGCCTGTCTTCGGACTGTGCACTGGACGGCTTCAGTGCGCTCAGCCTGGAAGAAGTTGACAGGATCCTCCTATCTGCACGCCCGACAACTTGTAAATTGGACCCATGCCCCTCTTGGCTTATTAAGACCTGCCAGAGGGAGCTAAGATATCCTATACGGGATATCATAAATAGATCCCTACTGGAGGGGCGTTTTCCATCAGCGCTTAAGGAGGCGGTGGTCCGTCCCCTCTTGAAGAAAACAACATTAGATCCGGCCGAATTGGCACACTATCGGCCGGTCTCGAATTTGCCCTTTTTGGGCAAACTTATTGAGAGGGCAGTGGCGTTGCAGCTACAGAGTTTCCTGGAGGATGCTTCTGTCCTTGACCCCTACCAATCTGGCTTCCGCCCGGGCCATGGGACGGAGACGGTGCTGGTCGCCCTGGTGGATGACCTTCAGCGGCATCTGGATCAAGGCGGCTCGGCGGTGCTGATGTTGTTGGACCTATCGGCAGCGTTCGATACGGTCGACCATCGGCTTCTGGCGCGCCGCCTTGCCGACGCTGGGGTTCAGGGGCTGGCCTTGCAATGGCTTTCCTCTTTCCTTGATGGTCGGGGACAAAGGGTGGCGATTGGGGAGGAACTGTCCCAGAGACACACGCTTGACTGCGGCGTGCCTCACGGGGCGGTACTTTCCCCGATGTTATTCAACATCTATATGCGCCCCCTTGCCCAGATTGCCCGAAGGTATGGGCTGGGTTGTCACCAATATGCGGATGACACCCAGCTCTATCTGCTTATGGACGGCCGGCCCGCCTGCGTCCCAGAAAATCTGGACCGGGCGTTACAGGCAGTGGCTAGGTGGCTTAGGCTGAGCGGGCTGAGGCTGAACCCAGCGAAGACAGAGGTCCTTTGCTTGGGTCGCTGCGGCCCGGGAAGGGAAATCCCCCTGCCAGTTTTTGACGGCGCGCCGCTGACAGCGTCGGGCAGGGTCAAGAGCCTGGGGGTGCTATTGGAGCCTTCTCTGACGATGGAGGCTCAGATAGCAGCCACTGCCAAGTCCGCTTTTTTTCACCTTAGGCGGGCGAGACAGTTGGCCCCCTTCCTGGAGCGCGACGACCTAGCAACAGTGATTCATGCTACGGTCACCTCGAGGTTGGACTACTGTAATGCCCTCTACATGGGGCTACCCTTGTGCCGGACCCGGAAACTGCAGTTGGTGCAGAACGCTGCTGCCCGGCTGTTATTAGGGCTCCCAAGATGGGAGCACATTCGGCCGGGGCTCCGGGATCTGCACTGGCTGCCAGTAACATTCCGAGTCCAGTACAAGGTGTTCGTCATTACCTTTAAAGCCCTGTATGGCCTAGGACCTGCCTACCTGAGGGACCGTCTCTCCCCACACGTTCCCCAGAGAGTACTACGTTCCGGCTCACAAAATCTGCTGGTAGTCCCTGGGCCAAAGGAGGCCCGCCTAAAATCCACCAGGGATCGGGCCTTCTCAACAGCGGCACCTTACTGGTGGAACCAGCTGCCGGAGGAGGTGCGGGCCCTGCGGGACCTAGGGCAGTTCCGCAGGGCCTGCAAGACAGCCCTCTTCCGGCAGGCCTATAACACCTAACTGATACTTTGGATGGAACATCTTTGGATGGAACAAAATGCTCTTATAGACCGCTGGCTTTATTTTATCTTGTTTTATTAACTATGCTTTTATTGTATCTGTAAATGTTTTAAATGGAATTGTATGAATCATTATGTTGTGAGCCGCCCTGAGACACTTCGGTGAGAAGGGCGGGATATAAGTTCATTAAATAAATAAATAAATAAATAAATAAATAAATACTTTGGTGAAAGTGGGTTTAGCATATGTAATGAGATAAAAAAACAAAACAGCATCTCTGTTCAGTCCTGGGGAGGTGTTTGTTCCAAGTTTCATAATAGTTTCTAATTCAGCAGTTCCCCTCTCCATTCTGTTCTTGAAGTTCTGAGACTGGGTTTAGCATTTGTAATGAGATAAAAAAACCAATATCCCTGTTCAGTTCTGGGGAGGTGTTTGTTCCAAGTTTCATAATAATTTGTAATTCAGCAGTTTCTCTCTCCATTCTGTTCTTGAAGTTCCTTCAAGTTCCAAAGGTTTTCTGAATTTGTTAATTTTACTATTCTGCTATTGGTTTTTAACTTTGTACCATTTGGCATTCCAAACCCCACCAGCTATATGTGGCTCTGCTTACTGTACATCATTCCTCATCTGAAGAAGTGTGCATGCACATGAAACCTTACGTTCTGAATAAAACTAAGTTCGTCTTAAAGGTGCAATTGACTCCTATTTTGTTCTACTGCTTCAGACCAACACGGCTGCCTGTTTGGATTTATCTACATGGAATGCACCTACTGGTTATAGTCAGAGCTACATTAGAAGAAAATTAAATGCATTCTGTGAATGCAGCATGATGCTGACTTTGGGGGCCCTACAGCTGACTTGAACTCCCCATATGTTGTTTCCCTTCTCAGGGACCCTATTTAACTGTAAATATAAGAATGCAATACAAACATATATATATATATACCAAAAAGTGGCAAAACCACAGTATGAATCAGAATGTGTCAAATATAAGCAAGGGCTACCAAGTAGGGAAGAAATGGGAGGTACATAATTAATGAGGCCCAAGGCAGTTCAAGAGCCTGTGAAGCATGTGTTTCAATGCATTTTACTTCTAATTTAGTTTTGCACTGCAGCCACTAGGGGCTCAGTGAAGGCAGAACATAGTAAGCAGCAGTAGCTCTGACTGTCTGCTCAGTGCTCTTTTCTGCAAACTTTACTACAGCAAGGTTGAGGCAAATACACACATATCATGCAATGCTGCTTAGCCCATTAAGCAAGCCTTCACTGGAGCAAGACAACACCATCCAGCACATAGAATGGACTCCATTCTATCTTATGAGGTCATGATATAGAATGGACTCCATAGGATAGAATGGAAGGATTCTTTGGGGCCGTGCCATAGTTGGGCCGATAGGATAGAATGGAGAGATCTGGCTGCAGCAACCCCAGAGAAGTGGGGGGGCACAAGTAGTTAGCCCTGCCAAGGATGCCAAAGGGTCTCAGGCTGGCTCTGAGAACAAGGACTGAGGTGGCAGGATGGGCTTCTTGGAGCGCAGGGGAGTGTTCCAGAGATGGGGTGCAATGGCTGAAAATGTCTTGTCCCATGTGCTCACATACTTACCTCCAGCACATAGAACAGGGGTGTCAAACATGTGGCCCGGGGGCTGAATCAGGCCCCCAGAGGGCTCCTATCAGGCCCCCAAGCAACTGGCAGTCATCTGCTTCCTTGTCCTACTCTCTTGCTTCTTTCTGCATCACAGCTTCCTTTGCCAGGCTCTCTCAATCACACAGAAGAGCTACTGAGCCAAGCCCCTCTTCCTTCTGTTGGCTGAGGCTTCTCTCCTTCCTAGTCCCCTGGGGAAGGAAGGAAAGAGCCAGAACTTCCTTTGCCCAGCTCACTGGATCCTATGGGAGAAATACAAAGAAAACAGCTTTAAGACGAATGAGCGCTAATGTTTTAAGCATGTTTTATTTTAAGTATTAAACCCTTTAATTGTGTTTATCTGTGTCCTTTATAAAGTTTATACCTCTGCTACTAATCTTAAATAGGAACACACACAGCCCAGCCTGACATGGCCTGGCCCAACAAGGTCTTATTTATTTCAGATTCTGCCCTCGTAACACATGAGCTCGACACCCCTGATTAGAGCATGTAAGAGACTAGGCTCACAGGTTAGTTCATTTAGGCAGAAGTACTCCCTAGGAAGGGCTTGAATATGGACAGAGAAGCCAATTGGAAGCTAGAGCTGGAGCAATATGTGCCCCACATTAGTTTCAGTTTATTTCAGTTTATATCCCGCCCTTCCCACCGAAGCGGCTCAGGGTGGCTTACAACATATAAAATCTAACATAGAGTTTGGTTTTAAAATACATCAGTTTGCAACAATTTAAAACAATAAAATAGTAAAACATATAGAACAAACGATCTGCAAAAGTGCTACACTACAACCTTCCATAAAGTTTCCAGTGTCAGTTAGTTATAGGCCAGCCGGAAGAGGGCTGTCTTACAGGCCCTGCGGAACATTTTGATATTTTATGTTATAAATATTTTTGTTAAAATGTCTATTGAATTTGACAATTCCAATAAAGGGAATTTTGTGTTACAGACCCCTGAGAGTTCTCTTGTACCAATTGCAGTTCCCATGAAGTGAATTGCAATGATCTAATCTAGATGTTACTAGGGCATGTGTAAATCTGACCAGTTTAGCTCCAGTTCATTCTCCTCAGAAAACAGTGCAGTTGATGAACCAGCCCAAGCTGTAAAAATTTACTCTGGAACTTGGGCACTTGGAAACAATTCTGGATCAGTAGAGCACCCAAGCTGCTCCTTGCTGCAGGTATCATGATAAGTAATTTTTAAAAATCCTTTAACATAATTGCTCAGTGGCTGATCCTGTTTGGTTATTTAACAATTCCTCAGAAGTTGAAAGGTGGCAGTAGAGGGAGAAGGGGCAAAACTGAATGAGAAGGTCCAGGAAGGGCAGTCAAGCATCTTTAAAGTAAAAAGATATTTTGACATAAACTGAAGCTGGGAATAATTCTTTTTTTTTTATGATGGATTTTGATTTAGGGATTGAATTTAACATACAGGTCGTTTTCGCACTCACCTTCCGCCGGCGCGACCCCCCTCTTCACTGCGCAGGATCTGCGCGGATTTCGCACTAAACACTGCGGAGCAGCCAGAAAAGCCGGAAGCTCCCAGCACAAAAGCCGCTCAAACTGAAACCGCCAAAAAGCAGTTTGGCGTTTACGCGGCTTTTGCGACGGGAGCTTCAGGCTTTTCTGGCTGCTCCGCAGCGTTTAGTGCGAAATCCGCGCAGATCCTGCGCAGTGAAGAGGGGGGTCGCGCCGGCGGAAGGTGAGTGCGAAAACGACCACAGTTTAGCACTATCTGTTCTTTACGGATTTTAAAAAGTTTTATTAATTTCAAGAAATTAGGGATAGGGAATAAGAAAGGATAGGGGATAGGAGTACATATTAGTCTTATTCTGCATAAGAAATGCTTTCAAAGAATATAAGTCTACATCTGCAATACTTTCTTAAAATGCATAAATTGTCACATATTATTGTCTCTATGCATCATCAACATTTTGATATTTTATGTTATAAATCTTTTTGTCAAAATGTCTATTGAATTTGACAATTCCAATAAAGGGAATTTTGTGTTATAGAGTACAGGGGAAAAAATAGATGTAAGTTCACAGCTATAAAAAATACTTTCAAAAATATAAGTCTATATCTTTAATACTTTCTTAAAATACATACATTGTCACATATTATTGTCTATCTGTTCTTTAAAAAAAAAACCTGGAATGCAAATACCCAAGATGTTAGCTGGGAAATCCCCAGAGCTCATATTTGGATGTCCCAGACCAACCTATTCCTCTCTATACAGGAAGAAACCAAGGCCCCAAGGTGTGAGCATGCCTCAGACAACATTAGTGGCAAGGCAAGTCTCAGAGGCAATGACAGCATAAACTATATCTACCCACTTCCTCCCACACTGCTAGTGGCTGGAAGATGCCAGAAATGGAATCTGGAACCTTCTGGATGCAAAGCAGACAAGCCTCACCCTGAGCTACATCCCTGCCACTGACTGACCCAGGGTTCCCAGACCCCATGTTTAAAAGCTTAACAATATGCACTCATGTGCTTGCCACAAGAAATGCCAGTATACATATGGCAAATATTTGCTCTGTGATATTTGGAGAAGGTGGGGGGGGGAATGAGGTTTTTAACCTAGTTTTCTTTCCAGTTTAACTTTCCGCTTAAGTCTGGGCTTCATTTTGGCAATGTAGATTATTGATTCATTTAACCATTTGTTTTAGGTTTTGCCATATTGATCGCTGATCTGCTTTTGTTTTGTTTGTTTTTGTTTTGAATGTCCAGAGTTTTGTTTGGATTTTTTTTGGGTGGGGGGGGGAAATAAATTGAAAATAGATCTTAAAATCCATGAAAAACATCCTCCTTTCGTTCTCAGTGAAAATAAGAGAAATAAAGAAGTTATTAGAGACTTGGTTCCTCACAGAGTTAGCAGGGGTGGGCTGGGGGAAAGCTTTCTGTATGTTAAACAGTCT
Organism: Heteronotia binoei; assembly: GCF_032191835.1. NCBI lineage: Eukaryota > Metazoa > Chordata > Lepidosauria > Squamata > Gekkonidae > Heteronotia > Heteronotia binoei. The sequence continues at coordinate 43,260,087 of NC_083228.1, read as the reverse complement.
TGTGGACATCTGGCACGATTGGTTTTAATCTGCTGGCTAAAAAGTCAGGATTAAATCTTGCTTTACACCTCTTTGTATTGCAGTCAGTAAAGTGACAGAGCTGCTCTGAAACAATGACACTACTTATTCCACCCAATATGCCATGTGGTAGATCACCCCTCCTTTTTTTTCAGCACCACTTCTCCATAAAGACAATGAAGCATCTGGTGGGCTTTTCCTGTGTCCAGGATATTTTTTTTTGTCAGTAATTTCACTCAGCCGGTCTGCTTAGTTCTCCCCTGGTGCTACTTTTTGAGACAGGGTGTGCCAAACCCAGTGGTAAGAGGTCAAGAGGCCAAAGTGATGAATTTTTATGTGCCTGTTCCTTGTGTTTCTGCTCAGTCACGATTCTTTGCGCGCTGTGCTGCTTCTGAAAGGGAGCTACAGTAGGCAATTTGTCCTCCTGGCCTGGAGAGAATAGGGAAGCAGATGAGTTAAAACAGCATGTATGGCTTCAAACAGAAGAGCACGCAAATGTGTTCCTATGGTGGAAACAGAACGCTTCTGTCACTGCTCAGAATTAGAGATGCTCTGAGATTTGTGGCGTGTTGGCGTCTGATCAAGAGAGAAATGCTTTAATTGCTCTTAAAGATATAGAGGAAAGAATAGCACTTCACTGGCTGTTGGTGTTAAAATACGGCTCAGTGACGCTTCATAATCTACATTAGATGATTTCCCTGAACTATTTTCCATTCTCTGTTTCAGGCTAGTAGCATCAGTACAGTGTTTGCCTTGTTTTCATCAATGAGATATTTTGGCACTGTTGCCTATCAAACTACAGAAAATTGCTTCTTAGTTACATATTAGAATGACCCTGTGTTCCTGTCATACATACAAGTGGAATCTCCGAGTTTGAGGAATTGTATGTGCATTACATTTATTCTTTGTGTTTCCTAACCTAGATATTTACTAGTGGATATTACGTGTATCTGGGAGCTGAAACGGGAATCTGGGTTTGTTGTAGCAATCTAAATGCACTTATTGACATAGATGACAACTACTTTGTAATAACACTAGATAAAAAGGAGCAAAGTATAATCTGCCAGAATTGTTGTGTTGCAGAACTTTGGTGTGAAGATACTTCTTTGCTAACCTTCATAGACATCAGCAATACCTACCTCATCTTTGTTTTGTGACCCATAAGAGGGATGCTGTGGGTGCATGCAGCAGTACCTACTCTCAGCTGTGAGCTTGCAGTAAAAGCGCATTTTGTTTAGATGTGCAGTCTTTCATATGGAGCTCTGGGTAAACTGGTTCTATGTCTGCTTTCTTCAGGCTTGTGTCAAGACTGTTCCTAAGGATTGGTATTGTGTCCTTGATTGTTTTATAGGGGAGTTATCTTGTGAAGCATAATTCAGATGTTGCATGTATTAGGAATATTTCTGGAGTGTTTTTCACTGTACAACAAATTTATTTCACAATTTACAATTTCTTTATTCTTTGCAAGGGTGGGGGGAAGAAGGAGATTTATGCCGAGAACCCTGCCACATGTCTCATCCCTTTTTATTCCCAAGTATCCCCAGATTTTTCCAGAAGCAACTTTTCAGGGGGCACAGTTAGCTGCGACTGGCTCTGTTCACAGTTCGTAACCCATTGCCTACAAAGGCACTCTTTGTATAAGTGACATTCCATCTGCTAGTGGCATTATGTTCTTTCAGATTTCTAGAATATCATCTGATTTGTGTGTTATTGCCCTTAAATAAAGAAGAAGCAATAGTGGGTGAAGCACTATTAAATAAATAAAGAAGCAATAGTGGGTGATTACATTTAGCCCAGCCCCTTCCCTACTGTATTATGGCAATTATAAATGGTACTTAATACAAAAAATGGTTGCTTAAAAACAGATGAGTATGGAAAGTATCATATAAGGAACCACATTCTGAGTTACTGGTTTCACACAGACTGGACCTCATCTGACTCCCAGCTCTCACTGAAGCAGTAAACCTGTATGCAGGCGGTACTACTTAATATAGCAGATGGTGTGTCTCACGTGACTGCTTACAGATTTTTGTGCTAAACTATACATCTGCAGGACCCCTCTAGCCCATCAGCAGAAGTCTGAAGTGGTGTGACCTAGATGTAGATTTACCACCTCACTGAAAACATGTATGAAGTGATATTCCATGCTCCACAGATTAAATTGCAGTTACAGCTCTGCCAACAACATGCTGTTGTACAAAATATGTGAAGGCTTTGTGAGATTTCCAGTTAACATATCTGCATTCGCACTAAAGAGGCACATACTACCTATTTTTTAATTCCTTAAAAAAAACCAGGAAAAAAGAACAAGAGGAGGGGAGAAGTATACATAAATTAGAAGCAAAGAAGGAAGAATGATCTATGCATAAGTTTTTATAAAAAGGTTTCTGAGTATCTAAAAATAAGTCCATGCACAGTTGTCCCTCTACGCCATGCAAGCCTCCAAGTGGATTGACAACATCCAGTGAGGTCTGGAGTCTTCCTGGAATTACAATTGATTTCCATATTACAGAGATCAATTCTCCTGAAGAAAATAGGAGCTTCCAGTAATGAACTCTGTGGCATCACATTCCTTCTAGGCTTCCCAGCCTCCTCAAATTCTACTGTCTCTAGACTTTACCCCCAAATGTCCAGGTATGGTCCAGGTTTGGCCCAATGTGGAGTTGGCCAACCTTATATGGTGTGTGAGAGAATATCAAGTGAAAACTAATTCATGAAGACCAAGCAAAGTCATACTTCATCTCTTCAAGTACTTTGGTCCTATAATTCACCATCCTAAAATAGTAACGCTTCAAAATGTCTGTTATGCTATACATTTGTGAACTGTGTAGCCAGGTTACTCAGTTGCTCCTAATAGTAGTGGTAAGAAGTACTAATGCAGTAAATCTAGTGTTGAAGGGCTGATATTTGTACAACAGAATTAAAGTATTGTACAGATTCCTCTTGTCTTTATTTCTTGTAAATAAAATTTAAAAACATAAATGTAGGTATAGAAAAAGCATTTCAGCAGGTAGCAAAAAGAAATACAGTAGAGTTGAATTTCTGTGGCCACAGAGCAGAACATATGTGTTCTCTGGAATTACAGAATAACTAAGGTAGTGGCAGTATGAATGCAACAAATCTAGCTATACATCAGTTGAGATGAGATGTAAGTTCTATACTTAATAATAGAAATACTAAAACTGTAAATTGTACATCTAATAATAAAAATACTAAGTGAGATCCAAAGAATTCTGAGTGATGCTCTGCTCATATCTCCCTTGTTGCTGTAGACCCCCAAGTACTTCTAATACACTACCCATGAGGGTCCCTTGGGACTGGCAGAGGATTCAGCATGAGGTTTTGTAATGGGAAGTTGCAGTCAATCCTCCCTCTTGTGTTGAGAGGAAGAGGGCCTCCACTTGCAGTAAGAAAGGTTTGAATCCAACCCATATGAAATGAATTAAAAACATTAATAAAATATGTGCATTTTTAATGTATACCCTACCTCTGCTTTAGACAAAACATCTTTTAAAATAGCAGTCATATAATAAAACAACCAAATGCATTTTAAGGCCTAATGTCAAAAACATCAGCCCTCCCCAATGTAAAATTTAGCTCAATTTGAATAAACCCAGTTGGTCCTATGCATAACTAGAACAGTCAAATCAATTCAGTTCAGTTCATTTATTCAGCCAATGACCAGTACAAGTCAACAACAAAAGTTATACAGAAAAATCATTTAAGAAATAAAAATGGTCCGTCCTATTGACATCAGTTCGAAATCTCAAACATTTTAAATCCGTACATAAAATTTCAAGACGAATTCTACAAGCTGCTGAGAAAAATTTAGTGCAGCTAATAGTAACCTGTTGGTTAGCACCCATTAAAGGCTTCTTTAAAATATGAACATCAGAACATCCTGGATAAACTGAGAGGGAATTATATTTGACTGAATTCTTGATAAAAAGCAACAGTAAAATAGTACATGCTCAACTGATTCCACCTCTTCGGTGCCACATGGGCAGATTCTCTCCTTCATTGGAGTATTTTATATCTCCCTTCTAAAACTGCAGAGGGGAGGACTCGTCATCTCATCAAAGTGAAAGATTTCTGTTGACTGGGTACCTCCAGGATGGAGAGATATGGTACCAGCACAACATATTTAAGCTTCTCTGGAATCAAGAAATTTGGGACATTGTTAATAACTCTTTGACACTCTGTGTTGAGGAACATTTGATCGTTGTTTTTGCACACTCATAACACCTTTGCAGAACAAATTCGAAAGAGACATCCATATTCTGCAGTTTAGAATCGATGACCTCTCAAGAGATTGGAAATGTAGGACTAAAGCTATCAAACCATCAAATCCCAACAACAAACACATTCAAAATGTTGTTTCTGTGATATTAGGCTCATTTCCAAAGCCTCACTGGAATAAAAAAGCCTTGCAAAATTTCTGTACTTTACTAGTGAAAGTGTCTTATGCATCTCATCTGGCAGACCATTTCAAAGAGGCCAGGCATGACTTCCTGAAAGGAATCATTGGACTAATCTAAGTTAGTAGACATATCTATGCATAAATAAAACCATTTAGAGAAACAAAATATGATATATTGGTCTGCTTACTTAGCAAGAATTATTATATTTATATCTCACTCTTCCTTGTACCTCTTGGAGCAGCTTTCGTGAAGTTCCCAGTGGTGTCCCATCTGAGATTATCTACAACCACTTAGCTTAAACACTATTTACAGTATCCTGTTTTCACAGGCCATTTGTAAGTCACAATTTCCCCCCAGAAAATAGCCCTTCTCAGGCATTATATGTAACTTCCAGTAATAACAAGAAGACACAACATATAATTGTCCTGATAAGTGCAGTGGCCATTATGACTGAAAGGGACAGAGCGTGTATTTTCAACCTCAATATATGCATATCAGAACTCACTCTCTCTCTGGTACTAGTCTTAGGAGGAACACATATAATGCATTCTCCCCATGCGCATGGTCAAACATAACACCTGGAAAGGGCTAATGTCATATTTGTTTACTGTGGTGTGGGTTTTATACCGTCATCACCTGCGACTCCTTGAGCGCTTTCATCAGCGCTGCCTTCGCACCATCCTCAACATCCACTGGAGTGACTTTGTGACCAACACTGAAGTCCTCAAGCGGGCAGAGGTTACCAGCATCGAGGCACTGCTGTTGAAGACGCAGCTGCGCTGGGCAGGGCATATTTCTAGGATGGAAAACCACCGCCTTCCCAAGATTGCCCTGTATGGCGAACTCTCCACCGGCCATCGAAATAGAGGGGCACCAAAGAAGAGGTACAAGGACTCCTTGAAGAAATCCCTTAGCACCTGTCACATCAACCATCACCAGTGGTCTGACCTAGCCTCAGATCGCAAAGCATGGAGGCACACCATCCACCAGGCTGTCTCTTCCTTTGAGAACACACGCATAGCTGGTCTTGAGGACAAAAGGAGATTGAGGAAGAATCGCACTGCTACAGGACCAACCCTAAATCAGACTTTTCCCTGCAGCCGCTGTGGCCGGACCTGCCTGTCCCACATTGGTCTTGTCAGCCACCAGCGAGCCTGCAGCAAACGTGGACTATTGCACCCTTCTTAAATCTTCGTTCGCGAAGCCAAGCCGAGAGAGAGAGAGAGAGAGAGGTGTGGTGGAACACTTACTTTGATGAAGCAATCTTATTGGAAATATAGTTGTCTGCTATTCATACTCTGTTTAAATTAGACTTTTCCTAGAACTGTTTCTAGCTAGTATAAATTGGCTCATCCTTTGGGATGAAAAGAAAAATTACACTGGGAATGGGGGAACAAGGTGCAAGGGAAAGTAGTTTATTTGACCTTTTAGATCCCAGCACATTTCGCAAAAAGCTTCTTCAGGGGATCTCAGTCAGAAACTTCTCTGGGAGTATTTGTCCAGAGTAGGCGTTAGAAAAATTTCTGATTGAGATCCCCTGACAACGCTCATCATGAAACACATTTGGATCTAAAAGGTCACACCCTACTCTCCTTTGCACCTTATTCCTCATTTTTTCCCCTTCATCATATACTGATTCGTACACCTCTCATATAAAATATGACTGATTACCTTGTACTTAGAAAACTTACATCTGAATTGCTGTTACTTCAACTTCACCTCTTAAAAACTGCTTCCAAGTAGCAATATGTGGCAGCCTTGATCAGACAACATTGTCATTCTCTGGGAACACTGGGAGACTGAGATGTGACTCTGGCTCGTGAATCTGCTCCTGTTAATTGCCATACAACATAACACCGACATCAAAAAGCACTGCCATTATTTGAACATGGCCTATCCCATGGTGGTGGTAGCTGGAGATCTCCCAGAATTATAACTGATCTCTTGACCATAGAGATAATTTCCCTTGAAGAACATGACTGCTTTGGGAGGTAGAGACTCTATGACATTATACCTGGCTGAAGTCCCTCCTCTCCCCAAATCCTGCCCTCCGCAGGCTCCACTCCCTAGTCCCCAGATATTTCCCAATACGGAGCTGGCAATACTGGCTATCCCTATCCTTAGTTTCCACTTCTTTGGACAGTTTCGGTGGTTATGGAGGATTTGTCTTTAATTTCATTATTATGTGAACTGCCCTCAAAATATTTAAATCCAGGGTACAGCTTTAAACTTTTCATTACCAGACTATTCAAATGCACATCTCTTCACAGAAAGAAAAAGTAATACATGTTTTTTAAAATTGTAGATGTATTCATCATTTCAGTTCTCCCTTTCAAGGCTATAGTTCTTCATTCTGTTTTTTTCCCATGCAATGTAAGGATCAAGCACTAACTTCTTTGCAAGCCCAGAAATGGCAGTTTCCTGTAGGAAAAGGCAATTGTCTTCAATTAAACGAGAAAACCCTGGTATTTTATTCTGATTTTCCCTTTGTCTCATTTTTTTCAAAAGGTACCTTTCGAGAGAATGTGAAAAACTGTGAAAAGAGCCAGTGTGTTTTTGTAGCATTTTTAATTTTTCTTCCCTTTTAGACAGCAACAAAAAATCCCTTCATAAGCAGCCTTGCCTAAAAAGGCACATGTTTCTGAAAGTTTTCTGCTTGGGTGACTACGACTTTGTACAAACTGAAAGGAAATGGGGTGGGGAGAAGGAATGCTCCTGATTGTATAAGAAATGAACCTTTGCCTAATCACTTTGTGTTTGTGAAGTAAGGTAACTTTCTGTCTCTGTGAAATTTGAAGGCAGTAGGGTATTTGGACCCTTTCTCTTTATTGGTCCTCAAGAGTCTATCAGATTTGTTATTATTAGAGACTGGGCCTGAAGTTGTGAGATATAAAGCTACTCCAGGCAAAGTGGGGGGTGGGGAATGTTCCCAAGCAGATGCCTTTAAGAGACAGAAATCATGAATTTCTTGAATTGCTACCACTCTGGGGGTGGCTACAATGACTTTTCGACAGTGACAGTAACTCGGCCTTGTCTTTTCGAGCCCTTCTTTCGCCCATTCACTCTGGAAAGCTGCTTAAATGCACTTAAGCGCATTAGCATTTGGATGCTCGGGGACCATATTGACCCTCATTTGGAAGGTTTAAATGAGTGAAAGATGGAGCGATTTGTTAGGGCTTTAGAAAACCAGCTTTAGAGAGCGGCGGGTTTTCCGCTTTGGTTTGTTCGGGTGCTTGTTCTAATCTGGTGTGCTGTTTAAAGGCGACCAGACTGATTTGTGACACATGAGTCCAAAGGGCTATTTTTTGGGACTTGACCTGATTAGCTAATTTGTGCTTTGAATTTCAATGGTTGGTATCAGAAGAGAGTGCACTTTGGGAATGGCTTGCTTGTGGATTACCTCACTGGTAACTGCATACAGACACAGATGGCAAAATGTTAATTACTTGTCAAAAGAGACAAAATGGGGTCCGAGGCAAATTGTGAGGATGCGTGGAAAAAGTGATTAGCTCTGGGGTTAAGTCAAAAAAACCAAAAAGCTATGTTCATCTTGAGGGCTCGGTGTACCACCCTGTGTTTCTCTACTCTGCCTGGTGATAGCTAGAGAGAGAGAGACATTAAAATAGATTCAACCTTGTTCATTTGAGAGATTACCATTTTAAAAAACTGTGTTTCATTTTTTTCCATTGGCTATTAATACTTAATACCACTATCATATTCCAGATGTTAAAGATTCAAGTCTGAAAAGCATTTATATTGACTAAATTTTTATGGTTGTTTTGGAAGGGGGTAGATAAAATAATGTGTTTATTTTAATATTTACAACCAAAATAAAGAGAGTATGTTCTACTGTATCAGCAAGTGGAAATTATAGAGGAAGTATCTCAATTTCTGTCTTCCAAAGCATATCTAGTAAGGATAACTCCCCAGATATTCTCTGTATCTTAAGAGCCTAGAGGGGAAAACATGATGCATTTGGGTATCAGGCCAAATATTGTTCACACTTGTCACAAGGAGGTCAGATTAAGAAATCTTCAAGTAACTCCAGTGTGAAAATCCAAAACACAAAGCAAGGTGAAATCTGAGAACATCTTCGGAGGTTAGGCAGTAGTTTGGAGAAGGAGATGCATGGGACTTCTCTCTGCAGTTCCAGTTCAACACCTGAATCAGGAAGGAATTCATGTGTTTCCTTCCAGGGAGATGCACAAGATGTACCTATTTTGAAGCTATGAATGCTTCTTCATGGAGGAAGCACAACATTCCCACCAGTGCTTGTTCCTGAAGTCCTACCATCCTATTACAGCTTCCAGGATCAAAGCAAAACAATGAGGGGAAATCACTTGTATAACTGGAAAACATCCCCATCCCACCCCAAATTAAACCTCTTAAGTTAATATTAAAGAAATGGGGAGGGGGGCTAAATTGAAGTTGCAGTAACAAGTGATTTTATACTACCCATAAGTATGTTCTGACTGCAATCTGATTTGTCCAAGGCTAAAGGAATAATTCCCTCTGTGTGTATGCTTCTTTTTTTTATATCAGACACTTTGTGCGAAGGCTACAATGCAGACTGTCCGGGCCGCTGATACTAACGAAGTAGTCAAGCTAATATTCCGTGAATCTGATAATGACCGAAAGGTATGTAACCAGCTGCAACCTGTGTCATGAACTTTACCGTAAATGGAGATGTTTCAGCCTTTTAGATTCCAAGGAACAAAAACCAGTTCATTTCAGTGGAATAATGCTAAAGGTTAGTTGAATAATGCTAAGGGGTCCTTCCCCTCTCCAGATAACTAGATTCTCAATCTGGAATACTGATAATTTGATGAATTCACAGCAGTCACACCTTTGGAAGTCTTTGCAGTTCACTCTGAGCATGTGAAGTTGCCCCAGGCATGCAGAAGTCATATTAGATCTGGAAGCCTGCTGAGTCCCAGGAATTGATGAACCTGGACACTACAGCATAAAACCTCACAGGGCAATTATCCACTAGAGATAATTGCACATGAGATAAAAGCACATGCAGCTTGTGCTTTTCAGATTTATCTGCTGTGTGCAAATAACAGAAGAGGGGGCTCCAGATTAACCTCATGATAAAGGAGGTCTGCCTATAATGGATAGAGGAACGTGAGGTATATATCCTTCACCAACATGGATCTTCAGACGTTGATCCTTCCCACCCTGCCTACTCTTTGAAAGGTGAAGCCAAGGGAGTGGCCACTGACAAATTTATTCAAAATATTTACGGTATATGCAGTCTTATTTCTTTGGACTCCAGGTGGCTAAGCATAGAAGTCTCTTAACAGATAAAATTAGTGCACAGATTAAAACATGCACACACACACTAAAGTGTGCACACATACATAGCATGGTTAAATCTTGAGGGCTTCACCCCCAGGATTTGGTCTCTGGTAGAAGTACCACCTTCCACACATCAAGATATCCAAAGAATGGGTTTCTTTAGTAATTGTGGAGTTATTTTGTGACTATTATTTGTGCAGTTTAGTTGCAATAAGAACTGTGTGAACTGCAAGAAATTACATATCCATTATCACTTTCCATTAAATTAATATCATCTCTCAGTAATTAACTCTGGCTGCAAGTTGCATCTAACATTATTTTTGAACTAAATATATAGTAAGAATGCAAAGACCAGGAGAAAAGAGTACATGGAAAGTACATGATTGCAAAGTAGTTTGAGGGTGGGAGGAGGAGGCTGAAAAGAAAGATCTGGTAGCTCAGCACAGGATTTTGGGCTAGAAGTCAACATGGGTAAAAACATAGTCCTCAGACATCTTTCATATGTGCTCAGAATAGGAGCAGAGAAATTAGTGCTCACACACTTTAGTCAAAGAGTACCCAAGTGGTGCCATTCTGTCCATCTGGGTCCCCCCTGGAATGGATGTTACTCCTAAGGCCTATATGCACTCTCTGAGTTGGTAAGATTGTTAGATTGTTCTACCTGTGGTTAGATTGTTCTACTTTAGGCTGCAGGTGGGTGCTTCTCCATGTAGAAAATGAGATGTTAGGAAGAAGAGCTGTAGCCTCGCCTAGGAATAGGCCTGAGGGCTTCCTACTGAAAATAGATGCTGTGGAAATGAAGTCAGTGTTCACCTTCCCCACAAATTGTATAGAAATGTTTGTATTCTTCCTGTTTACTTGCCATTGCAATGTCATCTCTTATTACTTGTTGCAAACCATCTACCGTCTGACTAAACATCTGTAGGTAAGTTTAATGGGGGGGTAGGGACAGATTTACCTGACATTCCTGCTCATATACTTTTGCCTACACATAAGTAAACTCACATTTAGAGGAAGAGTAATGTAAGACAGAGCCCTTAGCATACAAAAATGGCATTGACATAGCTCATAAAATCAAAAGGATCCCTATTTTTTAAAAAACCAAAGAAATCTAGAAATGCAAGTTGCAAGGATTAACTTGTAATGACAGTGTGAAATTTGTGTAGAATCGAGAGAATGTTTGTTTCCTTTTGTTTGTTTGTTTGTTTGCTTGCTGTTTTTAAAGTCTGCTTCATTTTTCCAGGTTATGTTACAGCTAGAAAAGAAGCTCTTTGACTATTTTAATCAAGATGTTTTTAGAGATAATAATGGCACTGCGGTAAGTTTTTTGCATGTAACGTTTCATTTTATAGATGTAATTTCAGGGACTTCAAAATCTGGGGTGTTGCAACAGTGTGATTGGAAAGAGCTGGCCTGCTAACTGTTCTCATCATGGCAAACCTATGCCTTTATTTTACTTGTTTATAAATGTCAAGTTTCTAAAATGCCTTCCAGCCATGAACATGCAAGCCTGTTATTGTTGTTAAACAAGTGAAAACCTCACATTTAAAAAATGCTCAAAGCAGCAAAGATCAACCAAGAACAAAACCACTTCCTCCTGAAGTCTGTCTCTTCTCTGTCTCTTCAAGTTAATTCAGGATTTATGACTTGTGGCCAATTCACATAGTACAAATCCATGTGTCTCCTGTATGGACTTTCAGATCAACAGACATGTTTTGGGAGTTTTCTACTGGGGATTTAATTCCAAGCCATGTGTTGGCCCTGTTCAGAAGGAGTCCACTGAGTGTGAAGATAAGGGGTATAAGCAGGCCCATAGCTACAGTGGGGCCTGGGGAGGGGTGTCAGGCCACTCCATTCAACCCCCCCGTTCCATCTGTATGGCCCCTCCAATCTGCCCCGTTTGCTCATCGCCACTTGCCACCTCTCTGAACAAGTCCAGCATTTCTACTGTAGGGACTTCAGATTGGCATTGGGGGTGGGGGGAGAAGCCTACTTGCAGCTGAATCCCCCTGGAAGGTTTACTGAGTTAGATGGGAGGGGGGGCTGTTTCTTTACTTGAGAAGCAGAGAAAGTGTTTAGGGTCAGACTGGGTGCTCCTCTGGCTCCTCCAAACAAAAATTGCTGCTGTGGGCCCCACCAAACATGAAATCCTGGCTACAGCCCTGGGTTTAAGTCTTCCTCCTGTACCATTTTCTCAATATGAAATGGTACCAGGGAGCCTCATTTGCCCATTGGGAGAACTTCTTAAACTGATGGCTACATAAAACTTCCATAAACTGATGGCTATATTTCCCCACCAGGGCACGTTGTAGCTCCCCAGATTTCTTTCAGCTCAGGAAATTAGCATAGGGGAAAGACTTAGGCTTCTTTTTCACGCATACCATGATGCTGATCTGAATTGGACCCATGTGCACATGGGAATAAAGTTTCCAGCATGGAATTACAGGTGGATATGTCTGATCCGGAGTCCTCAAGGTGGCTACATGTCTGCCATACAAACTTTATAAATATGTCAATCTTCCCTCAGTGTATGATGGGCATTCAGGGTTGATGCTTACCTTTATACCCCATTATAAACTACATAAATACAAAACTGACCTACCTCTTGTAGTATTTGGCCACATGTACAATTCCATTCTTGGTTTTTAAAATGTCTGATCCTGTTCAGGGTACAACTGAGTATTTTAAAGGGCCAGGTACCAAACTTTATACATACTTATCCTTCAGACTTGAGAAAAAGTTCATGAGGTAAATTGAGAAATGACTTTGAGACCTTGGATTTCTGCTACACATTAGTTTCTTTTTCTCTTGAAGAATGATTTTTCTGTACAACGTGAGGAAGTTGATGAAATGTCCATCCAAATGATTAGGCACTCCCAACTAATCTGACAGCTTCAAAACATACTGTCATTTCTGCTCAGAGTGCCTTTTTGAGTTGCACTCTCATATTTCCCCTACATTATGCTATATCAGCCTTCTGAGATTTGACATTCAAAACATGAGTACATCTATTTTATATGTATTTTTAAAACTTAATGCAACACACTTCATTTTATAGATGTAATTTTGGGGTCTTCAGTATAATATAGGTGATGTGGGAAACACTGATACATTTTCTACCTGAAATAAAATATTGTCAATTCCTAACAGTTGCATTTTTTTAAGCTTTAGCATCTTAGTTTGAAAACAATATGTGGTTCACATCTTTTCTACCTGTTCTTATGGGATCAACAGTATTTTCCTTGCACTAAAAGGCTGGTTACATTCTGCCCAAGATTAGCTGAGATTTAAACCCCATTTGGATTTAAGTTCACAATTATCTTTTTTTTTTACTATTTTGCATCTGTTGATTTGAAGGGAAAAAGATCATAATGCAACAAGTGGGTAAAAATGTCTATATATCTAATTCCCTCTGTGCAAATACTTCTTTCTGCACGTCGGGGGCATACGGAGGGATGAGAGATTCTCCTGAACACTTTGGGGACTCCCCAGGTTTGCAGAAAAATCTGAAACCTCTAAAAAATACATTGGGAGTTTAAATTCCCCCCTCCAGAGTGAAAAGTGTTGTCTTTGTATGCGCAGACAATGCAACTTACCTAACCGTTGGCAAGGCTGGGAACAATGAGGCCATGGCTCCCCATGCTGGCCTTCCTTCCCTTGATGTGACCTGATGGGGGATAAGGCCTCCCTCTTCTCCCTCAGTGGAGCCAGCACCAGTGAGGGAAGGAGGTGCTTCAGCCGAGCCACATAGTTCCCTAAGCTACAGCAGTGGCACCCCTCTCACCTTGCCCAGCAGCTTGAGGCTAAGTGGCTCTCCCCACCACAGGCTTGGATGGGGCCCTCACTACTGCCACTGAAGGGCCTGCTCTTCCAGTCACTTGGTGAGTTGAGAAGCCTCCCAAGCCGTGCCCCCTCACTTCACCCAGATCCTGAGCCAAAGAAGCAGTGCTTTTCCACACCTCCCCACCACTGCCTCTCCACCTGCCACTCCTCTGGCTCTTCCCACCATGTGAGATTTGGCCCTCATGGCTGCTGCTGCTCAGCCTAGGCCTGGGCTTGCTTCTCCAGGTACTCAGTGGGAAGCAGTTGCTGGGGGGCCACATAGGCCAGACTGGGCTGGGCCGAGGGAAGGGAAGAGAAACTGAAGACTGCTGGGAAGTGGGAGGAGAGGATTGAGGAAATGCCCCCTCACTGCAAATTTCTTGTGGGTCTCCCACCTTGTTGCATTCTAATTTACATAAGCATGGGATCACTGAATCTCACAAATTCTTGCCATGGAAGTTCAGTATTCATATGAAACTGTTTAAAGGGCAGAATAAAAAGAATACAGGGGTGGTGGTAGAATCACTATGGCTAAATGTTTGACAAACAAATTTACCGCAGCAATTGTTAGATCAGCTCTTCATTGCATGAAACTTCAGGTGGAATACATGTTTTCTGCAAAATTTTGACAGATCCTGAAGTTATTTTTCACACTTTTCCCGATTTAATTGAATTATACAAGGTGGATGTTTTTTTTCTTTTTTGTTTGTTTGTTTTGCATTATGGCATAAAGCCTTACAGTGCAATTGTAAGTCAATGGGCTTAGAAGGCTATAACTCTGTTTAGGATTGCATTGTTAGTTTAGTAGAATCATAGCCTCATTCCACAATGAAAAATAATTATTATCAGAAATAACAGGCAAACCTATTCTCAATGGTATCTTGGAAAAACACAAAAAGCATTTCCATGCTTACCGATTGGTCTTGTAATGCTCTTGGCCCCCACCTTCATCTAATATAAATTAGCAGTGCTCCATTGTAAGCCACAAGCCTCAATAGTATTGATGTTTAGAGCAGTAAATCTGACTAATAAAGAGATGTACTGCACAAACTAATTCCTTAGAAAATCAGGTATTGGTAGAAGCATGTATTTATTGCCATTTTTTATCAATATGAAGACAGGGACACCTGTTATCACTTAGGAATGAAATTCTCCTTGTCTGTTTTAGTGACTTCATAAAGTGTGAAAATGATCATGCTGTAGAATGTTTGTGTTTCTTCTTCATCTCCAGTTGTTCAACAATAAGGGAACAACGCTTTGTTTTTCCACAGCATTGAGGATACATCATGGTTAAAGATTATTTTGCATGCACATATGATGAACTCAATTGCATTTTGATGCAGCTACACAAGATAGGGTTTCCACAGAAAGGTTTTGCTTTATTCCATCACGAAACTGGGAGTGGATCCTAAATGCACCTTTTCTCCAATCAAATTAAGGTGCACATCCCAAACCTTTATGGCCTAACTTTGGATATCCAAATAGCCATCTATTTTGTCCCTTACTGGCAGGTGGAGAAATGATTTTTCTGTATCCTGCCTATTTGTCTCCATAAAGGGAAGTCATCTCTTTCAAGTCTGCATTCCGAGAAGGTTTATTGTTTCTTTTTTTTTTTTTAAAAAAAGAATGTTTTCCCTGAGAGCAGGGTCTCCCTGAGTGTTAATCAAGGGATCCCACATCTCTTTATCATAATGCTATGACTGTCCAGAGCTCTCCAGAGAGCCATACAATTTGCAGTGAAAAAGATGCACATACCTTCTTCAAAAGTGACAGTACATGTGAAGGAAAGGGTGAAAAAAGTACATGGGGGAGGTTTGTTGCATAATAGGCTTTTTGTTGGCATAATAGGCTGGTTTTTGGCTTGAATCTAAGACCAACCATCAGTGGAAGGCCCTGGTGGATGCAGACTTACCTTTCCTCCCAGTTATCCTTTTCAACTTACATGAAATTGGTTCCTGAAGTCATGCCATGCAGGTCAGGGGATTGCAGTGAAGCAGGGAAAGGGGATAGAAATCACTCCTTTTACATCAGTGAAGCTACTCTTGCAGAAAAGGGGTGCAGCAGATATTTTGCCCCTTCTCCTCTGTGCCCTGATCTGCATGTCTTTTTTCTACCCTGGTTCTGTTACTCTAGGCGGTCCCAGCAGTCAAAGAGGGCTGCTGAGGGGAATGAAAATCCATGTTTGTTCAGCTGATAGTTTGTTGGATCCAGATCATTATCACGGGGCTCAACATATTCCATTCCTCACCACTTATAAACCATAGTTATAGAGCCATTCATGGATAAAGGACAAAATCTCAATACAGGGCAACTTGGAGTCTCCTCCATCCAATATGGAAGGACTCCTATTCCTTCAGCAAGATGTTCATCTTATCCTTTCAAGGTCATATAGTACTTTGGCACACAGAGATCTTTTTATGTAGCACAATAATCATAGAATGAAAGACAAGCACAGAATTGAAGCACCATTCTGGCAACTGAGGTTTTACTATATAAGGTCCTGCTATTAATGTCTTCAAACAGTAGAACCATACTGCTTATCTGGACTGGAGTTGACATATTAGGACACAATCCTTCCCATTATATTTGAGAACATACGTAAGCACACAGTCCTAGTGCAGGGTGAATACATAGGAACTTGTGAATCTAGAGTTTATAATCTCTGCTAAACATATGAGAAAATAAAAAGGAAATACTGTTGGCTATCCACATGTTTACAGATATTCCCTCTGCACAGAGAGGGTGGGGATTCATAAACATTACGTAAATGCTGTACTTTAGCTCAGTTTTTAACACAGCACTGTCTCATTAGAAGTACAAGTATCCATACATAAACAAGAAAAATATCACCCTTTTCTGATGTAGCATTTGGTATATTTCTAGGGTTTTTTTAAGCTTCTTGAAAGATTATAATTGTATTTGTGCAGCATTTCAGTACATTTTTTTAAGGCAGAAGGTAATCATTCGTGTTTATGGCAACTCTTGGCATGCCAGCAGCATTTCAAGCATCAGTTGGGTTAATTCCCCATGCATGCTTCTTCACGTGTTTGCTTGCAAAGACACATACAGACAGGCCACTTTAGAACATTATATTTCAAAATCTGTTGCCATTTCATTCACGGACTGGGAAGCAGGAAATCTTCCAGATCAAGAAGGGAAGAAAAAGATAAACGATATAATGAGCCATTGGAGATAATCTAATCTTCATGGTCTAGTTAAACACGCAGCACCATGATCACTAAAAACAAACTACCTATCTAAAAGGATAAATGTCCCTGGGCCAAATTCAACCCAAAAAATCCATCGCATCCTTCATCACCCACCAGCCTTGTACCAGCCTGACAGAAATTTAATTCAAGCTGGCTCCTGAAAATAATTATTGTATTTTAAGAGTAGTAATCATTGGTCGGGACATGATTGAATGTGTCCATGCCTATTGACTTTTTCTATGATTTATAGCTTTGTTTAGTCGATATTCCCATCGAAATTGTATAATTAATTATAAGTGGTGCTGTCAGGTCTGCAGGATGGAGTGCCCTGATGAGTATTTGGGAAGATTAAATTTTCCTTAGCTATACCGATGCAAGGCTTGGGAATTTTCACAGCAATATGGCTGTTGGATAGAGATGTTTTCTTATGTGTTTAGCAACTGCTTTAGCTCAAGATCCATTGATTTTTTTTTTCGGAGCCTCCTTTTTTATCAGTTTGGTGTTTCTTCAGCAACCATGGAATTTGTGCAGATGTGACAACACCTGACAAATATTTATTATCAACAGGCTACTTTATCATTGTCCACACACTGTTATCTTCTCTTTTTTATATCACAATCTAGAAGAAAAATGCCCAAGAAATATGTAGGAATGGTTTGCACACTTGTGAAAAATTGAAAACATATGCAAAAGATTAGTTTAATAGAAATACTGTACAATTTCTGTTCAGGGTTGCATTTTCTTAACAACTGCTCTCCCTATTTATTTATTTATTAAAAATTGCAGAGTAATGCCTATTGTACTCAGTTTAAAAGCAGAGTAATGCCTATTGTACTCAGTTTAAAGACCAATGGTATTCAGTGTTTTTCCCCCCAAAGCTTCATTCCAATACAACCAAGAACTCTAGTCTAAAACACATTTATATTGAAGTTGTTAACAAGTATATGCATTTAGGACTGTTAGAAAGGTGTGTTAGTAGAGTTGTAGTTAATCTAGATTCCCTAGGAAGACCAGAGATAAATATTACACTTGGGGTTTAATAAGAGCCAGTTTGGTGTAGTGGCTAAGTGTGTGGACTCTTATCTGGGAGAACCGGGATTGATTCCCCACTTCTCCACATACACCCGCTGATATGGCCTTGAGTCAGCCACAAGTTCTCTCAAGGCTGTTCTGCTCAAGAGCAGTTCTGGGAGAGCTCTCTCAGCCCCACCTACCTCACAGGGTGTCTGTTTTGGGGAGGGGAAGGGAAAGGAGATTTGTCAGCCTCTCTGAGATTCCTTTGATCTTCTCTTCTTCTCTTCTTTTTCTCTTCTTCTCTAATATTGTTAACTATTAACATATATTGGAACTACACAATATCACTGTTTACATCTTTTTTTGCACAAAAGGTTAACCACAGCAAACTTGCCCTGATATTTATGCTTTCTGAATTTCTAATTTGTAAAAAAATTAGGGGGTAATTTTGTATGTGCATGTGTGCATGTGTGCGCTCATGTGCATGTATGAGTGTGTGCAGGGCTTTTTTTTGTAGGAAAGCACAGGAAAACAGTTCCAGCTGACTTGGTGTCAGGGGGTGTGGCTTAATATGCAAATGAGTTCCTGCTGGCCTTTTTCCAAAAAAGCCCTGTGTGAAACAATGGTGATGTCAGGGGTGTGGGCTAATATGCAAATGAGTTCCTGTTGGGCTTTTTCTACAAAAAAAGCCCTGACATGTCTGCACCTGGAATTTATAGCATCACCTGGGGCCCTGGAGGATATTCAGGGAGGTAGCTGAATAAATACCAGCTCTGGCATTCCAAGGAGGTCTCCCATACAAGTACTTTCCAGAGTCGACCCTACTTAGCTTCTGAGATCTGACGTGATCGGTCTTGCCTGAGCTATCCAGTATTTTAAAAGCACTCTTTTAAAATACTATTGAGAAGCAAAAGCTTAAAGCTGCTCCTCCTTAATCTTAAATCCAGCTTTGTATATTGAATGCAGAATGTTGTGTTCTGAGAGTTCCTAATAAGAAGCATTTATAGGCTGAACCCTGAGAGAAGCCAAGTGAAACTGATTTTAATTCACGCCCTCCCCCCCCCTCCCAAAAAAAATAGGAGCCAGGATTGAAGGTTTGCAGCCCCTAAAAGATGTTATGCAATATAAACTAGTTCCCCCTCATCCTGATAGAGATTGTCCAAAGAGGATGATTCTTGTATACATATAAGTTCAAGCACTCAATAATTCTTGATTACTCATTGCTGGGAGTCAGAATAATCGAAACTTTTTTCCAGAATCATTCTATCTGAGGATATGTGGGGAGACTGAGAAGTTTTGTCTCCATTTCTATCCATGGTGGCAGTTTCACACCTGCAAGATGTCTCCTGCTGTGCCATCACTGAATAATGAACATGCAGTCTGTTACCATGGAAGGATCCAGGCTAGGAGTGTGCACAAAAAAAATCTGTATTTTTCAGGTTAAGTTACATTGAACCAAAAAAATGGGTATTTTATAATATTCCCAAATCCCAACATCAGTACGGCACTGGAATTCAGGATTTTTTCAGAAAACCTGATTTTTTTGGCTCTATTATATCCTATGGGTAGCTTTGGGTCCCATAGGGTAATGGAGAATCAATCTGGGAGTTGCGGGGGGGGGGCTGTTTTTGAAAAAGATTGGACCAGGGGCCACCGAAGACTGTGCCCCATCCTCCATTGTTTTCAGTGGATGGAGTAAGGTTTCTTTAAATGCCTTTTCCAAGCTGTACAACCCTCTGAGTTCACTAGCCAAGGCGCACCATCACCACTGCAGCATCAGGGCTTGGAAGAGCAGGGATTTTAAGAGTCCACAGTCTCTTTAGATGCCTACTGCCTTCTCCAAGTGTGGCAGTGAGTGCACAATTTCTGGCCTCACTAGCTGAGTCATGCCCTTGCTGCTGCAGTTGTTGAGGCTGATTAGCACAGAACCCTTTGGGCCTTTCTACTGTCACTCTCTGCTATGTTTCTTTATTTGGTTTACATACCTGCCGCTGCAGTGGCAACAGGGCTTGGAGGAGAGGCATTTAAAGAGACCACCTTAAATGCCTACTGCCTTCTCTAAGCATGGCCCACAATGGCATGACTCAGCAAGTGAACTGACTAGCGAAGTCACATTGCAGCAGCAGGGCTGGGAGAAGTAGTATTGCCTTCTCCAAACATGGGCACAGCAACAGGACTTGGAGGAGAAGGCTTCTCCGTAAACAGTAGCTGGATGCACCTGAATAAAAGCTGAAAAATCAACTTTTTTCGGGGTAACCTGTATCTGTAGCCGAATACAAATGTTTGATTTGCATTAGGCTTTAAAATATCTTGAAAATACTGTTAAGGTTTTTGTTGGGGGCGGCGGGTAGAGGTATTTTTTAGATGTGGATAAAACAAATGCACATCCCTAGTCCAAGCAACTCTACATCTATCCTCAGTCACTTCAAGTCCTCACACATACACAAGTAGAGCACAAGGAAATCTATTAGAGCAATAATACTCAGTGACTTAGGAGTCACATGTGGCCTTTGACATGCCAACTGTGGCTCTTCTGAGCCCTGCTCCCTAATATGTAACCTATCACATTGTTTCAGAAAAGTGAGTAAGGCCATTGCTTGGTGGGACTTGGTTCCCATATTGAAACAGCTGTCACTGGAGGACAGGTAAATGAAGAAGAAGATGATGATACTGGATTTATACTCCACCTTTCACTCAGAGTCTTGGAGCAGTTTACAATTTCCTTTATCTTCCTCTTCCACAACAGACACCTTGTGAGGTAGGTAGGGCTGAGAAAGCTCTCACAAAAGCTGCCCGTTCAAGGACAACTCTGCAAGAACTATGGCTGACCCAAGGCCATTCCAGCAGCTGCATTTGAAGGAGCAGGGAATCAAACCTGGTTCTCCCAGACAAGAGTCCGCACACTTAACCACTACACCAAACTGGCTTTCTACCAGTGGTGAGCATCTCTTAGCTGCAGCCTTCATGTTAAAAATGGAAGTTAAAAGCAAGTCCTCTCCAACAACTCCCCACCCTCCCCTGCAGCCTCGGTGATCTCATCTCAGAGCCCTTCTGACTTCTACCATAGGAGAAAACATTTTTAACATCCTACCTAATCAAGAGTTCTGAAGAACCTGAAAGCTTGCACACAATTTTGTACCCTCAGCCTGACTTGTAAGACCTTCCCCTTGCTCCACATATATAATGGTTGGCTAGGGTTCAATTGTGGTGTGGTAGAATGCACAAGATGTGCAGTAGTCATCAGGCTCTTCTGGTTGATGGTAATTGCCAGTGTGGCTGTGTACAATTGGTGGATTAAGTACTACTGCATTAGGGAATCAGAAAAGTTATGCTTTGAATCTAGATCAATGTCAGCTGCTGGTCTCTTTGACTTGCCTTTCTTAGTCTAAGGAACATGCCTGTATGGAAGAAGAAGAATTGCAGATTTATACCCTGCCCTTCTCCCTGAATCAGAGACTCAGAGCGGCTTACAATCTCCTATATCAGGGGTGGCCAACAGTAGCTCTCCAGATGTTTTTGCTTACAACTCCCATCAGTCCCAGTCATTGGCCATGTTGGCTGGGGCTGATGGGAGTTGTAGGCAAAAAACATCTGGAGAGCTACTGTTGGCCACCCCGTCCTATATCTTCTTCCCCCACAACAGACACTCTGTAAGGTGGGTGGGGCTGAGAGGGCTCTTTCAGCAGCTGCCCTTTCAAGGAGAAGTCCTGCGATAGCTATGGCTGACCCAAGGCCATTCCAGCAGGTGCAAGTGGAGGAGTGGGGAATCAAACCCAATTCTCCCAGATAAGAGTCCGCACACTTAACCATTACACCAAACTGGAGCTTAATGTTTGTTTTTACTCACATAAAGAGCACCTCTGTGTATAGGCTTCCTCTCCAGTGGAAAGGACAGTGTTAGGCATATATCTCTTTGCATTTACAGAATTGCCTTCTCCATTGATGTGAACAGAGAAAATGCTACTGTTATCCCACCAACAGAAGACTAGAGATAACAGATATAGATAACCATGATTTTTGGACTTGTGCTTGAAAGTAACACATTGGCTGATAACAGATAAACATTGTGGGGTGGACTGGAGGCATTCCAAATTGGGCCAGCTCAAAAAGAAACCATCCCAAACCCTCCACCCGCTCCCCTGCAAGCCATCCCCATTCCATCCACGGGGTGACACAGGCAATCAGATAACTGTCGCACACCATTCCCTTTGCTCTCTTTGGGTTTTTTCCCTACACATTTTTAGTGGTCATGAACATGCGTGCACATACGCATACATGTGCTCTGAACAGTCTTTTTGTTAAAAAAAAATGCCAGATGTAGCTTGGGGTAGCTTGGCGGTTTCACACTGCCAAGGTGCCTCACTTGTGCCCTTCTTCCAGATGCCAAGGAGGTGACTGGCGTGTGACTCAAAAATTTGCTACCACTTTGAAAGTGGTAGCTTTTGAGCCATTCTGAGGATGCTGGAGGACGGGGTGAGTATGGGATGGGGGCAGGCAGCAGATGTTTGTGTCTGGAAGGATTTTTCTGGTCGATTTCTGAGGTGTCTCTGAGTCGGCCCAAAGTGCCGGTCTGTAATCACCCATTCAGTATCTTTCTTAAGCATCTGAAAACATTTAAGGTAGTCTCTACAGCTAATTTCTATTATGAAGTTACTCAGATTAAATGTTCCCTGGTAAGTGCAACAACAGAAGGTAGAAAAAAATATTAACTGTATAATGAGCGGGGTTACAGTTGCTATTGATTTGTATGGAAACATCTGCCTGCTCAGCAGGTATTTAAATATATAGCAGCAATGAAATGTTTTTATTGACTATCGGGGGAAAGGAATTATCTTTATAATGTCAAACCAGAATATAATAATATAATAATAATAATATCAGAATAAAATAATAATATCAGAATAAAAGCATGCATTTCATATGTAAGACTCAGAACTGTAGAGGAGAAAAAAATATGCCTCGTGTTTTATGTCAATAGATTTCACTGTAATAAGAAATTAATATATTATCCTTAAAAAGGTAGATCTTGAGCCGCTCGTCTCTAACCATTGTTGAATAATTTAGCATCAGCACTAGCAGAACGTCAGATCAAATTGATTAATTCACATTGGACTGGTAAAACTCTTAATGATTCCAACCAAACTGGTCTTTCTGTGAAGGACTGTGTTCCCAAATCTCTCTGTTATCCCCCAATCCCTAGATTAAACTCAGGGTGCTGCCAACCAAAGAACCCGTTTTGCATAATTCTAACACTTGAGAGTGCTTCAGGCAAATAATTGGGAGTCTCTAGAATTACTAACTAATTGAACATTGTAAACTTTCCACGTATCCTCCTGTTCTTTTTGGTTGCTAGGCAGAATCACAAAGACAGTGGGATTGTTTCAGAGGTTGGCGAAAGTGAGATTTTAGGAAAGGGGAAATCTTCATGACACTGTTTTTCTTTTGCATGTTTTCTTCAAGTGTCTTTTAGTCATGTATGGCCAGTTTCCAAAACCTTCCAGCTCACACATGAGATGAAGGGTTTGGGAAGTAGGGTAAAGATGCCCAGTATGCTGTGCATACTGAATTTGGCAAATTGGTAACTGTATGAACCAGCTGATGGTTATGCATAGATCCGTGAACTCATAAGTGATTGGCTGAGCTGCTGTGAGATGTCATCTATGCAGAAAAGTACCAGGGTGACATAGAGATAAGGAAAATGTAAATCCAATCCTTGACATTGGTTAGGTTGCTATGATGTCATAAAATTAGCTAACTGAAAACTTGCCATAGACCTGATTAGAAGAGTAGTGGGGGGAAAGGCTGTGGGGAAGCAAGAACAGCTGAAGTTCACATGAAGGTGTTCAAATTTCCTGGAGACTATCACTGGGGAAAACTTAGTTCCATTCTGATTTGGTGAGCTGCTTAATATATGAATATCTTGAATCTCTTAGATTAATGGAATGGCTAAAGTTAAAAGAAACCTTCATGCAGATCTATACAGGCTTCCATGTGGATTTACTTAGTCTCAAGCAAAGGCCTGGAAATATATAATATGGCAATTAAATATTATTAAAAATCGGTAACAAATGAAGAGTTCATAAAGCATATGCTAGTTCAAAGGAACCCTCTAGTTGCTATGATTAGTATGAATTATTTTATGATATTTCCATACTGAAGTAAAAAAGATAAAAGAGGGTACAAAATATGATCAATGCCATATGTTCCCTGGTAAATTTAAAATAGCTTGGTATTGACCTAATTAAAAAAAATTAAGATTTAAAAATAACAGGAATTGCTTTTGTAAAAAAAATCTACAAATTAAAGATGGAAAAGGAGATAAGATAGAATTTTTTAACCAACAAAGACCTTTATGGCGCTTTGATGAGCGTGTGTGTGAATGGGTGCACATGAAGGTTAAGGAACTGGCTCACTGAAAATGTATTAATCAACAGACAAGATATAGCACAATGCACTCTTCCCAATGGCCTTGGCTCTGACCCTTTTAAAGATAATGGGAATACTGTCCACTAAGAACTAGATTAGGACGATCAAATGCATTTCATCAGGTTTGACTTGAACCCTGATCCCAGAGGTGAAAAGGCAGAGGTTTATCCACTAAGCCATCCAGCCTCCGTCCAGATAAAATCTTGAATATGATATATAAGAGCTTGATTAAGATATGGGTGGAAAGTTCTGGTTGATCCACATCAAGATGCCTAATCATTTAGAAAGGAAAACTTTCAGGCAGTTGGTATGCTCACCTCCTTAAATTAGAGCTGTTGAGAATGAATCCATTTCACATAATTTAGTTAACAAAAAACTCAAACATGCAACCAGTATTTCTTTGACAGTAACTCTGTTTTGATTCTGGCATGCCATACTTGTGGAGTACAGCAAAAAAAAATTGGTAATTTTTAGTATAATATCCTCAAATATAAAACAAATAGTTATGGATGAATACCTAGATTGGGGGGGGGGGGGGGCTGCTAATCTGCTATCTCTGTTTTAGGCATTGGCATTGGTCTTTAGTAAAGTTACAGAAGTCTAGAGTGGGAAGTTGGAGAGATGGAAATGGATGGGCTTTGATGAAGAAAAAGGGCAGTGGGGCCTAAATATCTTGTATGTGAGATTACAAGGAGAGCCCAAAGGATTACAGTTATTAAAAGTTTAGGGAGTGGGTGTTTTGTTTTTGTCTTGTTTGGGGAGTTGTGATTATTTGTTTTGCTGTCAAGTCAAAACTGACATATGGTGACCCCATTAGTTCCACACACGTGCAAGTGGTACTGCCCATCAGTAGAATGCCTACTCACTTTTTCTGATAACTAAGATCAACAGAGAAAAATTGAGCACACTTGTCTTTGGGAGAATGCCTTGATTTACTCTTTGGTGTACTATTGTGATGAATTGCAGAGATATGTCAAAGTTTCTGTACTTCTTCCCCCTCCATCTGATTTCATGTAGAAGGTAATGTTTGAACCAGGAAATTCTTCTGTGGTTCTTTGAGTGCAAGATGTTATCTAACTCTGGATATTCAGTGCATTAGAGAAAGAGACAATGTTATCCAGTATTAAAAAGATCCCTTGTTCATATATGCAATTTAATTGTATGGTGAGGGGACCAAGCAAGAGAATGAGGAGGCACATAAATCACTCTCAGTCTCATCAGATGCAGAAATGGAGGAAGGGAAGTAACATCTGAACAGGCCTATTATGTGATTCCTACTATCAGGATCAGGGAAGTTATGTTTCCGTACATTGACACTAAAAAGGGGCCATTTTACTTAGTCACTGAGACACTTTGCGACATCAAAGGAAAAGGGGCATATTTTGTTCCCTGTTTGAGGACATCAGTTAATTTAAATTTACAGTGAAACACTGATCCCTGAATATATTTTCCTTGTTATCATTCTGAATAACAGAAATATGTATTTACCGTGGACCTCTTAACATCTGTGTACTATGCCAGAACAACTCTCTGGCCTGTCTCACAACTGTTTTAATTCTCTACAGTCATTTTTTGTAAGATCATCTCTTGTTGATGATGCCTTTTCTCCCCTTCCTGAAACTTCATTTCCCTTCCGCAGCTGTGAATTCTCTGGTGGTTGCCGCAGATGGATTTGATAAATGCTGCTAATATCACCTCCTGATCTAACAATGCTCTGACTTTGGTCTGCAGGTCTTGATGAGTAATTGCTGTTGTTCTACTCCAATGACTGAATTAAGTTGCCCTGTTATAAAGGGTTCATACTTGTGTGATTTTAGCCATGGTAGCTTATACTACTGTCCCTGTGGGCAAAGATCCTTCCCCTCCCCCAGAATACGTATTCTGCTTTGAGAGTAAGCAAGCAATATCTGCACATCTTATTTAGCTATTCAGACTATGTTCATTCTTCAACCATTTGAAAGGTCAGATTGTTAATTTCAAATGCAAATGGAATCATTTGATACATTTATATTCCTGACATATACCCTAGTGGCCCACAGCTTGTCACTGGTGCACCATAGTGGAAAGTCTTTTCTGTAAAAGGTCTTCCTTTCTTCAAACAATAGCAACTTGTTGCAGAGTCAGCTGACAGAGAAAAGACTGGCGAATGTACCTGTGTACTACCATGAACCACTGTGGTCGAAGTACATGGTTGTTAAATTATGTTGTGCTAAAAGCTCCTGTTCTGATAAGTTTGTCCTCCCCTCCCTCCTTATTTATTCACGGGATTTTTTTGGGGGGGGGGGATTTTATGCCCTTCTCCAGACTCCACCTCTAGGCTGCTTATGGTTAAAATAATACATTATCAACAAAATGGGAACCAGCAAGGACTTGCAGAGGCCACCTAATTTTCCCTTATCTCCCTTCCTACACTATTTCCTCTTTCCTTCCTCCCGACAGCCCCTACCTTTCTCTACTTCCTTCCAGATGTGCATGTGCAAAAACTGTTCAAGCAGCTGGAGGCTTTTGTTTTATTTTCCCTTTGCAATTGCTTGAAAGACTGAATAGGCAAGCTTGTTAGCTGTTTAAATTTTAAAATTCATACTAAACAGAATGCTTGACAGTGAAATGCTTCCTTAGCACATAGTAGAAACTTCACAGTAATATCTGGTTTGTCTGTAGCTTTTCTTCTACTATTGTCATCATGGACTTGAAGACCATCTGAAAAGACAGTGATGGCGTTGGACCAAAGTTGTCAAATGCTTGGTCAGCGGGATAGCATGTTAGACTGGAGTCATAGAAGTGGATCCAACCACATTTTCTTCTGGAAACAAAGAGAGGAGAAGGTCCCCTTTGATCACTAAAATTCTATGTTGGGATCATGGGATAACAAGCAGTCTGAAACAGGGGCTGTACTAAAGAAGGGATGTAAGTGTGATACTGGCTACAACCCTTGCAGTCCTTCTTAGAAGAGACTTTACTCCTTAGCTCCTTGTGGTGGAAAGTGTCATCAAGTCACAGCTGACTTATGGCGATCCCCAAGGGTTTTCAAGGCAGGAGATGAACAGAGGCGGTTCACCATTGCCTGCCTATGTGTCACAACCCCGGTATTCCTTGGAGGTCTCCCCCCCGCAAATACTATCCAGGACCAACCCTGCTTAGGTTGCAGTTTGATCTAACAAGATCAGGTTAGCCTCGGCTATCCAGGTTAGATGCTTGCAATGTGAGCTCTTAAAGATGACTGCCACATAGTGTTCTGTATTTGTAAATACATTTTAAAAGGCTTTGACTAAATTGAGCAATGAATACAAGACATCTAGGCCTGTGAGCACACTTTCCTTTAAATCACAATGGGATTTCATGCGTCCTTGTGGGACAGCGCACTGAGGATGCTGCATTGTTGTTGTAAAGCATTCATTGCTGTGGGAAAAGTCTGTTCCTGGCACCGGGGCAATTTGAGGCACAGTCCTATACAAGTAGCCAACCCACAGCATGTTGCGGGAACAAGGCACTAGTCTTCAAATCTAAAGGTACATAAATAACATTTATTAGAACACGCTAAATATCATATGTTTTGCTTCCTTTTTTAAACTTCCTGTTCCTTTGCTTCACTTCAGATTCCATCCTAATCTCTTTCCCCAAATTCCCCCAATGCCATCTGCCTGTTATAACACCTGTAAGGATAGTTTATTAAGAAGAGTTTTATGAGGAGTTAATTAAATTGAACAATATATTGATTTTCACTTGAAAGCCATGTTGTACACTCATCTGGCAAGTAGTCTGCAATACATAAGCCTGAATTATAGTGGTAAGGTAAAGCAATTATTTTCCAATGGTAAGGGAACATCTCCTTGACCTGAATGGCCCAGGTTTGTCAGATCTTGGAAGCTAAGCAGGGTCATCCTGGTTCGTGTTTGGATGGGAGACCACCATGGAAGCCAGTGATCACGATGCAGACAATAGCAAACCACTTCTGAATACCTCTAGTCTTTAAAGCCCCTCTGAGGTCACCATAAGTCGGCTGCGACTTAACAGCACTTTTCACCACCACCAAGGTAACATATAACTAACTTTTAAAAACTGTTTCTCAGTTTATATTGTTAATGGGTATCTGATGTATTAGTATGCTTTCGCAAACCCGGTCCTTTTTCCCCCACCACCTGCTACACACAAAGCTGTTGAACACAAAGATTTCTTTCCTAGTTTGCCAGTTCAGACCCCATTAGTATATAAGTAAAGTTGGGTTGTATTTGTTTATATCTGCTCCCTTATGTATGACTATGCATTAGTTGTATTGAATCTCTTTTCCCATTTTGTCACCCATTCTATGATGGGGGACTAAGCATGGGTACGAAATGAACAGCGAATCACAATTCATGCTCAAAACGGTCAGTTGGTGGTTCATTCTGAATTGGTTCAGGAAGACTGGTAAGCACCAGGGCTTTCCTTAGTGTGTGGTTCCATTTCCCCTTCAGGTTTTCCTTCTGTAAGAACCAGGGGGCCCTTGTTTGAAACCTTTCAACCTCTGGGTTCATTTCTGAAGGTATGTGCATGCACTTAGCAAGTAACTTTTGACACAAGAAGGTAAAAAATATTTTAGAGTTATTAAACCATTCAAATTGTAAGAAGGTATGCTAGGCAGGAACCACTCTTTAAGCACAAGCAATGGCAGTAAGAAAAACAAACAAACAAACAAACAAAATTCAACCAGTATTGCTTAGAGGCCATCTTACTGGTACTGGATAGAAGCCATTAAAAGCTTACTAACTTGCATCTCTGGTGTGGTTTCAAGCTATAATGCCCTTACTTGCAGGCTTAAGAAAGAAGATCCATTCCAAGTGAAATAGTCCTTGTTCTGCCATGAAAACATGCAAGCCCCTCCTTTGTTGGCTCCTTGGCCAGTCAGGGCCTAATTGGTTAATCAGCGTTTCCCGCTGCAAGAGTGTCTTATGCTAACTGGTCAAGGCCACCAGGCAATTAATAAGCAGCACTTTTCTCTCAAAACAGATCAAGACCAAACCTGTAAAAACTGAACACAATTGTTGAAAGCCATGAGACCTATAACAGCTATTCCTTACACCTTCCCCAGTCCATCAACACAGAAAGACAGACCATGGTGGTAGAGTCCCAAAAGAAATTGGACATGGTATCCAAACACTAAGCAGCCATCATACAGAGGTAGTAATGTTAATTACAGCAATAAAATTTAAAAACGGTTAACAGACAGACTTAGACAAAAAAAATTGCAGCATGGAACTGGAAGTACATAAATCAGCATGCAAACATCTTCATGATCATGACATCTATATGAAAAATCAGCTAAGATCATAGAATCATAAAGTTGGAAGAGACCTCCAGGGTCATCTAGTCCAAATCCCCGCACAATGCAGGAAATTCACAAATACCTCTCACACAGTCATTCTTCCCCAGTGACTGGTGCTGAATGCCCAGAAGATGGCAAAACCTCCAGGCTCCTTTGCCAATCTGGACTGAAGAGAAATTTCTGACTGACCCCAAAGTATCAATCAGCATTTCCCTGGGTGGGTAAGAAAGGGCTACAAGAACGAAGCACTGATGCAACCCTTCCTGCCTTCCTTATCATAATCTGCCTCATTCACAGAATCAGCATTGCTGTCAGATGGCCTTCTAGTCTCTTTAAAAACCTCCAAGGAAGGGGAGCCCACCACCTCCCGAAAAAGCCTGTTCTACTGAGGAACCGTTCTGTCAGGAAATTCTTCCTAATGTTTACCTGGAAATGCTTTTGATTTAATTTCAGCCCATTGGTTCTGGTCCAACTTTCTGGGGCAACAGAAAACAATTCTGCACCATCCTCTATATGACAACCCTTCAAGTACTTGAAATGGTAATCATATCACCTCAGTCGTCTTCCCTCCAGGTGAAATATACCCAGTTCTTTCAGCCTTTTCTCATTGGACTTGGTCTCCAGACCCCTCACCATCTTTGTTGCTCTCCTCTGGACCCATCCCAGCTTGTCTGTATCCTTCTTAAATTGTGGTGCCCAAAACTGAACACAATTCTTCAGATGAGACCTAACCAGAACAAAGTAAAGCGATATCACTTTGCATGAACTGGACACTATACTGCTGTTTTTATAGCCCAAAACTGAATTTGCCTTTTTAGCTACCTTTTTAGTTATACACTGCTGACTCATGTTCAGTGTATGGTCCACTAAGACCCCTAGATCCTTTTCACACATACTGATGCAAAGGCAAGTCTCACCCTTCTTTCCCATAGAAGGAGAAGTTTGGAGGGAGTCAAAGCTCACCCTAAGACTTTAAAATTACTCTAATTTCATCCAGTATCTAGAGCATATTATGTCAAAACAGTTCTACTTGGACAGTTGGGGAGTAGCCTTTTATAGCCCATTTAGAGACTTGGCAATTGAACTCGTTGGGCTGGCAGATTTTCATACAACTCATTGTACCCTTCAACAGGAAGAAAGATGTGACTTGCATACTAGATGTTCTTCACTGCTCCTTGCCTCCATCCCTCCTCCTCTCAATCTACGTAAAGGAACTACTTCAACAATGCCAGCAGATGGATTTATATCTCCAGGTCCACATAACAAGTCAACAACACACTGAATTCTCCCCATTCAGATGTCTTAAGCAAATAGTTAACCTCTTGCACCCTTTGTTCCAGGAGGGGTTAGGAGAAAGATATGCTATTCAGTTCCACCTGCTGTGGCAGCCATTTTGGGTTTGGCTCTACCTTCTGTGACAACCATGTTGGTGTGATGCTCACCACACCCTCTCAAAACTCCAAAACTCAAGCTCAGAAAGAGTTTGGGACCCCTGGTCTGTATTGATTGGCTGCATCCTTACAGGGTCTTAGCAAGTAAAAAGCCTTTACCAGAACATGTGGTCTGAGATGCTATAACTGGAGAATGCCAAAGACTGAATCCGGGATGTTTTATCCACAAAACTGTGAGCTGTCAGAGAGTTATAGCTCTTAAGGTGCTTTTGTTTGTTTTTTCTTGGTGGAATATTAGATCCCCATTTGAGTGAGTAGTGGAACTACCAAGGTTGGGGCGACAGCTTTATATAGTGCCCCTCCAGCAGTTGGCACTCAGAGCCCTTGGCAGAAAAATAATACAGGGCTTTTTTGTACAGCAGCTGTAAAGAGTTTACTGCTCCTTAAGAAGTTGGGAGGCTCCAACAGCTGCCAACACAACTGTGTTCTTGCTATTTGTCATCTGTGTCACAACAATATCAATAGCTTATCTGCAGTATACAACACATAACTAAACAAGAAACCACCCACAGTACATAAAAATGTCAGAAATGTCTGCGGCCATTACTGGAAAGTGGTTGGAAGCTCAGGGTCTAATAATTTTTAGCACTGCAGGCCTTGGTCCATTCTGTCAATTCCTGAATACTGTAATTTAAAAAACAACCAAACCACAAACTAGATGTTCACATTCTAGATATTTTGAATTCATCTAGCAGAACAATGCAGCCATTTAACTTCCCTCAGCCTCTGGAATTTTCAATGAGTATTTTTACCATTGTGTTCTATGAAGCATTGTTTGCTATTCTTTCTTTTGTATTTTTATATTTTACAAGTAACCCTCCTTTCTCTAAATATTCTTTTGTCTGGCTGTTTAGATAATTATTTAAATGTCATGCTTCACAGTTACACATTTAAAAATATGTGGTATTTAGGTCGGGGTTTGTTTTTTTTTTTTACAGAATTACTTTGGAGAAATGTTCCCAGTTAAGAGGCAAACCCAGAATTCAAAGTCCTTTGTGTTGGACTTTCTACATGCATCCTTTAACCATAGGATTGTGGCTTATGTATTGAGTAACTCCTGTTCACCTGCTGGTCTATATTAATGTCAGTGGGAGAGTGCAGAATACATAATAGTACAAGTAAGAGACTTGCAGGGGGGGTCTTATTTCACCCTTCCCCACTATTTCCTCTTTCCCTCCCTCAGCAGCCCCCATAACCTCTCCCCTTTTCCTGTTTCTTTCTTTACTTTACACCATTGACCAGCCTACATTGGTGTGCCTCCTGACTTCAGCTTTTCCTCCTTCCCATCCTCCTGGTGGCCTCTACCCAGAAAAAATATGCCCCAGTTGTGTGGTGCCAGCCACTGGGTCATAGTTTCTCTTTGGAAAGCCTCTAAGGAATTGAGGGCAACGTCTCACTTCCCCTACATCCCACTCCCCACATTGTTTCTTTTTTCCTTCCTCCTCATAGCCCCCATATCCTTAACTTTCCTTGCTTCCTTTTCTCCTTTCCACCTTCACACTAACCTACCTTTATCTACCCCTTCTATCTTCAGCTATCTTCATTACTTATTTATTCCATTTATACCCCATTATCCACACTGAGCACCCAAAACAGTTTACATCATTCACCATTTCTCCTTTTTATCCTCACAACCATCCTGTGAGGTACATTAGGCTGAGAATTTGTAACTGGCCAAGTGTTACCCTAAGTGTTTTCATGGCAGAGTAGGGATTCTAACCTGGGTCTCCTGCTCTGAAACTCTAACTGCTACACCACACGGGCTTTTGTGGTATGGCTGCTGTTGAACAGTAGCAGTCAGTCAACCCTGGGTGAATCATACAAGTCATGTGGTATCAAGTCACCTGGTGGCAGCTGCCAGGCCTGTCCCCACTGAGTCCTCCCTCAGAGACCAAAACAGCTTGGAAAGAGTCCTTCCACCTCCCTACCACCTTCTACTGATGGAAACCAAAGCTCAGATGCTGGCTATACTGTTGTGGTTGCCTTGCAACCCCTGTAATAGTAATTGATAAAGCATTTATTTTCTTAAAGCTTTGGCCACGGCTAATAATATTTATGGTCCTCCCCTCATGTGGGTCTTTTCTTTCTTTCTTTTTAAGATTTAAGATTCTTCTGTAAACATGGAGCTGTTTAAGGTTTCTTGTAAATTCAAATTTAAGATTTTGTCATATTGAGAATTGATAGGAATTACAACTTGATATAATTAAAAGCCCTTTGGCTGCTTTTGGTCCAATTGCCCTAATGCACAAGAAGGCTTACCAGGTGAGAGTGAGAAACTGTTTAGGGAGAACTGTGAAACTGTGAACGTGAAACATTCAATTCCAAGACTCATGACCAGTTTTATGTGATAGGCTAAGGGTTCCCAGCCTTTTTGAGCCCATAAACGCTACTGGAATGTTGAGAAGCGGTAGTGGGTGTCACCAAAGAATGGCTGCCGGGCGGGGGGGGGGGGCAGGGACCAGTCAAAATGTTGGGCAGTTCCATGCTAAGCATTTTGTGACTCGTGTAGCTACTTCCAGTTCCTTGCAGACACAAAGATGATGCCTTCTAGGCTCTTCTGAAGCACTTCCTATTCCAGTGAGATGGAATAATACAGGATAAATTCTTTGCTTTGAAGAAGAGATTATATGGGCATTAGGAAACGTATTGGTGGGCACCATGGTGTCCAGAGCACTACAACACTGATCACAGCCCATCATGTTCAGGTCACTTCTATAGGCTTTTGAATAATGCCTTATTGGAATAAATTGGTTATGCACACAAGCCTTTAAGTGGCAATAGATAACCATTGCTGCTTGTGGATATATATATCTTGCATTAAGATTGTCATGGTATGCTTATGTGTGTGCTTTGAACTTGAATAAGGCAGCTCAGGGAATGTCATTTTGGAAAATACATAGTTCTCATCAAACTGACATAACACACAAGGGGGAAAATAGTGCTTACATTCTTACATGTGAATAGCCAAAAAAAAATACACCTTGATGGTTGGGGCACTGCAGTCCCAAGTCTGAAGGCAAAATGGGTGGGCCACAGGGAAGTAGCTAATCAGTTGTGCAGGTGGTTCAGGTAGCTGCTTTTCACACAGATAATTAATGTGTACAAGTAGCTGCTAATTGCACATTTCAGGAATGATTTATGGCAGAGCGGAGGGGAAAGAAGAACACAATCTAATTTCATTCGGAACCTCTGCCATTCATACAATGGTATCAGCCAGCTGTGAGTTGGGACATGATTAATGAATACCGAGTAAACACGCAGGCAATATAAGGAGTACGGGTTTTGATGGCATGCTTGTCGAAAGTGAAAGTGGCACTTGAGCAGTGGGTTGGGAGCATTGCTTATTCATATGCTCGTCAGATTCAACACCAGTTGTGGTTCCGACATGTGGCTGTGTGTACCCATCAGGATGACTCTTGGTTTAAAATGTAAACTACTAAAATTAACTTTTATGAAAGGATTGTGCTTTTAAGAAAAAGGTTAGACTGTACACTTTTTTTTGTGTGGAGATCTGCAGGGAAATGGATTTGTCTGGGGATTCCTGTATATATTCAGTTCATTAAACTATGTTTAAATGCTGGCAATGGCATTCTCTCTTGATTGCTGCTCAAGAACTCGTGTGTGTTTGTGTGCCTGCGTGTGTGTTCACACATACTCATCTATGTTCTTTTTGAATCCCTTGTTTTATTATCTAACCATGACTGCCCCCAAAATAGTTGAACAGCAGTATGGCTTGCATTTTGTGGATAAAGTGATCTGTCTCCACATCTTTGTGCTAATTATAGATAATTCAAGAGGTCTGTGAATAACACTTGCATTGTATGTATGCTGTAACCAGCCTAAAGATGGAGAAAATTAATATGTCTCTCTGAGTATATATTGTCAGTTTATTATTATCTTGCTATAGATAACATGTTTCAAATGGTTAATCTGTGTTACCTTAGAAAATACAGTGAATGTCTTTTTAAGATCCTGATTAATCTTGAAAGGATGAGGATTCACACTTGTATAAGAGAAAATCTGCAAATGTTTGGAACATTCTAAGAGGTGTGTTCTTTAATGTATTTTTGCAGTGTTTCTCTAGTCTTTTCTAAGTGTCCTAGAAATGAACACATTCACAGTATTCTAAGCAAGCCTCACCAACCAAAATAATTTTTGTCTTTTAATTTAAAATTTCTAAATCACTGTTCCACAAAAAATGCCCAATAAATGCATACAAAAAAACAAAAAGCACTAGATAATACTATTTAATATAACACAATTTAAACCATGAAACCTATTGTGATATGAGTGTTGGAACTTAACATGTCTTTAACTCTTACTGCAGTTTTGAACAATGTAAACTTACTTTATTTCTGGGTTTTTTCCCCATTAGCTCTTGGAATTTGACAAAGAGCTGTCAGTCTTTAAAGACAAATTATATGAACTGGACATTTCATTTCCTCCCAGGTAAGATACGCATATCGCAGTTTATTTAATTAACATCCTTCGTCTAAGCAAACTTGGAAGTCTAGGCAATTTGTTTTAGGAGTAGAACACCAGGCATTATAATGGCACTGTAATGGGAAATGCTTACAGACATGGCCCCAATTCAGAGATTTTAGTAGAATTTAAGCATAACTTTTTGGCAAATGGGAACAGAATATGCATGTATGCTTTTTTATTATTACCATGATACTATTAATCTTAAAAAATGGTCACAGCTCTTCTTTCTGTAATGCTGCTTACTAGTAGTGGGGGGCGGGGGGGGGGGAGGTTAGTGGCATACTGCCTACTTCTTGCTATGAAATATGTACAGATTCCTGTCTTTGATACTCAACATATAGGACTGTGGTGTTTCTTGTTCTTAAGATAAAGCTTACTACTATCAGACTAGCTTAAAACGTTTTCCTGTTCAGCCTCAAATAGGTTCCTTGTCAAGGAGTTTAATAACAAAACTGAATGTTGTCAAATCTTTTAGAGTAACCTCTGGTACAATGGCAAAAATAATAGAAAAAGGAAAGAGGTTGGAGTAATACTCTTGCTCAGTCACAGTTCAGAGCTAACCGCAGGTGGATGCAACTGGAATAGTATTTTAGTTTTAGAGCTAAGAGGGATAGCCTAGGATTATCAAAATAGTCATATCATCTTAAGCACTTTGATCTACTAGGGATGGTAACTGGTGGAAATCCAGATCGTGTGGACATGATAACAGGTAACGTTGGGCAATGGCATTACATCACTTCTAGGAAAAACCCATATGTGCCATTATTGTGGTAATCTCTCATTATGTCTCACCAGCTAAATGAGATTACTATACTTGCCTCTAGTGAGTGTAGTAATATGCAAAGGAATATTATCTCTAACATGGTTAAGGCAGTAGATCAGAATATGGCATATCTCTGGAAGCCCATACACTTAATGATCTTGATTCCTGAACCATAGTTTGGCAGAAAGTCCTCACAGACAGATACACACAGACATACATTTCTTCCATTGTCCTTAAGCATACTTAAACTTCATATTAGCACCAAAGTTAACACTATCCAGGATTTCAAAATGATGTTCAATGTCTGCTTAGACTGAGTTAATCATAGAGAAAGCAGAGGCTAATGTAAGTTTTAGTCATAGTTTAAGTCAATGAGAAAGGGCAAGATGAATTGACATGGAGGGTGATGAGGAAGAATCCATGAGCCAGGAAGCATTTGGATAATAACTACAGTGTTCATGATGACCCTGAAGCAGGGGGAGGGCCTCCAAACCAGGGGATCCCCTGCCCCCACCTGAGGATTGTCAACCCTAGCTCTATTGCATGCCACATTGTTCTTTGAGGTTCCCTAACAGGATTGGCTTAGGGGATGGCACATGAGATGATAGAAAACAGGAGGAGGCAGGAAAGATCTGTTCTGCAAGCAAAGCTCTACCCCCTATTCTTTGGATCCAGAGCCCTAATTTTATACTTGTTACGTGTAAAAGGGAACCTATTTAATAATTGATATACATTGTGAAAATCAAATATTGGAGATATTTTAGAATACATGTTTGGAAGGAGAAGGATGTCAAATACTCAGAAGAAATGCTACTACTAAGGGATTTCTTGCACAGGAACTACATGGAATAGCTACAGATACCACAAACAAAAAGATTCTTTAGCAGACTTGGGGGGGAGGGGATGGAGAATGATAGAAAGACACTTCTGATGTGAGACTTATGCTTAATAGATTAAGATTTGAATTTAAAGAGAGAGTCTGTAAGACATTTCAAAGACCATATTAGAACTCAGATTTAAAACTAGTGTTAACATTAGCAAATATTTAACTATAAGAATTGAAGAGGAACCTTACTATCTCTAGTAACTTATATTTTGCAGTTTCTTTGTATAATCATATCTTCTGCAAAAGAAGATACTGTGATTTTATTCTGTGCTCTTTGATTTCCTGAAACAATGGGGATAATCTCTTGAGAATTTATTCTCTGAAAACATCATTGAAATGAAATACTCAAATCAGTGGCAGACTGGCCAGGGTGTCAGCTTGCTCAATGGCAAGTGGGCCCCTGGTGAAGTGGGCCCCCTTAAACATTAGGAAGTATGTTAATAATGTTAATGACCTTTTAGTAACTTGAAAATATAATAGAAGTTACAGTATTATTACTGTGATGCAACAAAAATTTATGTTGTATTACTATTTTAATAAAAAAATAATAATAAAGTCTATTTTGCAAAAGTCTTAATTATACCTTTTTCCCACTAATGTGTTTTTTTTTTAAATATTTTATTTACTTTTTATAAAAATTAAATGATAGCCTCATAGTTGTGGGTGGGCCCCCTTTGTCTCCTGGCAACCAGTATTTTCAGAGCCAGTCCGCCACTGTACTCAATAAACAAATAAAGCACCAGATGCCTTTGTAAAATAGCAGCAGTTCGAAAACAAAAGATCATTGGTGCAACCTAATAAGCACAACCTCTCTCCCCACACTTCAGTGAGAATTTCTCAAATCATACCACTGCATTCTGCAGTCACAAAGAAAATAAATACCTAAATAAAAGCATTATACACTTGTGGAGTGTCTATAACAAATCCTACTCCATAAAGAGCCAAAAAGTCTTACCTACAGTGCAGGTGATTTGTAAAATTCTCATTCAGTTTTGTTCTCCATATTTTTACTTTTGAGTTTCAAAAGAACAACTCCATAGATCACAAAGTGTAGTACCCTGTACAAAATAAATAATTTGATTACTTCATCACATGTCTAGGTCATGTGCCCAGTACATATGAGTGAATGACAACGTATTTATTGCCATCACAGACGAGCACAGAATTAAATACATTATCAGAAATGTTATGTGGAAAGTACATACATTATATTAAAATAAACAAATATGATTCATAAAATTAATACAGAGCTACCATAGACTCAAGCAGCTGCACAAAATCTGGCCACTTTATCCATGATTCCAAGGTTCATGGTCCAAGAGGAGAAAGGAAATGCATGATTCCTCTGATCTAC
The DNA here is from genome assembly GCF_032191835.1 of Heteronotia binoei. NCBI lineage: Eukaryota > Metazoa > Chordata > Lepidosauria > Squamata > Gekkonidae > Heteronotia > Heteronotia binoei. The sequence goes on along the minus strand of NC_083228.1, from coordinate 43,221,635 downwards.
TTGGAATTTTCAGGATAACAGGAGTAATGAAATCATGTCTAAGATTGCAATAAAAGGGTAATGCAATAAAACATGCAGACAGTTTCAACTTCCCCACTTGAACAGAGGCATTTACCTTCCTGGTACAATGAACCACGATGTCTCCTGTCCATGAGAGCAGAGTGTCAGACATTAAATCAGGCCAAAATGAAAGCAGATTGGCCAGATAAATAGCACAAACTTCTTGTCCCTGAAAAAATGAAATTTGTGGCAATGCTTAAATAGGGTTGTATTTTAGTATCCCAAAACCATTGTTTTAATTATGAATATAGCTTTTAAGTACTAGGAGAATTTACTTAATTTGGGGAAATTTCTCTGGAATTACTACCTGAAAAGCATCTATTATATGTCAGAGTTGCAGTAATTAATCCTATATATCCAAGCACAGGCTCAATATAGCACATATGGAGTGTGCATTTAAAAATATTAACCTTGTTCTGATTTCCTGGTGATTATGGAACAACTGGGCTTCCCTGAAATTTCTCCATATTCAGGTGCAGAGTTTAGAGCTCAGTGCCTAGTTTCATCGGGGTGTTTTCTGTAGGTTTAACACCAGTTTAAATACCTATTATATTTATGACATATTTTTAAATGGGGGTCATATGGTTTCTGAGGGTAATGCACAAATATTGGTAGGCATTCAGAATCTGAGGGGGGGATTCAGGATCTTTAGGCAGCTCCTTCTCCCCATTTGCAGTGACTTTTGATGTCAAGCAAAGGAGAGTTGCTTTATATTGTTCACCTGGTGGTGGTGGAAAGTGCCGTCAGGTCACAACTGACTCATGGTGACCCCACAGGGTTTTCAAGGCAAGAGACTGACACAGGTGGTTTGCTGTTGCCTGCCTCTGCATAGCAACCCAAATCAGGGCTATTCATGTTGTACTGAGGATAAAAATCCCAGATCCTAGATTTTTCCCATGGAATCTAAAAGTGACACACAGCAAATGGGAATAAAACCGCACATTAGTCTACGGTGCTTTTATGTCCTGATTTTTTGCTAGTTTATTGTGAGCTTGATTGCCACCTCAGATCCTTCCAGGGTCACCTCCCAGCTGAGGCTTTCTTTGAACTGCCCATTCCACTACAGTGCAGACCCTCTGTTTTTCAGTGACAGCTGCAGCATTCCCTGTCCACGCTGTCATAAATAAATTGGTGGGGCACTGGACATATGAAGCTGCCTTATACTGCATCAGGGAGAAAGTAAAAGGGCTGTACCAGTCACTAAGTGATAAAAATAAGGCCGATGGTGCAAGCAAAGTAAAAATTGTATTACTCAGCTAGAAATTCCCTATGTGTTTCACCAACAGGCTTCTTCAGGGGATCTGTTAGTCTTTCAGTGTTCCTTCAACAAGAGGACAAGATCAGTAGCCTGTTGGTGAAACTTGCAGAGAATTTTTAGCTGAGTAATAAAATATGATTTTTACTTTTCTTGCACCATCAGCCTTGGTCTTAATTTTTAATCTCTTTTACTGAATCAGACTGTTGGTCAGTATTGTCTGCTCAGTATTGGCTACTCAGACTAGCGGCTGTCCAAGGTCTCATGCAGAAGTCTTTCAAATCATCTTTTATCTGATTATTTTAAGTGAAGATTCCAGGGATTGAACCTGGGACCTTCTGAAGACAAAGCAAATGCTCAGCCACTGAACTACTGCCTGTCCCCAAACAATAATGGTATACAGGGAGATTAGTAATACACTGAAGGTTAAGAAGCCCCATTGTTCTATTGCCGTGTTGTTCTTTTTTTATTTTCTCATTGTCTTAAAAGTTTTATAGCCTCTTGGATAAATTGCGATACAGATTTTATATGATATGCCTTTCTCCTCCAGTCCCTGCAAGAATGCCAAAGCAATTGTTTTAAGTCAAAATGCTTCATTAAAAAAAACAACAGCCAGCCACTCCATTCAGAAAAAGTTAGCCTGTGAATGTCCTCACAGTTTAAAGCATAGAAGAAAGTTGCCTTCTTCCTTACTTACGTTTAGGCTTAAAGAATGTGATACAAGCTGTAAATTCATATCACTTACGCTCAAGAAGCCATCAGTCAGGTCAGGCCTGACAACTTTGAACACTGCACACCTTCGTGATGAATTTGGCTTTCCCGTGTTAGTGGAGGTCCAGGAGCCAGGAAGGCCTGACACGGCCGTGATGAAGTGCCAGCAGTCTGACAAGAAGAGTGAAGATGACTTGTTTAAATACAGGAGGCAGTAAATACGCTGAGACCAGAATAATAATAATAATAATAAAATTGAGGATGGCATGCCTAGACTTTTGTGAGGAGAACAGAAAAGAGGGTTGTGTTTCTGTGACTGATTCATAAAATCATCCTCACAGAGACCAGTTAGGGAATGGCAGGTTTGATTTGGCTGGGAGCTAATTTACAAAGTTTTAAATATCTTTTTAAAGCATCAAAATATTTCAGGAATGGCCTTTACTATAACTGATCATAATTTACCGTGGAAGATGTATAAGACAGGCATTATCCAGTCAGAGTTAAACACTGTTAAGGCCCATCAGCTGCAACTGGAAAGCATCTGCTTAACTATTTCCTGTGAAAACCAATGACACCTAAACAATTTTGACTTTGGGTGGTGCCCAATAGCTTTTCAAGCAGCTTAGCAGTTCAGAGTACTATACTGCAAAACGGCAGAAGCAGATAATGTTTTCAAATTTAGCAAAATTCCATCATTATTTATGACAGTGGGGAGGTCAAAGAGAGAGTCTACTCCTTGGCTTGATGTGCACAGAAAGGGTCAAGAATAAAACTTAGGAGGGAAAACTCTCAGGCTTATATGATCCATTCTTCTTTTCTCTTTCCCTCCTCCTTTCACAACTATCAGTCTAAACCCACTGATTTGCAGTAACTCTGTTTAGCATTTCACTGTAAATGTTTCTGCTTGACAGCATCTCATAGTTGTTGTTTTTCATGTGTGAACCATATTTCTACTTTGCAACACCAATATGTGGGCTCAGTATGTCCCAGTGCAGAGGGAAAGACTACTTTAAAAATGGTATATGGCTTTTGGTATGTTTTGCTAAGAAAGATCTTAAGAAAAAAAAAACCTTTTCTTCTCTTTCCTTAGAATTCTTCCTGTGCCTACAATAATAAATACTGTACTGATGAATGGCAATCTTGTTCTGGGGTGTTCACCATTTTTAGAAATAGCTGATAGCTGCAGTAAATCCCCTGAAAACTGTGCTAATACTGCAATATGTATTTTACATATCCAATATATTCTGCAATAATACTGCAATATGTATTATACATATCCAATATGTATTTTATCATTATTTGTTGCATATTTGTAAAGATTTCTCTCCCCCACACACCATGTCAAAAGCATGATTCTTTTTTTACTGTGTTTTCCCTGTCTTTACAATTGATAGTAAAATCGTTACTGGCATGTTTAGCTCTCATAAGAAAGAATGAAATTATTAGTCAGAAATTGGGTGTGTAGCTGAATGTCAATCCTCACTGATGCATTTTAATACTAGCATTTGGGGAGGAAAGGAATACAGGTAAATAACCTGCATTTAAAACTTCCATCATTTTTCTATTTATTATATTAGTGATTTGAAAGAGGAAGGAAAGGTGATGCTCTAGTACCCAGTGAGACAAGAGGATGGATTCTCTTATAGTGTAAAAACTAGTTAAGCAACCAGAAGCAGAGAATGGGAATAAATGGACAGGTCTTTCAATGGAGAGAAGTGAGCAATGGGTCCTACAAGGATCAGTATTGGAACTGATGATGTTTAATTTGTTTATAAATTATTTGGAATAAAATGTGAGCACTGTAGTTACTTTGTTTGTAGACACTGAAAATCAAAGTGGAGTGTAAAGAGCTCCAACAGGATTTTTCTATACTGGGTGATAGGGCAACAATATAGAAATGGAAGTTCAGCATTGATAAACTCAAGGTGATGCACACTGGAACAAAAAACCCTAACTTTAAATGTATACTGATGGGATCTGAATTGGCCAGCGTTTACAAGAAAAAAAGAGATTTTGCGGGGGGGGGGGGGGCGGTCATAGTGGATGGTTGATGAAAATGTCTACTCAGTGTGTGGCAGTGATGGAAAAAAGACAAACTCCCTACTGAAAAGGAATTGAATATAAAGCTGTCAATATTGTAATGACCTTGTATAGATCTATGGTATGGCCTCTGGAATATTCTTTATAGGTCTAGTTGCCATATCTCAAAAAAGCTGGAAAAAGTGCAGAAAATGGCAACCAAGACAATTTAACGAGTTTGAGCACTTTTCCTATGAGAAAAAGGCAAAGAGCCAGTGATTTTTCAGTACAGAAAAAAGGTAACTAAGAGGGAACATGACAATGTTTATAGAATTCTGCATGGCATGTAGAAGGTAGATTTGGAGAGAGGTTTTTTCTCCCTCTCCCACAGTACTAGAAATCAAGGGCACCCAATGAAATTGATGGGCAATAGACTCACAACAGGAAAAAAGGAAGTACTTCTTTACTCAATGAGTAATTAGTGGAATTCACTGCCAGTGGAAATTGTGATGACCGCTAGCAAAGACAACTTCCAAAGACTTAAAAAGGTAAAGATAGTCTCCTGTGCAAGCACTAGTCATTTTCGATGCTGGGGTGACATTGCTTTCACGACGTTTTTGCGGCAGACTTTTTTAAGGGGTGTTTTGCCATTGCCTTCCCCAGTCATCTACACTTTCCCCCCAGCAAGCTGGGTACTCATTTTACCAACCTCAGAAGGATGGAAGGCTGAGTCAACCTGGAGCTGGCTACCTGAACCAGCTTCTGCTGGGATCGAACTCAGGTCGTGAGCAGAGGGCTCCGATTGCAGTACTGCAGCATTACCACTCTGCACCACAGGGCTCTTCTCCAAAGACTTAGCAAACAGATTAATGAAGGAAATATCCTTTATTAGTGGCTGCTTGTTTAATGGAGACAATAAACCTCTGAATACCAGTGCTAGAAGGCAATACCAGATGAAGGGCTTGGCCTACGTGCCTTATTTGTTGGCCTCTAGAGGATCAGATTGTGTGAAACAGTATTCTGGACGAGATGGACATCTAGTCTGATCCAGCAGGGCATTTATATAGTATAGGGATTAATGTTACATTACTGTTATTCTCAAAGACAACTGCAACATGTTTTTTATGTTTTCATGTCAATTTTTTGTTTGTTACTTAAACTGATGCAAATCTGTTGGATATTTGTTTGTATCTAAATATCTGTAGTTTCTACTAAAAACACAGTTGCAGTGACAGAAAAGTAGGAAGACTCTTCTCTTGTACTAGAATATTTGGCAAGTCTAGCTAGGCATAACCTTGATATGCAGCTGTCTCTTCACTGTTTGGTAACAAACCAAAAACTGACATCCTTCTCAGGAAGTTAACATCAAACTAGTACACTACACAAATCTGTGAAACTGAAAGAGTAACTTGGTTGTGGCAGATTTTTTAAGCTGTCAGTTCACTGAACGAAATAATTGTTTGTAAAGAAACCCGTTTTTAAAAAAACATGCCTGACGTTTTAATTGAACAAGCCAGAAAATTCTGAATTTTCTTTCAAAAGTGACCTTTTTATTTCAGGATTGCATGTGGGTATAAAATGTGTTGCAGAACTGAATGAGCATAATATCCTGCAGTAGAAAGAGAGAGAGAAAAAACTGTGCTCGTCAAATGGAGTTTTAAAAGGGAAAATGTGAAACTAAAGTCAAAGACTTACCAATTCTATTGAAATGAATAGGTCTTGGAAAATGCTTAGTTTTTACCATGTTATTGATGTATGTGACAACTTTTATGATTTCTGTAAATACTATCCTTTGAAAATAATTCTGCTTCGTTTAAAAAAAGAGATCACTGTATATTCATGTTTGGCTTTTAATAGAAGCCATGCTTTTTATAGTAATATGATATTAATCACTTTTTTTCTCTATAGCACAGTAATTTGAAATTGTAGGTAATTTGTAGTTGTCTTGTCAACAGTTCTTAAAGCAACGTTTCATGGTTATTAATATGCAAGTGTAACTACTTTAAATTAGCACACACAGAGAGCCCTAAGGTCATTAGCGTCTAATGATGCAAGATCCATAAAACCTTTAAAATAAATCCTGAACTTTCTAACATTTCAGGTTCCAGGAGAATGTATGATTATTTCATCATAGCAGTGAAAACACAACTGCTGTTATACAACACAAAGTGTTGGTTTGCCAGTTACTTGATGATACGGAAAATATTGACATGGCTGAAGATGAATCCTCACATCAGATGCAATTATTTTTTCATTCTCAACTAATCTGAGTTCAATCAAAATTCAATAAATTTTGAATTTATACAAACATAAGGCCCAAATTTAGATTGACTCAGGAATGCACTTTTTCTAAAGATTGCCAATGCCTCACAGTATAAGTAGAAAGCAGATTGTTAAATGTATACCCTAGTCAATGAAGCTATTTCACTACATGTATATGTATAGAAATCCAAAATTTAGAATTGCCTGTGAACATTCCCTTTGTTTAGAAAGCAGAGGGACAAATGCCAATTGCTCATTAGCAATCAGCTTACAGAATTCTGGACGCTAGCCTTTCATTTCACCACTTAAACCCATTCCACTTGAGTGTGTCAACTTTCTTGCAAGCTCTTCCACAATTACTCATTATTTCAAAGCATGGTGTTCTTGTTTTATATCTCAAAATACACAGTGTCTTTTATTAACAAAAAGGGGAGAGAAAGAATATGCAGCAAGGTGAACAAAACAGCTCTTCTGCTTTTACTGCTGTTTTCTTGGATTGCGGTATTCTGCCTTCAATCTTCAGAGTGCCCTTCCCACACTGACTTATCTGCCAAGGAAATTCTACAAATGGTGTAGGGTTGCCAAGTCTTACCTTGGCTCTGGTGGGGGATGAATTTCACATGTGCAAAGCACACAAGGTATGATGACATCACCTGGAAGTGATGTCATCATGCTGGGCACATCATGCAGGGGATGCTCTAGCATTCAGGGTAACAATTCTATGGTACCATTTTAACCTGAATGCTAGAGCATCCCTGGCATGATGTGTCCAGTGTGATGACCGATGATGTCACTTCTGGGTGATGTCATCATGCTGGGCATGTCACATGACAATGGAGCTCTTTGAGGGTGGGGATCCCCTGGTGCCCCAGTCCATGCCAGTGGGTTGGGAGCCTCCAAACTGGGGGGGGGAACCCACTCCTGGCAAGAGCTTGGCAGCCCTAAAATGGGGGAGGACTCTTAGCCATACTTCTGGCTGCACTGAGTTCATACTGAACACTGATGAGGGTGTCTTCCACACAGAGAGTGGTTTTTATGGTTTCCCTGTTGCTGGTGAGGCAGCAGGTTAAGGGTAACAACAACAGGACTTCTGTGTGGCTTTTCCTTGCAGTTTCCCTTTCCCAGTCCCCCAGAAGTGGCCACCTTTCTCTGCTGGACTACCAGGGCTTTGGCAGTATATTCTTTTTTTAAAAAAAACTGGCACTAGAATCTCATTGCTGTTGTAACAATAGGTGTAGCAAGTTCTCTGAATTCCCAATTTTCATTTTTTAAAAATTAAGTCTGTAGCCCTTTCACTTGCAAATATGTCTTTTTCCTTTCCTGCTACATCTGTTGTTAAAAAGAGTATCCTATTAAAAATGGTATTCTAGTTCTGATTTAAAAAAATAAAAAAAACCCATCTGATGTCAGAGGGGGAAATGGCTGCCATGGGGACAGGGTCAGGAAAAAGGACTACCACATGCTTGTAAAACCTGAATTTTCCCATCCATACACCAGCCATCTAGGCTTTACCATGGACTTTCCCAGAATGTCAGAGCAAAGCAAGTGTGAGAAAGATCAGAAAAAAGCTGGGAAAACCCTTGGAGGTGCATGTACCCCAATGTGGTGGGGAAGCAGGAAAAAAACTCACTTCCCAAAAGCATTGAGCTCAGGGCAGATAACCCATGTAGAAATGACCCAGAGTTTTTGGGCTTCTAGACATGACATGTAAAATGAGTTTAACACTTTATATGGGAGGTCCCTGATTAGACTGACATTTTGTATATATATATATAATGTATGTATGTATGTATAAAAGCACCTGTATTTTACCTCTTTTTTATCTGTCTCCCCCAGTTACTTTTTAACATTAAAGCAATATGGTGGCAGACTGAACAATGCATCTCACTTGAATAGTGCAGTCCAGCTCAGAGTATCTCCCAGCATCCTTGTCTAGCAGCAGAAATACAAAGCGGTGTTGTTTTGTACCTTTGCGATTCCAGAGTTCACTGTTAAATCAGTACAGAAGTCAATTGAACTCCCCCCCCTTTTTTTTTTCTTATATCCAGAGGTGCATTAATTGGTACAGAAATTGGACAACCTGTTCTGCAGCCGTTTCCTGTCACCTCCATGTACTCCCCCCATTCCCTTGTGGCTATTTATTAGGGAGAGACCTGGCTCAGCTTTCCAACTACTTGAAAAATCCTCTCTATAACATTGCCATAAGTTCTTGTTTTCCAGAAATAGTTTACAGTGTAGTTCTGGAGATACTTTTATTTTAAGCATGCTTTGGTGTGTTTTTTTTTTCCCTTTCCTATTGTATTAGCCATGATGGGCTGTCTCCAATGTTTTTAAACTATGTAGGTTCTATCAGTTGCTTGACACTCTGACATAAAGCAAACAGCAATCTCAGTTTGTGCTGGAAATAGGTCTTTGGTAGACTGTAATCACTAGGAGAAGGGGGTAGGTGCGAAAAACGAAATAAGGACATTGTGGTTAGCCATGATACAGGTGGGCAATTGTTAACTTTATCACCTCTCTCCATTAATTATTATAATTATTCTTGTAACTGTTGTGTGGCAGAGATAGCAACTGACTTACTAGGGGTTCACACCCACGTACAAGGTTTGCTTTCAGATAAGTGTGCATGCACAGTAATCTCATGTATTAATCATTCTCTTAAAGTGACCTGTTCTTGTTTGTCGTTGCATTAGGCTGTCATGTAATTTACTGGTTGGACATATGTTCGTGTCTCAGATATCCTCTCTTCTCTGTGATTTTTCCCTCCTTCTCTTTTCAGCAGACCCTCCATGCTGATAGTTTGTTAGCTTTGACACCTCTAGACAAGAATGACAGGTCAAATCTCATTCATAGCTAGGAGATTTTTCTTCTAGATTTCTCACCAGCTTCTAGTAACATATTCCTCCAGGATGCAGTTTAATCTACAAGTCTTGCTTATTTTCCTGCCTTTGATTTTCTCTTATGACCTTTCTCCCCCAAGGAGTTTTGGCCTTGTAGTGCTCACACAAGAACACTTCCCCTCCCCTTCTCTTTCTGTGCTGCACTGAGCAATGCATAGCAAGGTCATTTTAAAATACAGCAATTTCTCCTTTCTCTCTTTGTAGACTAAAATGCTTTTACTTTTCTCACTGACTTCCACAAACTCAAGAAAACTATTTTTATTCTCAAGTGTTGTTACCGCTCTAACGTGGGGCTAAGCAACATATTTTTGCTTCTTCCTTGGTGGCAACCAAAACTCTTTCCTCTTTGTTTCATGTGTTCTACACATTATGTAGAACACTCATGGCCATTTACTTTAATCTTTAATAGCAGTAATGGGGGCAGTTTCCAGTGAAATCTCCCCATACACTCTGCCTCTGTTTGCTGAATAGTAATCAAGGGCTGGAGCCACTATTAGAAGGGGAGAGACTGGTACCCTTGTGTTTGCTGTCCTTTTCCCCTATTGGGGATAACAGCAGGAGTGGCGGAATATGGAGATAAATTATTAAAACTTCACTGTTGTAGTCTTAGTCAAAATTCTCCCCCTACTGCAACCATAGCTAAAATAAATGTAGGGAGATTTCCCACATGACATGGGAGCCACCTTGAGTCTAAAGGACAGGTAAAGTATAAATATTTTAATTATTGATAAATAAATAAACTGTAGATTACCCTGCTCTTGTATCAGGTCTACACATTGCCTTATCTGTGCCACTTCCCCGTGGTGCCAATTGTGATGTTCAGCACTGATAACCAGTGTTCCCTCTAAGCTGAGTTAGTGTGAGCTAGCTCACAGATTTTTATCCTCCAGCTCATACATTTTTGTCTTAGCTCAGGAAGAATGGCCCCAGAGCACACTAATTTATGCAGTAGCTCACGACGTTAATGCCAGTAGCTCACAAAGTAGAATTTTTGCTCACAAGACTCTGCAGTTTAGAGGAAACATTGCTGATAACCACTGTGCTGCTTCCCAAAATATAGAGCTTTTCCTTGCCGCTGTTCCTTGTGTGTCCTTTAGGATTCACAGTTGGTGAGAGAACTCTCCATATCATAAGGGAAAGTCTTGTGATAACCAGCTCTAGATATTATAATAGAGAGTTGGAAAACTGGTGATAAGAAAAGGGCTGAAGCATGGTTAAGATAATGAGTTGGTTTTATGCTAAATTTTCCATCGACAAATATGAACATTCCTGCCTTCTCCCTCCCGCTGCAGCCCACTGATCACCACAAAATCTCGTTCCTAGGGAATAGGCACCCTGAGGAATGACATCAAGGGGAAATTGGCATAAATTTCCAATTTAGTTTTGATCCATCCAAATATATAAACTGTGCAGTCTTACCACAGTGTTGACTTGGTGAAGTGTTTATTTCCCAGCATGGAAAAGATAAGAAACCTTCTTACTGTATTGGTATACTTAGAGTTAATGGAGATCTTGACTTCATTTGAAGAACTGGTCTTGGCCATTCTTTTAATATCTTTGAAATCAGAGCAGGTTGAACTATTGAGAACACGGCATATTAAGTTGCATTGCATATTTCTCACATTTATCTGATCATGGTCATATAACCCTTTGCTGCAACAGGGTCTATTATCTGTCACCTTCTTTCTTCAGATTTGGCATGGCTATACCAATTACTGTTCTTCCCACACACTTTAAAAGGTTAAATATGCTATAAGAGGACCCAATAAGGCATTATTGACATTCAAATGCATTGAGTTTGACATTATCACCCAGACTATTCATGGGTTAGCGATGGGCATGTTTTATAATCAATAAAAACAGATTTTATGTGCTGAGAACATGACCGGGGAGGAGGGGTAGAGAGAATAGCCACCTTTTATTTTGTGATGAAGAAAAGGATCTTGTTTGCCTTTGGAAGCATTCCATTGCATCCATCCTGCCCAGGCAGCCAGTGTAACAAAACATAATTATGAAAGAACATCACAAACACTGTTATTTTTTGCAATGTAATAACAATTTGAACAAAGTGGATTCACTAAGTCATGCAAATATATGTCCTAAGTGAATCTATAAAAACTACTTGAAAAAACTGGATTGTGTGTGATGTTACCCTTTTTTGCTTTGGGTTCTAGTGGTGTTATGAGTAAGGAACTATTTACCCTTTTACCCTTTGCTTAGTTGACACATACACACACCTCTCTTTTATTGTGACCTTTGACACTGATTGTTAGCTTGGTCGCCATGGAGTTATTCTAGTATTTGCAAGCTGCAGCTGTTTAACACATTATACTTTAACTCCTATGTTTGCAGGCCTTGTTTACCCTACTGATTTTCTTAAATAAGAAACACATCATGAACAGTTAGCTAACAGAGTGTCATAAAGGGTTATTAGTGTTTTCCTACATGCAAAGTGGCTAATTTAATCCTGATGGCAACATATCTGACCTATAGCTAAAACTCAGCTACCCAGTGCATAAAATGATTACAAGAGGAAAGCTGATAATTTATGATCATTTGCCAAACAGAGATGTCTTTAATGAACTAAGTTGATTGCGCTTACAGAATATGAATCTCTGTTTTGCTTTCGGGCAACCGAAGAAATGGTAAATTAATTAGTGCTCTAATCTATGGGAAGTAACTAGTGGAAGTCTAGCACATTGCTTGAGCAGCCAGCTATACTGACTCTTTAAAAGCTTTTTTTTCGCATTGGCTGGTTGATAATTTCTGATGAAGTATTAATAAGCAAGCTGGCTCACATAAAGCATAATAAGAGCCTGAATATTTAAAAAAATGCAATATGAGCACCATGCCACTCAGCTTGGTAGTTTATGGTCTATGTATTCTATAGACTACAAGAATTACTGTGAGACTGAGAATCTTTTAGTTTTGTAAAATACGTTTTTAGCCATCATTGTGGAGGAATAAGGTTGCCAGGTCCTACTTTGCTCAGTGGAGGAATCCAGGAGCGAGAGGTGGCCGCATCACTAGGAGCTCCTGCTAGGGGAGGGACGATGGCTCAGTGGTAGAGCATCTGCTTGGGAAGCAGAAGGTCCCAGGTTCAATCCCCGGCATCTCCAACTAAAAAGGGTCCAGGCAAATAGGTGTGAAAAACCTCAGCTTGAGACCCTGGAGAGCCGCTGCCAGTCTGAGTAGACAATACTGACTTTGATGGACCGAGGGTCTGATTCAGTATAAGGCAGTTTCATATGTTCATATGTTTCATATGCCAACATTGCGTGCGACACTCTAGGTTCTGGGCTACAAAAAACAGAGTGTCATTGTTTGATGTCCCCAGCACAATGATGTCACTTCTGAGCAACACATTGCTTGATGACATTCCAGTTGGGGGATGGGGTTTCCCCCACCAGCCAGCTTCAGGCCCATGGATTGGAGCCCCATGGGCTGGGGGGACCCCCTGCCCAGACCAGAGGCCTGGCAACCCTATGGGGGAATCATCTAAGCTGCATTCAAATGTTGTGGATAAAATTATGCTTCTTCATGACAAGAACAAACCTGAGGAATATAATAGTGCATGCAAACACCTTCCCATGCATGCCATGCACAACGGAAGACTTCCTGAAGTCTTAATTCTAGCTCCAGTTTGGAATGGTGCCTGTATAAATTGAAATTGGTAAATATTTCTTCCCATAAAAACCAGGATTCTAAACCAGGGCTAAACAGATTTGAATTCCAGATTCTGAAGAAGAAGCAAACTCCAATTTCCTTCTGGTTTACTTTCCCAGCACCCCAGCATTTTTGAAGGGATCTTTTACCTGGACAATGGGAGGGGGGAGAATTTCTCTCTAACCCTTTTTTCCTTTGCAGCAAATGTGATTGTTCATTTTAAATAATACATCACCATCATAATAATGAAATTATAATATTATCTTAATGAAAAAGTTGCTTAAGATATGTTCAGGTATCATGAAGAAACAGAAAGTAACTAATTAAGCACCATAATGAGTCAAGAGCCAATTTAAGTTAAGAGATAGTGAGAATTTAAAGGAGAGGCCTTGACCTGGATGGGCCAGTCTAGCCTGATCTTATCAGATCTCTGAAGCTAAGCAGGGTTGGCTCTAGTTAGCATTTGGATGGAAGACTACCAAGGATCCTTATGCAGAGTCAGGCAATGGCAAACCACCTCTGAATGTCTCTTGCCTTGAAGACCCAACATAAGTTCACTGTGACTTGACAGCACTTTACAGCACATGCTCCCCTCCTTCCATCTATCTGAGGTCCAGGTTGGATAATACCTGGAAATTGGGGGGACGGAGCCTGAGGAGGGTGGAGTTCGGGGTATAATGCCATAGGGTGCAGTTTCCAAAGTGGCCACTTTCTCTAGATGAAGATCTGTTGTAATAGCGGGAGATCTATACCAGTTATGTTTAGAGAAGAATTGGAGCATTGGACTCTGTTTTCACGGCTTTTCTTATCACATTCCCACCCCTTTCTTCAAAACAAGAACTCTCATAGTAAATCTGAACTAATGGGACTTGGATGTGATACCATTGCACTTTTGTAATATTTATTGCACAAGGTTTCTATGTTTTTTATATGAATAGAAATTAATTGAGGCTGGTTTATTGTGGATGCTTTAGTGCTTTTTTTCCTACTACCTGGAGGTTGGCAGCCGTACTTCTATCCTAAAGATGTTTCTGAGTCCTAATAGAGAGAACCTTTGTCTGCAGCGCTAAAACACTTTCTGGGGATAAGCATCATAGAAAAAAAAATGGGGCTTATTTCTGAGTAGGCCTGTTATGTTTGCTCTCTTAGTACCAATATTCACTTCTATATTATACTCATCAATGTTTTGTTTTAAGTACATTATGGCAAATATGCTTGCATAAATCCTACCAAAAGCAGTTTATTCATACAAAAGTCATGGAGTTTTTGATAATGGGTGAAAGTCACCTTCCAGTAAAGTCAATAGCAACGCTCCCGTGGATTTTAATTGAGCTGTTTTAAACCTTTGGTCACAATCCAAACTGATGTGTGCATAGAAATCAAGAATTCCCAAAGGACACACTGATGATTCCCCAGCAAATAGTTCCCAGTTTTGAAGCCCCTTGAATGTTCTCATCATTGGAAAAATTAGGGGCAATTCACTATCCATGTTTTGCAAGGGATGTAAAATTTCAGTTCAGTTTATGATTTGCTGAGTTCTGTGTCATGTTTGGAGTTTATTTTATTGACTGCTTTAATCTAACTGCACTTCTATTTTTTGTAAGCCATTCTAAGCAGCCTGGGAGACAAGTGTACAGCTATTTTCAGGAAATAACTGATGAAATTGAGTAGTTCTTACTAGATTGGGGAAAACATATTATTTTCTTGTAACTTAAAAAAAAAAAAAGCCCTCATCCCATGCTTTTGAAAATCTAGAGTAAGCAATATCAGGGCTTTGGGTCATCCATATTGTACAAACTGAGCAGAAATAATTTGCCACAGAATAAAAATGCATTTATTAAACAATAATCTCTAACTCATTATGTTGTAAAAGCTACATTGGATTTACAGCCTTGGGGGGGGGGGTTCAAAAGTGAGGTGTAAATATTGGCTTGGATTGAAGGACTTCCTCTAGTGTAGCGCAGTTTTCACACCCACTCTCTCTTGCAGCAGCCTAAATCCCTCATGAAATTCTGTTCCTAGTGGTGCCCTGTCTCCAGGAACAGGATTGCAGGGAGCATTTGGGACTGCAGTGGCAGGGGGGAGGGGGGAAATTATACTCCATGAGCAGAAATCCTGGCACTGGCAGAAAGAGCTACTCTGGATCTATTTTTAACAGAACTATGTTGGCACAGAGTGGTAAGCTTAAGTACTGCAGTCCAAGCTCTGCTCATGACCTGAGTTCAATCCCGGCAGAAGCTGGGTTCAGGTAGCTGGCTCAAGGTTGACTCAGCCTTCCATCCTTCCGAGGTCGGTAAAACGAGTACTCAGCTTGCTTGGGGGTAAAGTGTTGATGACTGAGGAAAGCAATGGCAAACCACCCCATAAAAAGTCTGCCATGAAAACGCTGTGATGCGACGTCACCTCAGAGTCGGAAACAACTGGTGCTTGCACAGGGGACTACCTTTACCTTTCAAGTATAATTAAAACTTTTTTTTTACTATCTGAAAAATAGGATTCTAAATCTAATAGTTTGATAACATCCACATTTTTTGGAAACATTGCTTACAGATTTTCTGATGCTAAGACAGAATGCTGTTTTTTAAACTAATCTTGTCTGCAGGCTTTGTGGCTTGGATCTAGCAGAAGTGGGACCTGCCTCCACACTTCTGCTATCCTCTGTGTCCCCAAAAAGCCATGCCTAAAGGTTAGGAGATCCTCAGAAACTATGTGGGATATAACTTACATGGCTGCAGAGTGAAAGGGAAATAGGAAGGAATCTCTACCACTACCCTGTCCCGTTCATGTAAGCAGAAGTCCCTTAACTGTCACATAAGAGCACATTTGGATCCAAGACAATTTAAAAAACAAACAAACAGTCAGCTGCTTAGTGCAAGCACACCAGCACTGCTTCTGTCTAAACTCAATCAATTGGGGTTAGAGGTAGATGATTTTTCTACCTCTGAAGAGTCATATATCTTCAGATGTATTAAACTGAGACTGTGGGAATTGGAGGAAACGAAATTACGGCCAACTCTCCCTTATACTTGCTCTCCAGCTTCCTTAGGTCTTTATGCTTTTTGTGGCAAAATGCCCAATTATCTATCAGACCTAACCACTCCAAGTCATCGCAGGGCATTTATGTTGGCCAGACTAAACGCGTTTCCCTCCAAAGTTTTACAAGGGAGATATCAGCGAGTCCCTTTAGCCGACAGACTTTGCTCCTGTGGAGCGAATACCCCTGACTCAATCCAGCATATATTGCTTGATTGTTCTTTTTACCATAACCTCCGTAAAGATTTATTTGGCAAGCTTTCTTTCTCTCCAGATTTGTCTATTCTGCCACCCTGTTATTATTTATTGAGTGATACTGAGGGGGTGGTTAGTGAGGCTGTGGCAAAATTTCTGGCTGACATCCTTAAATTTAATTCTGACCATGTTTGAATGTATCTGTAAGCTCGGTTTTATTTTGATTTTATCTCCAATGTTTAAATTTTTATATTCTGTGTATTTTTATCTGAATCTATTATGCCATTAAAGGTTTGGTATGGTATGGTATGGTATGGTATGGTATGGTATGGTATGCTGAATTTTACAGATAGTGTTTGACAGAAAAAACAGGAACTCTCAAACCTCTGTGATTATGTCTGAGACATGCCTTCATACATATAGTGCAATAAAAGCAAAGGCAATTGGATATCTGTTAGGAGAATGGTTATTCTGTTAGGAGCTCCCCTCATGAAGGTGGACATATTTTATGGAAGGTTAAATTTGATTTTATCGCCAACTTCACTTGTGTGCTAACACTTGCCATCTGGTTTATGATGTCAGGAGACCGAAAAGAGATTAATTCACAATTTCGTAGAAGGTTACTCAGGCTCTTTTTGCTACAACTGTGGCTACAGCATCATTAGTCAAATAATAATGATTAGCATACTTTAAAAAAAATCCAAATAAAGTTCCTATTGCACTTTAAACTTGGTAGACAGCAATAACAGAACCATTTAAGATGTGTATAGACCAAGGGTGCAGATGCCTTCCTAGCTTTGACAGTACAGTGAACAGCCTAACCCAATCTTCCACAGTTTGCAGCTTCCATTAGAAATCTCTGGTTTCCATTTACTTAGAACGCTGGGCATTTTCCATCATGGTTCCATCTTTCTGAATGGAGAACTGCAGAGAAACTTTGAAATGAAGAAGGCACAGAAAAACTACACACTTGCCCTACATTACAATAAAATGTTGTGAGGCATATTTAGGCTTCCCAACCCTCCTGCCCTGGCGGGGGAACCCAGGATTTCCACCCTCTTCCCCCGCTCCCCAAAAAAACGGAAGCAGGGGGAGGGGGGAAACGGCACCAGGGAGCATGGCGAGCCGCCCGATCCTGGAGCGGGCGAGGCCGCCGCACCGCTGCCGCCCCCTCCCCGCCCACCGCAGTTGCTCCTCCAAGATGGGCCCAGGCTGAGCCCATCTTGGAGGAGCAGCCAAGAGGCGGCAGCAGCACAGGCAGAACCAGCGAGGCAAAACCAGAGAAGGGTAGGGCGAGGCAGGCCAGGAGCATGGCGAGCCGTGAATCCGGGCCCTTCTAGGACCTGGACTCGCGGCTCACCACGCCCCCGGCCCGCCTCCACACACCCCTCCAATTCCACCCCAGAGGCAGAACAGAACGGGCGAGGCCGCCGCGCCGCTGCTGCCCCCCCACCCCACCCCACCGCAGCTGCTCCTCCAAGATGGGCTCAGGCTGAGCCCATCTCAGAGGAGCATCCACGGCAAGCGGAGAAGAGGTGGCAGCCGCACAGCAGCGTCGCCTGCTCTGAGACGGGGCGGCTCGCCACGCTCCCCGGCGCCATTTCCCCCCTCCCCCCTAGCTCCACACCAGTGTCTCCTGGCTCCACCCCCAAAGTCTCCTGGCTCCACCCCCAAAGTCCCCAGATATTTCTGGGATTGGACTTGGCAACCCTAGGCATATTGCTTCCAGAATTCCAGGCAGGCCAATCAATGCAAACCTTCGCACTGCATCATCAGAGTCCTTAGTTAATTGTCCTACTGGAAGCTGCCAAATTGAATAAGGATTTGTTTGGCTATGAATGAAGCAAGCACAGGCTTTATCGTTTCTGCCTTGTCTACTGAACGATTTCATAAAAATATAAGAGCTCTACTGGATCAGATGAGTTGTGCAGCTTAGTCTGAATCCTATCTCACATAGTGGCCATTCAGATGCCCCGGAGGACCAACAGCTGTTGCCTTCTAGCAGTAGGTTTCAGAGGTTTACTGTCTTTGAATATGGAGGTGCCCTTTACTTTCCAGGGCTAGTTGCAATCGATGGACCTCTCCTCCATTAATTTAACCTCCTTTTAAAGCCATCTGTGCTCATGGCCATTACAAATGAAGTGTTGGGTAATTTACTTGTTGAGCAAATAGGCATTTCCTTTTGTCTGTCCTAAACATATTGCCCACCAACTTCACTGAATTCTAGTCTTATGAAAGAGAGGAAGTCACCTCTAGCCACGTTTTCCACCCCATGCATCATATTCATATAGGTCATAATTACCTTGTGGTGGTGGCCAAATGGAGCTCTCCCATTCGCTATTCCATGCACTTGACAAATAATTGGCCCATTACAGCTCATTCAGCATCTCTGGCCTCCCATTGGCTGATTCCCCTGCCCCACATCTCCAACTCTTCTTTGTGTCCTCTCTGTCAACTGACCTGAAAAGCATCACCAGCAACAGACCTGGTTCAAAATGGAAAGGCTAGATTCAAATTCAGTAGTGCTATAGAACCCAAAAAGGTTTTCAGGGTATAAGCTTCTGAGAGTTAAAGTTCCCTTTGAGAATTGAAAGTTCATATCCCCAAACAGCTCCTAGGTGCTAATTCAAATCTAGCTGTTCTACTACAGATCAACATGGCTACCTTCTGAAACTACAAAACAGAAGGCTCTCCTCAGCCTCAAAAAGCCCATTTTTTTTGAAGGGGGTTGTATTTTTAAACATCAGCTTTGAAAGCTGGCATGTGCAAAGTTTGCAAGAACAGAAATTCTCTGACCTTATGTAGTGTGCATTTCTTACTTAATGCAGCCAGAGGGCTAAATTGCTTAGGATGTCAGACTAGGATCTCGAAGACCCAGCTTCAAGTCTCCACTTTGAGTGCCCTTGAGTCAGTCACATAATCTCCATCTGGCCTACTTTATGGAGTTGATGTGAGGATAAAATGGAAAATTGGAACAACATAAGCTGCTTTGGGTGCCTATTAGGAAGAAAAGTGGGGTATAAGCAAAGTAAATAAAATAAACTGCAGACTTCCCATGTCCAAATTGGAGTCTGAAGTGCTAAGTGAGAAGTGTTAAATCCTTTCAGAAGAGACTTCAGTCCCGGCATGTATGAGGAGGGGGTGAGAGTGTGGTGCCACATAAACTGAGGTCAGTGGATCAGTGGTTCCAAACTTCATTTCTGCCTGCACCAGGACTCAACCTTAAAAGCTCCCCACAATTGTGACTTTTCCAAGGTATAAACTTTTGCCAGATATCAGTGGAAAACTGTGGCTCTCCTAGGCAAATTGGGACTATCAAAGAGCATGTGTTTTGTTTGTTTGTTTGCTGGGCAGGGCATATAGGGATGAGCTAACAGGGCCTAGCAGTCTGGAATCGGATCAGGCAGTGCCATGTGAATAGCGCATGTGGAATGCTGAACTACCTATGGCCAACATGGGCTTCCTTCATTCATGGATGTGATAAATTTGGCATTATATGTTATTTTTAAATATTTTCACAGATTTAGATACTAATGTAGTGATATGATGTTTATTGCTGCTACCCACTTTGGTTCTTAACTGTTTTCAGAGAAAGGTGGGAAGATATATACCCCAGTTGTGGTATTAATAAATGCATGTTAAACAACCAGAGGACTTGCTTGGATCTCTATTCTTTTTAGAAAAAAAAAAAACCACTGTGAAGATACAGCCTGCAAATATGAAACCCTGCAGCACTCATAAGTGCTCCAGTGTCCATGAAGTATAGTATTTAAAACCCAGAAATCTAATATTGTGAAAGGGGTGAAGCATATAGAATATGATTGATTTGTACAACTTCTCTAATAAAAAGAGTAGTCATTGTTAAGTCAAGTTCATGTACAACTTAAAAGGAGAGAGCCACATTAATGTGCTGCCTGCAAAAGTCAGCCCTTACAATTGTAGACAAAGAGCTCCTGCTAGCAAAAAATGTGACATCATCAGAGCCTCCTATGGACGTTCAGAAATAAGCTGTACTTCTGTATGGCAGTGAAGCAGCAAATTGAATTCTCATAATATGTTTTGAAAATGAGTCTTGTTAGGTTTGATGAGGTGGAAAAGGTACTGAATTCACTGGTTTGTTCCAATACATTCAGTACACTTTAGCTGGCTGTTTGCCATGGCTAATCTTTTTAATGGCAGTGTAGCTTGTAAACTCATTTGGTAGAGAGCAATGCATCTCAGTTTTATAATATCACACCAAGTAGGATGGTAAATAAGTTTCTCTTCAAGCATGAAGGCAGTTTCTGTTTCAATCCCACAAATCTTATTTTAAAACTCCTCATCTTGAAAGCCCCCGATAATTCCTTTTTTTGAGATCTGCAATAAGCAAAATGGATTTCAGTCTACTTTTTATATTTATATACTTAATGTTTTTGTTTCCCAAAACACATCCTTCCCGCATTCTTGCCTTTCACTGGCTAATACATAACAAAACAGGATTTCCCAAATCCAAATACTTCTATGGATTCCACTATGCACGCTCTGTTGGGCTGCTCAACTCTGAATGAATGGAGTTTACTGAAATTTCCTTCATCAGCATAAACCAGGGGTGGTCAATGGTAGCTCTCCAGATGTTTTTTGCCTTCAACTCCCATCAGCCCCAACCATTAGCCATGCTGGCTGGAGCTGATGGGAGTTGTAGGCAAAAAACATCTGGAATGCTACCATTGGCCACCCCTGGCATAAGCAGTTCTTTTGATAACCAAGAAAGAATGAAAACACATCAAAAAGAAACAAAGACAGTCCCCACTCCATGCCTCAGTTTTCTCTTCTTAAGGCCAAAGCCACTTTGGGTCACAGAATTAGTCCCAAATAGCTGTCGCCTCACAAAATAAGTTAAAATGCACATCATGATGTCTGAAAGCATTTGCTGTTTACAAGAAAGTGGGTTACTAGATCTGTTTGACACACCTGACCCTTTTTCTGCTTGAAACTTTGGTTTCAAAGTGCTCTTCTCCCATTCCTGTCTACTGTTTTCACACTCCCTGTTAAACCCCAGACAAAGCATATGAGGTTAGATCCATCCAACTTTTCCACTGTAGCACGATGGGGAAGGGGTCAATTTTGTCCACCAGGAATTCTATGCCAGGGATCATGGGATGAATGAGAACAAAAAGCCACAAGGGACAGGGCTTCAGTAAAGACGAAAATCAAACATGAATGCACCTTTTTTCTTCTTCTTTCATCTTACCAGTGGAAAAACTGGTAGGATGCAATCCACTGTTAAGTGCTTCTGCAAGGAATGTATAATTTGGCCCACAGTGTAGAAGAAACTATCAAGGGTTGCCTATCAAGTTGCCACTCATATTTGTCAAGGTAAAAAAAAAAATTGGTCAAGGTAAAAAAGTCCATATTAACTATTACCATCGATAGTATGAGTCTTAACAATAGCTTCATTATCTGAGATTACCCCTGCTGTTGGTCTTAAAGGTGCCACTGGACTCAAACCTTATTCTGCTGCTTCAGACCAATACTATTGCCCACCTGGATCTTGCATCTTCACGTTAGGATCTGCTGGCTGCCGAATCACATGAGTTTGTATAAACATTTGTGGACCAGGGGGGGCTGTCATCTGCAAAAGCTTCCATCATAATAAATCCGTTAGCCTTTAAAGTACCGCAAGACTTTTTGTGTTGGAATCTCTTCTTTTAGTTACTTTTGCTAGTTTAATCAAATGACAGAAAAAGAAAGTCCCAAATACAGGGAACTTGTATTGGTATCTTATTGAACACAAAAAAAACAGAATGATGATCTCTTGCCAGAGGGCCAGTTTCGGAGGCATGTAAGAATTTTGTTTTTCTTCCTCTCTGCCTGCCTCCCCTTTTCACTTGTCCCTTTTGTGCATGTCTGTGACTGCATGGATAAACCTAATTTTGATTATGATCACTAGCAGAGAGTTATGCAGTATCAGATATAACATCAGGTCATGGAAAGCAAATCAGCTTAGGGCCTCCTTAGCCAGTAATTCAGCATTGCGCTAGAAAAATAAAAATGAATACTATAGCACTGCTGCTGAACAGGAATTGATAAAAGCAGGCATCCTGGAAATGTAAGCATCATTCCTTCCACATCCATACATGAGTGCCACCAGGCAAACTTCATGGCCAGTGTACCATCCCTAGAACTATTGTTATCTGCATAATGGAGGATAGGGACCAACATGTGTCTGAGATCTGATGTATGTGTGTTATTGGGACTATATGTCCTTAAGTAGTAGTGAGACTAATTTCTATATGTCCTAAATTAGTAGTGAGACTAATTTCCAAAAGAGAACCATATAAATGCATTTTTTTGTTGTTGAAAACATTATGGAAAGTGAATGTAGTATTAGAGCCTCTTTGTCCTATATGTTATGTGCTTTAAGCATGTACACTTAGAAATGTAACTTCTGGATGTGACAGATGCATCATTCAGGCATGCTCAAGAAGGATCCATGACTGGTTATTGTGTATATACTGGGTTGGAAACCCAAGGTACATAATGTGTGTGACACAGGCCCATAAAGTTGGATGAAAAGCATCCATTATTAGATAAGCTAGTTGGAGTTCTGAGTCGTGGACCCTGCAGTGTTACCAGATCAGTGGCCCATCAAGAACCTTGCCAGCACCCTGACCTAAATAGCCCGGATCTCATCTGATCTTAGAAGCTAAGCAGGGTTGAGTATGGTTAGTACATGGATTGGAGACTTCCTTGAAATACAAAGTTGGGAGGACAGAGACAGGCTTTTATTCAACCACCTTTCTGAATATCCTCTAGGCCCCAGAAGATCTAAATCTTAAGGGGGAAGTGAATTTAATAGAATCAATGACTGACTTTGCAATAGTTTTTAAATGTTTGGTTGCTCATAGATGTTACATTTACTTTTTCCCTCTTCCCCCAGCTATCCATATAGTGAAGATTGTAGCCAGGGAATGCAGTACATGAACACTAGATGTCCAGCTTGGTGTGACAGGATCTTGATGTCACATTCTGCCAAAGAACTGATTCTAAAGGTAAGAACAGCATGAAAATTGAAATTGGGAGGAAGCTAGAAAACTAATACAGTCTGATGGCAAACCATTTATGATGGTGGTGGTGGTTAAAAGTTTCTGGTCCTCTTCATATAGAAGGAGGGATAAGAATCTACTAAAACAGGGTTTCCCAAACTCCCCTCCCCCACGGCCCGGATATTTCTACACTTCTCCTTTGTGGCCCTCTAAAATTTGGGGGTGGAGCCAGGAGACTTTGGGGGTGGAGCCGGGAGACAGGAAAGTACAAACATGCTTAAAACTCGTGCAATATTTTGTTTAGGAAAGGTAGGAGAATAGTGGGATTTTGCAATGCAATCTTAAAAATAAAACATCAAGAAAAAGCACAAGGATCACATGCAGAAAACTAAAAATATATAATGTTCTCAGCCTGGGAAAACATGAAATGGCAGGAAGAAGCTTTTCCTTCCCCCACCCCTCCCACCCCGGTTTACTCAGATTAGCAATGGCAAGGAAGGGACTGACTGACTGACAAAGAGAGAGAGAGAGAAGACAGGGGAAAGAAAGAAAGAAAGAAAGAAAGAAAGAAAGAAAGAAAGAAAGAAAGAAAGAAAGAAAGAAAGAAAGAAAGAAAGAAAGAAAGAAAGAAAGAAAGAGGGAGGGGGTGAGTGGGAAATAAAGCTTCCGTCTGGCCAGCATCTTTTCCCCTTTACTGCCCCACACCTCCATCCCATGTGTCTTCTCCCTTCCCCATTCACCCCTCTGTCTCTCAGCTCTCCCTCCATCCTGTTGCTGCAACCCTCTCCCCCTCAGCCTTTGCCCCACCCCTGGGCCAGTCCTCCTCCTGCTATCCTTTTGCTCCGGCGGGCGCAGGCTGCTGGCAAAGTTGGGGCTGCTGCTGCTTCAGCCACTCGGGCCTGGGTGTTGCTCCTCCCCCCCACCCGCCATCACGGAGACCATTGAGGCTGTCTGCAGCTCTCCCAGCGGCACCATCATCAGGCACTGCCAAGCCTGGCCAGGGAGGCCGCGCTGGAAGGATGTGTTAGGTGGGACTGCCCCCACTGCTGCTGCTCCTCGTTGCTGCATTCTGGCCCCACTGGGCTCACCACCAACAGCGAGGGACGGGGATGGTGTGTGCCCATTGGGGCCCCAACGCAGCAACAAGGAGCAGCAGCAGCAGGGGCAGTCCCACCCAACACATCCTTCCAGCGCAGCTTCCCTGGCCTGGCTTGGCAGTGTTGGATGACGGCACCTCCGGGAGAGCTGCGGCCAGACCCAATGGTCTCTGCGATGGCGGGCGGGGGAGGAGCGACACCTAGGCCCGTGTGGCTGAAGCAGCACCCCCAATGTCAGCAGCAGCCTGTGCCCACTGGAGCAAAAGGATAACAGGAGGACTGGCCCGGGGTGGGGCAAAGGCCGAGGGGGAGAGGGATACAGCAACAGGAGGGAGGGAGGGCATGGGCAGCACGGTGAGGCATCCATGGCCTGGCAAAGACGCGTCCATGGCCCGGTACTGGGTCAGGACCTGGTAAATGGGAAATGCTGTACTAAAAGATAGTGGAGAGGTTTTGTTTATTTGTAGAATTCTGGTACTTGGGACTTAAAATCTAGTTGTTAAAATACCCTGGAGCTAGTTTAGTCAAACTATAAATCTACTAAGCTAGTTGATGTATGTGGAAGTTTACCAGTGCTCACCCTTGAGGTTCACCCTCTGCGGTGCCACAAAATGCTCCCTGGAACACTGCTCCAGGAGGCAAGGAACCCCCAGAAATAGTTGTGGGGGAGGGAATCAGAGCCAGTTTGGTGTAGTAGTGGGCTCTGATCTGGAGAACCAGATTTGATTCCTTTCTTCTCCGCATGAAGCCAGCTGGATGACCTTTGGTCAGTCACAGCTTTCTCAGAGATCTCTCAACCCCATCTACCTCACAGGGTGTCTGTTGTGGGGAGAATAAGCTGCTCTCTTTTTGGTAGTAAAGGGTGATCATCATCATCTCCTACAGAAGGGAGGGGTAAGCAGAAACTTCCCCCTCACACACACACACACACTTAAGGAAATCTTGGTGGGATCTAAGCCAGTCACTTACTTAAAGAACTTATTTCCCATAAATTCTCAAATTCAAATTCCGTGATTATCAAATATTGAAATTATAGTTTGTGTTTACCTGGTATATTGCATCTGTAACCTTTAGAGAGTGTTTACAAAAGATAGCAACCACTTGCTAATCATTCAGCCCTTATTCCAGGGTTGATGATTGATTGATTAAAATATTGATATCCCACCTTTTCCTCATGCTTCAGGGCAGCTTAAAAATGTCATTAAAAACAAAATAAAACCCCAAATAACCCTCTCCGCCCAAAGACACCCATCCAGTAAATTGCTATGCTTGCTTAGGAGGCCGTTCCATGTCCAGTTATGTGGCAGCACCATAGAACAGAAACGCTGTTAGTGTGCTCTGAGAAAGATTAACTATAAATAATTTAGAAGGTTGTTTTTCTCAGTTATTTATGACTCTCTCAGCCAATCCTGAGAGATCTAAGTCTCGTTACCTGAATTCATTCATTGTGCCTCATATAGAACTCCGGTTCACTCCTGCTTATTATCTAGACATTTTGAATGTCTTCCAGGCTATTCAAATAAATGAGGTTGTACTGCATTTTAATTAATTAACTTAAAGAGTTAATTTCCTTTATTTCAGTGCTCCATTCACAAGCCTGATCTGACAGGGCTGTGGATGCAGCACAGATGCTGCCCAATTATTCTTTTCAACCCCACCCCCCCCCCCAAAGATATCCTGGGGCCAGGCCAAACTATAAGCAACAGCTAGCTGATCGGAAATACTGTTATACATATCTGATTTTGGTATTGCCATATGGGCCGCTTTCCAAAGACAAGCATTTATAGAGTGCTAGATAACCACTTCTCAGTAATCTCTATCCATGTACTTCAGCACTCTCTGGTGTGTACATTCTGGTACTAACTGCCTCCAGGAGCATACCTGTACATTATTGATGTAATTTACTATTATGTAGATCAGGGTTTCCCATTTGCAGGGTCGCGACCCAGTACCGGGCCATGAAAGCCTCAATACCAGGTCACCAGGGGCTGCCCCACAGCCCTTCCCCTCTCTATTTATCTTCGGCGTTGTATGCTGCATCGCGCTCTAGCCACTACCCCCCATGCCGCCATCTGTAGCACTCAGAGAGCACTACAGACACTGCATGCTGGCCAGAAGCCCTCCCCTGTCCCTCTCTGATGTTCGGAAACATCAGAGAGGGCAGGGAAAGCTCCTGGCCGGTGTGCAGTCTCTGTATGGCTCCCTGAGCATCCTCTGTCCAGACCACGGGGAAAGAACCGGGCCACGGGGGAGGGGCAGAGTTTGGGCAACTCTGATGTAGATGATAGACGTGTTCCTGTACAGTGCCTAGATCTTATACATAATAAACATCTTTGTATTGCTAAATGCCATACAGAGGGAATGTAAAAGTTTTGAAAGTGGTGTCTTAGAGTGCTTAATCCAACTCTCCATACTCATTTGGGGGCACATTCATATGACAGGGGAGAGGCGTAGCTCAGTGCTTGGCCTGCCGATCCCAGGTTCAATCTTCATTTAATAGGACCAGGGAGTAGGTGATGTGAAAGACCTCTGACTCTGAGATGCTGGAAAGCCACTTCCAGTCTGAGTAGACCAGTGATTCTGATTCAGTATAAGGCAGCTTCATGTGATCATGTGACATGCCCAGGTTTCATCTTGATCTTCTGAATGGATTGTGAACTGGGAGGTGGTAAATCACCCTCTGTGGTCATGTTTTTGAACAAAATTAGTCCAGCACACCAAAAATAGCACAGAAAATATCATTTGGGGGGTTGACTTCACCATGTATGCAATGGTTATGTAAGAGAAGGGGGACATAGGTCAGTGGTAGAGCAGCTGATTTCTCTTCAGAAAATCCCATGTTCAGTCCCCAGCATTTTCAGATGTAGTTTATGTGAAACACCTCTACTTGGGACCGAGGAGAGTTTCTGCCAGTCAGAGAGACAACATTGAGCTTGACAGACCCTGATTCCGTATAAAGCAACTTCCTGTGATCATATAAATCAATACTACTGTTACCATTTAGATGTGAGAACTGAACAAACAAATTACCCAAGCTACCCTACTTTTATGACTGGGCGTTTCTGCTAATACTAATGGTTTTTCTTTCTTCAGCCATATTTAGATTATGATAAATGTTGGTGTTTTGGAGCACACTGCTTAGTTATAATCAAAACAAAACTATAGTTGCTAGTATAGTCCAGTGGGCAGAGAACAACTCGCATTTGGCAAACATGCAGTTCCTTTCCATAGGACAATTATTTATTAACTTCATTTATATGCTATCTTTCCCTCTAATGGGGACCTATTTATTTATTAATTTTAGCTAATTAAACCAAAAGGAGTTTACATCATTCTTTTTTCCTCCCTGTAAGCTAAATTAGGCTGAGAGTGTCTGACTGGACTAAGGTCACCCAGCAAGCTTCCATGGCAGACTGGGAGATTTGAACATCTGTCTCCCAGATCCTAATCTGACTCTCTAAGCACCATGCCACCCTGACTGTGTGGTGCTAGATAAGTAGGGTGGCTGGTGGGTTTTTTTTCTGACAGGGATCCTGTGGCTTTAACAGCTACAGGACAAAAAGAACATAAAGCTTTTCATCTCCATCATTAGTCTCTAAGAGAAGTTTCACCCACTAAACTCCCTCAAGGATGGGTAGCTGTTGGAAGCCGTGTCAAAACAAAAGTTGGCAACCCTATCTCTTGGCCTCTGTTTCCCATCTATAAAATGGGAGCACCCACCCAGGGTAATTTTCAGGGCCCAAACAAATGGGTAAAAGAATGATATAAAAAGTCACAGATAAATTTTAGCCTGCAGGTTTGGACTGCTTTGTTTATAGAGGGGCCAGTGCTTTTAGCTGTGCCCAAATTAGCAAACAGCCTCGCACACCAGACTCTGCTGCACTATGCTTTGCAGATTGTACAGACATGGGGCTGTAAACAGCTTTAGCACCACCTCATCTATCATGCCATGGTCGGTTACCTCCCCAGCATGTTATTTTATGCTTGCTGAGCCCTAACACACCAAAGGTTGCCACTGCATGGGAGTCACAGAGCTGCCTGAGAGCATAGCATAATGAATGCTCAGCTGAGTGGAGCGTGTTTCTGTTCGTGCGCTGCTGTAATTTGTTTATCTGTCTAAAGATTATGCACTTGAAAATCCACAATTTGATGCTGCCTTTGTAAATTATCAAGTCGCTTTTGATGAATGTATCTCCACTTCCGCTGGCAGTGGCATTATGAGCTTGAAATATTGGAAAGTGTTCATGCATACAATGCAGAAGGTTAAGCTTTTCATACATGTCTTTCTCTATGTGTATATACAGAGATAGATGGATGGATGGATATACATAGATATATTGCTAGGTAAGCATACTAGAAAGCAAATATGACCTTAAGCTTCCTTACTGCATTAAAGATAATTCGATTTCAAGTTTATAGTCCCAAATATGGCTGTTTATATAGAAAGTTCTTGCCCAGTCAAACTTGACTGATTACAAATGAGCAAAAACCTGACTGTTTTTCGTCTGAAATAAATGAGAATGGGAACGTTTGCACGAGTGCAGCTGGCGTTTGTGAGCGTGTATGAAGATCTGGGGGAGATGGGTGTGGGTCCCAGATTTAATTATCCTGCAGTTTAACCAGCTTGAGAAATTGCAAGTCAGAGTCTCTCTCCCTCTCTTAAGTGATTGCTTTAGCAGGGTCATTATGCCAGATAAACAAAGCAGACAGTCATCTGTGGTCAATGCTGTGTCGATTTCATTATTTGTTTGAGAAGAAGAAAGGAAGAGAAAGGAAATCAAGTGTGAGCATAGGACAGAGTAGAAATAATTCACAGGCTTGGGGGGGGGGGGGTGCGAAATAGATCATCCATCCAATGCATCTTTTATAAAAATCCAAAATCCTATCTAAGTTTGTGACAAAGTTCCCCATGTATTTTCATGGTTCCTTCCACCCTTCATTCTGAAACTCACTCCAAACCAGTGAAATAAAGGGGACTTTTATTTCTTATTAAATGTGCTTAAAATTCAGGGTGGGGGATTGAGGAAGGAAGATAGCTTCCTATAAGTGACAACTTGGGACATTTTCCCCCCTATTCATTGTTAACTCACCTTAAACTTCTCAGTTTGTTCAGTGTTTTCACTTTCCGTGCAGCAGCAAAGCCTGAGATCTAAACAGGGTAGATAGCAAATCTGGTAATAGGGTTAGGGCTGAAAGCATTAATCACCAGATCAGGGTGGCTAATCGATTAAGGCACGTAATCACGGATTTGAAAGTATGAGCTTAAACACTGGGAGGACTGACAAACTCTCCCACAGCAGAGAAAACCAATGGAAAGGTCCCAAATATATGACATATCTCTCAAGTTATGCACTGTATTGAGTGCCCCTGATTCAAATGGCATTGAATAAAATGAGATTCCCTATGGTGGGAAGGTGTTAAGACTAAAGCCCCCCTAGGAAGTAATTCAGCCCGAATTCAATGGCATCTAATTTAAGACAAACCACCCCCACCCCCCTTCATTAAAATCAGGAGATGAGAATCACCCACACTACCGTCCTGGCATTTATTGTAATTGGTTAATTAATTGGTCAGTGAACACCAAGCTAGTTAATTGATTAGCTGCTTTAGTCAGTTGATACCCCCCCCCCATGGAGCATTTATTAATGGCTGCACCCTAGCCTTCTAACCACCAGTCTTATTTAGCCAAATTAAACAATTTTAAAGTCACATGGGAAGAGGTTGAACAAATGTTCAATTCCTGCATAGATATAAAGGCTCATAATTGCCTTTAAGCTTCAGTGATGCCATAAAATATTAATATATCGGTTGGGGTGGTGAATAAGAGAATTAATTTGCTATACAATCAAAATCTTCTGGGTGTTTAAGAATCAATGAAAATATTTTCCTGTTGACCATTTTTGAGAGGATGTTCATAAACTTATGTGAATGCAATTTGGAAGAGGTTAGGTTCCCCCCCTTTTTTAAATGAACTTTATTGGGTGGGGTTTACTTCTGAGTAGGCACACCTAGGTTCACACTGTTGAACTCCTAGATGGATCTGCAGCCTGTTCCTGGTTTAAAGATGTTGCACATCTTAACAAGTATTTAAAAAGCTGAACCAATTTTGCACTAGACCTTTAATCCTGGTTTAGCCCTGTCCCCAAGCCTACATTCTACACTAGAATCAGAGACTCAAAACAACTATAGTGTAGAATGTCAGCTTGGGGAAAGAGCAAAACCAGGATTAAAGGTCTAGTGGGAAATTGGTCCTGGGTTCTCATCTGGGTGCCCCCCCCCTCTTCCTTTTGTGGTCCAAGTAATATTTAACTCAAATAATGATTCTCCCCCCCCCCCCATTTCCTTGTAAGAGATCTCTATTGATTTTAAGGGACTTTTTTTCTTCCTGCCAGTCCAGAGCTGCAGTGTATTAGCAGGAGGGGGAGCGGGGTTAGACCTCCCCCCCCCTCCCTCCACTGTTGCGCGCTCTCCTTGCGGGAGAAAAGCTATTTACATACCTGTGACTTTGATCTGGGCGCCACCCTTTCCAGGGGAAACTCCGGACTGACTCGAGGCTTCTGTTTTTCTGTGTGTGTTTTCCACCTAGTCAGAAAACGATGAGAAGCAAGTGGTGTATGACCATATTGGACCAAACGTCTGCATGGGGGACCACAAGGTAACCTCGTTCGAGTCCGGCCGCTGCGTGTGCCTGTGTGTGCGCTGACCGGGGGTGGGGGGGGTGGGGAGGGAAGAAGCGAGTTGAGATTCGCAAGAAACCGAGACCGCGGTCCTTACTTTGGAGTAAGTCCCACGGAACAAAGTCGAGCTACCTTGAGGACAACAGGCACAACGATTGGGGGAGGGGGGGGGCAGCTGCAGGCAGGCAGCAGGCAAGGAGCTTCAGTGGGAAGCGTCACTGTCTGGACAGTTTAAACCTGCGGGGTTTAAAGCGAGCCGAGACTGGGGAGGCGGAAGAGCGCCGGCGGGGTGAGTCCAGCCCTCGGCGCTTCCCAATCCCCAGCTAGCAGCCCCTGCGTTTGGCGAGCGGCGTCGAAGAAGCGGCGCACGGCAGGCAGGGCGGGCCAGAGAGTTCGCAGCTCCCCCGGGGCGCTCCTGCCCGACTGCCCTGGATGCTGCGGCTGGTGGCTTCGCGTTGGCCGCGGGGGGGGGGGGGGGTGAGGTCCGATTTGGCCCTGGGGCGATGGAAGCGCCTCCCTCCCTCCCCTCCCCTCCCCCGCCCGGGTCTGGCGCAGGGGGCGCGATCCAGCTCGAGAGGGCAGCCGCGGGCGATGGGGGCCGTGGTCGCCTAAGCAGAGCGCAGGGGGAGCGAGCCCAGCAAGTGCAGCCGGGCGGGCTTCCGCCTCCTGAGTCCAGGTGACTCGGGTTGGCCCCGCTCAGCTTCCATTCGGAGCTCTGCCACCCCTCCGCCGGCTTGGCCGCAGCAGCCAGGCGCTTTCGGAAGTGACCCTGCTAAGCTGCTCCTGGGTCACGGCTTGGCAAGCGGGATCTGGGCAGCGGTGCGGGTGCGCGCTGGGATGGGAGACCAGCAGGGACGCCGGGCAGAGGCGGGCAGCAGCAAACCACCTGGGGAAGCCCGCGAGGCTGCGGTTGCCAGGAGGCGCCTGCGACTTGAGGGCGCTTCACTCCCAGGCAGGAGTACCTCTCTCTCTCTCTCTCTCTCTCTCTCCCAGTCCCCTCACCAGGAGGGCTCCTGCTTCCCCTGGAGGGTTGGAGGTGTTGGCCCCAGTGTTCCCTCTAAGCTGAGTTAGTGTGAGCTAGCTCACAGTTTTCTGGCCTCCCGCTCACACATTTTTGTCTTAGCTCAGGAAGGATGACCCCAGAGCACACTAATTGATGCAGGAGCTCACAACTTTATTGCCAGGGACTCACAACGTAGAATTTTTGCTCACAAGGCTCTTCAGCTTAGAGGGAACATTGTTTTGGCCCCTGTGCTTCTCCAGGCAGGAGAACTTGGGGGGGGGGAGATTTGCCCCCCCCCCGGCTCCTTCCCACTTTGTGGGGCCCTCCTGGCCTCCTCACCCCTTGCTGCTTGCCCCGCTAGTCCTCTTCCTCGGTGACCACCTGCTAACCTTCTCTTCTCTCCCTCCCTCTCCGCAGCCTGTGTTCCTGTCCTTTCGAATAGCCACTGGGGCAGGTAAACCTATTGCCAATGTGCACAAGTGTTGTGTCGTGCAGTGATGTGGTGGTAAATATCACATTAGAACTTCTCTTACTTTCCCCCCTTCCCCCTACACTTCTCCTCCAAAAAAATCCTTTCCTCCCCCCCTTCTCCCCCTATTTTTTTTTGTGGGGGGTTAGTCTCTCTTTAAAATGATCCAAGGGGGAAAAGCAAGCCAACCAAATGCCCCGTCCTTCTGCAACAGGGAAAAGATGCCTCCGAAACGAGAAGATCTTTCGGGAAAGTTCCTTGTAGCAAAGAAGAGGAGGAGGAGGAAGGCCTCGGAGGTCCACCCCATCGCCTGAATCGAGACATCACACCTTCCAGTCCTGCGTGCCACTCACCTTCGTCGTAGCATTTCGATTAGAATTGTCATTCCTGTTTCATGATGTTGACCATACACTATCTTCTGGCGTCCCGACTTTATTTCCACCACCACCACCACCCCCCCGTAAAGGGGGGGAAAGGGGAAAAAAATCAGAACTTTCATACCTCACCGACACTGTCTTGTATATTCCTGTGACATCAATTGTGGGATTTTATTTTTATATTCTACTCCCCAAATCCAGTTGCCAAAAGAGAAAAAAAAAGGATCCTATCCTAGCCGGGATGTTCTGTGTTTTAGACTTCACTGTGCTGTTTTTGTTTATAAGTTTGTCAATGTGAAATTATATATAACATTAGGACAATTTCCGTCACCCTTCTCTAGCTTAATGCCAGGGTGGGAATTTTGTACATGCCTTGTATAGAAAGTCCTGGTATATTGTTACTTCTTAACCAAGATTTATTGTTCCTGTGATTTTGGGGGGGGAGGGGATTAGGTTTAGAGGGTTGAAGAATTTTATTTTTTGTCATTTTTATAGACTTCCTTGTTTTCCTCATGTTATTTACTATACTGCCATGTCCCATGGTTTTTGAATCACACACAGCAGCAGCTGCTTTCTATACATACCTGTATATATTTATATATTTCTATGTGAGTGTGTATAGATGATATATATACACAGATATAGATATAATTTATAATTATAAAGGTTTGTCCCTTCCTGCTTATACAAAACAGCCTTTTTCCCAGAATGTATGCACACCTTGGGTGGCAGGAAATTCCGTTGACTTCAATGGGGTTACATTTCCAAACCAATCGCGTTAGGATCCACTGTAGAAACACTGTGGTTTATTTCCCTCCCCCCCCTTCCCCCTTCTGAAACACGCCTACACCAAATGAAAAGCCATCGCAGCCGGATCCTAACCACGTTGAGCCGGAAAGAACAACCACTGAAATCCGTCGGACCCAACAAGCTGATCCTTAATGCGTGTTTACTCGGGAGTAAGTGAGCCGAGACTGTTTGGGACCGTTTGCGAAGGCCGTGAGTCGTCATCGACTTCAGTGGGCTTTACTCCCGAGTAACCGTGCGAAGGATCAGGCTGGGCGCACGTGTCCCATCGTAGTCTTTTTTAGCGTAGGGAGTCCAGGCTGGAGAGATGCTAGTGGACTCTTCTGGACTGTTTCGGATCTTGGCAGTAGTATCCCGAGTGCCAGATCCGCCAAAGGGTCTCCCCCTACCCCAGGGTGTATATACATAGCGGTCCAGGACCCTTCTCCATCCGCCTGCTGTAGTCACGTATTTAAGCATAAACTTTCTGGTGCCAAGTATTCGCTACACCCAAGAAGAAGACGGGAGGGAAGCGGACGAGCCATGCCTCAAGGGAGCAACTTTCGATGGGGTGGTTGGCTGGCTTGCGAGAGGAAGGAAGGGACTGAGGGGGAGCTCTCCCTGCCCTTGGGAGACAAACACCCCTCTGGCCGGCCTGTCGGTCGGTCGGTCTCCCCTCCTTCCCGTTCCCCCTCTGAGGACAGCATTAGGAGGCGATTAGCGAGCCTGCGGGTGAAACACAAACGGAGGGAGAGCCTCTGGCTTTCAATTAGAACACTACCGAGTTCAGGGACTGGGCGAGAGGGAGGCGGCCTTCGGGTATAAATCACTCCCAGGCCTGGGGAGAGGGAAAGCGGGGGGGGGGATGGTGATCCCCCCCCCCTCAAAGCTGGGTTTGTCCCGTAGATCCCCCACCCTCCAGGTTGGATGGGGTCCAAGACATGCCGAAGGGTGGAGCCGGGCGGGGCGTTTGGGAGAGAGTTCGCGCGTGTTCCTGTGTCCCACGTGGAAAGGAGCGCTCTGGTTCTCAAGCAATAAAACTGATCGTGGTGGAAAAAAACATACTGGCTGGCGGTGTTGCTCTTTCTCGTGCATGTGTTCGCCGTGGCATGCAAGATAAGCGGGGAAACAGAGAAGAGGCCAGTGGAACTCCTCGAGGAGGAGGGTGGGGTCGACCTTTCTGAGCCTTTATGGGG
The DNA here is from genome assembly GCF_032191835.1 of Heteronotia binoei. Classification (NCBI taxonomy): domain Eukaryota; kingdom Metazoa; phylum Chordata; class Lepidosauria; order Squamata; family Gekkonidae; genus Heteronotia; species Heteronotia binoei. The sequence goes on along the minus strand of NC_083228.1, from coordinate 43,186,904 downwards.
GAGGGGGCTTTGGCTGTGCTGGGAGAGGTTTTCTGCACATCCTCAAGACACATTTCTTTCTTACTGCTACCCAGATTTCAGGGCTAAACATGCTAGACTGTTAAAAAGCAGACAACCAGGCTAAACCCGAAAGGGGGAGGGGAGAGAAAATTTGATATGTGTGTGTTTGAACCTAGACTACAAGTTACCTGCCCTCACCTGGATAACGCAGGCTAGCCTGATCTGGTCAGCTCTCAGAGACTAAGAAGGGTCAGCCCTGCTTAATAATTGAGACCAGCAAGGAAGCCCGGGGTCTCTACGTAGAGGCGGGTATTGGCACACTGCCACTGAATGTCTCTTGCCTTGAATCCCCTACTGGGTTGCCATAAATTGGCTGCAGCTTGATAGCCAAAGTTGCCTTACATAATTATTCTGACTTAACTGAGGTGTTAGCTAACATATTCAAATGCTATATTTGAGCTGGAAAGTGTCAACAATAATGCTGATTAATTAATTTTATTGCAACCTCTACCCCCCCCCCTCCCCTCCCCTTTTTAAAGACTCATACTTTCCAGTGAACCCAAGGCTATGAATGGTAGAACTTTTAGATTTGGTTTCCTGAGACCCTAATTTGTTCACAGAGCATAGCAAAATCCCTGTGCATCAGGCACTGAGATGTTCTGGAGGGTTCTTAGCCCTGGGAGGCCGCAGCAGGCTCGCCAGTTGTGTTGCATTGAAGAAAACTTCACCATGACCATCACATATAAAGATCTCTAAGAATAATAAAAACTTCACGCATTTGTCTGAAACGGCCTACCAAACATAGTTGCTTTCACAGGACAACAATATCAGCCAGTTATTTGGAACCAGTGCAAAGGTTTAAACAAAAAGAGAACTCAGTCTCTTTAGTTGCTGAGGCCTGTTTTATTTGGGGGGGGGGTGTTTTTTCTTTTCTTAAAGCAATGCAGCGACTAAAGAAGTTACATGCAGCCTACCGTCCATGGACAATCACCTACCAAGGGCTGGATAAGCTTGATTTTGCTACAGAAACAGTGGGTTGTCATCTACTTGGCAGTGCTGACGGCCTGTTCTGTCTCATGGTTACAACTTGGGTGTGTCTTTATTAAGACAAAGTCACCAAGAGAAAGTTCATCCCACTAGGAGGGGTTTTTTGCCATATATTGGCGTGCGCTCAAGAACTCTGCTGCAGTATAGCTGAGTCTAAGGTTGCCAGTCTGAGATTCTGGGAGGGCTTTGTTATAGCTTGCTGGCATGTATATACACATTCTGTGAGATGGGACACTGCACCTCATAATATCCTCTCTTCAGTACCAACTATTCTATGCAACCATTGCTTCAGCAGAATATGGCCATTGAAACTGCACCTAGAACATTCCAAAATAAGTGTTTTGTGTGTTTCACTAATTATACTGCAAATTTTTATCTTACTAGAGAGCCCTAGAGCCTGTTCAAATGTGTCAGAATTCCTAATTTGGCAAATCTCAGCAAGCAGTTGTTTTCAGAGTCTGCAAGCCACCACACAGAAGACCTCTCTTCAACAGTGGAGACATTAAATGGTTCTTCTCTAAATTGGATTAATAACAGGGACATAAGTCAGAGGGAAGGCATGTTCCTGGCTATCCCGCACCCAGACTATACAGAGCTTTCAGGCTAACAAGCAAGCTGCTTGATTCAGCTCAGACATCCATTGGTATCCAGTGGTGTCGACCTGGAGACTGATCTGTTGCAGCTTTTGAGTCTTCAAAAGGAGCCTCCCCAAAGTGCATTACAGCCATACAGATGGAACATCAGTAAAGATCCACCACAGAAGTCAAGTCCTTCTTTTCCAGGCAGGGTGTAGTTGGCTAGTCAGATAAAGTAAATAAAATGCCATTCCTCCCACCCTCCTCTTTCCCATTCAGGAGACCTGGATCTAGAAGTGCTCACACACCAGCAGTTTCCAATGCAGTGTAACCCCCTCCATATAGGACACTGCATTTCTAGTGCACTACCAATACTACCATCAGCAACTCTGCCTTGTGCAGACTGAAATTGTGTTTCCTTTGTCTGGCAAGTCTTCAGGGCTCATTTGTGACAGCACAGACCAATGAAAAAAAGAGAAAGCTTGTGCAGATGTTTTGTGGGGTGTGGGGATGTTGTAGCAGCAGCAGGTTGGAGCATGAGCATACCCCATGTAGACTGGCTGTGCAATTTGTACATTCTGTTTTTCCACAGTACATATTTCACTATTGGGTTTTGTACTTATTGAACATTATGCATACACTCACACGCATAGATCTTGTGTGTATGGATGGGAGCACATGAGCATGTGCGTGCTGCCTGCACACACAGTTAACTGAAACAAACTCGATATGAATCTGCACATGATCCAGTGTAGGCAACAGAAGAAAATTGGCAAAAGACCTACTTGTATTATTTAATCCTTTCTGGGTCTAGTAAGTTTTGTCCAACCCTGTCATTGTCTGGTTTTTCTTGTTCATCCACAGTGCCAATTTAAGGCAGTTTGAACTGATCTATTTCCATTAACTGGAATGGCTCCAGACCGGCAGCCTTCCACTTCATTGAAATCACTGGAATTCAAGCTGACGGGTACTGAGCTGTAAATCAATGAAACTTTTATTTAAAAAATGTTCGCAGACTGAGCATTTGCCCTGCGTTCAACAAGTCCAGATTTCCTCCGTCACCTCATTTCCACTCAAGGAAAACTTGTTGGTTTTCGTTAATGACACAAGAAGTCATCCAGAGACACTCGGTTATCTCTTCCCTTTCTTAAGAGTCGGGGGAAGATGTTGCAGCAGAAAACATGCCGCCCTCAATAAAAGCAATTCAATTCTGGTCTAAGACTCCTGCGAAACTCAGCCCTCATCTTGCAAGCGTGTGTTGCTGCTCTGCAACTGCAAGCCATAAAAGGGTGAGAAATTCTTTTGCGGCCTACTAGGCAATTAATTTCTTATTACAAACACACACACCCTTTAGAGTTGGAATTGGCTGTTTAAGAAGAAAAGTCCACTGCCTTGCTCCAAATTAATCAGAAACATGTGGGGGGGGGCGTAGGATGGACTGGAAGCAGCATAGGGGAGTCTCGCTTTCCCGGAAGGCCTACGACAAAGTTTCCGGAAAGAGTGCCGCTCAGCAGTTTGGAAATAGGGGGAATTTGTTGGGAAAGGAGAGTTCCAGATGGTCAGCCCTGTGAGCTACTGTAGCAAACAAAAGTTCAGCGGCACTTTAAAGACCAATATAATTAATTCAAGCGTGAGGATTTCTCAGTCGGAGGCAGGAATATTTTAAATCAACCCTCCTTTAAAGACCACTTCTGGGGTAAAAAGTGTAGTTTGGGCCTCCAAATTTTGTGGTCTTTGGTTGGGCTACATTTCACTTCCAGACACTTTCATTTGGCGTAACATGAGAATAATTTGTGTTCCTGAAAAATTAGAGATTAGGCTGGATCAGACCTAATAGAGAAAGTGTGAGGGGACAGTCGATGACCTGGGTAATTGCGAGACTTTAGGTTTGCATTGCAAGCTTAATTGAGCACTTTGTTTATGTTAAAGCCTAATTTTTATCCCACACTGGAAGATCTCCCTAATAACTTCAGGACAATCCTGTAATAGGTTAGATTAAGCTGAGACAGTCACTCAAAGAATTTTACAATAAATGGGGGTTTGTATCCTCATCCTCCAACTTCTAGTCCTTATAAAACAAGTATCTAATCATGTGCAGAGTGCCTCTCCGCATCTAAGCTTCTTTCCTTCTTGAGGGGGCTACGTATGTTCAGGCAACTTCCACAAATACCATATAATAACACACAGTTGCCCATAGGTGGACAGGCACTCCAAAGTCTCAGCTATGTTTTCCAGTGATAGGTTTTAAGCTGTGATAGTGCTTCCAGATCAGAGGAAATGTTTCTAAATGGGACTGAACCCCAGTGCTCCTCAATGCAGAAATTAAGGATTAGAACACAGTTCTAAGAGCCGGCATTATGTATGTATTTTGCTGCATTCATACCCTGTTTTCCACCCCAATGGATATTCAAAGTGGCTGAAACTTACAAGGGCAGTCCATTTTCATAGGCAACACAATTTTCATCTTAAATCTCTTGTGCACATTGTCAGGTTGAGAGACAAAATGGAACCAAAACTGTTTTGAATCAATTTTAGGCTGGCCAGTGAGGACCTCTTCATTGCACCTGAAGTACTGTGCTGTACTCCATCCACGTTTAACCAAATATAACCTGCCTGTAAGGTGCCACTGCATCCTTATTTTCAGGGCGATTGGGTGATCAGGCTGAAACTTTAAAATAAAAAAAAAATCTTTTGCTTGTGGTTGAGGAGCAGATAGATCCAAAAGCTTCCCTCTCAAAAGGCAAACTCTCATAAGAAAAAGGTCTCCAGTTTGTCCAAGAACTTAATGCCAGACTTTAGCTAGGAATGGCAGTCAGGAGCATATTAATTCAAAACTACAGTACAATTCAGCCTATCTTCACTTAGAACACCCCTTCACTTAGAACTTCCTTCGCTTTGAACACCATTTAGAACACAAGGCTTGCTGAGTCAAGACAGCCTTTGCTTGGCTTACTTCATGGATAGTTAAACATGGGTAGGAGTGCTACCGAGGGAAAGGAAACATTTTCCTCATATGCCCATTTCACATGGCATGCAAATATTCTCAGTCTCCTACAGTTCCATCCAACTCACGTTGTACACACTGTACCTATCGCTTTAACCAGCAGAAGAGGTCTATTTATTTTATATCATTTATACTATACATTTTGAAGGCACAAACCTGGTTGCTTGTCTCTTCAACTTGTACTGATAAAATCACTATAATAAATATACTATCATTCACAATTTAATATGCCCAAGAGTGGGCTTTGAATTTTGCTAAACAGTTTTCCCACCCCTCTACTGAAATTTCTTTGCATGTGTGCACACATATTAAAAGGGAAAAAAGCTCTAAGGTCTTGCATTATTTATTTTTTCAGGTTTGCTTGTTGCCACCTGGATTCTCTGCCTCCCATACATGAGTATCTTTTTCCAGCTCTGTGCTTCCCTGCCAGTTTATACCCTAATTCGCAATACATGATGGCTGTTAGTTTAATCTCTTCCAATGCCCCTCATATCCCTGTAGCCAGTGACCAGAGCAGTTCTTCCTGGACTCTCTTTTGCTGGCCTTTCTGAACATTTGAATGTGAGCATTTTCACATGAGTTGCTTGTGTCTAATTGCCACTTCTCTCACACAGTCCATCCACACATAGAAGTTAGAGATGCAATATTTAATCAGTTAATTAACTACAAAGGATGATTAACTCAATTATCATAGCAACTTTCAGAAATACTTCATTTATTTGATTTGCACATAATCTGCAACCAGCAAGTGCCCTTTTAGGAGGGTACTTACTGGTTGAAGATTATGTGCAAAACTGCACATAATCTGCTGCCCTTCTCTTTCATACCACATATATTTTTTTTAAAAGTATGCTCTGTGTCAAAACTATTGTTTTTATTCACAGGAAAATTTATGCGATTTTGACTGATTAACTATTTAATCAAGTGGCTGCCCTAATACTGTAGTTTGGAACGTAAAAGGAATCCAGTTAAATTGTCTGAAATTCTATGCAGCAAAATGGCCTTACACTTCCTTTTCTGACACAGGTTGCACTTGCAAGCAGCAGATTCATGGGTGACAGATGGGATAGGTGCAGCCTACTCTTCTTTTCCTCCAGCCAGTGCTGGATTAAACCCTGTGGAGGCCACTAGGCAGTCAAAATCTCAGGGGCCTCCTCACAAATTATCTCAGTCGGAGCACCCGACCCGCCACCCGCAGGCCCCGCTGCAGCCTGCAGGCACCTTCTCAAAAGCCCCTTTGACAAAACTGGGGGTGGGGGGAAGGCAAAGAGAGGCAAACTTGGCAACGATGCCAGCAGCAGTCACATCAGGCAAGATGAGCAAAGAGCAGCTCAGTTTGTGGCTGTGTGTGCAGGCTGGGAGGGCTGCAAATGGGGAAAACAGGGGAGGGAGCCAGCCTGGGGCCTCTAGAGGCATAGGGGCCCAAATGCCTAATTGGCCAAATGCCTAATTGTTGGCCAAGTAACCTACTTGGCCTAATTGTTAATCCAGCCCTGCCTCCAGCTGGGAGGGGGGTGACTGTAGCCAGTTGAAGCCCCCCCCCCAAGTGCAGGGCCCAAGGCAGCTGTTGCACACTGGCTAAGATCACCTCTACTTTCACACGTCTGCTTTTACAGGAAAACTGAGGCAGGCCTCAGTGCTTAAAGCATCTCTCTCCTGGTAAGTTTTCAGGCATCTGATGTGGGCTTGAAGTTAGTTGCCTCCCTCCCTAGAAAAACTTAACACACTGTTCTCAAATGCAGTGTGGTATAATGGTTATACGGTCAGATAGGAGCTGGAAGACAGGTTCAAACCCTTACCGCCATGGAAACTTGCTGGACCAGTCATTCTCTCTCAACCTTAACCTGTTGCTATGGGGATAAAATGGAGGAGATGAGGACAATCTCCTAAGCCTATTTGTCTCCATTGGGGGAAAAGGCAGGGAATGAATAAATAAACAGGCAAGCCAGCCGTCTGGTTCCCACTGAAATCAATGGTGAAATTGTCAGTGCCGACCTTGCAGCAAGAATATTATTGGTGTCTTCAAGCTCATTGCAGCAGGTCTTCTTCCTTTATGATGCTTCTCCTTTACTCAGGATCCTCTCTTCCCAAAGGCAAACTGACCCGACAAAAGGAAAAAACTCCCCCTCCCAGGAAGAGATGACACAGCAAACTCCACACATGAAAGAAGCAGACGAAAGGGATCCTTGTGGCCCATCTCAAAGGGTGACATTTTGCAAGAAGAGAAGCTTGTTAAATAATTTATTGATTTATACAAAGTCTTTCCAACCATAAGAGTTTCGCCCATTGAAAATCAAGTTTTGCAGCAGTTCTCTCTCCCTTTCAACGCAATTTCAAAGAAAAAGGGGAGATCAACGAAGCCGTCCAAATCCAAAATAAAAGAGGAGGAAAGAAAACTTTTTTTTGCACTAGAAATATACATCACAAAATCTGTAATTTTCTATATACAAAGTGGCTGAGCAGGAGTCCACCATCCATATACAAAAACAGTAACAAAACCTTGACTGTTAGGAGGGGGGAGGGATAAACCAAGAAAAAGTAAGCTTTCCTAAATGCAAACCACTCTGCCTCAATTCTATGCCCGTTTGCTTCAAAGGGAACTCCATTTGGGAGCTCCCCCCCCCCCCTCAAAACAAGCCTGCTCAGATCAAGGTATGATTGGGAAGGAAGTTCCGTCAAAAACTAGGCTGCAGCAGCATTTAAACAGAGAGGGTTGGGGAGAAATAAGGCTACTGAAGTCCCCTCGAGCCCAGTGGGAGGTACTTTTGAGGACGGGGAGGCAGCCGGATCTTCCGCTTGGGAAGCAAGCCCCCCGTGGTGCCACGAGCATGGGCACTGTTGCAACCACTTTAAGGTTCCGCATCTCCTCCCAGCTTCGAACTTCCTTCGCAGCCTGCCAGGGGCTGTGAGTCTCGCTGGCTCCCATTTCCAACTACAGCCCGGGGGGAGGAGGTTGCACCCCCTCCCCCCCCAGCGCTTCTCTACCAGGCCAAGAGCTTTTGCAGTCCCAGCTTCTCCCTCTCGCTCCGTTCACCCAAAAGCTGCTTCTACTGAGATTCCCAGGGGACTACACTGTGGATGGCGCGCGGCCCAACAGAGCAGCAAAAGGATTCCCAGTGGGAACTAACATTCCTAGGAGTTCCGCCAGCTCAGAGTTGGGAAAGACCCGGAGGGGGGTTTTGGGGGGTGGGGAGCTTAAGGAGGGCGGAGTTTGGGGGGAGGGAAGGGACTTCAGTGGGGTACACTGCCATAGAGTCCACCTTCCAGAGCGGCCATTTTCTCCTGGAGATGGGTCGTCATCCCAGGAGATCTCCAGTCACCCCCTGGAGGTTGACAATCTTACTTCTCAGCCCTGTTTGTTGGGAGGAAAGGCTTGTATAGACGCAATCCGGTTTCAGGGCGGCAGAGAGAGAACAGACCAGATTTTTTTGGGAGGGGGGGGGAAATAACTGAACCAGGGAAAGACCCCATTGGTCAAAGGTGCCGAGCTTGTCTCCTCCTCCCCCCGACGTGACGAGTGGGAGGGAAAGAGGCGCCCGCTGCGGAGGAAGGGGGCGGCTTCCTGCCCCTAAGTAATGCCGTACAAGTCTATATACAGACGTTGCTTCCCCGCCGGGGCGGGCCGGGCTGTGCCTGTGCAGGCGCTGCGGCGGGCGGGCGGGGGCTGGGGGGCCGGGGTCGGCTACCCTGCTTGGCCGGGGGAGTGCGGGGTGGGGCGGGCGTCACGAGGGCTCGGAGGCGGCGTTGCTGCAGGGGCTGAGCAGGGCCAGGGGGGCGCCGGCCGCCGCCTTGTGCTTCTGGAGGAGCCGCGTGATCTTCTCGTCGTCGGAGTTGGGATCCAGCGGCTTGTTGTACTCGTCCTCGTCCTCGTTCTCCGAGCTCTCCTTCAGCTTCTCCGTCTCCGAGTCGTGCTTCTTCTTGGCCGACGCCATCTCGGCCGCGTGCCGCTTCCGCCACTTGGTCCGCCGGTTCTGGAACCACACCTGGGGAGGGGGAGGGAGGGGCATAAAGCAACACACCTGCCGTCAGCCCCCCCCCCCCCACAGGACAAGCCAGCCCCAGCCACTCTCTGGGGACCCCGAGGAGGCGGCGCGATCGCTCCACGCTTCTTGGCGCCCTGGCAGAGGCTGATTTCACACACACGACGTAACGCACTTTCAAACTGCATTTTGACAGTTCACACAGTAAAATCCAGTTGGAAAGTGGGTTGAAAGTGCATTGGTTAGTGTGTGTGATCGCAGCCAAAGAGCAACAGACGCAGCCCCGGGGTGTCGCGGGACAACCAAACCAGGATAACTGCCGCGGCTTAGTTGGGAATCGGTATTCTTGGATAATCCAAGCTCTCCTTTAATCAGAACACCCCCCCACACACACACACACACATTGCGAATAAGACAGGGTGATAAAAGAATTAGGACGCGCTGCGGGGGTGCGGAGGGATGGCCGTCGAATGAACTTCTGTAAGGGGGAGGAGGGGGGTGTATAGCGGACCATCAACGGAGCTTCAAAGGGCAACGCACAAACTTCCGCTTAAAGTATGGGTCGAATTAGCGTGCAAAGCAAGTCCATTTAGACCAACCGGAGGTCAAACTGGGAAGGGATACTGACAAATCCAGACGCTAAATCCAGACCCTAACGGAGCTCCACAGAACTCAAAAGGGCAAGGCCGCGGGGAATGCCCTCGCCAGTGCAATCCCGATCTTTTGGCTCCTGAGAAAGTAAGCGTGGGGCCCGAGCAGTTGCGCGTTTCCTCAGAAGTTAGTCTCATTTCTTTGCCCGGGATTTCACTGCAAAGGACACACGCATCCCAGCCGCATGCGCTCAGGACAGTCGGACTCTTTCTAAAGATTACAGCCTCGCGATCTCTGCCTAACGTTTTGTGGCAGATGCTTTAAATCCAGGACTTCCTATGAGTGCAATGCAGGCCTTTCCCCAGTTTAGCGGCCTGGGCCAAACCCCGGTGGGACCCAGACGCATTTCTCTAACTGGAATTCCTCCACCAAACACTCTCAGGCCTGTTTCCTTTTACTGAACTTAGGTCCGGCCTGGTATTTGCCCGGCACCGCCGACCCTTTGTGCTCCCAGCCTGGTTGACCCGCGGGCCTCTCCCTGACCCCCTCTCATCGTACCCCGCTCCGCTTTCACGCGACAGCCTTCCGCCCTCAGTGGATCGACTTGGGAATCAATTCGACGTGTTTAGAAGCAGGTTCCACCAGGTTTATGGTGAAGTAATCAACAGCGCTTTTTAATTTCGTTGGAAAATAAATGTAGGACAGCCGAATTCTAACTAGAAAGTTCACCCCGCACCGAACTCCGGGCGACTTCAGAACAAAATCGCCCACCAATGGACTGCTAAATCTTAACCTGATGTTCACCCATCCCCGCATGTACCTTCCTGTTTCAAGCGTCACCTTTTCCGCTACAACAGTTTGCAAAAACATAAGGTGGGAATAAGTCCCACTGAAACAAGTTGGTCTGACTACCAAGTTCAGGCTGCCATCACACACCCTAAATAATGCCCTTTCAATCCATTCTCAATGCACTTCCCAACTGGATTTTGCCAGTTCTCGCTGTCAAATAGAGCTGGGAAGTGCCTTGAAAGTGCTTTCGTTAGCGTGTGCGATCGCAGCTTCAGAGTTCAAATCTAGAATGGTTGGGACGCTATTCCGACTCGTCCTTTCAAAGGAGGCAAAGAAGGTTTTCTTTGGGGTCCTAAAAGGCGTAGGATGGCAAGCTCCACGACCCACTCTTCTTCTAGGCGCCCCGAAGGCCGCGGCCGCCAGGGACTCATTTGAGCCGAGGCTACTTCTGTTGCAACAGAAGAAAAAGCAAGATCTGAATGGCTGGTCTCCTCCTCCCGACTTCACCAAACAAACTTTCGAAGGGAGCGGTCCGAAATCACCTGCTCAAGTAGGGACAGCGGGGCACGATCCAGTTTGTGAAGTCCTACAGGAACCAATAGGGGCAAAAAGGGTTTCACTTCGCGGGATCGTGCAGCGATTAATTATAATGACAGTCGCCTATCTGAGGCCGTAAAATGTTCCGCTGCAACCCGTATTCTTCATAAAATTAGATTTTAAAAAGCCAGCAGGTGGCGGCTCTCTGTTTCCCCACCGTAGTGTGTTTTTGTTAGACAAAGTTGCACGTTTCAATGCCTCCTAAGACAATCAGAAAATTCGAAGAGCTTCCCTACAGATTTGGACTAAGGTACAAGGGATTTTAAATGTAAGAAATATTTCGGAAGGATAATTGTAGATTATTTTCGGGGGGGGGGATGTCCTCGTTTGAAAACGCCTGGCCTCTTTAAACAGCAATAAAACACACAAAAACGCTAGTAAATTCTCCCTGCAGAAGCCGAGGAGATCCGTTTTGGCTGCGGCCGCAAGAATGCTTCCGAAGAAGTCGGCCCATCTTTGGGATCAAGTTGCTAATCGCGAGAACACCAGGAATCCTAAATCCCTTTCGGCTAATATTTTTGATGCGGGGATTCATTTGCAAGCCAACCAGTTTAGGATTGCGGTGCGGAGCCGCGGGGTTTAGGCGAAGGGCCTTGGACCCAGCAGGGTAGCGGCGGTTTCTTAACTTGTTAGAAAATGAAATAGAGCCAAGTGGCCTTTCTCTTTAAAGAAAGGGGCGCAGGAATCCTTAAACCTGCCGGCTAAACAAATTCATTTCAAGTAAGCCCCATTTATTCCCCAAAGAAAAGCCTCCCTATTTCAACGCACACACTCAAGCCTTGCTTCCTCCGCAGGAATGTGCACTTTGGACTACGGGACTTCCTCCCAAAATAAACGTAAAGAGGCTAGCAGGAGTCACGCCCATTGCATGCCACAGGTGTGACTTTCAAAGACAGCGTCGTCAAATCCGGGTCCGACTCGCCCTGCCTGCGGGGGCCTCGGTCGTTCTTGGGAAGAGCCCCCCTCCCCGGTGGGTGAGCCTGGGGGCGGCCCGGGAGGCGCCTTACCTTGACTTGACTCTCCGTCATGCCCAGCGAGTAAGCCAGGCGGGCTCTCTCCGGCCCGGCCAAGTATTTCGTTTGCTCGAAGGTTTTTTCCAACGCGAAGATCTGCTGCCCGGAGAAAGTGGGCCGGGAGTGCTTCTTCTTGCCGTCTTTATCCAAAACCATCCCAGCCTGGGCTGGAAGCACCGGAGGGAGAGAGAAAGAGAGAGCCCCGTCAGGATCCCAGCTCCGGTTCTGGGCTTCCGCCCTCGGGCATCTCCCTTCGCAGAAGGGTCCCCTTTCCCCCCGGGGCCTTCTCCTGGGGCAGCCCCGGAAGCCAGTGGACTCCCAACCAGCTGCTCTCGGGACCCTTTCCGGACTCGCGGCCTACTTTCCCCCCTTCGCCCTCCCCATCTCGAGTGGGGTGGGGATGGATCGCAGCGAAGCACTCCGTCGAGCGAGCCAGGAGCTCGGGCTCCCTCTCCCGCGCTGCCCGCGGCGGCTGCCTCAGAACGAGCCCCCATCTCTCTGTAGGGCGCGGGGCGGCGCCTTTCCCTCGCCGGCTCGGTTTGGGGAGCCCAGACTCCTGCAAAGGCACCCTCGGCTTTCTGAGCATGTGCAGAAAGCCCTCCCTCCCTGATCCCCGGAATGGACGGGGCGGGGGGGGGGATCGAGCTCAGTCTCTGGCGAGGCATTTCCCTGGCCCTCCCGCCAAGTCCCGCGGCCGTCTCGTCCCTGCCCCGCTCCCCGGGCGTGGCTGCCGGCGGGCGGGCGGGCGAGCCTTCCTTCCTTCCTTCGTCCCTCCCTTGCTTACCGGGGCAGGCGAGGCGCGGGTCCCTCCAGGGCGAGCCTTGCATGACTCCGGGCCAGAAGATGGGCGGCCTGCCGGGGAGCTCGGCCAGGGGCTTGGGGTAGCGGGAGACGGCGGCGGCGGCGGCGGCCGGGCTGAAGTACATGCCTGCGGCGGCGGCGGCGGCCGTGGCCAGCCCGTTGAGGCGGGGCAGGCCGGAGAGGAGGTTGGTGGCGGCGCCGGCGGCCACGGGCCGGCCGAGGATGTCGCTGATGCCGTGCGGGGTGCCCAGCGGGAGCTGCGCGTTGAGGCCGCCCAGGGCCGGCGCCTTGAAGCCCGACGGGCCCTGCAGAGCGTAGGGGAAGAGCGACGTCTTCATCTCGGCCATGTTGTGCAGCGCGGCCAGCGGCGGGCTACTCAGCACGAAGGCGCCCGGGCGGTTAGCCTCCATCTGCCCCACCGCTAACATTGGGCAGCATCAAGGACGCGGCGCTCGGCGGCCGGCGAGGAAGGAAGGAAGGAAGGAAAGAAGGAAGGAAGGAAGGAAGGGAGCGAGGGAGGGAGGGAGGCGGCCAGGCCACCGAGGGAGCCGACTGGACCTCCCCCGCAGCCGCCCTCTCGACTCTCCACCGCCCCCCCCCAACTACTAGAGCCCAAGAACGGAAAGAAGAAAGAAAGAAAGAAAGAAAGAAAGAAAGAAAGAAAGAAAGAAAGAAAGAAAGAAAGAAAGAAAGAAAACAAACAAACGCTGGCCGCCTTCTCTCGCCAAAGTCACAAAGTTTTCCGCGCTGCTGCTAGAGGGAGTAGGAGGCGGTGGCGGCGATCGCGGCTTTCCCTGCTGGTTTGCGGCCGCTCAGGGCGGGCAGTGTCGTTCCGGCCGGAGGAAGGGAGAGGAAAAGGCGTGGCGTGAGCAGCAAGCCTTGGGAAGGAAAAACCACTCTCGGTGCGCCCAGATGTCTTCGGGCAACGTCACCTGTCGATGGCTTTGAACTCCCCCCCCCCCTTTTCTCTTTCTCTCTCCCCCAAATTGGATATCCTGCTGGAAGTCGGATGGAGGCGGGGAGTGACGCTGGAGAAGCTGCTTCTTCGTCTTTTTTTTTTTTCCTTCAAAATTTTTCCCCTCCCGCGGTAATTTTTTGGCGCTTCTGGGCAGAGTTCCCCTTCCTTCCCGCGAAATTGACTCAGCGCTGGAGTCCCGGACTCGGACCAGATGCACTGATAACCTCGCAGCCACCTGCCAGCCGCGCGCTCTGATTGGGCCACTTCTCGGCCGAGGCCTCCGCCATTGGCCAATCGACTGGCATTCCGGTCTTCCCGCTTTGCATCCACGTCACAACGGGAGGAGGAGGAGGGGCGGAGGAGGGGGGGGTAGAAAGAGCAACACTAAATGAGGGTTCTATTATAAAGTCAAGGTACTTTAAACGGCTGTAAATTTACCCACTGATTTATCTTTCAAAGGACTAAATAAATCCCGTGGAATGGGAGTTTAGTTAGGCTTAAGCTTTTTTTAAGGGAAAAAAAATATAATAGTATATATTTTATGGCATCGGAATCATGCAGATCAGCAAGGAACCTTTTTTTTTTTTGAGAAATCAGCCAAAGCAATTCCATGCCTTGATGTCGCACCAAATTAAAAACATTGAACAAAAGCCGAACTTGAAATACTCCAGACTGAAGGGGATGCATCCTCTCCGCCTTGTTCTGTATTAATTGGCCCCTTAGTGCATTGCTACGTCTCCCCCCCCTCCAGTGTATCTGATCTGCCCCCCCCCCCCGCGCTCGATTGTACGTTCCGGATGCTGGAGAATTGCTTGCTACTCAACGGGTGCCGTTCCAGTCTTTTAGCTCTATTATGTCTGAGATGTCGATGATTATCTCTCTGGCTCTTGGGCGTCTTTATTGCCCGGACTCGCTTCTGATATGTCTCCGTCTTATCTCGCCAAAGACCTTAAAAACAGACCAAGCAGACCTTTGTCCCTATTGATCACCTCGAGGAGGGCTCTTGTCGCCAAGCCGGCCCGCTCTCCCCCCTCCCTCCCTCCCCCCGACTTCACTCCAGAGGGTCGCAAGGTGGTTGGTGGGATGCGATTCGGACCAACAAACAATCGGCTCTCCCTGCCGCCCGGAGTCTTTGGTTTTCCAGCTTTCAACGTCTTCTCTACCTCTTTCTGCCCATTTGTTTTCAGTTTGGGAAGGTAACAGCGGAAATGCTTATAGGAACGGATCTATTCGTGATAGCAGCCATGAATAAGAGGCCCCAAACAAGTTAGAAAGAGAACTTTTCTTGTCTTAAAATTAAAGTATTTGGGGACAGAGAGGGGTGGGGGGGATGCTTCGGTTTGAAACAGAAAAAGAAACAGTTCTTCAACCCCAGGAAGTCCGTTCTTCGTGGACGCTCAGAATTTCCTCCGCACTAACCCTGATAAATTCAGCCCACTGTTTTACAATAGTTAAGAAGTCCCCCTTTTAAGGGGGAGAAAAGTCTGGCCGAAGTGATCGACGCACAAAAGAAAAGAATTTAGGACTGGAGCCTGAAGTGCGAACAATCACGGCTGGACATGGTGTTAGCGAGAACTTTGGGCGAGATTGGTCCGCGGGTCTTCGCGTCCAAATTATGACGGATTCTTGACTTTTTATTCTTACACGTTACAATTCATCCAGGGAACCCAAGTGTTATTTTTAGTGACCAGGTACCCCCACCTCCACACACCCCCACCCCCCAAAAAGAAAGGGGCTGAATGAGGCCACAGTGAAGAATGGGTTGTGGAGAAAGGGGGAAGGCAGGGAAACTTTATTTATTGTCCAGACGACCAAGAAGCGTCTTCAAGGACTTCCCTTCTCGGTATGAATCCCACCCAGGAATCGCTTCGACCGCAGTCCTGCACAAACAGGGTCTGCCCGATCCTAAACAGACTCGCTGGGGAGTGATCCCCGTGGGCCTGAATTCCAGTTCGGGAGATCCCCCAAATCAGAACAATACCAATTTTATATTCGGGCCAACCAAATGCCATACTTTCTCCCAATCTGAGGCAATGGGGGCATGCTCAGTGGCGATTCCTGTTCGGGTTAAACGTCCATCTTCGCGTTTCCTCGTGGGAGAAAAACCACAGCCGACCCTAAAGGCGTGCTTAGGATTTAGATACCTGCAAGTTATTTTCAAACAAGGTGCTCAGGATCGGGGTACATGATCTACTACTACCAGTTAGGAGTTTCGAAATCTAATCCATTTGAGACAGAAGTAAGTTGTGTTTAGGGCTGCCGCTCTCCAGAAACGTTTCTTTTGAAGGGAATAATGCTCGACTTTGCGAGAAAGAGAGAGAGCGCGCCGTTCTCTCTGAGCCTAAAAGTAGTCTGCTAGGCCTCCTTGGGGATTAAGGTTATGAATCCGGGGGGCCTCGTTTGAAGAACCGATTCCCGATTTCCAGAGCAGTTCGCTTGATCCTGGCCCGCATTCCCCGGCCGGCTTTCCAAGGGTCCTTCCTTCCTCCGCTCCGAAGCGCTGCCGCTTTTGCCCCCCTTCCCCTGCTGCTGCCCCGCCGCCTCCTTCGCCGTCGAGCGGACCGGCTCTGAGCTGAACTGGACCTCTCGAACTTCTTCGGAATCGCCTTCCTTGCCTTTCGTTTCCGATGCAGTTTGGGGCCGAGGCGCTCTCTGGTGCGTCGCTCCCTGAAGTCCAAGGATTTGGAGCGCAGCTGCCCGCAGGTTGGCGAAGGATCCCCTTAGGGCTGGGAGCGGGATCCCTTCGATTTCCAAGGCACTTCTTGGGCGATCCCTCGATTCCCAAAGGAAGGGCAGCCCTTCCAAGCGACGGGAAGAATCTCGCTCTCCTTGACGTCAATGCGATGCAGATGATGGATGAAGGAATAATGCCGCCGTCTCGGGAGCCCGTCTGGCATCTGCTTCTCGGGTCTCAGATCCAAACGTGCAGCCGGCTTTAAACTCCCCTTAGTCGGAAGCAAGAAAATTTTCGCGGGGGGGGGGGAGGGGGAGCTGTAGATCAAAAGACTGCTGTTCCAACGGGCGCTGTTTTTTGGTAGGTCCTCTGTGAATCTTCTTCACTTAGGATGGGTGCCACCAATACTCCCCCTAAACTGTGGCGTCTTGTGAGCAAAAATTCTACTTGTGAGCTACTGGCATTCAAGTTGTGAGCTACTGCATAAATTAGTTCGCTTTGGGGCCATTTTTCCTGAGCTAAGACACAAATGTGTGAGCCGGAGGCTAAAAATCTGTGAGTTAGCTCACGCTAATTTCAGTTAGAGGGAACTCTGGGTGCCACAATCCTGAATGCGATCCTAAGGAAGAAGGCACCCTCCTAACTCCAGGATCGAGCAGGCCAAATGCTTAGGGCACTTCGGAAATAATAAGAAGTAAGAAGAATACCCACGAATAATATTTTTTTAAAGAAACTATTTAATGGCTTAGGGGAAATAACGGAGAAGGGAACAAGAAAGAAAAATCTTGAAAACAAACAAGAAAAGCTTAATTTTCAAGCCCCCCGCCCCCTCCCGAGATCCAAAACTTTGGCTTTGCGGGTTCTTGTGGTCCCTCCTCCTTTCCCCACTAAGATGTGTCAAAGGGGGTGTGTGTGTCTTTTTTTAAAATGTGGAACTTGGGGGTCCACTCTCGCAGAGTTTCGCTCCTTGCCTTCGAATTCTCTCCTGTTTCTCCTGATGCCACTCATGTTGAGTCGCCGATGGCCCTCGATGAAATGGGAGGCTTTTCTCTCACTCTCAGTCAAGAGACTGTGTGCGCCAGGGTCTTTCTCACCAGCCGAGGTCTGGAGAGGGAGCCGAATTTCCAGCCCCTGCCTGTCCCACCGGTAGAAACAGTCTCTAAAGAGATGGCCAACTAGGAAGCCCAGCGATCCCTCAGCTGGTGTTTTCAGGCGAAAGAGGCTGGGGAGGACGCCTGGTGATGGGGGGGGTGGGATCCGTTTAGGATCCAACTGTGGAGGTGGTGACTTCCACCAGCGCTTATAGGAAACGGGGGGCTTCGGTGCTCGGACCGCCGGGTTTCTGCAGTGATTAGCAATCCGGGAGGATTCTCCCGCCGTCACTGTAAGGAATGGGGCTCCCTCCCGGTCCGCCTTTCCCTTGACCGGTGCCCCCTTGAGCCCGGCTCTGCCCTCTCGGCTGGGAGAAGGAACGCGGAGCAGAAGCCAGCCTGCCTTTTTTCTTCCAGGGCGGAAAAGGGGGTCGATCAAACCAGGATTCCCGCTCTGGGGCGAAGGAGGGGTGGTCTGGCCGCCCCCCCTCCCCCGGGTGGGAGGTGGGTCCCTGGGAGTAAGGATGAGGAGCTACAGGAGGAGCCAAAGTCTTTTGGGATTACTCAGCCGGGACAGAAGGAAAGCGAATGCCGGGTTTATCCATGAAGTGTAGAGAAGCCCCCCCCCCGGCCTTTCGTCAAGCCCAGCTGGGTGGGTTTTCACCCCTCCCCTCGGATACCCAACTGTTTCGGGTCTCTTCTGGCTCTTCTAGCCGGTACAGCCCAGCCGGGCAAACTTGGCGGCCCTGGGTAGTAGGTAGGTGCCCGCGGCTTGCCCCTCTGGGCCTGTTCTTGCTTCTCCCTCAGCGGGTCCCCCCAGACAGGCAGCTCTCCTTCTGCACAGCCTCCCCTCAGCACGTTTCTTCTGGAAAAGATTTCTTTTCTTCTCCAGCTTGCAAGGAAGGACCATGAAACAAAATCGAAGCATCCCGCATTGCGAGGAGGTTAGCGGTTACGCCGATCGACACGAGGGGCGGAGGAATACTAAAGCACAAAGAATGAAATATAAATGGACATAAACAATGGAGTGATTTTCTGTTCTTTTTCTTTTTGCCTTCTTGGGGGGGGGCGGGGGAATCCTTGCAGTTCCTCTTCAGTCTAAAGATGATCAGGCTAAGGGGGCTGAGTTCTCCCAGCATTTTTCACTCCTCTTGGCCACCAAAAAGGCTCTGCTGGGCTTCATGGGAGGAGGCAGGCGGACCAAAGTCTTGCAGCCTTGGTGCCTGCAGTGGGGAGGCACAGAGGGAGGGGAAAACAGCTGCAGCAACTATTGTTGTGGTGGCCAGAGTGCTGGTATGGGATCTGGGAGACCCAGATTCCAGTCCTCAGGCTGCTATGGAAGCATGCTCTCTGCCTAACCTAACTCAAAAGGTTGTTGTGGGGCTAAAACGGACAGAAGAACAATTTGGAGTCCTCTGCTGAGAAAGACAGAGTAGAAATGAAGTAACTAATAACAAGCAACAATGTGTTTGAACGTCCCAGTTGTTTGTTTATTTGGGATGTTCCTGCCACCACTCCAGAGACCCCTAAAGGCATAGGAAACAGATTTTTATATTTCACAGCTAAGAAGCCAGAGTGTCATTCCCTGGCCCTGAGATAACAGCACATGCTCTTATGACACACAAGAAGCAGCCTAACATGATATCCATCTTTCTAGAAATGGACCATGAATACAGCTTTTATAAAGCAGAATGTTTCAGAGAGATGATGATGATGATGATGATGTTGATTAATAATAATATTTAATTAATATCCCTCCCTCCCCGCCAAAGCAGGCTCAGGGCATCTTACATAACATAATATAAAATGTAAACATTACAATAATACAATAATAAAAGTACACTGGTTACATAATAATAACCGGTATATATTACAGTTCAATTATATGTATTATTACATTAAAACCATCTAATTAAAACCATCAAATTTTAAAAACTAACAAATTAGTTTGGTGCTACAGTCTTGACTCATCTTACAATTTTATGTGACGACAGTACAATAGGTTCCACATTAAGAAAAAGCCAGCTGAAAAAGGTTAATCTTACAGACCCTGCGGAACTGGGTAAGGCTCCGCAAGGACCGCACCTCTTCTGGACTGGTTCCACCAGTGGGGAGCTGTGATCGAAAAGGCCCTTTCTCTTGTAGCTTTCAGTTTGGCCTCCTTCGGCCCAGGGACTGCCGATAGATTTTGCTAACCAGATCTCAGTACCCTCTGGGGAACATATGGGGAGAGACGATCCCTAAGGTAGGCAGGTCCTCGGCCATATAGGGCTTTAAAGGTAATAACCAGCACCTTGTAATGAATCCAGTACACAATTGGCAGCCAATGCAGTTCCCGCAGCCTCAGTTGTATGTGCTCCCACTTAGGGAGTCCCAATAACAGTCTGGCTGCTGCGTTCTGCACTAGCTGCAGTTTCCGGGTTCTGCACAGGGGCAGCCCCATGTAGAGGGCATTACAGTAGTCTAACCTAGAGGTGACCGTTGCATGGATCGTTATTGCCAAGTCGTCGCACTCCAGAAAGGGGGCCAAATGCCTCACCCACCTAAGATGCAAAAAGGCGGATTTAGCAGTGGCTGCTATCTGGGCCTCCATTGACAAGGAAGGCTCCAGTAGCACCCCCAAGTTCTTGACCTTGCACGCCATTTCCAATGATGCACCATCAAAAACTGGTAGGGGGATTTCCCTTCCCAGGCCACCATGGCTCAGGGGAAGGACCTCTGTCTTCACTGGATTCAACTTCAACCTACTCAGCCTGAGCCTTCCTGCCACGGCTTGCAATGCTAGGTCCAGATTTTCTGGGATGCCGCCAGGCCAGCAGTCTATCAGTAGGTAGAGCTGGGCGTCTTCAGCATACTGCTGACAACCCAGCCCATACCTCCGGCCAATCTGGGCAAGGGGGCACATGTAGATGTTAAACAACATCGGGGAGAGGACCGCCCCCTGAGGCACCCCACAATTAAGTGGATGCCTCTGGGACAGTTCTCCCCCAATCACCATCCTCTGTTCCTGACCATCAAGGAAAGAGGAAAGCCATTACAAGGCCAGCCCCTAAATCCCCGCGTCGGTGAGGCAGCGGGTCAGTAACTGATGGTCGACTGTATCGAACGCAGCCAATAGGTCTAACAACATCAGCACCGCCGAACCGCCTCGATCCAGATGCCGCTGGAGATCATCCACCAGGGTGACCAACATTGTCTCCGTCCCAGAAAACTCTGCAACTGTAACGCTACTGCCCTCTCAATAATTTTGCCCCAAAAGGGCAAATTTGAGACTGACTGGGAATATGCCAATTCGGTCAGAACTGATGTAACCTTTTTCAGGAGAAGGCGCTGGAAAAAGTTCCTCCGAGAGGGGACCCTGGTAAACATTTCTCCATCTATCATTCTTTGAACCGAAGGCCTGAGGGATGTCAGGTGAGAATGACACTGAGCCAAAGGGAATAGAAGAGACTAAGGGAGATCAGCCAGATCTGCCAAGGAAATTGTAGCTTCAAGCAGGAGGCAAGAGACAGTCAAATATCACTGCTTGAGAGCTTCATGGTTAGTGTTTCTCAGCTGAGAAGTCAGAGTATAGTTCTCTGGCCACCTTGTGAGATACCAGCAGGCAAACTTGTTATAGGGCTTTTGCTGTAAGAGCAATGGTGCTGTAATGCCAAGCAGCCAAGTGAATGGCGTTCATACACCACTGGAACAATGCTATTAGAATCTCCTTCCCAGTCTCCCAGTGTGTTTCTGAATGCCCCAATGCAATTCACAACTTGAGACAGGGAAGATAAGAGCCCAAGCAACCCATGTGCAAAGCCCCACTAAGGTCTCAGAATGACCATTGGGCCAGTCACTGTCTCCTGGATTTATCTATTTTACAAGGTTAGAGAGCCAGCCTGGGGCTGTGGTTAGACAGACTAGGATCTGAGAGTCCTAGGTTGGATTGGACTCTCAAATTCTAGTCTGTCTAACCACTGCTCCAGGCTGGCTCTCTAGCCTTGTAAAATAGATAAATCCAGTGACTGGCTCAATAGTCATTCTGAGACCTTAGTGGGGCTTTGCCATGGAAGCTCACTGGTTAACCAGAGGCCAGTTGCACATTCTCAGCCTAACTTACCTCACAGCCAGCATGGTATAGTGGTTAAGAGTGATGGACTCTAACCTGAGGAACCAGGTTCGATTCCACACTCCACATGAAGTCAGCTGGGTGACCTTGGGCCAGTCACTGCTGTTTCAAAGCTCTTTCAGCCACCTTCCCCCCATATAAATCTAGCTCACAATCTAGTGGTGCATAATGCTAGAATTCTGATGTTTAGGCTGCCAGACAATCCTAGGATCTCTTAGCTATACTATACACAGTGACATACAATAATGATGATAGTTATTATTACCTCATAGTACTGTTGAGGATAAAATGGAGGCCCCATTGGGGAGAAAGGTGGAGTAGAAATGAAGTAAATAAATAAATGCAAAAAAAAAAAGTTGATGTGAGAACCAGATAGGGTCTATGTGTGAGACCCAGGTACATTGCCCTGGTTTTCTCAGAACAGCCTTCCCTTCCCACATCAATGCACATATCACTTCATTGCCACGTAAGCATCTGTGGAACTATTCCATTATGGGAGCAGGAGGAAGAGAGTTCTGTGTAGAGTTAATGCTAGTAAAGAACTGAGAAAATGGCACTGCCATCCAGGGGGGAAGGTTTTGACACAATAAGAGCCAAGGATGATTCATTCCCACTGAAAAAAGTGGAACTAACATCTGTTTAAGGCCAGGAAACTTCAACTTCATTGAGTTATAAAGGCTGGGGCTTCAGTTCTGCAGAAGAATAACTTTGTCTTTTAACCATTTCTGTAAGACTATGCTCTAATACTGCCCTTTAAAGTCATACCAATTATTATTATTATCTTATTAAAAAGCAGAAGTCATAGTTGTAGTAGGTCTGTCAACCAATTTAAATTTTTCAATAGGTTTTCTTTGAGCTGATTAATCAATTAACCAGTGACATTTAAATTAATTCACACATTGCCCACTTCAGATGAAGGTGCCTTTTGGAGGATCCTGAGAGAAGGTGATGGTATGAGAGAAATTACAGCTTAGTAAACAGAAGCTACAACTCTGAGCTAGAAGGAAGGACAGCTTGCCTCTAAAAGAGTCTCCTCATCATATTTTGGAACATACAATATTCCTGATACATTAAAACCAGAAGAATCCATATGGAATGTTTTTGCTATTTCTCTGTGTGACCCCTTTATGTGTGACCTCTGTAAAGGCACCTCTGTGTACTGTTTCTGAGGTGACATGTGTTATGCTGCCTCCTTGCTTTCCTTATTTTCACTGTCACCAAAGGGTCTTGCCTTCACATTCTTAGCTGGGCCCAAAAGAATGGGATGTCTCAGTTGTACATAGTAGATTGACAGAATGGTCAGCTCATGGGGGTTGTTCTGAGGTTAAAAAAAAAGATCCTTTACTTTAAAACAAACAGTCATTTTCTTTAACATAGAGTTTATTTGTAAATATAACTGTGTAATGGTTTCTGTATGGCTAATAAGCATAATGGTTCCTTAAATAGACCTAGTCACACAGACTCATTTTCTCACTTTCCACTGAGGATAATACATTCCATACAGCTTCACTTCCCAGCTTGTCACACAAACTAATAACTTCCCGACAGAACACAGATTTCTCTCACACTTGACTCTACAAAAACTCACTCAAGCTCCTTCCTCCACACACACGCTGCTCACCACTAACTCTCACAGCAAGCTTCTCTCTGAACAAAACAATTCCATCCTCACTCACCCATCCAGCTCCCCTCTTTTTCACTCTACAGGCCTATATTTTAGACCAGGGTTGTAAAACGTGTTGTCTGCAGGATGGATCAGGTCCCTGGAGGGCTCCTATCAGGTCTACAAGCAACTCTCTGTCATCTGCTTCCTTCTCTCTCTCTTGCTTCCTTTTGTGTCTCAGCTTGATTACCCAGGCTTGCTTAATTGCATAGGAGCTACAGAGCAAAGCCTCTGTTTTCTCCATTGGCTGAGCATGGGCGGCTGCCTAGGGCACCATCTGGCCTGGGGGGCACCACCAGGCGCCCCCTCTCCCCACGCACAGCATGTGTGCTCCTTGTAGCCTGCCTTCCCCAATTGAAAGCAGGCTCCATGAAGCGCAGACACTGCGCAGCTGGATTTGCATTCCTCAGGTCTGTTACAGGCTTGAGAAACGCGAAAGCAGACAGCGCCTGCGCAGTGCACTCCTTGGAGCCTGGCAGGGATCAATTAACCATTTGTAAAAGCTGGAGAAGAGCCAATTACAGTTTCTAAAAATTAACTTCAGTTGAAGTTGTATGCTACCACTCATCCTTCCACCATCCTAAGGTAAGCCATAGCTCAGTGGTGGAACATCTTTCTCACATGCACAAGGTCTTGTAACTGGCACATCCAGCTAAAAGGATCAAGTAGTATTCTCATAATTTTTATTGCTTAACCTGACTTTTTAAAAAAATATATACTAAAATCTGAAATAAAAAACTGTAAATTAAAAAAGTAAAAAGTTTAAAGTTTCTTCATTTCTCCTACAATTCTCTTGGTTTTTTTTTTTTAATTTTTCAGGGGGGGGGAGCGCTAGTGGGCAGCTCACCTAGGGCACTAAAAACCCTAGCACCTCTCTCTTGGGATGGAAGGGAGAGCTTGTTTTGCCAGGCTCTCTCAATCGCACAGCAGAGCTACTGAGCCAAACCTCTCTTTCTTCAACATTAGGAAGAACTTCCTCACCATTACAGCGGTTCCCCAGTGGAACAGGCTTCCTTGGGAGGTGGTGGGCTCTCCTTCCTTGGAGGTTTTTAAACAGAGGCTAGATAGCCATCCGACAGCACTGAAGATCCTGAGAATTTAGGGGGAGGTATTTGTGAGTTTCTGCATTGTGCAGGGGGTTGGACTAGATGACCCTGGAGGTCCTTTCCAACTCTATGATTCTATTATTCTGTTGGCTAAGGCTCCTTCCCCTCTTCATTGTTTGGGGAAAAAGGGAAAGAGCCAGAGTTTCCTTTGCCCAGTTCCTTTGATCCCACGGGAGAGACAGAGGGGCAGGTTCAGGAGATGAGGATGTTGTATGTCACGTTCTCAGGGTGCAGCAGGCAGGAGTCCAAAGCCAGTCCAAGGTCAAAGTCCAGGAAGTCAAGCAGGAGCCAAGTCACCAATTCAGAATCACAAACCGGAATCAGAAGTCAATGTTCAAAAGCCAAAAGGTCAGGGTGCCAAGGAAATCAAGCAGGTCAGGATCAGGAATCAGGAAGGAGCATGCATGCAAGCCAGAGAATAGACTTGTTGCTTCCTCAAGGTTACCAGGTCCTGGGTGGGAGCTATATGGGAGTCTCAATCAGCCTGCTCCCTGGGTGGGAGTGACTCTGCTAGAACTCAGGGCTGAGAGATCTGAAGCATCGGCGTGTCTCATGTCTTCGCTCTGAAAGTTCTTTCTGGAGCCTGCTTTGAACTCTTGAGATGGGAGGAGGAGAGCTTGGAGGAGATTGATCGTCAACAGCTGACACTAGTGCCTGGAGAGTGATTTATGGGTCAGCTGCTGTTTGTTCAGCTGAGGAACTGGCTGGCAACTCTTCCAGGTCTGTTAACCCTTTCAGCTCCTCCTCGTCAGGGCTCATGACATTGTACTTGGCAGGGATGACTGCCCATGCATCCAGCCTCAGATTGTCTTGCCTTACCATAGATGACCTGCTCATAGCTAGAGGACAGGGCATGGGCTAAGCCAGTGGGTGTTGGGGAACCCATACTATGGTGTCCATATTCTACATAACATCTCATGGAAAATACATTGAAATATTGGATTTGGATTTGAATTTTTTTATTTAGAGCAATGGGTTGGGTTGGATCCAGTCTATTCATTCTCCCTCAATTCTCCTTATAGCAGCCCCTGTCTCACATAACTTTTGTCCATGTAGCCCCCACAATCTCCAGCATAGTTTTCTTGAGTGGTCCTCCCTTTTTCACCAGGGGAAACCTGGTTGGATCCCACCCAATTGTGAAACAGCTTTTCTTGTAACTGTAAGTGCCATGGCCCGTAGTCCAATACACCTTCGGTGATGAAGTATTTTAGTGCTGAAGTTACTAGCAGAGTAGATGGCTTCTGTTTGAGCAGGTGGGTGCAAACATACCCTGAATTTCTCAAAAGATGTGCTGGGGCTGAAGCCTGACTGGAAACTGCATTGCTTGACTTGGAAAATGTGGAATAATTAATTGGAATTACAGAGTAGTAGGCAAATGGCTTAAATGCACACTTTTATTATGATGCTTCAGGACTTAGTAATGGCACTGAAAATAAGTGTTGAAGTTCATGATGAAGAGGACCTAAAAGTTGCACTTGGGACTGAAAATAGACATAAACAAGCTAGGAACCCACAAGATTCATGGAAGACAGAAATCCCATCCCTTGTGCTAATCCCCACTGACCCTGTTTGCCATCCCTTCGCCCCACCAGGGCCAGCCCTTTCACTAGGCAAACTAAGTAATTGCCTAAGGTCCCAGCCTTCAGAGGGTGCCAAACTGGGCACCCCTCACATGACTTGGGGACATTATCAGTGCAAGGGGGGGGGGGGTGTCAGAAGTTAGCCTTGCCAGGCAGTCTAGGGGCAGCCCTGCTCCCCTCCTCAGCCTGCTTTCTGCTTTCTCCTGCCATCATTGCTACTTTTTGTCCTCTTTTCCTCCCAGGCTGGTGGCCACTTTTTCTCCCTCCCCGACTCTTCTATAACTGGTTCGTACTCCTCTTCCTTGCTTATTTATTTCTCCCAACTACCCAGCTTCTGTATCGCTGAACATTTGAGCTGCGGAAGCAGGAAGGCAGCCAGGTTTGAAGTAGGGTTAGGTGTTCCAAGTCTCTTGCCACTACCATCAGCCAACTGGTGGTACGTGTGTTTGGAATATGTTTTCCCCTCTATCTTCTTTCCTCATCAGTCAGCTGACAGTAATGTGAAGGAACTTGGAGAAAGCCATGAGGGGAGGAAATCCCAGCACCCTGGGTGCCTGCTGCCTCCTGCTACTTCTTTCTGCCACTCTCACACAGCTTTTCTCTCTCCTTCATGCACCTCCCACTTCCTCCTGTTGTCTTTGCTACCTTGATGACATAGCCTTGCTTTCCCCTCATCACTGCTTCTTCTCTTCTCCTATAAGTTTGGGTTTGGGGGATTTTATGAAGTCCCCTCACCTTTTTATTTTTGTTTTTTTTTACTAACCTAGGGGCTATAAGCAAGGTTTTCTACCTGAGGTGGTAAAAAAGATCCACTTATCTGAACATGGCCCCACTGTGCTGATTTTTTGATCCTTACTTTAAGGCCTAATGCTAGCAATTCAGTTCTATTTTCCTTTCTTTTGAATCCTAATAAATATTTTTGAACTGTCAGTGGTAGTCTCATGAAGCTCAATGAAGCTCATTCCAAACCCACCAGAGATGAATAGATGACTTCTGATGGGGTCACAGACCATCCTGGAGGAGAAGGCTTGAAGCTTGGGAGCACTCCTGGATCTGGTATTCCTTGATACTCAAACCATAGTCATAATCACACCGTGCTACTATGTCAGGGGTGGCCAACGGTAGCTCTCCAGATGTTTTTTGCCTACAACTCTCATCAGCCCCAGCCATCAGCCATGTTGGCTGGGGCAGATGGGAGTTGTAGGCAAAAAACATCTGGAGAGCTACCGTTGGCCACCCCATACTATATAATTGTGACCTTCCCTGGATGACCTTGCCTGTACCATACAACCCACCCTCAATCCTCTATAGAGAAGACTGTTTTCACATGTACTACATGCCTTTGAAGGCAGTCAGGAAACTTCAGCTACTCTAGAATGTAATGTCTGGGTTATTATTCCACTAGTCCCAAAGGAGTTGCAGTGTTTGTCATTTAGCTCCTGCACAGACATTGGGGTTGTCATGAAACCTTCTGTGACCTGGCTCCTGGGTATCAGAAGGAAGGTCATCTCTTATATCTTCCTTTCAAGGCATTAAGATCACTGGCAGAGGTTACCACCTCGTATATGAGGGAAGGGGCTGTGGCTCAGTGGTCAAGCATCTGCCTTGCATGCAGAAGGTCTCATGTTCTCTCCCAGGTGTTCCTGGTTAAAAGGATCAGGTAGTAGCTCATGCAGAAGAGCTCTACCTTAGACTCCGAAGAGTTGCTGCCAGTTGGAGAGGACAATATTGACTTTGAAAGACCAATGGCCTGACTTAGTACAAGGCACCTCCATGTGTTCATGATTGGCAGTGACTTGGATCAGGACTTTTGTGTTCACTATGTATCTCTGGAAGTCCCTGTTCAGAAGCAGTTGCCTTAAATGCCAGACTCTTGGATGATGGTGAAGGCTGTTTTATTCCACGGGACATTTTGTCTTCCCAATATGTCTTGATACAGTGCCAAGTTAAGGCATTACCTTTCTTTCTGTGGTTGAAAAATCCTTTTCCTCCTTCCAGGATACATGCACAGATGTGTATACAGGCAGCAAAGGAGACCCCTGGAAGGAAGAGCAGGTCTTCTGCATGTGTCTCCCAGGTTCCTATCTGTTCTTTCCTCTGCTTGATCAAATTATGAGAGCTCCCAAGGAGACTTTGAGCTCAAAGGAAATATTCTTCACCATGTAGCTATTCCAGTCAGTTAGATAGAGATTTGTATACAGAATCCCTCCCCTTCACCCAAGTCATGGCAGATTTTCTGAGAACGAGACCTCATCTGGTTTGATCCAAAAAGTCCATCCATTGGGAGTGCTACAGACGCTTAGGCTGTTTCTATGTTTTAAATTTCTCAAGGAAGGTGGTATCAAACATAAAAGTAATCAGGGCTTTTTTTTTTAGCAGGAACACAGTTCTGGCTGGCTTGGCATCAGGGCGTGTGAAAAAAAGCCCAGAAAGTAATACAAAATACTTCACCAAAAGGATGGCTGAATCATAATAAAAGAACAGCATCCAGACAGGGCTGGTTCTTCCATGAGGCCAACTGAGATGATCAGCTCAAATGGTAGATTAAGGGGATGGCAGCAACCTCCCATCTTGCCAATCCTATGCCAGCCTCCTATATTCTTTGCCTGTCTTCTTTTCTTCCTTATCCCCTTGGCCCCCCACCTTTCCACCTTGCCCTCCCATGTGCCTCCCCCAACTCTCACGAGATTACTTTCTCTTGTGAGAGTTTGGTAAATTATACTAGTCCGGCCGTTCTGTGGTTGTTTAGGTAAGCAAAATGACGGATAAACTCCGGCGGACTTGGGTATATGTGGCTTGCCATGCCAGTGAAGGGCTGGCTGTGGTGGTTCCTGGGTGTAGGGTGTGGAGGTGGAGGGATGACACAACAATGGAGGCCATAGTGAGCAGCCTCTGTTGGCAACATGCAATGATGGCACTCTGACACACCCGTTTGCATTTTGCTCAAAATAAAACACAATTGCTATTTTGGGAGGTGGTGATGGTGGTTGGGGAACCTTGAATCTGGTACTCATCATGACAATGGATGAGAAACTTCACCAATTATCTCTCCCCTGACCCCAGTCTTGCAACTGGGATAATTTAAAAATAACAGCCTCCCTCTCAACCTAGCCAGTGAAAACTCTAACGGGGCGCCTCTGTCATCAACCACACTTGTTAATCATTAATGGGCCGTTTGTCTTGTTTATTTATGTTTACTTTGTTTACATTATAGTCTCCATTTCTCACAGGGACTCAAGGTGGATTATACATGGCGAGCTTGTACAATCAATAAAATGAGACATTCAACGACCAATGCATTAGGATTTTAGAAGTCTGGAACCACCAGAAAGAACTGAAGTCATGGCAGATTGTCTGAGAATGAGCATAAATATTAACATGAGACATTAAGCAGTACAAAAATGACATAATAAGATATTACTTGCAATAAACTGTATGCAGCAGTGTAGACCACAGCCCGAATCTATACAAGTCTGCAAAACTATTTTATACAATACAACCCTATTATTACCTGAACAGAAAAGCCCTCTTGAATAGTTCAGTTTTGCAGCTTTGCACAGTTTGGAGAACAGAAGCTTTCCTGACCTCCTCGGGCAACTGTTTCACAAAAGCCGGAGATGCAATGGAGAAAGCCCATGCATGGGCAGTTGCTGATTTTGCCTATTTTCTGATTGACCCCTGCAGAAGCCCCTGTTGACATGCTGGGCAACGTTGTCATGGTGGAGCAGGGTGGGGGTAGGGGATGCAGTCACACAACACTAAATAATGCATTTTGCAAGTGGATTTTTGTTAATCTTATACAGTAAAAATCCAGTTGCTAAACACATTATTTAGCGTCATATGAACACACCCAAGGAGAGACTTGCTTGACTTCCTTTCAATTTAACATCCCTGGGGCTTTTTTTGCGTGGGTAAGGGCGGGAGAATCACAGATCTCTTTTCTTTGTGACTCTCCTGGTGTGATCAAAACAACTTGACCAGTTTCCTGCTTTTTTAGTTCTTTTCTCATGAGCTGGAGAAAGGAGAACCAGGCTTCTTGAATAAAAGCTTGCTGACATTTCACGGGAGAATTCAAAAACCTCTTACAGTCCATTCTTATGCACATACACACAGAAATAAGTCTCCACAGGGCTTCTTCGCAAGGCTGTGTGCATATGAGTGCAACCTGAAAGAGTTGCCACAGGGATTATATGGCTATGGATGTATGCTGAGTTGAAACGAGGTCCTGTGGAACTCAGAGGAATTCACTTAAACCAGACTGAAAACAGCACCCAAACTCTCATTTTGTTCTGGCTGTAGCTCAGAAGAGATGGATTGACACAGTCAAGGAAGTCAAAGCACTCAGTTTGCTAGACCTGAGCAAGGCTGTTCATGATAGGACATGTTGGAGGTTATTAATTTGTAGGGTCACCATAAGTTGGAAGCAACTTGACAGCACTCAACACACAAAATTTAGTGGTTATTGGAAGCCCCTCGTATGTATTATTACAGAGAAGGTGGGATAGAAATATTTCAAATACATACATTTCACCTCAGTTCTTCTGTTTGTTACTTCATAGGCTTTGTGGGAACAAGCGAGAGAGACCATGGTGGGGGAAGTCCAGGGGTCATTTTGTAGAAAAAGAGATGCCAGAGCTCATTAGCACAACTCATTTGCATATGCCACACTCCCCTGACATCACTGGAAGGTGTACTAAATTATATCAGCTCAGCATCTACCTTGAAATGCTCCTTGAATTATAATTGTCATAATAAAACTTTACTCCCATCATACTTTTAAAATTACTTTCTCCTATGTGGCCACAGTGGCATGATGATTTCCATCTGTTTGTTTTATCTTTTTTGGTTATTTTCTCATTTTTTTGTGGGGAAAATATTAGAAAGTTTATCAAATCTAAGATTTCAGCAAAATTCTCACGGTGGGGGGGGGGGTTTGAACAATGGAGCCCCAAATCAAGTATTTGGGTGGGGGGGAGAAAGAAAGAGCACAATAAAATTTAGAAGTTCTGGAACTCCTGCCCAAAACGAGGCCTGGGGAAGTCAGTTCATACAGTGACCAATATAGCAATGCTACTCAGGATTCAACATATAAGAGGAAGTTGAGCTAAGCAAATATTCCAGAGATTAATGCTTGTCATGGATGAGCTGTATGACTGATGAGGTCCTGCCATTCAGTGCTGCTTGAGAAACCTACAGAGGAACATTCTGTATTATATGCCTATAATATTGTAGTTTGCCATTTGATTATAGTTTCATATATAAGACATTCTAAAACTGACAAAGACCAATTTTCCACTCAGCTTACCCCGTGGTCACATTCCTCTTCTCTGCATAGCGTCCGCTGGATTTCCCACTATCTGCGCTGGAGTTACAGGACGTGTTGCAGCTTTTGCACAGCAAACAGAAACCGCTAAAAACTAGTTTCCGTTCACTGCATGACACTGGACACTGCGCAGAAAAAGGAACATGACTGTGGAGTAAGCTGAGTCCAAAATCGGTCAGAATTATTGGCTATCTACAGAACTTTTTGGTGTTCTTGAAATACTTCACAGCTGTGCCATAACCCCCTCCATTTGTATCCCAAAGGAATTGTTGGAGGGCATATGATATAGCCGTCATATGAAGCTACACAGGGTCTGTTGTCTAGATAGGCATACCTGATTGCCATAGGGAAACCAGGGAAGTTTCCAGGGGGGCACAGCCTTGGAGGTTCACTGGTAGCCAGGAAGAGCAGAGCCCAACCCTGGCAGCTCTGCCAATGCCCATCTGTTGCCTTCTCTTGGCCCATTGCCACTTGCCCATTACCAGCACTGCTGCGTGGTCTGGACTGAGTGGCCCCAGAGGTACCGTGGGACCATCCGACTTATTTATTTATTTATTTATTTATTCGTGATTTATATCCCGCCCTTCCCACGAGTGGCTCAGGGCGGCTTCCAGAAATTGGTCAAACATAAAAATTAAACAATTTAAGTATATAAACAATTAAATATTTAAAACAGTTAAAACCTTAAAAACCAGTTAACATTTTGATTACATATAAACAGACGTCTGGCCAAGTTACATCGAGTTTTTATCCTAGCTAGGTGTAAGCTAGCCGGAAGAGGGTCGTCTTACAGGCCCTGCGGAACTGAACCAGGTCCCGCAGGGCCCTCACCTCCTCCGGCAGCTGATTCCACCATGTGGGGGCCATAACTGAGAAAGCCCTTTCTCTGGTGGATTTCAAGCGGGCTTCTTTTGGCCCGGGGATAGTGAGGAGATTTTGTGTTCCTGACCTCAGTGCTCTCTGGGGAACATGTGGGGAGAGACGGTCCTTCAGGTAGGCAGGTCCCAGGCCATATAGGGCTTTAAAGGTAATAACCAGCACCTTGTACCGGACTCGGTATATTACTGGAAGCCAGTGCAGAGTCCGAAGACCCGGCCGAATGTGTCCCCACTTTGGGAGACCCAATAACAGCCGGGCCGTGGCATTCTGCACCAGCTGCAATTTCCGAGTCCGGGACAGGGGCAGCCCCATGTAGAGGGCATTGCAGTAGTCCAACCTCGAGGTGACCGTAGCATGGATCACTGTTGCTAGATCGTCGCGCTCCAGAAAGGGGGCCAGCTGCCTTGCCCGCCTAAGATGAAAAAATGCGGACTTGGCAGCGGCTGCTATCTGAGCCTCCATTTTCAAGGAAGGCTCCAACGACTTGGTTTGCCTCTGAACTATCTTCTCTTCCCAATCTGCTCCTGCTGTTTACCCAGGATTTCTAGTGATTATTGTTATTTTTCATGTTATTTTAATCAGGGCTTTTTTTTGTAGCAGGAACTCCTTTGCATTTTAGGCCACACATCCCTGATGTAGCCAATCCTCCTGAAAATTACAGGGCTCTTAGTACAGGGCCTACTGTAAGCTCCAGGAGGATTGGCTACATCAGGGGTGTGTGGTCTAATATGCAAAGGAGTTCCTGCTACAAAAAAGTCCTGATTTTAATAAAATAAAGCTTTAGTCCATTGGCACCTTTAAGACCAACAAAGTTTTATTCAACGTTTTATTTCGTGTGCACACACACTTCTTCAGATTCAGATATAATAATATTGTATCTGAGGAAGTGTGTATGCACACAAAAGCTCATCCCTTCATTGGTCTTAAAGGCACCCACTGGACACAAGCTGTATTCTATTACTTCAGACCAACATGGCTACCCACCTGGATATTATTTTAACATGAGATTTATTTTTTTTTAAAAGTCTGTAAACAGGACTGAGTCTCTGCCCAAATGACCCAAGCATCAACGGGGGGCTGAACTGTCAGAGCTCAGTTTGCTTCCAGAAACAGGTGGAATGGAAGGAACTGAGGGCATGGGAGTGGCTGATGCGCATTTCCTTGACAACCCTTGCCGCCATCCAAAGGGTCTGAGGCAAACTCCTAAGGTGGTGGCAGCAGAACTTTTTTTGTAGCAGGAACTCCTTTGCATATTAGGCCACACACCCCTGATGTAGTCAATCCTTCTGGAGCTTACAGGGCTCTTACTACAGGGCCTTCTGTAAGCACCAGGAGGACTGGCTACATCAGGAGGGTGTGGCCTAATATGCAAAGGAATTCCTGCTACAAAAAAAAGCCCTGGGTGGCATCATTACTGGGGTCAGGCATTTGCCCAGCCAGTGCCCATGTGAGAGAGGGCAATGAGCATGGCTTATGCCCTCCCCGCCTGGAGGCAAAAAAATTAATGGATAGATGATAAAATATATAACATTTCTGAAGATTTATTGACATTCATTTATTTTATATATCTCTACTTCAGGATTAGGATTGCTAGCAGTATTGGAGGAAAATGTCCTGTCCCTTCAACAGAGGTCATTAAGACAGTTGAAACTGTTTATGGCTTGTAGGTAAATAACATAATATCACCTGGTAAATAATATCTCATTAAGCCTCTGTTAAAGGGATAAGGCATTTTTCTCTCTGGACGGTTGGCAACCCTTTTTAGTATTCAGTTTTGCTTTTTTATAGTAAAGATCTTGTTTCTCAGTTGTAAGTTTCAGTCTTTTGAGTTATTCTGATATTTTTGAGATTGTTGCTCATGGACTTCTGGAAATGGAGAACTCATTCCCAGTTACAGCCCTTCAAGCCTTCAAAATATAGCCTCTAGTGAATGTAAGAAGCCTTTAAGAAATTGTTTTTATATTGAAGAAATGGCCATCAATTAAAAAAAAACACAATTTAAAGTAGAAGCTTAGATACTTACATAGCCTTTTTATAGCAAGGTTTCTTTGAAGCCACTGGACTTTGCAAATCTGTGGATTTATTTCCCTCCCCCACTCTTAAAACTGTTGAGTTCCAGCAATTATATGGCCTCTTGAACTTTTAAGAGTAAATATAATATACAATCAATAAAACACAGCAAGCGATGCCCTCTTGTGGATACCTAGATTAACTGCAGAGACATCTTGAACTGGATAAATGTTTTGCTTTTAGCGTGGAATATTTTGCTAAATTGTTTGCTGTGTTTGTGGGGAAGTGCTTATGGTTACCTTGCAGAAAGCACAGCTCAAGGCTTTTAGTCTATGGAGGGATGTTTGGTCCCACTGATATTGCTGCAACTTTTACTGCCTGGTGTATTGCTATCAGAGTTAGGAATGAGGGCAGGGCTCTTAACCACTGAAGGTATCAGTAGTGAAAGCAGTAAATCAACAGGCCATCACACAGACTTATGACAGAAAAATCCCCCCAGGGTATCATGCAGCTGTAAGGCGCATGAACTGCTTTTAGCAAAGATATTTAAATACAATATAGTGGTCCTTGTGACTCTTGGAGGGCATTTTATTTATTTATTTGATTTAGAAATTCATATTCTGCTTTTCTCCTTGATGGGGACCTAAAGCAGCTTTTCCATTTTATCATAACAACAACAACAACCTTGTGAGGTAGGCTAAGCTAAGCAACAGTTACTCATCCAGGGTCCTCCAGCAAGCTCCAGCAGCAGGTGAGGATTCAATTCAGGCTGCCCCACATTGTAGTCTGACAAGCAAACCATGACACCATGTTGGAGGTGGTTCCTATTAAACCAGAGCTGTAATGGGAAGCCATTCTGAATCCTCCCATTGTTCTTTTAAAGGGAAGGGGATAGTTTAGTTTCAGCACATTCACTCTGCACTCCCAGAGAGTAGTGTGAGTAGATGAAGCTTAACCTGATATTAAAGTTGGCCTATTGCTTTCTGGTTAGGAAATAAATACATTTTGTTATTCAGAAACCAGTACTGAGGGGCTTCAGATGCATCAGTTAGCTAATTTCTCTACTTATTTACCATTCAGGACCTGTGCTGCTTGAGTCAATGATGCTTACTAAAATGCAAGTCCCATTGAATTCGAATGAGTTTACTCACAAAAAATGCATAGGATTGTGGATCTAAGTGACTTGTTCCTTGTGCTAGAACGGGTGTGAAGGTGGTATAGCTTGCTTGCTTTTTTCTTGATGTCCCCAAATACACAACTCCTAAACTCGCCTCTCCATCAGTTCATGGTCTGGTTTTTGAATGAGCTTCATTTTTTCAAGGCAGGCTTGGTTTTATGGGCATTCTGTTTGGGGTCTTTCTGGCCCCTCTGTCACTACTTCACTAAAGCCAAGTCTGACACATAAAAAATAACTGCCGAGTACCAAGTTTTGTTATTCCATTGCCAGAGCTTTCAGCCTCCTTGGCTTCTCCTTGTTTCCCCCCTTCAATAAGAATTCACCTTCTCTTCCCTGTTCTCACTTCACTCAAGGTTGAGCCCATGGGATCCTTTGTTCTGACAAAGGCTCCAAATGCAACTGTGAAGAAGAAAGAAAGGATCTTCATTTCCTTTGGGATGGATGAAAGAATATATTGAGTTGTGGGAGCAGCAGTAATTTGAATCACCTCTCTATTCAACAAGGAAGTTACCTTTTAACCAAAATGGTCTAGAGGGTCCAAAACTTAAAAGTGATGTAACTGACAATAAAATACCTAATTCTTGCCTACCTTCTAATAATTTTAAAGTAAGTTTTATATTCTACCATTCTGTTTTAAAATGGCTTTTAAAAAGTGTAGCTCTTCCTGTATGCTTGAGCTGAAAAAGTATCAACTGCTTCTTCCTGAAAGCCATATTCATTTTGCAAGTTCATGGTGCTGCAAAGCTGCTGTGAAATGTGCAATAAGATGCAACATAATGGTTCTCTTAATTTGAGAAAGGGATCTACAAAAAGTCAGCAATGCCAAGCAGATCTATTCAGACTGCTAGTTAAGTCTGTTCAGTATGACTTATTCCCAGGAAAATAGCGTTAGGATGACACCATTACTTTCATAATGCTCCTCCCACATGCATTTTTGGAGGGGAGCCCAGTCATAAAATGTTACAGATTAGGAACAGCGACTGCTGCTTTTAGACAGCAGATAGCCAAGCAAGTTTTTAGAGAATGATAGACATCTATTATTTTGTCCTTTTCATTGCTTGTATAACTTCAGTATTTATGGGATTTTTGCCTGTCAAGTACTTTCTATTTGTGGGGTAGAGCTTCTTCTGAAGGAAAAATGGCCTTCTATTGCTGTGTGTATGAAAAAAGGGCTTCCATACATCAAGAGAGGGTGAATTTATTCTTTTCCTCCATGACATTAGTTCAAACTCAAAAAAGTGCTATTTTCAATTGAGTCTACACACTGAACTGGAATGAAATCTAGCTAATGATTGAGTTCTGAATGATGAGGATTTTCTATATACCATCACCACCCCTGTGTGATGGTAGCTCCTTTTTAGTCCTGGATTCATTAATCTGATCCTGGTTCTCTTTCTGTAAAATGGGAATGACAGTGGACAGGGTTGTTGTTCAGCTGAGGTTGTAACCCATTTTGAGGCATGAGGGAATGATGCATCTTGAGCTTTTAACTTGGAGAATACAGTTAACTGCTGAGAAGTGAGTCAGGTAGGGAGCGCCTTGTTGGCAAAGGCAATGTCTGGTGTACAAAGAAAAAATAGATAAATACAACAAAGGGAGCAGCAAGAAAATAATTAGGTAGCATAGAGAGATCAGCATCTTCTCTCCTTTTAAGTGTCATTCCTTGTCTGTCTCCCAATTGCTAGTCAGGTCAATTTCCTCCTTCTTCTCAGAAGTTCCACACTTAGTTTCTCTCTCTTTCAGCTAGAGATGCAGTTAGAACTGTCTCTCTCTCTCCTCTTTACTATCAAGTATGTTAGTTGCTAAATAAACCTTTATGTACTCTTTAATCAGGTTTGCACTTACTGCATTAATTATCACACCCTTCCAAATAGAAAGTTTTGTATCAGGCATATTGAATCAACATGACTGATAACT
Source organism: Heteronotia binoei (assembly GCF_032191835.1). Lineage (NCBI taxonomy): Eukaryota > Metazoa > Chordata > Lepidosauria > Squamata > Gekkonidae > Heteronotia > Heteronotia binoei. Next base: position 43,150,018 of record NC_083228.1, on the reverse strand, counting down.
ATATATGAGGAACTGTGGCTCAGTGGTAGATCATCTGTTTGGCATACAGAAGGTCCCAGGATCAATCCTTAGGATCTCTGGTAGGGATAGGCATGGACCAAAAAAGATGGTTCAGTTTGGTTTGGGGTCTGTGGTGATCCACAGACCGAACCCTGAACTGAACAGGTCTTGCAAGTTAGAGATGTGGCAGAATGAGGGGGGATCTCCCAGGAAGGGGCTTCCCTTCCCCCTTTCTACTGGCCATGGATTGCCACAGCCAGGAGAAAGGGGTGTGTGTGTGTGCCTAGGAAGCTACATCTGGGAGAAAAAAGGGAGATCATCAAGGGAGGGGCTTCATTTAACCCTCTGGTTTTGCTCCAGCCCTTCAAAACAATGGTGAACAAAACCAAAGGTTTTGCTTCCCCCTGCTTTGAAGGGGGGAGGTGGAGCATAATCAGAGGGTTAAATATGGTGGTGAAGTACCTCTGAGAGGACATTTCACTTGCTCCTTTCTCCTGGCCCAGCTGTCTTGGGCTTCCTGGCACAGCCTGTTTAAAGGAATGTTATGAGGGAACCCAAGACAGCTGAAGCCACACAAAGAGACCAAACAGCCCCAAGTGCTGAACCAAATAGGTCGAAGTTTAGTAAATGTTCAGGGAGCATGTCTTCCATGAACATTGCTTCCTGAGCCCCAAGCCAACCCAAGATTAGCTTGAATTCTGGCTTATAAACAGTTCATGCCTATCTCTAATCTCTAGTTAGAGAATCTGGCAGGAGGTGATATGAATGACCTCTGCCTAAGATCCTACAGAGTTGGTGCTAATCTGAGCAGATAATGTTGATTTTGATGGACCAAGGGTTTGATTCAGTATAAGGCAGCTTCATTTGTGTGTGTGTGTTCACAGTATCTATGTGGATCTCTCTGCTTATAACTGATACTCTAAATGGTACTGATGCCTAGCAGGATTAGTGGAAGTTAAAGCCAGAGTAGTTAGTCTTAGAAGCACCCTCCGTCTCCTGTTTAGAACTACCATTGATTGGGGGAAAGTACCTCTTGCACTTAGTATTATAGTCCTTCGGGAAGTGCACATTCTCTTTAAAGGCTACGATCCAAGGCTGGTGCTAAAATGGATCACATAACCTGGTTCCCCTAGCGACAAATCAAGATGGGTAGCCATGGTAGTTTGTTTGCAGCAGTAGAAAGAATTAGCAGTTACTCATGAAAGCTCATACCCAGCCACAAATTTTATTAGTCTTTAAGGTGCTACTGGACTATGAGGCTGGTTTCACACTGTGAAATTGACATGATTGTATCCCGTTCAGAAAAAAATCCGCTAAAGTTTGAACCATTTCTGGGCAATAGACAGCTGCTGCTGAAATGGCAGGATCCCGACAGCGGTCAGTGGTTGCCCATTCACACTGCTAGTTCGGCTCAACCACGGACCCACTGCGGAAAGGGTTGTCTCCTTAAAAAAGGCCCCGTGCGTGCACACAATTGGAGAAGCGGAGAAGTGCGCCTCATAGAGGAAACCCCCCCCCCCAACCTTGTCAGAAATGGCTTGACACAATCCCACAGCTCTTCCGCTTATGAGTCGTCCCAGGGCATTCAGACAGCAGCTGATTATGCGACCTACATCCGATTCAGGGGATGCTACCGGGAAAATCCAGGTAGCTTTTAAATGCAGATAGGAGGCATCTGGAGATGGGGTGAGAATGGGTGCAGCTTGGAGGGCAGATGTGCTCGTATGATCGTACACTTTTAATTCAAATGGGAAGCAGGCCTAGGTCGGGGCAAATCTCCTGTGTGAAACCATCCTCACTTTTTAATACTGGTTCCCTTACTATGTGATGCTCCATTTGGGTTCTAACAGATCACATTTATAATATAGTGGGTCCAATCCACTGAAGAGGCAAGGTGGTAGTGATAACCAGCTCTTTATTAGATACAGCATGGTAGAAAACTTCACTAAAGAAAGGCTGAGGAACAGGGCCAAGGAGGTCAACTATATACATCCCTGGGTTCCCGTGCAAGCACATTATTGGATCATTCAAACCAGCAGGGGGCTCGTGGTTGGAGCAGGGATTCTGCTGCCCATTGTCCCCAAGTCCCCAAGCTCAGTCCTTCTGGCTCCAATGAGCCTGGCAGGAACACTCGTAACAGTCTACACTTTGGTCTGCATACATAACAACATTATTGCTTGTTTGGGTGAAAAAAGGCTAATAGTTTCTAGCCAACCTAGCTGGACTCATCCCATCAACCACCTCTGGTGACCCACCAGGGCCTTGATCATCTTTTTGCTTTCATTGCCCCAGATGGGATTGAAGAATGTTTTTATTGTTTTCTGGTATCTGGAAGACAGCTTAACAGGTCTCATGTTGTGTGGACATCATTTAAGACAAGTGTTCACCTAGGTCAAATCAGGACAAATGAGTATGTGTTCCAAATCTCTCTTGCTCTCTCTCTTCTAATGAGAGAAAGTGACATGACAAAAAAAAAAAAGCAACCCCAAAACAAACCTTTTAAAATGCATCTCAGAGTTCGTTTTGTAATCCAGATGAAGAAATAGTTTGTCCTCATTTTAATTAGACTGATGTGCTTTGCAGCAGGTCATTAGTACTTTAAAGAGGTTTCTTTCTCGCTGATAAACTATAGCAGGGGCTTTGGGAACAAATTGCCAATAAATAGAGAGCTTGCTTATAGGATCTATTGATTCTCACTTGCTGAACCACAGCGAGGTGCTTTGTTAGTCTTCCTGAATGTGCAAGCAAAGTAAAAAGAACCATAATTAATGAGCCTTCTTCCGAAAAGGATACTTGAGGTCGCACGTCTGCCAAGAGTGTGCTCCACTGGGAACTCCTAAACCAAGCTGCATTAACGGTGGTGCGTGAGAAGGTCTGAATGGATTGCATTGCAGTACAGAGCAGAAACCATGTGGAGCACTGAGTACTACCGCTCTATGGTATGCTTCTTAATATTGTACTTCTTACCTCTCACTGTTTTCCATGTTGATCTCACACTAATGTGATAACGGGAAGGTTTCTCCAGCTGATGAGAACTTCTGGTAAATTCAAAAGTAGATCTTTGTGTCATTTAGTTGATCCTAAGTAGAGGTACTACATGCATTTAGTTCTTGTTTGACCTGGAAAGGCAGTGTAGTCTAAAGGTTAGAGGGTCAGAATCTCATGAGACCAAGGCTCAAGTCACTAGATGATTCCAAAGAGTTACCATCCCACCACCCCATGTGCCTGAAAGGATTGTTGTGAAGGTAAAACAGGATCGCCTCATTGTGCTTTATCCTCTGATGGAAAGATTTCGTTGTTCAGTCGCACAGTCGAGTCTGACTCTTTGCGACCCCATGGACAAAGTCATGCCAGGCCCTCCTGTCTTCCACCATCCTCCAAAGTCTGCTCAAATTCATGCTTGTTACATCAGTAACACTGTCCAGCCATCTCATCTTTTGCCGTCCCCTTCTTCTTTTGCCTTCTGTCTTTCCCAGCATCAGGATCTTCTCCAGTGAGTGCTCCCTTCTCATTTGGTGGCCAAAGTATTTGAGCTTCAGCTTCTACATCTGACCTTCCAGGGAACAGTCTGGTTGATTTTCCTTAGGACTGATTTGATCTTCTTGCAGTCCAAGGGACTCTCAAGATTCTTCTCCAGCACCACAGCTCAAAAGATGGAAAGATACATTGATCCTTTTCTTAGTTATCAGTGGTCTGTCATCAAATCTTGAGATAACTTGGCAGTCCTTTAAAAAAAATAGCTGCGTGAAATGGCAGATAATGCTAATAAATGAGAAAAGTGGGAACAGACACAAAGAGATAGAAAAACAGAGTTCTTTGTGAGATTACCTTAGCCAGTGGTTGTAGAAGTCCATGTTTGTACATGATACAACATTTTACATTAATCATTTTGAATTTTCACTTTCTTTTTCTCATGTAATTCTCCAAAAGCTTAATGCCAAGAGCATTCTGCTCCCAGAATCTTGCAAGAATCGCTAGTAGGATCAGATCGACTAGACTCCTGTCAACTACAGTGTCCCATGCCATCCTGACAAGTAAGAATTAGCAAGAATTAGCTTTGCGCCACAAGAGGGCTCCATAGTACAATAGCTGTAGGTCATAGTCAGAACAGGAAAAGAAGCTTATAGTGTGCACAGCTGTTCTCTGATTGACAAAGAGAAGGTCAGATCCTGCTCATCACTACTGTAGTAAGCAGAACCATTTTCTCTAGTGATCCAGGCAAGGGGAAAAGGATTGCTTTCAGAAGCAATGCTAAGAACTCTTATTTATTTATTTTGTGCTTTTGAATGGGACAAATGTACTGTAACTGTCATTTCTAATTCAAATAGCAGTCTCCAGAAATGTGGTTATAATCTATCAGGCATTCCTTTATGACCAGGCCCCTTCTTCTGACACACCACAAGTGTTAGGGCCAAACTAGACATTATTATAGCAGCCACAGGTCTTGCTTCCCATTTTAGGGACAAATTCAGTCATTTAAAATTCCATGAAGTGAAGTTGGGTGCAGCATGAACTGGAGATCTTGTTCCCTTCTGCACCTTTTCAAGTGCCAAAACACCCCCCCCCCGGGCTGTTTTCACACTTAGAAAGGTGTGTGGGGACAAAATTCCCTCTTCTTGCTTCACCATAGGCTCAGTTAGGATCAGATCCTTGCAGCTTTTTTAAATGGCTGAATTTGTATTTATAAAGCACAGGACTAGTGGCCACTGTAAGCTAGGTTGGCTGTTGCTCTAGGAGGAAAAAAAATGGCCATCATCAAACACAACTGTGTACTTCTTTCAAAATCAATAGATCTGGTTTGACTTACAGTTGTGAGATAACCAGAGGGTTGCCTGCTCAGAGCTGGGAAATACCTGGAGATTTTGGGGTTAGAGCCTGAAGACCAGGTTTGGGGAAGGAAAGGATTTCAATGGAGTATAATGCCATAGAGACCACTTTCCAAAGCAACCATTTTCTCCAGACAAACTGATCTGTTGCCTGGAGAGCAGCTGTAATTCCAGGAGATCTCCAGCCACCACCTGGAGGTTGACAACCCTAATTTTTACCCACAACGCAACCCAGCATCCAAGCTTTCCTCCTGAGATTGTGGGCTTGTGTGTGCTCTGATCCAGAGGCCTGCAAGACAGCTGTGCTGTACCCATAGAAACCTCTCCAATCCTATCTCCAATGGGTGATCAGCACTGCTGGCACTGAATCGGTCCAAACCACAGTTCACTTCATGCCCTGCTATTTAGCAGTGCATTTCAATAAAGGAGCAATATCATTTAGTTGGTGTTGACATGGATATCCTCTTCCATAGTCTGCTTTAAAATTTTAATTATTACCCACAACATTATTAAATCAAAAACTTTAACATATCAAGGCAAAAATTTACCAATATACATCAAAGAAAAATTTACATATCATTCATCCAAGAAATCACATTTTTCCAGATCCTCTCTAATGTGCAAACATCTTGAAGCCTTTGAAGAGGTGTAAATTTAAACAACCTTAAACAAACTTTAACTTTCTCTAATCATTCTTCTTTCTTCACAATAACTTTCTTCTTCCAGATCTTTGCAAAAACTAAATCTGGCAGCTGGTATCATGTATAAAACAGTTACTTGTTTGTCATGTGGTACACAGATTACATAAGTAAGGAGGAAAAGCCATGAGGCACATGGACCTGGCTGATCTATACTTGATGATAATATTTTAATTTCCATGTATCTAAATATTTTAGCATAAGGTGTTCCTTTTGCATCTTTGCTGGGAAGTAGGACTGCCCTTGGCTTCTGGTAGAAATGCTTCAAAACAACTTTGCCCTTAGAGCTATTGATATATTACCAAGCATATCAGACATGTATTCTTCTGTACATATATAAAGGGCTTTCTTTTTGGTAGTTGGAACTCCTTTGCATATTAAGCCACATCCCCCTGATGTATTCAATCCTCCTGGAGCTTACAGTAGGCCCTGTACTAAGAACCCTGTAAGCTCCTGGAGGATTGGATACATCAGGGGTGTGTGGCCTAATATGCAAAGGAGTTCCTGGTACAAAAAAAGCTCTGCATGTATAATATATACAAGTGGGGACCCATACAAATCATAAGTGAAACACCACCTACCTTCTATAGCAGCTCCCTACACTTCATGTGAGAGGGACGGTGGATCCTACTCCATCATTGGCCCCCGGCTCCGCTAGCTCAGTGGTGATATGGGACAGCAGGGACTTCTGCTCCTCCTTCCACCTGCCTCCAGCACCACTGCAACCTCAGTGGCTGAGGATGATAGGGGAGTAGGCTGAGCATCCAGCACCTCCTCCTCTGCTTGCCTCCAGTGCCACCACAACTGGGACAGGAGGAGTGGCTTTTGCTCCTCTTCAGCCATCTTCTTCCAGCCTCACATCCTCAGTGGCTGATGGGAACAAGGCAGAGACTTCCACTCCTTCTTGCCTGGTTCCTCCTCCTCACATACTCACTGTCTGCATTACGAGAACAGTTGTCTGTGACTGCAGGATCCATTGTTCTCTGTTTTTTTCCCCCTTTGGTAACCCCCATTTTTAGTTTTAGGGCTTTTTCCAAACATGGATGTCTCTCCCAGGTTTGTAGAAATGTATTTTGTGTCTTGATGGCCCAATTCATGGATTTAAGTATCTGCAGATGGGACCATGTTGATGACCAGATATATTGATATGGAGCAGCCTTACACGGATTCAGTCCAATGGTCTGTGTAGCTCACTATTGTATTCTCTGACCAGCAGGGTCTCAGGCAAAGAAAGGTCCTTCCCAAACCAGCTACTTGAGATCCTTTAACTGAAAATGCCAGAGACCAAATTGGGGATCTTCTGCATGTGTATCTGTCTTTTCAATTATATATAGTCCATTAAAAAATAGGTGTTTGTGGTATTTCACTTAATGACATCAGTATTTTAGAACATGAAATGCTGCCAAGCCTGCATATAACTATTACTTTGAAAACACCTGAATTTAGCCTATGGTGTGTTCACACTACACTAAATAATGTGTTTTACATCTGGATTTTTTACTGTGTAAGAATAGCAAAAATCCAGATGTAAAACATTATTTAGTGAAGTGCGGATGCACCACTAGTGTCTAATCACATGGTACACTCATGACTTACTTTTGTATTATGCAAAACTTGGTTCCAAAGTGCATGTGGGTATTTCAGTGACAAAACAGAGACCAATTTCACACTCAGCTTACCCCACTGTCAAGTTCCTCTTCTCTGAGCATCTTTCGGATTTTCCACTATCTGCTCTGGCACTTAAGGAAACATCCCTGTGGGTTTTGTGCAGCAAAGAAACCACTAAAAACCAGTTTCCATTTGCCCCGCAAAAACTGTGATGTTTCCTGCAGCTCCGGAGCAGATAGTGGGAAATTTGAAGGACGCTGCACGGAGAAGAGGAACGTGACAGCGGGGTACGCTGAGTGTGAAATCGGTCAGAGAGTTTTGGGCACAGATCTGTATACACTCTCCTTGTGCATTAATGCAGATTTCAAAAACATACATGGTGTCCAGGTGTTAAATCTTTATTGGCCAAAGGAAACAAGGCCTTGGCTTAACATTCCACATGTCTGTTTGTGATGCAAGCTCATTTGAATACTGAGAATAAAATTTTGGTACACATATTCAAAACAATATTTCCAATTTCAAGTTGAAACCACAGGTTGACCAATTTTCACGATGGCCAGCCCAAGAAGCATATAAAACATATTGCAATTTGCCTTGAAATCAAAGACACTAGATGAAAGAAAGCAGAATCAAAGGCCGATTCCCCGCATCTGTTGGATTATCTGAAAACCAGATTTTGAAGCTGCAGAGAGAACCTGGGAAAGAGGTGGGACAAGTGACAGCTCTGAGGCAGCGTGTACAAAATTGGGCAGAAACACCACAGGAAAAAGGAGTGCAAAACCAGGGCAAGGCTAGTGGGGAATCAACCAAAGACAGCAGAATCAAAGTAGGTATGCTTATTCAGGATAATAGTAAATGTTTCAAGGCTGAAAACCAGCTTTATTTTATTTTATTGGATTTCTATCCCCCCCCCCTCCGCATTTTCAGGCGGAGCAATAAAAACATGAGAACGTAGTTAGAGGAGGCAGGGAACAGTGAAAGCTTACCATGCAGTCCTTTGCACTGTTAGTGTGTGTGTGTACACACACGTTCTGCCATACATACCAAAGTACTTCTTTGTTTTGCCATCAAGTCACAGCTGATTTATGGCAACCCCATAGAAGTTTCAAGGCAAGAGGCTTTCAGAGGTGTTTGCCATTGCCTGGCTTCGTGTAGCAACCCTGGACCTCCTTGGTGGTCCCTCATCCAAATATGAACCAGGACCAACCCTGCTTAGTTTCTGAGATATGGCAAGATTGGGCAAGCCTGGGCCATCCACATCAGGGCATTCCCAGGTCCTGCTGAGACATTGTCATATCTGTGGTTCAGTACAGCTGTTTGTTCCATCCTTCTGTGAAGCAAAAAACAAAAAGCTCACAAGAGGCGGCTGGGGAATCCTCAAAGCATGCAGGAAGCCAGTCAGATTCATTTTATTTTGAGGGGACGGACAGCCAAACAGCTCTGTGGAAGTCATGAGGAATCTGCAAAGAGACATAGACATGGCCTTTTATATAGATCCAAGAGGGCAGCCATGTTGGTTTGAAGCAATTGAACAAAGCAGGTGTCAAGTTACACCTTTAAGACCAACGAGGGGATCAGGTATTGTGGGTCCCCTCATCTGATGAAGTGTGCTTAGAGAGCACACAAAAGCTTACATTCTGAATAGAACTTGGTTGATCTTAAAGGTACAGCTTGACTCCTGCGTTGTTCAATGACCCTTATATGACAAAGTTATCACAGAAGGGCTGTCAACCAGATCACTAGGCTAAGACCCAACAAGGAGTACCAGATTAAGCATATGTCTCACTTTTCACTTTCATATGGCAATTTATGGCATAGCTCTTTAAAGAAGTGGACCTACACAAGGTTTATTCCTGCTATCATTCATTTAATAACTCAGCAGATTTATCACTGAAATCTGAATCTCCTGTTTGAAATATCCCTCATAAATTTAATGGGAGTGGAAAGCACAGGGAGGCACAAAGCTGCATGTTCCCTGGGTCTGTTTCAAGCAAAAAGAAACCCCACAGAAGAAATGAAGGCTCTGTAGAATGCACCACCAGCATGAAGAATTTGTTCGCCTCTGTAATTAACTGGAATCACAAATTGTCTTAAGAATTTCTAATAAAGCCTCACAAAACAATTTAATTAATATAATTAATCCCAGCCAAATGTTAATCACACTGAACATAAAGCATTAGACTTTTTCTCTGCAGTGACATAAAACATGACTGCTATGTAATACCTAGCTGTAATGTAGAATTCATCAGGAAATCAGTTAAGAAAAATGAAAGCCAGGAACTGTTGTTCTCTGCTTTTGTGAAGTTCTCTAGAAGGGATATTTATATTGTCAACATTCAATGCATGTTCTTTCAAAATTGTATATATATAAAAAGTACACTTATTTTTCTCTTGTTCCTCTTTTTATGAGGGTACTAGTCAGAGTGTGTGGTCAGGGGCGTAGACTTTTCAATTTCCCGGAGGGGGCTGGGGCCCAGCCAGAGACATTTGATCCAGTGACATCATAGGGAGGAGCCTCCATTATCACTACCTATGAATTTATGGAGAGGCTCCCTCTCCATAAATTTAGGGAGCACCCCCCAACAATGCCCATGGACCGGGCCAAACCCAGAAAAAAGTGGGAGTTGGCCAGTGGTTATAGTGGTATCTCAGAGGTTTCTTGCTGTGTCCTGTTTTTGAAATTCACTTTTAGAATAGTCACTTTAAGATCTGCAAATATACATATCATGTGCATAGGACAAACTAATGGTCACAAATTTGACAGTGAAAGGCAATACAGAAAAGCTTTAGGGGAACATTTCCCTTCCCCCTGCTGTTTTCTGATGACCCTGAAGCACAATCTCCTTTACCTTCGCCCCCCCTCTCAACAGACACCCTGTGAGGTAGGTTGGGATAAGAGAGCTCTTACAGCAACTGCCCTTTCAAGGACAACTCCTACAAAAGTGATGATTGACCTAAGGTCATTGCAGCAGCTGCAAGTGGAGGAGTGGGGAATCAAACCTGATTCTCCAAGATAAGAGTCTGCGCACTTTACTGCATCAAACTGGCTGTTACCAACTATATGTTGGGTTCAGTATATGCTAGTTTATAGCTGCTGCTGATACTGGGGCTTGACACCTAAATCATTCAGTTTTCACTTAGAAATCAAACTTTCATTTCATTTCATGTATTCAACATATTCTGCCCTCACCACAAAAATGGGCTCAGGATGGCTCACATCATAAAACCAACAGCAGCAAAACAATAAATATCAATGATTAATAGCAAAAAAAAAGGCTCATGTCAGATAAAATAAGTGTGTGTGCAATCTAAATGAAACAGTGTACATGCACACAAAAGCTGATGCCCGGATTAAAACTTGGTTGGTTCTTAAAGGCGCCACTGGCCTCAAATTTTGTTCTTAAAGGCCTCTAATCTTCATGGCCACACTCAATCTCACTTTCCCCCAAAATGTAAATTGGAACCAAGCAAGTATTTTGAATCCAGCACCAAAGAGAGCCTGCAGCCCTACTGTTGGTGCATTAAAAGTTTAGGGAGAAGGAGTGTCACTATTATCTTGACAATTGCTGCCCTATCCAAGGCTGATTGGTTCATCATCTTTTCCACTTCATGAGTCTTTCAAGGCAAGAGACAAGCAGAAGTGGTTTGCCACTGTCTTCCTCTGCACAGCAGCCTCAGCTAATTTGGGATATGAGGGCTGTGACTTCTTTTTGTATTGAAGGACGTCTGTAGCTGAAGATTGACAGGAAACTCAATGAGCATTTCTAAGGAGCTAAGCTTGGGTTGCAAAGTCATTAAGTCATTCATAAAGTCATTCACTGACTTTGAAACTCAGAGGGAAAATCACACACAGCCTTTGAAGCCCCAAGTCCTGAGTTGATTGCCTGGCGGGGGCTTAGCCCCGGGTGTGAAAATCCCAGGGGGGCTAGAGCCCCCCAGCCCCTGCGGGTTTTATGCCTATGTGTGTGGTTGTCAACTTGCCAGGTCTGTGTTGGAAAATACCTGGAGACTTTGGGGGTGGATCCAGGAGAGGGCAGGGTTTAAAGAGGGAAGAGGCCTCAGGATGGTACAATGCCATAGAACAAAGCAGCCATTTCCTCCAGGGGAGCTGATCTCTGCCAGCTGGAGATCAGATGCAAATGCAGGAGATCTCCAGGCCCCACCTGGAGGCTGGCAGTCCTGTCAGAGTGTGGCGAGTCTGCTGAGAGTATTCAGCAGGATGAAGCTGGGAAGATAATCTCAGCCAGTCTAAACAGCTAATTCAAGTATAGTTTGAAGGAATAATAATTATTTGTTAACTTTTTAAATAACTCAAAACTATATCATCAATACAGGTTATGCAGCCCTTCCACCCTTTTTAAGGAAAGAGATTTGTGCCTTTAGTTTGCATATCTAGTACTGAGGCTTTTTTTGAGCAGGAATGCACAGAAAAACAGTTTCGGCTGGCTTGGCGTCAGGGGATGAGGCCTAATATACAAATGAATTCCTGCTGGGCCTTTTCTATTAAAAAGCCCTATGTGAAACAATGGTGACATCGAGTATGGTCTAATACTTTTTATGGTCTAATACTTTTTTTTTCTACAAAAAAAGCCCTGTCTAGTACATAAACTTGTTTCTTTGTTAATGAGTTCTTGCTGGGCCTTTTCTATTAAAAGCCCTACGCGAAACAATGGTGACATCAAGGAGTGTGGCCTAATCTGCAAATGAGTTCCTGCTGGTCTTTTTCTACAAAAAAAGCCCTGTCTAGTACATAAACTTGTTTCTTTGTTAATTTGTTGTTCAGTTGCACAGTTGAGTCCGACTCTTTGCGACCCCATGGACAAAGTCACGCCAGGCCCTCCTGTCTTCCACCAATCTCCGAAGTCTGCTCAAATTCATGTTACATCAGTAATGCTGTCCAACCATTTCATCTTTTGCCGTCCCCTCCTTCTTTTGCCTTCTGTCTTTCCCAGCATCAGGATCTTCTCCAGTGAGTGCTCCCTTCTCATTTGGTGGCCAAAGTATTTGATCTTCAGCTTCAACATCTGACCTTCCAGGGAACAGTCTGGGTTGATTTCCCTTAGGACTGACTGATTTGATCTTCTTGCAGTCCAAGGTTCCCTGTGCAAGCACCAGTTGTTTCCAACTCTGGGGTGACGTTGCTTTCACAACGTTTTCATGGCAGACTTTTTTTTTATGAGGTGGTTTGCCATTGCCTTCCCCGGTCATCTACACTTCCCCCCCCAGCAAGCTGGGTACTCATTTTACCGACCTCGGAATGATGGAAGGCTGAGTCAACCTCGAGCCGGCTACCTGAAAACCCAGCTTCCACTGGGGATCGAACTCAGGTCGTGAGCAAAGCTAAGGACTGCAGTACTGCAGCTTTAACACTCTGCGCCATGGGGCTCGTCTCTTTGTTAAAAGCAATGATTAATATGTAGGAATAAAACAGGAAGATTTCATTCTTACAAAATAGTCACTTGTCCAGAAATACAATGTTGGGATGAAGCTTCCTTACCATCATTTATAGTGAGAATACAGTCAGAGCGCAGATCTACTCCCCTGAATATTATTGCTAATTGGTGACACATTAAAACAGTTTTCATCCATCTCTCTCCAAGGGATGTGATGAACTGGCAAAGAAGCAATGGCCTTTGCACATCTGCATCATTCTTCTAAAATATCTTCTGATACGAGTGTTGAATCTCCCTCTCAAGTAATAGGAAACAGGTGTTCTGGGTGCCAGATTTCAGAGGGATCCACATTTCTCTGTGTCCCAGTCAACCCCACCCTCTGTCTGTCATTAAATGTTTCTAGTATGAAAATGTCCAAGGCTATCTCCAGATCTTGCTTCCTGAAACCTGGATTCCACTAAACAAAATAGTACTTAATGGGACTTGAAAAGAGTAAGAATAAGTAACTGCACTCAGTTGGAATTTAGATCATTTCTGATTGGACCTAAGAAGATTCAGGGCCAAAGCAAACACTTTGCATCTTGATGGGTTGCCCATGTTGTATCACAGGAAGATTTGGTATCACTTACTCCATGGGTGAACATCTTAATGTGACCAAGGTCCATTTTTTGTAAGGTCAGTTTTCTGAAAGTTACTGTTAAATAAATGGAGTGCTCTGTTTGACTTACACCACTGAGTAAGGCCAGGGTCCAAAAAATGTTTGGTATTGGTTCTTGTATATGGAGACAATACATACTTTAAACCCGTATTTTTGTAAATGGACATTTATTTTTATATTGGGTTTAGGTACTTATATGCTAAACCTGTTGTTTTTAATTATAGAACTGTTGTTTTTAATTATATGTTAGCACTTCTGGATATGTTATTAAATTATATACCAGTCTTTTGTACATTCATACTATGTACATAGTTATATTTTACTTTCTTTTTCTTTGTTCCAATAAAACTGGACAACAAGGAATAAAGTTAAGGTTATCTAAAACAGAAACAGCAGCAGATATTAATTAAAACAGCTCAGCACTATAAAGCAGGCAAGAAACTATGTTAAATCACCTTCCAGCCAGCTCCAGGTAAAAACCATACCTACAAGAATTGCAAGTTATTTTCACTCTAATCTCTCTAACTATGTTGCCAGAAACTGCTGTGTTAAATGTCCTTTCTGGACTATGCCACTTCAGTCTGCAGAGGAGCAATGATATATTTGAACATTCCCCACATGGGGGGGGGGGACTTCCTGTGGAAAACTTCCATCTTAAAAAGGAGTCTTCTTGCCAAAGAGTCAGGTTTTTTATTTCATAGAATCATAGAGTTGGAAGGGTCCTCCAGGGTCATCTAGTCTAACCCCCTAAACAATGTAGGAACTTCACCAATACCTCCCACACAAACATATATTGCCAGTGATCCCTGCTCCATGCCCAGAAGATGGCAAACATCTCCAGGATCCCTTGCCAAACTGGTCTGGAGGAAAATTGCTGACTGACCCCAAAGTGTCTTTCAGCATTTCCCTGGACTTGTAGAAAAGGGCCACGAGAACTAAGTGATGATGCAACCCTTCCTGACATCCTTCTCGTGATGTGCCTAATTCACAGAATCAGCATTGTGGTCAGATGGCCATCTAGCCTCTGTTTAAAAACCTCCAAGGAAGAAGAGCCCACCACCTCCCAAGGAAGCCCGTTCCACCAAGGAACCTCTCCAACTGTCAGGAAGTTCTTCCTAATGTTGAGCCGGAAACTCTTCTGATTTAATTTCAATCTGCTAGTTCTGGTCCAACCTTCTGGGGCAACAGAAAACAATTCTGCGCTGTCCTCTATATATCACAACCCTTCAAGTACTTGAAGGTGGTGATCATATCACCTCTCAGTCATTTCCTCTCCAAGCTAAATATACCCAACTCCTTCAACCTTTCCTCATAGGACTTGGTCACCAGACCCCTCACCATCTTCATTGCCCTCCTCTGGACACATTCCAGCTTGTCTGTATCCTTCTAAAATTATGGTGCCCAAAACTGAACACAATACTCTGGGTGGGGTCCAACCAGAGCAGAGTAAAGGGATACCATCACTTCACATGATCTGGACACTATACTTCTGTTGATACAGCCCAGAATTGCATTTGCCCAGGGCCAGCCTTAGACTATCTGGGGCCCTAGGCAAGGCTAACTTCTGGCACCCCCCCAACCCACATTTTACCAACTTGTCAACAAGAATAGTATGTGGAATGTTATCAAAAGCCTTACTGAAATCCAGTTAAACTATTCAAGGAGTAAAAAGAATATATAGTGAAGCCTACAGACATGTGATCCCTCCCATAACATGAGAAGGGAGAAAGCAGTGATTATCTCCAACCATCCTTTTGTAATCAAGGCCTATTGGCAGCATTATTCAACATGCACCACTGGCTAGCATCCTGATTGATTTGAAGATGGTCAGGATTTTCCTCATTATCTTGTTCCAGCTTTGTGTGTATATATGCATGCCAGGTCTTGCACAAATAATAATCCAATAAAATAAGGCAAGTGGAAAGTGTCCCTTTCACATGATTACCCTGACAAAATAACTCTATAATTAGGATCTTAAGATGCTACCCCAAACAAGAATTGTAAAAGACATAACACCATTAAAGAAAACCCTGGCATTTAAAAAGTGTGTTTGTCTGTACAATTGTAACAACATAGAAGTATATGAGTTACTCTCCTTCCAATATTTGTGTCCTACAATTGGTGTTTTAAGAGCCCCATGGCGCAGAGTGGTAAAACTGCAGTACTGCAGTTGGAGCCCTCTGCTCACGACCTGAGTTCGATCCCAGCAGAAGCTGGTTCAGGTAGCCGGCTGCAGGTTGAATCAGCCTTCCATCCTTCCAAGGTCGGTAAAATGAGTACCCAGCTTGCTGGGGGGAAAGTGAAGATGACTGGGGAAGGCAATGGCAAACCACCCCGTAAAAAGTCTGCTGTGAAAACGTTGCGAAAGCAACATCACCCCAGAATCGAAAACGACTGGTGCTTGCACAGGAGACTACCTTTGCCTTTTTACTATTGGTGTTGGTTCGAGTGGCAGCCAGTGAAGTAGTTCATTAGTTAAAACTGCAAGTCTTGGCAATCACTGGGAGGAGGTGAAGGAATGGTGGGGGGAACCTCAGTCAGTACTACATGACTGCTGATTGGCTAGCCATACTGGTACTAATTAATTAAGTATTGTATGGCATTGTCTGTAGTATAGCCAGGAGATCCTAAGATTATCTGTCAGCCAGAAGTTCTAGCTCTTTAAGCATTATGCACCACTAGGCAGGAGACATTTCAGAGGTGGTTTGCTATTTTCTGCCTCTGTGATCTCAGATATACTCATCGGTTAAAAGACTCATCTGGGCCTGATGTTTCACACCTATAAGTCAATGCTCAAAGTGGCTGTTGCTGAGCAATGAACATGCATGTGTGAACTTCAAGGAGTGGAGTGTGGTTGAGGCTTGTGGATACCTTTTTGCTAATGCATGTACTAGTCTTCTGTCTTGTGGCACATCAAGGATGTTGGAAGTGAAGGGCTTTGCACTGTCTCTTAGCTTCTTAGATCATCAAACCACTGTGCCTTACATGTCTCAACAAAATAGCATGGCAGAGATGAAGAATCAAAGTCTACTGGACATGGTAAGATGCATGTTGGATGATGCAAATCTTCCAGACAAGTTCTGGGGATAGTGCATCATGACAGCCAAATATCTAGCAAACAAGGTACTCACAAATTCTTTGTAATGATATGATATGAACTTTGGTATGGCCACAAGCCTAGCATGCAACATCTTAGAATGTTAAGAAGCAAGATGTCTGCATACATTCCCAAAAAGAAAAGGCCCAGGTTAGATGGCAAACCATAGAGGGCATTATAGTAGGTTACTTGGCAAAAGAAAGGTTGCAGAATTATAAATCTACACACCAACAATGTCAGCACCAGCAGAGTAGTTTACTTTGATGAAAGTGAAAGAGCCTATGCTGAAGTTAACAGCTAGATAATGCATCTTGATGTGAACTGCTTGAAAGAAGAGAAAACAGATCCTGACACAACCCTGATCAATAGAACAACATTCAGTACTTCACCACAGATGCTAACCAAGAGGGAGAAACCACAGGAAGTGAGACAAGGCTATCAACATACTCAAGCCAAAGGCATTCCAGCCAAGAGATTGCCCTGCATTGCAAGAATGGTGGAATTAACAGAACTTTCATCATGGAATGAAATATCCCAACTATCTCCAGAGGAAGCAGAGAAATGGAAACAAGCTGCACAACAGAAACTTGAAGCCAAACACAAGGACTCTTACAGAGCTGCCTCTGCAGAGACAAGCTGGAGGATGCAAATAGGTCTTCAAAATAAAATACAATGCAGAACATGGGAATCCATGCTACAAAGCCATACTAGCAGTCAAAGAATACTCACAGAAGTATGGAGAGGACTTTGATGAGACTTTTGTGCTGGTAGTCAACCATATAACAGTGAGAACTCTCCTAAGAGTTGCAGCAAACAAGGCAAAATACATTGAGCACCTAGATGTCAAAACTTCATTCTTACATGGAGAACTAGAGGAGGAAATTTATATGCAATGACCTTCTGGACTCAGAAACCAAGACAAAGAAGGACTTGTATGCAAACCTTAGAAAAGCAGACTGCTAGAGCTTGAAGCATGAAACTAAATGAGATGCTCATTCAAGCAAACTTCAAGAAATGTGAATCTAATCCTTGTCTATAAACTAAGTTCAAAGAAGGCAAATGGGCTTAATTCTAGCGTACATAAATATTCTGATTCTAGTATATGATAACCCAGATGGCAGCAAAGAAATGCTGCATCATCTGAATCAACAAGTGGAAATAAAACAACTAGGCAACATAATACACTGCCTAGGAATCCAAACACAGAGAGAAGACAGAAGTTTTCTCATCAATTAAGAGCAAAAAATCAAAGAACTGATGAAGTACCTGAATTGGAAGGTGCCTATCCAGGACCAACTCCAGTGGAAATAAGCTATGCAAAGCCACAAGAGGACACCGAGGCACTAGATGTGCACAACAGATACCAAGAAGCACTAGGTAAGCTCCTATACATCAGTATATTAATTGGGCTTGATACTAGTGCAACAGTAGGATTACTGGGTAGAAAGACTTCATCACTGACAAAGACTGGAAAGGAATTAAGAGACCTGTGAGATATCTAAAGGGAACTGTACACTATAAGCATTGCGGCCCCTTCCTGCCTGCGCCGATTACAACAGCATTAGGGTGGGGGCCGTCGTTGCCTCCCCGGACGGAGTCGAGGCAAACATCCCTCACTCCATCCAGGGAACTCAGGGGGCATGGTCTGGGGCTTTTTAAGCCCGGATGCGCCTCCTGTGGTGCAGATTGTCCGGGCTTTCGGCAGAGAAGGAGCGTTTTTTCGGCGCTCCTTGGGGCTTCTGCGTCATTGGCGCTGGGGCCTTCCCTGAGCTCGGCCGTTCTCTGGTCTCTCCTGCTCTCCGTCGCTGTTGCTCGGCTCGTCATGAGGCACTCCTGAGCTACCGGCTGTATTAATTTAGCGCGGTTCGGATATCAGGGGGTTGGCTGGGCCCACTAGGGGTAGTGCGTCGCCCTCCCCTCCCCCCCACCTTCCTCGGTCGGGTGGTGTGAAGCCCATCGGGGGGGGGGCCCGGCTCTGCTGCTTTCAGCGCTGAGTGGCTTGGGTTACTTGTCTCATCAGACCTTGGTGCCGGGCAGGGTCAGCCTTTGTTGGTGCGGGGTGGCCGGCAAGAAAAATCAGAAGCAGGCAACGACGTCCACCTCTGAATATCTCTGTGACTGTTGGGGAGTGCGGGCCTGATTCAGTAAAAGGCAACTTCATATTTTCCTCTTGCTTTCAGCCTTTCTTTCTTGCCCTTAGGGTTTTTCCCACACCTTCCCCCCCCCATTCGTTGGGAGTGGGGGTGCTTGGATTTATTAGTACCTGTCCAGGTGAGGGCTATGGCTCCTATAAAGGGAAAGGGTGGTCCTAAGGGGAAGCAGCCTCTCAAAAAGGGTGTGGGTAAGAAGCGCACACCAACTTCACGCCCTGGTGAAGAAGACAAGGTGCACACGAGGCTTGCCATAATAGAGTATTTGGGGGTGTTGGAGAAACAGTACGGTTTGGACCCTGCTTCATTGGGTTTAACCAAGGGATGCAAGGCGGCTAGGTCCTTTACTAGGGTGTTTAAACAGGAAGTTCTGGCTCGTCTCTCTTCCTTGTAGGATATGGCCAACAGGACCCCTGAGGATAATGATTCTGAGTCAGAAGGGGAGGGCATTGCCCCCGATGGGGCAGGCCCCTCTTTGCCAGGTGGGGTTCCAGCTCCAGTGGTGCTTGCGGTTAACGTCGAGGACTTGGACGGTAAACGTGGCAATCAAGGTAATAGTGGTTTGGTTCACCCGGGCATGTTGGGTCCTTCTTCCTCCACGGCTATGTTAGGTCCGGGGGGCAAGGTCGGATCTCCCAGTTTCCCTGGCGGTCCAGGAGCTTGGGCTCATACCTCCCAGGGTCAGGTTTTTCCATGGGCCTCTGCTCAGGGCTCTGCATTGGCTGCTACGCCTTCTACTTTGCAGGGGGCTGCAGCGCAGCTGGCAATGGGTGGGATCTTTACCGTGGGGTCAGCAGTTGTACAACACCTGGCCTGTTGGTTGGCCAGCTGCTCAATGGGATGGTTGGGGTTTGGCCTTGACGCCTTATGGCTCTTTGCCATTTCACTCCCGCCCTTTTGGTGACACTGCCATGCCACTTGGTGACCATCTGACGGTTGCCACCCATGAAAAAATTTTGCGTGGCGAGTATGTTGACATCTTTAGCCTTCTTTATAGGGAGCTTGAGAAGAAGGATAAGGATGAGTTGGATGAAAAGGACAAGGAAAAACTCAAGCGCAGGAAGGTGGACAGGAATTAAGCCAATTGGTTGCCTGGTGTTTTGATATATGCAGGTGTTATAGCGCGGGCTCAGCCTTCACGGGCCGCCCCGCTGTTTCAATATTGCGACATCATATACAAGGCCTACACGGATTACTCAGGCGCTGCGTGGTTGCAGTATGACGAGGAATTCCGCATGAGAACTGCACTAAATCCAGCAATGCCGTGGGACCAGATTAACCAGCAGCTTTGGAGAGCCAGTTTGGTGTAGGAGAGCCAGTTTGGTGTAGTGGTTAAGTGTGCGGACTCTTATCTGGGAGAACCGGGTTTGATTCCCCACTCCTCCACTTGCACCTGCTAGCATGGCCTTGGTTGTCCCTGAAAGGGCAGCTGCTGTGAGAGCCCTCTCCAGCCCCACCCACCTCACAGGGTGTCTGTTGTGGGGGAGGAAGGTAAAGGAGATTGTGAGCCGCTCTGAGACTCTTCGGAGTGGAGGGCGGGATATAAATCCAATATCTTCTTCTTCTTCTTCTCCGGCTAAGCCCAACAATGAGGACAGGTCTGACAGTGGCCATCTGGTGAGCAAACAGGCAACTGCGAGTGGTTCCCGCCCAGTGGCGGGGCAGCCGGTTCAACCCCGGTTGCTGTGTTGGGAGTACACGTCACAGGGGGTCTGTAACAGAAAAACGTGCAAGTACAAGCACGAGTGCCCGCTGTGTGGAGGGTCCCATGCTTTGTCGGCTTGCAGTAAATCCAAGCCCAAGTCGGGGGGGGGGGGGTAAGCGGCCTGCCGGGGGCGGTGGAACCCACCCGGCTAACAAAGGGACCCACCTCCATCAGACTGAGGGTACCTAACGAGCTTTTGGCTCATTATCCCAAGGTTGCTGATAAAGAGTATCTTGCGGATGGTTTTCGTTGTGGGTTTCATATTCCATTTCAAAGCCCTCGGGTTCCTTTTATGGCTAGGAATTTACGTTCTATTGTTGGAATGGAGCACGTGGTTCAGGACAAGATAGGCAAGGAATGTGCCGAGGGCCGAGTGTTGGGCCCTTTCAACAGGCCATCAGTACCTAATTTACGGGTATCCCCTTTGGGGGTGGTGCTGAAGAAGGTGCCGGGTGAGTTTCGGCTCATTCACCATTTGTCTTTTCCAAAAGGGGGGTCTGTGAACGATGCCATTCCTGACTATCTATGTTCTGTATGCTATACCTCCTTTGACCACGTGGTCAAAGTGGTCCGAAGCTGTGGTGTGGGTGCTGAAATGGCGAAATGCGACATTAAGTCTGCATTTCGTCTTCTTCCAGTACACCCTGATGACTTTGAGCTCCTGGGGTTTATGTTCGAGGTATTATATGTTCGAGTATTATATGGATAGGGCTTTACCCATGGGTTGCTCTATCTCCTGTTCTGCCTTCGAGCGTTTTAGCTCCTTTTTGGAGTGGGCCCTGCGTAAGCGGGCGGGTCCACCAATTCAGTTCATTATCTGGATGATTTTTTGTTTGTGGGCCCCGGAGGGTCTGGGCATTGTGCCCAGATGCTCCATTCCTTTTTGCAGCTGGCGGCGGAACTTGGGGTCCCCCTTGTGCATGAGAAGACCGAGGGTCCTGCACGGGTGTTGACATTTTTGGGGATAGAGTTGGACACCGTGAGGCAAGCTTCACAGCTCCCGTCAGAGAAGGTGCCAAGCGTAAGGTCTCCTTGGTTGAGCTCCAGCAGATTGTGAGGCACCTCAACTTTGCATGCAAGGCTGTGGCACCCAGCAGAGCCTTTCTCCGGTGGCTTTATGACGCCATGGTCGGGTTGCGCCTACCTCATCACAGGATCAGGATTAACAGAGGCATACGCCAAGATTTGGAAGTATGGGACCAGTTTTTATCCTCATTTAACGGTGTTTCTTTTTGGCGCGGGGATATGAGGATTGAGGCGGAGTTGCAGATTATGTCTGACGCCACCAGTTCCATTGGGTTCAGGGTTTACTTTCGCGGACACTGGTGCGCGGAAAGTTGGCCTAGCGAGTGGCTGGATAGCGGACTCTGCCACAATCTGACTTTTTTGGAGTTTTTCCCAATAGTTGTGGCAGTGTGGCTATGGGGACCTGAGTTGGCCAACCAAGTGGTGCATTTTTGGTGCGACAACTTGGCAGTGGTCCACGTCATTAATAGTTTGACTTCTAAATCCATTCATGTAATGGGCCTGGTTAGGGCTTTTACGTGTAGTTGTTTGCGTCTGAACATTTTGTTTCTTGCCAAGCATGTGCCAGGTGTGTGTAATGGAGTGGCAGACGCTCTGTCTCGCCGACAGATGGAGCTATTCAGACAGCTTGCACCGGAAGCCGACCAGCGGCTGGCGCGGATGCCTCCGGAAATGTGGCAGCTTGGCGAGTTGAGGCCGACCGGGCAATGCAGTTAGCCCTGGCACCCAGCACCAGAAAGGCCTATAATCGCTCTATCAAGCAGTTCCAAGTTTTTAGGGAACAGGTAGGGTTGAGTTTGAGATGGCCTATTCCTGTTTCGCATCTCATGCAGTTCTGCATTCATTTAAAAGGTAAGGAGCTTGTGGTCAAATCCATACGAGCAAAGCTGGCCACACTGGCATTCGACAGCAAGATAAAAGGTTTTGCTGATACCACGGGTGATTTTCGGCTTTGCAAGATGATTCCAGGCAACCCGTTTCTCCTTCCATCTTAAGGGGCCTACATAGGGTTTGGATGGCAGTCTGTAATTCTAAGTCCTTTTAGACATAAGTGGAGAATCCCAGTTACCCTCCTCTCACTCTATCTTCTTAAAGCTGATTCCCCCAACTAATTAGGAGATTGCCTATTTGGGTAACATATGAAGATGCTGACTGGGGAGGGGATATGAAAAGAAAGAAATCCACCACTGGACACATATTTTTCTAAGGAGAAGGAAGAATTCCTGCCCAGTACCTGCAGGGTCCTCAAACCTTTCCCATACCAGTTATTGTTTTTCAGGCATAGCGTCACCCATCTGAGGGTCAGTTTTACCCTACGCCTGGAGCACCCTGCTTCCCAGCAGTGTGTATGTCTTGGATCCTCCAAGCAAGAAGCAGGACATAGTTTCATAGTTTCATTATCTACCGCTGAATATGTATCAGTTGCCCAAGACTGTCAAAATATACGGTGGCTATGTCAACTACTAAAAGATCTAGGAACAGATGTGCCACAATGCATACAAATCCAATAAGATAACTACAGCTGCATTCAGCTTTCTCAAACAGAAGATGTGAATGTACATACCAAACATACTGACAAGGTATCACCTGGGGAGAAAGCTGCAGAGACAAGAAGTAGCCAAGCTGACTTATTGCCCTTCAGAAGAAATGACTGCAAATGGTTTCACCAAACCACTCCAGAGCCAGTTTGATGTAGTGGTTAAGTGTGTGGACTCTTTTCTGGGAGAACCGGGTTTGATTCCCCACTCCTCCACTTGCACCTGCTGGAATGGCCTTGGGTTAGCCATAGCTATCTCAGAGGTTGTCCTTGAATGGGCAGCTGCTGTGAGAGCCTCTCAGTCCTACCCATCTCACAGGGTGTCTGTTGTGGGGGGAGAAGATAAAGGAGATTGTAAGCTGCTCTGAGTCTCTGATTCAGAGAGAAGGGCAGGGTATAAATCTGCAATTCTTCTTCTTCTTCCATAGAGTTCAATTTGAAGCTCTACAAAATAAGGTGAATCTCGTGAGCTGAGCCATAAAAAGGAGGTGTTGGAAGTGAAGGACTTTGCTCTGTCCCTTAGCCTCAGGCTCCAGAGAAGGACTATAGAGAATCAGAGTGATGCATCTTTTCCCTTCTACTGCTCTGATGCTATCCCTTTGATGTGTAGATTGCCACTCTTAGGGAATCTTCTTTTCTTTTGGCTACCCCTTACCCTCTCTCTCCATCTTGCAACCATGAGAGCAGGACATGCTTTCCTGCATCTCTATACATCCTAATTTAGCTGGTTCATTCAGAAATCTGTCTCTATCCTGTTTAATGGAAGATTCAGGTGGGTAGCCATGTTGGTCTGAAGCAGCAGAACAATGTTTGAATCCAGTGGCACCTTTAAAATCAAAAAAGTTTTATTCAAAGTTTAATTCTGCACACAAAAGCTTATACCTTGAATGAGCCTTGCTGATCTTAAAGGTGCCACTGGACTCAAACTTTGTTCTGATGTTTAGAAGTTTCTGATAACAAAGGACTCTTATCAGATTGGTAAAGTGCAAAAGATTTTGTTTGAACTTTATTTCCACCAGAAGTAGTTTAATACAAGTTGTGCTGTGCAGATATGCCTCAAGCACTCTACTAATCCTCTTTCAAAGGCAGAGTTGACAAGCAACTGCTTTATGGAGCCATCCCCATATGCAAAACAATAACAATTACAAAATCAGTTCATCTAAGAATTTTCTGATCGACTATTTTAGGACATTAATGGTAATGTCTGAAGCATTTCTGCTTCAGTCAGAGCTTTGTAAGAAAGAGGTTGCAATTGGAGATACTTAGAACTCACCTGCAATTATTCTGTTTGTTACCAAAGAAACACCAGTAGTATAAAATACAAAGGGCAATGTATGAATTGTGATGCTCAGTCACTGTTTTGTCCTATGGTTGTGTATTCCTGCTAAGTTCTTGTCACAGCCAGACCTTCTGTATCTGGGGGAGTTTATATTCCTTTTTCCCTTGAATATAGCCTAACATGCAAGCATTTCATAAAACATGAAATAGCAGGATTCAGAGGAATATTTTTAGTCTTCCCAGGTTCTTCTTTTCTATCTGTATAAGGTCTTTGGAAAGGAGCAATACACTGAGAACATTTTGTTCAAGATTTCTCTTAACTTTCCAAACATTTTCTGCACATCAACATATGTTGCAAAGTTGATTGTATATATGAAAATGAATGCAGTGTCAATAACTAGGCATGCCATTTATATATCAAATTTAGGGCATGCTTCTGGCTTCCAGTGTCTGTTGCCTGATAGCGTGATGTTAGCTGTCTGTGTCAATATAGATAAGGGGGAAAATGACTTTTTAAAACAGAAAAATAATAATAAAAGCTCTAGCAGAGAAATTGCAAAAAAGTAAAGTCCTGGCAAACCAAACATGCCATCAAAGACAGACATCAAATCCTTAAGTCAGTGATCCGATGAAGGCCCT
Organism: Heteronotia binoei; assembly: GCF_032191835.1. Classification (NCBI taxonomy): domain Eukaryota; kingdom Metazoa; phylum Chordata; class Lepidosauria; order Squamata; family Gekkonidae; genus Heteronotia; species Heteronotia binoei. The sequence goes on along the minus strand of NC_083228.1, from coordinate 43,125,403 downwards.
GCAAAGATATGAATGCTACTTCAGAGCATGGAGCTCTGCACAATCAGAGTGCTGATCAGAAAATGAGGAGGCAATTAATAAATGGGGACAAGGTTAGCTTTGTGACAAAGCACCAAAAATGTTTGATACGCAGGAAATTTGTCATCTCTCATAAGTAATTCAATTACACCTAACTAATAGTTTCTCTAACACAAAATCACTAAACTGAGATGAGGGAACAGGCCTTATTCCTGGTTGAGAAATTGTGGGCCTCCTGTTGGATGGCGAGCATGTCCTTCATGCTTCTCTGAACTTGTAAAAGGCCAACTGACAAAAGAGGAACCTACCTTAGACCATTGGGGAAGTGGGAGGGAGGGTTCACTAGTGAAGTTATGTGGGGAAAGAAAAGCTAAAATACCTCTTGCTTCCACAACTTTGGTTAAAACTGGGGCTTTGTATTTCTGAGTCTGGAATACTAATAATGATGATCTCTGCCACATTTAATGTTTTGCAAACTCATCTCCATGCCCAGAACTCTGAGAGTGATCTTGGAATACAGAAAAAAATTATCAGTGAGGCAGCTGAAGGACACAATGTTGAAGTCATCCATTTTTACCTCTGCCCCTCTCATTGATAGGGAAATGAACATTCAGACTGACTAATGGTCAACATTTCTAGACTGGTTCAATGACTGTGCTTGGTCATGAAACTCATAGGAGAAGCATGACCAAACATGAATTCTGCAAAGATATCATATTGAGATTTTGGCACTACAAATTTTAGCATTGTATGCAGTTTATAACATTGTAGGGTTGCCAGCCTCCAGGTGGGGCCTGGAGATCGTCTGCTTTTACAACTGATCTCCAGCTAGCAGAGATCAGCTCTCCTGGAGAAAATGGCTGCTTTGAAGAGTGGACTCTATAGTATTGTACCATCCTCTCTTCCCCACACCCTGCCCTCTCCCAAATCCACCCTCAAAGTCTCCAGGTATTTTCCAACTCAGACCTGGCAACCCTACAACTTATATACAAATCTCTAAATAGTTTTGACCTTGAGCCTAGTCTCATATAAATGTCCCACGGTAAATCATCACAAAAGTTGTATGCCACTAAGTATACCCTGGTTTGTACTCATAGCCATGATTACTTATGCTTAGTGTGTACATACTACCTTTTTCTTCCATAATCTTGACTTTTTCTTCCATAATCTTGACTAGGACTTTAATGAAGTCCTAGTTTCTTGCAGTCTTCAGTCCAAACACCAGCTGTTTCGGAACTGTGCTAAATCCTCATTGAACAGCCCTATGCATCCTGATTCAGATTAGGTTCTTACCTTTCCTTGATTACAGTAACAGAATATTCTATTTTTTAAAAAGCTTAAATTTTGACAAGGCTGGCAGCAACTAATTAGCAGCTTCCAACTTTCTTGTGCCATTTCGCAAGCCATATGTAAAACTGACTAATGCTTTTTTTCCTCCTTAAATCTCATCTTGGAGCTGTTGGACTTTTTAGTGTCTTGCAATTAGCCCTGTACTCTCTCAAGGGACTAATTATTTTAAAGTGCAGTCCTAAGCAGAGTTATACCCTTCTAAATTTATTCACGTCAATTAGCTTAGGAGGGTGTAACTCTGTTTAGGATGGCACTGTTAACGTGCCATTTATTACAAGTTTGATTTTTGTCTGTTTCCCCAATTTTTGTAGCAGTCACCGAAAACTCATGCTGTGGCAGGCATGAAGCATCTTCCACTCTTCTTGAACTAACTAGAAATCTACAGTGCCCTACATTTCATGGAGTGACACCCAAGGCTCTGCCTGAATAGGCCGTTTCAGAAGCCATTATGATGGGGATACATTTTTGCCTCTCCTGTCCTTTTTTCCTTTAGCATTTAATCACAAAATGTTGGAAGTGATGTGTGTTTGTGGCCCTCTTTATGTAAAGAGCAGTGCAAATGAATCTTGAATTAGGCTGATGAAAGGAAGTGTTAATTGACAATATTGGGCCTTTTGAAATGAGCATTAATCGTGTGCTAAACAAACACACAGCACTTACTTATTTCTCAAGGAGCAGCATGATGTCTGTCCTCCAGGTTATGCTTCTGTTGCAAGGAAATTACATCCTCCTCAAAGGAAAATAAATACTTTTGTTTCTGACAAAATAAGCCTTCTCCAACTCCAACAAGTACAATAACTGTGAGTGTTATTGTGGTATGGAGAATGGTTGCAATAGTGTCTATTGGCTAGCTCCTGTGATGTTATTATCTTTCTTTTGGAGGCTGTGCATTCTTTCTGCTTTTCATTGCTGAAATACACATTTACCAGAATATAAAACCAGCAATAATAAACCTGCTTATCCCTTCCTTGCCATGGTGAAGAAAGCAGAACTCTTTCTCTTTGGCAGCAAGGTTACTGCCCCCCATTCCTTCTACTACTGTATACAAATGTCATACAGAGCTATTGGAGCTGGATGAAGCTTGAAGAAGTCAAACATTAGTGGGAAAGGTATTTTAATTCACTAAAACTTCCCAGCACAGAGATGGGAAGTCAGTACAGTAGTCAGAGATTATCAGTCAGTACTGTTCATTCAGATCCCTTTTGTCTGAACAGATCAGCTCTGCAAGTACCTACTGAATACCTGTTAGAAGGTAAGCAAGCAGTTACAGTACCCAGCAGTTTGGCAGAGTGAACCATACATTTATTTTCTCCACACAAGCCATTCCAGCTGTCCTCAGGTAGTAATTTCCCATGGACAAATCAATCCAAGAATGAAGGCTATGGCTATGGTCACCCGGAATTCCTATAATCACAGGAGCTGGAAAGGGTACAGTCACAATCCTGGGAATTGCTGCTGCTGCTGCTGTTGTCTGTAGCCCTCTGTGCTCATGAAAAGGCAGACACAGGAAGGCTCATGTGCAGAACAATAAAGGCCAGCTGTGGAACTGTGGCATTAGGAGCGCACCTAAGCTCATAACCTCACAACTTTTTTTTTAAGGAGGTAAAAAGCTGTTTCCAAAGGGAAGGGGTGGATTACAGAAGGGAAGTGGTGGAGAGGTGTCTCCTCCAAATTGCCTGCTCCAAATTGTCCATTGTCCATTCAACCTGATTCTGCTACCCTCTAGGGGAAGCTACACACACATTTTCAGAGGCCGGCTCTTGTCTGTCTGGAGACAGAGATTAATTCCACTGGGGTAGCCTGTTAGTCTGTTGTAGGAAACTTAAAACAAACTTAAAACTTAAGTGGCATCTTAAAGACTAACATTTATACCAGTATAAGCCTTCATGAGACAGAGATTACTTCCTCAGATGTACAGAGTGTCCATCCAAAGCAACTTAATACTAGAGTTTGAGCAACAGAAAGGGGGAAGATGGTTGAAAGTAGACATCTCCCCACTTCTCTTGTTTGGTCTGACTCTTTGTCAGGGCTAAGAGCCCTGTAAGCTCTTGGAGGATTGGCTACATCAGGGTGTGTGGCCTAATATACAAAGGAGTTCCTCCTACAGAAAGCTTTGTTTTTTGTTAGTCTTTAAAGTGCAACTCCTGCTTAATTCCAGAGCAAAAGAGTTATTCCTATGTAAATTTAAACTTGCTTTATCTTTCAGTTTTTCACTAGTTCTGAATTTTGCTTTTTTTTTTCCCATCACAAAGGCAGTGGTAGCAATTAAAGCTTTTAATTTGTGACCTCTGTTGTTCCCTTGCTGATAAGGTTAATTTGCAAGGAAGCATGAGGACTGAGGACCGGTATGGTGACACATAAAAAGTACCTTATCAGATCATTTGTTTAGAAGATTTGGCTTATTATTGGGGGTGGGAGGAGGACAAATGTCTATGTAAACATTACAAGAACATTTTCTTTTTATAAAGAACTGGTTCTTTTTAACCAGCTGAAATCTATAGTTTGCAGATATGTAACTGTAGCAGCAGTAGTTTATTGGTCATAATGCTGAGCAGATTTTGCATCCTCACACTCCTCCAGCAGAACCTGAGTTTTCCCAGGTGCAGCATTCTAGGAAACCTGAGGTTTAGGACTATAAAGTAGCTGTGCTGGTCTGGATCAGACTGGTGGTTCATCTAGTCCAGCATCCTGTTTCATGCAGTGGCCAACCATGCAAACTGAGCATCTGTGGCTTACAAGCTGGGTTCCAGCCTGCATATGAACTAGTCTTCACCAATGTTCCCTCTAAACTGTGGAGTCTTGTGAGCAAAAATTCTGCTTCATAAGCTACTGGCATTAAAGTTGTGAGCAAGCAATTTGGCTACTGCATAAATTAGTTTGCTTTGGGGCCATCCTTCTTGAGCTAAGACAAAAATGTGTGAGCCAGAGGCTAAAAAACTGTAAGCTAGTTCACATTAACTCAGCTCAGAGGGAACACTGGTCCTCACCCCTACCCTTTTACAACTCTGTCAGCCACCATTTAAGGTCTTTGTAGCCATTGCTTTGGACAGATCCTTCTGTTAGCCAAGAGTGTATTTTTCCAGCAAAATCTCAGTCATTCTCCATAGTGGATCCAGATCAATAGAATTGCCTACCTTGAAGAGGAAGTACTTTTGTTACCCAAAGAGTGATTAGCATGTGGAATTCATTGCCACAGAGGAAATGGCAGCACCTACAAGTACAGACAGCTTCAAGAGGGGATTAGATAAACACATGGAACAGAGAGCCATTAGTGTCTATTAGCTCTAAAGTATAGATGGAATACTATGTCTGTGGCAGTAATGCTCTGTATTCTTGCTTCTTGAGGGGCAACAGTGGGAGGGTTTCTGGAGTCTGGCCCCATTGGTGGACCTCCTTATGGCATCTGGTTTTTGGCCACTGTGTGACACAGAGTTTTGGACTGGATGGGCCATTGGCTTGATCCAACATGACTTCTCTTATGTTCTTATGTTCTAGGTCTACAAACCACTGTATCGTATGATCTTTAAGGAAAAGTGCAAGGTAATTTTAAAAAAGGAAGCTATTTGAAGGTTGAGAGAGATCTATTATGAAGGTAATGTTTCCAATTCTGAATGGCAAAACAAATACCTGTTTCATGAATATTGGTATTGCTATATTAACTTCTCTTTTAGTATTCTATAATATTGTATGTTCACTACTGTGTTACTTAAGCTGCTTTTACTGTGTGCAGTGAAGGGGAATAGATTTTAAAAATAAGTAAACATGTGCCATGCAGACAGAAACATTTCTGGACCATGGCACCTATCAAGGCCTGTAGATCTGTGAGCAAGAACAGACCACCAACCTACATGCTTTAACCAACACAATGTATGGTTAAGATTTTGCCTCATATCTTTCCAAGTCTTAAAAAGAGGAAGGAGGATGTTCTGTCACACCTCCGAACTCCAAAGAAAATTTATGCAAATAATCCTCTTTGAAATAAGAAATTCTGAGGAGCAGGTGATACTTGCTTTCTTTACAGTGATTTACTTTTTTCCAACAAATATTATTTATGTGGATTTAAGTTTTGATACTGAGTTTTAATGCTGGATTTAAATTGTGAATTTTTAACAGTTTTCTCATTTTATTTTATAAGCCACCTTGAGGAGGTTTTTTTCTGGAGAGGCAGCATAGACATTTTCTAAATACATCCATACAGTGGGGTTTCACAGTATTAAATGACCTTGTTTTGTTTACCTGCAACAGAAATTTTGCTCCTTTCCCTACCTCATCATGGGCTAGAGCATCCCTAACACTTTAATGTAGTGTTCAGTATCTAGATTAGATGATGATAGGATATTTTTGTACTAATGATACCTGAATGCCTCTAAGATTCGCAGCTTCTTAAATTTCAGAAGTGCGATATTTTTCCAGCTGTATCAAAATCAGAATATTTGAATATCCATATAATTATTTGAAGGTTTGTAAATATTGTGGAAACCTGGCTACTGGATATTTTCTTTTTTACAGTTATACGTAGGTGTTTTTATAAAGTATTTATGTTCTTATACCTTCAAAGAACATACTTTTTCAGTCTATGGTGAGGAGTATGTTATATGCCATCAAAGGTTAATGGATTTTCTGCTTAATCTCATCACCTTTCTCAAATTTTTCCCACAGGATTTAATTTTAGCCGCTTTAAATGAAATTAATGACATTCTTGCATTACGGCTGCTATAATTTTTAAAAGACCTCATGTGACACGTATTAGCTCTTAATTAAGTACTGTGGTCAGCAGGTTTTTATGCTAATGAGAGGTTTTCATGATTCTCAACCAAAAGTGATGGCATTAGAACTTGGCCTCTGTTCCATTGTCACAATACATCTGAAAATCTATTCCTAAAGAAGGGGGGTGGGTGGGTGGGATGTTTGGGCATTATTCTTCACCAGGCACTAACTGGAATCAGTGAAGGACACAGTGGTGGCCTTTTCCCCTTACCTTACCATCAAGCTATTTCAGTGTAGATTTGAGTCCAGTTTGGAAAGTGAACCAGATTCACACTGACGCATGTCTAAGATACACACATTTCCTGATTACATACAGTTACAATCTGTTTGATTTAATTTATCTTGACTTTATATATCACCAGGCAGACAACAAATAAGACTTGAGAATTTACTTGAGAATACATGTGATCGGATTCAGTGGGAGTCTTGTAAGTTGGTAGAGACCCTGTGCCTTTAAAGCGGTATATGATAAACACAAATTCAACAATGACAAGTTTCTTATTGCATTTCGGTGTCATGAATGCAATACCTGTTGAATATATGTCTGTCATGTAGCTGGAGCATCTGTTAAAAGAAAAAGGTGTGTGTGTGGCAATAAGTAACAACCTGAGTAAATACTGAATAGTAAAATCTAGAGTAGACACTGAGTAGCAACCACTAGAACAAACTGTGACAGATTTTGCACTAGGGCTTGTTCCGGGTAGAAAGCCCTTTTGCCCTCGGGGTTTCTCTCTGTTTTCACACAAGGCGACCTGGAGCTGCAAGTTGGTGCACCGCTTTTCCGCAGCAAGCAGAAACCACTTGTCAGAGGATCTTGATTGCTGCGGAATAGTGGCACGCCAACTCGCAGTTCCAGGGCAACTTGTGCGAAGATGGAGAGAAGCCCTGGGAGCAAAAGGGCTCTCCACCTAGAACAAGCCTAGTGTGAAATCGGTCTGTCTCATGTTTAAAATGGGTCAGTTCCACTTGGAAGTTTTAGTAGTTCCCCTGTTTGCAAAGACTCATTATCGTAGCTGGGGAACCCTGCAGTAAGGAGGAGCATCAGTGCTATTCAGGTTTTTTCAGAGACTTCTTAGTCTGTGCCACTGCATCCCAGCAATCCTCCAGGTCCAATTCAAGAAATATCTGGGGACTTCGGGGGTGGAGCCAGGAGACTTTGAGGGTGGAGCCAGGAGCAAAGTTGTGACAAGCATAATTGAACTCCAAAGGGCGTTCTGGCCATCACATCACCTTCTAAATGCCTTCCCTCCATTGGAAATAATGAAGGATAGGGATGCCTTCTTTTGGGGCTCATAGAATTGGATCCCCTAGTCCAATATTTTTGAAACTTGGAGGGTATTTTGAGGAGAGGCACCAGATGCTTTTTGTGTCTCTGTATCAAAAGACAGTCCACCCAAGAGTCCTAGATATTCACAGATCAATTATCCATTATACCCTATGGGAATCATCAGTCTCCATTGGGAATAATGGAGTGCCCAGCAGACATTTCCCTCCCCTCCCTGCTTTCTGATGACCCTCCAAGTGGGGGGAGAGCCTCCAAACCAGGGAATTACTTGCCCCCACCTGGGGATTAAGTAAAGAACAAAGCAAACCATGTAGCACTATATATGAGGTAATATTAACATATAGAACATACAGAAATTCACAACAATGTTGAAGGAAAAAATCCCGTTCACTGTAAATCAATTAGTACTCAGTTTCCAAATAAGCCTTCCTCTTAAGGTGCCATTACAATTAATAGTCCAAGCAGAAATGATTGGCAAACAAGCCTTCTTCGTAAAATAAGTTGTATGTCCAAAGAAGGAAAAAGTGGGACCGGTTTCAGTTTATCCAACCTTTATCAACCAAAGATTAATAATCTCAGCATCTCATGGCTTCCTGCCCAGCTCTTATACAAAGTAACATATTAATGGAAGCACCAGTCTTATCCTGTTTTGGAACTAACGTTCCCTCATTTTATTGCTAGTACTATGCTTCTCCAAACCTCAGTGTTGTAACCCACCTGGGGATTGGCAACCCTACCTCCCCTGGACCCTTTCCTTTAGCTGTATGGTACATGTCATAAAAACCCACAGCATATTAAGTCTGCAGATGCATAAAAGAAACAAATAATCATTTCTTGTTCTCACAGTAAAAAACAAAATGCTGGACAATTGAGTGGCTTTTGGAATCCGAAGTATTCAGTCTTATTGCAGAGGAAGTTAAGACCATCATTCATCTTGCTGTCAAGTTAAATAAAAATATGTGATCCTCCTCTAAGCTATGCCACTCAGCAAGCAGGTCAGATTGCTAATAAGCTGTGAACACAAGCTAACCACAAACTTGGGGTTTTTTTTTAAAAAAAACAAAACACTGATCAATAAATGACAGCTCAGAAGTGGTGGGTTTTGCCTCTCCATCCACCTCCCCTGACCCAGAAATTTTGACCTCAAAGCCACCAGACAGCATCCAAAACTAAGCTGAGGAAAACAACAGTTTTTTGGGTTTTTTAAAAATACTATATCTATATGAGCTGGGGAAAGGCACTAGTACATTGCCAATCATGTACTCATAAAAATGAAATGGCCCAGTTGGCAGGGGAAAATGCAAGGAAATATTGCAGAAAAGGCACCTAAATGATCCAGGTTTGAATCCCTGCCTTATATTACTTACTGGAGGTGTAGGGGGCATGGCTTGATGTCACTGGCTTCTCCAAAACATGTCAGCCACAGTTTTGTTTTGTTTTTTAAGATCTCAGCTCTTTTCAGACATTCTTCAAGGGTAGCATATGTGTACAATTCAGCCATTTTCTCCAGGGGAACTGATTTTGGTGGTCTAGAGATCAATTGCAACATCCAGGGGCCTCACCTGGATGTTGGCAACCTGAATTATACTCTAAAGCAGCATACATCATCCCCCCTGTCCTCCATTTCATCCTCACTACAACCCTGAGACATAAACTAAATTGAGAGTGTGTTACTTGCCCAAGCTCACCCAGCAAGCTTCCATGGCAGAGCACAGAGAGTTATCCGAGTCTCCCAGATCCTAGACGGCAGTTCCTGAATTTTTCTGGCTATACTGGCAGGGGGAGACTATGGTAGTCCTCTTCTCTACTGCAGCATTTTCTGTATTTTCCTGGAAAGTGGACAGAGTGGCATTAGGCCTCTACAAACCGTGTTCTTCCTACCCCATTTCTGAAAAGAGCTGAAGTCTTCAGAGAATCTGTCCTTCATGCCTTGGAGAACCCAGTGGCATTAGGCCATTCCCCTTCCAATCCGGTAAATGATATAAGTAAGGCAGGCAGGGAAGACCCCATTTGTGACATCATGAAGGTCACAGCAGGGTCACTTAAGGACCTCTTGGTCTCAGGACATCACTAGCACTAACCAGACATTTTCCTTTAGATTTATTGTCTATCAGGCATCAGAGTGCAGTCTCAAATAAATACTCACTGTCTGTGAAAAAATCAGATAGTCTGGAATTTGTTGGTATCTCGAAATTGTAGAAAACATTTGGAATGACTGGGGAAGACCTGGTTCCTCAGAGGCAAAATCTTCCTCAGATAACTTTTTGCCTTCAGAAACTGATGTCAGTGAGATTACTAAAGTATAAAATAACGGCTGTGTTGAAAGAAAAAGAGTGGAATCTGGCCCTCTGAGTGCTCTCTTGATGATAACCATTTGAAGGTAGGAAAGGGGGTAATTTGTTCAAAATAAAATGTTCAAAACCATTTTGCTACAGTGAATTTCTGGAAAGTAATGACCACAAAAATAAATAAATAAACCCACAAAACAGACTGCCACAATCCAATATAGCCCTGTTTTGAACACCCAGGCAGTAGTTATTTCAACAATCTGTGGCTATTTTGTACCTTTCCAGTAACGGTTATGATCCTTGGTGCTGATGCCTCCTTTTATACCTGCCCAGGTGTTCATCGCATTTCTAAAGCTGTCAGGTCAGGTCAGCCCTCTCTCCATCAGAGCTAACAGAAAGGAGCCCCTGCTCTGTTCTGCTTGCAGCACTGAGAAGCACGAGGAAGGCATCTGTCCTGCTTACTTATTCCAAATGAAAGGACAGTTCTTTCTTGCTAATTCTGGAAAGCAGGCAGGGATTCCTGCCTGAGCTTCCTCTCTAGATAGAGCCCAGGGCTGTTTCTACAATGCATCGTTCTGCTGCTGAAGAATCTTCAGAAGAAGCCCTGTTGCTTCCTTTCCTTTTGCTGGTGTGGATATAGTAGGAGCTGCAAAGAGAGAAGAGAAAGGAGACAAGATAGTTTTCCAGATACTCCCCTGCCTGGACTTTCCTACTGTGACTGCCAAATAACTTTCTTCTCAGAACTTTTATTTTGCCTGTTTTATTTCACACACAGGAGTGTGGAGGTGTTTTTTTCCCCCTATAGCTGTGAAATTCTGTTTGAAGGCAGAAAAACACAGCGTTGATGAGATGAGCTAAACCTTTTTTGATACAGGCGGCTTTTCTGTTGTGAGGTTCAGAAATGGATGGACTGATGGCGAGAGAATCTGAAAACGAGTCCTCAATTCTGGGTCCTTCAGCAAGTCCCTTCCCCCTGGACCCATTCCTGCACCCCATGGACTTCATCCAGCCATGGAATTTCCACCTTCTTTCTGCTTTGATGTTCTTGGTGACCACCCTGTCTCTCTCTGAAAATTTTACTGTCATCCTGGTGACTGCGAAATTCAAACAGTTGAGGCAGCCAGTCAACTATGTCATAGTGAACTTGTCTGTGGCTGATTTCCTGGTCTCTCTGATTGGAGGCACCATCAGTTTTTTAACCAATATGAAGGGTTATTTTTATATGGGCCGCTGGGCATGTGTACTGGAAGGATTTGCAGTGACTTTCTTTGGTAAGCTGAATGTTTTTTCTATACATATGCAACTCCTTGTTCAGTGTGAGTGTGTGAAGTGCTATCAAGTTGCAACCAGCCTATGGTGACACTGATGCCATAGAGTTTTCAAGGCAAGAGACAAGCAGAGGTGGCATACCATTGCCTGCTTCTGCCTAGCAACCCTGGACTTCCTTGGTGGTCTCCCATCCAAGCACTAATCAAGGCTGACCCTGCTTAGCTTCTGAGATATGATGAGATCAGCCTTGCCTGGGCCATCCAGCTCAGGGTGCTTGTTCATTAGTAACCCTGAAAATGGCCCCTGCCAATTGCATTCATGTTTTGTACGTTTAAAACTAAGGAGAAAAAGCACTTTTTGGAAGGAGCCATGGCTCAGCATCTGCTTGACATGCAGAAGGTCCCAGGCTCAATCTTTGGCATCTCCAGTTAAAGAACCAGGGCGTAGAGGATGTGAAAGACTGTTCTCAGCCTGAGACTCTGGAGAGCTGCCGCCACTCTGAGTAGGCAATAGTGACATAGATGAAACAAGGGTCTGATTCAGTATAAGGCAACTTCATGTGTTCATGACTTCTCGGTGTACATACTATAACTTGACCACACCACTGGTACACACCCACTGTCACTGACTTTGCCCTGTTAGTTATACACAGTGACACTGGTGAGTAGCATGCTGTATGTGGGGCAACAAATGAAAATGCATGCATCAGCCAGCAGCTGTGATGCAGGTTTGTTTATAGAGATTTATCTCCTTTAAAATACTGGAAGGGTAAACAATGTGTTACAGAATGCATGTTGCTTGGAAAGAACAAGGTATGTTTTGTAGTAAATCTTTTATGTCTTGTAGCCTTATTGTTGAAAACTGAAAAATAACGATGCTGTAACAGGGCTATTGACCAATGCAAGTGTCCCTAGTTCATTAACTGCAGCTCTTTATCCAGGTAATTGGTCAATTACTTTGCATCTAAGTTCACCCCAAAGCAGCTCCTTCTGCAGTCCACTTGATCTCAGTAATCTTCATTTTATCCAAGCACACTTGCGCCTAAATTTTCTAGCTACAAGAACTTATTCCTAAATGAAAAATAGTAGCAAATGGCTCTTCCTCTGTACTATTCATGCAGCTGGAGTGCTATTATGCGACTCCTGGCTATCTATGCTTTGTTCCTGTGCTATTTGTATGCTTGACATGTCTAACATTTTGCCTAGGAAGACTGGGGTTAACCTTTAGGTTGTCCCATGTGAATGATAATTCCTATTTTATTCTCTCGGCATATGAATTTGCCTTCTTTTATATCAGGCAATTGATTTAGCCAGCCAATATTTTCTCAGGCAGAGAAATCTTTCCACTACCTTGGATCCTACCTGGACTGAACCTAGGATTTGGGAGATCAATGAGCTGTAAGGGTAGACAGAAAACAATGAAGGGTCTGTTTATGTTCTGGATCTGCTTTACATTTGGGGAGGGACGGTGGCTCAGTGGTAGAGCATCTGCTTGGGAAGCAGAAGGTCCCAGGTTCAATCCCTGGCATCTCCAAAAAAGGGTCCAGGCAAATAGGTGTGAAAAACCTCAACTTGAGACCCTGGAGAGCCGCTGCCAGTCTGAGAAGACAATACTGACTCTGATGGACCGAGGGTCTGATTCAGTATAAGGCAGCTTCATATGTTCATATGTGAGATAATGGGGAGCTTGTCTCCGTATAACATCAGGGGTGATACACAAAAGTGTTTATTTGGGAATGAGTATGTGTGAAGGGGGGAGGGAAATCAACGTGGTATACCCCACTTTTGTTAGACCTTAAAAGCAGGGTCACTACTTGGATGGGAGATGACCAAGAAAGATTCTGCAGAGGAGGGCAATGACAAACCACCTCTACTTCTCATTGCCTTGAAAGATCTTTCCTGGGGTCACCATAAGTTGGTTCCCAGTTGATGGCACTTACATAAATACATGGGAAGGAAAGAAGTTTTGGCATAACTAAAACTCAATTCATTTGAAACCAAACTGTGGATTAGATAAACTGATAAAATCAGGAAGATCAGGATTTGAAAAATTAACTCTTGTATGAAAAGCGTATTTCAAACTTTTGTACTAAATTAAGTAAATGAATATATTTAGCAAATAATTACCTAATAATCCTCAACATCCACTGGAGTGACTTTGTGACCAACACTGAAGTCCTCAAGCGGGCGGAGGTTACAAGCATCGAGGCACTGCTGTTGAATGCGCAGCTGCGCTGGGCAGGGCATATTTCTAGGATGGAAAACCATCGCCTTCCCAAGATTGCTCTGTATGGCGAACTTTCCACCGGCCATCGAAATAGAGGGGCACCAAAGAAGAGGTACAAGGACTCCTTGAAGAAATCCCTTGGCACCTGTTGCATCAACCATCACCAGTGGTCTGACCTAGCCTCAGATCGCAAAGCATGGAGACACACCATCCACCAGGCTGTCTCTTCCTTTGAGAACGCACGCATAGCTGGTCTTGAGGACAAAAGGAGATTGAGGAAGAATCGCACTGCTACAGCACCAACCCCAAATCAGACTTTTCCCTGCAGCCACTGTGGCCGGATCTGCTTGTCCCGCATTGGTCTTGTCAGCCACCAGCAAGCCTGCAGCAGACGTAGACTACTGCACCCTTCTTAAATCTTCGTTCGCGAAGTCAAGCCGAGAGAGAGACCTAATAATAGCATCATTACAGAACCACTATTAGGCATTTGTTACAAATAGTAAAACAGCCTAAAATACTACATAGCCAGTTAGCACAAATAAAAACATCAGATAGCACACTGATAAATGTTCATAAACTTAAAAGTAAAATAGAGATAAAATCATTCACGATAATTTATCACCAACCCATGGATCCTCATAGTAACTAGGAAATACCTAGCAACTTGATTGATAATGTGTTCCAGTCAGATAAAAGGTATAAAACCAACAACTCATCTGGGAACTCTGACATTTGTGTAACATGGGAATAATTAAGGGATTTCTCAACTCAGTATAAAAGCTACAGTATCATAAGACATGAAGTAAAAATAGAGGGACCATGGCTCTATGCAGACACTATCTCTCCTGATGAGAAATTCTCAAAAATCAACAATAAAGGCTTACTGAAGGCATAATGTTAAACCAAGTGAGCATAAAAGCTCTGCAGACTTTATTTAAGATGGAATACTCAGCTTGCTGGGGGGAAAGTGTAGATGACTGGGGAAGGCAATGGCAAACCACCCTGTAAAAAGTCTGCCATGAAAATGTCGTGATGCGACATCATCCCAGAGTTGGAAACGACTAGTGCTTGCACAGGGGACTACCTTTACCTTTTATTTAAATAGTAAGCAGGAGCCCCACAGACTGGCACTACATGTTTGTAAAAGAGTAAAATGTTCTACTTGCTAGAGAATGCAAAACTTGTCTCTTGATATCCCACAGTCTCTGACCCAGCAATCTAAAGCCTGTTGTTTCTTTAACATAAGGAGCGAGTTGAGTGGAACCCCAACTGAATTAATTTTCTGCAGAAATGTGCACGACCACTTACTTAAGTAGGAATCTGATAACATGAACGAAAAAGAAATCTATCCCAGCAGACATACTGCAATTGGCCAAGTTAAGTTGAGTCAACCAGCTGTTATTATACTAAAAATTTACTCCCAGACATCTGAACTACTTGTTTTTTTCATGGCATTACCCCCTGACTCTCCCACTAAGACAACAACATAAATTAGCATTTCAATGGGCCACAAAAGCAGACAATAAGCACTCGAGGCCCAATTGTTTTATGGAAAATATCACTGCATCACTGGCATAAAGAAGCAGTGGAATACGATAGAGACCGACTTTTGGAATGTGGCCATCAAACAGCCACAGGATGGGTGTCAGATTATTAATAAATAAATTTAAAAGATAGGGAGCCAGAATAGATCACTGTTTAAACCCAGAATAGATCCCCCCCTTTGCAGAGATCTCACTGGCTAATTCATCCTGTAAACCTCAGCTAGTTTAAGAGTATAATTTACAAATAAGAAAAAGTAATCTCTTATCCATCAAGTGCTTATCAAGTTTATCCCACATGTGGGTCCTGGGGATAGAATGAAAAGCCCCCTTCAGGTAAAAATGGCAAAAACAATTTATTCTTACCTGAAGCACTATATTTCTCTGTCAAATGGTCGAGGAAATGCTATGATCTAGCGTAGAATTCACTGAACAGAAGCCAATCTATTCCAAGCCTAGAATTTCTGGGGCATTCATCCAACAAGAAAACTTATTCAATAAGTGCCTCACGTAAAGCTTACCCACAATTGACAAGAGGCTTATTGGTTGATAATCTCCAAATATTTTTAAAGGAACAATTATAACCCTAATCCAGATTTCAGGCACCCCCCACCCCCCAGATGTGATAGTGTCAGGCCTTATATTTTTCATAGTAAAGGTATTTTTTCACTCTTTGCCTGCAGAATTGCTCTGAGTGAAATCCACCCACCATGGGTACAAATAATTAAGGACTGCACTTAAGTGCCAGGTTATATACTTTTTTAAAGCATCAAGGATCTGAAAATCTAATTAGAGATAGGTGGCATGTTGGGTTGAGATACTAAGGCTGTTGCTATGACCTGACCATGTTGTTCTTTTGGCTGGTGCAAGTTCCAGTTACATTGGGTTAGCCATTTCCTTTATCACAATTGCATTGAACCCATTCATCAGGGAGCTCAGGATGAAGTACTTGTATCCTCGTTTTATCCATATAACACTGTGGGGAAATTAGGGTGGAGAGATGAGTAGCCCATGATAACTCAAAGATCTTCACAACTGGATAAGGATTTGAACTTAGATCTTGCTGGTTAAGTTCGACACTCTATGTGCTACACTATATTCTTTCTCTAATATTGCTTGCATTCCTTACAGGGATTGTTGCTCTCTGGTCACTTGCTCTGCTTGCCTTTGAGCGCTACTTTGTGATTTGTCGCCCCTTGGGAAATATGCGCCTCCGAGGGAAGCATGCAGCTCTGGGCATAGCCTTTGTGTGGGTATTCTCCTTTATCTGGACTATCCCCCCTACAATGGGGTGGAGCAGCTATACAACTAGCAAGATCGGAACAACTTGTGAACCCAACTGGTAAGGCAATTCTGGATCATGATCTTTCTTTGGATCAGTTTTAATCAAAGCTTAACATTCTATGTTATTTTTTTTTAAAATAGGTATTCTGGAGACTACAATGACCACACTTTCATTATTACATTCTTCACCACCTGTTTCATGTTACCATTGCTGGTGATTTTGGTCTCCTATGGAAAATTAATGCGGAAGCTTAAGAAGGTAGGTGCCAACCATCGGAAGAATCATGAAATCACAGTGACTCTTCATGCTAAAAAGCCTTTGGCTAAAGAGATATGTTTTAGACATATCATTATGCCAGACTTAGCTCTTGTGATTAGCTAAACAAACCTGCATTTTCTGTTCTTCAGTTCTACAGTTCTGATGATGGGTCACATACAGTGTTCCCTCTAAGCTGAGTTAATGTTAGCTAGCTCACAATTTTTTAGCCTCTGGCTCACACATTTTTGTCTTACTCATAACAATGGCCCCAGAGCAAACTAATGTATGCAGTAGTTCACAACTTTAATGCTAGTAGCTCACAACTTTAATGCTAGTATCTCACAAAGTAGAATTTCTGTTCACAAGACTCCACAGCTTAGAGGGAACATTGGTCACATAGTACATCACTTCTCTTTAAACAAGCACTTTCTGTTGTGAAATGTTTCATCCCCTCCAGAACGTTGACACACATATATACACACGTATATACACTCTCTCTCTCTCGGCTTGGCTTCGCGAACGAAGATTTAAGAAGGGTGCAATAGTCCACGTTTGCTGCAGGCTCGCTGGTGGCTGACAAGACCAATGTGGGACAGGCAGGTCCGGCCACAGCGGCTGCAGGGAAAAGTCTGATTTAGGGTTGGTCACATACACATATACACACATACACACTGTGGCTAATAGCCACTGATGGACCCCTGCTCCATATTTTTATCTAACCCCCTCTTGAAGGTGGCTATGCTTGTGGCCGCCGCCACCTCCTGTGGCAGTGAATTCCACATGTTAATCACCCTTTGGATGAAGAAGTACTTCCTTTAATCTGTTTTAACCTGTCTGCTCAGCAATTTCATCGAATGCCCACGAGGTCTTGTATTGTGAGAAAGGGAGAAAAGTACTTCTTTCTCTACTTTCTCCATCCCATGCATTATCTCGTAAACCTCTATCATGTCACCCCGCAGTCGACGTTTCTCCAAGCTAAAGAGCCCCAAGCGTTTCAACCTTTCTTCATAGGGAAAGTGTTCCAGCCCTTTAATCATTCTAGTTACCTTTTCTGGACTTTCTCCAATGCTATAATATCCTTTTTGAGGTGCGGCGACCAGAACTGCACACAGTACTCCAAATGAGACCGCACCATCAATTTATACAGGTAGGTGGGGCTGAGAGAGCTCCTACAGCAGCTGCCCTTTCAAGGACAACTCCTATGAGAGCTATGGCTGACCCAAGGCCATTCCAGCAGCTGCAAGTGGAGGAGTGTGGAATCAAACCCAAATAAGAGTCAATGCACTTAACCACTACACCTAACTGGCTCTCCAACACCAAGATGGGGATCAACTTCAGGGCAGTTGAGGGAGGCTTCCTCAAGGTCAGTGTAGAGGTAGCAGGTGACAAGAAATCTACAAAGCAAACAGAAATGTGGAGAATATAGTTTTGTGGCTCACATGGTAAGGGACAAAAAGTTTTGCTTTTGGATGACTACCATGATTACAAAGACAGTGAAGTTTACGATCGACAGCTCCTAAAGAACATGATATGGAGATGGAAATGAAGCTGCATCCAGGAAACCAAGCCTTCTGATTGTCAATATTCAGTCACAATCTTGAATTAGCAGTCATTGCCCTTTGTTTGAATCTATTGTTGTTGGTTTATAGTATTATTTGTATACCTGAAGACTGCTTCGTGGGTATGACAGAAGAGTGGCATATAAGTATGTTTAGTAAATAAAAGTCTGCTAGCCTATGAATGCTGGGTATCAGATTGCACATTCCAAGTCTATGCACACACAGTATGAATATGCACAGTCTCTATCTGCACAGAATCAACGGAAGAATGGAGGATTGGAATAGAGCCAGAAGATAAGACCCTCATTTCCTTTTCTCTTTGCATTGCGTCTACATACTTATATAACATTTCAGTAGGGCTTGGCTTCAGGTGAAGAGGACAGCAACGTTCCTATCCAAGACCGTTTCAAAGAAAATGTCTTTGAAATGTCCCAGCAAACATTTTATTCATAATCAATGACTGAGTGTAATATAATTCTGAAAATCCAGAAAGCTCTGTACGAAGGTGAGTTTCTCTAGTTGCTCTGATAGAAGAGAGAGGTGGTGTGACTCATCTCATAGTAGACTCAGTGCAGAAATAGCAATTTCCCGTTTTCTGGTCAATACCACTGAATGACATGTAAATACTTACATTCCATGGCACTCTGATGCAGCAAGAAGCCTTTGGCACTGAGTGAGTGAGTCTGTCTGTCTCTTTCTCTCTCTCACATACAGCTATCGCCTTAAGCAGAAATTAGAATAAGGGGGAAAAAAAGACTACTTAGTATTATTTCCCTGGTATGGAGCACTGACTCAATAGCTAAAACTTCTACTAAAGTTGTAGTTGCTGATGGGTGAAGATCTCAGCAAAGTCATTGGTCTTCAAGGAGTGATTTTGCAGATGGATGCCGAGTAGACATCATCATTACATTGCTTGTGGTCTTGATCAGCAGTCATTTTGTAAAAAAAATAGGTGGTGGAGCTCATCCAGGGATTGTTATGCAGCTGCAATACTATTCAATGGGCAAGGAGGTGGAACTCTCAGAAAGGTTCAGGAGCTGTGCTCCTGTGAGCTCCCACTGACTGAGGTCTGGTCTTGAGATCTTTTTTCTCCCCTCCCTTCTCCAGGTTTCAGACACTCAAGGCAGATTAGGTTCCACAAGAAAGCCAGAAAGACAAGTCACTCGAATGGTTGTCATCATGATCCTTGCATTTCTAATCTGCTGGTCTCCGTATGCAGCTTTCTCCATTCTGGTCACTTCCTGTCCTTCTATTGAGCTGGATGCCCGTCTTGCTGCCATCCCAGCTTTCTTTTCCAAGACAGCTACGGTGTATAATCCAATTATCTATGTCTTTATGAACAATCAGGTAGTGTATAGCATCTTCTTTGGGTATTTAAATTGAATCACTTTTGTTTGGGGATTTCCCATTTTAATTACTTGTTTTTATCTAATAATGGCCCTGTAATTAATTTGCAATGTCTTCAGTTTCATTTGTCGTTTTAATAATAGATTCGGGGTGTAATCCCAAATCGTATTTACTCCCGAGCAGACTGATTAAAGTCAGTTTCAGAGCTTTTGACAAAATGGGCCAGAGACTGCAATCTACATTGGCAGAAACACACACACACACACACAAATGTTATTTAGGCACCATGTAGGAGGTTTAACAGCCGAAAGGGCTTAGCCAATGAGAAGGGTCAGCAGTCTGAAATTTCCATTTACAGGCCAAGGTACATACATTGGCCTCTATGAAGAGGCCACTGAATTGGTTCATTTGTGAAACCACCTTAACATGATGGCTGCATTCCAAAGCTCTGCTTACCATGTGTAACAACATCTCCTTTGCATGAAGAGCCTTTGTGTCTGTAGCAGGAAAATCTCATGGAAATGTTTTTCTGCTGCCTCCTCCTTCCTCCAAAGATGCAATAATAAGTACAGCTCTTTGGCGCAATGATTTTAACCAACAACGTTGCAATGGGCCTATAATGTGAAAAAGGAAGCACTTTCATAACGTTGCCCAATAAAAGCTCTGACCTGTAACCTACTACTCTGCTAAGCAATGTTTGAGCCCTTCCTCCAGTCTAAGGAGTCTTTCTCTAACTTAAATGGTTCTTCATCCAGCAGAACAGACAATCAAGCTACAGAAGAAGGCTCCTCCGGGAAGAAGGCTACAGGCTTTGTTGAGCAGAGTAGTAGAAAACAGGGGTTTGTGTTCTGGACCAAACAAGAAGTTATGACATATCCAAATCTCCATAGGAACTCACAGCCATATTGCAGCTACGAGTTCCCATGAGAACTCTATAAAGATCCGATTCAGATTGGGACACTGGCATGGGGTGAGGAGGGGCTTGTGCCTTCCCCCTGTGTATATTCTGGAATCAGTCTGCTTATTCCTGAACCAATTTGCTTTGTTGTGGGAGAGGGGGGCGAGGAGGACTCCACATGCACTGAATGCTTGGAAAGTCTTAAAGCTGTATGGCTAGCCTAAGCTTTGCAGTATGCAAATAATTTTCCAAGACATCTCAAGTTACAGCAGAAATACTGTACTTGAGAGACAAGATTCAAGAAACACCTAATGGATTATGAACACTACTTTGTTTTGAAAATGTAAAGTTCCCAGCCTGCTAAGGGAAGCAAATACACCCTTTGCTTTGGAACACTCTAACCTCCTGATGTATAGACAAGGGAAGTTCACACACAAACTCCATTTACTTCTTTGAAATGGGGAATATGATCTAGACATACTCAAAGACTCTCTTTTATTCATTCTCATGTTCTAGGGCTGAATAATAGGTTCTGTAGGACTGAAATTACTTTCTTCTAGTTGAACCCTTCATATTATGATATTTGGAAGGAAATTGTATCAAGTCAGTAGTCTTTTTTAGCCAGTCTTCAAAATAACCAGGATATTCTGTCTGGGTTGCAATGCATTTTAATGGAGTGGAGCTCAGTTTCAGTTTCCAGCAGTTGTCTGGCCAGTTAGAAGCTATTCCTTGCTGGTGTTGTGTGACCTTGCAAATAAAGGGTTGATGCTTTGAGCCAGCTTGTCTCTGCTGAATGGATATGAGAACTGGTGCCTAGTGAGTACTCTAACCTGGAAACCCACAACCAAAGGGCGATATTACACTAAAGAGTCATTGCCAATCTGAGTAGACCTGTGGGCAGGGGGAGAAGCTTGCAATGCTCAGTCATTTCATGTTTTCCTAAGCTCAGAGCATTTTATATTTTGGGTTTATATTTTTAGTTTCTGCTGTAATCCTCGTGCTTTTTCTTGATGTTTTATTTTAAGAACTAGGTTGCCAAATCCCACTATTCCCTCATTTTGAATAAAATATTGCAGGAATGTTAAGCATGTTTGTATTTTAAGTTAAAATGATATCTCTACTTGTCTGTATCCTTTATAAAGTTTATATCTCTGCTACCTGGCATTACAGTTTATGACATGTATGGCCTGGCCCCACAAGGTCCCCACCAAGGCCTGGCCCCACAAAGCCATATCTGGCCCTTGTAACAAATGAGTTCAACACCCATGCTAAGGTTTTCAAGGCAAGAGATGTTCAGAGGTGGTTTGCCATTGCCTGCCTCTGCGTAGCAATCCGGGACTTCCTTGGTGGTCTCCCATCCAAATGCCAACCAGAGCTAGCCCTGCTTGGTTTCTGAGAGCTGATGAGACTGGGCTAGCCTGCGCCATCTAGATGAGGGAAACAGTAGTTCCCCCTTTAATATTAAATTATGAATATATTTTTATATGTATAGATATTAGAGTTGCCACAAGTTGCCAAGGCAATAGTGTCAGATATGAGATATTGAACTATTGAAATATACGTTCTTTGGAATTGTATTAATTACATTTACTTTTCCCCTTGTAGTTCCGGAGATGTCTAATCCAGCTGTTCCGATGCAGCGATCAAGACGTTACCCTTTCCAAGGTGAATCCAGCTTCAGATAGGGAGACGCTGACCAACAACAAAAATTGTGGAGAGATGCCCACTTTAGCAGCACAAATTACCGTTTATGACCAGAGAAGTGAAGATGAACACAGCAGCTGCCGTTTTTTTGCACAGCTGGCCATTTCAGAAAACAAAGTCTGTCCAGTGTGAATACAACAAGGCTTCAAGTGATAGAACACCAAAACTTTAAACCATTACAGTGTTAGAATTCATTTGTGCAAAATGGTTGCCAGCAAAAACACCAAGGGCAAAGACAGATAATGTTCTGTCTTTACCCAATTACACCTTTTATCCTTGCTTGCTTAGTGGTTTTGCTCTAGAGTTTTTTAATGAGCATGTGCTGGCATTAATTTTACACAACCTAGCATTTTGAAGTTGCCTGCAGTATAGCACAACTTGAGAAGATACAATGTGTGAGTAGAAAGTCCAAAGTGTTATAACCGCTATTGATTATCACTTTTGGATTCCCTATTTGGCTGAAATTGAGCTAGGAAGAATGATCTGGAAGGCAAGTACTGATACTTTAAAACAAAAGAATGCTGGAAAGCATCTACCATGTTGCCCATTTATTTCAAGGTAGATGGCTTTAGTACAGTCCATGTTATAGCAAGTTATGTTATACCTCAGGAGGGTTCTTTTGACTTTCAGGCAGTTGTTCTACATTCTGTGCATGAGTTTGGGGCAAATAAATAAGTCCTGCTGAGGGTTTTTGATATCATCTGGCTTTGGCTTGCCTGTCCTGTCTTCTGTCATAGGAGAAAACCAAAGGAAGAATGAATTCCAGTTCGGTTGCTGACTTGGCAAAATGAGTCACTTAGAAACTCGCCTCATCTTCTTGTGTGAGGAGAGATAAGAAAAGAAGGCCCGTGTTCGTATCTCACTTGTGACCTGAAAGGACCAGACTTTCCATTCTTCAGTCATACTTTACTGGATGGGAAGGAAGAAGGGACTATTCAGAGATGGGACTGAACTGTTTGTGTTCTGCTTTGCCTCAGAATATTCTGCATCTATTAGAAATCTGAGTGTCTTCATTCAGGTTCCCTGTTATCCATTTTAATAAAGTGATTCTCTCTTCTGCATAAAAGGAACTATCTTTGATTCATGTATACAAAATGAATTAGGCAGGAGGAAAAACATAGAAACATAGAGCTGGAAGATACCTCAAGGGTCATGTAGTCTAACCACTAGAAAATGCAGGAAAGTTACAACTACCTCCCCTCATTCCCTCAGTGACCCCTGTTCTATGCCGAGAGAGAGGCAAAACCACCAGGATCTCTGGCCAATCTGGCCTGGAGGAAAATTCTGTCCTGATCCCAAAGTAGTAATCGGCTTTACCCTGGGCATGGAAGAAAAGGCCATGAGAACTGAGCACGGGCTCATTCCTTCCTGCCCTCCCCTCTCATCATGATATGCCTAAATTCACAGAATGAGCTATCTGTCAGATGGCCTTCTAGTCTCTGCTTAAAAACATCTACAGAAGGAAAGCCCACCACCTCCTGAGGAAGCTTGTGCCACTGAGGAACTCCTGTGTCAGGAAGTTCTTCCTGATATTTAGCTGAATTTCTTTTGATTTAATTCTAATCCATTTGTTCTTTTTGGGGGCAACTGGGTGTCATAGATGGCATATTATGGATGCCTTGTGCAACTTGATGGTTCTACATGGTGGCCATAATGTGTGAGAATCTTTCTCTCCATGGATCTTCCTTCCCATTGAGTACTTCCATTCCTCTTTCATGATAGTGATTTATTTTGGAGTAGAAACTCTTTCCACAATATAGGTAGCTCATTTGTTGAATGGCTCCTAATGTATTATGGCTGCTTTTATGGAGCTGCTTTCATGAATAGTATGTTTCCAGCAACTTCTGTGTGGAAGTTTATGTAAGAATAACAGAAGAGACACAATTAAGATTGGAGCCACACTGCTTTGAATACAAAAGTGTAAGAGTACAGCCAGCTGAACTATATATCCTCAGATTCCAGTTTAGTGCATCATTACAAATATTTTGCAAACATTGCTTCTAAAAGTCCCTTAAAGCAGAATCTGGACTCTGGTGGGATGCTCAGAGAACCTCTTCACCAGCTGTGCATTCAGACCAGGCTGATCTTTAATTATCCAAAGTCACCACTGACTGGATGTAATTCCCCAAAGAGGGGGATCGTCAGTTCATGACTCACAGACAGTGCCTATTGTGCCTTTGGCTTTTCTAGCTCAAGAACAACCAAGGAGTTATTTAACAACTCCAGTTCCTCCTGTAGTGCTGTCATTGCTCATCCTTCGGTAGCATTATTAAACAATTGTTTCTCTGTAATAAAAACAGGACCCCTTAAAAAAACATGGGGGTGTCTAGGCAGCTATTTGCATGTTCCTCTAGCCTTTATTCTGCTTGAAAGTCATAATTTCATCAGATTAGGTGGCACAGCCAGCTGCCCCATAACTCAGCAGGTTGCTGTCAGCAGTTATCAAAAACAAGGACATCGTCTGGCGATTCTGTGGTGTGTACTCTGGTACCATGATGATGTGGTATAAATACAGGGTCTGCAAACAACAGGACAGGAGAGCACATTTCTCTTTCAGTCTTTGACCATATCCCTGTAACAGGTTTCTTTTTCACTCTAGAACAATTTCTTCAACTGTATAAAACTGAACAGTGTGCACAAAGACAAATCTAGCTTAATAAAACCATCTGTCATTTCAGTTGCATGCAGCATTCCAAAAATATTCTTTGTCCTCTTTGAAAGATGGTTTAATTCTCTCTTTTTTTCTTTCTATGAATTCAAGGCTAAATGGAAAGCCAAAAATGTTAATCGTGTTAAGACCAATGTTCCCTCTAAGTTGCAGTCTTGTGAGCAAAAATTCTACTTTGTGAGTTACTGGTATTAAAGTTGTGAGCTACTGGCATTAAAGTTGTGAGCTACTGCATAAATTATTGTGCTCTGGGACCATTTTTTCCTAAGACAAAAATGTGTGAGCTGGAGGTTAAAAATATGTGAGCTAGCTCACGCTAACTCAGCTTAGAGGGAACACTGGTTAAGACTGAACTGGGCAGAGTGGCAAAAGCCACATCACTGACAAAGGTTACAGGCTCCAGAGTTATTTGAGAGTAGATCCAAAGAGGCTCTGAAGAACCTGCTTTCCTACTTTGTTTCTTAGCATTAGGGGGAAAAAAAGGCAGTTAACAGCTACAGATTAGAGATGGGAAAGAAGGGGACAGAGGCTGCTACTCATTAAGGTGAGGATTTGGCCTGGTGTACAAGTTGTACTTCTTGTCAGATGTCCAGACAAATCACAAAAAAAGGAAGGTAATTGAGTCTGTTGGTATGTATGAAACTGTTTTGTAAAACATTTGCATTTTGATGAAAGTATATTTTGCCCCTCAATTTCCACTTCCTCCCCCTGGGATATGCAACATAGAGCTGCCAGTCATTGACTGGCAACCACCAGGAGCACTGAGGGTTAAGGATTGCAGAAATTGGTCTCATACAATTGTATTTCCAAAATCTCCTAGAGTGTCACATGGTGCCATAACATGACTTCCAGGTATGTACCTAGAAATGACATCACAGCAATGCATGATGATTGTCTCCTCTTAACCTCCCTCCCCCACACTGTTTTCCTCCTGTTGCTCCATCAAGCAACCTGCCCCCCATGCCACATTAAATAATAGAACTGCTGCACAATTTTAAATGAATACTTTGCAACTCCTGAAGAGCAAAGGTGGAGGTTATCGACAATATCACTGAAGTTCAGTTGCAACTTCATATGAAACTATAAGATAAAATGAGATTTTCTTATAGTTTGAAATTTAGCAAGAGCAGCAGGAACCAACACAACAAAAAGTTTCAATTCAATCAACAAGAAGGTGTGGGAGCCCTCTTGTGGTTAACTAAACACATAACAGTACAAGGGCTCACTGATGTTACCTACTTTGCCAATTTATGAGGTCAACTATTAGAGAATCCCCACTACTTTTTCTTTCTTTTGGAAAAATAAAATATCCAAACCATTTCACACAATCTGTCAAACAACTTTAAGCTCCTCATATTTTATAGCCCTTAAGATATATGAATTATATTCTCCTTTCTGGCTCAGTTTCCTTTTGTCACTGCAAAACCCAAATTCAGTTCAATAATGAAACACAGAAGCCGGTTTGAATAGCTTGAAATGAAATTCCTGATCAAAATCCTAATACAATAGCATCAGATTTTAATGATTTAATAATCAATTAGTCACAGAAATGCAGCTTGCCCAACTGAGCCACCAAATAAGGGAATGGAAATGTACACATGTGAATTGCAAAAGACATGCTAGTTTTATTGAGAATAACTGACAAAAATATCAACAAACAAAACTGCTAATGAAGTTCTCCAGGACCTTTTCTTAAGCAGTGAGTGAGGAGGAAGAAATCTGGCTAAAAAGCACCCATCTGATGGTCCTAGAACATCAAGTGGAAAATACACCTAATGGAGAAATACAAATGCCTGCTAGCCTAAAACCTATACTGGTGACCTCTGCAGGTGGAGAGGTCAACATCCTGGATCTTCCCCTAGTGACAGCAAGTTAACCTATCAGTTTGGAAAAAGGGGTTAATAGATTCCAGTTAGATTACTTTCTATTACAAGAGCCTCTTCCTCTATCTTGTAGAGACTTCCTGTATTTATCTTTTTCAAGACAACGAATGTTAATTACTATTAACTTCCTATAGAAAACATATTTGCTTAATGTGGAAACACCTTCACTTGTTAACAATGTGCTTCTGGACCTGGTTCAAGGTAAGGTGCTGATCATCACTTTTATAGTCCTAAATGACTTGAGTCTGGTGTACATGAAGAACTGCCTGGTCCTGTATGGGCATCCCATCAATTATGTTCATCATCTAAAGTTACTCTCCCGTTTTGTTAGTGTAGTGACCACATTTTCCTCAGCTCCAATGACTGCTTTGGGACAGTAGAATGGGAAAGAATGGATACCTTCGTTATTGGCCTCAGGGATGTGACATATGGAGAAGAAACAGGAAATCCTCCATGCTGGCTGGACACACCCTCCCCCCAGATTAGAGAGCAGCCAAAGGCTCTCTCAGGGTATTAATAAATTGCTGTGGCAGCATCAGTCCATAATGATACAACGTACTTTGGTTCCTATAAATTAGCATGGGAATTTTTGGACTTTTAAAGGTTAACAGATATTTTACAAATAGCTTTCCATCTGGAAGGGTCTCAATTTCAGTTAGATCAATCTGGTTTATTGACATTTTTAGGAGACAGCTTAAATGCTGGATTCTTTGGGGCTACCTTGCCCCAATAGGGAGAATTGCCTTTGTATGGAAAAATTGACAAGAGTAGCTTAGATGACTGCAAAATTGTACTTACATGTGCAGCAATGGTAGGATACTCTGTAGCCCAGAGGCACTGCCTAATGTGTGGGAGCACTCCGAAATGCTGGGGTCACCAATGTTGACCTGAGCCAGAAATTACAGAAAGATAGGTCAAGGGAGAATCAATTTTTCTTTGCCTGCATCATGAAGCTTGCCAAGGCTTCAAACAAAGGATTTCTGGCTAAGGTTACAGGGGGAATCCTTAAGGGCTATTTCCTGTTGCTTCTCCCCAACATACCATAGAAGGAACAGAGATAAAAGAGTCTTTCAGGTAGAGTATCTGCAGTTCCTACAACTATCTAGCCGCAACTGGTTGATTGCCTCCTGACCTTCTCCTGATTCCTATGTTAATACCCACATCTTTTGAGCATCAATCTATCTGTCCTGTCTCCCTCAGAATGCCAAAATAAGTTATTCTAAACATCAAGCTGTTACAACATTTCCTGACAGCCATCAGGAAAACCTTTCACACCTTTTGGGTAGACCTGGGAACTTATTCAAACAGCACTAGAAGACCCATCCATGGTTGTTATCAGTCATTGCATTCTGAGAGGGGAGACCATCCCCTCAAAATAATAAAAACATTAGATGAAAACCATGTGCACTCTGAAGGCCTCCTACACAAGAGTACACCCTCAGGACACTAGTTATGAGCCTCCTTGATGTGACATGCTGGCCATGCATGTCTCTCTCTTCATCTTCTTCAAAACAGACTTCTGCACACCTGGAAAGGTAATATAATCCCATAAAAATTCTAAAAAATCTCTATTTCTCACTCCTATTTTCCTATAATACTTGAATAAGTGTATTCTGATTGCTTTAGTGTGATTGTAAACCAAAATATTTTCCAGTAAAATCCTTTAAACTCATTTAAGATCTGGAGTCTTCATGCTAAGCCTGGCCTCTGTAAACAGCCTCCGTAGACACCTCCCCGCCCAGCGCCCTTCTAGTCCCTCCCTGGTCTCTAGCTAATATTCCCAACATTGAGATGGGATCATTTTAGGTAACAACTCTGCCTGAGATGGTTTCTATGTCACAATGAGGCTACCTTCAGAAAATGGGTCACTGGGTGTGTGTGGGGGAAGCATTTTGTGAATGTCCTGCCTTGTGCAGGGGGTTGGACCAGATGACCCTGCCTCTGATTGCTATTTTCTGTGCCACAGTCCTAAGATTCAGATAGCTGTGCTACCAGTTTGTATTCATGATAACTATGTTCTAATTTATGTAAGCCAGCCCTGATTTCTACAAAAGAATTTTAAAAGGGAGCTCAGCTTTTTAATGAATGTGCTTAAGTGATTCCTATTCAGATGCAAAACTTGGGGGAGCAAAACATTATGTGTGCCTGTAACCATTTATGCAGAATAGTCTTACCTAAGTAGTATTATATGAGTTACTGAATGAAAACACATAGGGCGTTTTTGCACTGACCTTCTAGTGGCGCGACCACCCTCTTCACACCGGAGGATCTGCCCGGATTTCGCACAAGAAGCGCCGGCGCACCCAAAAGAGCCGGCGACTTCCGTCGCGAAACCCGCTCAAACGGAAACCGCCAAGAAGCAGGAAAACGTTTGAGCGGGTTTCGCGACGGAAGTCGCCGGCTCTTTTGGGTGCGCCGGCGCTTCTTGTGCGAAATCCGGGCAGATCCTCCGGTGTGAAGAGGGTGGTCGCGCCACTAGAAGGTCAGTGCGAAAACGCCCATAGAGTTTTACTTGCTGAAGACTGTGTTATGTGGAAAAAGAGCTCATATTTAGAGATTAGTCTTCATAGTGACAATGGCATCTATCCAGCTATTTGTGGACATTACTGAGCAGGAGTCACCTGCTACTCTCTCCTGGTAGAGCCCCCTGAAATTTTGTTCCTGGGGTTCACCAGGTCCACATAGGGGACAAAGAGAAAATTTGCTATGTGTGTGTTTGTGTGTGTGTGTGGAATTGTCCGAAATTGCCACCCTCTCTTCCACTAAGGGAAATGTCCTTCCATAAGAGGAACTATAATGTGGATAAATACCTGCTGATAGTAGTAATAGTCCCAAACAATGTCTCATTATTAAGTGGTTTCAATGAAAGAGGTTTGCCACGTGGTAGAACTGGTAATCAGAAATCTCATGGATTTGCAAAGAAACATTTTTGACATTATGTACATTTGCTAAATTAGCATCCTAGAACTACAACCTCTTTTTGTTTCTCAGTTGGTTATTTCATTTTAATGATGCAGCCTAGACAAACCAACTGACCTTCTTATAAATCTTCCCTGACATTAGAGGATAATTACTTTGTGTTTTCCTTTAAAGAACATGTCAGTAGTAATCCATCACATTGCATGTTTACAAGGAAAACAGTACTCTTATTTTGTTGGAACCAAGCATAATTGTTATTAGTGCTACACCACACTTCATGTTTGTGCCAGGCTTTTCAGATATTCTGTTTTGGGGGAGTTGTCTGGAACTCAAGCTGGTAATGGAGAAGCATTACTGTCTTATGCTTCCTCTCCGAATGCTTATATGTCTCATCTGAAAAGTCTCTGAAAGTCCTTCCATACATACAATCAAATGGGCCAATATCTAGTTAGTGCCCTTTCCTTCTGGAAAAAATTCATGGTGACATGGGGAAAGTACATCTGCATGAGCCTCATCCATGGCATTTTGGAGAAAATATTTCAAAGTATCTAGAGGTGGAAGAAATGGGGAAGATATCCCTCACTTCTCAGAGGGCTTGATGTTAATCCAAACAAAGTGCTTTATTGTTTTACTTTTATGGAGAAATGGTCAGGTAGGCATCAAGTTTAGAACATGGCAGATGAACAGACAATAGGAATGAGGTAACTTCATATAATTATAAACAATGTATTGTTTGTCACAATATTGTAACTATTTTGTTCCACATATAGGCATTTTTTTATGAGTCCAGATAGATCTTTTACTGAGGAGAGAGATTCTTGACAGTTACTGCTTAAATAAACAGGCACAGGCATTTTTGTCTCAAAATACTAAAGTCTGTGAAGCCAGGAATATTTTTACAGTTTCCAGTTTTCCTTCTTAAACATTTGATAAGGATTACCCACCCACCCACCCTTACTTGGAACTATTTTCCTCATGGAAAGGCTACTGGTCTCACTTGCCTAATTCAGGATCCTCCTCAATCCTCTCAACTCATCTTAACTAAACTTATTGGACTAACTGCCACTCTCAACGGCCACTCTTAACTGCCATTCTCAGCTGTAGGTTCTCAATCAAGGTTCTCAGACAAGGCTAACACATTAACAATTCACTGTCTGTTATAGTCACTATGCATTCATGTTATTGTTTTTAGACTGCAAGTAAAATTTAAAATATGCGGGAAGAAGAGAAGAGATTGGATTTATATCCCACCCTTCACTTGAAGTTGCAGAGTGGTTTACAATTTCCTTTCCTTCCCCTCCGCACAACAGACACCCTGTGAGGTAGGTGGGGCTGAGGAAGTTTTGAGAGAACTGCTCTTGAGAGAACAGCTCTGAGAGAACTGTGACTGACCCAAGGTTACTCAGCAGGTGCATATGGAAGAGTGGAAAAACAAACCCAGTTCTCCCAGATTAGAGTCTGAACACTTAACCACTACACCAAGCTGGCTCTCAAGTGTGTCCTACTCTTCTGTTTAACAGCATTTCTCAGCTGTCAAAAAATAAGGCCTCCTTCAGACTGTGTAATGCCAGGGCTGCTTGTTCTGGTTTGATACTGTTCGGTCTCTCTACAAAATGGACACTGAAGCCTCAAGCTAGTCGCAAAGAGTTAACACCTACAAGATTATTTCAGGGCTCCTTAGTAATTTGGCACATCAGTTTCCTACCAGTTATTATGAAACTGCATCAAGATATTAATGTAGTCATCTCTCTTTAGTCTCAATGAATTGCAATAAAAATGTCAAACAGTTAGATTATATATGCCATTGCAGCCTTATTTGATTGAGTAGAGCTGCAGGCCACATCCCTTGAATCATCCTGATGAATCGGAAAGGCATGTACAACTCCATTGGTAATTTATTTCAGTAGATGATGCCATTTACATTCCCACTGCCAGTAATACTGCTCTATTTAAAAAAAAAAAAGAGGGAGGGAATATATTTTACAGATCTATTCAGCCCACGTAAGAGTTGATGTCCTTCAGTACAAACAAAGCAGATTAACATACAAGGGCAAAATCCTTCCATTTATACCGTATTTGCCGGCGTATAAGACGACTTTTTTGCCCTGAAAAACATGCCTCCAAGTGGGGGGGTGGTCTTATACGCTGGGTGCACTTCAGTTGGGATAGACATAGCTGCCCATAGTGGCCTTCCAATGCTCGCCCGGTGCCCATAGTGGCCTCCCGATGCCCGCCCACCTCATTCTACATACCGTCCAGTATCGCGCGGTATCCAGTGTGGCTGTGGCGGGTCATCAGCGTGGCTGCGGCGAGCATCAGCAGCGAGACAGGGGTGCCAGCCTTTTCGGCGTGACCAGCCCGTTCTGCTCGGTGGGAAGCAGCGGTGCTCCAGCCTGCCCCTTGTATACGCAGAGCTCGCACATGCGCCAGTCACAGGGAGATGCAGGGGCGGGCCGGAGGTGCTGCAGTTGTGCTGCGGCCGTACAATGGTGACAATGACAGGTACTGTAATGGCACTAATACTAATGGCACTCATGTAATACCGGTAACAATAATAGCACACAGGGGTACACTTTTATACATTTTGCAACTCTCTCCTCCCCCCCTCCCCCCTTCTTATGCATACCTTGATAAATACTCCCTATCCAAATCTCTTATCAGGTCATAATATACAGTATGTCACTTGGTATTAATATATGGTACGGTACTATAATACTGGTACTATCCATAATGTTGGGGGGTCGTCTTATACGCCCAGTCGTCTTATACGCCGGCAAATACGGTAGTTTCTATTTACTCAGACCTTAGAACTCAGCTTGTAGGCCAGCTGCAGGGTAGCCCAATCTCACCAGATCTCAGAAGCTAAGCAGGGCCATCTCTAGTTAGCACTTGGATGAGAGATCATCAAGGAAGTCCAGAGTTGCTGTGCAAAGGAAGGCAATGGCAAACCACCTCTGTTCATCTCTTGCTTTGAAAACCCTACAGGGCTGCCATAAGTTGGCTGCAACTTGATGGTATTTTTCACCACCAGTAGGTGCTTCTGGGTAATAACCAAATTATCAAATCATTCCATATAGATCCTCCCACTCTGGCATCTGAAACAGGCTGTGGGAGTGATGCTAGAGAAGGGGTTTTAAACTTTAAACCTGTTCTCTGGGGCCACACCACAGTGGCGGGCTGATCTCTCCATTCTGTCCTGTGGGTTCACTGATGAGAAGTAGGAGGAGTAGGAAAGTCTCACAGATGGAGCAGGGCATGTAGGAGAGAATGGGGAGGATTCAGTAGGCAACTGGATCAAGGCCAATGCCTTAAAAACTCCTGGTGCATTTTTGGGACAAAAAGATTTATATTCTTGTTGCTTATTTTAGCCAATTATTTGAAAATGTAAGCACTATAACAAATAACATTAAAGATGACTGGAGGGGGAAGAATGGTATTCTTGATTTTTTTTAAAGGGAATGTATTTCTGCAGTCGGCCAGTGATCTCATGTCTGGTTTCACCTTGCAGTTCTGTGCCTCTGCTACAACCATGCACTTGGATGAAGCATTATATAGAATACATAGAAAGAATAAATCATTTTAATAATTCAGCAATAAAGAACTTGCTTTTGGAATGTTTTAGTTATTAACTGGCAGCAAGTTGGAAATCTGTCTTAGAGGAGGGGATTGTTCACTTCACAGAAAATCGGGCAAAGTGCTGACTAGAATGACCAATGTGAACCTCCCTGTGTCATTTCTAAGGGAAATCCTCCTCTTGAGGGTGAGGGGAGCAGATGCTGTCAGAAAACTGCAAGTCTGAGGAAGCTGGTTGGTAGTGATCATCTAGATGAACATATGGAATTGCCTTAGACCAGGGGTCCCCAACCCCTGGGCTGTGGACCAGTACCGGTCCATGGCCTGTGAGTTGTATAATTATTTCATTATATATTACAATATAATAATAGAAATAAAGTGCACAATTGTATCATTCCAGAACCATCTCCCCACCGACCCACCAGTCCATGGAAAAACTGTCTTCCACAAAATCGATCCCTGATGCCAAAACGGTTGGGGACCACTGCCTTAAACTGTCTAGCTCCATATTGTCTGCTCTGGCAGGAATGCAGGGGAAAAAGCTATTCCCCAACCCTTGCTAGCTGAAATCCTTTAAAGAGATGCCTGGGACTGAACCTGGGACATTCTGCATGCAAAACCAAGGTCTTACCGTTGAATTATTGCCCTTCCCCAGGTGCATACTGCACTATTTGACTTTACACACATATCAGTCTACAATGGAGAGTGTTCTAAAGATTTATAAGAAGTGGGGTGCAAGCTGCACTTCTTGTCCCTCGCTTGATTTTATAATGCAATTTTTAAAGATTTAGACAAACTGTAGCCCTGCTCCTCTTATGAAGTTAAAAGAAACATTGACTTTGAAGCTTGGAGGTTGTATTTAAAGACTTCCTGTGAAAAACTGCATCCAGAACTCTAAAGTAAACACAGCCAGATTGCCATATTATGAATGCCACAGTGGTGGTATGACACAGTGGATAGAATTTTGGACTAGGATCCTGGGAGACTCAGGTTTGAATTCCTGCTTCTACTATGAATACCCACTGGGTGACCTTGGTCCTGTCATATACTCTCAGCTTGACCTACCTCACAAGGTTGTTGTTGTGATAAAATGATGGAGGAGAATGGCATTCTAAGCAGGGCTTTTTACAACCCAGTTTGCATTGGGATTGGGCAACACTGCCCATGCATGAAGATGCTGTTGATTCAGCAGCCATTACATTTGCTAAGGACTAATTAGATAAACATTGAATGGTAGAATTTTACTCAAATGCAGCACTTATTTATGACTGATTTATATGATTTGTCTATTTAATTGCTTATTTAAACAAATTGCCTGCTGACCAGAGCGAGTTATGCAGGAAAGATAGGAGCAGATTATAACTCATGAGATTATAACTGCATGAGAAGGCGCATGAGCAAAAAAGCCAATTGTGCTCTATTGCATGGCTAGGAAGGAAAATAGTGAAGCAATCTCCTGAATAGCCACTCAGAAGTCGATGAACAGACGGACCAATCATTGGACAACTGGCTTCCTGTTCACCACCAACAAACAAGACATGGACCAATCAGTGTTTGAGCATCCCTAGATCTAAGGGCTGGTTCTTTAAACTCTTTTTTCCCCTCCTCTACAGCATATGTAGAGCATCATGGTTTTCTTGGAAAAGTACCCTTCACACAAAACCTGCTCTTAACCTTTAATATTACTAATAACATTCAATCATATCCCCTTCACTTTTAAAAAAGGTTACATAAGTTTAAATGCAGCAATTTTTCCTTCTTCTGAAATATATTATGAAATGCCATTACTGTTGTAAAAGCTAATTGATAATATGATTTGTTATGTTGCTGAAACATAATTCAGAAAGTTATTTTAACGCCTTTGATATGTGAACAGCACTAACTGTTTCATATTTCTAGTGCGAGCAGACAAAGCATCAGGTAAAAAATGCCGAACTGCATGAATGAAATATTTCTAGAAGCTTTTATTCTTGTTGTTTGGGCTTGTGCCAACAGCAAGTAGAAAGCTCATATTTCTGCTAGATTGCATTCTTTGATATGTAGTAATTTTTAAAGAATAAGGTGCACGTATATTTGAAAATATTAAGATCCAATAGCCAATTACAATATAGTAGTTCATCTTTAGAAACAAGTTTCATATTCTTAAAGTCAAGATTAATTTTCCACATTTCTGAAATATACATTGCAAGCTGCATTTCTGACTAGTTTATAAGTCTTAAACATGCTTAATTTTCTTTCTGTATCTGAGGCATTTTTTCCAAGTAAGATGATTATTGAAAATCTTTGCACACAGCTTTATTCATTGGAAATAACAAGTTAATTATTTCTGTGCCTATATTTTGAAGCACTCTGACTTAGATTTTCATTTTTTGCAGCTTTACGATAATCTGGTGGTTTGAATTAGAAGAGTTATTTGAGGAGTTTCTACACTAACAAACCCTACCCAGTAATGACCACAATGTTAAAAGCGTTTACTAATTAATACATTGTAGCTCAAGGGCATTTAATAAATCAGGAGACTCAGGACTAAACATTAGTGGACTTATCAAATGGGACACAGCAGCAAAAAATTGTTTCAATGGTAAACTCAATTTGTGCTATATATATGAAAAGGAACTTTGACACCTTGGCATAGACACATCAAGTCCAACTAATTTAATCAGTGTCCAGTTATTGCCGGCAAAGATTCATCATACGTGCTTCCTGAGAAACACTAAAATTTGCAGATTTTTCAAGTGTTCATTGTTGGATATGCACAAGACTGCCACCATGTGGAGAAAATACAATGTGAATTAACAGTACATTGCTACAAGGAGAATTTTGAAATGACAACAGCATTTTCTGGCCCAAAGGCTCTTGGACCAAGTGACAAAGACTATGAAAATTAACATGGTGCTTCCTCCATTATGAATGAGCAGCTGCCCTGTCAGAAAAGGGCCGTAAGATTGTCCTTTGGCACACACAGGAAGACAGTAGAAAGGGTTTAGGATAGGGATATTATTGAATTTCATGACAATTGTTTCAGTTTGAATGGTGAGGCTGGCAAACCTATCTCCTTCCCTTTATTTGCCCCTCTGACTTCTGGCTTTCCCTCACCTCCCCCTCCCGGCAGCCTCTACATAAGAAAAGGACAGTCTTTCTCCACAGTGGCAGGGGGGGGGGGATCAAAGACACTTATATCAATCTCCTCTCCCCCCTTTGATTTGAACAACAACCCTGTGAGCTAGGTGAAACTGGCAATGTGTGACTGGTCTGAAATCACCCAGTTAGCTTCCACAGCAGAAACCTGTGACTGGCAGCCCCCTCTCTGAAGCTCTAACTCCTATGCCATCCTCCACCGCAGAATCTCCAGGGATTTCCCACCAACCTGGAATTGGCAGCCTTAGTCAGGATTGGCCCCAATGAGTTCTCCCTCAGAGACCTCTAGTGATACCTTTCAGATTAACACTCACTCTCTGATAACATTGTTAGTCTTAAACACAAGACTTCAATCTGTCTCTCATTTTCCCTTCCTGTCTTTCTGTATCTGGCCTACTGCGACAGGACACCATGCCCCGCCCCCAATCACTGGGTGTTTCCTTCCCAAAGAAGGATAGGGAGGAGTCCTCAGCCAATTGACAGAAAGGCTTCAAGGGAGTCCTCAGCGAATTGAGAGAAAGTCTTCCCTCCTCCTTCTTCTGGCAATCGTTGGAAGGCTTTCTCTATGGCTCTTTTCTCCTCCTTCAGCCAGTTAAGGGAAGGCTTTCTTTTTCTCCCCCACAAAGCAGAGCGACAGGCAGCTTAGCCAATGGGAGAGTAGAGAGAGGCAGCAACTGCCAGAACCAAGGTTGGTTGCCTTTTACTGACAGAATCAGTTTGGTTGGCTAGCAACAGCCACTCAGCTGGGAGAGAGGAGCGGCGTCAACCAATGAGTTCTTCCTCAAAGGCCAAAATAGGACTTGAAATGGCCTCCCCCACAGCTTCTCCTGTGAGAACCAAGCTTGGTTGTTTTTTACTGAGAAAAGCAAGATTAGTTGCCTAGCAACAGCCACTGCCTAGCAATTCCCCCAGAGGACCAATTCTTGTCTGTCCTAGGGCCACAGGTAAGTGGGGGAGACCAGAGTCAGCCAATGCAATATAAGAGCAGTTGATTGGTGGTTGATCAGCCAAAGGTTGATGCACCACAGTCCCATCCAGTCCCAACCAATGAGGGAGCTTGGATTTGCCAAAAGGAGAATTATATATAAAAGATGAATGTGTTTTGTTATTGTTCACCACACTAAGAAGGGCAGTTTAAAAGTCCAATTTATAAAAAATAAAGAGTATAACAACCTACTCTTCTTCCTCTCTATTCCACAAAGTGGATAGTTCATCTCCCAAGACTGACATTATAAAATGTTGTAAAAATGGCATATAATATAAAATGATATCAATGAAACAAGAAGAAAATTGCCCCATAGTTAAAATGAAAAGTCTTCCTGACCACGCACATACACACAAATGTTTAAACCCCGCCCCATCAAAATGTATATTTGTACATCGCCATTTTGATACAAGCCAAGGAGTAACTTTAGTCCGTTCTATGAATTTGGCAAACATTGTGGCACTGTGCATGGCTAGGTATGATTTCAGTCCTTTTTCTAACTTTCATTTTATCATTTTAACCTGTGAATAGTCCAGCCATGGAACACCTGATGTCAGCTGCATTATCTATTAGACAATTTCATTATAATTTACCTGATTTATTAGGTGTACTCTCTACCCTAACAATTCTGGATGAATAGAAATACCATGTATTTCTGAGATTTCTCCCACTTTGTTACCAATAAACCTTTCCAGGATTTTGTACTCAAGAAGTCAAGTACCCAAGGCTGCAGCTTCCTGGATCTGGACATTACTCTTTATCAGTACTTTATGATAAAGTAGGGCTGTCAGACCATAAAGAAATTTTTGGTCTTACTCATCCATCTTTTTGACAGAGGATGCTGACGTAGTCGCTAAGGCCAAAACATCTATTATACAGAGGAACATTTTGGGAAGAAAACACTTTGGAAGATTAAATATTTTGCATTAGTTGCATAAAGAAAATGAACATTTGTAAACAACACATGAGCTCATGCTTCCTTGATATTACTGAGGCAGAGATGGCCAACCATTCTTATTGACTGCAGCACCTATGTTGGAAAAAATATGAACAGCCAATACACGGTTATGAGTGTTCTGTGTCACTTACCACCAAAATTACATATTTTCACCCCAAATATAGTTTTTGCTCAGAACAGAGACTCTCAATCCACGCATTGGTGTGCTGTTAGTAGA
Organism: Heteronotia binoei; assembly: GCF_032191835.1. Taxonomy (NCBI): domain Eukaryota; kingdom Metazoa; phylum Chordata; class Lepidosauria; order Squamata; family Gekkonidae; genus Heteronotia; species Heteronotia binoei. The sequence continues at coordinate 43,087,267 of NC_083228.1, read as the reverse complement.
GTGCAAACATGAATAGAACAATTAACCATTGTTGTATTTTAAAGGGTTTAAAAGTATTTAAACCAAACCGCCCAGCTAATTTAGCTACCAAGAAATCTACCAGTCTATGCTTTTCAGAGCCAAGAGATTCTGGGAGCAATCCTAAGCATGTCTGCCCAAAAGTGAATCCCATTTTATTAACTGGAGCTTATGCTGTGTTACCCAAGTAAGCAGGGGTAGAGTTCTAGCAGGAGCTCCTTTGCATATTAGGCCACACACCCCTGATGTAACCAATTCTCCAAGAGCTTACAAGGCTCTTTTTTGTAAGCTCTTGGAGGATTGGCTACATCAGGGGTGTGTGGCCTAATATGCAAAGGAGTTCCTGCTAGAATTCTATCCCTGCAAGTAAATCCTTGAACCTGTCACATCAGAACAACCTACACACAGGGCTTTTTTGAGCAGGAACGCAGCTCCAGTTGGCGTGGCATCCGAGATGTGTGGCCTAATATGTAAATGAGTTCCTGCTGGGCTTTCTCTACACAAAAAGGCCTGTATGAAACAATGGTGACATCAGGGGGTGTGGTCTAATAGGCAAATGAGTTCCTGCTGGGTTTTTCCTACAAAAAATGCCCTGCCTACACATGTACAGACTGTGCAAAAGTACTGGGGCCTAATCGGAATACCAATGTATACTGACCCAGTGATAGAAAGTACTGAAAGAAATGTAAAGAAGACAAAGTGGCTCTGGGACAATAAAATGAAAGCTCCCAAACAGAGAAACCTGAAAGGTCCTAATTACAAACTGTTTTTACATTCCAAAGCTTATATCTTATATCTGTAAGAGCACTGGCAAAGCTAGGAATGGTAGCATCTTTTGGAAATAGGTATTTTATCAGATAGAAAGGAAAATTAATTGCAGTGAGTTGTGAATCAGGATTTGTACTCTTGATATTTATATGCAGAAAGCAAATCGTGCAAAGGAATACAAACACAAAGATTGCTCCGGGCTATGGTGCAGGTGATTGGGACACAGGGACAATTATGTAATTAATCAGTTCAAAAGCCAGAATTTAAATAAAGGGATGCAAATGATCAGATGTCCTACTGAAGAGAGGTGTGTGTGCTGTGTCAGTGCAAAGGAGATGCGACCTAGCTTTAACAAGCAACATGGTACAAGTCAACCCACTAGAGCTGATACACAGTGATGTTTGTGAACCAATGAAAGCCAAACCCCTAGTGGGAATAAATATGTGCTAACTTTTATTTATGACTACTCAAGATACACTGTGACCTACCTAATTAAAGACAAAATATACGCCCCAGAGGTCGTTGCGATCGGCTATGCAAAACCTCCTGACCACTCCTGGCACTAAGGACATCCAACTCGCCTCAACCAGGGCCAGGGCCTGCCTGTGAAGATCCGGGCCCTACCTGAACTACTACCATTTTGTAGGGCCTGCAAGACGGAGCTGTTCCGCCGGGTTGAGGCAGAGGGCATCCTATTATCCATCATTTGGCTTCCCTTGTGGGGACATTGTGCCCTTGTGGTGACACTGTAGCTTACCGCAGTGCTATATTATCTTATTTTATTGCTATTGCCATCTTTTAAATGTGGGCCTATAACTGGTTACTTGATATGCTGTGCCCTTTTTGCCGGTGGTGCATTTTATTTATTGCTTTATTGTTTTTACTGTTTAATTTTAATGCGGTGCTTTAACTTTGTTCTGTAGGTTTTTATTGTTGTGATCTGCCTTGAGCCCGGTTACGGGAAAAGGCGGAATATAAGCCTACAAAACAAATAAATAATAAAAGTCTAGTGCTGGAAAATTTTAAAGTATATGTGGCAACAGTCAGTAACAGGTTTCAAAGAAAGCCACTAGCAATCTGTACTGCTAATGGAAGGGAATACATGGGGCCCTCCCCAGCAAAGCCAAAGCTCAGGGCAGTGCGCAATATATCGTATAAAACATCAGTTAAAACAGACTAAATTCAAAAAAGCAGAAATGGAACTAAAAGATGGTGCTATACCATCCAATTGTGCCTGTGTCTTATAAGAGGAAGAAATGGAATGGGGGTGTCAACTGTTGCTGCCCTCAATTAAACACCTGGTGGAACATCTCTGCCTTACAAGCCTTGCAGAACTGTAACACATCCCACAGGTCATGGATGTTATTCAGCAGAGAGTTTCAGCAGGTTGGAGGCAGATGGATATCTTTTGGGCTGGGGACCACCAATAGGTTTTGATCAGCAGAGAACAGTGTTCTCCAGGGGGCATACCAGGAGAGGCAGTTCCAAAGGTACGTAGGTCCCTGACAGTTAAGGTCAACACCAGAACCTTGAAGTGGATCCATTACTCCACCAGAAGCCAATGCAGTTCATACAGCACAGGTTGGATATGTGCTGTGCGCAGTCTCCATAAGACTCACACTGCTGCACTTTGTGCCAATTGGAATTTCCTGGTCAGCCTCAAAAGTAGGTCCATGTAGAGCAAGTTACAGTAATCCAGTCTGAGGTGACTGTTGCATGGATTACAGTGGCTAGGTCAGGGCAAGACATGTAAGGTGACAGTTGCCTGACTTGAGACATGAGAAAAAGAATTATTTGACAGAACGAGGAATAGTGCATCAGCTTACCATCCCATACACTCCAGGGCAGAATGGTGTAGCAGAAAGGAAAAATCACTCTCACTGAAATGTGCAGATGTATGCTTCTTGAGGCAGCAGCTACACTGCTACCTACCTGCAAAACAGATTACCTACTATAGGTGCAAGTAGTACACCATTTGAACTGCGGTACGGGAACAAACCCAGTCTGAAGAAGTCTGAAGTGTTTGTCGTTCTGTTCTGGGGGCTGTCATTCCAGTCCAGAGCAGTGTACATCAGATCAGAGATCTTCAATTAAAATCCATTCTGCATTTTCATTCAGCTTTTGCCTGCTGTAATATTTCAATGGAACAATACAAGGACATTGGCATTCCTGCTCCCATTATATCCAATGGGCATGCCAGCTTCTTCCACTGTTCCCAGTGGGCAATCCTGTCATTCATTTTAGTTCATCCCCTTGTATGTAAGGGAAGGATGGCACAAACTGAGATGCAGAAAACAGCAGCAAATAGTCCTGTGCTTCCTTCCAGGTGTGCAGGATCAAACACTGTGCATAGACAGCAGACTGAAAGGAGAAAGTGAAGGAGAGGGGAAGGTGGGGGCAGGGAGGGTAAGAAGAGGGGAGCTGGGAAGGAGGCAACCCCTTCCCTGCCTGTAGCTATCTACTCTCTCTCTGATTTGCTGAAACTGCCACTGTGAGTGGGTCAGCAGCCAGATTTTACTGGTTGGAGAGTGACCACCAAGGCCTACTGATGACGCCAGCCCTGATCACTCATACCTGAATAGTGTTGTAACAGTCACCTAAGGAAACGACATGAGCCAATGGGGTGCAACAGACTTCATAATAAACATGTAACACATAAAGTGTAGAAAAGTATTAGGATTTGGGGGCACACAGTTCTGAGGTACCACAAAATCCCATTGGTAGAACAGACTTAAATTACTCCCCAAACTGCCTTAAGGGAGTTTAAACATCAGTTTCAGAGTTGTGCAGCAGATTTTTTTTAAAACAGGAAACACTGCAGGCAATCTTATGGATCACAGAGACAAATGTTCTCTGGGGAACCAATTTCATACAGACATTGCTCAAAACTCTACAAATTTAGCAAACCATCAAATTCTTGTAAATTCAATTAACTCAAATATGAAAATGAAATGGAAATAGAGAAGCTTTCAAGCTAAACTATTCGAAGGCGGAAAGCCAGTTTGACATGCTTATCTGATAAGCTGTGCTTGTGAAGAAAAAGAACATTTAGTTATGAACCCGAATGAACCAAAACCCTCAAAAAACTCGACACTATGGATGTCCTGATTTTATAATGTATTGGTATAAAACTTTATATTTCTATCAGCTTCTAATTAACTTTAGCCTAGCAGGGGACCAAGAATAGTGTTTTTCAGTGGCATATTAATGCCTTTAAAAGGAAGACAAATAATTTATCTCAGGGAACAGGCATGTCTGGTTTGTGAGACATCTTTTAAAATTTGGGGTGTGTGCGTGTGCAATAATCATTGGATCTTTCCATTTTTACTGGATATTTCTATTAACTCCAATAAACAGAGGATAAAATGAAATGTAGGATACTACACCTACAGTCAAGTGCATCAGAGATATGTGTTCACGTGAAGTTACATATTGGAAAGGTACATATTTTAGGTAAGGAAATTCTTATAGAAAGTAGTTTGCCTGTTAAGGTAGTTCACCTGTTACCCAAAAGGCAGCAGGGGAGGGGGGGAAGACAGTAAGGGTGGAGGGTGAGTGAATGTCACAGGTGCGGAGAGTAGTGAGTGCCAAGGGTGCAGGGGTAGTTGAGAGTAAGAGGTGGTTTGGGGGTGGATGGGAAGTTGGGAGGTGGATGGGTGGGAAGACACCAAGGATGGAAATAGTGAATGCCTTCACTTGGGTAGGTGGGAAGACAGCAAGACTTGCCCAGAGCCTCTTTTAGGGCCTGTTGTATTTCCCCCCACAACAGGCCTTATTCCTAGTCTTTAATAATTTGGTATTGCCTGTAAACGTGGCCACTTCTCTGCTCAGTCTGAATGCTAGATAATTTATGAATAAAATAAATAGTACTGGTCTCAACACCAATCCCTGTGGAACCCCTTTGTTAACTTCTCTCCATTTCAAGAACTGTCCATTTAGTCCTACTCTCTACCCCCTGCTGTTCTATCAATTTTGCATTCTTAAGGGAACGTGTCCTCTTATTCCATGACTGGGATAAGCAAACTACAGTTTCATAAATCTGGTTTCTTGTGATGTCTGAATGAAGCCATTGCCTTGGCCGCATGGTGGCTAAATAAGTGTACCTGCTTCTCTACTACGCAAAGAAGATTGTCAGCTGGGTGGATAAATTGGCTCCCACACAAACCATTTTCTGAATCTGTTTTTGAAGTATTGTTTCTACAAGGGAAATGTTGAGACCATACAAGGGGATAGCGAAACATGCATTTTAATTTGGTCTTTAATTTTATAAGCACAAGAACCCCCACTCCTTCCTAATAAAATTAGGCAAAATCTAGAGTAAAATCTAGAGTAAAAGAGTAAAAGAAATAGCAAAGCACAGCAAAATCTAGAGTAAAAGAAATAGCAAAGCACAGCAAAAAACAAAACCAACAAAACATGCCCTTTTGAGAGATCTGGCTGAATGGCAGTGTTTAGACTCAAATGAACTATTGACAAAAGATCAAAATTTTGTGAGCTTTTATTTTTAACAACTTCCAACAGAAATATTTCTACACTTCACTCTAACTATTTCTTATTATCTATAAAACAATTTGTGATTACATAAATATCATGTTAGGCAGTCCATATAAAACAGTATTAAACTTTGAATGCTCTATCACCGGACAGCTTAGCCGATCAGGGCTTTTCACTTCAATCTGTTCTTCTTTCTTGTCTTCAGGAGTCTCCTCTACAAAAGCAATGCAGAGCAAATAGTTAAAACATGCCAAGCGCAAGATCTAGTTAAGTTTTAAGTGCTTAGAAGTTGCATTGCAGGCAATATAAATAAAAACAAATCATACCAATGAAACAATAATAATGTGAATAAAACAGCCAATAAAAGCAAGCCAGGGCATTAAAGGACATAAAACTGAGCAGCCTAAAATGATATTGGGTAAAATCCCAAGTTAGTTAACTGATTAAAAGACTAGATAAAGAGAAATGTGTTGGTTTGACATCTAAAGGAAAAGAACGTAGCATCAGGTTAGCCTCAAGGTGGAGAGCATTCCAAAGGTGAGGTGCCACCAAATAAAAAGCCCTGTCTCTGGTTGCCATCTGCCTTACTTCTGAAGGCAAGAGCACAGAGATAAGGATTGAGATAAAGGTCTGATTAGATGAGACATTAAACACAATGTGAAGTTTAGTCCTCAGATCAGGAGATCTCCCACTTGCTCCAGCAGGGATCACTCCTCCTGATTCCTTTTTGGCCACTCCACTTTAGGCCTCCAAAATATTTATACAATTGTCATTCCCATACAATCCACACCCCACACTTGTTATATCCCACAACTTGCCACCTCTGTTATTCTAGATTTCTTCACAGCTCTCCTCTACCTTCTTTTCAGGCCCTTTAAAACTCCCAGCTGCTTGCCCTCCCAGGAGCATCAGAACGCCACTTCCTGTCTGTGTTTCCTTCTGCTCAGGCTGCTCAAGTTCTGTGGGGTCAGGCCTCTGGCTACATACAACTTGGGTGTGGGAGTCTCAACCCAACTAGAGTTTTATTTGTGACCTGTCACTCATCTTAAAAACAGTGTGAGACAGTTGTATCCAGTACCGGCCCTAGGGTGTGTGGCACCCCAGACAGGCTCCCCTGCCTGCTGCCCCCTACTGCTACCACCCACCCTCTGCAGCACTGCAATGCGGTGCCGTGTTCCGTCCCCCTCAGTGCAATCAGAAGAGTGCCGCAACAAGGCTCAGCTCTGCCCACTTTGACAGGGCCTGGGTTTCTTCTAAATTCTTTGAAGAGTGCGCTAGAGGAGGCTTCTCCCCCCTCACTTCTGGAACTGGGCACGAGGGGAGCCCAATTTGTGTCAGTTCCTGAGCACAGGGTGGGGACAGGTGGGGCTTCATCACTTAATTCCTTCCAACCAACATGCTTTTATTAGCAGAGAAGAGCCATGGAGGGTGGGCTGTTTGCCCAGCTGCCAATTGCACTTGTCTGTCCAAGAGACACATGGAACCAGCAGTAAGACATTTCAGGAGGTGAATTTTACTAACAATAATGTCTTTCCTGTACTAATTGTCTCATTGCATTAAATAGATTGCATGAGCTGTTCTCTCTCCCCCCCCCCCCGCCACTTCCTACAACCCCAACCCAACTGCATTATTTTGTCTTCCTAGGAATCTTTGCTGTTAGATTCAAATTCTGCCATATCTTGTAATTTGCTCATGGATGGGTTGATGTCATAAAATTTTGTAATCTGCTTAGTGATTGACTGAACATTTTTATCATACTTGGGTCTCAATGAGAAAGGCAGATCAAGGACAATTTAAACCTTATGTGTGGAAATGTCCTTAGAGTCATCCAGTCATGCCAGCATATGATACAATTTCAGTTTAACAAAAAAAAGCAAATGGTGAGATAAAAACCATGTCAGATTTTGCTCTGTGGACCCTGGTAAAAACACCAATATCACCTTTCAGTGAGTCTTCAGTGGTGGTCTTGCTCCTTTGAAGAACACGAATAGTCTGTCCAGTTGTTTTGCCTATTTTTAACAAATCTAGAAAAAAAATAGTATCATTTATTTTTTTTTAAAAGGAAGCAAAACAGGGACACAACACACAGTTTCTCCAAATTTGTGAGTGGCATCCTGATCTTATCAAGTTAGGCATGCCTAAATCCAAGGAAATCAATGTTCTTAGGCAATGTTCTTTGTGTATGTTACTGTGGACTGTTAAGCTCTTATAGCCTGATCTAATTTAAAAAGTTAATTGGCTTTTAAAGAGATAATGTCTTTATGGGGTCCACAGTTGTCTAGGACAGAGCTTTTCAAAGCTTTTTCTGGGAAACCCTGGGGTTCCTCAGTGATAACACTGGTATTAGTAGACAAGTTTTCCTGAAAGAAAGTAGTTTACCGGTAACAATAGCAACAAGTGCCTTTCCAATGCAGATTTATAAAATCCTTAAAAGAGGGGAGCACCCAAAGCTGGGATATAAAATTCTACGTTTGAGGGAAAATATGAAAGTTAAGGAACGTATATAAGAGATTAACACCCCTCCCCAGAAATCAGTAAGGTATGTGCATGTGCAGACACTGCAACATCCCACCCTCATATGTGAAAATGCAAAAAAGGGGAAGAACCTGTACAAGCATAATTAGACAGAGCAAGTGGTGAGGAAATGTGGGTCAACAGGGAAGGAATGAGAAGCCACCAAATATGCAAGGATCCCGTTTGTCATCCTCTAAAATGCACAACCATGAAAAAGCACTGGGTACACTCAAGGGTCTACTCTCAGTTTGCATAAGGTTGTGGTGAAACCCAACAGGCCTGCCCAGTGTACTGCATAAAAAAAGTACAAGCCCTAGTATACTTTTCAGAATCCTCTACAATGTCAAAGTATTTCCAGACAGAGATCTTCAGCAAACAAAATCAATGGAGGAGAATTCTCTGAAGGGAGAGACTTTGAAAACTACTGCTCTGGGACCTTTATGAGTCTAGAAGTTTCACTTTATCCCATCTAAAAACATAGGTTAATTGTAATATTTAGAAGAAGGCATGAAGCACTAACAGCAGCTGTTTTAGAAAACAATTAGTATTAAGTACATACTCTCATACAGTGTTTCTAGTCTTGCTGCATTCTCTCCCATGGAAGTATACCATTGATTGGCTATGATGGCACGCACTCCAATAAGGCTCAGAATGATGGCTGTCTCAGTTGGCATCTCCAGAGACAGGCGCAAAGAACTATGGAAGGCAATGAGGAAGTCAAAATATAATCAACAAAAAGGACTAGCATGCCCAAATATTCTGAATACAAAGAGAAAATATAGGTTTATTCACATGTTTCCTGTTGGTTTCTCATCAGCGTGTCTTGCATGATGCGAAGAATTTGTAAACTATGAACTTGCACAATGTATTTTAGTTGCCACTTCAGTCTCCCAAAGTTAAGAGTGCAATCCTAAACAGAGTTTCTCTTCGCTAATCCCACTGAAGTCCCTGGATTTAGAAGCACATTCCTGAACTCACCTGAGGCCTCATTTGAAGGACCATGGGTGGGGCAGCAAGGTGAGATCTGCAGCCTCTGAGTTTGGTGGCACGGTCAAAAATGGCTGTGCAGACCTCTGGGTGTTCTCCCTCCCTGGCTTGCCAATCAGCCCTGACTCTGGGTGGCTAGGGAAGGAAGGGGTTAAGGCTGGCAGACAGTAGTGAGGGAATTTTCTCTCAGGTCCACATGCTCAGGATTTTAAAAGCCTGTGATGTGCCACCAAGGTCTCATGGCATCATCCCACCCTTTATCACATTGTTAGAGTATCTGGCTTTGTTCATTCCCCCCCTCTTTTTTTTTCTTGCCACAATTTGTTGGTGGTGTAATCCATTTTGGAGGGAAATTCAGCGTGCATGTCCTTTTCCTCCATCCTTGGGATTTTGGATGAGGACTGACATGCCCAGCTTGGGGGCTGTCAGGTCACCCTCACTATAACTGGCACAGGGAGCCATGCAATGGCCTATAGCCATGTGGTCTCCTGCATACTGCCATCTCATGGTACTTCCCCAGCTGGGAGTAGGTGGTCTGTTTATTGATCGGCAAGCAGGTTGACTGATGCTTGGCTCCATTGCCTCCATGCTGCACCTACGCCCTGTCAGCTGTAACCAATAAAGTTGTGGCCATTTCATTCCAGCAATCTGTCTGTGGTTTGTTGCTTGGTGAGTTGCCTCACTGTCCTCCCACTCCCTTGAACCACAAAGGTGCAGTTGTTCTTTGGATTGCACCATTAACATGTCATCTGTGGTGTTAAAATGTAGCTTATATAACCAGGGTTTTTTTGGCAGGAACTCATTTGCATATTAGGCTACACCCTCCAATGTAGCCAATCCTCCAAGAGCTTATAAGGCTCTTCTTACAGGAACTACTGTAAGATCTTGGAGGATTGGCTACCAGGGGGGTGAAGCCTAATATGCAAAGGAGTTCCTGTTACAAAAAAAGCCTTGTATGTAACTATATAGCTCATTTCATTTCACATTTTCATTCTCAGTGTGAACATATTGCCCAGCTTACAATTTTAGCACACAGCATGATACAATTTTAAAAACATTCTGCATACATATTATTCAAAGAGAGAAGAATTTAACTGTTGAAAAGCCCCAACAGTTACGCAGTCAAATTGTAAAATGCTTTAAAATGATTAGCTTTAGCCCAGGTTTTACTACTGAGAAACTAATACAAAAGGATTTTTTTTTACCTTTTATCTTCATAAAGATTTGATACCCGTGCACTGCTTTCTTTTGTATACACAAGATCTAAAAGTATCATGATCTGACATTCTGGAGAGGGGGGGAAAAACCCAATTTTGATGTTACTTTCAGCAGCACTTATGTCAAGAAACGAAAATGGGCATAAATAGTCCCAATACAGTTTTCCATACAAAGCTATCTATTGATTATTTTATTTATTTATTTTTCAAATTTATATTCCACCTTCCCCACTAGTGTGCTCATGGTGGATCACAACAAATAATGAGTCATTCGGCAACATAATTAATGCATTAGTATAAAGTTAAAACAATTATACTAATCTGTAACTGGTGGCACTGAAACTCCAACATTTGCTTGACCTGGGCCATGCAGCTAGTGATTTCAGGTGGTGATTTCAGCTGGGGAAGCTGTCTTTTTCATTGGATGCCTGCTGCTTCAACCAAAGGCATTTATTGCCAGCTTCATCTTGCAAACATACTGCCACTAAGCCTCACATTATTCAATCCTACATTTCCGTACAAAATGAACATAATTTTTTTAACATTCTGTAAAGGGGACAAGTTTGGTTTCATTAAATCACCTGGGATGTTCATAGCAGTCAGTCTGTCCAAAAATATGTGAGCGAACAATCTTTCCATTCCAGAGAACAGAAACGCACTGCAGTTACTCAATAAGTATTCCCATTCAGCTTGACTGAAAAACAGTTCCAAACTTTATTTTAACAATATGCTTGTGACTATGTATCATTTAAAGTATATTTAACCAAATTGGATTTGCATGTGAATATAAAGCTGTGTTACTTTGAGAAGTACCTGCTCAGTTATAGAAAAATGCATTTATTTATTTAATTCATTTATACCCACATCTCTCTGCAGTGGGGGCCCAAAGCAACTTACATCATGCTCTCCTCCTCCATTTTATTCTCATATCGACCTTATGACTGAGGCAGCTTAGGCTGAAACAGTGTGACTGGCCCAAGGTCGCCTAGTAAGCTTACACGGCAGAGCAGGGATTTGAACCTGGGTCTTCCAGATCCTAGTCTGATGCTCTAATCACCATAACACAATGTCTTTTTAATCATTAACCACCAATTTTTAAATCACCAGTTATGTTTTTTGTTTCTATCCTACCAATGACAGGAATACTTGTAAAATGTATATGGGGGAAGAAGCCAAATTTTAGCATCTTTCATATCAGCAAGGGATGCTTCATCATATACTTATGGAAAACAAAGGGTCTTGAAAGTGTTTTAACTTTGGCTGAAAGGTATCTTTCATCTTAACTCTTCCTTAACAATTTAAACACAAAGTTTTAGACATCTGTTTAGCTCTTAAATTAATTGGACAAATTAATTCAAAATCAACAAACTTGCGTACCTTGGAACATGTGTAATACCAAGAACTCCATCCCAGCGTAATGTAAATTGTTCATATCTGTCTTGGACTGACTTAAACACTTGAATAGGACTTTCTGGATCTGAGATATAATTTTATAAAATTATTATGTGCTTTGTGTTTTCCAGCACTAATGTAAACCCATCAGTTTCATAATTTGAAACAACTGCAGCTTTAAAAATGGATAAACTTTTTATTGATCTTATTATGTGTATCATACACTAACTTGCTAAAACATTCTTTTTTATTCCATAAAGATACACTTTTAAAAGTGACTACATTTCTTTAATTTATGCAAAATTGGCATTTTTAGCCTATGTATTAGCTGTACTACATTTGAAAATGATTTCAGTGGTGTTGCAAAAACAATATCCAGTTAATTTCTCACAGCTAATGGAATGACAAGAGAATAACAAGGTATATTCAAGGACTCGAGTAAACTAAGGCAAAGGGTTACCTGTTTCTTCTGCATCATTATATGGATCAACAATATCTAACATATGCAGTTAAGGGCAGGAACCTAAGAGTTGTCAAACCCTTCCCCAACTTTCTTCAAAGTTCACTGTCCACAATTTGACCTTCCATAAACCTGTCACACATTACAACTCGGCTGGGAACCATCCTTCTTGGCCTAAATATCTCATTTTCCTTTAACCCACAACCACATGCTTCTCCGCGGACTGCAAGTGTTGGCAAACTGCAGACGACACACTCTCCACAGTCCTTGGCATAGGTACTGTTGAAAGGGGGAAAAGTTATGACAAGTTACAATAAATAGATAGGTGAATCCTCTACTCTACTAAAGGGCATAACTTCCCAGCCCTGAAGGTGATTCCATTAATGTGGCGTGTAGCAGGAATGGTTTGGGGCCATACTGGAGCCTCTCAGGCTAAGTTTTTGACAGCCTTAATACAAACAAGAAAACACAGCTCTAGGTGTCTGATATGATGAACAGTAATTTTTGAAAGGATACATTTAACATTATGTATATCCACTGAAATGCAGTTGGGTGGAAGAACACGATTAATTGTAAATTGCTGTTAAGTAAAACACAATTATACCTTAGCATGAAAACAACAACCATACAGCTATAGCTTAACTTAGAATGAAAACCCAGTAAATTCAGTAGGATTTATTATTTCTTTGTAAGCGCGTTTAGGATTGGAGCACCAGTGGAGCCATCTATCTACTACTTAATCTTATGAAAATAAGTATAGAGCTTCCTCCTATGAAAGTGTTCTAAAGTTTGGACCCTAAGTAATCATATATGAGATTTTTTTTTTCAAAATAAACAGAAGAAATGCTACTTGGTTTATTTTTTTTCTGGAGGATTTTGGTTGCTACTCAAGTTTAGGCCTAGTGAACAGGCCACAACTATGATGAACCTTTGCAGAATTACTTCACACTAGGAATAAGGCCTGTTGTGAAGAAAAATACAATGGACTCTAGAAAGATGCTCTGGGTGAGTGCCCCCCCCCCATCCTTGCTGTCTTCCCACCTACCCAAGTGAAGGCATTCACTCCTTCCCACCTCAAGAGGAGCTGATCTCTGCCATCTGGAGAGAGGTTGTAATTCTGAGTGATCTCTAGCCCTCACCTGGAGATTGACAACAATGGTTCCCCAGGAGAAAATGTCTAGTTTGGAGGGTGCAGTGTATGGTATTGTACCTGTCTGAGGTCCCATCCCTCCTCAAACCCCACTGTCTCCAAGCTCCACCTCTTAAATCTCCAGGAATTTCCTAACCTGGAGTTGGCAATCCTTTCTCCTTCCCTTTATCTGCCCCTCTGTCTTCAGCTTTCCATCACCTTCCCTTTCCCTGCAGCCTCTACATAGGAAAAGGACAGTCTTTCTCCACAGTGGTGGGGGAACAAAGAAGCTTACATCAATTTCCTCTCCCCCCTTTGAACTGCACCACAATCCTGCAAGATAGGTGAGGCTGGCAGTGTGTGGCTGGTCTGAAATCACTCAGTCAGCTTCTACAGCAAGAACCTGGGACTGGCAGACCCCACTCTGAAGCCTTAACTCCTATGCCTTCCTTAAACTCCACCACAAAATTTCCAAGGATTTCCCACCAACCTGGAACTGGCAGCCCTTGTCAGGACTGGCCCCAATGAGTTCTCCCACAGAGGCCTTTAGTGATACCTTTCAGACCAACACTCCCTCTCTGATAACATTGTTGGTCTTAAGCACAGGACTTCAACCTGTCTCTGTCTCTTGCTTTCCCATCCCATCTGTCTCAAGCCTACTGTGACAGGACACCATCTCCCCCCCTGAAACTGGATGTTTCCTTCCCAGAGTAGGATAGGGATGAGTCCTCTTTCCCGCCTTCTCTGTCCCTCAGTCAGTCAAGGGAAGGCTTTCTTTCTCTCCTCTGCAAAGCAGTGCAGCAGACAGTTTAGCCGATGGGAGAGTAGGGAGAGGCAGCAGCTGTCAGAGCCTAGGTTGGTTGCCCTTTACTGATAGAATAAGCTTGGCTGGCTAGCAACAGCCACACATCTGGGAGAGAGGAACAGAGTCAACCAATGAGTTCTTCCTCAAAAGCCAACATAGAACTTGAAAGGGCCTCCCCCACAGCTTCTCCTGAGATAACCAAACTTGGTTGCTTTTTACTGAGAAAAACACGATTTGTTGCCTAGCAGCAGCCACTGCCTAGCAGTTTCCCCAGAGGACCAATCCTCATCTGTGCTGGGGCCACCAGTGGGTGGGAGAGAACAGGGTCAGCCAATGCGACACAAGAGCAGTTGATTGATGGTTTGATGGGACAAAGGTTGATGCACCACAGTCCCATCCAGTCCCAACCAATGAGGGCGCTTGGATTTGCCAAAACAAAAGGGGAATTATATAGAAAAGATACACATATAAGCACATCAATTTCCTGTATTTCCATCCACAAGGCCAATTCAAGTTATTGCAATGAACTAGGTGAAAAGTAATTTTGTTTCTCCCTGAGAGCCTGTTGTATGATTGGGGAGCAAGGAGAAGTCACATTGATGACTTTTCCTCAATTACAGACCCATTCATTTATTTGATTTTTATCCCATTCTTTCCCCAAGATGCTCAGGATGTTCTCTCCTCCATTTATCCTCTTAATAATCCTTTAGGGTAATATGTTGCCAAAGGCTGTAAGGTAAGTTAGGCTGACCCAAGGTTTCCTGGGGAACTCTACAGCAGAATAGAAATTTGAACTCTTGTTATCCCAGTCCTCATCCCACACTTTCTCTAACCCCATGCAGTTGAATGGAGCAAGGAGAAGTGGCAACACTCAAATAAACAGTGTACGAGTCCAACCCAGAATCTTAGGACTGTAGGAATAAAGGAAGACCAGTATGTGATAACATTGGCAAAAAGTTCTGCCCCTTTGTGTCAGTCACTGATCTCCTGTATTCCTGTTTGGTGCATGTGCACAGCAGGTAACAGCCAATCAGGGCCTATGGATAGCAACGAAAGAGAAAAACCTGTTATATTGTCAGCTCTTGTCCAATAGGGTCTGAGCCTTCAGAGAATGAGACTGCAGGGATTTTGTCTCAGAGCCTGGTTTAAGAATAAGCAGGCTAAGACATTGAATGTGTTCAGATAGGATTTGTTCCTCCAGAGAAGGCAGCAAAAAGAGATCCTTCCTTAGGAGATTTTGTATGTCTCCAACCCTGGATTCTGATGTAAAGCAGGTGAATTTAAGTAAACACTTCAAAAAGGAGTAGGGTTGCCAGCTCCAAATTGGGAAATACCTGGAGATTTTAGGGGTGGAGCCTGAGGAGGGAGGGGAGGGCTTCAGTGGGGTATAATGCCATAGAGTCCACCTATGGCCATTTTCTCCAGATGAATTCACCGCCTGTCACCTGGAGATCAGTTGTAATCCCAGGAGTTCTCCAGCCATCACCCTTGTTGGCAATCCTGATGAGGAGACTGTGCTGTCTCAGAGTCTGGGTTTCAGATACTGGAGTTTGCATAGGGAGTTTGCATAGGGAGTGCGCATATACAGAGTGAAATTCCTAAGACTGAGGTATGGCAAAAAGCTTGCCTGATAACCAGTGCTTCCTCTAAAGCAATGGAGTCTTGTGAGCAAAAATTCTGCTTTGTGAGCTACCGCCATTAAAGTCGTGAGTGACAGAAAGTAGTTTACTCTGGGGCCATCGTTCCTGAGCTACGACAAAAATGCATGAACCAGAGGTTAAAACCTGCTAGCTAGCTCACACTAACTCAGCTTAGAGGGAACACTACTGATAACTACTCTCTGCACCCCTACCTTGTTAACTGATATGCTATAACTTTGTGAGCCCAGCACAGGTTGTGTGTTATAATCAGGGCTTTTGTGTGTGTGTGTGGTGATACTGGAATCTTTTTTTGGGAGGGGCGGGGGAGGTTCTACCAAATCCTGAGGAGTGAATTCCTAGAAATTAGTGCAACCTTACATATGAATCCAGTCACTTTTATACTTGGATATAGTTTCAGCTAATAAAGTTATGGTCCCCCTACCCTGTTTATTCTTCATCTGGGAATTACTGCTTTCTGAAGTCACTTAGAACCTGTTGGTCAGGTGGAGCTTGGGGAAGACACCATATTGATCAAACAACACAACATGCTACCTCTTTTTAAATGGCATTTAAAACCCCAGCTGTCACATTGTATTCTCCCCTCAAGGGATTCATCATCGACAATTCCTTTTCAAATTTATTTATTAAGTTTATATTCTGCCTCCCCATTAGCATGCAAAAGGCACCCAACAAAATCAGCACTGCATGAAACAGCTACATTAAATCAATAAAAATGACAAGAACACAAATAAGATTAATTTGATGAGATGTCATATGCATTTGATGGACCATTGAAGGTCCCACTGTTTTCTTGTCACATGCAACTTTCAATAGACATTGACTACAACCACATTAGCCATTTTGTCTGCAAATCTGATCTCATTCATATTTGGGACACAGAGAACCTACACAGCATCATTATCAAACTGAGCTGTCACTCCTCCTTTTTGCAAAACCACTTTGTGGTAATATTTTTTATTCTGAACAAACTGCAGTCCTAGCTCTGGTGTGGACTGGCAAAGAACACTTAACTGAAAGCTGTTAGCATTGGCACTATGTTTTGTTATTGTGGTTGTTATTTTCAATTTATATCCTGCTCCCCCTCACTAATGTGGGGCTCAGAGAGCATCCAACATATAATAAATGCCCCACCATTTCTGAGTTCCATTGGTATTGTACAGTATCCTGCAATAGAGTCCTTTCTCTCATTATTTCTAAGGAGCCTGAGGCTGAAAAGAGGGAACAAGATCAGGGAATGTTTGTCTGAAAGACTGATTACACTCTGTGAGATTGTGTATGTGTGAGAGAGCTTGACATTTTTCTTTTTGCTTGCGAGCATGAATATTTTATTGATGTGCAACAGGGAAGTTGCATGAATGACACATCAATGAAAAAAAATAAACAGCAAATGGGATTGCAAAGAAGAAACGAAAATATGAAGTCTTAAAGGGCCAATTACATTAACAATTGAGACAGTAGGAAGCAAAGCTTAAATTGCTTGGGGGATTTCAATTGTGTGATTTTTTAAAAAAATCATTGTATACAACAATGAAATTGCACTACAGAGAGAAACATTTTACAAACACACACCAAATTATGTACCTCATTTACATTATTCTGGAACTCACAGATAAGAAGAAAGATCAGAAAGTATTAAAGAGGCAATTATAATCTAGGTGACAAAGTAAAATGGGGTGTTTATGAAACCCCAGGACTTCATCTTCCTAGGGAGGTGCCACCTTCTTTCCACACAGCCAAAGGCTAGTCAACAACACAAATATAACAATTGCTCTTTAATTGCCCAGCTTCTTTACAAGGCCAATTCCAGTGGTTAACTGCCATCCTGTAGCAGGGCCAGTTCATGTCTCATCACCTCCACCTACTCACACTGAGGTTTTTTTTGTAACAAGAACTCCTGTGCATATTAGGCCACACACCCCTAATGTAGCCAATCCTCCAAGAGCTTACAGGGCTCTTAGTACAGGGCCTACTGTAAGCTCCAGGAGGACTGGCTACATCAGAGGGTATAGCCCAATATGCAAATGAATTCCTGCTACAAAAAAAAGCCCTGATGCCCACTAACTGTTCTCAGCTGACAGCCATCTGCCTCCCTCACTTCCTTAAGATGTGGCCTTTGAGGTCCTCTTCTCTTGGTTTCTGCTTCCATTCTCCTACTTCTGAACAGACCCTTTCTCACAAGTAGGAACTGGTACTTGTTGGCCTTCCTCCTCTCTTCTCTTCCAGCACTCTTATCAGCCCCAAAGGCTTTTTCCTCATATCTGCAACTGAGCTGTTGTCTTTGTTGGGACTATGTCCCAGCTCTACCTCTTCTCTCCCTTGGGTAGGGTGCCCTAGACTGTGACAGCAACATAAGGACGTGAATGGAGGGATTCACAGAAGTAGAGAGAGCTTTGCAAAAGTTCATGAAATTAACCAGAATGTCAGAAGAAGGGCAAAGCTGCTCAAAGGTGAATAGAGTGAAGAGTGGAGCAAATGAGGGGAGCACACAAAGAACCTAGGCTTATTTGGGCTGGGTTTCAGGTGACTAATTTGAGAGATCAGCAATGCAGTGCTCTCCTTTGTCTTTGCTGCGTCAGTGGACACAGCAAGACTATAATGGCAATATGACTGGGGAATGTAGTCAGTAGTGAGTGGAAGTGTAGTGGTGGTTGAAAGAGCAATGCAACAGCACCCTGCATGTGGAAAGAACCACACTGTCACTCCACTCAGTTGTATGAAGTAAGGAGGAAAGGGTTTGAAATGAGGGGTATCAGAAGTAAAGAATCTCAGTTGCCCCCAAGCCTTAGACTCACTTGTCCCAAATGTCTGGAGTAGCAAATTCTATTCTTCCTTAAGGGATTTCCAGATTAACTTCTGGGCAGTGACCCCTAGTATTTTGCTGCTCCACTTTATTGCATGTTGGACTGGGCAGCAAATGAGCTCAGTCCTTTACTTGGCTGTCTCCCCTCCCCTTCCGGAATGCCAAGGGAAACTCATATTTTTCTACATAGTTAGGTTTTCCCTTAGCACCTGTCACATCAACCATCACCAGTGGTCTGACCTAGCCTCAGATCGCAAAGCATGGAGGCACACCATCCACCAGGCTGTCTCTTCCTTTGAGAACACACGCATAGCTGGTCTTGAGGACAAAAGGAGATTGAGGAAGAATCGCACTGCTACAGGACCAACCCTAAATCAGACTTTTCCCTGCAGCCGCTGTGGCCGGACCTGCCTGTCCCACATTGGTCTTGTCAGCCACCAGCGAGCCTGCAGCAAACGTGGACTATTGCACCCTTCTTAAATCTTCGTTCGCGAAGCCAAGCCGAGAGAGAGAGGTTTTCCTGGGATATAAAGAAGCCTCCTTCATTTTAGTAGGTAGGACCAATGTCCTTGCTGTAGTGAATGACATGGGCCACCAATTTCAGTACAAGAAAGAAGAGAGAATTATGATATCTTGGTTAGGGCTTTCAGGTATAGCTCAGTATCACTCTGAAAAATCACAGAAATGCACACTTACCAGCTTGCCCCTCTTAGAATCACCTTTTTGTTTTGGCTCTTTTGCACCCTTTGCATCCTTCTTCGTTTCATTTTCTGTTTTAAAAAAGCACAATCAGCCTAAATGACTGAGCATTTTAAAAGTTAGTACTTGAACCAGAACAAATCTGGAGATTTAAATTTAAATATCCTTTCCTTGGATTTAACAGCCTAAGGCCATGCATCAGTAAAACAAATTCAGTTTGTCAGATGTATGGACATTATATAGCAAAATAGAGCAAAATCCACCATGCAATTTTTTTGTTTGCAGGAAAATATGAATTTCAATTTCTGAATATTGGGAATGCTTGCCAAGTGTCCTATCCAGATAGGAATATATTTATCATAGGAATGTTTAAAATGGCAACAGTATAAAGAAGTATAAAATACGTAATCCAATAGGTAAGAACAAAAAACATACCTGTGGTTTTCTGGAGGAATATTTTAAAATTGTCCCATCATTTCAGCTGAGTTAAAAGCATTATATTGCCCTAACATACATGCTCATCTAAATTGTGCCAAATACTTGCTCCAAGTTGGGGGATTAAACATCCAAGTCTTAAACTCTACGCCACTACCTGGTGCAAGAACTTCCTGGTTTAGTGTATGTTTAGATTCATCTGCAGTGCTATCTTAAGCAAAGTTAACCCTTTGGGCCTATTGACTCAGTTCAGGACGGCATGATAAATATTCTATCAATTTTATAGTAGATACGTAGTATTTGTAAGAGTTTGTGATGTTAATTATGAAATGAGAGGAAAATCCCCTCCTCCCCAATGTGCAGTTTGCATGCGATCATGATAAGTTGTTAATAACACTGAAAATCAATGATAGTCCGCCAAAGAGCCTTACTGGAAGCAAATCCCAGGGCTTACAAAAAGAGGTATTCCTTCACACAGGAAGCAAAAAGTTGTATCACAAAGGATTAGATGAAAGGCCTAGCAGATCAGTCCTTCATGAATATTTACCGTAATGGTTGAGTGGAAACTCTGTGTTTATTCCTGGTGCTTGGAAGTATACTATTTCTTCTGGACATAGAGGCTCCAACCAGGGCCGGCCCTAGACTGTCTGGCACTCTAGGCAAAGCTAACTTCTGGCATCCCCCACCCCGCAGTGATAACAACACCAAGTCACATGGGGAACCCATTTTGGTGCACGCAGAAGGCTGGCACCCTAGGCAATCACCTAGTTTGCCTAGTGGCAGGGCCAACCCTGGTTCCAACTAACTGTCATTTCTAATAGCCTGTATGGATGCATCTAATCCATGTACATGTGTGCATAAAACAGGGAATGGCTATTTCCTTCATGCTTTCCTCATGAGTACAGGTTGGCTACAGCTAGAAATAGAATTCTGGATGTGAAGCTTAATCCTGTGTGCCTTTTATGCAAATGGAACTTCAGAACACTGTGATGGATGGAGTAAGGGCTCTTGCTTTCTCCCTAAGTTGTTTTCCATGCCAAAACAGTGCTGGGGGACAGTTATTTCCCCATTTTTGCTGCTTTACATGACAGAATACTGCTGCCTTATATGCCCCTCAGTGCAGTTTCTGTGCTGGAAAATGGACTTCCTCCCCTCACAACAGTATTCTGAGCCCATCTGCATTCTCCTTTAAAAAAAGAGAAAGGGAAAAAAGAAAGCAATTCCCTGCAGCTGCTGTGTGGCTGTGAGGAACCAACTCTTTAAAAACACTAACACGTAGCTGGTCCCTGAAGAGGAACTCAGAGAGCAAGCCTAAGCAGATCTGCTAATAATCCTACTCTGGTCTACTCAGTAGGACTTCTGCCTACTAAAGTGTTCTGAGGATTGCGTTGTGACTGACATTACCTGAGCTAAACAGGTATTTCAGGATGAACAATCCATCAGTTGCAGTTCATCATTTGGAACATACATTTTGTCCACAATTTGGTCATTGCTTTTTCTTTGGTTATCTCAAAGGGATTGTTCTGCATTCTGTGCCAAGGTAAGTGCTAAAGATGCTATCGTCTTTCTTTTCTGCTTTCTCATGAAAGCAGATATCTGCTATCTCATGCTCCTCTGAAAACTCTTCCTGGCCTAATGAAAATAAAGCCATTTATTCTGAAACATGCTACTATTTGTATTTGGGAGCTCAGTTCTGGCTGATATTAAAGGCACTTCAGAGATTTTAGATTAGTTCCTGCCCAATGAAACAAATCTTTAAATTAGTGATCCCCAATAGGATACCTGAAGGTGCCATGGTGCCATCAGCCCCCTCATATATTTGATCCCTGGTAGCCATATACTTTTGACTCTTAGAGATAAGATCCAAAGACTCTTGAATGGAACAGAAACAGGGGGCTTTGGGTACTTGCTGATCCGGCTGTAAAGTGTTGAACCAATCTGGGTAAGTGTCTTATAGCTGTGCACTCTCATTTTGACCATATAAATAGGCATTCTTACATCCTTGGGCTTAGAAACCTTGCCCTATGGTTGTGCAGGGAGAAAAACTGCCCTTTCCCCTAGAACAGGGTTGCCAATCCCCAGTTGAGGGCAGGGGTTCCCCTGGTTGGAGGCCCTCCCCCCACTTCAGGGTGATCAATGTGTGTGTGGGGGTTCAATGTCTGTTTTGCACTCCATTAAACCCAATAGAGACTGGTTCTCATAGGCTATAATAATCGATCTGTGGGGCTCTGTGGGGGGGAAGGTGTTTGGTTTTTTAGAGGTAGAGGCACCAAATTTTCAGCATAGCATCTGGTGTCTCTCTTCAAACCTCCCCTCACCCAAATTTCAAAAAGATTGGACCAGGGGGTCCAATTCTATGAGCCCCAAAAGAATTATTTCCAAATGGAGGGAGGGTGTTTAAAGGCAGCACGGCCCCTTTAAATGTGATGGCCAGAACTTCCTTCAGAGTACAATCATGCTTGTCACAACCTTGCTCCTGTTTCCACCCCTAAAGTCTTTTTTGGGGCATGACTGGCATAACTGATGTCTACATGAAACAGAAGAGGAATAGAAAATCCTGAACAACTTTGAAGGCAGACTTCCCTCTCTCCTGCCCAATCCCTTCCAGTGATCTAGTGAGTGGTCTAAAACAGCCCTGTGCTGAGGAATTATATATTAGAAAGTTTCTATATGTACAAGGATTTTGCATGAAAAAAAAATTAGGCAAGGCTTTGTTCATCTCTTTGGCTTCATAGTTTATTGCCCATGTTTTCTTGGCATCTGTAGACTTCTAAGGGTGGATTAGCAGACCTAAGTACAAGGACTGGCCACACGGAGTTATCTTGACAGACATTTTACACTATATATCTAAAAACAATTGTGTGTATGTGTGTGAAAAAACATCACCAAATTTGTCCACAACAGTCTCAGCTTAGCTTTGTTACTAATAATGAGGCTGGTCCTCTAAGTAAACTTTAAAATATCCTCTCATAATACAAATTTGGCTGGACAAGAGATGACATAAATGTTCAAGAATGTTCAGAGTCTTCTCGCTATTATAACTTGTTCAACAAAGTCTTCTATTATTTGAAGTCTTCTAAAGTATTTGAAATACTTTACATTTGGAAAAAAAGGAAGTTAGCATTGTTATACCTGATTCTTCTTTATGTATGCGGTTATACAAAAACTGGAGAGAAAAATCTCTGGACACGGAACTTATTGCATCCTCTTGAAAAATACTCAATGATTCTAAAGGTAGCTCCATAAGATACTTGTCTGCCAGTAGTATCACACACTCTCCCATATCTGGAGCACCAGCTGAATACAACAAAGATGAATAGTAAATAAAATTAATTAATAGTTTTTATCCATTCATTTATTTATACCCTGCCTTTCTCTCCAGTGCAAACCCAAAGCAGCATACACCTTTCTCGTCTCATCCATTTTAATCCTCACAACAACTCCATGAGGTAAATTGGATTGAGAGTGTGTGACAGGCCCAAGGTCACCCAGTGAACTTCCATGGCACAATGGTGATTTGAACCTAGATCTCCCAGATCTGACACTTTAGCCATTACACCACACTGGCTATCATGCTCACATCCTCTTCCAGTTTCCTCACACTACTCAAATGCAAACCACTGTTTCAACGTTATCGGATGAAGTATGCATGCACGTAAAAGCCTATACCCAGAATTAAACCGTGTTGGTTTTAAAGGTGCCACCAGACTCAGATTTTGTTTCAATGACATAAGGAATTAGCCATGAATGGACATCTGTTGTTTCCTCTCCGGATATAATTGTTAGCAGTGACTTCAGTCCTACAGAGAGCATGCCTATCAATGGCACGAATAACTTAAGCAAACCTGAGTATACAATCATTTTGTTTTGTGATAAGCTGCTCAGCAAGTAGGTATCTTTTGTGATAATTTCTCAGTGGCAATATACTTTGAAAGTTAAGACACACCTTGAGTTGTAATGTTTTTCTCCTTATTTTTGGTTTTTTGTTTCCCTGACTCATTTCCTTTATTTTTTCCTGAGTCACCTTTTGGACTTTTTCCTTTTTTGGACTTTCCTGAGTCAGCAGTTTTGGATTTTACTGATTCAGTCGGAGAAACTGCTGGACTTGGCTGCCTGAAGAAATAAAAATAAGATCTTAAAAATACCACACAAGATGGGATGATTAAAGGACACTAATGAAATGAGTTACTTGTATAATGCTACCTGTGGTACAAAAAAAAGTATGCAAAGAATTCATGCTTGACTGTACCATGGACAAGGAAACCCAGGAACTCAATAGTTTCATATAAGGCTAATACAGGCTTGCATAGACTGTTGCCTCACTGATTTAGTTTGGTATTAAAGGAGTGCTGGCCTCAAGCATAGACAAAGAGTGCTACCTGAGGCTAAGATGAGCAAGCAAATCTCATAAAGTTATATGTCTCTCCCCATTTGCCCCCACCCTCCCATAAGCACAGTACCACTAGTGGTACTAGAAGCACAGGGCCCAAGGATGGAAATGAAATAATCAGATATGAGTGCTAAGTTAGTGCCAGCGTCCCAGACAATGCAGACTCTCATGGCTGTCTGATCAGCATGTTCTGAGTGTAGCCCTGGTGAGCAGTGGTGGGATTCAAATACATTAACAACAGGTTCTATGTCCTAAGGACCATTTTAACTATACCAAAAGATATACCGAAAGGTAGTTTAATAATTCACGCATTAAATACTGCAATAAGAACAGTAAAAGAGGTAAAGACAACTTGTTCGATGTTTGAATCAAATTCAAAGCTTTCCACAGCTGCAGTAGAGGAAAAAAATTACATTGGGGCATACTCCACATATCTCTCACATTAAATGGATAGATTAAAATGTGTAAGATTGATTAAAATTTCTTTAATTGGGTGACAGCCCTAATTATGTCCTGTGTTAAATGGAAATCAGATTGCTTACTTAAATTACCGGTATACGTACAAAAATGCTTGGGAATGATGGACCTGCTCAATCAAGTGGATATCAAAATTACCACATCAGGCTATTTTCCTACCAGCTGGAAAGCTGGAATTTGATACAGGCTTAATTCAAGATACACCAATGACTAGAAAAGTCTGCAAACTGGAGGCTCCCCTTGAACTGGGAGACATGAAGAGTATCCCCAAAATGGTCAAGGATCTTACACAACCAACTGATGAATAGAGGTGATTTGCCACTGGGTAATCTTGTGCCAAGTCACTATCTCTCAGCCTAATCTACCTCACAAAGTTGTCCTGAGTGTGAAATGGACTAGGGGAGAAC
Organism: Heteronotia binoei; assembly: GCF_032191835.1. Taxonomy (NCBI): domain Eukaryota; kingdom Metazoa; phylum Chordata; class Lepidosauria; order Squamata; family Gekkonidae; genus Heteronotia; species Heteronotia binoei. The sequence goes on along the minus strand of NC_083228.1, from coordinate 43,062,614 downwards.
CATATGTGGTTACCCTGATCAATCCTTGCATTTATACACTTTAAAATGCCTGTTTTATTTGTTTACTTCATTTATATCCCACTCCCTGCCCTGCCCTGGATAACCCAGGATAGCCCCATCTCGTCAGATTTTGGAAGCTAAGCAGGGCTGGCCTTGGTTAGTATTTGGAAGGGCGACCTCCAAGGAATACCAGGGGCATGACGCAGAGGCAGCAACTGCAAACTGCTTCTGAAATGTCTCTTGCCTTTAAAAAAGTCTAGCTCACTACCTAGTGGTGCATAATGCTACAAGAGCTAGAATTTTGACTGCCAGACAATCTTAGGATCTGGTAATATTACCACACTGCCAGATGATGATGATGCATTGTGTGTAGTATAGCCAGGAAATCCTAAGATTGTCTGGCAGCCAAAAGTTCTAGCTCTTTTAGCATTATGCACCACTAGGTGACAAGATAGACTTGTTTTTTAGTCAAGAGATGTTTCAGAGGCAGTTTGCCACTCCCTCTGCATCAGGACCCTGGCATTCCTTGGAGGTCACCCTTCCAAATACTAGCCAAGGTCAGCCCTACTTAGCTTCTGATTTTGGACTTCAGATCTTTGGTCTGGACCATCTTTCTACTTTTGTCAGCACCTGCTAATTTGCAGCTGAATGTGTAAACAGATTTCAAGTACTGGTGTTGTAAGTAACAGAACTGATATTCCCCTACTCTCCCCTGCAAATTTTAGAGTTGACTCCCCGCCCCACCTTTCAGTGGAATTTACTTCCAAGGAAGCATGCACTTTTAGATCCAGGTGGGCAGCTGTGTTGGTCTGAAGCTGTAGAACAAAGTAGGAGTCAAGTATCACCTTTAAGACCAACAAAGTTATAGTCAGAAATGTAAGCTTACATTCTGAATAAAACTTTGTTGGTCTTAAAGATGCTGCTTGACTCCTACTATGCATTGTTAGGTTATCCTATGCATGTTTTCTGGGAAGCAAATTACAGCAGTGAGGCATGCAAACATTTAATTGGGTAAATGGCGGCTAACGTTTCACAGAACGTTGTACAAGAAAGGCAAAGCTATGTAAAATGGGGGAGGGGCCGGAGTGGAAAAATTCCGACTAAGCTAAAGTGAAGTCCCCTTTGGGCAAGAAACTCCGTGCACGCTTATTTCTCATCCTTTTCCTACTGATAGCATTGCCTGGTTGCATGCGCCAATATACTACACCTTTTCCGGTTAGGGATTGCAAAAATGCAAAACAATTCCAAACCTCAGGTCTTTAATAAAACTTCCAAGACCTCATATGCATGGGGCCAACGCACACAATGCTTTTTAAAAAGCATTTTCTAAACAAGCAACCAAAAAAACTTCCCGCAGTTTTTGGAGGACTCCTTTTGCGTCTTAAGTTTGCAATTAATCTAACAAAAAAGGGGACGTCTAACTACACAATATTCGCCATCTGAAATAACAAGTTACACAAAAGTCCCTTTTGTTTGGGGACCAAATTGCTACAATGCTTGAGCTAGCTGCTATTGATGATGATGACACTAATAAGGAAAGACGAGGGAAATTAATAGAGAATCGAGGAATCGGTGATGCAATGGCTTGCTGATGTGCCCAGGAAAGAAAGAATGAGAAAATTGAAGGACATCGAGGAGGGAAAAAATGACCAAAAGTCCTGAGTGTTGATTTATTGCACAAGCCGCTGGTCATTTCCATATATTGAAATGCGCCCAAGTGTCCAGCCAGGCAATTTCCTTTGAAAAGCGACTGCCGTTGTCCCTGGCCGGGCTGTTCCCACGTGACATCCCCCTCCCCCTCCAGAGTCTTTACACCTCGGCAGGGGAGGGGAGTTGGTGCTCAACGTAATATGTGATTTAAGAAGTAAGACAGGAGTACGATCTTTGCCAGGAGGAGAAGGAGGATTGAGTGGCAGGGACAGGTGGGCTGGGGTGAAAGCAATTTCCAAACTATCATTCCACCTTCCTTTCTTGCCCCCCCCATCCCCGCGCTGCGTGTTTGCTTTTTTGTGTCTTCTATGCGGCTGCAGAATCAGCCAGGGAGGTTTGGGAGCAGTCCGGGCTTACTCGGGAGTAAACATTGCTGAATGCAGAGTTCGGAGCAAACCTCAATGGGATTTCTTAGCAACAGCATAGGATTGTAGCTGTTCAGTGCGCGCTTAGGCTGCAAACCGGTGCGCTTTTACTCCAGTAAGCCCTACGGAACTCACTGGGACCTAGCCCGGCGCGCCTAGCGGCTAGATTGCACAGCTGTGCCGCTAGTCGCGTTTACTTGAAAGTAACTCCCCTTGAATCCCGTGTGGCTTACTTTCGAGTAAGCATGTGGAAGGTCAGACTGCCGTTTGCCGGATCCTCTGGGGGTGTATCTGGGTCCTTCTGAGCCTTAGCTGCTCCTCCGAGATGGGCTCAGAAGGACCAGAGTCGCCACGCTCCTTGGCGCAGTTTCCCCCCCCTTCCCCCGGCCAACAAACGGTTCTGCCGAACCGATACCACATTAGGTATCGGTTCTGCAGAACTGGTGCGAACCGGCTGAATCCCACCACTGCTGGTGAGGGATCTTCAGGTATGACTGTTTAGATGCATTCCCGCATACATACAGGAAATTTTTTCATCAGGGTATGAGGTTTTTTGGTATTCCGCAAAGCCAAACTATATGTGACATAAGAAATCTGTGGTGAAGACCTCCATTTCAAAAAAAAAAAAATGCTAAAAGTAACTATTGTTCATTTTTGTTGATTGATTAATATCTAATGAGAGTATAGGGAAAGATTTTTTACCTTTCCTTCTTAGGACTGACCCCAGTTCTCTTCCCGGGAGTCTTCAGTGTGCATACTTTGCATGTGCACTACAATGACATCACCCAGAAGTTGTCATTGCACCAGGTATGTCATGCAGGGGACACTCTATCATTTGCGGGGAAACCTCTATGGTCAACACAAAAGTTTTTACGCAAATGCTACAGCATCCCTCACGTGATGATGTCATCTCCAGGTAATGTCATTGTGCCAGAGCTCTTTGGGGCAGGGCTCCCCCCACCGGCCAGCTCTGTGGCAGCAGATTGGAGGCTCTGGAAGCAGGGGAAACCCTGCCCACATTGAGGGGGATGGCAATCCTATTCCTCCTGCAACACATTCCTGATTCCATTTTTTTTTTTTACCATATTGCTTCCCTGTTCTGTAGACAAACAGCAGGTCCAGGAGAGAGCTTAAATCAGGAAAATGGGCAGAGAGGGAGTGCTAAAGCCCCTGGCCTCAATCCAGATTCGACTCCCCTTCTTGGGCCAATTCTAGCATTTTTTAAAAATGAGAGGCGCTTAAAATGAACATATGAACATATGAAGCTGCCTTATACTGAATCAGACCCTTGGTCCATCAAAGTCAGTATTGTCTTCTCAGACTGGCAGAGGCTCTCCAGGGTCTCAAGCTGAGGTTTTTCACACCTATTTGCCTGGACCCTTTTTTGGAGATGCCAGGGATTGAACCTGGGACCTTCTGCTTCCCAAGCAGATGCTCTACCACTGAGCCACTGTCCCTAATTAATTAATTTGGGACAATTAATTTGGTCCTCAGAGAAACCTGAGGATGGAAAATCTCTCCTGAGTCACTTTGATTATCCCATCAGAATGGTCACTGAGACTCTGGGTAGCATGCACATCTGAGAGCTATATACGGCATATAATTTTGTACTTAGGAATTTATATTTATTTATTTAATTTATATCCCGCCCTCTCAGCCAAGGCAGGCTCAATTTAATAATACTGGCAAACTGAGGTTACATGGTCAATTTTCTAATTACATTATTGTACAATCAACATGAAATTATTTTGTTACTCTCTTCTGTCCATTAAAGGTCACTTCTAAAAACATCTTATAATACTTTATGTACACACATTCAAAATAGAAGTTGTTTCTTCATTCCAAGCACTCCTGCTTAAATCATAACTAGCACCACCAAAAAAACAGCTGTGAAATGTAACTAACAAAATTCTCAAGTCAATATATAATTGTTATTAGAAATTGTTATCATAAATTGAAGTAACACACAACATCAATATATAATATACCAGAAATGTCCTGTAAATATTCTCAAAAGTTCATAAAGTGCATCAGTTATTCTATTCCAAGGTAAACAGGTCTTCCTATCCACTTCTAAATCCTTCTTAGAAAGTGCTTGTGCAGTCCCTATAATTAAATGAAGATCCTTGTCTCATCAGTTGCATGCATCAATAATTCCAATGATGGTATGGACCCAGAACAAATAAGCCTCCGACGGAATTGTCAGCTTAATATCTGTTTCTCCTTACGGCTTTTTAAAGAGGTATAATCCAAAGTTCATCTCATTCGAAATAGGATGCTTGAGTCCCAAGCACCATGTGTGGAGAAAATTTGATACATGATATACTGATGTATGTTACTTCAATTTATGATAACAATTTATAATAACAATTATATATTTTATTAGAATTTTATTAGTTACATTTCATGGCTGGTTTTTTTTGGCTGTGCTCTACTCCTGTGATTCTCTCTTGGTTGATAAATCATAACTAATTCATCCAATGAAATCTGGCTGAATTGTGAACTGGGCATAATCACTCATGTGACCCATTTCTCCATAGGGGAAACTAGAGCCCATTGGACTCTAATATGTGAGCTGGTAACATGAACTGACCTTGAATATTAAACTTTCAAGAATAAGCATATAATAATTGATACACGTAACAGCTCAATGAGAAGAAAGAAAGAATTACCTCAGATCAGAGAAATTAAACTGTGACAATACAGGGTTAAGATATTCTTCCATATCTTTTAATATAGCCTGGAATTCTGATGTACAAATTTCATTTTCTTCTTCTATAATCTATAAAAAAATGAAAACTTAGTTATACAAAAAGGCCTAAGACTCACAAGGACACAAAAATTATATAATGATCAAATACAACAGGAAAATGCATGCAAAATCAGTTATATATAGGAATAGCCCCAAATATAAAATGAGCTATCATGTTTAATCAATGTTGTGTTCTATGATTATATTAAAAGTTATGTAAAGGAAATATTAGTGCAATAATTATAATTGTAATAATTATAAAATCATTCCCTAGAGAGAGTTTTTTGCTGTCTTAATGCAACTATTCTGGACTATATTTTAACAGATACACACAAGCCATTGTTACAAGCCATTTCAAGCTATCTGATTACATCATTTATAAAAACACCAACATAATTGACTGCCATTTTCTAATAAGTTCTCTTACCATTTCTAATTTGATCTGTGGCTCGTGCCCTTGTTGTAACTCATTTTTGTCTTCCTCAAGCTTTTCTGCTATTTTCTTCCGAAGTTTCTTCATCTTCTGTTTGAAAAGCTTTACCCTCTCCAACAAACTAAAGAATGCTTCAGAATCCACAGGGGACCGGGCAATTTTAGCCTGTACTAATATAAAAAACACAAGCCTACTAAATACATTTTAATTTCAAATATATATTGCCTTCGTTGATTTATATTTCATATATTCATACTGTAATGGATGAGTGTGTAAAGGGTCTAGTTTCAAAAGCAAACAAAGGACTGTAGTTGTGAATTATTCTGTAAACTAGGTGACAGCTTTATAAATAATATGGTATTTACATGCAAAGATAGTTATACTACTCAGTCTTTGAAAAAAGGGAACTGAATATCGTTTTGCTTTGCTGTGAAATGCAAGCCCTGTGGAAACATTCAAACAGGATCAGGTCACTAGTATCCAACAAGTACATCAATGATTGATGTCAATGATTCCCTGACTGGATAGAAACACTTCCTTGCAAGAAAATGCCATTAAAAATGGTAATGAAGTTGTAAAACAAATTGGATGTGAAAAAAGGAGGAGGGGCTTTGGGAGGCATTCTGATCTCTCAAAAGCAGTTTAAAAGGTAAAGGTAGCCCCCTGTGCAAGCACCAGCTGTTTCCGACTCTGGGGTGACGTTGTTTTCACAACGTTTTCACGACAGACTTTTAATGGGGTGGTTTGCCATTGCCTTCCCCAGTCATCTACACTTTCCCCCCAGCAAGCTAGGTACTCATTTTACCGACCTCAGAAGGATGGAAGGCTGAGTCAACCTGAGCCGGCTACCTGAAACCAGCTTCCACCGGGATTGAACTCTGCGCCATGGGACTCTTCAAAAGCAGTTTCTCTGTGCTAAAAATATTGAGTGCAAACATTTGGCACTGCTCTGCTAAGAACAATACAGTTCTACCTGTACTCCTTAGAAACACTTACATGTAGGTTGAGCAGGTTTTCCTTTCTGTTGCCCTCCCTTTTCCTTCTGCTTCCCACTCTTTTCCTTCTGCTGCCCCCCCTTTTCCTTCTGTTCTCGCAGATCCTTCGGATTGGTTGATTTTACTTTCTCAACAACTGCCCCATACAGGAGAGATCTGTAGAAGGACAGAAAAAAATCCTATTTATACAGTTTGAATTGTTAAGTCAATACATGTATTACACACAAGCATCCTAATCTCTTATTGGTCTCTAACATGATCTATTAAAGTATTTCTTGAGAAAGGGTGTAAATAGCCCAAATCACTGTTTGGGAAGGTCTTTTCTATCACATTCTTGAAAATCTTGGCTCTTCTTTTCCCTGCTTTCCTTTTTTGTAGGGGCTGGAGCAGGATGGTGCTTTCTTAGGATAAAGGGCCAGGGAGAAAAAAGAGGGGGACAACAGAATGGACTGGTACTGAGAGGGAGTGCTAAAGTGCTGGGAAGTATGATTAATATTGTATTGTTTCTGCTCTGAATCTAGCCTTGTTAAAGCAGATGACCTATTCAGGATTGTGTCTACACTGGGGTTGGGCCAATGACCTATCAAACAGACACTACAAAAAAAGAGACGCAATGGAAAACTCTATCCATACCTGTCTTCTGAGTGCTGTAGAATGATTACATGAAACTGTGGTGGCAATTCATTCATTATATTAAAGTGCTGTGCAGAAATGCAAAGGTTTCCCCATGCCTACACAAACAAGTCAAATAACAGATTACATTTTCAGAATGTTTTAAAATGAAATTTCAGTATTTTCATGGTGGATAATACTGTTTCCTATACTAAAAAGTTACATACAAAACTGGAAGCAGAACAGACATCACCTGCTATTGTTTTAATTCATTTGTCGGTGGTTCACTTGTTCAATGATATATTTGCACAGCAACAAGCACTTGAGGGATTCAGCAGCAATTATATAAACTTTTTTTGGGAAAAGGCTAGCAGAGTAACCCCCTGCTCTAAACCAATTAAAATCAGTGCACTTAGACTGGAATAATTCTGCAGAAGCTGAACTATGAATTACCATATGCTCCCCCCAGAAAAAGTGTTCTGATCCTACTTGGATTTCCCTCCCTAACTGAACAGGGAATTACAATTTTTAATTGATCCAATTACCTTTGAGACAGCAGCTAACCTCTGCTCCACATTTTTTAGGAGACTGCTTGTTGTATTTCCTCTTTGTTGGAGATAGTGCTGCAGATGCAACATTGCCGACAACTGTGAACTGCTAGTATTCCAGCTAGCTGACATCAGGATATTTTTTATCATCACCGATGCCAAACAGCTCTGTAATATTTTAATATTAGTTTAGTTTGACAAATGTTTTAAAGCAGACAGTTAATAAAAATCCTATCAGTGAACATGAAACAAAGTAGCACATATACTACTATTATTTACTGCCACAGTAAAGTGAAAAGACTCTGAAAATAAAATACGATGAACAGATTTTCCCAACTACCGTTCCTTTCAGGGAATGATCTTGCCATCAATCTTGTTCACTGAAACATTCTTCTGCGCCTAATGAATGAAAACTTACATTTCTTAACCAAGAATGCTATCCTAAGCAGAGTTTCACCACTGCTGGTGGTTGGCTGATCCACCCTGATATTAATCATGGTGGTGGGGGGGGGGGAGAATTGGAGTCTGGGGGTGGGCAGGAATCAGGCAAAGAGAAAAAGGCTGCTGTTACTGACTGAACTGCTTTGAGAGGCTGGACAAAGTGAACAGCTGAGGAAAGACAGGACCTATGGAGGAAATCTAACACGTAAAATGGCAGTGCAGGCATAATACTGTACAACTTTTCATGCTAAGTAGGAACAGGGTGAGGTTTGTGTCATTATGATCATTGGAGAGGAGAAGCAGCTGAGCTCACGGCATGCACCACCTAATCATTGGTAGGATATTGCTGGTGTTACATCCACACCAGACTTTGGGCCAATCTAGACTTCACAGTTTTTAGTGAGTTGGGTCTGGATTCCCCCAACCCAACTCGTTTCCTCGCAGCCACACAGCAGCTGCAGGGAATGTCATTTTTAGGACCAGAGGGTGCATTTTCCAGCTGGAAACTGCAGTGTGGGAGGAAGAGGGACTCCTGTTGGGTCCAGGGGTAGGGAAAGGAGTCCATGATTCCTGTGGATTTTCTCCTTGAGATTTCAGCATCACACTCTGTATTCCATGAAGGCACCCCCCCACACACAAAAAAGAAAACCCTCCCAAGAACAGCTTTTGCATGATGTGGGACTCTTCAGAAAAGAGAGATAAGTAAGTTTCATCCAGAATGTTTTGGGTTCTACTCATGTTATCAGAAACAGACAAAACAATCTTTCATTAAAAATAGGAAGTAAAACTTTGAGGTCAGCTGTCTTTATGAAATACATTCTAGTAACCATCTGTAATCTATCACCATTGTTTTGTCTCAGCAATAGTAATTTTTCCCTTACTAAAAGTGAAAGGTAAAGGCAGTCCCCTGTGCAAGCACCAGTCGTTTTCGACTCTGGGGTGACGTTGCTTTCACGTTTTCACAGCAGACTTTTTTATGGGGTGGTTTAACATTGCCTTCTCCAGTCTTCTACACTCCCCCCCCCCCCCAGCAAGCTGGGTACTCATTTTTCCGACCTCGGAAGGATGGAAGGCTGAGTCAACCTGGAGCCGGCTACTTGAAACAGCTTCTGCTGGGATCGAACTCAGGTCGTGATTCGTGAGCAGAGGGCTCCGACTGCAGTACTGCAGCTTACTGTTGCCCACCAAATGAAACATATTAAAAGTATTATTATGTTGCATTACTATAGTACCAATCAGACAAAACATTTCATTTAATTCATTGGTGGGATGGTGCACATGTATTTTTAAAATATTTAAAACTTCATTTAGTATCCATTTCATTCATGATTTTACTATACAGGTTGTCAAAGCAGATATTGCCATACCTGATAAAGGGCCAAAAACTGAGTTGCTGAAACTGGGTCAAATTTTCCTAAGCACTCCACCATTTCCAAACTAGCAGCAGCCACGACGTTAAGAAGGTTATTATTGATTGCAACATTAATGCACTGTAGCAAAACTTCACTTGACTGACAAAGGTATTTCTGTGTGCAAGCCTGTCTGTTCTATATAATAAAAATAAAAATCATTTGCATGTGATAACTGTTAAAACTGCATTAATATATCACCAACATATGATTATCACCAGGGTTTTTTTTGTAGCAGGAACTCTTTTGCATATTAGGCCCCCCTGCACCTCCCCCCGATGTATCTAGTCCTCCTGGAGCTTACAGTAGGTCCTCTACTAAAAGCTCTGTAAGCTCTCGGAGGATTGGGTACATCATGGGTGTGTGGCCTAATATGCAAGAGTTCCTGCTACAAAAAAAGCCCTGGTTATCACTGTGATGAGGTGAATTCTGTTTTTTTAAAAAGGATACTTCTAAGTGAAGTATTAAATTCATCTTTATCTAGTCTTCATTATGATAGCAACAAATGTTTGGGCCACGTTAGTTACGGATACCCCAATGCAAATGGATTTGTGAAGTGTCAGTTCATGGAACACATTTTCCCACTGGAGTCCAGGTTCAGGATAGACCACTAGGAACCAATTTGTCTATGTCAATATTCCCTAAAGTTCAAATAGCTGAGCAGTTTGTTCCTTAAACTGCTGCATGAGACACAATTTTGGTCCTTCTGACTGGAAGGAAGCAAGACCAGAACAGTGATTCATGCAAAGACGCGATGGGAGGCCTCCTTTGAAGACCAGTTAATTTTGCCAAGACTTTGCTTGGGAAATGATGACTATATGGTTCTACAGAGATGCAACAGAATTATCACTCCTAGCAAAGAAGATAAGGCAAGAACATGAATCATGCGTGCACACACACATTACCATTACCTTCCTCTGCAGTCATCCTTAGAGATTTCCTATCCAAGTACTAACTAGGGCTGACCTTGCTTAGCTTCTGAGATCAGGCTGTACCATGCTACATTCCCTCCCAAGCAGCTGTACTCAGGTCTATTTAAAGGGTTTACTCCCAGGAGAGTATTACACTGTTCTACACCCATTTACTTTAATAGAGGGCTATAACTTTGTTTAGGATCATACTACTAGTCTGGAAGATTCCTTCCTAGAGTTCTCAAGTATTACCTAAACATACCCTTAATTCAATGCCTTTTCTTTTGTACTCATCAAGCTGTTTTTTAGTAAGTGAACAAATACTAGCCACCAGGTTACTATCATCAACTGGCTCTGCTTCTGGATTTGCTTCTGCTGTGGCAGATTTCAGAGAGTTACGTTTAGCTTCTTCCTGTATGTTATTTAAAAACAAAAACAACATGTCAGACAACAAACACACAGATAAGTTCATCCATTGCACAACAGAGCACAATTGTGCAGTAATCAGCCTTTAGGTGGCATTTGAAAATGCATGCCTGAGGGAGGAGTCTACTGGTTTCAGTTAGTTCACCAGGATAGCACCCACAAGACCATTTGGTCATGCTAAGGAACTCTGGTACAATCTTGGTCATTGGTGTTAATAGTCCTCCGCCCCAATCTCGGGGTAAGGCAATGAAGGGCATGAGCATAGTTTGTTGGCATGTTTGTATGTTCCCTCCAACCTCCTTCCTCCACTCCTGCACACTCTTCCTTCTCTAGCACACAGACAAAAGATTCACTGTCAGTTCCTGGACTGCTGTTCTAAGCAACAAGGAGTAAATAGCTATAGAACACGGTTGGCCAAAGTTGCTTGAAGTAAGAGCCACAAAGAATAAAAATCAGATGTCTGAGAGCCACAAGACGAGGGAGGAAAGGAGGCAAATAGATGGGGAGGAGGGAGGGAGAAGTGGAAAGAAAGCAACTTTCACTTTAAGTGCATTCTCCAAGCCCCTGGCTGGTTTGGCTTGGAAAAGTGATTTAAAGAAAGATTTAAAGATGGGATGGTGGGGGCTTCCAGAGCCACACAATATGTGTGAAAGAGTCTGGCCACCCCTGCTATAGAAGATAAAGAAGCAGTGCAAGGAATGCAACTGCTGTTTAAAACAAAGTGATGGGGGAAAGAGGACAAGACACCCAACATCTAAAAAGCCTTTGGCAGCAATACCTTTTAAGGCCAGAGGTGTAGCAAAACATTCCCTTCTTCCTTCACCTTACCAAACTATACTCCACTGCATGAAGCACTTGGTTCTCAGCCCAGTAGGAAAGTACTTGAAGCAGTGAGGTAGAGTGAGGTAAGGCAGGGGATAAGGAAGGGCATAGTTTTCCACCCACCCTTACTTTCTTTCAAAACCAGTTCCTCCTTCTACCCTACTTAATACATGAATGGGGCAGATGCTCCTGTTGCCTCTAATCTGGCACTCATTTCAGTGTCAGGTTACAAGATTTCATACTGTCTCTTCCGCTCAGTTTAAAGCTTAATAACAATCATAACAAATAAGACAAAGAACACTCCTTTTGGTGTTGTCTGAAATAGTCATATTCTGTCCACTAAAAAATGCCCAAGGCAAAGTCTGTTCCAAACCAATTCAATCCAACATCCAAAACAAGCAATGCCATCACTCAAAAATCACGTAATAGGAAATCATAAAGTAACAACAGAGGGGTGGAAACCAGCAATAGAAAGTGGCAAACAGCTTCTTGAAACCATTTATCCTGCAGAGGCTTGATTAGTAAAAGTATGTCCATACCACAGCATTTTCACACCAGAAAATATCTGAAGAGAAGGGATGAGTTCGGTCAGCAAGTAAACGCTGAAACTTCCCACTGAGATGGAGGTATTTAGCTTTGATATCAAGACAGCCCATATACAGACTCTGCAGACTTGTTAGTTGAGCCTGGATATTATGTTTAATGGTATGGCCTAAGGTTAGCCATGCCTGTTAGAGCCAAGAAAAATAAGTTCAAATCAGTGCTTTCAAATATGCTGGACACTTACAACATTGCATGTGAGAAAATACTTTTAGGATTAGAAACTGCAATTGCATTAGAAATCTTTAAATTGTTCTCTTCAGTTTTGCAATATCTGCATTCCGCCCGTAACAGTTGAATGGTGTAGATGAGGGGTGTCAAACATGCCCCCTGACGGCTCCTATCAGGCCCCCGAGTGACTGGCTGTCATCTGCTTCTTTCTCCCTTCCTCTTGCTTCCTTCTGTATCTCAGTTTGCTTTGCCAGGCTTGCTCAATCACACAGGAGCTACAGAGCAAAACCTCACTTTTCTCCATTGCCTGAGGCTTCTCCCCCTCCTGGTCCCGTGGGGAGGGAAAGAACCAGAGCTTCCTTTGCCCAGTTCCCTGGATCCCATGGGAGAAATACAAAGAAAACACTTTCCAGACCAATGAGTGCTAATGTTTTAAGCATGTTTTATTTTAAGTTTAAAAAAAACAAACAAAAAACTTTAGTCATGTTTGTCTGTGTCCTTTAAAAAGTTTATATCTCCGCCACTTAATCTTAAGTAGGAACACACATGGCCCGGCCCAACAAAGTCTCAGATCCGGCCCTCATAACAAATGAGTTCAACTCCTCTGGTGTAGAGGAAAGCTTTGCGGAAAAGTATTTGTCTGCTCTAAGGACTTCCCTCTATCTTTCAGGGTACTTCTGTCAGCCAAATAATCAATGGGCATCACATCTGGGAAGTATCCTTAAGGAAATGAATACAAAGTAAAGGGTATGTTTATGTGTGTGTCTGGGGAAGGGGGGGGGAGAGACTGCAAAAGTTACAACATTTCTCCAGTTTGTATTATTTACAAATGTAATACAGATGTTGAAACAAATAAAAGCCAATGCTTCACCTCAGATTTCTGCAAGATTAATAAAATAAGCATAGAATTATTATTTTTCTTTGGTTCTGGGAAAATTTCCAGTTGAGTAGGGAATAAATGTCAAATAAGTCATAACAGAACACAAAAACATATTGTGCAAGAATATTGCTAACAATAAGCAGCAAATATTAAAAATTAAAAGTACAATTCATCCCTATATGGGAAAGGTTTTCACTAAAACTACTAGAATCCTTTTTCATCTGCATTCTTGACCAGCCCAGGGGCTTTTCCACATTCATGATTTACTTGATTTTTTCTCCTGTTCTGACTGCATGTTATTCTGTTTCCTCTAGTGGACAATTCCATATCACACAGATTAATTTCCAGCATATCTCCCTCTATATTTAAAGTTTTTATTCTGGACCTGTCACGCCCCACCTGGTCTGGGGGCCCCAGCCCTTCGGCAGCTGTTGCTTCGCAGCCCCCTGGGCCCCACCCTGGGGTGGCCGGGAGGTCTCAGAAACAGGTGGCAGGTCAGATTGCTTCACTGGCTGGCTGTCTTGGCTGGGCTCTTTCTTCTCTCTCTCTGGCTTGGTTTGCCGCAGCTCTAGCTCCACCTCACAATCCTCATGGCCCCCTCATTGGCCATTCCTTCCTCCTTTTATTCCCCTCTCTGATTCCTGGCCACCCTCCCACTGGCTGCTGTCCTAAGCCCCTCCCCCTTTTTATTGGAAGACGCCCAGCAGCCCCCACCCCTGGGGCTTGCTGGGCCTGCTGCTGTTGGCTGCTGTCTTCAGGACACCCCGCTCCCAATTCTGCAGCCCGGAATGCTTTCATCTTCTGGTTTCTGCCTCTTGTGGTGGGGCCTGGGTGGTGCTTTGCCCGTGCTTGAGGTCGTGCCCACCTGCCAGCATCTTCACGGGGGCTCGCCTCCTTCCCACTGCTCCCAACAGTCGCCTCTGCAGAAGGTGTCAGCCTCCCTGCCTCCCGGGTAAGCAGGGGTGGCTGGGGCTCACTGTGTCCTGGCTTGGGGGGGGCTGCATGGGTCCGGGAGCCGCATTGGCAGGTCAGAGGGGTCAGGCTGGTCTGGGGGGGGGTGGTTGTTGGCAGCGGCAGTCCTGGCTGGGAGCGGGCGGGACAAGACCTAAATCTGTGTGATATCAAATCATCCACTGGACAGAGAAAAAATCATGCAGAACAGGGTGGAGGGGGGGAATACCCAAAGTAACAGGATACCAGTGAGTAAAATGAGAATGCAGAAAAAACCCTCGTTCTTGCCATTAGACAGATTAATCGTCTTTTTATTTTTTATTTTTAAAAAATGGAAATGTATTTTTATTTTAAAAGAACTTTTAATAACAATAACAGTACCATAACAATAATAACAAATAGCAGTACCATACTTAAAGTTTCTATGACAGAAAAGAGGAAAGTATTACCTGCTCCACAGTACCAGGTTCCGGTGTGAATCTTACAAAGTCCTCAATGATTTGCTCAATTTGTCCTTCTCTTGCTTCTTTCTTTTTCTTCTCAATGTTCATAAGAACTAGAATGTCCAACATGATCTCTAAAAGGCTCAACTTCATAGTAGCAATGCTTCTCATTAATGGAGTATTAATATTTCTAGTCTGAAAATTTAAAACAAAATTAAAATGGAAGACAAATGAAACAAACTAGATTCAAAGTTCCATGATAAACTTTGGATGAGCACAAACTGAACCAGAATGCAAAATTCATTAAAATTTTTGCCATGTTCACTGCTCACAAATTTTTAAACCAGTTTGTAGTGGTTCATGGATGGAGCAGAAAGCAGGGATTTGAGTCCCTTTAAACCCCTGTTTTCTCTTTCCCACAAAAGTCACAAAAACAGCTGAACAGTGGGGAGGGCCTGTCTCAGACTGTTTTGTGCCATTCAGTTGTTTCAGGCTGTCTTTCTGGTTCCTGCCCATTCCTAATGATAACAGTGAAACCAAAGGTTATAACTACCTATGCTTATCCAAAGAAAAAGCTAACAAGAATTTTATGTAGGATATAGCAGCGGTCTTAAGACCAGGTCATGAAACATCTCTTTCATGACCTGGACAATTGGTTGTAACAACCATTTTGCAGCTGGTTCCGCCTCTTGAGGCAAACATTTTGTCACAATCATTTTTTGCCTGCACCCACCACACTGTGTCAAAACTCCAAACATGGCTGCAGGCTCAAAAAAGTTGGGGACACCTTGTCTAAACTATAGGTATAACAATTCCAAGACAGCTGTAATATAATCTACTGACATGCATTGCCCTAGTTTTTTCTATATTGAGGTTTAACTGATTTGTGCATTTCCTGATTGCCCTGAAGCAGGCCCATAGCTACAAGGGGGCCTGTGGGGGCATAGCCCCCCCCAACTTCTGGGTGAGGCCCCCTGACTGGACGCCCCAACCAGTTCCCGGGGCCTCTGCCATAGCTCCAGAGGCTGCCGCTGGCCCCACCAGCAATTTGGCAGGCCGGGGGCAGAAGCAGTCTCAGCCTCCCCCTAGAGTTAAAGGGCCAGCAGATCAGCTCTTTTGCGGACCCTTTAACTCCAGGGGGGAGCTGGGGGTTGCCTCAAGAGGCGGAACCAGCTGCAAAATGGTTGTTACAACCAATTGTCCAGTGACCAATCAGAGGGTTTGCAGGGCAGAAGTCCGACCTGGTCACACCTACTTCCTAAAAGTACTTGGCAGGTGCCAGGAAAGGTGTTGGTATGCACCCTGGAACCCATGGGCACCATGCTGGGGACCCCTGGTTTAGACTGTAGGAGTAGACAGAGTGTTACCAACTCCACACAGTGGGAAAGCTGCAGCTTTGGTTCAGGTTCAGTAACCATTGGCTCAGATCCCACAAACCACCAATGGAAAAGTACTGATGATCTGAGATCATTTCTGCCCTTCCCTCCCCCCCCCCCAGACCATTTCCAATCCTGGGATAGTCTGTTCTGGCGGTACTAATAGCTGTCCCAAGCAGGCAGCTGTAGAAGGAAAGAGGAAGGAAATAAGATCCACTCATGGAAGATAATTAAATAAATAAATAAAACAAAGAAAAAAGCATTTTCACCACCTTCTCCTTCCCTACTGAAGCTCCCCATCCTACATGGTTATTAGTATGCATGTGTCTCTTGACCCCAGGAATAAATTGGAAGGAGGAGTTACAGTAATGAATTCAATCACTCTTGGATATATGTTCACATTCATTTCTCTTCCTGCATTATCAGATATTTACCACCTTGGCAAGGGACTGTCAATGTTTCCTTTTGGTTAGCAATAACCTTCACATTTTGGAAATTTATTAACACTAATTACCCTACTTACCTCATTAACTGGAAATAAGTTACTAATGTACCGAAAAAGCTCTTCCATTTGGGATACTGCTTCCTCAGCTGATCTGTATGCATCTAGGTAATGACTCTGCTTGTCTATAGTGTATGATGCATGTTTACCAAGCACCCTGTAAGAAAGGCAATACAGAAATATTAAATATGATGTGAGGGTCAAGGGAAAAAAACCTGACACTGAACTCCCTCCCCAATTTTCTACTGCTATAAATATTTGTTTAAAAGTTTAAAATATTCTATGAAATAAATTGCTCTTGTAATGGATAGCAAAACAAGGCTAATGTTGAAAATAATGTTACTGCTTTCCTTTCTACCCTTTTTAGCATATACATTCATCTTGGGTAATAAGTAAAACTGACTTTATTGGAAATCATTCCAAATACAGAAATAGGCATGCAAAATAAAGAAACAAGTAGTTGAGAACAAGATTAATTTGTTTTAATTTTGTGCAAAGTTCTTGGCTTTCTCATGTACATGCAGAAAACTGTAGAAGTTCAGAGAACTAAATTCTGCAGCCAGAGTTTAGGTGAGATGCTGGTCTTTTCACCATTGTATTAATTTATAGTACAGTTAGCTCTGTTCATGGTTGCATTAATAATGCTTTGCATTCAAGTGTTCAAGATACTTTGTGTATATTACTTTGTAAGTCATACACTAACCACATAAAGTAAGTTAGTGTTATCTCTGTTTTGAAGGTGTCAAGAGATTGGCTTGCCAAAGACCACCTTGTGAGTTAATAGCAGAAGCAAGATTCCAACTGGGAGCGACTATGCTATGCCAGCTGTCTATATTAGTTATCACTTTTGTTCATATTCTAGTAAAGCATCAATAAGTACACACTGGAATAAATTACTTTGCCTGCTGCTGCCATACATGATTTTTAAAAATCTGACTATTTCTACTGTTTAAAAATATATATTTTCTTTATGAAAGGGGGATGATGGTGGGTTGCCTAAGAAGAAAAAGTTGTTTTTGGTATCTTCGCATTTTCAGAAGTTGGCACTCAGGGTTAATATTATTTCCAGTTGGCATTCAGGGTTAATATTTTCATTTATTTAGTATTTCTCTGTGCTACATATTATAGCAACTTCATATGATGGAGCAATAAGATGAGTGCTGTAGAGCTTCCACAGTGATGGCTATTGGATGTTGTAGAATCTCTGACTACCAAAAGTGGCAGTGAGGAGGCCACATGTAGGGTTGCCAGACAATGGCTGGCACCTGGTGGAAGACTGGTGGGCAGAGAGTTGTTTCAATGATGTTATGATAGAAACAAATTCTATGAGTGTTAAGAATCAAAGGGGAAGTTGATTAGGCTTTCCCCCTGAAACCTGAACCATTTCAGCTCAAGGTTCATTTGTTGAGCCTCAGGGGTTATCTAAAGAGAGAAAAAGACCAGAGACTCAAAGTTCTTGGGAATGATGCTGCAGCTTTTATTGATTAAAAAATAACCCTAACACACACACTTTCAATAGCTGGCCAAATCTGGTGTTGACAATGATGGGCCAGGAGAAATCTGTCAAGGGAGATTTTTGTCTTATCTCTGAGCAACTTTTGATTGTATAAAGGAGAAGTCTACTCATTTAAAATGGCTGGCTAAACCTGTGGTATTGATGCCAACTGGTCAGGAGAGAAAATCTCTGAAGACGTTCTCTGCTCCACCTCAAGTGTCTTGAGATTTTATAATCCGTTATTCCTTCATTCCACCTTTGCCCTCCTGACAGCGGAGTCTTGTCATGTAGGTCCTGTGATTGTGTGGTTGTGGTCTTGACTCACAGCCTGGAGAGCTGTCGGGGGTGATCTTGAATCACAGACCTTCTGGATCCTTTTACTGCTTTATGACTTTTCTCAAGTGAAGTCACTTCTTTATGTTCCTGACAGAAACTGAGGGTGGCACTTTCCAGTTACCATGGCAAAGGTCATATGGTGGCTTTTGAGCTAGTGGTCTTTTTCACTGCTGCCATCCAAGATCATTTTCTAGCTGTCGGGGGTGATCTTGAATCACAGACCTTCTGGATCCTTTTACTGCTTTATGACTTTTCTCAAGTGAAGTCACTTCTTTATGTTCCTGACAGAAACTGAGGGTGGCACTTTCCAGTTACCATGGCAAAGGTCATATGGTGGCTTTTGAGCTAGTGGTCTTTTTCACTGCTACCATCCAAGATCATTTTCTAGCCCTGGTTTTCAGCCCATACTCATACATTTACACATTCTTTCATTGACTTGGCTCTTGCCCACATCTGGACAGGTTGCATAGATATAAGTCTACAGAGAGCCTATAGATTATACTGTCTGCTACATGAGTTCATTCACAAGCTGCCAGCTTCACACTTTTATTGTTGTTAAATGTCATGTATCCTCAAGAGGAAGTAATGCAAATGGCAAATTTTACTGCCTGCTACATGACACAAGATTGCTTTGATGTGCTCTGTGGCTGTTGGCCTGTAAAACACTTCCAAGCTTTAACATTTGTTAGTTGACATAAAATGCCATTGGTCCATGAATTTATATCTGACAGTGATGTCATTTCAGAACCGATGCCCCACTGTCAATGCACCACACTAGAAACTCTCTGGCTCACTCTGGAAATGATGTCACACTGGTAACTAATGGCAATTATAGAGTTCCATTTGGGGGGCTGTCCCTGGGAAGTCTCCCACTACAGCCATCTGGTTTTGTATATCCATCTTTTAAATTCCACTTCCAGAAAAACAGCAAGCCTACCTGTGAATATCTGCACGTGCCATCAAGGTCTTTGCACTGCAGTCTTTATATCCATAATAAAGGAAGTCCTTCTCAATGCATATCAATTTATCATAGGGTTCCAGTAGCATTCCTGTCAACCCAGCAGACTTAGGACTGGTATTGATTAAATCCTGGATAAAATCTATCTGAATATATACTTTCCTGTATAGAAAAGTAGGTTGATAGTAATGGTGGAAAACTCTGAAAAATGCATTACATATTTGGTCAACTATGCAACATTTCTGTCATTTTTCCTCTGCACTGTTTTAATTTTTTTTAAAGAAGAAAGCTCAATGTGTCAAAAGACAGTAAAGAAGATTTGAAATGACTACAGTGAACATTAAAGCAGAAAGCTCCAAAGCAGGATTATAGCTAAACGTCAGGGAGACAAAAGTAATTACTGGGAAATTACACAACTTTAAGCCTGACAATGATGAAGAAATGGAAATTGTTAAAGATTTTTTATTCCTTGGCTCCATCATCAACCAAAAAGTAGACTGTACCCAAGAAATCAGAAGGTGATTGAGACTGGGAAGGATAGCTGTGAAGATTCTGAGGTGTAAGGATTAGGGATGGGCACTAACTGGCTCATGAACTAAAGTGTGTGACTAATTTTGGCCAGTTCATGGTACATGAAGTGACGTTTGTGGCAGATCAAGCAGTATGAACTTTCCAGCTGTTTGTGGAGGTTTGTGCTGGTTCATGAACAGATTAGTTTCCAAGATAGACTGTCTGCTCAATCTAAATGTCTATGCAGCTTCAAAGTAACGGGGGGTGGAACTTGGAGAGCATGTAGAGGAGCATCTGGGGTAGGTTCTCTGCAAATTTGATGTCACTAGCTTGCACAGGATCCATTCTATACACTTCTGAACCTCTTGATGTGGTCATTTTCACAGGCAAAGGTTCAGTAATGTATAGAACGGATCTTGTGCAACTTAGAGGTACCAAACTCTCAGAGGATATCTGGTTGACTCTCCTCTACCAGCTTTCCAAGTTGGTGAGGATTGGATTTACAGGGTCTATGTTATGGTTCCCAAAAGAAAGTACCACTGGAAAGTGCTTTCTGGGGATGTGACAAGAATAATTTCCCCAGAAAATATTTTCCTGTGGGCACCTTCTTTCGGAGGCTGTCACTTGGTCCCCATAAATACAATCCTCACCAAACTTGGAGGACAGATAGACAAGAGTCAGTCAGAGATCCCTGTGAGTATGGTATCTCTAGCTTACACAGGATCTGGAGTCACAAACCTTACAAACTAGTCTGGTTTGTTTAGACCCTAGAATTTCAAGATAGTTTGTGGTTCGTGAACTGAGAAACTCATGAACCACAAACGGAGCTGCATCTTCCCAGTTTGTGCTCATCCCTAGTAAGAATGTGTTGCTGGCAACCAAGATCAAGACAATTCATGCCACAATATTCTCCTTTACTATATATGGGTATGAAAGCTGCACAATGAAGAATGCTGACAGAAAGTTGATTTGAAACGTGCTGTTGGAGGCAAGTTTTATGGACACTGTGGACTGCCAAGAAGACAAATAAGTGGGCTCTAGACTAGGGTGGTGCATTCGGTTCGGCCAAACCGAACAGATCGCTGAATACCCCCTGATTCGGAAATATATGGTGCTGTATACTTCCAAATCCAGCTTGCATACATTATATGGGAGCCGTATACGGCTCCCCGTATACTTCCGAATCAATATTTGGAAGTATCAATATTCGGAAGTATATGGAACTCAATGTAAAAGGCGGGAAAGGAGCTTCTGCAGCCTCAGGGAAGTTGCTTGCCTCCTTTCCCGCCTTTGGAAGCCTTTTCCCGCCTCTCCCATAGCCTCCCTGGGATCAGGGAGGGAGGGGGAGGGAGAGAGGAGCCCCAGCAGCCAATCCAAAGCATGCATTTGCAAAATGCATTGCAAATGCATGCTATGCAGGGCTGTTGTGTAGCTGATGGCTGGGGGATTAGCCCAGCCATCAGCAACATTGTTGTTCTGTTGTTTACTTGGGTGTCCAAGTAAACACTGTTTTCTGTCCAATCATAGAACAGTGGTATTTTTTGAAACTGCTCTGTGTAGGGCCAGAGAACCTTTTTAAGGAGTCTGCCTGGCTGGACTCCATTCCATTGCTGCTGTGTTGGTGTGAGAGATTGTGTTGCGCTGGCCCATGGCCTCAGCTGCTGCTGCTCTCTCTCAGCCTTGCCTGACCTGCCTGCAGAGGACATCTAAGGTAAGACAGTCTTGGAGTTCTTGTTTTCATTTTAGTTAGGATAAAAATAAAAGGACTTTTTAAGATCCAGAGT
The DNA here is from genome assembly GCF_032191835.1 of Heteronotia binoei. Lineage (NCBI taxonomy): Eukaryota > Metazoa > Chordata > Lepidosauria > Squamata > Gekkonidae > Heteronotia > Heteronotia binoei. The sequence goes on along the minus strand of NC_083228.1, from coordinate 43,041,184 downwards.
CCCTTTACTTAACCAGATTTGGGTGAGTGGGTAGCTTATTTTGGGTTAGGGTTAGGGGGTTCTGTTGGGGTGGGGGCCTGGGGTGGGAGGGCTGCCAATTTGCCTATATCTAACTTTAGTGAGAGGACTTTTAAAAGTGCAGTGTCCTTTTACTTTTCCTGATTTGGGCGGCTTGGATTTCTTGGGGTTATGGAGAAGGTTTTTTTGGGGGGAGGGGTTGGTTAAGTTCCTGTATTGTTAAAAGTCAAGTTTTTTACTGTTTTAAAAGGATTCTGTGTTTGATTTGTTGCTGCTGTGTTGTGCTGTTCCTTTTCTCTTCTGGCTCTGGTTCTTGGGGAGGGGGGGGGGGCTGTTTGGCCTAATTTTTATTGTTAAAAAGTTAAGTTTTTTAACAGTTGAGTTTGTTGGCCTTTTCTCAGTTGGATTTGTTTGGATCTGTTGTTGTTGGTTTTGCATCCTGTCCTGTTGTCCCTTTTCCTGATTCTGTTTTTTTTTGGGGGGGGGGGCGGTTTAAAAGTTAAGTTTCTTTCTGTCACATTTTGGGGTTTTTTTAATTATCTCTGGTTGCTGTGAGGGGGTTGGTGTGTGGGCTGTGTGGGGTGGGTCACTTTCATGTTTTTATACAGCTATTTTTGGAGACTGAGGGTGCTTTTGGTTTGCCTAGGGCCACTAAATAGGCTGCCCCACTAATAAGGGTGTTTTTAGAGATTGTGTTTTTTGAAATTTAAAAAAAAAGATTAATCCAGTTTAGGGCTTTATGAACATATGAAGCTGCCTTATACTGAATCAGACCCTCGGTCCATCAAAGTCAGTATTGTCTTCTCAGACTGGCAGCGGCTCTCCAGGGTCTCAAGCTGAGGTTTTTCACACCTATTTGCCTGGACCCTTTTTTGGAGATGCCGGGGATTGAACCTGGGACCTTCTGCTTCCCAAGCAGATGCTCTACCACTGAGCCACCGTCCCTCCCCTTTATCTTCTTTCAAAATTCAACTAGGCCAGATAGGGGCAATTTAAAAAGATTTTAGGTTTCTCATAAAAGGCAGCGTGACTACTAGGTCACATCAGGCTCCCTTTTAAAGAGACTAGGGTTGCAGTGCATCTTGCTTTCAGCCACTGAAAGCCAGTGCATCCTTAGATTTCCATAGGGTAAACCACAGCTTCTCTCTAGTTATAGGGGATACCTGATTTCTAGTTTGCAAAGAAATCTGGTTTGTCCCAGGATCTAGTTAGGAGAAGATTAACTAGGAGGATATAACAAGGATTGCCTTCATCTCAAGGTAGCCTTTTAAAAACTGTAGCCAGGTAGAGGCAGGATCACCTAGTCTCCTAAAGTTTACTAGACTACTACCACAACCCAAAGAAGGACAGGTTAGGGACCAAAAAAACAAACAAGTTTTGGTGGGAGGGTTTTTAAAAACAAATCAGGGCATCTGTTGGTTCAGGGTACAGTGCAGTGAGTTAGGTTTGTAAAAAACCCTACTCTCAGTTCAGGTTGTGTGAGACTGGCCAAGGGTGACACAAGTGACAGGCAGCAGAAGAAGGGTCCTGGGGGCAAGGCCAAGGAGAATACTAGAGGGGTGGAGGGGAGGGGGAGGACCCAGTCCCCCCCCCACACCTGTGCATAGGGCCACTCCACAGCTGCCTTCCAGCACTCCGACCTCTGGCTGGGGTGTGATGAAAAAGGCCCACCTTGGGCCCTTCATCGAGACTGCTGCTGGGGCGCTCCCAGCAGAGGTGCCATTAGATGCTGGCACTGAGCAGGGGTCTGCTGCTTGGGCAGTCTCTCCTCCAGCTGATGTCGCTCAGTCTCAGCAGCCGGAGGAGGAGCAGCAAGAGTAGTTGGGGACAGTTTTCTGTCCAAAACCATCACCCCAAGGAGGGTGCAGAGTGTCATGTAGGAGCTGGAGGAGAAGCTGGTTGAGGAGGATCAGCCTCCTTCTTCGGTTCCTTCAGGCACCAGCAATCCTTTAGGGGATGGCCAGGAGAGAAGGCCACACGGGGTGGAGGGGGAAGAAATGGAGACACACAAGGTGCCTCCATCTCTACCCACTTTCCCCCGGTGGCCAGCCCCTCCTGCCATCCTGAGACATGATGAGTGTGTCCCGAGCACCTCACAGGAGGTGGCTCCGAGCACCCAAGCTGCTGGTCAGCTTGGGCATCCGTACACCTCCAAAGTCTGGAAGCATTTCTGACTTACAGAGGATCCACACTATGTGCAGTGCCAGCTGTGCAGGGCCCAGATCAGTCATGGGTGGGAACCTGCCCACCTGACTCCGAGGGGGATGCGGAACCACCTGCGGAAGCACCACCAAGCGGTGCTTCTTAAGGGTGAGAAGCAGGCTGGTGCTGGGGTGCCCAAGTGGCCAACACCACCCAGCCAGGAGGTCCGTCCCACCGCGACTACCTCCAGAGCTCTCTAGGAGAGTTCTGCGACAGGGCAGGGATGCGGGCATCTCTGCCTAAGATGTTTGGTGGGGGTGGCACCTATGTGCCAAGAGGGGGAATCAGGTATGGCAGGAGGGTGATCGCCTGGAACCTTGCCAGGTCAGTAGCCCATGGGCTTCCATTTCAGTGGTTGAGAATCCTGGGATGCTAGGGTTGCTCGAGTACCTTGCGCCCTGGTACAAAGTTCCTGCTAGAACCATCATTAGCAGGACCATTGCGCCATCTGTTTTCAGGGCAACCAAATCTGTGGTGAAGGAGCATTTGTCCCTTGCTGCTGGAGGGACTGTTGATTTCACCTCAGATATCTGGAGCTCCCAACATGTGTTTAAGGGGTATCTCTCTCTGACTGCGCATTGGTGGCAACCCAGTGAGCTGCAGGGTGGGGGGGGGGGAATTAGCAGCAGGTAGGGTCAGGGCCACTAGGCTGGCTATTGCTGGGCCTTGCTGCACGTCGAAGCAGTCAACACGTGGTGACTGATGGTGGCTCCAACATCAAGGCGGCTGTCCAGCGTCAGGGCCTAAAATGCCTTCCTTGCGTGGCCCACCTTCTCTACCTCATGGTTAAGGATGCATTGGGCCAGATGAAAAGCCAGGATCATCGGTATCTAGCCATGACCCATGAGTACCAACTTCTGCTCCAGAAGTGTCGGCAGATCACAGGTCACTTCTCACGCAGCAATATGGATTCGTATCTGCTGTGTGAGAAACAGACACTGACAGGCATGCCAGGGCACCACCTGATTGGAGATGTCAGCACACGCTGGAACTCCACCTGGCCATGCTGGAGCGCATGGTGGAACAGAGAACAGCCCTGGATGCCTTTGTCTCTGAGAAGAGGGTCTTTCGGGATGAGAACCGTCTCACCCAAGAGGATTGGGTGGTCATTTCTCAAGACCCACACAGAAATGCTCTCGTTTGATACTATGAGCATCGCACTGGTCGTCCCCATGATCCACATGGCCTGTGAGGACCTGGCCTAGTTTCTAGTGCCAGCTCAAGGCCGTGCAGACATTCTTCCAGTGGTGTGCACCCTGGTTGTTAGGCTGCAGAAAGGGCTTGAGGCCCAATTTCAGACTTTCACCCAGGATAAGGTCTACATGATGGCGACCATGTTAGACCCGCACGTTAAGGGCACGATCGCTGAGCGGGCCAACGAGCTCGATCGCTGGCGAGACGAGCTCTCCCAGAAGGTTGAGCGCTGCAGAGTCAGGGCTGGCCCAGTGCCGGTAGCTGAGGAGGAGGGGGGTGGAAGCAGCTCATCTGCCACTTCCACTGCTGTTCATCTCCAACCTCCCTGGCTAGGCAGCGTTTCCCACCAGACTCACGCCAAGAAGAGTGCAGAGATGACACACATCGGGCGGTTCGTTGGCCCCTCTGGGAGTGGTAGGCCCCTGAGAGCGGAGATGGGTGCTGCGATGGTGAGGGACTATCTTTCAGAGCCAAATGAGTCGCAGGAAATGTCTCCTTTGGACTACTGGGTCCCGAAAGAGGCGGTCTGGCCAGCCCTCTCCACCGTGGCCAAGGCGTTCCTCTCATGCCCACCAACGAGAGTGCAGAGCGAGTGCGTCTTTTCGCATATAGGCGACATTGTCTGCCCACATTGCAATCGCCTGCAACCCTGGACAGCTGGTCTTCCTGAAAGTCAACTTGCCTCTGTTCGGCTCCCCGAACGGAGACTTTGAGAGTGAATGAAGTGAGCACCTACTTGTGCCTGCATCCTCTCTTGGTCCGCGCTTGGAAGGTGGTTGTAAAACGCTCTCTCACTAAACACAGACTAGAGTCCAAAGACATCCCAAAAACTCACTCACAAATTGATTGGCAGTGCACCCCCCCACCCCTCATCCATCCCCAAACCAAAAGTGAATGCGGATTTAAAATCTGCAAAGCAATCCAAATTTCCCCAGTCCCCATCCACACATGCCTAATAATACTGAAAGGGCCATTGCAGCCCCCAATTGTAACCGACAGCACCCACAGGCCCAGCCAGGATAACCCAGATTTTTTTTCAGGGGCAGAAGGAAGAAAGAGGGAGGTGCCAGTGATGATGACAGGCAGCCAGCAGCCATACCAATGTAGAGGTCCCTTTAATGGGACAGTGATAGCTGGTGTGTTGCTGCTGAGCTGAGAGAGAAGGAATGGTTCCCTTCCTCTCACACAATCTGAGGCCCTCCCAGTGATCTTCCTCATTTGGGGTGCAACTCTGGCTCGCCTCCTCGTGATGCACCCTGGGTAATGCAAAAGAGCCGGGACCATCCAACCATCCATCACTCAAGGTAAGTCTAAATGCTTCTTGCTTTGTGTCAGATACAGAATTATATGGAGCTAGCTGTGGTCCACCGCTTCCCTTGTTTGAGAGTTGTGTTGTTTGGGGTAGGGCCGAAGAGCTGGCATCTGTAGATTGCGCATTCTGTGGTAGGGAAGCTGGCATCTTGGTGAGAGACCCAGAACCACCATGCCTGTTGTGTTTGGTCAGCTCTCCCCACGTTGTTTGGGGCAGGGCTGGAGAGCTGGCATCTGGGTTTGCTACAGATTGTGTTTTGTGTGGCAGTGACGTTGGCAACTGGGTTTATATTGGTTCCAGGCCAGCAGGGTTCATAGAGTAGATAGATGAATGTAGTGCATTTGGGTCCTATAGAGATTCTCTGGTATGAAGTTAGGTTTGGCTTTAGATGCCCCAGGAATTGGACCCCCTGGTCCAATTTTTTTTTTGGCCTTGTGGGTTTTGTGTGGGACAGTGCCCTGAAGGTGCACAGCAGTTTGGGGGAGCTCTCTTCAAACCCCCCTGCTCCCCAGAGCCACTTTTCCCACCATAATTACAGTGGGGGAAGTGGCTCTAATTGGTTTTTTCTCACCATTGGTAATAGTGTTCCTTTTGGGGTGCCCACAGATGGGTGCAGTCTTCTTGGACCAAGGGGATTGCATGTGGGGATTCCCCTGAAGCTGCCCTGCAGTTTTGGGGCCTCTCCCTCAAACCCCCCTCTGGCCAGAGCCATTTCTTCCACAACAATTATAGTGGAGGAAGTGGCTAATTGGGCTTTCCCCAGCATTGATGGCAATAGGCCTTTTGGGGAGCCCAAAGACAGGGACACCCTGGCCCAATCTCTTTGGGACTTGGGGATTTTGTAGGGGAGAGTCCCCTGTGGGTTCCATGCAGTTTTGGGGGCTCTCCCTCAAACCCCCTGCCCCCCAGTAGCCTCTGATTATGACCTATGTTGCCATTTTCAATGGCCCATAGGGTATAATGGTGGGATAGGTGCACCCTCTTTGGGTGCCCCTGGAATGGGAACCCCTGGCCCACTCTTTTTGGGACTTGGGGGGTTCGTAGGGGAGAGTCTCCTGTAGGTCCCCTGCAAATTTGGGGGCTCTCCCTCAAACCCCCTCCCCTCCAGGCAGCTTCCAATATACCCTATTTTGCCTTTGATTTCAGTGGAAAGCTTTATATCTCTGGTATATACGGCTATTCTGAATACCAGTATTCCGAATATTTTGGCCCCATATAGTGATATGATGTTTTATAGCGTCACCATAAGGAAGCAACTTTGCAGCACTTAACACACACAGTGAGATAGTTCACAGAATTAGTTAACAGATGATATAATTCAGACACATTACAAGTTGCTCATGGCAAAAAGTCCTTTGAGAGATTAAGTGGGTTAGAAATACTTTAAATAAATATGCCTAATTATTCTTGGGAGCAACTTTCACTTTGCACAAGTAGATAGTGAGGAGGAATTTTATTACTTCTGCTGACACAAGCCTGCTGCACATACAGAAGTCTTACATGGAATCCAAAACCATACATGCAAATCCACTATTGAAGATTCCCTGTTTCATTAAGTCTTTGATTTAACTATAGTTTATTGTAATGTCCAAATTTGGGTACTTGAACAAATTGGGGTTTACCCATAAACTGGAATTCTAAGTCAGGATTGAACTTGATTGAAAGTGAGAATAAATGAAGTGTATTCTCACTATTAACATACGGATACAAACACAATAATCATTTTAATACATAATTGATTACCTGGCTTCTAGATGTGCAATTATTATACCTACAATAGATGCTCTGTTAGGTCTCTCCACTAATAATGGTCTCATGACATTTACAGTTTTTTGCAAAAGTTGGCAAGATTGCATCTTTGGAAAAAATATAAAATTAAAAAAAGTGCTTTAATGTCATTTCAGAACAAACAGACATAATGAAAACATGAGATTTCATTAAAGGCTTCCTCAATGTAGAAATGGGTGTGCCTTAATTAAACATAGCTGAAAAAGGAGGATCCTGTGAACCTTAAAAATGCATATCAGAACAATATCAAAAAACAAAATTGTAAGCAATGAATCTTTTTTCCTGATACAACAACAAGCCAGAAAAACTGCACAAGTGTGATGTTGAATAAATCTTATTTTCATAATCTTCTTGAATGAATCAGTTTTCATAATCTAAAAACAGTGTCACTGTTGTTTCCATAAACCCAGTATTCAAAACACTGTTTTAAGCTGGACCTTATCTTATGAAAAAACACTGGACACATTGGATATAGTTTTGTAAATAATATGTGTTGTAGGTGGGAAAACTATACATACTAGCCTAGATGAAAAATATGAATCCCATACTGCTGCAGACTATACAATCTACATATACTTCATCATCTCTATATGCTTCAATGAGGCAAATATAATGAGTACTACTTTACCATTTTCTCTTTTCTTTCCTTATCTTCCCCTAAAATTGCATCCGTGAAACACAAGGTGCTATTGTACCAGAAATGCTCATTTCCTCCTATCATCTGTGCCTTCTCAAGCAGTGCTTTTGATTGCCCATGGTTCTTCTCCAAGTTAGCTAACATAGCTAGAAGATAAAGGCACCGTGATATAGCACATGGGTTATTCATTTCCTAGGTGGGGGAAAGATAATTTAAAACAAAGTCAGAAGCCTAGCTCTTACATTCATGCACTTACTTTTAAATTCAGTCTAGCATTATTGTATGGCTACAGACATCAAAATATTGCATAATGAGACAAATGCCATTAAGGATATATATCAAGAAAATGGTAATATGCATATTGTGGGGTTCAGAAAGGGGTAGAGGGGAAGGTGCTGGAAGGAATTAAACACACACACAATCTGTTTTTTGGAAAATGTGGCCACAGCTTATTTATTAACACAAACAGAGGAGCAATAGTGCAGCACAGAGACAGATCCAAGCATCAGGCAACTCGATTACTGCCTGATGGACCTCTTCCCCCAGCCTGCTTGTTGGGAGATCTCCCATGGAGTGACAGGATACCAGGACACATGTGAGTGCAGGCCTCCATCTGGTCCCCCTGCCACCTGAAGGTGAAAGCTAGCCAGCAGCCCCCACCTGTGCAGACAGTGAGCTGAAAACAAAGAAACTGGAGCCCAGTACAAGCTTTTTCATATAGCTGCCATGGGCCCGTCCCCTGCCCCCATGCTGCAACTCTCAGCCTGGCAAAGTGGGCAGTAGAGAACCACCCCACCCCTGCCCCACTGTCCCGCCCAGCCCGGGCGAGGACTACGCAAGGGGGACCCCCCGGCGCCTGCCAGCCACTCCCGGCCCCCGCTGCCGCCCCGAGAGCCTCCCACACCTTCCCAAGCCCCCGCGGCGGCCCCACCCCTCACCTGGGCTGACGGAGTGCCAACAGCCGCCTGAACAGCGCCTCTCAGCCACCGCGCCCGTCTCCGGGTCCGAGGAGCCTGGCCAGAGCGAGACGTCGGGGAGCAGGAGGGAGAAGCTGAGCCCAGCGCTGGGCAGAGAGGAGGAGAGCCGCCTGACCCGTGGTCGCGAGAGACGCCACACCCCAGCACGCTGCAGAAGTCCGAGACGCCCGAGGCACGCCCAGGCAGCCCAGCCCCTGCTCGCCTCTCCCGGGCGTCTGGGGCTTTGAAGGGGGGGAGGAGCCAGAGAGGGGCAGAACCCAGGAGGGGGGAGGACTGAGACGGGGGGATAAAGGGAGGGAAGGAGGAGGTCGGGGAGGAAGCTGGCCGGTGCTTATTGAGGCTGCCTCGCGAGAGAGAGGGACAGGAGCTGCAGCACAGCCAGGAGGGGAATGGGGGCCTGCGGTGAAGTAACCTGGCTCCCACCCCTGTTTTTGAGACCTCCGGGGAACGCCCCAGAGTGCCCAGGAGGGGCGACGGCAGCGCCGGGAGACCGGGAGAGGTACCCAGAGCGTGACACCCACTCTGCCGGAAGGTACAACATCGCTGGACCTGCCTCCATCCGACCTCCCCCACCTTCTGCACTGCAATCCCGGTGAAGGTAAGCCTTGGCTGAGCCTCTGGCCCATGCTAGCCATCACTCTTGCAATTTACCAAATGAACATCTACAAAATATTTCCTAACCTGGGCAACGTGTACAGCAAATTGAAGAATCTTTAAGGTAATGCACCTATCATTATCACTCAGCACAAAAGATGCTCACCCCTGTATTCTCTCAAAGGAAAGGGCTGATAGTTCTAGTTTTCATACATTGGACAATACAAAACATGGTGTTGGTCTTCACCACACAAGCAAGTTTTTTTAGAGCAGGAAGCATTATTAAAGCATCCCCAATTCACCATAAATACCACAATCCAGCAGCAGAGTGAAGTAAATGCTTGCTTTAAGCCAAGTGAGTTTAGTGTCCACACATAATCTGCTTGTCAGACACGATAACTGATTTTTCACTAGCAGTTGCTCCACCCCCACGCTTCTGCTTTTCCCAGCTCAAGTGATCAATTCCCCATCAGTTGCCAAATGGGCACATTTTGATCTGCAGTTCCCTCCAATTTCCCTCATGGTTTCTTGCTCTTTTTTTTTGAAGAGCAAGAAACCACGAGGGAAGAGATTGGATTTATATTCCATCCTTCAATTGGAATTTCAGCGTCTCAGAGCAGCTTACTGTCCCCTTCCTTTCCTCTCCCCACAACAGACACCCTGTGAGGTAGATTGAGCTGAAAGAGCTCTCAGAGAATTGCTCTTGAGAGGACAGCTCTGAAAAAACTGGGACTGACCCAAGGTCACCCAGCTGGCTGCATGTGAAGGAGCAGTGGGGACTCAAACCCGATTCTCCCAGTTTAGAGTCCGTGTACTTAACGACTACATCAAACTGGCTCAAACAAACTCTTTCCTGAAACATTTGAGTTACCTGGATTGCTTGGTGTGCTTCTGAAAGCAAAAGTCTTGCTGGCTGATATAAACACAGTTGGATTAGGACTTCAGCTTTGTCCATCCACAAGTATGGAAAGGAAAGGCCACTTATGCCTTTGCCAGTCACACTATTTACTTCCAAGATCTGTAAAAGAATTCATCTCAAGAACTACTCTTAGCTTTTTCTTTAAAAAAGAAAGAAATTCAAGCGTTGCACAGGTCATTAATTAGAATTTTAAGGTTATGATTAAATACCAACTATTATAGGTCATCAGTTCAGTACCAAGAAGAAGATGGGAGTCACACATAATTTGCCAAGCATAATTGGCATCATTAACCTTGTTCCTTAAAAGCCATCAAGATTTAGAGACTGAAAATTGTTTAAAATTTTCACTACTGTGGATATGGCAGATAGAAGCAAATTACCTGCTCTTTTGCAGTAACTATTTTTTTACATTGACCCATATCACCTGGCTGTGCGCAGTCAAATAATTTATTTTCTGCCTGCTTAGTCTGCATTTCTTTCTCCTTTTTCAGTGCGATTTCATGCCTGAACCTGAAGTCAGGGGAAAAAAGGAAAAAATGGATCAGCACATTTTATAGAAACTATCATTGAAGGAATGAATGAACATGCTAAACAGCTTTATGCTTGTGTTCTGGTAATGTGCATGAACATCTCTTGGATGCAGTTATGTTAGCAGGCAGTAGAACAAACAGCAGTTATATGGAAATAGGTTCTGCATGTACAATTTTCCTTTCTGATCCAAAAGAGGGCTTTTGTCATGGATTTCTTTCAGAAAGGTTTATCCAATTTTGGTTCCAGTGATGGGTGAGCAGAAAGGGAGATGCAATTAGTGCAGTCTCACTTGTGCAAACAGTAGTACAATGGCTGCATCAGCACACAAGGCTTCAATATAATTTTTCACAAAATAACAATGTGCATATGGAGCAACAGAATGTACAACAAATGATTTGCATGATTTAATTTAATTAGTTTTTGGAACTGTATGACAAGGACTTGCAGAGGACACCTCATTTCCCCGCCCCCATTATTCTTTTCCCTTCCATAAAAGCCACTATAGCCTCTCCCATTTCCCTGCTTCCTTCTCTCCTTTCCAGCCACTGATAAATCTATCATTACCTGCCCTCCTGTCTTCAGGTTTACCTCTTTCCTTCCAACTGAAAGCCTCTACCCAGGAAAGCAACGGCCCAGTTGTGCAGTGAGGAACCTGCAAGGACTTGTGGAGGTGTACATTATTTCCCCAACTATTGCCTCTTTCTCTCCTCTTGGAAACCACTATACTCTCACCTTTCCTTGCTTCCTTCTCTTCTTCCCATCCACCAACCAACCTACTTTTTATTGCCCTTATATTCGGCTATATTGTTTATTTTCTTCAACCGTTTTCGCACACAGCTTACCTCGTAGTCACAATCCTGTTCCCTCCGCAGCGTCTATTGGATTTCCCACCATCTGCACCGGAGTTACAGGAAGTGCCGCGGCTTTTGCATAGCCGCGGCAAAAGCTGCAGCACTTCCTGTAACTTCGGCGCAGATGGTGGGAAATCCAACCAGACGCTGCGGAGGGAACAGGATTGTGGCTGCGAGGTGAGCTGTGTGCGAAAATGGTCTTCATTATACTCCACCTATCTCCATAACAAGTACCCAAAGCAGCTTATATCATTCATCTTTTCTCCATTTTATCCTCACAATAACCCTGTGAGATAAATAAGACTGAGAATGTGTAACTGGCCCAATGACCTTTCATAGCAGAGTAAGGATTTGAACATGGGTCTCTATTGGTTTTGCTGGCTTTCATGAAACAGCTGCTGTTGAACAGTAGCAACCAACTTGGTCTGACTAAGTTATGCCGTTTCTAATATGGGGGCTGGGATCTGAACCTCCTATTTATTTTTCCCAAGATTTCAGGGTTTTGTGCAAACCTGGGGCATTTTTCAAGTTTGTAGAAAGATCTGTGTTGCCTCTTCATGGCTTCATTCTCTGGATTTAGTTATCCACAGATTTAGCCACATGAGAGTAAGATATATTGATGATACCTTAAGGCAAGGGTGGCCAAACTTGCCTAATGCAAGTGCTGCATAGAATAAACATCAGATGCTTGAGAACAGGCAGGCAGGAAGGAAAATAAATGCAGAGGGGGAGGTAGAAAGAAAGTAACTTTGACTTTAAAGGCATTCTCCAAGTCACCAGCTGATTTGGCTTGGAGAAGTGATTTAAAGAGAGAAATGCCTTCTCCAAGCCAGCCAATGGGACAGTGGGGGCTTTTGAGAGCTACACAATATATGTGAAAGGGCCACATGTGGCTCTAGAGTCACAGTCTGGCCACCACTGCCTTATGCTATGCCTTGCACACCATAGAAAATGTTGTGGGGATACAATTGCTTTCACTTTGCATGAAGAGACAGAGAGGAATAATTTTAGTATTTCTGCTTGTGCATGGACTGCTGCACATATAAAAATCTTATATGAGATCCAACCTGTAGACTTTTCTTGCTCCACCTTCCTAGCCAAAAAGCTAACTAGTAAGAGTTTTGGAAAGAGTGTTGCACCTGCAGCCCTTGTGCAGCCTGCTTTGGACACACAATGTGTAAATAGTTTATGGAATAATTATTTTGCTATAAAACAGCATACCTTCCTTGTTCTACTTCACTGATGAATACTTCACCTACTGCCTTCTCATGATAAGTTGATGCTTGACACAATTTTAATTCTGAACATACAATAGCAATTCTGGGGAAAGAAAAGACATAATTCTTCACTGCTGTAGAAAATGCAAGCACTGTCTAAAATTGTTACATGGGAATAATATAAATTTTGGGGTGCTCTTGAGCCCAGGCCTACTGCTTTGGGTTGCCAAGCCCCCATTCTGGGCAGGGGTTTCCCCACTCGAGAGGTTCCCAACTCATCGGCCCACATCGCACTGGCGGGGGGAACCTCCCCCACGTCACCAGTGTGATGTCACTCGGAAGTGACATCATCATGCCAGCGATGCCGCATGCAGCTGCTCTAGGCATTTCCGGGAAAGACGCTCTAGCCATTTGGGAGGGAAACCTATAGAATTTCTCCCTCCCAAATGGCTAGAGCGTCCAGGAAAACCATAGAGTTTACCCGGAAATGCCTAGAGTGGCCGCGCACAACATCGCTGGTGTGATGACATTACTTCTGGGTGAAGTTATCACATTGCACGTGCATGTAAGTCCCCCACTCTGGGATGCAGGGAACTTGGCAACCCTATTACCGCTGGATTAGCTGGTGGCAACTGTAGCCAAAAGTGCCTTTTATCAGCCACAGCTGGTTAGTGAGCTTCAGCCTTCCCTGGGTAGAAAAGATCTGGCTACTAAACTACATACCCTGGTTATGTGTAGATTAGATTACCAAAATATATTCTATGTGGGACTACTCTTAAAAAGTGGTCAGAAACTTAAATTGGTGCAAAATGTTACAGCAAGGATGTTAACCGGAGTGTGTCATCTACACCGGCTCCTAACCTATATCTAGGTACCCTGGTTATGTGTAGATTAGATTACCAAAATATATTCTATGTGGGACTACCCTTAAAAAGTGGTCAGAAACTTAAATTGGTGCAAAATGTTACAGCAAGGATGTTATCCGGAGTGTGTCATCTACACCGGCTCCTAACCTATTTCTAGGCACAATTCAAGGTGCCAGCACTGACTATCAAAATCCTATATGGTTTGGGACCAGAATACCTGAAGGACCATCTACTCCCCTACAAACCTAATGGGCCACTATGGCCACCTTTTGAAACCCTGCTTCTGAGATTAGACAGGAAGAAGCCTGGAAGAGGGCCTTCCTGGTCATGACACTTAACTCTGGAATTCTTTCCCCAGGTGGGGTATAAATTTGGTAAACAAATTAAACAAACAAATATGTAGATCTATTAATGACAAACATATCAGTACAGTTAGAATCAACATAATATCCACACTATATTCATCCATACCTTGTACGTGAACACCTATTTATACATTCTTCTTACGTGTAATTTTTGGCATGGGAAAGAATATAAGTATATTCTGCTGATGTAAAATCTATGGAAGTTGTTTAAACACTAACTAAAGCATATAAGGGTACCAGTTCAAAGATAAGTTTATGGAACGTAAGAAAAGAAAGTAAATAGATGTCTCATAGTAACTCCAAAGCAATGGATACAAACCGAAGATGGTAGAGATCTGATAGACTTTTGCATTCTATGACATCATGAGCAATCACCTCAGCCAGATGGAGAACCGGAAGGGTTAAGTGAATACACAAAATTGTCTGTAGCTCCTTAAATAACAGGTCTAGGTAATATAAGGAACGTGTCTAAAATGTAAAAGAAGAATAGCAGTCAATTTTTCTTTCTCAGTTTGTCAGTTTTCAGCTTTTTGTTAAAAGGACTTTGAAAGTGTTCTCAACAATGCTGAACCAACAAACTTCTTGAATTTTTAATTTAAGGGCCAAGCTACACATTCCATTCAAACACATGTAACAAATTCTCACTAGTTGCTTTGTGTAGGTAATTCAGGAGAAAGTAATTTAACATGGAGAAGTGGAAGGGAGAGGACACAACTTAACCAAATGTCATGCCTGTTACTTCTCAGCTCCAATTTACCATCCACATTGTTTTCTATCCCATGGACAACCAATCATATTTTTGCGAAGCTAAGTATCTGGGGTGGGGGGGGGGGACTATCCAGGGTATGCATGATGTGGAAAAGAGAAATAGTAGAAATGAGAAGGGTTAAGCAGTTATTTCTTCTAACAATTCTAATTTACTCTCTCCTGAAGTTCTTTTAACCTATATCAAGTTCCCACTGGGAATTGTTGTTGTTATTTTCATTGAATTTATGAATTGCCCGATCCCTGCTATTATTGTGTTTCTAATATGTAGTTTGGCTGCAGTGCTCCATATTTTGAATATCTTTGTTGCAACCCAGATACTGGATAAGAAGAGAATTAAATATAATCCTCTATGACAACCTAAAATTCAACAAGACGTGAAGTTTTCAACATGTATATTGGGGGAGGGAGATGACATTATCATAGAGCCTCTACTCCTGTGCAGTTTTTCTTCTTTTTAAAAAGTGATAGTGTTTTTAAATATGCCAATGAACAAACATTAATTGAAGGAACATACTTGCTACATTCCAAAAAAAAGATGAATAGTCCTCACACAGGTTAGATGAAAGGACATGATAGGTACATTTACCGACATATGAATAACTGATTAATGTTTTTTATATTATGAAGATAAGAGGAAACTGGGTTCACTCCAGAATGGAAAACAGTGGTATAAGCCTGTAGTTCCTGTTTCCAGTTATGTTTGTACTCAGTTGTAGTGTCACTCCCCCAAAGGACAAGGAGGTGACTGATATGTGAGCCAACATAATGGTGATCCTCCTGTGACAAGCTTATCAAGAGACATAAAGGATCCATGACTTTCTGCTTCCTCCCACCAGAAATCCCTTGAAATTATATAAACTGATACCCAAATTGCACTTCACAATGTATTCGAGTCTGCCATGAGGACTCACAGCCATATTGCAAGGTGAGTTTTCAATAGAAACTCTATTTAAAAGCATTGTGTAGGCCTGATTCAGATGGGTGCTGCAGCTCAGGGAGAGGAGGGGCTCCACTGTGAACTTGCAGCTGAGGTATGGCTGAGAATCTCTGTTGTGGACTTGCATGCGTTGTAGCATCTAGTTAGCCCTGAGAAGGCTTGATGAAAATGCTAGTTTTAACCTTTAAAAGTATCATTTTGAAAATTTTACCTACAGGAGCTACAATGTTGCAGATGCTCAGAGCAAAGATACTTGAGTCCTGTTTAAAAGAATCCCTGATTTCATCCGGACAGTCATAGCTAGCCCATTCCTCCACACTTGCTGGTAAGGCTTCTATTGGTCCTTTCCGTTTAGGCTTCTCTTTTGCAACTGATTGTGCCTACAAATAAAACAATTTATAATGAATATAAGAACATAAGACGAGCCCTACTAGATCAGACCATATAGTTCAGCATCTTGTTTCACACAGCAAAATAGCTGCCTTGAGGGGCCAATGAACAGGACAGAGAGGCTTTCCCCTGATTATGCCTCCTAGTGCTCTTATTCAGAATACTGTTGTGTTCATATACGAAGACTCCCTTTGGCCACCATAGATGAGTCACTGATAAGTCTATGATCTGTCTAACTCCCTTTTAAATCATCAGTGCTCATGGCCATCTCTATGTCCACCAGCAGTGAATTCCACAATTAATTACTCATTGAGTAAAGATTTCTTTTTGCCTATTCCTTGAGCTTTCCACTACAACCCCAAGCTCTCTTTCAATCTCAATCTCAATCAGTTCAGACCCTGTCAGCATATATTTAAAGTTATGATTTTTTTTGTTCCAGTGTGCATCACCTTACACATGCCAATAATAAACTTCACTTTGCCATGTTGTTGCCCATTCACCCAATTTAGAGAAATCCTCCTGCAGCTCTTTGGCTGCTGCAAACTTGGCTACTACATTGCTTATCTCTAAATTTAAGTCATTTATGAACAAATAAAATAGCACTGGTCTCAACACCAATCCACCTTGGGGAACCTATTTAAGTGGTAAGGTGGCATAGTAATGTTTTAAATAAATTCATAATGTGATCCTGAGACCCTACTGCTCACTTCTTTCCATGTCCATTTACTCCTACTCTCCATTTCCAGTCCTCCTATCAATTTTTAATCCACAAAACTCGTCCTCTTATCCTGTGACTGCTAAACTTATGCTTTGTTGAAGTACCTTGTCGAAAAGCTTTTTGGAAGTTCAAGTATATAATGTCCACTGGCTCCAAAGGAAGTCTGTTGAATTTTTATGAAAAATAACAACTTAAAACACTATATCGGAACCCCCCCCCCCCCCCCACACACAAATGTACCTGTTTGGCATCTTTAGAGAGTTTCTCTTTTCTAGGAGGGCTTGTTGATGAATTCTTTTAGGAAAAAAACCCAAAAAGGTTTATTAAAAAAGAAAAACATTGGTACATTTTTGTCCATTGAAATGTTGCTATAAATACAGTATTTTAACACAGAGATGCCTCTATGTTTGAAATTCCACATCTACTATGTGATTTAACTAAAACTCCAGAGACATATGGCCTTGCTCACTTTGGCCATTTAAAATCTCTCTTCTTCTAAGCCAACAGCTGGTCAGTTGCCAAGGAGGCATCTGGCACAGGGGTCGGTCACATAATGCAGCAAATACTCCCATCCACTTTTCACAAGTTTGAAAATCTCAAAGCCTGCTCTTACCCAGATGTATCTGAATGACATTCTACAGTTTCCAGCAGGGCATTTTCCCAAGTAACTAAGCACACAGGATGACTACCTTCAGCTGTTGCAACTTGCCATCACTTCCCAAAATGGAGATGAAAGAATGCTACTTTATTTTACTGTCCGACAGTTCCTTGTACTTTTACTTCCTCCTTCTCTTGCTACAAATTCCATTCAGTGGGCAAAGCAGACAGGAGCAAATAACACCATAGAAGCCAAGCTGAAAAACTGAGTTGTATTCCTCAACCCCAACCATCCGTTATTATTAGACAAATGTTATCAATGAAACAACTTTCAAGACAGCAGGGGACTGACAGCACTGATGGGAATGGGAACACAGTAGGTGCTTTTGATGGTGCAATCCGAAGGAGAATTACTGTGAGTCTGGGACCCACTTTCCCAACGTCAGCTTTTTGTGCTGCTGATTATCAGTTTCCAAAATACGGAAATCTTTTACAGCATTGGGATACATAATTGTAATAGGGATTAAAAGAGAAGCGTTACAGAGATTAATCAAAGCCTCACACTTTCATATCTCATTACCAGAGTAAACGACCATATGAAACACAGAATTGAAAGAATCTTTACAAGTTCTTATATATGTTTCTGAGCACAATTAAAAGTCATAGTTTTGACCTATCAAAGCCTATGTGGCTTGTTTTTCTGGGTGATCTGAAAGATCATCTACTCCTGTATCTACTTATCTAATCTCATCTTTAAAGCTGCATTTTCTCTAAAAAGTTCAAGGGAGAGCACATGGTTCTCCCCTTGGTCCTTTATTTCTGCAACACAATGAGTTAGGTTACGCTGAGCTGCCCATAATGACTACCCCAAGGTCATTTAACGAGCTTCATGCTGATTAGAAGTTTTAATTTTGAATTTGCCAATTTTAGTCCGACATTTCACAAAACTGCTTCTCATGATTTTCACTTATGTCCAAAGAGCTAGCTACTTAAAACATTGTCTAATCCCATGTAAAGTAACCCAACCTTTAAGATAGTCTTCAGATGCTCTTTTCTGTGTACCCCTGCCTTCCCAAAGAAATCAGGTGGACAGGCACCAAAGAAAGGCCCTTTCTGTGGTGGGACCCAGCTATGGAATACTCTCTTGAGAGAGATTCAGATGGGCTCTTCTCTACTGAGTTTTATTTGCCCAGAGTATTAATTAAGTCTCTCATAACATATGCCCATGGTTGTTCAATTTTCTCCTTGATTTTGCTGTTTCACTTGTTTAATTATAATAGGTTTTGTGATTTTACTTTTTTTAAAAAAAAAAGTTGAAAACCATCTTGAGAAAAAGAATTAAAGGTGGCAAAGAAATGATTTAACTGACGACTAAGAATATCTGGATGCACTGCTCTGGGAGTGAGTGAAGACCAGAGACAGGATCTTTCTGTGGTGATTCTGTAGAGTCTATTACAAGGATGGTTGCTTAAATTGTTCATTAGCTGCCAAAAAAATAATAATAAGCACATGAAGCAGGTAACTGAAGAAGTGTGTGAGCACACAAAAGCTTATACCCTCAATTAAATGTTGTTGGTCTTAATGGTGCTTCTGGTCCCAAACTTTGTTCTGCTGCTTCAGACCAACTTTATTTATTTATTTAAACTTACGGGTTGCCCATTCCCTGCTACTGCAGGGCTCTGGGCGATATAGAGCATTAAAAAAAAATTAAAAAATTAAAATAAAATGCATAAGCAGTACAAAGAAAAGTGAGATATGAAGGGCTTCAATAAACAAAAAAAGTAAGCTTTGGATATTGAGCATCTTACTCGTTTTGTATCCTTTTTTCCTTGTTTTTTGGGAGTCACTGCTTGTGGTGGGGAGGCTTTGCCTGATGCCTTCAAAACAGACCCTGCTGAAGACAATACAACCTAAACAACAACAACAAAATATATTTATAGACCACTCTCCCCTGTGTACAGGGCTCAGGGTGGTGAACAGCATCTCAATAAAGCATTCTGATAAAAGCTACACAATCAGTTTGATAAAACCACAATTATTATCCTATTTCAGATTGCATTTTAAATTGGTTATTATCATACTCCATTGGTGAGGAAAGAAGGACGAGGCCAGGCTATTAGATCCCACAGTGCTCAGATATCATTTGGCAGAGAGTTCCACCAGGCCAGTTCCAGAACCAAAAAGGCCGTGGTTTGGACAGTCAGACATCTTTTGGGCCAGGAATCACCAGAAGATTTTTCTCCCCAGGAGAGGCAGTCCCACAGATATGCTAGTCCCAGACTGATTAGGGCCTTAAAGATTAATACCAAACCTTTAAACCTGATCTGGCACTCAACCTGGAGCCAGTGCAAGTAGCAAAGCACTGGTTGGATAGGCACCATCTGTGGGGTCAGTTAGAGCCTACGGCACTGCATTCTAGACCAGTTGTAATTTCTGGGTCAGTCTCAAGGGTAGCCTTACATAGAGCAAGTTGCAGTAGTCTAACCTGGAAGTGACCGTTGCATGGATTACTGTGGCAAGGTTGGTACAAGACAGGAGAGGGGCCAGTTGCCTGACCTGGCACAGTTGGAGAATGCCAGTCTGAGTTGTGATCTGGGCCTCCATAGATAAGGAAGTATCCAGAAGCACACCCAGGCTCCTGACAGTTGGCACTGGTGTTACAGGAGCATCATTGAGAGCTGGGAGTTGGCTGTCCTGAGTCCCCACCGACCCAGTCATAAAACCTCCATCTTGGATGGTTTCAGTCTCAGCCGATTCTGTTTCATTATTTATTTATTTTAACCAACCACAGTTTCTGGGGCAGTATCCTGCTGGTCATCCATCAACAGATACAGCCGGGTGTCATCTGCATACTGATGACAACTCAGCCTGAAACTCCACAGCAGCTGGGTTAAGGTGTGCATATAGATATTAAGCAACATCGGAGAGAGGATTGCCCCCTCATGGACCCTGCACACCAGGGGGCATGAAAACTGATTGTAGAAACAAAATACACAAAACATACCGTAATCCTTAAATCATATACTTCAGCAGCTCAAGTATCACAGTTAAAATCAGAAAATAAGATAACACTAGTAAAGAGAACCAACCCAAGCTTCAGAGATTTGTAAATGGTAAGATCCATCTGAGTTTAAAAAAACTGAATTTACATTCAAATGGGTGTGTCAATCTGTATCACTTCAAGTAATTGCAATTGTATTCTGAGCCAGGTGAATTCCTTAATTTTTCTCTGCCCTCTCCAACCTGCCCTATTGTCTATTCCCACCTAAGCAGACCAGTTTGTCTGGTTCCCCCCATCCCTTGGTCTATTATCACCTCACCTGCCATATGCGAACCACGAAAGTGTATGCCATCAAACAGTGCTGCTCATGAGAAGGCGAATCATGGCCAGAAATGACAGCCTTTAATGTATGAGCTCTAAGTAAAGCTTCTAACTGTTTTATGTTTTTAAAATCTCCAACTGTAATTTCGTTGCTTGTATCTAGGGAAAAAATGATAATACATGGGGAAGGGAGGTTGTTAAGTATTCGTTCCCCATTTAAAAAGCGACAACAGTGCAATAGCATTCTGACATCTGTCTCAAAAGATTCCATAATTTAATATCAAAATATTTTTTCAAATGAAAATGAGAAGAAAATACCGCTCAGGAGAGGACTAACAAGCAGAAAACCAATTCAAGACAGTAGTGGCACCATGCCAAAAAAGCCGCAGTCACCTTAAATAGACATCTGCATAATTCTTACTGCAAAAGTCATAAAAATAACAGAAGATAATAGATAGAAACCCAACTATGAAATCATTAACTTTTGGGGGGTTATTTCAACACATACCTTCATCATCAAGTGTCTTTGTGACAGGTTTCAGATGCAGCAAAATACTTATTGCCCAATCCACACACTTAATGGCTTCATTAAGAGGAAACTGGTTACAGTACAGCCATTCTGCAAATTCTAGTAAATTATCAACTTTCTTTAATTCAAATTCTTTTTTCTATAAAAATGATAGTGAATGCATTATTAGACAAGTTGCTATTAACCACTTTAGACACTACAGTGAACCATGGTTTGTCTCTACATGAATGAGCATGTGGAATACTTAGTATTGTGCTCTCCTTTCCTTGCACATGGCTTTCAAATGAAAGACTTCCATTTTTGAAGCAAGCCATATTTTGTCACTAAGGCATTAAACCATGAGCCAAAATTCAGCATGAACTTGGACTGATTTGGAAGTGTGTTCAACCAACATTAACTTTAAAATGAGGACAGATACGAACCTGTAAAACTTCAATTGCGTTTTGGTAACAGGACAACTGTTCTGCAAGGTCTGATGATACTAGTGCCAAACGACGCCACATATAGGATAAGTAGTCCTCACTTTCATCCTTGAATTTCTGAATTTCCATTATATAGTTACGTCCAAGTCTGGCCTTCACCAATAACATATGTTTAAAAATTGGACTAGAGGAAAAAAAAAGAGTTATATGACGTTTACAAGTCATTTAACATGAATTCATATAAAGATACGCTGGAAACAGAACTCAATACATCTAAGCTATAGAAACGTTTTGGAATCAGAAGTCATTGTCTCTGTGCTATAGACATGACAGTAATCAAATCTGTATCAAACTTCAAACGTAAATGAGTAAGGCAAATCAATGGGTTGATCCTATGGTAATGAAAAGAGTTGGTGGCGTGGATCTTCTTTGCCATTCTCTTCTTCCAGCATACCACTGGCAACCCAAAAAATCTTCAGCTGAGGAGTGGGGAGTAATTGTAAACAGAACCCACCATAAGAAAATAAGAGAAGCCATGTTGGATAAGGTCAATGGCCCATCCAGTCCAACAGTGGTGCCATCAGGAGGTCCACCAGAGGGGCCAGGACACTATTTATTTATTTATTTCATTAGATTTGTATCCCGCCCTTCCCTTACAGGCTCAGGGCAGCTAACAACATTTTAAAATCAACAATTCAACTTAAAAACAAGACAATATAATAAAACAATAATATATCAATTTACAGAACTATAGGCTAGTCATCCAGGATTCGTTTACCATCACTTCTATTGTTGCATTGGCACTCACATGTTGCTGACATTATTACTGCTATTATGTTGCCACTCAGATGTTGTTATCATAGTGCTGGTCAGGCTCTCAGAGCTATGGTATGGATATTATAATGTAGCGGTTGCCTTCCTCAGGTGTTAAATGCAAGCCGAAAGAGTTCAGTCTTGCAGGCCCTGCAGAACTGTACAAGGTCCTGAAGGGCTCTAATTTCTTCCAGAAGGGCATTCCACCATGTGGGGGCCAACACAAAAAAAGCCCTGGCCCTGGTGGTGACTAACCGTGCTTCTTTTGGCCCAAGGATCGTTAAAAGATTTTGAGAGCCTGAGTGTGGTGCCCGCTGGGGTACATATGGGGAAAGGCGGCCTCGAAGGTAAGCACGCACCAGGCTATATAGGATTTTAAAGGTTAAAACCAGCACCATGAAGTGAATCCGGAATGTCATAGGTATCCATTGCAGTGTTTGCAGCGCAGGTTGAATGTGCACCCAAACAGGCAGCTCCAATAACAACTTGGCCGCTACTTTCTGCACTAGTTGAAGCTTCCAGATTTGAGTCAAGGGCAGCCCCATGTAGAAGGCGTTACAGTCTCATTACCGTTTGCCTCTCATACTGCAATGCATCTTGTCTACAGGGACTCCCTAACTTTGAATGGAGGATTTTCAGAGAGTTGAAGGGGCTCCTTAGAGGAGAACATGGGGAATACCAATTCATTTCATGAGCTCTCTCTTCCCTTCAAGAATCAATGTATTATATAGGTCTTCTGACATTTAAGATGGAGATGGACTCAAACCTGGAGTTGGTTATCCCCAGGCTGATTGTTCTGGGAAGCTTCAACATCCACGTTCAGTCTACCTTGTCTGATCATGCTCAGGACACTCCGG
Source organism: Heteronotia binoei (assembly GCF_032191835.1). Lineage (NCBI taxonomy): Eukaryota > Metazoa > Chordata > Lepidosauria > Squamata > Gekkonidae > Heteronotia > Heteronotia binoei. The sequence goes on along the minus strand of NC_083228.1, from coordinate 43,018,360 downwards.
GCTGCACTGGGTTCTATGCGTGAAAAGGGCATGTGTTGAATTTACTGTTCTACACTGAACAGGAGAATGGTGATCTGCTGATAGGTCTGGAATTTGACATTTGTTGCGGACAGATAACTATCTATTGATGACCTGGGTTAGATTGCTTTGTCTCGAGCATCCTGGGATTTATGGCCTCTATGGGATTTTGGGATTCTTAACACCAACTCTATTGAGTCCTTAGTGAAAGCCTGGAATGGCAGGCTGCTGCAGCTATAGGCAGGATTGCTTCCCAGTGCCCTCTTCCCATTCACTGAACAACATCAGCTCTGTGGTAAAAACAGAGTTTGCAGATTTGAAACAGGTTGAGAGACAGCTTGAGTGATGGTAATGAAAGACCTGAAGCAAATTTGAAAAGACATTGCACAGAGCCCATTTCCAGGCCTACAAAATTGAATCCATAAAAGACAGAGTGATGTTGGGAAGGAAAGCAGGTGTACTGGGGAGTGTCAGATTTGCTGATTCTGGGTAGAATTAAGTTGACTTTATCAGGTTGTTTGAAAGATTTTGAAGTGCTAGTGGAGTCTGCTTTGCTCTTTGAACAGCAGATTGATGTGTAGCCAAAGTCACCTTTTATTAATTGCAACTAATTAGAAAACTTGATACCATCCTTGATTCTGCTGGCCACACCAACCCATGCTTTCATAATCTCCAGATTGGAGGTTATGAACACAATTTAACAGGCAATTCAATATCTCAGGGTAAAAAAATAATAATGAAAAGAACCACCAGGGACCTGGATGGCACAATGGGTAAGCCAACAGCCTTGGAATTTGAGAGTGCAGAGTTCAAATCTCTGTTCAGTGTACACTTGCTCTTGGGCAGTTGCCATAGCTCCGTGGTAAATCATGTGCTTGTTTTAAAAAGGTTTAGGTTTAATACCTGTAATACCTGCAATATTCATTTCAATTGTCTCAGGTAATACTGGTTAAGATAACAAAGTTGGAGTCCAGTAGCACCTGTAAGACCAACAACGTTTTATTGAGAATGTAAGATTTCATGTGCATGCACACTTCATCAGACAAAGTGTGCATGCACACAAAAGCTTACATTCTCAACAACACTTTGTTGGTCTTAAAGGTGCTACTGGACTCCAACTTTGTTCTATTGCTTTTGTTCTAACACAGCTGCCCACCTGGATCTATCTACTGGTCAAGATATACAGTGTGATGATTTAAGGCAGTTTCCTATATTTGTAGCTTATCCACAAAGCCAAAAAGATATGGAAAGCTTTTAATTTATCCCTTTAAAATCCCACTACACTCACACTGCAGTTCTTTCCTGTGTAGCTCTAGATTCAAGGTACACTGTGTAGAACACTGGGATTTCTCTCCTTCCAATGGAAACATAACCAATAGAGAAGCAGGTACATAAAACAGTTCTCTCTCTGAAAGGGTGAAGCAGGCCTCTAAATACAGCAATTTTTTTAATCATTCCTGTGGAGTCTAAGGGTACAATACTATGTACACTTAACCAACTGTAAGCACAATTCAGCATCATGAGAATTATTCCTGAATAAACATAGATACAATTGCACTGCATGACAAGCTCAGCCACTGTGTATAAAAAACCAAAAGCAATCCAAACCACTTACAGTCTGTGTTTACTTCGAGGGATAATCTGAACGGCTTCATCTAACACTTTAAGGCCTGCTTCCCAATCATTTTTATCAGCATACACTTGGAATAATAATATATACAAAAATGTTCTCAGTGTCAAATCCTCATCTGCACCTGGAAAATACAATAAAACAATATTTAATGTTATGAAATCAATACAGTCAGTTTGCTAAAAAATTGTCATTATCAAAATGACATACCTGGATAAAAATGCCCATCGGACAAACTGCTGCTTTGAAATTCAGCTGTAGGCCACTGATGTAAATATACCAAACGTTCCCTTCCCTAAATAAAGGGTGGAGATGAAAAAAAGGTTCATGACTTTTAATAGGAAAAAGTGATTAGCTAGAAATGACACCTTTCAGTGAACCCAAACATAGGAGAAGTTCAACCCTACTAATAGAAGACAAGGGAGGTTTGAAGGACTGCAGGCCAAGGAATTGAGATATGGAAGGGCAGAATTGCATTATTTATATTTTAAGGAAAATAAATCCCACCCTAGAAACAAATTCAGACCCTCTTAGCAGATTTCATATATTAATATGATTAACTAGCTAATACCTGGTCTTTAGGTTTCTATTTCAAGTTCAAATGATTGTTTGCATGCTGTAGGAACAAACAAGCCTAGCTATTAGATGTGGTTATTTATTACCTGCTTGTTTTTGGCTTCTGCTGCTTTAATGATGTTTTTGAGAATGATTTCAGTGGGATTTTTAAGCTGTTGTCTGTCTATTGGAGAGCCAATGAAAGGTAAACATGCATTCCAGAAATGTCTACTTGCTATCATTGCAAGAGCAAGATTCCCTACTGCTGCTGCATAACTTGGAAAGAGAAAAAAAAAACCCACAATAAACATATGCTTGTTGCATATAGTAGATGTTTGCTATTATTACAGTGAAACAAATCTACTATTCTCTCTGTGCATCCTCACTAAAATAGGTATCACATTTCCTGGGGGTTTGACCTTTTTTTCTTTAGATAAAAATATATATGTGTTTCTGTTCCATCCATCCATCCATCCATCCATCCATCCATCCATCCATCCATCCATCCATCCATCCATATAGAAAAATGTTGCAATTGGGAAGGGACTCAATGTTATCAAAACCCCTGGGGATTTTTTCTAAAACAATTCCCTATAGTAATAATTACAGATAATATAGTAATAAAGCAATAATTAATATAGTAATAATTAAAGATAATCTGTGCATACATATATGAAATTTCCTTTACTATAATACAGATTGCCGACATACATTAGTAGGTTAATAGTTGTTGCAATATGTTCTATATTAATCCAATAATTAGCAATTGTCACTTTAAATCAAAAATGAAGATGGGAATCTTCAGGTTTTCAGTAAAATTCCCCTAAATAAAAGGCTTTTTAAAAAAAATGTAGAAACATACAATATCTCTGCAACTCTGGACAACATAACAGAAGCCCCCCACCCCTCCTCGCAAGTATATAGTAGTAGTAACCTGGCCAGAAGCACTTCAGAGCAAAAGGTATTTTACGGCCCTTTCTGCTCCTAGCTCCCCCAGTCAGCAGGGAAAAGCAGTTCAGCTGTTGAGGAGGAGCTTGGGGAGGAATGCATGTAAGAGCAGCTTTCTGCTACAGTTGCCAACCTCCAGACAGGCCTGGAGATCTCAGAGAATTACAAAAGCTCTCCAGATGACAGAGACTAGTTCCCCTGAAGAAAATGGCTGATTTGGAGGGTAGACTTTATTGCATCATACCATGGTAATGTGCCTCCCCTCCCCAAACCCTGCCCTCTCCAGACTCCTAAATTTCCAGGAATTTCCTAGCCTAGAGTTGGCAACCCTACTTTCCACTCCAAGCCTCCTTCACCCAACCACTGTCAGCCAGCTGAACAGATGGGGCTGTAGAACCCAAGTGTGCAAGTAAAATATCTGAATTAACTATTTTTGCACTGATTTCTTATACTCTACCATATATTCTCCAAGGTCATGATAGTCTGTCTGTAGCAGTAGAAAAGAGTAAGAGTCCAGTAGCACCTTAAATACTAACAAAATTTTAGTAGAGGATGAGCTTTCGTGAGTCACTGTTCACTTCTTCAGATACAGCTATCATACAGAAATGCTGCTTAGTGAGGGTTATGAAGCAGTATGTGCAGTGTTGCCACTTACATTGATACAGTTCATTTTCAGCAATGAAATGAGTCCTTACTAAGGCACAACCCTTACTAAATTCAACAGTTACTGAGATATTTACATTGTTCCATGGCTGGAATATAATCTCATTATATTCCAATGTTATTATTTGCATCTTCTAAAGGTTCTACTAGTATTTCAAAAGTTTTATAATGAGTTCAAGCCATTTGGGCCTTTTGCTTCTCTTTAATCTGCTAATTACTTTCAATGCCACTTCTTTATTTATAAAGGTTTACCTAGAACATTTTTAAGCATCTTAGTAAATTAAGTCATTTCAATTAAAAATTATTATTTTTTATTTGGTTGCTCAGATCTACACAAAGTGCCAGTATATCTTTCAGTGAACCAATGTTTCAGAATTCTCAAAGGCACATATTCATTCCATGGTCTTATGGGATAAATGAATTATGGTTTTTGTGTGTCTGCCATTTGTAAACTAGCATTTTGGCTTTTTTTTATTAGCTCTGACCAAAATTGTCTTGCTTCACAAAATGTATGTTTTTATAAGCTGAACAGATATCTTTCAAATCTAGCATCTGCTTCAAATTTTCAATTTCCTGTTTCATTTATGTTCCAATGTACTATTTAGTATTCTATTATCTCCTGTCTCTCTCCATCTCCTCTAAAATGCAGGAATAAAAACAATCTGACTCCTTCTGTATTTGCTTTGCTAGCTTCCCAAACTATGGCTTTAAAAACTTCTGATGTGTTCTTGTCTCTAAAGAAGATCCACATGTCTTGTTCACATTTTCATTTAATATAGTAGTATTAAATTGTTTATTCCCTAAAATTTCTGTCTAGTAACTATTATGTTTCTGTTATAAAGATAATCTATGCTCCGCATATGTTATGGGCTTCTTAAATGAACTTTTAATTTTTTTCAGCTATACCAGCGAAAAATAAAACCAATTGAATACATTATTAATATTTTGTGTGGTAAAGAAAACTTTGTATCTCCAGATGTATCATGGATGTTAAGATTCTGGGAATTTTTTTTACTTACTTTCATTAAATCTATTCACGTTTAGAGTTCTTGTTATATAAAGTGTTTATAACTCTGTTGGAGACCCATTAACACTTTAAAGACTTTCTTACAAAAAACCCCACAACTTTGACTGACAGTTGGTGCATACACCATACCAGTTGCAAAAATCCACTGCATCCAATTTTAAAGATACTAGTCAATTTCTTATTGTAATATAGAATAACTCGAATCTTTATCATTATATGCTAAAAATAACTATCATTAAACTCCACATCATTTATAAGAACTGGAAAATTTAAGCGGTAGAATCTGATGCAGAGGAGAGGGGGTATGACTTGAAATTAAATTAACTTGAAATTAAAATCTGTTCATGAAATGAACTAGAACAAGATCTTTGGGGATTGTTTATGCACAACTGCAATATATATTGTGAATTCTCTTAAGCTCACTGGTCCCACACAAGCAACAGCTTCATCTTTTCTTGCCAACTCTCATAGAGCAGATGCTGGTTTCAGTCAGGTAGTTTAACATATGAATGGGGCCCAATATTTAGTTAGTACAGTCTATTAAGCTATCTTGCTCCTTGTTTATTAGTGGCTGATGATAAAGAACACATCAAAACTAAAACGCTAGCCCAAATTCTCTATGGTATCCCTATATGGATCTCAGCAATTACCAGGAAAGTGGAGGGCATTCAAGCCTCATTCTTTAGACAAATTCTTGGTATGCCAAAATGTGTGTCCTCTCTGCTCTGAAGTGGGTCAGTCTTTGATGGAGACAAAAGCCTGGATTGCAGTGTTTAAATTCTGGCTCAAAATTCACTTTAGAACAGATCCTAACAGCCTTCTTGATTGTCTGAAAAGAGACCCATATATCTCATCCTGGTCAGCAGTTCTTATGTCCAGACTTAACCAGTTGGGGATAGAGGTTGATGTTTTTTTTACATCTGATGAGTCATATATCTTCAGATGTATTAAATTGAGATAGTTGGAGGAAACGAAACTACGCCCAACAGACCCTTATATTTGCTCTCCAGCCTCCTTAGGTCTTTATGCTTTCTGTGGCAAAATGCCCTGTTATCTATTAGACTTAACAATTCCAAGTCATCGCAGGGCATTTATGTTGCCTAGACTAAATGTGTTTCCCTCCAAAGTTCTACAAGGGAGATATCATTGAGTCCCTTTAGGCGACAGACTCTGTTCCTGTGGAGCGAATATTCCTGACTCAATTCAGCATATATTGCTTGATTGTTTCATTTATCATAATCTCCGTAAAGATTTATTTTGCAAACTTTCTCCTCAGATTTGTCTATTCTGCCACCCTGTTATTATTTATTGAATGATACTGAGTGGGAGGTTAGCGAGGCTGTGGCAAAATTTTTGGCTGACATCCTTAAATTTAAATCTGATCACGTATGAATGCATCTGTAATCTCGGTTTCGTTTTGATTTTATCTCCATTGTTTAAATTTTATATTCTCCCTAAGAGGCGGAGGACATCTAGGGTGTTTCCCACCGTCCAATCAGGGAGGCAGGAATCTTAAAAAACTTCCCCTTCCTGTGGCTGTGGGAACCACCCTCCTTCCAGTTTATTTCCTGCCTCGACAGGGAGTAGCAGCGTTTAGGCTAGGTTCCTATCCTTTTCATTACTTTCCTATCTCTTTAAAAAAAAAGAAAAGAAAGAAAGATATTTTTCTTCCTCTTCCCTATCCTACCCTTTTGTTTTGCCTTCTAAAACTAACTCCTCCAGCCTCCTTTCTGTCCTTTCCATCCTTCCTTCAGACTCCCTCAGACTCCTCTGCCTTCTTCCCCCCCCCCGCTTTCCACCAACGCTTCAAGGAGCGGCGCGGTTGCGACGCGAAGCTAAACTCAAGCCGTGGCAGCAGAGGAGAGGGAGAATGACGCGTCAGCCAAGAGACGCCTTCATGGACGACGGCCCGGTTCCTGCCGCCTGGCTCCGAACCGAGAGACCTGCCTCCGGAGCTGGCATGACCTCTAGGCTTGCCTCGGCTACCGGCAACGTGCCCTGTAGGGGCAGGACTTTAAAGGACGAACGCAGGCGGCGCCGGTCTTCCCCAGCTACGGAGGAGGCTTCCTCGTCAGGGCTCTTCCCCAGCGCCGGCGGCCATCATGGGGAGCGCAAAAAGGCGCAAAATGGGGACAGACAGCAGCCCTGCAGCTTCCAGATGCAGGAACGTCCCGATGCCAACCTCCAGGCGGGAGACTTCATTGTGGATGATGCCCAGCCTGCACTGGAAGCCACACAGACCTGCCAGCCCCAGACGGGCTTGGGTAACGTACCCTTTATGGGACCCTCTTTTCTTTCTGAATTTTTTGAGTCCATAAGGCAGACGGTGGGGGCAGCAGTCAGGGCATCTGGCCGTAGGAGGCCTGGGTCCCCCAGGTCCAGCTCCTCCTCCAGGTCCCCTTCTCCAAAGAGGCCCAGAGGTAGTTCCAGCCACCTTAGGGCTTCAAAGAAACAACTGATCTGTGACCAGATGGAGAGCGAAAGATCCCTTTCTGAGGCTCACTCTGAGGATTCCTATGGAGGAGATCGGGAGGAGGGCGAGTTCTTATCTGATGAGGAGATAGAGGACGTTACAGTTCCGGAACCCTCATCACGCTTCTTCAAGGCAGAAGAGTTCCAACCTCTCTTGGCCAAAGTGCTGTCTGCCCTAGACCTCCAAGTATCCCCCGAGGAGCAGGAGCCTTCCTACCCACTAGCCAACCCCAAAAACAAACCCAAGGGGAACACGGAGTTCTTTCCCAGATTCAGATCCTCTGACAAGGTTTTCCCCTTTCCGGAGTTCTTCAAGCGCCAGTTAAAGTCTGAATGGGCCGAACCTAGTGCCAACAGGCAGGTGCCCAATTCTATCAAGAAGCTCTATGAGTTACCTTCCTTTGCTAACGATATGCTACAGGTACCGTTGGTGGATGCCCCAATCACGGCCTTGCAGTCACACGGCCTGTTAGCTGAGGACGGCCACGGCTCGGTGCGAGACAACTGGGACAAAAAGATAGACCTGGCTTTGAAGAGGAGCCATGAAGCTACGGCTCTGGCCATCAAGGCAGCTGCGGCCAACTCTATAGTCTCCAGAGCAGCGATCGTCTGGATAAGATGGCTAACTCAGCTATTGCCAGACGCGGATAAAAGGGTCCTGGAAGGTACCAACAGACTCCTTAGGGCTTCCGAATTCTCAGCGGACGCCTCGCTGGATGCCCTTACATTCTCCGCTAGAGCAATGGCATCAAACATTGTAGCGAGGAGGGGTCTATGGCTCCGGGCCTGGCCGGCAGACATTCATTCGAAGTCTATTGTTTCAGCCTACACTTTTCAAGGAGAAAAACTATTTGGAGACTCCCTGGATAAGATCCTGGTGGAGACAAGGGATAAGAAAAAGGCCATGCCCAAGTATCTGAGACGCTCCGACAAAAGAGGCTTCGGGTCTAGTTCCTTTCGTGCCTCCGCCAGCTTCTCCAAACCAAAATAGGACTTTAGAAGATCAACCTGGGGACAGCCCAAACAGAGTTTCCGAAAGGGTTTCTCCAACTCCCGGTTCCAGAGGAATCAGCCCGATAGGTCCGACAAATTCGAGAAGGGACCCAAGCCCAACAAAGCATGACTGGGACTCTATCCCAGTGGGGGGCCGTCTGCTAGACTTCCAGCAGACGTGGGCGGCCTCGAGGGTCAATGCTTGGAATTTGGAAATTGTTTCGTGGGGTTACCCCATAGAGTTCAAAAGAACACCTCGAGATCGTTTCATTGTGTCTCCTCTTCGCTCAAACCCAGAACGAAGAGACATCACCCTCAAAGCAATTCACCACTTACTGGAAATTGCAGCAATAGAGCCAGTCCCTCCATTGCAGAGATGTCAAGGTGTCTATTCCATCTTCTTTACAGTGCCCAAGAAAAACGGGGACTGGAGAGCAATTCTAGACCTGAAATTCCTGAACAGACATATCAAGCTCCGTCACTTCAGGATGGAGTCCATCAAATCAATAACGGAAGCCCTGCACCATCAGGACTACATGTCATCTCTGGACCTAACAGAGGCCTATCTCCACATTCCAATCCTCCCTGCACATCGCAAGTTTCTTCGCTTCTGTGTGAACGGGTCCCACTACCAATTCAGGGCCCTACCATTTGGCCTTGCAACGGCACCACGGGTGTTCACCAAGGTGTTGGTGAACCTGATAGCAATCCTCAGGCAGAGAGGGATACATGTACACCCTTATCTCGACGACCTGCTGATAAGATCTTTGTCAAGGAAGAGTGCGGAGCAGGACATTCTATACACCATATCCTGCCTTCAGCAACACGGGTTCATAATCAACGTACCCAAGAGTCATTTACGCCCATCCCAGAGGCTACAACACCTGGGCATGGTCATCAACACGAACCTGAACTCTGTTTTTCTCCCAGGAGACAAGATACTGAGGACCAAGACGTTGGTGCGTCAGATAGTGCGGGAGCCATTGTCGTCTCTCCAGACCCTGGCAAGACTTATGGGTCTTCTGATTTCAAATCTAGAGGCGCTTCAGTGGGGTCGTTTTCACACCAGACAGCTCCAGATGTTTTTACGTCCTTTTCAGACCCAGATCATGGAGAAGCGCCCCATGTCTCTGACAGTCCCCAAGACGGTCAAGGAGAGTCTCCTGTGGTGGATGAAAGACCACAACCTGCGTCAAGGGAGAACATACTTCGTAGAGAAGGAAATACAGCTGTTCTCGGATGCCAGCCTATCAGGATGGGGGGCGACCCTCAACGAGATCCCTACCCAGGGCCAGTGGACGACCAAGGAGGCGAGCCTTCCGATCAACCTTCTGGAACTCCGGGCCATTCGCTTGGCTCTTCTATATTTTCAGGACCAGGTGACCGGGAAGCATGTCCTGGTTCGAATGGACAATATCGCAGCCAAGGCTTACTTAAACAATCAAGGGGGGTCCAGGTCGAGTTCCCTTCACAAGGAGGCCGGGAAGCTGTTCGAATGGGCAGAGACGCATTTGAAGTCTATAAGAGCAGAACATATCAAAGGGACTTGCAATGTCAAGGCGGACTGGCTCAGCTGAGAGAGCATTCAATCGGGAGAGTGGTCTCTCAACAAGAGGCTTTTCCTAACGATAGTGGAGCGCTTCGGTCCGCCGGTGTTGAATCTCTTTGCGTCCTTTCAGAAGCACCAGCTTCCTCTATTCTACACGAGGTACTACCACTATCAAGCGGAGGCCACGGACGCGTTAACATCTCCCTGGCCGCAAGGTCTTCTATATGCCTTTTCTCCAATCCCGATCATTCCGAGGTTACTCAGAAGGATCAGGCTGCTAAAGGCCAAGGTCATCCTGGTTGCTCCCTGGTGGCCTCGACGTCACTGGTTCTCATCAATCCAACAGATGTCAATAGTGGAGCCACTTCACCTGCCAATCTGCCCGGACATGCTGTTACAGGGTCCGGTGTGGCATCCTCATCCAGACTGGCTGAGACTGACCGTTTGGAGGTTGAGCGGCGCTCTCTATTAGATCTTGGTTATGCAAGTGACGTGACGAATACCATCCTAGCATCCAGAAAGAGCTCCACAACGCGGATCTACGATATGTCTTGGAAAGCCTTCCACAGGTGGTGTCGGAGAAAAACCGTGGATCCGTTACATCCTTCTGTCCCCAAGATTCTTCAGTTTCTTCAGGACGGTCTTCGTTCTGGGTTGAAGCCAGCTACCCTCAAATGTCAGGTGGCGGCCTTGTCCTCGGTACTCCATCAGGTGGACGGCGTGAACCTCTCATCTCACCCTCATATTCGTCGTTTCCTTAGAGGAGCCTCCATGAGTTCTCCACCGCAAGTGCATCGATTCCCTACCTGGAGATTGAACCTGGTACTCTCGGCCTTAACAGGCCCACCATTCGAGCCGTTAATATCTGTGCCTCTAAAGATGATGCGCATGAAGACCATCTTTCTGGTGGCAATAACATCGGCCAGAAGAGTGTCAGAGATTGGGGCCTTGTCAGTTAAACGGGAACTATGTGTGTTCCACAAGGACAAGGTAGTTCTCTATCCGGACCCTACCTTCCAACCGAAGGTTTTGTCTAGATTTCACCAAAGTCAAGAAATCAATCTGCCATCTTTCTGTCCGGATCCCAAGCATCCCAAGGAGCGCACATGGCATACCTTAGACGTGCGAAGAGCAATTAAAGTCTACCTTATCAGAACTGAATCTATTCGCAAGTCAGACTCCATGTTCATTAATATAGCAGTATCCAGACTGGGGCAGAAGATGTCCAAGTCAGCAATTAGCTACGCCATCAAGCAGTGTATATCGGAGGCGTATAAGGCGTTACACCTTCAGGTACCGCCAGGGATCACCGCGCACTCGACCAGGAGTGCGGCTACCAATGCAGCCTTTAGCAGGAACGCCTCCATCGAGGAGGTGTGCAAAGCAGCTACGTGGTCATCTATCTCCACTTTTATCCGCCACTATAAGTTGAACGCATATGCGTCGGCGGATGCAGCCTTTGGCAGGCGAATCCTGCAACATGTGCTGCCTGTGTAGGACGATCCCACCCTGAATAACATACTGCTATGGGAGCACCCAAGATGTCCTCCGCCTCTTAGGGAGAATGACCCTTGGCACTTACCGTGAGGGGTCCTTCTCCTAAGAGGACAGGAGGACATCTTGCCCACCCTTTCTATCGCCCTATCTTGGGCAGCATCTATCTGTATCTGTATCTGTGTCTAGTTTTTTCTCCTGTAGCCTTCGTCTACAGCTGTTTTTACCCTCTGATATAGGCTACCTGTAGTTTACCTGTTCTTGTTTTCTATACGAGTTTATTTTAGTCGGTCTGGGAGGCTGAAGCCAAGTTTTTTCCCGACCACCAGTTAGGTTACTTTTTCATAGCAGCGATAGCTGCAAGAGTTTTTTACTGCTTCTCGAAGTCACCCGAACTGGAAGGAGGGTGGTTCCCACAGCCACAGGAAGGGGAAGTTTTTTAAGATTCCTGCCTCCCTGATTGGACGGTGGGAAACACCCAAGATGTCCTCCTGTCCTCTTAGGAGAAGGACCCCTCACGGTAAGTGCCAAGGGTCGTTCTGTGTATTTTTATTCACAACTGTTATGCCATTAAAGGTATGGTATGGTATGGTACGGTATGGTATGGATAAAGAACACATTGAGCTACCTCTTTCTTCCAGTGATTCTTAAGCTGTATTGTATCAAATAGTAACGTTTCCTATGGCTCCAGGAATAAGAAAGATGCATTTTTTTTGAAAGAAAGAAAGAAAGAAAGGAAGGAAGGAAGGAAGGAAGGAAGGAAGGAAGGAAGGAAGGAAGGAAGAGAGGAAGGAAGAAAGAAAGAAAGAAAGAAAGAAAGAAAGAAAGAAAGAAAGAAAGAAAGAAAGAAAGAAAGCTGCAGCAACATAATATCTGCAGTAGCGTAATATCTAGACTGATTCCCCACTTGCCTTGTTCCTGTCTCGTTGCTCCTTTTCCCGCAGTGCTTCTGCTGGATTTTACACAAGCTGCTCCAGGGCAGCGAGTTGCCTCGCCTCTTTTCAAGTTCCCTCCGCAGCAGGCAGGATCCTCTGAAAACCAGTTTCTGCCTGCCATGGAGGGAACTTGAAAAGAGGCGAGGCAACTTGCCGCCCCAAGGCGGCTTGTGCGAAATCCAGCAGAAGCACCGCAGGAAAAGGAGCAATGAGACCAGAACAAGGTGAGTGGGTAATCGGTCCTGTTGTTAGGACTAACTAATCCCTTTCAAACATTTGTATTCTAAAGGCATTCAGTTACATTTTTACATATCCATGAATATACTTTGTGGTAACTAATTCCTACAGATTCTTGTTAATAACATTCAGTATGCAAACTTTCATATATTATTTGGATGTATGCATTTGCTATTTTATAAGAGTTAAACTTTCTCTAAAATACTTTACATTGTTTCAATTTATACATACCTTGTGCTTTTAACAAAGGATTTTGATGCTACTAAACGTAATTGCTTTTTTCCTGCCAAGTTCTCCATTATACTCTTCCCTTGAGTACAAGCAGCAATACTTAGCATTTCTTGTCTCACTATGTAATCATTCCTGTACAGAAAACCCAAAATCATTTCAAGTTGAACATCTAGTTTTATAAACCCAAACCACAGATTTCAAAGCACAGCATTCCAGATTATTCACATCCTGAGTTGAGTTTTCACCAGTGGGAAGTTGTGAAAATCAGATTATTTGAACCCATCAGTGAAGTCTGAGCATTTAATTTTTAAAAATAATGCCGCACTTAGATAAGAAACTTTAAATAACAACTGACAAAATAAATCACCACATACCTTTCTAAATACATAACGAGCTGACTTTCATTCTACATACTATTTGCCATCATATTTGCAACTTTGCCTTCACATTCAACTTGAGTCTGAAAAGACTAGTTCTGGGTCTTAGTTTGATAAGCAGGAAATTTTATTTCTCATCCAGCAACGAAGTCATTTGAGATCTAAGATGGTACTTATGGCTTGGATTGTTTAGGGTTCTCACTTTTTCCCTCTCACACACATTAGAACCTCCCTCACTCCCTTTGGTCATCATCTAGGGTTAGGGTCCTGCAGGTGCCTGGCCCCAGGATGGCTTGGTTAGCTCTCACTAGGAGAAGGGCCTTCTCAGTTGTGAGCCCCTACACTGAGAAATGCACTCTTGGATGACACCCAGGACACGTCAGATTTGTTTAGTTTCTGCAGGGCATGCAAAGCTGCATTGCTTAGTCCTTTGGAGGGTAACCGCATGTTTGGGCTGTTTTAATAGTTGTATGGTGACAGAGACATATTTTAATAGTTTAATGTTAATATTTTATATATTTTAATGTTGCTTTACCTTATTGGTTTTCATGTTGTAAATTATCCTAAGAGCCTCTGGATTAGCGGGGCCTTAAAAAACCAATAAATAAAGAAATTCTCAAGTATCATGAGAAGAGGGAGGACAATTAGCACACAGGAACACTACCTCTCATGTTATTTCCCCTCAGGCAAGCTGTCTACTGGCAATTGTGTTTTGAAGATGCCCAGGGTGGGGGATAAAGAGAGAAGAAAGTGGGGATGAGAGCAGACATGATCCAGGCTTGAAGAGTGCACCACAGGGCACCCCACCCTAAGATGAGGGAGGAGAGACAAAGAGGAAGGAAGGGAAGCTTTACCCTAAAAAAATCTGGTCTAAGAGTTCCAGTAGTAGTGATGCTGGAACCCTGCTACCTGTTTCCCAGAGAGAGCTAGTTTGGTTAGCTTGGGGGAATCTCCTCCCTTTGGTGTCTTTCAGCTTAAGGTCCCTGGCTATAACCAGGAAGCGCTTTCCTACCAGAGAAGATCTGCTTCCACGAGTACCTTGAATTCACACCTCACAGGTCTAAGTCTCATTTTAAATTAGGGTTTGCCCTCATTTTAAATTAGGATTTGAAGTGGGGTTACAAATCCTAATTACAGAGCAATCCTCTCTAGCATTACCCATTGTTTACTTATTTTATTATTTAAACATACCCTGTTTCTTGCCTCCTTTCCTTGGGGGCAATAATGCATATACAATAGTATACCATTGTTAAATCATGAAAAGGCAAGATAATTCATACTGGAGAGCAGAAGAGAGGAGGATGACCCAGCAGAATGCTCTCTGTTTCCTAACCACCTGCACTGGTCACTACTTCATAAGGACAGAAAGTAGCACACTTCCTCCATGACTGCTCTAATATCCCCTTTTCCCAAAACTGCCATAGTAAAATGTATTTTGAACCTTCACCATGATATTCATGGGGTCTTTGTTCATATTCAGAAGAAACATTGAGGCTATTCAGGACTCACTCTCTTACACATTAAAATACAAGAGGTTATTTTTAATCATTCTGACTGCTAACTTGGCTAATTCTGTTGTGTTTGTGGAGGAATCTGGAGCATCTGAATTCACACTGAAATTTCCTGTCCATTTATATAAATGTCAATGGTAGGTTTTCTGGCTGAAACAACACATGGCCATTCTGGACACCATCTGCAAAAGCCTAAAGTACCAGCCTGAAGTGCCAGCAGATTTATGCTTAGCAGCCTTTCTGTCCTAGCCTGAGTGTTTTCATTTTCAAGATGTACTACACTACAGCTTGGGAGGCTGGCTTTTGTTATAGCCATGAGGGTCAGGTGCCACAGCTTTCATCCATATTTTGCATCATGAGAATCCTTGCATCATGAAGAAAAGACTCGTCTTCAAAATGAATGCCTTCCTTGAAATAATTTTTATGTCTATAGTCCCTCCGGTCTAAGTATTGTTTTGAGTTAATTTTCATTTTTTCATCTCACTGTATAGAGAATGCCAATGGAATCAAGGATAAAAGTATCTTCCTCAACAGGATATCACCCACCATTTGCAAAGAGATCTGAATATGCACCATCTGCCTACAATCTAGAATAGCTGTAGAAGCTGCAATGCAATTACATATCAATAAAATTATATATACTACTATGCCATCATAATTTGAAAATCTCTTTGGCATGCAGTCTGTGCTTTTTCAAAACATTTAAATTTTTACTTCAATCTTTGCCACTTGAATGTGCTCTAAACAGTTTAGCAAACATCGACTATAAACCTATTTGGAATAGTTGCATGCTTCATCTCCTAGTGAAAGGGTTATGTTCTATAAACAGATTTTTTCCCCCAAGTATTGGGATTTTTATAAATATACAGAGAAACGGAGTAGAAAAAGAATACCACTTCCATATAATAATTATCTGGATGGCAAAAGAAAAATCCAGATCAATAACTGCAGCGCTGGTAAATGTGAGTGTTACTCAGGCCACAGTACCCAAGAAGAATCATGGTGTGTTGAAATTGTACAAATGTAAAAAACATAGCAGTGAAAGTATATACCCAGTTAGTTTTAAGGCATATCTACTTCCATCTTGCTCCTTATTAAACTGCTTCCTTGTTTCTCATAAAGTTGCAACTCTTACATTTGGTTCTTGCTTCTCTCTCTTGCTTCTTGTCAGCAATGTAGCTAGAAACCATAACCTTCTCTCTCTATGCTTGCCACATCTACTGCTACAGCATAAGACCTCCTGCTGCAAGATGCTGACTCCCAACACCACTCAGGAGACTGGTGGGAGTAAAGATAACTTTTTTTAAAAAATCACAATTGCAATGACAACAGGATATCATATACAGGTTGAACCTCGAAATGACATCATGCTACTCTAAGATTCAGCAGAAATTATGGTAAAACAACAGAGTTTCCACTGAATCCTAGAGTAGTGTGCATCATGTCGGCATTCAGCACAGAAATGACATCATTATACCACCACAGTGGCACACTCCTATGTCACTGCCTACCAACATCCTAATGGCTGCTAGCCATCAACCATTTGTTGGCATCCAAAATTTAGTAATGTGACTTCCCAAGGGGGGTGGGGAAGGTTCTTATGTTCTCTGCAACTGTGAAACACCTTCGGCACATTTTAATGAACAAAGAAAAACGTCAACTTTGCCAACAGACTGTATACACTACATTAAAATAAACAGAAACCTGAGAGGACTGCCTGTTGAGTTGCACTGCTGCACAGCCCCCATATAAGGAAAAATCTGGCCAATCAGTAAACAAAAATAATACATATACAAATTACCCATATTTGAAAAATGGAGGATTCCATATTAGCAACTCCGTTCCCTCCCCAAAATCATTTTCCTGTAAGATGGAATGATAAGGCAGATGTGTGAAATAAAAAGAAAAATACATCCATTTTTAATCCACCAACAGATTTGCTGAAGGCCAAATTACATGAGATGCACACTTCCCCATTATTCCCCTCCCCCAAAAATTACACATTGGGAGGGGGGATCTAATTGGATAAAGATGAAGCATCTTCTCTCCCTATTAGTCTTCACCATCTAGCAGAACTATATATTTTGATCTTGAGCCTCCTTCTGTGCTTTACTATAATCAATACAACGCAATAATCATCGTGTACTTTAGAGGGCACTAAAGTTCTTTGTTTAGATAGAAATTCTACAAGAATAATTTCCAATTTTTGTAATAGTGAACTTTCAATACAAAGATTCATAATGAACTATAATTATAAATAGCATGAAGAATTCTTGCATTGAAACAGTGAAATCCAAAGCAGAGTGACTAAGGCCAACAGAGTCAACAGAATTAGAAGAGTATAGCTCTGTTTAGAATTACACTTCATCATTAAATTTGACGTTGCAAATCCTGCAGAATATTTCACACACTAAACAATATTCTAGAATGAGAAAGCTTATATACAGATATTTAGTGGGTAAAGAACAATGGGTTCATAGAATCATAGAGTTGGAAAGGACATCTAGGGTCATCTAGTCCAACCCCCTGCACAACGCAGGAAACTCACAAACACCTCCCCCTAAATTCACAGGATCTTCATTGCTGTCAGATGGCCATCTAGCCTCTGTTTAAAAACTTCCAAGGAAGGAGAGCCCACCACCTCCCAAGGAAGCCTGTTTCACTGAGGAATCGCTCTAACAGTCAACTTTCTAAAGTTGAGCCGGAACCTCTTTTGATTTAATTTCAACCCATTGGTTCTGGTCCTACCTTCCGGGGCCATAGAAAATAATTCCACACCATCCTCTATATGACAGCCCTTCAAGTACATGAAGATGGTGATCATATCACCTCTCAGCTGCCTCTTCTCCAGGCTAAACATCCCCAGCTCCTTCAGTCTTTCCTCACAGAACTTGGTCTCCAGACCCCTCACCATCTTCGTCGCCCTCCTCTAGACCCGTTCTAGCTTGTCTATATCATTCTTAAAATGTGGTGCCCAAAACTGAACACAATACTCCAGATGAGGTCTTACCAGAGCAGAGTAAAGTGATACCACCACATCACGTGATCTGGACACTATACTTCTGTTGATACAGCCCAAAATTGCATTTGCCTTTTTAGCCACCGCATCACACTGTTGACTCATGTTCAGCGTAAGATCCACTAAGACCCCTAGATCCTTTTCGCACATCCTACTGCTAAGACAAGTCTCCCCCATCCTATAACCATGCATTGGATTTTTCTTACCTAAATGCAGAACTTTACATTTATCCCCGTTAAAATTCATTTTATTGGTTTTAGTCCAGTTTTCCAGCCTGTCAAGGTCAGCCGGTATCCTGTTTCTGTCGTCTTCTGTGTTTGCAACCCCTCCCAATTTAGTTTCATCTGCAAATTTAAGAAGCATTCCCTCTATTCCTTCATCCAAATCATTGATAAAGATGTTGAACAAAACAGGTCCCAGGACCGATCCTTGAGGCACTCCATTTGTTACTCCTCTCCAAGAAGATGAGGAACCATTCACAAGCACTCTTTGGGTGCAATCTGTCAACCAGTTACAGATCCACCTAATGGTAACAGGATCCAAACAACATTTTATCAACTTGTCAACAAGGATAGTATGTGGAACCTTATCAAAAGCCTTACTGAAATCAAGATAAACGATGTCTACAGCATTCCCCCGATGCAGCAAGATAGTCACTTTCTCAAAAAAAGAGATCAGGTTAGTCTGACATGACTTGTTCTTGACAAAACCATGCTGGCTCTTAGTAATCACATCCATTCTTTCTAAATGTTCCAAGACCGACTGTTTGGTTCTAAAACTTTTCCAGGTATAGATGTCAAGCTGACGGGTCAGTAGTTACCTGGATCCTCTTTTTTCCCCTTCTTGAAAATGGGGACAACATTCGCCCGCTTCCAATCTTCTGGCACCTATCCTGTTCTCCAAGAATTCTCAAAAACAATAGTCAGAGGCTCAGAAATTACATCCACAAGCTCTTTTAGAACCCTTGGATGCAATTCATCTGGCCCTGAGGACTTCGTTTCATTTAAAGAAACTAGGTGTTTACGTACTACCCCTACACTGATCCTAGTTGGAACTTCATACCCTCCTTATATGTTCTGTTTTTTCCATGTTGAGCACTGTTCCCTTCAGAAGAGAAGACTGAGGAAAAGTAGGAATTGAGCCATTCCATCCTCTCTTCATTACCTGTTATTTCACTTTTTTGCCCTCGCAATGGGCCTACTATGTCCTTGCTCTGAACATAAGAAAAGAACCCTTTTTTGTTGTTTTTAGCATCTTTGGCCAGCCTAAGCTCATACTGAGCTTTAGCTTTCCTAACTTTTTCTCTACAAGCACTGGTGATTTGTTTATATTCATCCTTGGTTATAAGGCCCTCCTTCCAATTCCTAAAGAAGTCTTTTTTATTTCTCAAGTCTTTAGAGAGCTGTTTATGGAGCCACTTCGGCTTCTTTAGGCTTTTTCCATTTTTTCTTCTCATAGTAATTGTCTGCGATTGCTCTTTCAGTATTTCGCTTTTAAGGAACTCCCACCCCTCCTGAACCCCCTTCCTTCTAAGTATTTCTGACCATGGGATTTTACCTAGCATAGTTCTAAGTTTATCAAAGTTTTCCTTTCTGAAGTCCAACCTATAAGTCAGATTACGTATAGCTTTTCCCTTTCCTAAGACTGTAAATTCCGAAATCACATGGTTACTACTGCCAAGGGTGCCCACTATCTCCACTTCTTCAACCAATTCTTCCTTGTTGGTGAGAATCAAATCCTAGATAGCAGATTTCCTTGTTTCCGTCTTCACTTTCTGGAAAAGGAAGTTGTCAGCAAGAGAAGTCAGGAATCTATTTGACTTTTCATTTTTAGCAGAGTTGGACTTCCAACAGATGTCTGGGTAATTGAAATCTCCCATGATCACTGTATCCCTTCTCTTGGAGAACTTTGCAATCTGCTGTAAAAGTATCTCATCCAAGTCCTCTGCCTGACTTGGTGGTCTATAGCAGACCCCCACAATAATATCACTGCTGTTTCTTACTCCTTTTATTTTTACCCATAGACGCTCAACTGAGCTGCCGTGCTCCGATTCACATATTTCCTCACAAGTATATACCTCCTTCATATATACTGCTAGAGCCACAGGCCAAGAGCCCTTCGGCTTGTGCCAAAGGCTCGTGCCTCTGGCAAGGATGAGCCTTGCAAATTAAAGGCTCAAGCCCCCACCCACCTCTGACTCAACAGCCAGAGCAACAGCAGAGGGTGGGGCCAGCAATTACCCCCAGCCAAACAAGCTTTCCTCACTCAGCAAGAGCTACACAAAAGACACACAAAAGCAATCAGAAACCCCTCTCCAGCAGGCACCAAGCACACACACAGTTATCTCCCACAGCAACCCTAGGCAATGCTCCCTAGCAGTTTTAGAAAAGCAAATCAAGTCTCACTCACCATACCAGCAGCTCTGTTCTAGATCCAAGCACCTTCTCCTACTGCAGCTGAGACACTTCTGCCTCTGGCAAGGATGAGCCTTGCAAATTAAAGGCTCAAGCCCCCACCCACCTCTGACTCAACAGCCAGAGCAACCGCAGAGGGTGGGGCCAGCAATTACCTCCAGCCAAACAAGCTCTCCTCACTCAGCAACAGCTACACAAAAGATACACAAAAGCAACCAGAAACCCCTCTCCAGCAGGCACCAAGCACACATACAGTTACCTCCCACAGCAACCCTAGGTAATGCTCCCCAGCAGTTTTAGAAAAGCAAATCAAGTCTCTCTCATCTTACCAGCAGCTCTGTTCTAGATCCAAGCACCTTCTTCTACTGCAGCTGAGACACTTCAAAACAAAATAAATTTAGCCAACTACAATTCAATAGCAAATACTACAGGGACTGAAAAGAAAAAGAATGGTTGTCCGTTATTGGTGTGTGTATATTTGCATGTGTATGTGTATGTTTGTTTGTATATGTACATCTGCATATATGTGTTGCATGTGCAAATTCTCCCTCCTATGTTTAGCTGCTGTCAAGAAGAACTAGGTTCTCTTAACAGCAGCTTCCAACCTAGGTCAAGAACCACAGGATCTAGTCACCTTAGTTAATTAATGTCAGTGCCTGCATCTCGCTCAATTGCAGTGAAAATGGAATTGTGGGGGCAAAGAATTTGCTCTCTGGAAGGGCCGCATAACCCTTCTGGTTAATCTTGATCTCTTTATTTTGGTTAAAAGATGATTTGTTAAATCTGGGCCAGCAGATGTTTAATTATGCCTGATTTTTAAAAAATAGTATTTACAAGTTAGCCGTCTACTTACATTCCTTGTTTATTAACTTCTGTGTTGTACAGTGATTCATCACCTAATTCCAAAATCTTCTGAGAACATGTCATCACTAATTCATGGTCATGGACAGTGAGTGCAAAATGTGCAAGTCTGGTCAGCGTCTGAAGTTCCACAAGGGGATCTGGCCAATTGCATTCTAAAGTCATTTTGAACAACTGCAAAAGATAACAGGATAAGACTCTTTACCCGGATCCATATTAACATCAAGCACATACAGTCTTATACAGATGAAGGAATAAGATAAGGTGGACTGTTGTAAAGATCTAAGGAAAAACTAACCTCTCTCTATATCTTTGCTATTTCATCTGAAATTCTAAATGCATCGTACCTTCTCTGTGCCTAGTTTTGAGACCCCATAAAGTCTCAAGAGGGCTCAGAATGTGGACAAGATGAGATATAGCGGAATACAAGAAGGAAATGTGGGGTAGAAAAAGCTGTTTTGCAAGACGTCAGATTTTTAAAATTCCTTTCCAAGGTTCTTTTGGTCACCCAGCAAAAAGAGTGAGAGTTACCATGGATAAAGGACTACAAACACATGTAGCAGGGCCCTGAACAAAACCAGTGGGAGTCTTGGAGCAGCCGCCACAGTTGACCACCCCCACTTCCTCGAATGGAATCATGAGGGGTGGGATGAGCCTCTTCAGACTCAGCATGAGAGATCTAGCCAGTCCAGGGGTGGCTGGCCAGTCAGGTAAAGTAGCAGCCGCCATCTCCTGACCAGTGTGATCCAGAGTGACCTGGCCCTGAGGCAGAGTGGGTTTGCCCTGTTAGAAAGCTTGCTTTGCAAGCTTAATGCAACCCGTGCTTTATGATGCATGTAATGGTGCAGATAAGCTTAAGTGTAAATATAGTCTCAGTGTAACCCATAACTTGTTTAGTATTTCATTCAAGGGCAGGGCCGGCCCTAGACTTTCTGGCACCTTAGGCAAGGCTAACTTCTGGCACTCCCTCTTTCACTGATAAGGTCACCAAGTCACATGGGAGGGATGTCCAATTTGGTGCCCCCAGAAGGCCGGCATCCTAGGCAATCACCTAGTTTGCCTAGTGGCAGGGCCGGCCTTTTGAGGAGTGGCTGGACAAACAAAGATAGGATAGGCATTTTACTGTGCAACTCTACCGAAGTGCCTCTAATATTTTCAGTGTTGCAATTAGGGATATGTGCTCAGATATATCCAGTCCAAAAATATACCCCAAAAGCACATCATAGGTATTTTTCAGATGCATTCCAGATCTGGATACACATTAGAGAATCCCAGTAAATATTGGTACCTTAATCTTGAATATTCCTGGAAATAGACTCGATGTGGATTTTTTGTTTTTGTTTGCTGCTTTTTTGCAAGTTTTTCAGGCAACAGGAGGAAGGGGAGGTAGACAGCTCTCAAAGGCAAATGGAATCTCAGGGGAGCTTGCCAGGTTACTTCTGCTGGGATTCTCTTGTTTAATATTGGTTCTGTTGGGCTTGTACTTCTTTTAAAAGTAGCTTAGGTAAGTGAAGCAAGTTCTCTTGTTTTCCTGTGATTTGAATTCAACTGCTTCTCCACCTGAAATTGCCACTTTGCCCTGGGTTCTCTTTTGCTTTTGTGGTTTGACACTGATTCTATTGGGCTGAACTCCCTTCCCTTGGTTCAGTTTGTTTGTCTTGGATTCTCTGGTTTGACATTAGAGGTTTTATGGTTGCCAACTGATCTGTGGACCTGCTGGGATTCTCTGGTTTGATGTTGGCTCTCAGGCTTGTTTGTTCTGTTTCCATCAGGAAGCATTTTGCCAGTGATTGCTTATTTTCCCCCATAAGAAACAATAGAGCATGGCTGGGGGCACCTTGTTTAGGAAGTCCAATTCACTTTAAACTTGAAGATTCTTTAGTGGCCAGGCGGCATCAGCTGCAGTACAATTTTGGTGTCATTTGGTCAAAAAAACTGCTTCTCCAGCCTCTCAGAAATATTTCCCATAGAGAATAATGGACCCAAATAATTTTGGAATCATGAAAAACTTGAATCCAAATACTGAACCAATATTGGAGACCTGAGTAATATTGATAATTATGCCCTCTGAAATCTGTATTTGGAAAATATCATTTTTTGGTGCACATAACTGCAATTCTGTGGGTTCTATTCTATTCTATTAGACTCCCCCTCACCTGCTTCTTTTCAGTGCTCACCTTATGGGAGGAAAGGTAGGAGCATTAATAGCAGGATCCCATATAATTTATATAGCCTTCTCATCAATCTTCTTTTAAAAGTAGCTTAGGTAAGTGAAGCAAGTTCTCTTGTTTTCCTGTGATTTGAATTCAACTGCTTCTCCACCTGAAATTGCTCCTCTGCTTTTGCTTTATGAGTGCTTGGCAGTGACGTGCCTGAAGACATAAGGCTGCTGCTACTGCATGCAGATCCATCAACAGCTATTGCAAGACATGGCCAGCATGTTTTTAAATTCTACTGAAGTCATCTACTGGCACTACCAGGTTGTTAAATACTTGATTCTTCCTGACATGGCAAATATGTACGGTATAAATGCAAGACAAGAACTCTGATATTCCCTTGAGACACAACATGAAAGGCTCTAAAAAGGAGTTGTTTGAATGTCAGCAAGAGAAGATAAGATGAAATTTATAGATAAATCACCCAAGTGCTTTCTGTTGTTAAGTACTATCTTCAGGGGTTCCAGATTCAGATCAGGGCTGTGGTAAGGGGGCACCATTTTCTCAGACTCAAATGTTCCCTGTAGCTATAATGCAGGAGATGGACTGTCTTTATGTTTCTCTCAGAGGAGTAAATATGGATAGGTAGCATTTGAGATAAGTAAAATAGTTTTGGGGGGCAGATTAGACTTAACTTCCACTTTGTCACAGTACTGGCAATTTACCAAATCCTTAATATAAATAAAGAGGTGCATTAGTCATGTATGAATCATAGAATGTTCAAGAAGTAAACCTATATGCCTTTAATTCATAACTTCATCAATGAAAACTTGCCCTCATTGATTAAAATTGGGCCCCACTGATCAATATAATAATTAATAATAATAATAATAATAATAACATTTTATTTATATCCTGCCCTCCCCACCTAGGCAGGCTCAGGGCGGCTAACAACATTTCATAAACATACATATAATGAATATAAAACTTTAAAATTAACATTATTTAAAAACCAGTCAATATAATTAAAATTTATAACTTAATCTGACAGTGACGATGGCATTTTCGACGCTAGTTTCTGTCAGTTTACATAATTTACATAATGACACAGGTCCTTAGACAGGACCGTATTGGCGAATCCTTTGTTAACAACCGTATTCAGCAGTTCGTATATGCTAGCTTGAAGAGGGTGGTCTTGCAGGCCCTGCGGAACTGATCAAGGTTGACATTTATTTGATTAATAGCCACCCTGAGCCCGCTTTGGTGGGGTAGGGCGGGATATAAATCGAATGAAATAAAATAAAATAAAAAATAATATTTTGCACACATATATGGGTGAAGCCATATTTAGTATTACTGCTGCTGCTCTTGGAAAATATGGCAATATTTTCATAATTATTTTCAAATCAGACCAATGCTATGTCTGTTTTCTTTTGATAATAATTTTAAATTAAATTTAATGACATTACTTGATTAATCAGCTAATCAGCAGTTGAAGAATCAGCTAAAAAAATCTTTAAACAGTTGGCAGCCCTGTTAGTAAATTGGACAAGAAAGTGAACTATCTATATAAACCTGTTTTGAATGGCAGATTCTATTAACAGATTTAATGTATGAATACATTTAAATATATATATATGTATATCTACCTGAGGCAAATTGGGAAGTGTAAACTCCATGAGACCCAAACCACTGCATGAGTACATTTCCAGACCAATAAAAACTTTTGTCATGGAACTTGTCCCTTCATCATTAGTCTGAATGGGAAGAAATATTAAAATTCATGAACTCTTTTTGCATATAATCAACAAAGCAGATTTACAGCTGAAGACAAAGGGCACAGGATGGTGGAGCTTTGCTTAGAAATGGCTTGAAGTGTAAACTGAATGAAGACATATTCAATACACAATTTTAGAATCTACTCTAATTTGGATTAATTATTTGCAGTGCACATTTAAACATCATGAGTTCCAATCAATGGGATAAATACCAATAAGAATTAATTTTGTACCTAGCACCAAATTATAATTATAATAAGTAAATATTCAACTTATTGAACATTCATCTGTGTCCTAATTTGTATAATGTGCTTACGCCATCCACACTGTTTTATCTAATTATTTTTATTGTTTAATTGTTCTACTGTTGGATTTTAATAATTTTACTATGCTGTAATCCGCCCAGAGCCTGCTATGAGAAAGGGTGGACTATAAATTCTCAAATAAAATAAAATAAAAAAATAAAACTGCACGCCAATCAAATATTGTTTTTTCTTTTAAAAAAACACAACAGCCAATTTAGAGTGGTGTAGGATGGCGCAGTGGTAAAGCTGCAGTACTACAGTGCTAAGCTCTGCTCACGACCTGAGTTCGATTCCGGCGGAAGCTGGATTCAGGTAGCCAGCTCGAGGTTGACTCAGTCTTTCATCCTTCCGAGGTCAGTAAAATGAGTACCCAGCTTGCTGGGGGGAAAGTGTAGATGAATGGGGAAGGCAATGGCAAACCACCACATAAAAACGCCGTGAAAATGTTGTGAAAGCAACGTCACCCCAGAGTTGGAAACGAATGGTGCTTGCACATGGGACTACCTTTACCTTTACTAGGATGCCTAATAGTTCTACATAAAGTTTCAAATTACTGGGCTGATTCCAGTCCATCACCTCTTTGCTGTGTATATAGCAACTTTGCAAACCATTCACTTTAAATTAAATTCAGCAGCTAGATACAGAAAAACCAAGTTGCAATTCACTAGTTGCAGTAAAAATCGTCCTGAAGTGTGCAGAACATTCTGAAATAAATTATGAGACTAATCAAGTTGAAAGTTTGTAAGAAAAAGCCCCCTACTTTTCATACACATGGACATCGTGATCACCAGTATGGTTGCCAGGGTGCCTGGAGTTTTGACTCGCACACATCTACTCTAAGAAGTGGACTTTGCCCACGGTTTCTAAAGCTTATGTGGATACTATAAGCCTCAGCTTTGCAGCAGCAGTCTACATCTCTGGATAGGTGTTAGCCAGAACTACAGACGAGCTTCCAGTTGCTCCTTGTGTGCCCAGTCTTGGGCGCTGCAGTGGAAGAAGCCATGCCACCATGAACTGTACAGGCAAACAGTTTCCAGCCTGTTTCCATGAACCAAAGGCTATCACCACCAGAATCCATATTGTTTTCCTGACTCCATATCCAACAGCTGCTTCAACTTCTGCATAAGGCAATTAAGCTTATCTTAGGCGTGGATCCTGCCAGACCGCCTAAGCCTTTGTCTAACGGAACTCAAGACAAAGACTGGTGCCAAGAAGAAGACTGAACAAGAGGAAGACCATCTTCAGCCAGAGCCAAGTTCCTTTGTGTAAACCGAGTGTTACCTTAGGTAGCAGTTTGGCCATCTATTGTCACCTTTTTAGATAAGTTTGGTAAACTCAAGCACATCTCCACCCAGTAATTTCCCCCATTCTTTCCCCCATTTTTGAGCCTCACCCCGGTCCATTGCAACCTGAAAGTCCAACCAGGTACCCCTGGACCAAGCTTGTTCATTGGTCAGTCATGGGCACCCAATTAGGTGCCACCAATTAACTTGCTATTGGCTACTGCATAAGTCCAGCCCTTATGGTCACTGCAGAGCCTCCCCTTTTCTGAGGTCATGTACCAGCTGACCACCTGTCATCCACCCCTGTGCCTCCCATCCCCTAAGGGCTCAAGGTAGTCTATATAACCTGTAACACAGCTCCCCACATGTGTGCATCTAGCAGTACCCTAGTTCCACTGTCTAGATCCACCCCCGATTCCTGATCAGTTTTGGGTCCATTTCCCCCATCCTCTATCGTCGCCATTGGAGCCTTCTTGAAGACTACGATCAGTAATTATCACCCTGTTTGTCTATCCATGTGTTGTCTCTATATCTCTCTCTATATTTCCTAGGATTGTATGAATGATTTTATGAGTACTTTATCTTGTATGCAAGCCTATATTTTTCTGGAATAAATTGTAATTGTTTTACTTAATTAGAGTCCCTAATATTTTTAAGCATTAATTTCTGGACGTGGAATCCTGTATACACAGGTAAAAGATCCTGATTAAGCCAGGTGCCCACCTGACAATTCCCCAACCTCGTTTTGAGGGCATTTTGGCTTACAAGTTATCACAGATATATATAATGCTAAATTATATCATTTTAATACATTTTTTCCTATATGTATGGTTTGCGAAATTCGTGTGCCTTGTAATTGATACACTAAAAGAGGGAGGAAATCACTACTTCTCCTAGGCCTTTTCTTCTGGTTGCTATCAGTAGAAGGATAAACCAAGGAGCATACAGGGGCCTGAATAACAGCCCACAGCTGAACCATCTAATGTGAATGCTAGGAGGACCTTGGTTTAAAGTAAAGTACCTACAGAGTCACAGCATACTTTGCTTGGGAGGAGCACTGAGGGTGTGAAGGAGAAATGGCAGATGATGGGAGGTTAAATTGGAGCTTTATGAAAAGCCACGCTGCACTGAGCACTATTTACTCAGGAGGCAAGACTGCAGTCTCCTTCTACAATGAAACTGGTATTTATAATGAAGAGTCTAATGGTGTTATTGTTCAGACAGATAGGTTCTCCTATACATTAGCCAGAAACAGAATTGATACCTCATCTTCTGCTCCATGCCGACTTCCAATCTGATGGTGAAGTAACTGTTTCACTTTCACCCAGGTAGCAATAACCTGTTGACGTGCAGCAATGGGCACCAGCTCATCATTTCCACTTGGCAAATTCATAGCAAATTCACACACCTAGAGAGGAATATTTTACAAATATTGAACTACTAACGGCAAATCAGAGTTGTTATTACACACTTACCTATTGTATATGGTACGCTTTTCCTAGAAATGCATGGAAGTGCTTATGATATTAATAAATTGTTCTCTGGCCTTTGGCTAGGCAACAATCATACAAATAAACAAATAGCTATAAACTGAACAAAACATTGCAGGGACAAATAAGGTAAAGGGTCTGCCTTTGATATCAAAACGATTTGTTATTAGAGAACAGTGGATTACATGCACCCTGAAGGAATTTTTTTTAAAACCGATGTTCTTCTCTGCCACTATAAATTTTGAAATGATAGCCAAGTGGAAGCCTATGGACAGTATCCTTAAATTGTTTCTTACAGCCTCTAAGATTCCTGGAGGACAGTTCATTGTTGTATTGGGCTCCCTAGCACTGTGCCATTCTCTGTAATTCCCACCACCTTTTGCTTATATGTGAGCCATATGTCAATACTGAAGATGCCATTCTACAGAGGGAACGGGCTCCTTCCATCAGCCTGCCTGGCCAACTGTCACTTCCTTTCTTGGACTACATTAGTGGATGATTACGCTGGAGAAGAATGAAGGACCTGGCACCTTCCTTTGGCCAGAATTTACCCATTTATATTTGTATTCTTAATTGCCTTGAGTTTTTCTTTGAATAAAAAGTATATCTGATAAATAGATGTATACACTGGGATTTCCCAACACAGGCAGCTTACAGTTGACCATCAAGCGGAGACCTGCAGACCTTTCTCCTCATCCATTGGGTCTTGACTGGCCATTGGGAGAGGAGCCCAGTATAGACTATAAGCCGACTGAAACAGAATGTCAGCTCACAAAGCAAGAAAAGGCGGGAAACCTACAGTCCACAGCTTTTTACTAGTTGACTATGCAAAGATGCTGCATCTGGCTAGCAGTGATAAGACTTTCCATTCAGTATGTCCACTACTTTACAAGGAGGCATCTTGTGTTACTTGTTCCTTTCCTACCTCTGCACTCTTGACATAGTTAAACATTTTATCTACTTCCCAGGAAGAGGTGCCAGGAAAAGCAGAAGGATCTCAAAAGGTCTCTTAGATACAGTTTATGGGATTCTGCTGCCCTTTCTCCTCGCATTCCTTTTTTAAAAAAAATCTTGTTCTCCTACTAAGCTCCTGAAGATGGACAAATTATTCTTTTTTAAAAGTTACATATTTATTTTCAATTTTCAGTTTATTAACAATGTCAGCAAAAAATGTAATTTTTATTTTCTCCCAAAACATATGCTGTTAGCTATTATTAGTCTGAAGAATCATTTTTTAACTGCATACTATAACTTTTAATGGGAGTCAAATCATACTGCCTTCAGTAAGCAGTCACCCCTGTTCTATACAATCCAATTCTTCGTTCAGAAGACCTGTATGATGGAAAAGATGTACCTCTAAGGCTGCTTTAAGGTCAGGGAAGCCCGATGAATCCACAGACAAAGATGACGTGGTAAATGATTTTTCATGTACTTTTGACAGTTTTTTACGTTTTGGAGGTCCTTCTTCCGTAACTTTGTTTTCATCGGTTTTGAAAACTGGTTTTGGAATCCAAGGAAGAATTAGGCCTCGAGCCAGAGCATTACATAAGGTCACTAATAGAGTTGTGTTCCTGAACAAAATATCCCCCAACAACGACAACAACAAAGACACAAAAGAAAGAATTCATATGAGTGTAATTACTGGTTACCTGCAACTACTGTTTTTCAGTATTTTAATGGTCACATTCAACTTCAAGTTGCTACTGCTTTTAATGTTTTCAAATGGAGACTTACATTTCCCCCTTTCTTTAACCTAGATGACTAAGATACATACAATTGGACACTGACTCCACCCAGCATCACCTAAGCAGACCAGAGCCCTTGACATCACACCCTCCAATATCTTTTGCTTCTCTGTCCTTTTTGTTTTTGAACATTCAGCCTGATGGCAAATTCTGGAGAACTCAAAAACTTTGCATGGTATCTTGCGGCATCCAACTTAGTTCTAGTAATGAGCATTTGATGGCTTTTCTTTCAGGATTTTTCTTGGGACCAACACAGAAAATGAATTTTCTGTTATATTAACAGTTAAACAACGTGTTAAATATGAAAGACAGACAAAACGTAGAAGGCAGTTTAATCCTAAACAGATGAACTTAGAATCCTTATCCAATGGGGCTTATCCTCAGGAAAGCATTCTTATGATTGCAGTGATAGTCATTTAAATTTTACATATGATTAGAATAAAGTTCAGTGTTAAGCTTGTTTTTCAGCAAGGTATTTACATAAATTATTAAGGTAACAAATGAAAAGAATGTGAATATGCTAAGTAGATAATATTTAAATATGAATTCTATCTTGTCTTTGAAAGAAGCAGTTTAGTGACCAAGCTGAAATAAGCCTCATGCATCCCAAGTCTCTTTATTAAAAGAATTAAAACTGACCTTGATGACTTCTTCTCATTTTATGTGAAACCTGAACAGACTGACTTACCTAACAATTGTGTACTCTACAGTTCATGTCTTAAGCAGGGTAAGGCCCCCATGACTTCAAGTCCAACTGCTTAGGATCATTCTTTCTCACCCTATCTCATGACCTTTCAAAAAATGGGAGGATATAACATTAGCACAGTCCTAGCCAGCCAGCTTGTGACATGGTTATCCTCCACACATAGTAAAAATAGGAAAGGAGATAACCCTATCCCTTGTGGGGGATGTACATTGTAATCCTAGTAAGTGGAAGTATACTGAATCCTAAGAAAATGAGGTCTGGCTTAGCAGCCCCTGATAACTACCTGTGGGGTATGTTGAATAACTTTTGCAACCCGCACCATGGAGGCGCCAATTGTGTATATGTAGATAAGATCTATTCATGTGGCTGCAACAATTTCTGTTACGACTTGAAATTGGAAAATGGCTGCAATGGGCTCACAAACAGGGATGGGCATGAACCATATTTTTGAAGTTCAGTTCATGGTTCTGTAGCTCTCCCGCTACAGAACCACAACTGAACCACAAAACAAAGCAGGAGGTTGGTTCATGAACTGGCCCAGTTTGTATTGGTTCATGAGCCATTTAAAGTTTAAACCCCTGCTTTCTGCTCCCCGCTGCTTTACACAGGGAACAACTGAGTGGCAGGAAGCCATTTAAACCCCTGCTTTCTGCTCCTTATTTTTCACAGGGAGCAGAAAGCAATGGTCTAATGGCTCCCAGTCATTTAAACCGAACAGCTGAGTTTTTTCTGAAGAGCAGAAAGCAGGGGTTTAAACCCTTGCCTTTTGCTCTTCACAAACTATCATGAACCACATCATAATCTGTGAAAGTTCACAGCGGTTCTTCAGTTTGCAAACATTGCTTTGCAAAACAATGAACCAGCCAAAATTCATGGCAAACTTTAGTTCATCAGCCAGTTTGTGCCCTTCCCTGCTCACAAACTGTGATGGTTGTCTGTATAAATCCTCTCTGGAAACTCTTAATACAGCCAGAATTTCCAAGTGATCCCTGCTGGATTTTGATCCCAGAGGCATGTTCTGGCCAGGACAGCTTTCAAAAATTTCAAATAACCCTTTTCTACAAAGAGTTCTACAACGACTTGATGGTGGACCCAAAATTGAAAACTGGAAATGTGGAATTTATGCCAAACGAAATGCAAAAATGTTAATTAATGGAATATTAACAGATGGATTTCAAATTGAAAAGGGAACAAGACAAGGTTGTCTGTTATCACCATTATTACTTATCTTTGCAATGGAAATCTTGGCAGGTAAAATAAGATCTCCAAATTGAAAGATTGAAAGTAGATGGAAAGGAATTTAAATTGAAATGTTATGCTGATGATGCTGTTATGACAATTTCTAATCCACACATGACACTTCGACATGTTATAGAACAAATAATAGAATTTGGCTTCTTCTCTGGATTTAAAATAAACAGGAAAAAAATAAAAAAAATCATTTCTAAATTTTTAATAAAGCAACAAGAAGAAAATACTAAGGAAATTACAAGATGTGATTTAACTACAAATCCAGTTAAATATTTTGGTATAAATATAACTTGACAGAGTGAAACATTATTCATAGATAATTATGACATGGTCTGAAAAAAGAATACAAAAAGATTTGGAAATATGGTCAAAATTAAAATGATCTTGGTTGGGAAGAATTCCTGCAACTAAAATAAATGTACTACCAAAAATAAACTTCCTATTCCAAATGATACCAATCAATACACAGGAGAAATTTTTGAAAGTCTGGCAAAAACAAACAAATAATTCATATGGAAAGGTAAGAAACCAAGAATCAAATTGAAAGTGTTGCAAGATGAAAAAAAAAAAGAGAGGAGGCTTAGTAGTACCCAGCTATACCATCAAGCAGTGTGCCTGGTCTGTGTGCAGACTGGATTATAAATCAAATGATAGACTCATAAAACTAGAAAGTGCAGATGAGACAGAAGAGCTGCACACTCTTCTTTGGGTAAAGAAAATGACACGAATCCAAAAGACATCTCATGCTATTAGAGACAGCTTACTTAAAGTCTGGGATTTTCTGAAAATAAGAATTAGTCCACTGACTTCACTAATTATGTCACTGATAGATGTATTCTATGATAAATATGAGAGAAAAAATAATGATTTTATACCTATCAATACATACTGAATCCACACAAGGAGAGATTAAAACATGGTAAACAGTAAAAGAAGAAGGAAAAAAATACAATGGCTGGTACATCTTCAACTAACTTCAAGACTGAAAAAAGCTGTTCATGCTTATAAAGGACAGATAAGAGATTTAATTGATTTCGAGAAAATGAAAGAATCATCTACTACAGTGAATTTACAAACTTTTACTTAAATATGATACTGAAACTGAACAAGTCAAAACGTGTATGCTGAAAAGGACTCAAAATCTTGGGTGAGAAATAACATTTCAACATAAGAACATAAGAGAAGCCATGTTGGATCAGGCCAATGGCCCATCCAGTCCAACATTCTGCGTTATACAGTGGCCAAAAAATCCAAGTGCCATCAAGAGGTCCACCAATGGGGCTAGAAGCCCTTCCACTGTGCCCCCCCCCAAAGCACAAGAATATAGAGCATCACTGCCCCAGACACTGATGGACCATGAACAATGGGAAAACCTATGGATGAGAGCTGTAAAATTTACTGTGAGTCAAATACTGAGAAAAAATAAGATGTTATTTCAACGGCATATAACTCCTAAATATACTAAAAATATGAACAAGGACTATATTGGGTGTTGCTGGAAGTGTAAAGAGGCAGAAGGCATTTTTTAACCATATGCGGTAGACTTACAAAAAGGCAAGAAAATTTTGGAAAGATATATATCCATAGATTCAGAAAGTTTTAAAAATTAATTTTGAAATGAAACCAGAGACTATGCTACTGGGAATTTTACCAGATAAAACTGAAAGAATACTTCATGAATTGTTCAGATACATACTGAGAGCTGCCAGAATAATATGGGCAACCAAATGGAAAGTTGAGGAGTGTCCAAACAATGAAAACTGAAAAGATAAAATGGCAGAATATGCCATTATGGCCAAACTAACCAACTACATAAATAGAAGACTGGTCAAATAATCT
Source organism: Heteronotia binoei (assembly GCF_032191835.1). NCBI lineage: Eukaryota > Metazoa > Chordata > Lepidosauria > Squamata > Gekkonidae > Heteronotia > Heteronotia binoei. Next base: position 42,984,873 of record NC_083228.1, on the reverse strand, counting down.
GAAAAAAAAATGGGGAAATTATCACGCTTACTGTAAGGACAAAAGTGAATGATTTGTATTAGCTACTGAAATGCTTTCTATTATTTCAAATTATTAGTATAAAATTAGCACAAGCATTAATATAGCTGTATTAATATAATTTAGGCTTACAGATAATATTACATGGCATAAATTTAGATATTTTCTGAAACAATTTTATACTTTATGAAATAATAATGCATAAGATTGCAAAAAGTTATTGATGTACATATGAACCTACTTTATCGTAATCTTTTTACATTGTTAGACATGCTTTTAAAATATGTTTAGATTTAAATTTGACTATGATAATTGTGATAGTACTAAGATGTGTTAGTATATAAAGATTTCACTTTAACCAAAGAAACCTGTTGCTGCAAGAAATAATGAATGTTAACAATAGTAATAGTAACAATGATAATAAATGTTAGGTTTTAGTAACAAGCATAATATGTAGAAATTACTGTATATTAGGTATTTTAAATTTCTATACTTATTCTGTCCTTATGATGAGCAACTAATTCCACATCTTAATTTATAATAATAAAAAAAATCAGGAAAAAATTTCAAATTACCAATTCAATCAATCAACATTTCAAAAAGAAAATGAAATATGATCACAAATCAGTTAATCTTTCATAATCGCTTATATGGTGGTGAAATATACAGTTGATTTTTATTACTAAACATCAATAGTGAATGATATGCATGATATTAATTTGCACCCAACAAGATCTGACTAAAGCCTGAAACATTCTGTACCTAACAAATGGTGGATCCATAATATAATTTCTTTATCAAATACAACAGAATTTCATGACTAGCTAGCCTACTGTCATTTATAAAAGCTTTGCTTAGTCTTTTTTGAAGCTTATCAGATGTGGATAGATTAAAAGTAAACAGAAGCAGAGAGAAGGTTTATTCTGTCAGCTGAAACACACTCCTAATTAAGACAATAAAATGCTTACAAAGTCCTTTAGTGATACTGAGGAAAAGGACAATAAAAATGGCAGCACTATCAAAAGAACTTAAATTGGCATTTTCTCTTTCAAAAAAAGAAAAATAAGGAAGTACCCATCCAAACCCTTTCAGAACTTACCCACAGTGCCCAGTATTCTTAATTGTGCTAAAAAGAATCTGCAGGGAGTCCACAATTTCTCTTTGTCTTCTTGAAGCAATCAAATGCTCATTGTGATTTAAAACATATACCACAGCATTGTGAACAATCCATGCTTCATTTAATTCTTCTCCAATTTTGGCAGCCCGCAGAAAGTTTTCCATAGTATATTGAGACAAACCATTGATCCAAGTGCTAAGAAATTAACAAGAAATTTGAAATTATCAAGCGGGGGGAGGGACATCCTAAAATATATGTACTAAAAGGTTTGCCTGTTAAGAAGCATCATATGGGTTTCTGAAAGACTATCATTTTCAAACATTCCTCCATAGTCTAATCCTTAGGCCCTTATCTTCGCTTTGCTGTCATTCAAAGTTCAGACCTTTATTGGCATAAGAGCAATAATGATTCACAATCAAAAGTAGGTACAAAGGCCTGAAATATAGTAAGAACAATACATAAACAATCAATTAAAATAGCAGCCAATAATACTACTCAAGAGTAGACACCCAGCAATTAAAATACTGTAGTATGCCTTGATTTAATTAGAAGATGTTAATCCCCATATTACTACATGTGTTGTGAACTTCTTAAAAGAAGCCTATAAAATTAAATCTAGGCATACTACTGTATTTTAATTGCTGGGTGTCTACTCTTGAATATCCTACCGAGTTCGGTACAAGGTGCGGGTTATTACCTTTAAAGCCCTATATGGTCTAGGACCTGCCTACCTAAGGGACCGTCTCTCCCCGCATGTTCCCCAGAGAGCACTGCGATCGGGATCTCAAAATCTTTTGGTCGTCCCCGGGCCAAAGGAGGCCCGCTTGAAGATCACAAGGGACCGGGCCTTCTCTGTAATGGCTCCATTTTGGTGGAACCAGTTGCCGGAGGAGGTAAGGGCCCTGCGGGATCTTACTCAATTCCGCAGGGCCTGTAAGACAACCCTCTTCCGGCTGGCCCACAACTAACCGGCCTTGTATCCTTGTATACCTTGTATACCTGTATACCGACTACTGAATATCGAATATGGAACATGGAAATGTTGAAGACGGTATACCGAATCAGTATTTGAATTTGAATAGAGTGTAGCTTTACGACCGCTGTCTGATTTTAACGACATGTACATTTATAACAAACGTTGGATTTTAATTATTTAATGAAATGTTAATTTTATAGTGTAACTTATTTTTATGTTAGTTTTACATATGTTGTAGGCCGCCCTGAGCCACTTGATGGGAAGGGCGGGATATAAATCCCAGATAAATAAATAAAAAAATAAAATAGTATTACTGGCTGCTATTTTAATTGATTGTTTATGTTTTGTTATTACTATATTTCTATGATATGATATATCTCCCATAAAAGCAGTCTAGAGTCAGAATGCACAAGCCACAAACCTATAACCTGCCTTCCGTACTGCTTGCTATCAAGGTAACACTGAAAACTTCTGCTTTAGTGCTATAATACTACAGTATTACAGATAACAGAACAAGTCAGTGGTAGGGGGACTCCATGCAACAATGCACTTGCACTCCAAATGTATCCCTTGCTTCCAAACTGTCAATAGGAAGACAAAGTTGCTCCACTTTCTTCCAGGTATATATCTGTTATCAACATAATTGATTGAAATTGGATCTGCAGATTCAAGGGCGCATAAATTAATCTTGTAGAATAACACATATTTCAAAAGGAGCTTCCATAAATATGGAATTAAATAAAAGAAAATTCTATATCCCACTCACATCTGTAAAAGGTGCTAATATTACAGCTGTTCACAAATTACTGAGATCACACACACAGTTCATGCAAAGTATACACTGGATTTTTTAATGCGTTCATTGGGTCATTCTCATGTTATGTTCAGCACATGTACACCTCACCATGAGATTTAAACTGCATTTCTCTAAGTACTGGTCCCAAGTTTCATTTGTAAAGTGAATACACATTATCCTTTCTTACAAACAGATGTATACACATAGATTAAGGGTGTAACTGTGTTCACTGTAACATGTGAAATTAAAAACAGATATAAAGATGATTTTTTTTTTTACTATACTCTTTCCATGCAACATTTTGTTAAACTGAACATAGATTTCTAATTATTTTAATGTAGGACTGCAGCTTTTTGGGTTCTGCAGGATTCTGCCTAATTTATCTACAATGACAGGGTCCCTCCAGGACATGAAAGATCAGTGAACCACTCTGCTCTTCCTTGCTAGAAAGATGAAACATTCAGCCACATAGCTCCAAGCAGCATTTCCAATGGCAGAGGTTCATATTGGCATGCCCATGCATCTTATGCCACTGTTATTTAGTAAGGGAATGTCTCCAAACTGGTCTGAAATCTTTGCTTCTTTTTCATTGCAAGCAAGAAATCTATTTCAAGTAACGAGTGGGCAATATTAAAAAAACAATTTATGCTAATTGCTTAATATTATTCAGGCTGCAGTCCTAAGAACAATTTCCTGGGAGTAAGCTGTATTGAATAAAATTGGATTTACTTTGAGTAGACCTGCTTAGGATTGCTTCCTTAGAGAGTATGGTATGTGAGATACAATCAGAGTGAGGAGATTAAGGTCTCGTTCCAAGTGGATTCACATTATTTTTTTCTCTCATTACAAAGTAGATTTTAATGACCTTACAGTGAAATTACAAGGAATGGATTTATGAGAAGAGTTGGTTGTACCAATATGCATTAATTTTGCTAGTAAAGGTTGACAAAGTAATTATAGTTTCTGATCCTAAATCTTACTGAATCCTTTACACACTCGTAATTCCTGGAGACTTTTTTTTAAAAAACTAGAAAAAATATCTCACAAAATCATGAGTCAATTTTATAGTTATATAATAAAGATCAGTTATATAGTCAATAAACATAAGATCAGGGGTGTCAAATGTCCAACCCGTGGGTCAGAATCATACCACCCAAGGTTTTAATCAGGTCCACAGGGCTCTTTTCTCTCTTCTCCCCGTCCTGTCTTCACCCTTTGATGCTCTGAGGCTGCTGAAGTTCCCAGCTCCTTCTTCCTTGTCTTTGCAGGCAGAAGTGGGAAGTAATTCTGCGCTAGCAAAGAAAATGTAGAATGGACTTTCCATTATGGCCTCTGTACCCAGATAGACTACTTTGGGAGTAGTCTATCTGGGCACAGAGACCTTAATGGAAAATCCATTCCGTGTCTTCCTTGCAGCTTTGTCTGTGGTGCAATGTATTTTAATGGAGTGGAGCTCAGTTTCATTTTTCAGCGTTTATATGGTCAGTTAGAAGCTGTTCCTTGCTGGAGTTGTGTCACTTTGTAAATAAAGGGTTGATGCTTTGAGCCAGCATGTCTCTGCTGAATGGACCTTAGAACTGGTGCCTAGTGCCTAACCTGGGAACCACAAAGGGGGATATTACACTGAAGAGCCATTGCCAGTCTGAGTAGACCTAGGGGCAGGAGGAGAAGCTTGCAATGCCCAGCCATTTCATGTTTTCCTAAGCTCAGAATGTTTTATAGTTTTGGTTTATATTTTTAGTTTCTGCTGGGATCCTTGTGCTTTTTCTTGATTTTTTATTTTTAAAATTGTATTGCCAAATGACACTATTCCCCCACCTTTCAATTTTAACAAAATATCACAAGAGTTTTAAGCATGTTTGTATTTTAAGTAAAAAATAATATCTTTAATTGCGTTTCTCTGTATCCTTTATAAAGTTTACACCTCCACTACCTGGCACTACATTTTATGATACATGTGGCCTGGCCCCAAAGTTGTTATTAATTTCAGATCTGACCCTCGTAACAAATGAGTTCGACACCACTGCCTAAAATAATCTGAGAACAAGCCTTCATGATCCAGGGATGTAGCTGGCATGTAGAAAGGAACAACTGAATAAGAGAAAATGCTTTTCTTGTGTTGACTAAATATCCAATTCTCATCGATTACTTGAAGTGTAACCCAGATCCTATTCAGTTTTCTAATTCACAAAAGCAACATAGAAGAGAAAGCTGACAATCAAGACAAGAACTGAATTTGAGTGTTAAAGCTACAGTACTGCAGTCCTAAGCTCTGCTCACGACCTGAGTTCGATCGCCGGCGGAAGCTGGGTTTTCAGGTAGCTGGCTTGTGGTTGACTCAGCCATCCATCCTTCTGATGTTGGTAAAATGAGTACCCAGCTTGCTGGGGGGAAAGTGTAGATGACTGGGGAAGGCAATGGCAAGCCACCTCGTAAAAAGTCTGCTGTGAAAACGTGAAAGCAACGTCTCCTCAGAGTTGGAAACGACTGGTGCTTGCACAGGGGACCTTTCCTTTCCCTTTCCTAATATATACGTGCATAACATTTTGGATTCCTCTGTAAAATATCTGGAGTACTTATAAGTGGAGACCCACAAAAAAACTTGCAGCCCTTCCCTTTGTTTCCTTCTCTCTCCCCCCTTCTTTCTCACCTCTTCCCCTTTTGTCAATTTCCCCCCCACTTCTCTGACAAGCTTTCTCCTTCTCTATTTGTTCCCCTTTCCTTCTTTGACAATTTCCCCTTCCCCCCCTCCCTTTATCTGTCAACCTTCACAGCTCTATTGCTTCCTCCCTTCTCTGTGGATCTATCCCTCTCTTCTGCCAACCTACCCAAATTCTCTTTTGCCCCCACCCCTTCTCTGTCAATCTCATCATCCCCTTTTCTCTCAACCAACCCCCTCTCTGTTTCTCCCTCTCCCCTTCTCTGATAATCTTTCCTCTTTTTCCGCCTCCTCTTGTCAATATTCCTATCCATTTCTCTTTCTTCCCCTCCCTTAATGTCCATAGCAACTGCAGTGTCTGCTCTAGGCCTTGAGAGGTTTCCCTGTCACTGAGCCAATTGTGGTTCCAGGCTTCTGGTAGTGGCCATGGTAATGTTTGGATTCACTCTGGGCCCAGAGCAGCTCCTGGACTCTGACACCATTGCAGCCAGGCTTGGAGCAACTGCTTGCATCTGCTGCTGCCATGGCTGGGCCCAAAGCAGCTCCTGGCATCCGCTGCTGCCACAGCTGGGCCCTGAGCAGCTACCAGCATCTGCCAGTGCAAGCTCCAAAGCAGGTAAGTGTTATTTGGGGAAAATCTATGCCCCCAATGTTTTTGTTTTAACATTTCAGAATTTTCTACAAACCTAGGGGGTCCCCAAGTTTGAAGGAAAATCTGTTTAGCATCAATGCGGCTCCAATCTTCAGATTTATCTATCTCCAGATGGGGGACACACATGAAAAATAGATATATAGACATACTATATTTTTTTAAATACTCAAAAAGTAATTTTGTAAAGCTCCTCTGCATTTTATGGTGGGTTGGAAGCACCAACATGTTGCAATTATACAATTAATAATACCTGATTTCAGGGGCGACCCAACACCCCATGGCGCCCTAGACCAACTCGTTGCCTGGTGCCCCCCCACTCCAGGGCACCCCCTCCCCCTACGCGTCCTCCTCCTCCCTCCCTTCCCCACAGCATGTTAATTTCAAAGCCAAAACAAGCTCTAGTGCCGCGTTCCGGCTATCTAAAGCCCCCTCCCACCTCCTTCTCCTCCCTCCCTTCCCCACTGCATGTTAATGTCAAAGCCCCCCCCCCCAGCAATTGGAAAAACTGCACCACGGGGCTGCGCTCACAGTCTGTCAGGAGCAGTGTCCTGAAAGAGTGGTCACACAGCTGCTGAGCTGACTCCTCTCGATCCAGGAAGTGGAGAGGGGAGGAATCAGCAGCCGTGGGACCGCCTTTTCAGGATGCTGCTCCTGACAGACTGGAAGTGTGGCCCCGCGGCGCGGTTTTTCCCATCTCTGGGGTGGGCTTTGAAATTAACATGCAGTGGGGAAGGGAGGGAGGAGAAGGAGGCAGAAAAAGGCTTTAGGTAGCCGGGACGCGGCACTAGAGCCCATTCTGGCTTTGAAATTAACATGCTGTGGGGAAGGGAGGGAGGAGGAGGCGCGGGGGGGGCAAACTAGGCAGTTGCGGGGGGGAGGCTAATTTTGCTGTCCCTGCCCTGCCAGTGCCCTAGGCATCCGCCTAGTTTGCCTAGCGAGGGAGCTGGCCCTGCCTGATTTAAAAAACTGTTTGAAAGGTGTCTTTACCCAGAAACCTATTGAGTATGTCCAAGATATAAATATGTAATAAGGTATATGTGCTTGGAATATTCTGATTTCTTATTTTGTTGCATGAAACATTAGTTTTACAAACTGGGTGTTAGCTGTGCTTCATGCATCTTGATTCAGTTGTCACCTTCACAAGAAAGTGCTGTGTTAGTTTGTGGGGTGGGAGGTTTGCCCTCTAAAAGTACAAGAATTACAAACACTTTATTCAAAGATAAATTACAGACTGGTGAAATTTTCAGGATTGATTAGGTCATTTTTTTCACATTCCACCTGAATGCCTCTGATCAATTATACATATATTTGGTCTTATAGACTGAACAAGTACAAAAAAATTAAGATGTTGCCTCAACACAGAGAAAGTTGGGATTAGAAATATACATAGTCTCAGACACTTCTTGTTAAAACAAAGTTTTAACAAGAACTCGTGGGCATTCGATGAAATTGCTGAGCAGACAGGTTAAAACGGATAAAAGGAAGTACTTCTTCACCCAAAGGGTGATTAACATGTGGAATTCACTGCCACAGGAGGTGGTGGCGGCCACAAGTATAGCCACCTTCAAGAGGGGTTTAGATAAAAATATGGAGCACAGGTCCATCAGTGGCTATTAGCCACAGTGTGTGTGTATATATAAAATTTTTTGCCACTGTGTGACACAGAGTGTTGGACTGGATGGGCCGTTGGCCTGATCCAACATGGCTTCTCTTATGTTCTTATGTTCTTAAAGTTTCTTCCTCACAGCTCCAGCCATGGACTAAATTATTACAACAGCATGAACCTGAGCACAGAGGCAAGCACAGAGAGTATACAAAGAAATGGTATGAGGGATTTCTACTCCCACCTCAAATTGGGTGAGATGGAATGCGCAAAGTAAAGGCTGTATAGTTAGGAAGTTACAGGAATTTAAATAGGTAGAATCCTGATCATACTATGCCCTTTCCACTTCAACAGGCAGAAAGTAAGTTTTATACTCAAATAGTGCCAGAATGGGAAGATCCACACTCAGCCATGAAATTCACTGAGTGATCTTAGGCCACTCATTCCTTCTCAGCTTAATTTACCTCACAAGACTGTTGTTGTAAGGATAAAACTGAACCTGGAAGAGCCTGCCATATAGGTTGTACTGAGCTCATCAAGGGAAGAGTGGGATAAAACCAGAAACTATAGCTGCAAGTAACGATTGCTGTTACATTTCTTTCTGCTGGTAGCAAGTACTCTGAAAAATGTAAAGAAATCATTGACTAACTGAAATGACATTACACACCACAGCATTCTTAATTATTGAAATTCAGAATTTCTTCATCACGAAAATACTTACAGGAAACTTTCAAATGCAAATATTGACACCCAGGGCTTTTTTTTTTTTAGTAGAAAAAATCCAGCAAAAACTCCTTTGCATATTAGGCCACACCCCCTGATGCCAAGCCAGAACTGTGTTCTTGTGCACTCCTACTCAAAAAAAGCCCTGCTGACACCCCAAATCAAATCCAAAACCATTTTACTTATCTAACTGGCTTTAATTTTAAGGGCTAATTGCCCTGAAAGCATAGTAAACCAAAATGGATATGCAATTTTTTAAAGAAAACCACCTGTAGGTATTCCATTCTGAGTCACGTTCAAGATGCACAGAATGTCCTGTTGATTGCTGACTTGCATCTCCAGGGTGGACAGCACGATTGTTAAGTTGGATGCCTTCCGTTCTTAGCAAATGAACAGTAGCCTGAAAGCACACATGCAGAGAAAAGGTGACAGGAATTGACCCTTTATCTACTAATAAATAAATAACTGATATTATATAACTGTGTTAGAATTACATTATAGCCTTGGTATCAAAGAATCTTCTGAAGCACAGCTAGAATCTCTGGGGCCAGCTGTATTTTTATGCTCCTTGTCCTTCCAAGACAGAGAAACAATCCCATAGAGGACAATGAACAGTAACAGACATGACATGAGTTCTCTCCTTATTACTTACCTCAGCTGCAGTCTCCTGAATATGAGCCAAGACATTAGCATATGGTGGTGAAAAACAAAAATGCCTTTAAAGAGGAGCTTTGCTAACATTTGCTTCTGTTGCTTCTCATACTGTGGGTCAACAAAGACATTTCCTCTGTGTGCACTGGAATGGGCTTGGGCTGAGCAGGGCTTTTTTTGTAGCAGGAACTCCTTTGCATATTAGGCCACACACCCCTGATGTAGCCAGTACTTCAGGAGCATACAGCAGGCCCCTTAAAAAGAGCCCTGTAAGCTCTTGGAGGACTGGCTGCATCAGGGGTATGTGGCCTAATATGCAAAGGAGTTTCTGCTACAAAAAAAAAAGGCCTAGGGTTGAGCATAGTTCAAAACATGGGCCCTGTTGAAAACCAGCTTTCAACAGAGTTCTGAAGTCAAGGAACAACCTTCCTTCCTTGAATAACTGTAACATTTCATCTAAACATCTGTAGGCACAAACACTACAATACACAATGCCTCAACTCCCCAAAATGCCCAACTAGTATTTATAGCACAGTCTTCATCCCTGCAACGTGAAAAAGTAGCTGTTTGAACATAGTCATTTAGACTAGATCTTGGATTATGAAAAATAATTCTGTCCAACAGGTATATATCCTTTAAAAAAACCTGAATATGTTACTGAAAGGTCTCTTGAACGCATAACAAAGCTGTCTTACAGGAATCCTAAACCCAGGATGCCGATGCTTGTGTGCCTAGTTGTGATTCTATGCTCTTTCTGCTTGTGAAACAAATGTCAAAAAAGATCCAGCTCCAAGGAGATGAGAGCACAGGATCTGTACTGTACTGAAGTCCATAACTACCATAGCTACGTTCTCTAATCACAGAGAAACAGGCTGACAATGCCTCCCTATCACTACATATACAGAAGCAGCCAACCAACACACGTCAGTTCTGGCAAACCTCCATGATATCACCTTTAAATAAAGAAAATATGGTCTTCACATATTGTTGGAGTACTTATCTTTAAAGAACTAAAGGTGTCAAAATCCTGGATACTACTTGAGATATAATAATAATAATAGTAATAACAGTAGTAGCAGTAGTAGTAGTAATATACAATCTAATCAACGATAAACCATAACAATAACATTAATGAAGTGTCTATATCAAATTGATATAGTGTTATTTTTTCTTCCTGTACCAAATAATTTAAAAGATAATTGCCATCTGAACTGAATTACTTTGATCAGTGTAATGGAATCCTAAACAGAATTGCGCCATTCTAAGGCTATTAACATCAATGGACTTAGGGTATAACTATGCTAGGGACTGATTGATTATTTAAGTTCATGTCTCTTTCAGCACAAGCCAATGACTTTTGTGCCAAATGGTTCAATTTTTTCCATGGTATATGTAGCTATCTGAGGTAAACTAGTATGCAGATACGATGCCCTTATGAGTGTTACATACTAATGAAGAGATTAAACAGTTTAAAGAGTGGTCCTAAACAGGTCTACTCAGAATTCTACTCAGGCTTCTTCGGTGAGGCGGACTCCCAGGTAAGTGATTTTAGAACTACGTTGCTGAAGTACTGACCTCTGCATTAATGAATCTTATTTCTGCTAGTGTTCTGAGTAAATCTTTTTCCAAAGAGAATACTTTACAGGGTGAGAGTGATTCTGCTTGTACATTCTCTTCTGGCTCATTTTCTACTGCACTTTTCTTCTTGGTTGCTAAAAGAAAAATGAAATTGCAATATTAACAAGGTGTGTATATGCATTTTTAGAATAATGAAGCAATAGCCCCCGGCTTCAACAATGAAATATTTTTATATAATGCTGCAACCCGAAGTTTAAATTCTTGTTGTTGTTTTAAGGGCCAGCTTACATTGTCATTATATTACATCTAGCATCCACATAAAACAAACTATAAATTCAAAATATAATGTCCAGTTTTTGAAGCAAACAATCTTGCATACGAGCAGGATCTGAGAACAGAGCCTCCATCTTCAGTGAAAGAGTCCAGAACAGAGCTGGAAAGGGGGCAGAAACAAAGCCAAGAGGTTCTGTAGTAAATCTAGAATGCCAAGAAATACAGGTCTGCTAATTTGATTACAGAAACGGTGCTCCATCAAGCTCCCATGAACTCCATGGGGATGGCAGCAATTACTGTACTTCCCCTCCCACCCCTATATTTGCATGAATATTTATTTACATGAAGCCTTATTGTCTGTTCATTAAGAAAAAAAATCATGATTGGCTTTTTACACCACATAAATAAAAATATTATAATATGATTACCTCTTTTGCGCTTTGACTCCTTTTTCATTTGGCTGTCATCGTATAAGACACAGAATCTACATGCAGCTCGACACACATCCCATACACTTTGTTTCCGTGCTGTTTTTGCTATTTCTGACCAGAGTCTGATTCTATACCAATACAAAAAGTTCAAGAATTCTTTAACTCCAAGGAGGAAAAAAGATGGAACAAATATTGCACAAACACACATTGTTTTAAAATCATCATCCTGCCCATTGTTGTTGTTAGCTGCATATATAGTTTGTTTTTCTCACAGAGACTTAAAGTGGATTATACAGAGTTAATCGATAGCAGTCCATACAAAGAAACATCTAGTAAGTATAACAATGTAGATTGATACAATCGGTTATTTATTTATTGGACCTTCATCCTGCTTTCCCTGTGCTGCAGGGTTCTGGGTGAGTAACAACAAAAATAAATCAATTAAAGCATCATCCAGTATTAAAACAGTAATTACAAGTACACCAGATGGCAATCCAACACAGTTGGAGAGTGTGCCCCAAATTTTTGCATGCAGATACACTCACAAAGGACCAATTTCTGGGCAGTGGGCAAAGGTCATCAATACACAGATGGAAATGGTGTGGACCATGGAGCAGGACAGAGCAGAGCAGTGGAAGCAGATGTAATTTAGACTCCTGCTGGCTCAACCAAAGGTCTGGTGGAACATCTCAGTTTTACAGATCCTGTGGAATTGAAGCAGATCATATGTGAGAGTGTTCCACCAAGCCAGAGTCAGACCCAAAAAGGAGGAGACACTGAATGAGGAAACACTGACTAAGAGGAGACATTGAATAAACAATGTACTAGCACTAAGCAGGGCTTTTTTTTCTGAGCAGGGATGCACTGGTACGCATCAGCTTGGCATCAGGGAATGTGGCCTAACATGCAAATGAGTCCCTGCTGGGCTTTTTCTAAAAAAAAAAAGCCCTGGCACTAAGATTATTGAAATCTGAGTGAGCACATTATATTAGGCATGATACAGAGAGTGGATAAAAACAGTATTACATCAGTAGAAAATAATGAAATGATGACTGGGTGATATGTACAGGAAACTAATATGTTTTATATATGGCATCATCCATACACATTTTCACTTGATAAAGCACTTTTTTGAACTACTTAGTTATTGTATGGCCCTATTACATATATAGAAATGCTGTTCTGAACAACTCTATTTTACACTGTTTGTGGTGTGACAGGAGTAGGGTAGCCAAGTCCAATTCAAGAAATATCTGGGGACTTTGGGGGTGGAGCCAGGAGACTTTGGGGGTGTGGCCAGGAGACACTGGGGGTGAAGCCATGAGCAAGGTTGAAACAAGTACAATTGAACTCCAAAGGGAGTTCTGGTCATCACATTGAAAGGGACTGCACACCTTTTCAATGCCTTCCCTCCATTAGAAATAATGAAGGATAGGGGCACCTTCTTTGGGGGCTCACAGAATTGCCCCCCTGGTCCAATCCTCTTGAAACTTGGAGGGTGTTTTGAGGAAAGGCATCAGATGCTATGCTGCAAATTTGATGCCTCTAACTCAAAGAACACCCTCTGCAGAGCCCCAGACACCCGTGGGCCAATTCCCCATTATTCCCTATGGGAATCATTCTCCATAGGGAATAATAGAGTGCCCAGTACACATTTCCCTCTGATCCCCCCAGTTTCTAAAGTGGGGGAGGGTTTCCAAACTGGGGAATCCCCTGCCCCCTCCCTCTCTCTCTCTCACACACACACTTACTGTGTCTGGTTCCTCCACAACGACATCTGAAAAGTACAGGGGTTACAAGCTGCTCTCTTTTACACACTTACTTGCTGTGAAAATAAAAAACAAACAAACGGAAAGGCTATGCTCTGACGAAGCTGCTGCTGACCCTTCCCCATGAAGTGCTTCCTGTTTCCTGCTTCCTGCTCAGCTTTAAAGGCACACCAACACAGAAACACACACACACACATTTTAAATTGGGACCTGTTTGCAGGTTTCTAAACTCCAGAAACCTGGAGCTCTAAAGGTACCTGGTGCCTGTGGGGGCGGGGCTTCCTCCTGTCCGCCAGCTGGCTGGGGGCAGAGGGAAGCCTGTAAAACCGGGGGATCCCTCACTGGGACCTGGGGATTGGGAAGCCTAGACAGGAGCATGGGAGCCTCCACAAACAGGCTATTCCACAGGGTAGAGTCACACCAGAAAAAAACACCCATATGAATGGTTGTTGAGCTTGTCTGCTTGCAGAGTGACACCTTCAGAAGGGCCTGAACAGATGATAAAAAGCTGTTGTGGTGGAACATAGCAGGAGAGGTGGTCTTGAAGATATGAGGGTCCAATGCCATGCAGAGCTTTGTATGTGATAGTGCCATGAACTGAACATGATAACTGATGGGCAGCCAATGGAGTGACAGCAGAATGGAAGTAATGTGCATAACCCATCTAGCTCCAGATAATAACCAAGTTGCAGCATTTTATATTAACTGGAATCTCTGGATTGGCTTCAAGAGCAGACCCATGTAGAATACATTGCAGTAGTCTAGTCTTGATATCGCTTTGAGACTCTTCGGAGTGGAGGGCGGGATATAAATCCAATATCATCTTCTTCTTCTTCTTAGAATGGATAAAAAGAGGTACTTCTTCATCCATGGAATTTACTGCCACAGGAGGTGGTAGCAGCTACAGGCATGGACAGCTTCAAGAGGAGATTGGATGGGCATTTGGAGCAGAGGTCCATCAGTGGCTATTAGCCACAAGGTATACATGGAACTGTCTGTAAAGGGAAGTGATGCTCCGTATTCTTGGTGCTAGAAGGACAACTTCCTGATGACACCTGGTTTTTTGGCCACTGTGTGACAAAGTGTTGTACTGGATGGGCCATTCGTCTGATCCAACATGGTTTTCTCTTATGTTCTTAAGTCAGCAAGGATTAGCTGAACTGCATCAAAGGTGGAAAGTATGATGTCATTCAAGGCTTCAAATTTCCCAACCAGCATCACTTCTGTTTATCACTTCTAGATTTGTTCTCTGTTAGCCATTTAACCACAGCGGTCAGGCACAGGTTCAAGAATTCTACTAAAGCACCAAGATATTTGGATAGAGACAGATAGAGCTGGGTTTCATCAGCACACTGATGACATCCAGTTTCAAAGCTATAAATGAGACTGAGAAACCTGTAAGAGAACACTCCAGCCTTCCAGGACATTCAATGAGTGACCTCAAAGTTGCTGTTTCATTACAGTGGAACTTCAGGAACGGACTAAAAAGTGAAATTGCTGAGTTACAAGTTATTACAACATTAACAATGGAACCCCCATGACTGAACAGGGATATTGCTTTCTTATCTCACTACATATGCTAATGTCATTCAATTCTTACATCTGTATTCTCATGAATCCTCCACAAAATAATCCTCTTTATTTTTCCTTTAAAACTTTGATCACCATCAACCCAATATTAATAGTACCATCCTAAACAGTGTTATATCCTTCAGAGCCCACTGACTTTAAAACTTTGATCACCATCAACCCAATATTAACAGTACCACCCTAAACAGAGTTATATCCTTCAGAGCCCATTGACTTTAACAGAATGATTTGACTCTGTTTAGGATGGCATTCTAAGTAGTAGAAAGTCCTACTGACTTCTCAGGGACAGATAGCAAAGTACATCAACAACTGAATCATGAGATCACACATTTCTTTACATGCAAGAGCTCCCAGATGATATGATATGGAACACGATTGTGATCACTCAAATACATTCAGTCAGATCAATTTAAGTTCATTATTCAGTTTTACTGCAGTGTGGCAGGCAAAGTTCAATCATTAGATCTGTGTGCAAGGGGTGTAAGGATGCAGGTAAGTAGGTCCCAAGAAAATAGATCCAGGTGGGCAGCCATGTTGGTCTGAAGCAATAGAACAAAGTAGGAGTCCAGAAGCACCTTTAGGACCAGTAAAGTTTTATTCAGAATGTAAGCTTTTGTGTGCATGCACATTTCTTCAGACGAGGTCCCAAGAAAGGCATTCTGAGAAGGAAAGAGACTCGGGTAGGTGAAAGTAATGTTAATTCATGAGATGAACAGTACTGGGAGACTTATGTTTATGTATGCCACTGACTTCTGGATAAAAAAAAATACACCTTCGCAAGACCTAGATGTTTTACAGTAGCAAGATCCTCTCTTTCACAATAATTCGCCCTTGAAAAGTACCAAAAACGTATATTTTACCAACTGCCTACAATAATTACCTTTCTTTGTCATTCTCATTTTGTATTCGCTTCAGGTGTCCTTCTGCTTTCTGCACACTTCTGCTATGATGATCAGCTTTTGCACAGAGGTAACTGATTTGACCCTTACTTTTACTTGAGGCCACTGAATAAAAAAGATGACACATATATATTTTTACACTTTGGCAATTTCACAGTGAGTGAATAATTGTGGAATAAAAGTTCTACAGATCCTGTGGAAGCACGGTGGCTAATTGGTTAGAGTGTTTGAACAGAAGAGAGGTGACCTGGTTTAAAACCTTCATCCACCCATGAAGTTCACTGGGTCGGTATGGGCCAGTCACTGTTCCTCAATTAACCAACATCACAGTACTGTTGTGAGGTTAAAATGCTGGAGGGGATAACACGATACTACTGTAGCAGGAATAAAAATGCAATAACTAATTCAAAAGCAAGAAATAACTTCAAAGTGGTCAGATCAAGTATTCATATTCTATCTCACTCTGTGTAATGTTTATGAAAATAGCACTAAATTCCAATAGGGATGAGTATGAACAAAATCCTGAACTGTGGTTCGAGCATGAACTGGGCCAGTTCGTGGTTCTCGAACCAGGGGTTTGGGAGAACATGAATCCTATGAACCCTCCCCAAACCTCATGAACCTCCATGGGAGCTTTATGAAGCTTGGGGAAGGCTTGTGCAGGCTCTGAATGCATTTAAATACCTTTGGAGCCCAACTGGAAGTAAGCGCCAAAATTCAAATGCTTTTGGAGTCCACTACCCTCCCTCCCAAGTGAGTTCCAAAGGCATTTAAATGCCTTCAGAGCTCACTAGGGATGGGACAAACCATGAACTGGATGAACCACAAACTGTTTTGTCCAATGGAAGAGTTCATTGGAGGATTGTGGTTTGTGAAAACCCTGATCCTCCAACAAACCTCTATTTTCCTAGTTCATGCCCATCCCTAGCTTCCTGCCATTTTGCTCCAGGTGAAAAACAGGAGCAAGCACATAGATATGGGGTAGGTGCACCCAGTGAACTTCTGCCTGCAGGATCCTGTGTTGGAGCTCATAGCCTAATTTCCTTTAGCAAGCTGAATGGTTATGGGCCAGGCTAAAGAGGTGTGGCCAAGGGAAATGGAGGTGAGACTGCTTCTCTCTGGCCTGTGCTGGTGAATATAAAGGCACTGGTCTGGGGAACATTTTACAGGGCTATGCAGGGGTGGGCTGTCTGTATGGCCCTAAAAAGGAGTTACCTTAAGAAGCTCTGGGGGGTTAGGTATACAGCAGCCACCTTCATAGCTAGCACATCAACCATGCCCCCAAGAGGTTGGTGCACAGGAGCTGCAGCTTCCATTGCTTATCTCCTTAATAAAAGGTAAAAAAGGAAGTCCACTGTGCAAGCACCAGTTGTTTCCGACTCTGGGGTGACGTTGCTTTCACAATGCTTTCATGGCAGTTTTTTTACGGGGTGGTTTGCCATTGCCTTCCCCAGTCATCTACACTTTCCCCCAGCAAGCTGGGTACTCATTTTACTGACCTTGGAAGGATGGAAGGCTAGGTCAACCTGAGCCAGCTACCTGAAACCAGCTTCTGCTGGGATTGAACTCAGGTCATGAGCAGAGAGTTTAGACTGTAGTACTGCAGCTTTACCATTCTGCGCCACGGGGCTATCTCCTTAATACCAGCTCTCTTTCTTTGTTTATCCTGAACAGATGTGTTGAGAAGCTCACTGACATAGTTGGGCTCTCAGCAGCAACCACTGTATCACAACCATGCCTCAATGAACTGCTCCCATGCGAAGACTTGTGGAATCTGTAATCAATAAAGCTGGGACCCAATTTTCCTCATTCTGGCATAGTCCTTTTCTCCCTTGCCTTCTTATTTGTCCCCATTCTGGGCACAACACTGTCCTTCCAAAGATACTAATACTAGAATTTGTTAGCTGTAAAGCTACTGAAAGAGAGAAAGAGGGAGGGAGAAAGGAAGATGTGAGGAAGGAAATGAATTATTTACCAGTCTAATGACATGTGATACAGAAAAGAACTTATACTGACAGAGACAAGATACAACAGGAGACTGAGCTGAGCCCTCAGGTGGAAAATGACTCTTGCAATTCAGACATGTCAAACATGGATTATTTCAGCAGTGTAATGACACCACAGTAATGCTTTCTATAAGAATACTAGATGTGGCTTTCCAACAAATCTGATGAGGCAGGACACTGAATAGCTTTCAGTTATAGTCCTTGACATTATGATGACTGAATAAGTTTTAATTTGATCCTCAAGCAACTTGCCAAGCAATGACAGTACAGAATATAAACAGTTTTAACTTTAAAAATAGATGGAATTTTAGCACGGCATCACGGACCTGTTAGTCAGCTTCTAGAAACTGCTGTATTTTGTGAAATGTGCCCTTCCTGCCTGTGATGCACCTTATTTTGTTTTATTGCTTTGTTTTTTACTGTATTGTTTTAAATTTAAATTGTAGGTTTTTTATTGTTCAATTTATGTTGTGATCTGCCCTGAGCCCATTATGGGAAAGGGAGGAATATAAGCCTACTAAATAAATAAACAAAATAAAATAGTCAGCCAGCTATCTCCTAAACGTATGAGGAATAATAGTTTTATTTGAAAATGCCTGTTGATGGGCAATATTTGGTGGGTACATTGCTCTTCCTGGATAGGTCTACCCAAACATTCCCACAAAAAATTGGAGTTCCAAAGGGTCATTAAAAACTATGTCTTTCAGCTTTCCCCATAATACAGTCTGAAAATATCTATTTATCTTGCAATCAAGGTTTGCCACAGGAGTATACCATTTGGCTTGCACACTCTATCTAGTAAGAAGGACAAGCTGGCTTCTCCAGAATGGAGAGAGGAAGACAGATTAAACACCACACCTCCACAGATCAGTTTGTAGTTGTATGTTAAAATAATTTTCACACTTGATATAACCATCTGCTCCAAGTTGCAAGTAGCAAAATCAAAGAAAATCTCACATGTGAACAGGATTGGACTCAGCAGTTAAGAGTTTCTTTACATGCTTTCCCTCTATCCTCTCACAGGAAAGATAAAGAACATGTGCTGATTTGGGCAATTAATGAATACTACGCAGGCCTGCTTCCTCCACCAACCCAGCGCTGTTCATGTAGTTGCTTGCTCTCTCAATTGTATTTGGCTCGTAGAATATACAGCCCATTTATTATTTCATTTCTTGTTGATTAAACTATGAAACTAAATTTAAGAATTCACAGGGGATTTTCACAAAATACATATCCTTGAATTTTTAATTGACTTTCAAGGGAAATAATTCTTCAGGTGAGCAAAAAATGGTTACAATATGGTCAGTGACCACGGTGTTATCCAAAGGCGTGATCTCAACAGTAATTCATGCTGATCAAACAGGCTTCATCCCTGGCAGGAAGATGGGCCAGAATATAAGATATTTACTTAACATCTTGGAATACTATCGTCAACACCCAGACAAACAGTTTGCAGGCATCATGTTAGATGCCGAAAAAGCCTTTGATAAGGTTAACTGGTCCTTCATATTCAAATCATTAAAGGCCATCGGATGTGGCGGAAAATTCATTAGCGTAAAAATCAATGGACATCTAACAGAAGCGATTGAAATCCAACAAGGTACAAGACAGGGGTGTCCATTATCACCACTTCTCTTTATCCTGACTCTCGAACCATTGATTAACAGCATACGTGATGACGAGGAAATTAAAGGGCTCAAAATTAAGGACAATAGCTATAAGATCCAAGCTTTTGCCGACGATGTTTTATTTGCAGTCGAAGATCCCTTACAGTCCATAGCCCAGCTCAAAAAGAGACTTCAACACTACAGTGTTGTATCTGGTTTTAAGGTAAATGCCACGAAAACGAAATTTATATCCCAAAATATGACAAAGGACCAAATAACCTATTTAGAAAAAGAATCTGGATTCCAGCACGAGAAGAAAGTTAAATATCTCGGCATATACGTTACTAACGATTTGAGATCTTTACAAAACGATAATTACGGCAAAGTTCTAAAAGAAATTCAAGAAGACCTGGCTAGGTGGAAAGACCTACAAATTTACCTATTAGGAAGAGTGGCCTCCATTAAAATGAATGTCTTACCTAGATTACTTTTCTTATTCCAAATGATCCCGATTTCATTACCTTCAAATTTTTTTCAGCAACTTAACAAGATCATCTCTATATTTATTTGGCAAAACAAAAAGCCTAGAATTAGACTTAAAACCTTACAAGATAGTAAGTTGAGAGGTGGCCTAGCCCTACCCGATTGGAGACTGTATTACCGCGCCTGCTGTTTAGTTTGGGTTAAGGAATGGTTCCTGCTTGAAAAGAAAAGACTTCTATCGTTGGAAGGCGATGACCTAACTCGAGGATGGCACTCATATTTGTGGTACCAGGCCCCCACAGGAAGTAATATATTTTTAAGACACGTGATAAGGAAGCCTATCTTTAAAGTATGGAATGAAGTAAAAAAAATATACTATACCAGCATACCTCATTGGGTATCCCCAGTTGAAGCCTCCGTATATCCTAATGTCTACAATTGGGATTTAAACTATAATTATGGAGTACTATTGGACAACACCCACAAACTTAAATTAGAGGATGAGAATCTCAAACTTGACTGGTGGACTAAAATGCAAGTTAATTCCAAATTTCAGGCTGATAAATTAGTGGGGTTTTACAGTAAACCTAATGAGTTAGATATGATCTTATTAGATGAAGGGAAACTTATCTCTAAGGTCTACAGTTGGCTTCTAAAGGAAAAAAATGCAGGACAATGTGGTTAAAGAGTGTTGGATTAATTGGCTTAAGGATTTTGGGTTCAATATCGAATTGAAGGAATGGGAGCAAATCTGGCGGCAAAATATTCAATTAACTAAATCAGCGATCTTCAAAGAAAACCTTTATAAAATGGCTTACCGTTGGTACCTGACTCCAGCTAGATTGGCAAAAATCTATACCAACTGTCCTAAGAAATGCTGGAAATGCAGCAGCACAAAAGGCACTCTCTTTCACATCTGGTGGCAATGCAAGTTTGCGAAAAAATTTTGGGCTCAAATCCATGATTGGTCTCAGAAAATTCTTAATTTAAGATTTGTTCATACACCCGAGCTCTATCTATTAAGTATAGTGAAAGAGAAAATATCAAAATCTTCCAAAAATTATTATTATATGTTATAACGGCGGCTAGGATACTATATGCCAAGTATTGGAAATCCCCCAAAATACCCGATAAGAATGAATTCCTATTTAAACTCTTAGAAGCTGCCGAATTGGATGTATTAACAACAAGACTAAGAGGGGGTGACCTACAGATGTGTAAAAAACCTTGGGATCCACTTTACTCATGGCTTAACGGAACGGGTTTCGATATGAGGAATTTGAAATTTAGTTATGATTAGGCCCCTCCGGCTCAGGGTGGTGGTGGTGTGGGGTTAGTGTTCTGTATATATGTATGTATTTGTACTTATTTTCGATTTTCTTTATCTGATGAGTATAAGATATAATGTTTGTTTTATTGTATGTACGTTCTACTTCGTTTGTTTAATAAATTTTTTGTATACGTGTAAAAAAACCAAAAACAATATGGTCAGTGACGTGTCATTATAATTAATAGACTTTGCCATTTCCCCCAGTTTTTCCTTCTTGGTACATTCTTGAGCACAGCGTGATCCTAGTCAGCCAAAAGACTGAGGTGTTTCTAGGTTTAAAAATGTCAAGAAAAAGAACTTATGGAATAGATTCACTGGCTTCAATTACATTAATTCAGCTAAACAGTTTTAGAATATTGCCATATTGATATGCTATTGATTTGAAACTACTAAGCAGTGATTCTGTACCTTGAAGAGCACACAAACAGAACACATTTTTTAAAAAAGGAATTCAAGCAGGTCAAAATAGATTAGTGACCAAGCCAAACAGTTGGTTCAATATAGTGGTTCATAACTGTGTCATTTAAAAGCAGCTAATTATTTCACAAGGCAATGAGTGTTTTGCTAGGTGAAGTGAAAATTTACATTTAAAGCAACTTTATTTTCAGTTTTAAGAATCCTCATTTTAGTAGCAACTAGTACTCATCTCTAATTCATACACAAAGTCTATTAAACATTAACTGAAAAGCTTTTGATTTCCCAAGTGGTGGTTAATTCAGGGATCAAACTTTGCCCTGGAATGAGCTTAAACTAATTTAAGTGCAAAATTTGAAAACCTTCACGCAACACTTGAGAGTGACAGGTGCCAGTCTTAGGGTATTATCATATCTGAACAGAAAAGCCAAACTGTGTCTTCCCCTTCCCAATTTGAACTAGAACTAGTTGTATTCTAATGACACACAGAGGAGGAAACTGGAAACAAAAACAGAACCCTTTTCTAGAATCTGCCACATTAAGTGGACTGCTTCATGTTGTTTCATAATAAAATAATGAAAAATGTTACGAAGATCACTATACTTGTATCACTGGGGTCTTTCCTCCAAGGGGCTCTGTTCAAAGCACATGGTCCTTTTCCTACTTTATCCTCACAATAAACTTAAGGCTAGGCTAAGAGACAGCTGGGTTAACCCAGAATCACCATGACACAGAAAGACCCTGAGTATTTGTACTCCATGCCTAATATTCTATCCCATACACATATGAACACATGAAGCTGCCTTATAGTGAATCATACCTTTGAACCATCAAAGTCAGTATGGTCTACTCAGACTGACAGTGGTTCTCAGGCTGAGGTCTTGCACATCACCTCCTACCTGATCCTTTTAACTGGAGTAGCTGGAGATTGAACCTGGGACCTTCTGCATGCTTGGCAGATGCTCTGCCACTGAGCCACAGCCCTTCCACACTTACTCATACCAGTGAAGATATTAATTTAGAAAATGTATATGCTACTTCTCAAAAGAACCTGCTCAAGGTGATGAATAATGTTCATATTATTCATGTTTCCATAATGCTTAGATTCTTTATTGCTTTTTTTCTGCTTTTTCTGACTAACTACAAGGATAAAGGAATTATTTAATTCATTCACAGCAGAGGCTGCCATTTTGAACTCACAGCAGTGAGAGTTGTCTAAAAGGTAAAGGTAGCCCCCCTGTGCAAGCACCAATCATTTCTGACTCTAGGGTGACACTGCATCACGACGTTTTCATGGCACTTTTTATGGGTGGTTTGCCATTGCTTTCCCCAGTCATCTATACTTTCTCCCCAGCAAGCTGCGTACTCATTTTACCGACCTTGGAAGGATGAGTCAATCTTGAGCCGGCTACCTGAACCCAGTTTCTGCCGGGATCGAACTCGGGTAATGAGCAGAGATCTCAGATTGCAGTACTGCAGCTTTACCACTCTGTGCCATGGTGCTCTTGAGAGTTGACTAGTAACATGCAACATTATAGCTTCTACTCATGAAGTTATATCCAGTACAAAAGTTCACAATAAAGTTGGCAGAGCAGATCTCTCTCCACCTTCCCCCAGTATTCTGCCTCTTGCCCTCCAAAATCACCCCTCAGTGACAAGGGACCCTTGTAAACAAATGTATGTGGGCTACAGTGAGGAGGATGATCACCTCCTTCCTCCATCTGTTGGCAGCTTGTAGGGATGGGAGAGAAAAGCAATTTTAACCAGTTGCCCTCTCTTCACTGCAGTCCCATATACTGTGGTACATTTGGTTTTATGAGGATCCCCAGAACCCTAGTGGGGACTTGTTTGGGGGGGCAGGGGTGAATGGGAACCAGGAGGCTGCTCAGAGTGGGAATGTGAAGATCTGTCTACCATGACCTTTCCTGAGCTTTTCTGCTGAATCCAACCAATGAAAAGCAAGTTAGATAACCTTTTTGCCACAAACAAGAAGTTGCCATGTGTGCCACAATAAAATACATGCTATGGTGGAGGATTCATAAGTAAGGGCCTCCTGCCATATACAATATTTATTCACATATATTCTACTCTTCCAAGTGCTGTAGCTGACTACTGAAATCAAACATTTTTAGGCTCAGCAAAACAAGTCAAGAAGCTCAGTTTCGCGGCCACTATTACCTTTAGCTTCGTTTTCACTATCCAGGACAATCTGAAATGATTCAGGAGCCAGTGCAAGGCCTGCATTCACTAACAAAGACCTTTTCTTCCTCACACTGTCTTTTGACGTTCCTTTCTTTGCCTATTCAAATGGACAAACAAACAATTATATGGTTGGCAGTTTAAGGGCCATTAGAAACCCTTTCTACAAGATCCTAAAGGTGGATAACAACAAGATTAAAATGTTAAAAATTAACTTTATTGGAAACAATTCAAACAGTTCATATGAGCCAATTGTAATCAAGTTATAGTAGATTTTATATAAAAGACTATTGTTATGTCTAAGAATTCCCTAAAATATGCGGTGGCTTTGGCTCATTTTATTAAACTTGCTATTCTCCAATAACATCTCTGGATGTTACCTGTTCAACCATCAACCATGCTTGGTCTTCTATGCGTTCTGGTGACTTGTACAAAATGGTATTTAAATTAAGTCGATGGAATGCCATTTTAAGGTATTCACTATACTGTCCATTGTTATCAAGATAAATGGCTTTCTGCAAATGTTCCAAGGCAGCCTCAATTATGTCTCCGTTTTCTTCTATGCGAGCAATTTCCATATGAACTTGACAGCGTAACAGAACTAGCGTGCTAGGAAACACAACCATAACCATTTTCAATTTAAATTATTTAAAACTTCTACACCTAGCTTTATATTTATGCAAGTTATAATACAATTATGATTTCTCCATACTAGAATTAGTTGAGTTTAAATACTAGAACTATTTCTCAAAGAGTTTTAGTAGTATGCATTTTACTATGACAAACCACAATTAAACTGAGATTTGCTGCAATGGACAGATTTGTTTGCTTTTCCTCACTTTTCCTGATAAAGGTTTCCTGATTTAAGAAACCTGCAAACAACTTCTAGTTCCTGGTAATATCTCAGCATAGGCATTGAGTCAAACTGGTATGTGTGTGTGTGGGGGGGGGGCAAAACAGCATCACCACACTGGCATGACACCTCTAGGATTCACTGAAACTCTATGGTAAAACCATAAACCATGGTGATGTGACATGATATCACTTCTGGGTATTTGCTGGAAGTGATGTGCCATTGATATGATGCCACTTTTCCAGGATTTCTCCCCACCCCCCATAGCTGCCCCACCAAGTGGCAGTACAAAGAGAATAGGGAGGCAGGGAGGTCTCGCTAAATTGGAATTTGTTTGCTCTCCCAGCCCTGCCTCCCAATTGTAGGAGCTTTCATTTGGATATTATGGTTTGTGGAAAACCAGAATCCTTAACTGCATGAAGGGAAAAGGAGGGAAGGTGAGGAGAGGAAAGGGGTGTGCAGGGGCACAATAAACTGTGTTTGTGCCTGTTGTATAAAATCTTAGTTTATTTACAGCTTGCCATGACACCTGAATGCAGCCATAATTTTCAAAGGATCCATGAAAATAACACAATGCATAATATCCAATTTCAGATGAATCTTTCAAGTCACACAGACAATCTATCAGAGACAGGCTATACTCTAGCAGTAAAGTCATGTTTTGCTTGTACATGGTCCAGGCTAAATTTCCGATATTTCAAGTTCAAAGAATTCCATGTAACCAGACTGACAAAAAAAATCTGCCTAACACACTAAAGGAGCTGTAGCCAATCACAAAATAGGAGTCAATTGCGCCTTTAAGACCAACTTAAAGGTACAATTGACTCCTATTTTGCTCTACTACTTCAGACCAACACGGTTGCCTATTTGGATCTTTATTCACAAGTTTATACACAGGTTACCTGGGCCTGTAAAACAACACATTAGAGTGCATACCTGTCAATCTCTTCTAGGATCTCAGCAATAGCAAGCAATGATTTTCGTACATGTTGTTGCAAGTTGTGTTGCAGCAACGGTAAGCAGAGATTCCACTGGGTAGCACAGACTGCCTGAATAACATTCCCGTTTTTCAGACGAATCGCACGAATTAAAATTAGATCCAGTTTCTGTATTACTTTTAGTTGAGCCTACAAGAATGAACAGGCCACTGTAACAATGCACAGTCAAAAGTATTAGATTCATATCATGCAGGGTAGCCTTTCGATCATCAAAAATCCTACTACATTGAGTTAGAAAAGATAACCATTTGTGCAACATCGAAGAATGTGGCTTAGAATGGGTAGGGTTCAGTATACTATCAGAGAGTTTATCAAGAACAAAATAGTCTCACACCTTGCTGAGTGGAAAGGGGTTCCTTCGACTTCCATTTTGATGCTATTTTGCTGCTGTGGAGATTAACTCTTGTCTTAAGCTAGGTATATTATGGTTGTCCCATAGATTTAAAACAATAATTTGGGGTATTAGAGGAACTCGATACCCTGTTAATAATTCTACATTAGCTAAAACTTCACGCCAAAACTCTTACCAGAGAACATTCTTTTTATGACTAGTGTAAAATATATTTTACAGTAATATGGCTATTAAGATTTTTTTGTAAGTTTTTCTTTAGATCTCTATAGTGTTTATATTATTTTGAATTGTTCAATAAACTTATTATTATTATTTTTGAAGTTCTCTCAACTCAATTCACAAGGTACCACATAACTGGGATAACATGTTCAGATGGACTGTCAAAAGAACCATGACAGCTCACTACAAGGCATAATTCCTGGTCTCTAGAAGCTGCCTTTGGAAACTCCACCCTCCTACCTGCCCCCTGGTAGCTAGACCCCAAATTCCAGCTAGAACATTTTTCTAGTTAGCCTATAGCCATGTTTGATACTTTAGAAAAAGGGATGAAGGAGGCTAACTCCTTTATGAAGCCTTACCAATTAAAGGAATACGAATTAAAGAACAACCATACCTCAACAACACTTTTAGAATAAGTTGCAATTTTATCTCCAAGCTTTTGGACTTCATAGTCACATTCCAAACATTCTAATTCAATTTGTTTTCCTTGGTCCTAATAACAGAAATAGAATCATATTAATCAGTGCAAATGATCACAGTTCAGTTCTGATGCTCTCAAATGTTTTCATTACTGAGTGCTTCATTTGTCATTCTAGGAACAAGGGGGCCACATGCACTCTCACAAGTTTTATTCCACACATCAGCAAAAGTATAAACAATATGAAAAATAGTATAAGCAT
Source organism: Heteronotia binoei (assembly GCF_032191835.1). Lineage (NCBI taxonomy): Eukaryota > Metazoa > Chordata > Lepidosauria > Squamata > Gekkonidae > Heteronotia > Heteronotia binoei. Next base: position 42,957,997 of record NC_083228.1, on the reverse strand, counting down.
TATGAAAAATAGCTGGGTAAGCATATGAGGTCAGCATTTCCATATTGCACAAGCACTCTAACCTAAAGCTGCATCACCACAATCTTGATGACCATCTGATGCATGTGAAGATTGCCCATTAACAGCTATTTGGGTAGGAGGCCTGCTGCCTTCACTTCGTAACTCTGCTGTAACTTAATATGTGTTTTAATATCAACACACTAAGGAGGTAGGGCAAGTAGTTCAAAGATGGGTACAGTCACCGTCTGTACCTCTTGCATTCCCACGCCAGCCACCGATCAGCACACCGGGCTTTGTGAAATGACAGGGGTATGTGGAATCATGACTGAATATAATATACCATGTTGTGGAAGAGATGTTATTTTCTTTGAAATAATAAACATTTTTATGGCCTGTTCACTAACCCAGCTCAAGATGCATGTCACAATTAGTTCCTGTGTGCAGTTCTGCACAGCATGAGCACAGCATGACCACAATTTTCCCATCTTTAAAACTATGAATGCCTCATTTAGGATTAAATTTTGATATATTCAAAGATGCATTCCCCTTACTTAGTAGTTGCAAATAATGTTTCTGGGGAGCAGTGCCTCCCATGGTCTCCGATAATAATTAACATGAGATAGCTCTGGTTGGTCAATATATTGTTTTCACTTTGGTACATGTTATTTCATGTACAAAAGGAAGTAAATGTACTACAGTAAGAACAACTTCCTAAAAAATACGGCAGTGAAGAAAGAACTAAAACTCACTTTAATCTTAAATTTCCTTAGGTCAGATAGGCATGAAAATGCAACAGGTACACAGCCTAATCTCAAAGAAAGGCGAGCCAATTCCATCAGCAAAGAAAATCTGCAAAAAGAGAAAGAAAAATAGAAACAATTAGAATAAAATTGCTAATGAATTTTATACACAAAACATATCAGAACTAGTGTGACATAGTGCTTAGAGTGATGGACTATGATCTAGAAAACCCTGGTTCATGTCCCCAGTCTTTCTGGTAACCACTGGTTTATCTCACACTCTGAATTTACCTTACAGGGTGGTTGTACAAAGTGAAATAGTGAATACGAAATAAAATCTGGTATGCGTGTTGTTGGGATTAGTGTTCCTTCTAAACTGAGTATGCCTTCCAAGCTGGAGATTTGGCACAAAGACAACGCATGAAAAACAACAACAGATTCCACATACAGAAATTAATGCTTAAAAATATTAGGGACTCTAATTATGTAAAACAATTAAAATTTATTCCAGAAAAATATAGGCTTCCATACAAGATAAAATACTCATAAAATCATACATACAGTCCTAAGAAAAGTAGAGAGAGAGATAGGGAAACACATGGGTAGACGAACAGGGTGATATTTACCGATCGTAGTCCTCAAGACGGCTCCAATGGTGATGATAGAGGACGGGGGAAATGGGACCCTCAACTGGCCAAGAATCGGGGATGGATCTAGACAGCGGAGATAGGGTACTGCTAGATTCACACCTGAGTGGAGTTGGGTCAGAGGTTAAATAGACTACCTTGGACCCTCAGGGGATGGGAGGTACTGTCACGGCTGGGGCCGGGTCAGGCAAAGTCCAGAGGCAGTCCGAGGTCTGTAGCCAGCAAGCAGGAGTGTCCGAGGTGCCAAATCCAAATCGCTGTGCAAGTATCGCAGGTCCGAGGTCCAGAAGCCGAGGTCAGGGAATCCAGAAGTCAAAAGCCAAAGTCAGGAATTCAGGAACCAAAGTCAAGCCGGAGTGGATGCTAGAACGTCAGGAAGATGACTAGTTGCTTCCACAAAGCCTCCTCCCAAAGCCCACAGCTATATAGCCCTCTGCTGGCTGTTGCCCATTTGGGCTAATTGCTGGCTCTGGGAGGCAGCCAGGATCCTGTTACAACTCAAGCATCCTTGCTCTTAGGAGGGTCAGAATCCTCTCAAAACTCAGGACTCAGGGAGCGTCTTGCTTGTGAGCGTGCCGCCCTCCTCCGATCCCTGAGGTCCTGACGGAGGCGGTCACGCACACGAGCCACCCGAGAGGGCGAGGCAGGGGGGCTGGGATCTTCTTCAGCAGGAGGCAGGGGTACTGGTGCAGGTGGCAGGGGTACAGTTTCCTTGGCAGACTCGTCTTCCTCTGCAGGGTCCCCAGCACCCATGACACTATCCCCCCCCCCAGGGCCCCCCTCCGTCGAGGGACCTGGGAGGTCGGGGTGGTCGTTGTGGAACTGTTGCACCAAGTCCGGGGCATGAAGATTGTCCACGGGCTCCCAAGACCGGTCTTCTGGGCCGTATCCCTCCCAGTCCACAAGGTACTGGAGGCCTCCGCGATGGTACCGGGAGTCCAGGATCTGGCGCACCTCGTATTCTTCCTCGTCATCCACCAACACCGGTGGTGGCGGCGGTGGGCAAGGAGGCCGAGCTGGGTCAGGGGGTGCAGCTGGAACAAGGAGGGAGCGATGGAACACAGGGTGAATGCGGAGGTGAGGTGGCAACTGGAGCCTGAAAGCGACGGGGTTTATTTGGTCCATGACGGGGTAGGGTCCGATGAACCGCGCATCCAGCTTGTGAGACCGACCAGGCCGGCGCAGGTAGCGTGTCGAGAGCCACACCTGATCCCCCGGCTGGACTGGGGGGCCTTCCTGCCTCTTCCGGTCCGCAGCCAGTTTATAGGCTTCCTTGGCCCGCTGTAGCTGCTCTCGGAGCAAGTCTTGGCTGGCGCGGAGTTCTTGCAGGTAGGCCTCGACGGCGGGGACATTCGTGGGTGGCAGGATCGCCGGGAAGAACCGAGGGTGGTAGCCGTAGGTTGCAGCAAACGGGGTCATTTGGGTAGACGAGTGGACCGCGTTGTTGTATGCAAACTCCGCTAGAGGCAACAGAGTGGTCCAGTCGTCCTGCTGGTAGCAGGTGTAGCAGCGGAGATATTGCTCTAGCGTGGCATTGGTGCGCTCTGTCTGACCATCTGTCTGCGGGTGGTAGGCTGAGGACAGGTGCACTCGAGTACCCAGGCTGGAATGGAGGGCTTGCCAGAACCGAGAGGAGAACTGGGGCCCCCGGTCTGAGATCAGGTGGGCTGGGAGTCCGTGCAGACGAAAGATGTGTTGCAGGTAGAGCTGAGCTGTCTCCTGAGCTGTGGGAAGTTTCGGGCACGGAATGAAGTGGGCCATCTTGGTAAATAGGTCGACGACCACCAAGATGCAAGTCTGACCTTTGGATCGTGGGAGTTCCGTGATGAAGTCCATCGAGATGGTATCCCAGGGTCCTGAGGGTGCGGGCAAGGGCTGTAACAACCCCGAGGGTTTGGCCGGGACGTCTTTGGCCCGCCGACAGACGTCACAGGAGCTGACATAACGGGCAACATCGGAGCGAACTCGTGGCCACCAGAATTCTCGCGTCAGCAAGTGGGTGGTCTTATGCTGTCCGAAGTGCCCGGCGGGCAACGAGTCGTGGGTCAGGCGTAGCACTTCTGCCCGTAAGGGCCCGGGTGGCACATAGAGGCGTTCGCGGTGTAGCAAGAGACCGCCTCGAGTCGTGAACTCGCCTGCCGAGTCATCTTGGAGGGCCTGGAGGTGTTGCTGGACCCAGGGATCGTTGGCCTGGCTAGCACGAATGTCCTCCACGAGTGTGGGTGTAGTGGAGGTGGCTGCAAACACTGAGGGCGGCAGGATGGGAGCAGCGGGCGCGGCCTCAGTTGAAGCAGGGGCGTATTCCGGTTTCCGGGAGAGTGCATCTGCTTTCCGGTTCTGGGTATGGGGGATGTAGGAGATCTGGAAGTCAAAGCGAGAGAAGAATAGGGACCACCGGATCTGGCGCTGGTTGAGACGGCGGGTGGTCTGGAGGTGCTCTAAGTTCCGGTGGTCGGTGAGCACTTGAACAGGGTGGCGAGCCCCTTCGAGGTAATGCCTCCAAACCTCAAAAGCCGCCTTGATTGCGAGCAGCTCTCTCTCCCAGATGGTGTAGTTCTTCTCCGCAGCGGTGAGCTGGCGCGAGTAATAGGCGCAGGGCTGGAGTGGCTGAGACGGCTTCTCGCGCTGGGACAGCACTGCTCCCAGGGCCACGTTGGAGGCATCAGCTTCCACCGTAAAGGGAAGCTGGGGGTCAGGGTATCTCAGGAGTGGCCCGGTGGCAAAACGGGTCTTCAGAGTGGAGAAGGCGTTATCGGCCTCTGGGGACCAGTGGAAAGGTTCTTTGGGGCGGAGTAGTTGAGTCAGGGGCGTGGTCAGAGATGCATAGGCCGGGATGAATTGCCGATAATAGTTGGCGAAACCAAGGAACCGCTGCAGGTCTTTGCGATTCTGAGGGGCCTGCCAGGTCAGGACCGCTTCCACTTTTTTCGGGTCCATGAGGATTCCCTGTGGTGACACAATGTGACCAAGGAACTCGACGGAGCGCAGGTCAAAGTCGCACTTCTCCAGCTTGGCGTAGAGGCCATGGGCTCGTAGGCGCTGCAGGACCTGGCGGACGTGCTCGGCGTGCTGGGCAGGATTGCGGGAGTAGATTAGGATGTCATCCAGGTATATGATCGCGAAGCGGTCGAGCAGGTCCCGGAATACATCATTCATGAACCTCTGGAAGACAGCGGGGGCGTTGGTCAATCCGAAGGGCATCACCAGGTGCTCGTACTGCCCGTATCGGGTCCCAAACGCGGTCTTCCATTCGTCTCCGGGCCGTATGCGCACCAAATTGTACGCTCCGCGGAGGTCCAGCTTGGTGTAGATTTGGGCCCCCTTTAAACGATCCAAGAGTTCAGGGATCAGTGGTAGAGGGTACCGGTCGCGGATGGTGATCTTGTTCAGGGCCCGGTAGTCATTGCACAGCCGGAGCTCCCCACTTTTCTTCTTCACGAAGAGGACTGGAGCAGACAGGGGAGAAGTTGAGGGTCGGATGAATCCGCGTTTCAGGTTCTTGTCCAGGTAGTCTCGCAAAGCTGCCAACTCAGGCTCCGACATTGGGTACAGACGCCCCACCGGGAGTGGTGCTCCAGGTACCAAATCAATGGCACAGTCATAGGGTCGGTGAGGGGGAAGCTGATCTGCTCCTGTCTCCTCAAAGACATCGGCGAAATCCGCATACTTCTGAGGGAGCTGAGGACCACCACTCGGGATGCCGGCTGCTAGAGTGGTGGGAGGAGTCAGATGGGGGCATGGGTCTCGGAAGCGTAGTTCCTGCTGGGCCCAGTCCACGAGGGGGTTGTGCAGCTTCAGCCAGGAAAGGCCTAGAATCAGCGGGAAGCGAGGCATGCGGGCGACATCAAACTGTAGCTGTTCTTGGTGCTGCTGGACGTGGAAGGTGATGGGACAGGTCTCCTGGGTGACGGGGCCAGAACGGAGGAGGCGCCCGTCAATAGCCTCCACCAGCGTTGGAGTCTCTTTTGGCTGCACTGGAATCTGGTGCTGCTTTACAAAGGCGGCATCTACGAAACAGTGGGCTGCTCCCGAGTCCAGCATGGCATACACGAACAGCCAGCGTCCATCGGGCAGACGGAGTTTGACTGGTAGCAGGAACGGGCCCGGGGTATCAGCCTGTTGTTCGGAGGACCCAGCTAGTCGCCCCAGGCTGGAGGGTCCACTTACGCCTGGGGCTGGCCTTTTGGCGGCGGTGGCAATGTAGGTCCGGGTATCCGATGTTTAGCAGGGCAGCCAGAGGCATAGTGGCCTGCCGTGCCGCAGTAGAGGCACAGGTTCTGCGTGCGGCGTCTGGCCTTTTCTTCTGGAGTCAGGCGGGGTCGAGCAGCTCCAAGCTGCATAGGCTCACCCTCGTCTCTGGTACTAGCTGGGGATGGGAGAGGAGCCAAGTGGCATGGCGCAGGGAGCTGGCGCCCTCGGGTCTTGGCTTGGCGGCGACTTTCCAGGCGGCCATCGATGCGGAGGCAGAGGGTGATAAGTTCCTGGAGCGTGGGGGGCCGCTCCACCCTGGCCAGTTCGTCCAGGACTTCCTCTGCCAACCCCTCGGTAAACTGGTCCATCTGAGCAGCCTCATTCCACGCCAAGTCTTGGGCCAGGAGCTTGAATTCGGTGGCATACTGAGCCACCGAGGACTGGCCTTGTTTCAGGGCCCTGATTTTCCGGTTGGCTGTGGCTGCTTGGACTGGGTTGGAGAAGGCAGCAGACAGGTGGGCCTCAAACCCCTGGTAATCAGTCAGTAGGGGAGAGGACCCAACCAGTAGGGGTGTGGCCCACTTGGCCGCCTGCCCCTTTAACAGACTAATGATAAAACACACCTTCGTCTTGTCATTGGAGAAGTCCCATGCTCTTAGTTCAAAGTACAGCTGACACTGTGCCAGGAAAGCAGGAAATTCTTCCACGGCACCCCCAAATCTGTCAGGTGGGGGAACTGGGCACTTGGCTGGAGCACTGGCCACAGGTTGTTGCTGCAAGTGCACTACTGCCTGTGTTAGCTGCTGTACCTGGGCTTGGAGCGCAGCCAGTAGTTCAGTGGTTTCACTTGCTTCAGCCTCCATCCTGTGGAGTGGGTGTTTGTCGGGTGGAAGCAATCTGTCACGGCTGGGGCCGGGTCAGGCAAAGTCCAGAGGCAGTCCGAGGTCTGTAGCCAGCAAGCAGGAGTGTCCGAGGTGCCAAATCCAAATCGCTGTGCAAGTATCGCAGGTCCGAGGTCCAGAAGCCGAGGTCAGGGAATCCAGAAGTCAAAAGCCAAAGTCAGGAATTCAGGAACCAAAGTCAAGCCGGAGTGGATGCTAGAACGTCAGGAAGATGACTAGTTGCTTCCACAAAGCCTCCTCCCAAAGCCCACAGCTATATAGCCCTCTGCTGGCTGTTGCCCATTTGGGCTAATTGCTGGCTCTGGGAGGCAGCCAGGATCCTGTTACAACTCAAGCATCCTTGCTCTTAGGAGGGTCAGAATCCTCTCAAAACTCAGGACTCAGGGAGCGTCTTGCTTGTGAGCGTGCCGCCCTCCTCCGATCCCTGAGGTCCTGACGGAGGCGGTCACGCACACGAGCCACCCGAGAGGGCGAGGCAGGGGGGCTGGGATCTTCTTCAGCAGGAGGCAGGGGTACTGGTGCAGGTGGCAGGGGTACAGTTTCCTTGGCAGACTCGTCTTCCTCTGCAGGGTCCCCAGCACCCATGACAGGTACGCGGGAGGAGAAAGGGGAGGCTCTGCAGTGACCATAAGGGCTGGACTTCTGCAGTAGCAAGTTAATTGGTGGCACCTAATTGGGTGCCCATATTTGACCAATGAACAAGCTTCGTCCAGGGGTACCTGGTTGAACTTTCAGGTTGCAATGGACCAGGGTGAGGCTCCAAAATGACAGCTGGGGAGAAGAATGGGAGAGATTACTGGGTGGGGAGATGCTTAAGACTATTTAACTTATCTAAAAGGGTGACAATAGAGAATCAAATCATTGCCTAGGTAACACCCGGTTTACACAAAGGAACTTGGCTCTGGCTGAAGATGGTCTTCCTCTTCTTTAGTCTTCTTCTTGGCACCAGTCTTTGTCCTGGGTTTCGTTGGACAAAGGCTTGGGTGGTCAGGCAGGATCCATGCCTGGATAAGCTTGATGGTTCCGTGAGTGGCTCACATTTGTTGCGTACGTGTGCCTTCCGCTGTCCTGAAATGGAGTCTTGGTACTGCTGGAAAATAGCTGGTGTTAGCCTCCCAAAGTGGATTCTATGGTCAAGGCTGAAAACCGTTTGGTCTGGATAGCTCCTAACGGTGCGCTTTTCTTCCGCTCCAAGATAGAGATGGCGTTAGCTCGAAGCGACTGGAAACCATCCGCTTTCCTTGCTGGCGCTCTTCCAGGAACAAGGGGCGCTGCTTTAGCGTTGTGGCTGTTAGTAGTCATAAGTCCTTTCCATTTTGGTAGGCAAACCCACGTCCTTCTGTCAGATCTGTGAGAGCTCTGTCTCCAGGCACTCTAGCACCCAGACGGCTGACTACAATGTTCTGGAAATTAGGGGCATTACTTACAACTACCAGTAACATGTACAATATATGTACATGGTAATTACAAATATATATATATTTATTTCACAAAAGTTTTAATTGTACCTTTTCCCACTTACGTATTTTTTTTAAAAAAATATTTATTTCTTACAAAAATTAAAAGATAGCCTTATAGTTGTGGGTGGGACCCCTATGTCTCCTGGCAACCAATATTTTTAGACCCAGTCCACCACTGAGCACATGTTAGGAAGTCACTCCACATCAGGACATGCTGCCACTGACCCTAATACAAGACATTTTGAGTTCCTCTCCATTTCTGCAGATCTCTATGAGCATATACTTACAAGGTATTCTGTATGAAGGAACAAAAGTCTCTGTAGTGCTGTATTTTTTTTACTAGATTGAAAAGGTTATATTAGGTAAGAGAATGAAGTACAACAATTTGCAGAAGTTGTTTGGCAGACAATTTGGTTCACTGTGATTGCCAGGCATTTAGAATTTTTGTGGACTGTCCACATTTGGGGATTTCATTCCATAGAATGTAGGACATTTATTTTTCTAAAGGCATAATTATGTGTCTTCACAAATTTCAGCCAGTTCTGCTGTCATTTTCAAAAATATAAATTTAAAAGAAAGGGGCTTCTAGAGCAAAAAAACCCCTCCAAAATGACACTGAAAAAGGTACATTGTTTTGTCTGCTATGCAGACTTTGAGAATTGAAACTGATATGGAAAATAATTTTGTTTAGTTTATTTTAAAAATGTCTATGCTGCCTCTCCAGAGAACCTGCTTGATGCTATAGTAACCATTAGACAGTAGCAGCTTGTTTTATAACTTTATTGAAATAATGCACCTAAGACTACACATGTTACAATACATCCCTTGAAGTCCTAAACCTCTGTCCTCACTGAGCAGCTGGACTCTCCATTATCTGCCAGATTAGATAGATGAAACCCCTACCCAGAGTAGTGAGCCTGAAAGGACACTAGCAGAAAGTTAGCAAAAGCAAAGGGCAAAAACTAAGGCATTAGGCGGATTTAGCTGTAACTCTAACTGTAGCATAAAATAAAATTTGAATTAAAAAACTGACAGATAATCACAGCTAGGGATGGCAGTCTCCAGGTGGGAGCTGAGGAGAGGTCAATACCCTGGCAAAAATGGATGTTTTCGAGAGTGATCTCTATGGCATTGTAACCCACCAAGGCTCCTGTTCCCCCAGACTCCATCCCCAACTCTCCAGGAGTTTTCTAAGCTGAAACTGGAAACTACAACAAGGTTCAATCACAGAGTCCATTAACAAAAGTGATCCCTAAATCACTCTTTCTCATTCCAAAGTAGTGCTGAAAGGAAACTCATAGACCAATTTCACACTAGGCTTGTTCTGGGATGGAGAACCCTTTTGCTACCGGAGCTTCGCTCTATTTTCACACAAGTTGCCCCAGAGCTGTCATCTGGTGCGCCGCTATTCCGCAGCAAGCGGAAACTGCTTCTCAGAGTATTCTGCGTGCTGCAGAATAGAGTTGAGCCAACTTGCAGCTCCAGGGCAACTTGTGAAACAGGAAAACGGAGTGAAGCCCCAGTGGCAAAAAAGCTACCCACCCTGGAACAAGCATAGTGCAAAATCGGTCATACTGTAGGTTGGATCCAGATTAAACAAAGAGTTTCTACTGATTCCTCCTTCCCACTAAAGACACCCCCCAAGTCATTCTTCAGAGTCTCCTATCCTTCATGAGCAGCATTTGGTGGAGATCAGTAGGCCGCAGTGAGAAGAAGGAACGAGGAGAGTTGTATCCACTGATGGAAAATTTAGTCTGAATCCAACCCATTGATTAGAAAATGTATAAGATTTTTTAAAAATAAACATTCACAAATGACATATCCTGTAGTAAAAAATGTTGTTAGCAACACTTCTGTGCAATGCTATTGGGATCAATATTTTTAAAACTGATTTTACTTTAGCTAAAACTAAAGCAGCATAGTAATAATCCTGCTGCATTGATCAAAATGGGCTCAATAAAGCATATATACAGCATTCATTGCTCAGAAACATTGCTTCCTGTCACTTTATCATTAGCCTGCTTTTTTTCACTGAAACTCAAGGTGGATCACGCAGTAGTAAGCAAAACAATCAGGTAACAAAAAACTTCCAATAAACAATGCAACAGGACTAGGATTGTAAAAATAAGGGGGGAATGCAGAAAGAAAAAAGTATCAGATACAATAAATTAAAAATAGTGCAGAAAATGGAATTACAAAAAGAGACAGAATTATAACTTTTCAGTTCAGCCTTCCCTCTTCAATGCAGGATCTGAGTTTAAAGCTTTCTAGGTCCTGGGTTGGCCAGTAGAATGAGTTATGTAGCATGGTGACAGAGAGCCAGTGTGATGTAATGTAGTAGTAACTCTGTTGGACTGGGAGCTGAGAGATCCAGGTTCATATTCCCACCCTGCCATGGAAATTTGCTGGGTGACCTTGGGTCTGTCACACACTCTCAGTCTATCCTACCTCATAGGCGTCTTGTGAGGACAAAATGAAGGACAGGAAAATTATGTAAACTGCTTTGGACCCCATTGGGGAAAAAAGGGTCTAAATGAAGTATATAAGGGAAGATGGGTGGAGAAAGAGGAAGCATGAAAATGCTGAATTCCAGGTACTCACAAAGAAGAAGGAGGAGCCCCTTTTAAGCACCAGGAAGGATTGTGCCCAATAGGCAAATGATAACTGATGGTTTGGTCCTGGCCACAATACATAACAATCATCAATATTGATCTTTTTATGTCCTCCTGACCTTGATAGCCCAGGAAAGCCTGATCTTATCAAATCTCAGAAGTTAAGCAAAGCTGATCTCTGGTAAGTACTTGGATGAGAGCCCTTCTTGGAATACCAGTAGATGAGAGGCAGGGGCAGGCTTCATTCAGTCTCTCTGAATATCCTCCATGCCCCCAGTAGGGATCAGTCATTAGACGTCACCATGAATTACAGGTGCACACGCGTGTACCCACACACACCAGTAGCCCCCCAATATTGATGTTTTTAAAACATGTAAACAGAGCTACCATAACTTTAACACATCACACTTACTTTTCAGTAGCACTTAGTTTCCTTCTATGCTCCTTCATATATTCATATATATGAGTCAACTCTGTACCAGCTGCTTCTGGAATCCCATTTGCATCGAACTCTCTGTAAGTTCATGGTATATGTAGATGATGATAATAATAATAATAATAATATTTTATTTATATCCCACCCTCCCCGCCGAAGCAGGCTCAGGGCGGCTAACAGCATTTCAATAGATGGTTAACAAATTAAGAAAAAAGTATTAACTGTTGAATGTGAATTCTGCACATTTCTCCTCCATTAAGGTGATCTATGAGCAGAATATTATTCATAACAAAAATAATTCAAATAATTATATTTTTCTTCCTCTAGTCAATGGGTCTACAAGCTTACTGAGCCCAAGGACACTTTCAGAATTCTGAGAATAGATAGTGAGCACCACTGTAAAATGGCTGCCACAGATGGCAATCACAAAATGGGTGCCACAGGGTGCTGAGCCAATTACTAATTGTTGGGAGGTTCCAAGTCAAGAATCCTCCTATGATGATGGGGTGCTCCTTCAGACACAGAGGGAATGCCTCCTAAGTTTTTCAGAAGTACCTCCTGCTCCAATGAGATGGAGGAAAGCCAGAAATGTCTTTTTACTTTGGGGAACAGATACTTTGCTGAAGAAGCAAATGGGTGAGAGCAAGTTGTTTATACATCTGGCCTTGCCTTAATGAAGCAATACAACTCAGATAAGAAAAAAAGGCTTTCATAAGTGGTGCCAAGTGAAGCTTAATAATAATAATAATAATACATTTTATTTATATCCCGCCCTCCCCGCTAGGGTTGCCAAGTCCAATTAAAGAAAATCTGGAAACTTTGGGGGTGGAGCCAGGAGACATTGGGGGTGGAGCCAGGAACAAGGGTGTGACAAGCATCATTGAACTCCAAGGGAGTTCTGGCCATCACATTTAAAGGGACAGCACGCCTTTTTAAATGCCTTTCTTCCATAGGAAATAATTAAGGATAGGGGCACCATCTTTTGGGGCTCATAGAATTGGACCCTCTGGTCCAATATTTTTGAAACTTGGGGGGTATTTTGGGGAGAGGCACTAGCTGCTATACTAAAAATCTGGTGCCTCTACCTCAAAAAATAGCCCCCCCAGAGCCCCCAATACCCACGGATCAATTCCCTATTATTCCCTATGGGAATCATTCTCCATAGGGAATAATAGAGTGCCTAGTAGACATTTCCCTCCCCCCCACGCTTTCTAAAGGGGGGGAGCGCCTCCATACCAGGGAATCCCCCCTCCCTGCCCCCTCCCGCTCTCTCTCTCACACACACAAACACTTACCGTACTTGGTCTTCTTCCAGCAGAATGTGCTTGCTGGGAAAACAAAAGCAAGGCTCCACAGGAAAAGAAAGGGAGGGGCCGTTCCTGTTTCCTGTGCAGCCTTAAAGGGCCGTTCCTGTTTCCTGTGCAGCCTTAAAAACGGACCCCAAGCTGTAAAACAACATGATGCCTACAGGTATGTTCTCTCTTCCCCTGCCCCCAGATTTTTTAAGAGCGGGGTAGGACGCTGAAAATTCGGGGGTCCCCCGCCAGGGCGGGAGGGTTGGGAAGCCAACTCCCTGCCGAGGCAGGCTTAGGGCGGCTAACAACATAGTCGATATAACAGATTATACAATGATTTAAACAGTAGCTAATAATTAATTAAAATTCTAAAAACAATAAAACAATAAAATTAACATCTTGGTGCTATTCCAGCAGATAACAAGAATCATTTAAGCAGTCTCTCAATTTTTTAGTCGGTGAAAGCTTCATCAAAGAGAAGATATATAATTCTCACTACAGGTACATCAGTCTGTCTTGTTTAAAGTAAAACTACAGTAAGCCATTACCTATATGTCATTATCAAGACTGCAGTAAGTCATCAGGAAGTGTAGGAATTGCCACCCAAGACAGCAACCGAGTGCAAAACTATCTAAAGTCATGCATGTAACTTCCCAGCCACTACTGCTGGAGAGAAAAATGGCTCAGTGCTGCATGGCAGTTCTTCCCTCTGTCTCTGAGTGTAGCCTGCACTTGTAGTATTTTTTTTTTCTTTCACACTTGGCCCTTCAGATCCCAACCTACAGAGATACTCAAGATATTCAGGTATGATACTTACGCTTTGATTTTCTGGATTTTATAAATGGTTTTCAAATTAACAGAGTCTTCAATATCATCTTCTAGCTCTACAGGGTCTACTAGTCTGTGACGCACCTACAGATAAAGGCAATAGCTGTATCACTGCTTTGAGCATAGGGACATATCAGCTCAGAGCAAGATGACAAAGCTCAAAATCTTTTAAAAATGTTCCCTAGAGTTTTTTTAATATGTGGAGGCTGATGTTGTATGCCATTGCCTGACTTTCTGTAGGTTACGTACAGGTGAACCTTTAAAATAGGAGATTTAAACATTAGGCAAACAAGGCTCAGTAGTTACACCCATATAAATACAGGGGAGTCCAAACACACACAGAACACCATTGCTTTCATAGGTTTTTGAATAAGGACTAGCCCCCTTTAATGTGCCAAACAGGCAAATTACTGCAAACATCAACATTTTGTCAAACAATGTACTATGTTAAACTGCTATATATTCTCTTCCAGAATAGAAATGTAACAATTTAAATATTCAACTTCTTTGTCTATCCCCAAATGAAATTTTAACAGAGACCGATTTCTCACTCACCTTACGCCGCTCTCATGTTTGTCTTCTTAGCACAACTTTCTTCTGATTTCCCACTATCTGCCCCAGAGCTGCAGGAAGGATCGCCATTTTTGCGCAGCAAACAGAAACTGCTAAAAACCAGTTTCCATTTGCTGCGCGAAAATGGCAATCCTTTCTGCAGCCCTGGGGCAGATAGTGGGAAATCGGAAGGATGCTGTGCTGAGAAGACAAACGTGAGAGCGGCGTAAGGTGAGTGCGAAATCAGTCAGAGATATCCCATCATACACGGAATTTCCATTTTACTTATCTATCTCCCAGTTTCATAGTCACATGATCTGCAGGAGTACTGGAGTACTCTATTAAATCTGTAGTTCTTATCTTTTTGGACCCCACTTCTAAGTTTTCAGGACCCACTTGCAAGGTAAAATCATACTACTTTCCCCCTCCCCAACATATAGTGCAGGCCTCTCACATCAGATAGCACTGAACAAGTTTATTAATATATCTAAGTTCTCAACATGGCCCCACCTATGGATACTTACAGGGCTCTTTTTCTAGCAGGAGCTCCTCTGCATATTAGGCCATGCCCCTTGATGTAGCCAATCCTCTTGGAGCTTACAGTAGGCCCTGTACGAAGAGCTCTCTAAGCTCTTGGAGGATTGGCTACATCAGGGGGGCATGGCCTAATATGCAGAGGAGCTCCTGCTAGAAAAAGAACCCTGGATACTTAAATCTGGAGACTAGGCCATGGACAGACAAGACAGAACTTTCTACAAACCTGAGAACAATCTGCAATCGTAGAAAAAGAAAAGAAACCACTGAGGAGTTATACCATGCCCCAATGATAACAGGATCACCTATAGCTTTAAGAAATGAATGTCTTCAGTGGCCATTGCTAGGCAACCACAGCAGTATTGCCAGGTGATTCCAGCCTTGGTTTCTTCCAGTAAAAGGCAGGATAGAGGAACAGGGTCATTTCCAGGTTTGTTTTGGCTTTTAAGAGAGGGCTCACTGGGGCCAAGCCCAGCAGCAACCACCAGGCAACTTGCTACCTTCCAACTTAAAAAACCCACCCAAGCCTGGCTGCTGGCTACTATTTACAAACAGCTATCTCAGAAAGCCAGTGTGGCATAGCAGTTAGGATCTAAGAGAGTCAGGTTGCCATGAAAGCTATTGGGAGACCTTAGGCCAGTCATACACTCTCAGCCTAACCTACCTCATAGGGTGCTTGTGAGGATAAAATGGAGGAGAGGAAAATTATGTGTGTGCCAAAGGCAAGATAGAGATTAAGTAGATAAATAATAAATATAGCTGAAGACAGGTGGCTGGTGGGTGGAAAGGAGAGATGGAAGCGGGAAAATGAGGATATTAGCACTGCCAGCAGAAAGCTGCATGGGAAGGGAAACATTGCCTGGGTACAGAAGGGCAGCTCCATGTGGGGGGAGGAAGAAATGAGATGCCTCCCACAAGAAAACTTGTAAGCCCCCTTTCCTTGTAATTTATATTGAATGTTTAGTATTTATGAATATGTAGCATTAAGGAGCAACAGGACGTATTTCTAAGTACCAATTTGCAACTAACTCTTCTCTCAGCTCACCCCATTCCTCCGTCTGACTCCTGGCCTTGCAACCTATCTGAGAGAATGTCATGACTCGTTTTGGGATCCTAACCCATTGTTTGAAAACCACTGTATTAGGTGATTGTTAATGAAATGATTAGTGGAACATATTAGACACACAGCTCCACAGCAATTTTTAAACTGGTATCATGTGAGGCAGCTTTTCTCAAGGTATTTTTGAGCAGCATGTAATACATGTCCCAGTTTTATTTCCTCTTACAGCTTTATTAATATTACAGCTTGGGAAGCCCAGTGCATTTTTCATTATGTGATGTTATGCAAGATATATTCCCCATTATTCTAGGAAGGGTCATGTGGAGGAAAGCAAAATAAGAAAATGTTATATAATAGGAGAGCTATCATGTAAATGGAAAAGTACAAGAACCTGTAGTACATGTAACCATTTGATATTTCTGCAATACTCTCATTTATGACTGCATTACACAGGGTTTATTTCTGAGAATTAAAATCTGTTTTTCCTAGGGGCTTGAAACAAAGCAGCATTTAGTTGGTTGTACCCATTACCTTCATGTCATAGATGTAATAAGCAATATATGTACAAAACAGACTATAATAGAATTTTACAGTGCGTGCTGGTTTACTTTTATCTGTGTAGTTCTATAAAGCTTTATAGAAAGGCAGATAATCCAAGCTGCTTGGTACAGCCTCTTGAGTTTTAAAATGGTATTTTGGTAAAAGACAAATAGAATTTTGAATTAGTACTGCAGGAGGAAAAATGGCTTAAAATGTTACAATTATTAAATTAATGAGGCTTTTAGGAATTCTGTCTTGTTCATCAAGACAGTTGGCAACAGCTATTTTATTCTAAGAAATGGTGGTCTCTTACCATCTGTCGTCTCCTATCATCTGTGTGTAGAAGGCACAGTTGTCCTATGCCCCTCCCCTAACACCTGCAACTCTCTCTAGCTCTTGGAAAGATCTGTTCAGTATACCCTGGTCAGCACACTTCTGTCTCAGAAAGCATAACATCACCACAGTATTGCTACAACATAGTGCTGGTGGAAACCTCCCAATAAGTGGAGAAAACACAGACTACAAACACATTCCTGGGCAACTCCAAGCCATTCTATCTATTGCTACTGCTAGCTAAACCATCACAGCCCTTCTTGCATTGCAGGATATGAGCCTCCTCAGGCAGTCAAAAATAATAATAATAATAATACAGAGTCCCAAGGCAACAGTGACTGCAGTATGTCCACCAACAGGTGAATCTTTCTTTGTGGGAACCCACAATGGAAGAAATAAACATACAAAAACCAGAACAGTATGTTAGTGGTGCCAGTTTTCTGATCATACACAGAATGCTTCAATTAACTTGTGATTGTTCTTATTACTATTATTTCATTTCATTTAGTTTATATCACGCCCTTCCCACCAAAGCGGCTAAGGGCGGCTCACAACACAGAAGTTCTAACATAGGATTAAGTTTTAAAATACATCAGTTTACAACATTTAAACAATAAACCAGTAAAAACAGTAAAACAAAGCCATTTACCAAAGTACCATACTACAGCCTTCTATTCAAAATTTTCAAGTACGTGTCTCTTTTGGTTCTTTCTAGGCAACCCTCTAACAAAAGTAGAGAATAGGATACATCCCATTCACAGTGTACTGCCAGCTTACAGTATAATCAACAGTGTGCATCTAGCAGCTTTGCTGTGGGCTTCCAGCTCTCACATTTTAGCCTGGCTCAGAGGTGGCCAAACTGTGGCTTGGGAGCCACATGTGGCTCTTTCGCAGATATTGTGTGGCTCTTGAAGCCCCACTGCCCCGTTGGCCAGCTTGGAGAAGGCATTTGTCTCTTTATCACTTGGGAGCTTAGAGAATGCATTTAAAGTTGCTTTCTTTCCATCTTTTTCTCCCTCCTCCCACTCCTCCATTTTCCTTCCTTCCTTCCTTCCTTTATCTGATGTTTGTATATTGTGACTTTCAAACATCTGATGTTCATGTCTTGCAGCTTTCAAACATCTGACATTTCTTCTATATGGCTCTTATGTTAAGCAAATTTGGCCACCCCTACTCCTGCACCATTGCAGGCAGTTATTTGAACAGCATGGCTATATCTATTATCAGCACTGCACTGCAATTATAGGTACAGCTCTGTTTTCTGTCAGGACAACTTCCAAAGGCATAGAAGCCTTGCTAGATCAAGAGTGCTCATAACCCCATTTATCTGACCCATATTCATCTTTCATTCATCTGATCTGTATTCTCCTGCTATTAATGTCTTGTTTCATCTGGAATATCTTCGAAAGTGATTACTGGACCTCCTCACTGGTTCTGATGCTACATGTATATGTGTTGTTATTGAATTATTTTATTTGTAAATGTTCTTGGTTGAAACATTTTAATGTCCTCATGTTTGCAACCTTTGGAGCTGTTATACCTAAATATTCTAAATACTTTTTTAAAAAAAACTAAGAATTCAGCACTCTATTCTTAATGTTGTTAATTAATATTTAAATAGCTTTAGAACTATGTCTGTTTTAATGATAAGAAGATAGCAATGAATCTCTATCCCCTGCTCATTATTAACTTGGACTGTCTTCAGCATGGGACTCACATTGTGATCAAGCTGGAAGTGTTCTCCAACGACTGCACAGTTGTGTTCTAGCAAGGGGAAAGGGTAGGCTCCTCTGGACTCAAAATCCCTGGGTCACTGCTGGTGTAAAGCAACCACAGAGTCGAAATGATGATGAAGGAACATGAAGAACAAGGGTTGTTGCAATGCATAGCCATGGATCACAATCATTAGTCTCATGCAGCAGAGAGATGGCGATATGGGAAAGAGTTAAGCAACATGACTGGAGGCGGGGCCAACCACTATGAGCAGCTCATTCATTTTAGCTAGGCTTGGGACTCCTTCCAACGAGTGCAGCTCCAGTCCAGCAAGAGACAGAAAGGGTGAGCTAATTCCTCTTTCCGTCCCCACTACAGCCATTCATCCAGCACTGCTATTAGTGAACATGAGTTCCTCCATCCAGGCAGTAAATTTCTCATGGTGGGAAAGAACTCCAGAGGGGAGGGGAAGGTGGGGTGGGGAAGATCCTGGACAGTCAGCTCTTTCCACTGGCGTTTCACAGAATCCAACCCATGATATTTCAATGCTCTTTAGCATCACATAACACAATATACTATTCAGATCACCTTGGTATATCTTTGGTTTTATTTCATGTCTTATGGGTGTATTATAATTCTTTTTTTTTTACTTTCCTTGCAGCAGCTTACCATTTTATTGTGAAATATAAATCACCTCTATTGATCAGAAATGGTTTAAGGTGAGATCGGTGCTGCAAACAACACTAGACTACAATAAACATGATTTCCAATCAAGCTCCCTATAAACCAATGGGCTTAGAAGGGAGTCACTCTGCTTAGACTTGCAATATAAAATGTTTTCAGCATCAAGGTGAAGATTTAATTCCTAAATTGTTTTTATATAGTATTCAAAAGTTACCATTAGTGAAAGTATTGTTTTGTATCTCTCTGGAACATTTTGTTTAATGAATTGTTTTGCAGTAGGCAAAAATATCATGGCATCCTCTAATCTGGAAGCATCCAGGAAACATTCAAGCAACTCTCTGTAAGATAAACAAAAACAGCATTTTGCAAGATTGCTCTAGATTACAAATACTATTAAACCATTATATACTCCATTCAAAAACCACACAAACTTATTTTATTAAAATGCTTTTATCAAAGCTGTACACAGAACCAGAGGGTTGGATTTTGTTTGAGTTTTTTGCTTAACTATTAAAAATAGGGTTGCTAGCTGGTGGCTGGAATCCAGCAGGAGATTGGAGAGGTAGAGTCATGGCAGGCAGCATTTAACAACCCTATGAGGTCACTTCTGGGGCAAACCTAGAAGTGACATCATCACATCATGGTGACACTCTAGAATACAGTGGAAACTCTATGGTTTTACTACAGAGTTTCCAAGGAATCCTAGAGTGTCATGGTGATACAATGATGTCACTTTAGGGCTCCCCCAGGAAGTGCCATCACTGCATTGCCAACCACTAATTTTTCACACTGCTCCCCCCCTCACCATCAACATATCAAATGATGGTGGGGGCAAGGGCTGTCAGCAAAGACCTTCTGCTTGGCAGTCTTAGATGTAACCCAATTAAAGAAAGTTCAGGCTGCAATCCTACACAATTTAAACAGAAGCAAATTCCCTTGGTTCTCATTGGATTTGTTGGGAAGTATTTGAGCTGCTAGTAAATGTTTTAAAAAACTGAGCAACAACTGAACAATGGCCAACTTGTATAAACATCCCTATAGGGCAAAGCGTTCTAGCAGGTGGAGGTTTTGCAATTCCAAACTTATTTCAAGGAAACAGATTATCTAGACAATTTCAATTGGCTTTAAATCTGGCTTTCAGAACTCTGGCTGCCCTACTGAATGATGGATGACCTTTGCTGGGACAGAAGCAGAGTAAGTGTGATCCTGTTGACAATAAAAAGAATGGAAGCAAGAAAGGAGCAAAAAGCTCAGGAAGAAATGGTAGAACAGAAAGGATGAGAATGAAGCAAGCAGGAGCATCTTCAGGCCTCATCCTGGCCAATTTTCAAACTATCATCAGTTATATCTCATTCAGAACTGAGTTGATTCTGTTCTTGCAGGATGACAGTATTGTTTCAATTAAGCATACACGAACCAGCTCTATGGATTTTTTCATAGAAGCATGGATTACATATAATTGATGTAATCACATGCCAAGTTTCTGAGAAAATAAAATGAACGCACCAATCTCCTTTCATAGTTTTGTACTCAGATATACATTTCAGATCATTCCAAAACAACAACATCATTGTTGTTGTTGTTGTTGAATGCAGAACTGTCAGGAGGCTGCTGATCAAATGGGCAGGGGGAGTAGCCTTGATGCACTTGCAAATTCACTCATTAATTCACATTGCTCTCTGATGCAGTCTCTTGAAGTTATTTCAGTATAACACAGTGTCAGTAATCAGTAATTTCTGTTTCCCCAATTTTGTTGACAGTGACAGTAGAGATAAGAAAGAGCTGTACAGCTTCTTCTGTTGAAGCCAATAATGTTGGACTATTCCCTACAAAACTCCACCAGGAGTTTTAGTCCTCTGACCCATGCCCTGAGCAATCAAACTCCTGGTGGATGTTGGAGACAGCACTCCCCTCACAAAGGTGAGACGGGAAATAAAAGGCTGTACTTCAGGCATACACCATGGATGAGCAGTAAAGTAAAACAGCCAAGTGGCAATCACTGAAGAAGAGGCAAGGAAACTTTTAGTTCTGCAGTACAAATTCTTCAGTTTAAAAGGGATAATACAGACAATATCAACCAATGTTTTTTCAAAGCAATCTAAGTGTGCTTATATATGAAAATTGATTGGAGAATTACTTGTTCAAGGCTCTTAATTATGTAACAAAATATGGGAAGGTTTTGAATCTGATAATTACATATGGATTCTTCAAACGATTGAGGAGAAAGTAACTTCCTTCTTTAACAACAGGCCACTGAGAGCAAAGGGTCAAACAAATAAGAAAGAAGCAACAAACAACCTCTATAGAAGTGTTAAAAGAATTGGTTGTCAAAGAATTTAAAGATTCTGAGGAAAGACTAACTCAAAAGTTGCTGTACAGGTGAAAGGTGTTTGAAGAAAGATTGAATGAGAGAGATAAAATACAGATTCTGGAGGACTTACACCTTAAATCATTGCAAAATAATATTTAAATTCCTTATAGGGAAAAAAGAGTGAATTAAGAAAATCAAATATATTTGGAATATTCCTTTTAGATAAATATTTAGGTCCAAATTGGGTTATTATAAAAATATTAGTAAAAGCACAAGAATTATTGGGAGGGGGGAATCAGATAAGTAGCAACTTTGTCTGGTACTGGCTAAAGCTAAAAATAGTACTTTGAACTATATCTTATACTGTTAAGGAGCCAAATTCAGAAATATATAGGCAAAAATGTGCACAATTATGAAATAAACAATGAAATATTTTTTCTAAGAAATCCACATTAGGGATTCTGGAAAATTATATTGGTTCTAATGACAGAGAGCTGCAGCAAGAATGCCTATTGCATATCCACAGAAAACAAAAGCTATGATATGAATGGATCAGTACACATGCCTTTAGGATATATATGGGCAGAACAATCCTGTGTTGCACTTGTGCTGTGGTGGCCCTAAGGGGACAGCAGTGCTAGGTGCTCTGTTTGTGTTGTGCCTGTCACCAGGGTACATGTGCACTCGCTCTACATGGCAGGGAGCTATCAGACAGCTTTCCATGCCACATGCCCTACCTCTGGAACTCTGGGGCAGCCTCCTGGAACTATTTGTAGAGCAAGGGTTGGCATGATTGGGTCCTAAGGATGTGTGCAGACACAGCAGGAAAGTGTGCTGGTTGGGTGAGCACTAAGTCAGTATCCTGATTTGCTTGGGGTCCTATAGGCATGGCCATGGCTGTATGTGGGAGAAGGAAATAAATTTACCATGGCTGCCAATAGGCTATGACACTATTTTTGATGGAGCAACTTTGCCGGGGTGGTGGTGGTTCCCACGCTGAAAACACTTTGGAAGCTACCTAACTGCTGCCATGTCTCCTGAAGCATCCACATCTATGCCTGCAGTGGAGTTTGTGCTATTGTTCTGCCAGCATATGGCTGTGGCACTCCTATGCAGGACTCAGTGACACATTGCTGCTATGCCGAGTCAGTGTAAACTGCCCTTACTCCAGCATGACTCCAAGCTTTGCCAGCATAGGGGCCAGTCAGCTCCCTATTCCAATTCCTTCCCTCCCCTGTTAGTCTAGGAAGAGCTACAATCAACATTAGAGAAAAAACCTGACATCATCTTGATTTTTCCATCAACACCATGGCCTCTAGCAGCTTCATTTGAAATAGAGAGTAATCTGACTGGCAACAAAAGAGCAACATGTCTGATCTGTTTAGGTCAATGAAAGAAAAAATATCCAGGGTGAAACTGGCATCTCTACCAGAGCACAGCAGGTGTAGGTCAAAGGGGAAAGAAACAAGGATAAACAAGTTGCTACAGACTACTTAGGAGTACGGGAAAACAGGAAAAGCAGCCAGAAATCAGTTTGCAGTTAAATTATGTACAGTGTATATCTACAATATAGAAAACTCATTTAATTGCCAGTACAATCAGTCAAACTGTCAATGCGATCCACATTTACACCAATTTAATCCCATTTATTTCAATCGTTTTACTGGTGTCATTCTGCATAGCGCTGCATTGATAAAGAAATAAGTAACTGGCATGAGGGAGATAACAGCAGTGCTGTTATTTAGCCTGAGATGAACTGCTTCTGGATTAGTAACTCAAAAGCAAAAATAGCTCCAGCAGTTTGTTGTCCCTTAGCAAAGAATAAGTGCATACGTGATTTAGGAAGCATGCCTAAACAGTTCTATGCAAAACGAAATCCCATTTCATTCAATGAGGCTTATTCCCAGGCAAGCATTTGGGGGGGGGGGGGGGGGAGGGAGAAGAAGAAGAGGAAGAAGAGCACACAGCATTTTGGCAAAGTGCTTTGAATATTCTTGTAAATGTTCTTTCTGAAGAAGAACTGGAGTTCCATCAATCATTACTTCATAATATTCATTACTGAGCTAGTCATTGTATTTGCTACTTAGCTAGGATGATTCTCACTTGTAAATCACTGAAAAATAATCTCCAAGTCCAATTATATCATTTTATGTTTAATTATTTCATGAAAGTGAAAAAAGAATGAATGGAGTTGTCAAAGCAATAGCAACCAAATGATAACTGATTGCCACAGAACAATTGCCACAGAACAATCTGATTGCTACTGGATTTGTTACTTTTCCGTAGGGCCTGTAAATTGGAGCTGTTCCGCCAGGCGTTTGGTGAGGCAGGCGAGCGTCCTTTTCCTTATTGCCTTTACCATCAACTATCCTCTCCTACAGTGATCTGTCATCTGAACTACTATATCTGAGCCACTGATTATATTCCAACCGCACTATGAGCCCGCCCGCCTTTGTTATACAGTACTGTGTCATGTTGCTGTTTTAATTGTATTTTATTGGTTTTATTGTATTTGACTGGTTTTATCTGGATGTAATCTGCCCTGAGCCCATCTGGGAAAGGGCGGAATATAAATTTACCAAAATAAACAAACAAACAATGCTTCCCTAAAATAGCATAAGAACATAAAAGATGCCCTGCTGCATCAGACCAGTGGTCCTTCTAGTCCAGCATCCTGTTTAACAGAGTGGCCAACCAATTGTCTTAGAGAGTCAACAAACAGGGCAACTAAACTTACATCATGAGTTCTGCTGTCCAATCCTTGTCTTGCTCATCAGCATGATGCAATGCAGACACAATTCGAGACAGGCTTGGAATCAGAAAATGCCGGAAACCAGGTTTACAAAATGGCCTGATAATCCTCCAGTAGATAATTGAAGCATTATATATCAAAAAATAGTACCTGCAAAAAAAGCACACATTAAGATATTACCATCTTCTAAAACAGTAGGAGGAAGGGAATGGCCTCAGGACTTTAATATTCAGTCTCTCTCCCTGAACTACACAGCACAGTCCCTCATGCATGGGTGCCATAAGATGCACAGGGAAAGTAATTTATGACTTATTGTGATGGACTGCACTTTTAAAAGCTTTGAATTGCTGTACAAACAGCTGAAGGACTGTGAAGGGTTATTTCTTCACAGAAAAGATCCTTGAATGACAGGCTGCTCCAAACCTGATTGGTTAGCATCGGTTACACAGAGAAAGACTTGAGACCTGCATGCTGAGGAGACAGAGTCAGATTTCTGTCTTGACTGGATTGAGTCTGATTTCAGCCTTAGCTGAGAGCAGTGTAACACAGAGGACTGGGGGGAAGTTGGCAAGGAAGTTTTGGAAGTAAGCAAAGACTCCCATTTGGGCCGAGGAAATGGGATAGATCTTCTAGTGAGAGAATTTCCCTACCCAGTCAAACAGGGAGTTAGCTTTGATCTAGTGGGGTTAGAACTTGCTTGTAGAAGCCTTAAGAGTCAGTTAAAAACTCAACACTAATACTGGTGTTTCAAATGAAGGGGTCTGGGTGTACCAGCCTTCTGGAAACTAAATGAGTCAGTGAAGATTCAAGTGTACTGGACTGTTTGGGAAACACTAGGAAAAAAACCTCTCAGCATAAAGATTTAAGTAACTGAATAGCTTAAGAAATTTTCATTCGCTTGAAACATAAGACGACGACCGCGGATTTATACCCCACCCTTCTCTCTGAATCAAAGTCTCAGAGCGGCTTACAGTTTCTTTTATCTTCTTCCCCCACAACAGAAACCTGTGAGGTAGGTGGGGCTGAGAGAGCTCTCACAGAAGCTGCCCTTTCAAGGACAACTCTTGCAAGAGCTGTGGCTGACCCAAGGTGATTCCAGCAGCTGCAAGTGGAGTAGTGGGAAATCAAACCTGGTTCTCCCAAATAAGAGTCCGTACATTTAACCACTACAACAAACTGGCTCTCTAGTAATAACTAAAGTATGTGCATGTACTGGTTTTACCTCAGAGTTATCTTATTAAGTTACCACAGAAATTGTAATTCCTGACAACCCCTCTATGTTGAATAAAATATTTTGCTATTTGTAAATTTCAAAACATTTCAAGTGCCATTTTCAGTAGTTTAAATTAAAGGGCAATCCTAACCCTTTCCTCAGATTCCTGGGCTCAGCCAACAGCCAAAATATCATACTGTGACAGGGTGGGACAGCCAGAATTCTTCAGTAAAGAAGAAAACACATCACTATGGTGGCTCAGTCAGAAAAGGGAAAGAAACAGAGGAAAAATCTTTCCTCTGAGGGAGGGAAGTGGACTGGCCATCATACTTACCTGGAAAGGAAGAATTTGGCTATGTAAAAAGTCAGGCCTCCTCTCCAGTCAGCACTTCCTACACTGCACCACTGCTTTCCCTCAATAGAAAAGAAGCAAACCCATGCCAATACACAGGGCTACATGTACATTAGAATGGCATTCTCTCCTACTCAGGACTCAACTTGCCAAAATGGCTGGCCATCAGTGGTCTACTAACAATGCCATCCTACGCAGAATTCAGCCTTCTAAGCCCAATTGACTTTAACAGAAAGGTGGAATTCTACTTATGAAGGCACTGTTAGTTTCCCCATCTAGCAGAACTATTCACAGCCTATCTTCAAGTAAAGAATATGGAACATCCCCCCCCCCCCCCCAATATTTTCCCATTCCAGACAAGGGAAACTCTACAACTTACTATTTATTAATTTCCTTTAGGCATGGGCAAGTTTTCATAAATGAAAACACAAATATTCAATTAGCACAAAAACTAACAAATATATTGTGGTCTGAGTTTTGGAGGGTAGACTACACTTAGTCAAATAAGTATTTTTTGTTTTGCTGCAATAGAGTAACACATCTGGTGGTGGTGAAAAGTATCATCAAATTGTAGCTGAGTCATGCAGGCAACATAGGGTTTTCAAGGCAAGAGGTAAACAGAGGTGGTTTGCCATTCCTCTGCACAGAAGAGGACTTCTGTAGTAGTCTCCCATCCAAATACTAACCAGGCCTCATTCTGTTTAGCTTCTGAAATTGGGCTAGCCTGGGCCATCCAGGTCAGGATCTAACACAAGGTTGGCCAAACTTGTTTAGCGTAGGAGCCACATAGAAAAAATGTCAGATGTTTAAGAGTCACAAGACATAGGTCATCAGGTATTTGGAGTCAGAAGAAGGAATGCAGGAAGGAAGGCTTGACTTGGAGAAGTGATTTAAAGAGACAAATGCCTTCTTCAAACCAGCCAACAGGGTGGTGGGGGCTTCTAGAGCCACACAATATGTGTGAAAGAGTCACATGTGGCTCCTGAGTCGCAGTTTGGCCACCCCTGCTGTAACACGTTGACTTAGTATTAAATAAAGCCATACTGACATCAACTTTGGCTGAATACATGGAAATTCTGGCAAAATAACCGTGCATATCCATAATGTTATACATTTTTATTTGTCTAATCAAATTTAAGAAACCGTCCCCACCCCCCCAGAATACTGTGGCATTTGATGTTATTCAAAAGAATGGTCAAAACGGAAATCAATTATCAAAGCCTCACCTTCCATCATCTAATGCAAAGTCTACTGATTTCACCAGGCTCGTAACGAATTTTTTAAATTGTTCCTAAAACAGTATAAAAAAAAAATTCACCTTAGAGTGAGAAAAAGCTTTCTATTACAACCACTCACCCCAGTCAATTAATCTATTACAAATGCTGGAGTTCTTACAAACACATAGAATAGCCGGCCATGAAAAGATTCACTACCCTTTTGAACAGAAGGTGCAGATCTGTCTACACTTTTATATGCACAAATTGTGTGTACACGATACATAGATCAATACATGTGTTTTACAACATTTAAACAAGAATCTTCCAAAATGGGTTTTGTGGGGAGGAGAGACATCAAAAGTTAACATCATTTAAATGGCCTAACCTTTTGGCAAAACTACTTGGTAAACATGTGTTTTGAGGTTATTGGGATGGAGGTACACTTCTGTCGTAGAAAATCATCTGACAAGAACTTATCCTTTGCCCTGCATCCCCTTCACCTCTGGGTTCACCATTTTTCACCCGGCCAAGCTTATTTTCAGCCTCATAATTCATCTGAAATATGATGGGGGAGGGGACTCACAGGAAGCAGTTTGGGGACAGATTTACTAGGTAGGAGGAAGGTTAAACAGTCCCCCTGCCAATTGCATTGCCCTGGCATTAGCATTTTGTAACAAACAAAGGTTTAGGTACCCTATGTTTATCATGTAACAAAGAGCCTTGCTTTTAACTGTATCATTAATTCACAAATACTAAAAGAAACCATTTAAGTTAACAATATCAAAATTCATAGCAGGTGCTTACCACATTATCAGTAGACACAGGGGTATATAATTGGCTCTGACACAAGTATGCTCTACCCAAAAACTGGTTAACTGGAGGTCTTTCTTTAAAATACATTTGTAGACATTCACTGCTCATTTCCAGAAACCCCATCTAGAGTTAAACATATTTCACTGTTTAATTAGAATGAACAAGAATCCAACAAGGAAAATGTTATTCACCAATCTAACAAGCGCACTGTTACCTGAAGTGCTTGTTCTGCACATAAAACATACAAGTCAGAGCAGAAACTCTCTGAGGAATCAAGGGCTGATTTTCCTTCATTAGCAGATTTAATCAGCTTATAAGTATCTTGTAAAGCTTCTGTGTCTTAAAAAGAAGAACATTTAAATTAGGTGAAATAACATTTCACTTCAGTCCATATGAAAACAGACTCATTTTGACTAATGACTACAGTGTAAATGAAACAGGGTTTGAGTCCAGTGGCACCTTTATGACCAACACAGTTTTAATCAAGGTATGAGCTTCCATGTGCATCCACTCTTCCTCAGATACAGTGAAACAAAACTCCTTCAACCATGCACCAGAAGTGATGTCATCATGCAGCAACAAAGATCCCCCCTTCCATTTCACCAGCCTGCTTCCCCCTGCTGACCAGATGAGGGTTGGCAGTCGTCAACAGCAACGATTACCAGGAGTTTGCCACCATTACCAAGCATCTGGTAAGCCAAAGACTAGATGACTTACTACAAGGCATGTTGACAAGGTAAGACTGATTAGGTGTGCCTTTGTGCAAGATATTTATTATTCTCTTGCCAGCAGACTGCTTATTATTAGACTCCATACCACATGTTCATTCAATCCATAACACTTGGTCCCACGTAAAAAAATAAGCATGATTTTTGGTCCTCAGTGCATCCTGAAGAACAGCCAGCACCTTGTAATTTAGAGACCATTCTATGGAGTCAAAACTTGTCCACTGGCCTTCACAAAATATGTGAGATTTCCTGACTCCAGAATAAAGGCACCCAGTGTCAACTGGTTCAGTATATTTCAAACCAGCTTCTTCACACACATGGATACCTCAAAGCTCACAAAGAAATATGTGCTCTATTCAGAACAATGGACTTACATAGGGCTAAACAGTGAGCCTAAAGCGAGGTGTGGATCTAAACAAGCAGCAGTGCCATCCAAAAAAATGGCTTTTCCTTCTAAGCTTCTGTAGTTTGACTTCAATGGACTTAGATGGGAGCACTCTGCTTGGGATGGCACTGTAAGACCTTTAGCTAACTGTGTGTGTGTGTTTCTTATTTAAACAGAAAGAATCCTAATAACATGTGTGGCAGAAATATAAAAAGCCTGGGGCATTTCAGTATGGCAGTATGAATTAGCCTGGGCCTCTATTCTATCAGGTCTTTGGCTTAGCATTCAATAAGGCTCTATAGTCTACCTAAGTGTTGTATTCTTCCGAACAAGAGTGCACTCTGTCCTAAAAATAATGGTTTATATTGCCAGAGTCCAAGGTAACAGTCTAAAAATCTAAGATATGGAGATATGTGTCACCATGACTCCTCCTCAATACACAGAGGGGTTACCCAGAGTAATTCTGAACCACTGATAATATACAAGTTGTCATTTGAAGAGATGCCAGGATAGTCGGGGCTTCTTGTCCTCACAGAAATTGTTTTAACTATAGGCAAAATTACTTACTGTAACTTACTGTAACCCCTTACTGTATGAAAGGGTTGGGTTTTGTCAAATATGTCAGATGCTCATCACAGACCTGACTGACAGTTACATTAGCTCCAATGGATGGGGAAAAAAGATACTTAATATCGGGGTTTATTGTTGTTCCTTGTTGTTCTGGACAACTATCCTCTTATCTAGGTTTTGATGAGAGCATCCAAAAATATCCTTTATAGAATTACTGTGCACAGTATTTAAGGGCAGCTGCTGTGAGAGCCCTCTCCAGCCCCACCCACCTCACAGGGTGTTTGTTGTGGGGGAGGAAGGTAAAGGAGATTGTGAGCCGCTCTGAGACTCTTCGGAGTAGAGGGCGGGATATAAATCCAATATCTTCTATCTTCAATATCTAAGTATTGAAATTTAAATTAATGGTGCATGCTGCATACTAAATTGTTATATATTTGAGAGGTTTTTGCATTATGGTTTTAATTTATAATAAATGGTTTTGACATTGGTACAGCTTTCTCTCTCTCCGGAATTATACGGTCACCACCAATCATCCCTCTCCCCAGGGGTCGTTTTGTAGAAAAATAGGTGGTGGAGCTCCTTAGCATAACTCATTAGCATATGCCACCTCCATCCCCACCAGCCAAAAGCAACCTGACGCAAGAAAGGAGAGCCCTGGGTGAGTGAGGTCTGTTCGGGCTGGCTAAAGATCCAGCCAGCCCAAGCAGGCCTTGCTCACCTGGGGCTCTCCTTGGCTGCCCCCCTCACAGTCAAAATGCCAGCAAGACACCCACCACCCAAAATCACATAAGAAGTGGAAAAAGGGTGGTGTGGGCTTCTCCAAGAGTTAATGAGGGCTGCTGGGGATGTAGCAAAGCTCCTGGTGGCTGGCTGCCTGCGCACTGTCCTAAACCAGGGATTGTTCTGCAGCTGCACCTACTATTCAATAGACAAGGTAGGTGAACATAAGAACATAATAGAAGCCATGTTGGATCAGGCCAATGGCCCATCCAGTCTAACACTCTGTATCACACGGTGGCCAAAAATTTATACATATATATATCTATATATATATCTATATCTATACACACACTGTGGCTAATAGCCACTGATAGACCTCTGCTCCATATTTTTATCTAACCCCCTTTTGAAGCTGGCTATGCTTGTAGCTGCCACCACCTCCTGTGGCAGTGAAATCCACATGTTAATCACCCTTTGGGTGAAGAAGTACCTCCTTTTATCCATTTTAACCCGACTGCTCAGCAATTTCATTGAATGCCCACGAGTTCTTGCATTGTGAGAAAGGGAGAAAAGTACTTCTTTCTCTACCTTCTCCATCCCATGCATTATCTTGTAAACTTCTATCATGTCACCCCGCAGTCGACATTTCTCCAAGCTAAAGAGCCCCAAGCGTTTTAACCTTTCTTCATAGGGAAAGTGTTCCAAACCTGTAATCATTCTAGTTGCCCTTTTCTGCACTTTTTCCAATGCTATAATATCCTTTTTGAGGTGCGGTGACCAGAATTGCACACAGTATTCCAAATGAGACCGCACCATCGATTTATACAGGGTGGGGAAGAGGGGGTGCTGTCAGAAAGGTTCAGGAACTGTGCTCTGGAGAGCTCCTGCTGAATTCAAGGCCTGCCCCTCCCTTACCTAACCTGGTAGGCATGGGAGTCCTAGGTACCCCTAGGTGCCCTGTACTCCTAAATTCCCTAACACATGACAAAAGGCAAATGCAATTTTGGGCTGTATCAACAGAAGTATAGTGTCCAAATCATGTGATGTGATGGTATCACTTTACTCTGCTCTGGTAAGACCTCACCTGGAGTATTGTGTACAGTTTTGGGCACCACATTTTAAGGATATAGACAAGCTGGAACGGGTCCAGAAGCGGGCGACAAAGATGGTGAGGGGTCTGGAGACCAAGTCCTATGAGGAAAGGTTGAAGGAGCTGGGGATGTTTAGCCTGGAGAGGAAGCGGCTGAGAGGTGATATGATCACCATCTTCAAGTACTTGAAGGGCTGTCGTATAGAGGATGGTGTGGAATCATTTTCTGCGGCCCCGGAAGGTAGGACCAGAACCAATGGGTTGAAATTAAATCAAAAGAGTTTCCGGTTCAACATTAGGAAGAACTTCCTGACTGTTAGAGTGATTCCTCAGTGGAACAGGCTTCCTTGGGATGTGGTGGGCTCTTCTTCATTGGAGGTTTTTAAACAGAGGCTAGATGGCCATCTGACAGCAATGACGATCCTGCGAATTTAGGGGGACGTGTTTGTGAGTTTCCTGCATTGAGCAGGGGGTTGGACTAGATGAACCTAGAGGTCCCTTCCAACTCTATGATTCTATGACATTTTATTTCATGTGTGTTAGGGAAAACTAGTATCTAACCCATCTGCATTTACAGAGTAAACATATCAGCTAGCATCATATATAAAGGTAAAGGTAAAGGCAGTCCCCTGTGCAAGCACCAGTTGTTTTCGACTCTGGGGTGACCTTGCTTTCACGTTTTCACGGCAGACTTTTTATGGGGTGGTTTGACATTGCCTTCGCCAGTCATCTACACTTTCCCCCCTGCAATTTTACCGACCTCAGAAGGATGGAAGGCTGAGTCGACCTGAAGCTGGCTACCTGAACCAACTTCCACTGGGATTGAACTCAGGTCGTGAGCAGAGGGCTCCGACTGCAGTACTGCAGCTTTACCACTCTGCGCCATGGGGCTCTTAGTATCATATATACAAACCAATAAATATCTAATAATCTGTAATTATCTACCTTGGTAATTCTCAGCATCAGACAGCTTCTGCCTAATCAGCAACTCCATGTCTTCTTTGCTGAATAATTTTTGCTGAAATCTGTTGACAAGAAGGTTATCAATGCAATTCTCTTATAAGTTATTTTAAAATAAAATGAAATTTATTGAGAAACACTTTGCAAAGCTTTGTATTTTGGTTCCCTGTTTCACAATATTGTGGCACTCAGTCACAACTGTTTTAAAACTCCCCACTCTCTAGACATAATCTAGCCACAAAAGCCATATTAAAAACACCCAAAATTACATCCCTTCCCCCCAAAAACCTCCCCACTCTATATAAACCTATTCATAATCTATCCATAAAAGCCGCATTATGGCCGGGTCCAAGTCCCATTCTACTTGGCTACCGAAGACCACACAAAAATAGATGAGTCTGAGCAAAGACCCACAGATTCTTTGCTGAATGAACATACAGGCAACAATACATACAAACACACACTGCTTGGTTCCTATCTGCTCCACGAGTTTTTAGCAACAGGTCTGAAAACCGAGCAAAAGATTACTTGAAGCACGCTCGAGCTTTCTTCCACTCTATGTAACGGTGCTAACATCTCTCACTCCCATTCCCCCCTGCCCATGCACTTGACTGCCATTCCTGCCCCACTGATTGCCTTGAGTGATCCCGGTGTCAAAGGCAAGGGGGTCCTTCACACCACTTTCCAGAATCCCCGGAACGTGCTGGACCTTCAAGCCCACCGCTCTTCCGCGTCTCTCGGTCTCCTAGCAACGCAGTACTAGCAATGCACTCACACGCGTTGCTCTCCCCGCCCCACTGCAGTATGGGGCCCTGCTCAGGACACAATTCCTTTCCAAGCTTTCTCTCCACTGGCTGGAGCGTTGGCTGCTGCAGGGGTTAGTGCGCGTTCCGCTTCAAGCTTCTCATGCAAATCATACAGCTTGTCGCCTTCCGTCCTCCTCTTCATGCTTCACTAAAGAATCACTTATTTAGAAATCATAAACGGGAAAGTTGCTATTCATTGCCTAATTTGCCTGTTTATGATTAATGTACATGTTTTGCTGCTGCCCAGATGGATGGCATTGAAATACTGGGACGTTTACTAAATAAAGACAGCTCCAACCAACCATCTATGCCCTAGTTTATGTTTGCTCTTTCACATTAGAATAATGAGGCAAATGGGGGCTCTGCTGTCACTGATGATGCGTCTTCTGTCCGTATGCTAGCACTGCAGGAAATAGTGTTTTTACAAATAGCAGAACTATGGTCGCTAATCCTCATGTTTCACTAGCATGTTCAGTATTTTGTGTGAGGTATTTTGTTGACTAAATAATCTGTGCCAGAAAGTTTTGAACGTTTGTTTCATTCAGTGTTCTGACTATTATCTCCTGGGAGGCCTCATTCACTCATCCACCATTCACGTCATCCACCAAAACCTGTCAAGCTGCTTCCCAAACTTCCTGAAAACTGTCATAGTTCTCCCCGCCCCCCCCTTGGCCACTCAGAACCTGGCCCTGTTTGTGTGCACACTACACAGATAAGGCATTTTCACATCAGCTACTACAACACATCCAAATCAGAAACACATAATTAAAATTAGGCTTACTTTCAACATTGTGTAGAATCTCAGCCTGCATGCTGCTAGTAATACTATATAAATTATTTGCTGTTAAAGACAAATGTCTGATTTGGAAGTTGCTTGCTATTAGATAATCTGACTTTCTGACATCCAAAAAAGGTTGCCAGCTCTGGGTTGAGAAATTCCTAGAGATTTGGGGTGTGTATGTGTGTGGGGGGGCAATTCTGAATCACTTTAGTGGGATATAATGCCATGGAATTCACCTGCCAAAGCTACCATTTTCTCCAGAGGAACTGATCCCTGTAGTCTGGAGATCAGTTGTAATTCCAAAAGTTCTCCTGGCCCCACACGAAGGTTGTTAAACCTAACTCATGCTGCAGTCTCAAGCCCCTACTCATTAGAAAAAGAGCATCCTCTCATCCAACCTGGATAGCCCAGGCAAGCCCGTTCTTATCAGATCTTGGAAGTTTAAGCAGGGTCAATTGTGGGTTAGTACTTGGATGGTGGATGTATTTATGTGCCTTTGGCCCTTTCATTTAAAAAAAATGATTTGACATGAAAGCATCACCACCAGTCACTATCACTTTGGGCTGAGATCATTTATAATCACAAAGGGCATCTGGATCATATTTGCTAATAGCCACTGAGCCTGAAAGGTGGGCTTCTGAGCCTGAAAGGTGGGCTTTTGAGACATAAAACTTTGTTGCATCTGGACTCCTTTCATAGGGTATCAACCAAGCATGTTTCATGGAAGCATGGTACTGAACAAAAGTACTGTCAGAGGTGGATTGGATAGCATAAAATTCTTCTGATCCTAATGACATCAATTCAGAAGGGACATTTGGGCCATATTAAAGGCATAACTTGTTAGAGTGTATAATAATGAGTTAACCATGCAAACAATGTCTAAACAAGGTGTGGGGGGTTGAACATATTAATTTTTGAAACAGACATTCAGAGATTATGGGAATTCTGCAAAGGTAGTACAATAAAACAGCATTTGTAGGGGTAGCGTTTGTATTATATAGAAATCAACAAACACTGCATTACAGAATTTCAAAAGAAAAAGAAAAAAGAAAAAAAAGATATTCTACTCCACTTCAGTTTGACTTTTGACAGTGGGGGATGAAGACTGAGGAAACAAGAAGAAAAGGGTAGGCGAGATGGATGTGAGTAAATGCAATTAGTCATAGTTGGTGTTAAAGGTGAAGAGTTAAGCTGAAAGCTTCAGAATAAAGACTAGCATTGAAGAAGGAGCTAAAGAAGAGAGAGACAAGACAAACCTGCTTGGGAAATGAATTACAGACACAAGGGGAAGCAATAGACTGTGGGCCGGAAGACCTTTGGGCAGTTGAGGAAGGTGAAGCTGCGCAAGTGAAGGTTGCAGAATTACTTATTTTTCATTGGTATCCAGATGAATATATTATATTGTATTTATAGGAATGACTTTTATTTATGCATTTATCCCATTGATACTCTACCTTTATTGGGGACTGAAAGCAGTTTACATCCTCCTCTAATTAGGGATGCCATCCTCCAGGTGGGACCTACGAAAAATCCCTTAGGATTATAGTTGATCTCCAGACTACACAGATCTGTTCCCTTGGAGAAAATGGATGCTTTGGCGGGTGCATTCTATGGCGCTGTATCTCACTGAGGTATCTATCCTCCCCAAGACTCCTTCCCCAAATCTCCAGGAGTTTCCCAACTTGTATCTGGCAACCCTACCTCCCCACTAGTGACCAGGAGAACCTAGCAACCCCACTGCTGTTCCATTTTATCCTCACAACAACCCTCACCCTGTGGGTTAGATTAGCCTGAGAGTGTATGTTAGCAGTCAAACACCTCCTCCCACGGAGAGGCAGTTTAACAGAGAGAAAGGCATAAACACCCTTCATACAATATCACTTTAAAAATCATAAATGTACACTGCCTGACACAAAATTGATGCCAGCCAGAGACAAACCTGAGAAAAAATATTTTTGAAAGTGAGTCAGAAGCAGCTAACAACCCTCTCCACAGCCTTAGGAGGTGCATAATTCGGAACAATAGGTTTCCCAAGAAACTATTACTTTGGACTAATCCCATCACATGCCCAGCCTCACTTCCCCCCTGCCCACTTACCCTCATTATGGAACCCTTAACACTATTCACAAAACCTGGTAGTTTTCTTGTCAGGTGCTCAGAGGGTCATCATGAAACATTAGCATCTATATTTCAGCCCCCAGCAATCTCATCAAGCTTCTCCCAAATCATTGTTCATCTCCAAACAAACCATCAAGTTACTGCTTGAGGGGCAGAGCCATCAGCAAAGCCCCAGGGAGCATTTTTGCCCTATATCAAGAGCACCTAGCCACCAGTGTGTGTGTTCCTGGAACCAACAGCATGCATCCCCACTTTGTTGGTTTCTTCTTTTCTCTTCTCCCAGTGAGATGCTAGCCATTTTACTGCTGCTTCTCTGGACCTCTACAAGACCTGATAATTATAGCCCTTTCCCCCTTAGCTATTCCCACTCTTCCCTGTTTTTCTCTTAACTAGCTTGTACGTGTGTGAGTGTTTTTGTGTGTGTTGCCCTTTTATTTCTCTTTTAATAAAAAGCCTTTCTGATTGACTATCTCCCTGGTTTATTTGAGAGTTCTCTTAAGGGAAAAATCTGCATAAAC
The DNA here is from genome assembly GCF_032191835.1 of Heteronotia binoei. NCBI lineage: Eukaryota > Metazoa > Chordata > Lepidosauria > Squamata > Gekkonidae > Heteronotia > Heteronotia binoei. The sequence continues at coordinate 42,922,136 of NC_083228.1, read as the reverse complement.
ATTTGTGGAGAATCTGAGTTACCTCGGTCACTGTCTCTTTAAAGCTAATTCCCACTATTAGATAGAAGACTGCCTCTTTGGGTAACATGTATGGTGGTCTCCAGGATACCCAGTGAATTGCTATGGCAAAACAGGGATTTGAAGCTGGGTCCCCCAGATTCTAATTCAACACTCTAGCCACTACCCCATATTAGCTCTCTGTTTCCATTTCCCTTTTCAACACAGCAGCAGAGATATAGATCTGAAGTTGGATTCTCTGTTGGATAAATTGTTGTTCTAGTATGTCCTCCATTCTGTTCTTCCAACTGCTATAGCAGGTAGTGGAAGATATCTGACTTCCTGGTTTAGCAAAGCTCCTTGGATTACTTTCTAGACTACCTTTAGGCACCCTGATATGTTTCCTTTCTCCTAAAAGGAAAAATGGTTTGCTGTATGGGTCAAACCCCAGCCTTAATGGAAACAGAAGACAGTGATATTAAATGGTATGCTGTAGAAAAGAAGCATTCATGTTACTGTGTCACATTTTTTCGATAGGCGCTTCTATTTAAATAGAAGATATGCCTAAAGGTTAATACTGCCAGTCACAAACTATCAAGGAATCTAGTAGCTTAGTCATTGTTTGGCTGACCTTTTGCATCACTATAATTTTGCTATGAAGAGAAATAAATGATCCCGGGGGGGCGGGGTTAAAATATAAGCCTGAAGAAGAAACATCAGGCAGTATAATGTCAGATTTGTTAAGATCTGATGGTGGTAGTTGAGAACCACAAATTCATCCCAGGCAGTTTTTTTTAATGGGTGAAATGCAGGCCTTGACATCAACAGGAGCTCACAGGAGCACAGCTCCTGAACATTTTGAGGGTTCCCCCTTCTCCTCTCCACCTACCTTGTCTATTGAATAGTAGGTGCAGCTGCATAACAATCCCTGGATTAGGAGAGCGGGCAGCCAGCCAGCCACCAGGGGCTTTGCCACAGTCCCAGCAGCCCTCATTAACTCCTGGAGAAGCCCATGCAACCCTTTTTCCACTTCTTATGTGATTTTGGGCGGCAGGTAGCTTGCTGGCCTTTTGACTGTGAGGGAGGCAGCAAAGGAGAGCCCCAGGTAGGTCTCATTCACCCAGGGTTCTCCTTTCTTGCGTCGGGTCACTGTTGGCTGGGGAGGGTGGCATATGCTAATGAGTTATGCTAATGAGCTCCACCACCTATTTTTCTACAAAACGACCTGGTGAAATGAAAAAGCTGAGTAGATACTTATGCAAATATAACTGGAATCTGATGGTCTGTAGTGTTGGAAAAGGTAATGTCTGGTGTACAAAGAAGAAGAGAGGAAGACCCTGGAAGGGGGCAGCAAGAAGACAATTAGATGAGGATAGTGAAATCAGCACCTCTCCTGTATGTGTCATGCCTTGTCTTTCTCCAGATTGCTACTCTTAAACTGCAATCACACACACTAAATAATGCACTTTCAGCCCACTTTCAATGCATTTTCCAATTGGATTTTACTTTGTGTTCAGCGAAATCCAGCTGGAAAGTGGATTGAAAGTGGATTGAAAGTACATTATTTAGTGTGTGTGGTCTCAGCCTTGGTGCAACATCCTGCTTCTTCTCAGAAGTTCCACACTTAGTCTTATGGTGCATTCACACTACACTAAATAATGCATTTAGGGAATTTTTGCTATTCTTACATAGCAAAAATCCAGATGTAAAATGCATTGTTCAGCATATACCGTTTTTGCACACAGCTTACCTTGCAGTCACAATCCTGTTCCTTCCGCAGCGTCTGTCGGATTTCCCACCATGTGTGCCGGAGTTACAGGAAGTGCCGTGGCTTTTGCGTAGCAAACGTAAACTGGGTTTTAGCGGTTAACATTTGCTACACAAAAGCTGCGGCACTTCCTGTAACTTCGGCACAGATGGTGAGAAATCCAACCGGACGCTGCGGAGGGAACAGGATTGTGGCTGCGAGGTAAGCTGTGTGCGAAAACGGTCATAGTGTGAGCACACCATTAGTTTTACTTTCTTCCTCTCAGGTAAAGATGTAGTCAGGGCTTTTTTTTAGAAAAATCCCAGCAGGAGCTCATTTGCATATTAAGCCACACCCCATAACATCACCATTGTTCCTCACAGGACTTTTTTGTAGAAAAATCCCAGCAGGAACTCGTTTGCATAGTAGGTCACACCCCCTGACACCAAGCCAGCTGGAACTGCGTTCCTGCTAAAAAAAAACAAAAACAAAACCCTGAATGTAGTTGGGAACCCAACTTTGTCTCTCATCCTTACTATCTAGTATGTTCCTAAATAAACCTTTATCTACAGTTCAATCAGGTTGTGCACCGTTGCTATGTTAATTACTCTGCCAACATGTACTCTATCATTCAACACCACTGTAGAGTGCTTGTGGACAGCACATCTCTATCCTTTTTATTTTATTTTACTATTTTACAAGATTAACACCCTGCCTTTCTGTCCTCATAAGGGCCATCAAGATAACTAACAAATTAAGGCACACATAATTTAATCACTTGTTAAAGACCATTAAAACAATTAACACCAAAATGAAAACATATACAGAAAACATAAAAACAATGATTAAAACTTTGTCTCCACTGGCAACCACTAAAGAAGAGCACTGGTTTCATTTCTAAATCACTAAAATGGCTGCAGTGGAGTTTAATATGTTTTGAACTGCAGTTCTGATGTCTCCCGTTCACAGCGGGAGCTTGTCAGGTCAAAGCGAAGAAAGAAAGAAAAAACACATACTGAGTTGTTTATGTTTATTTGCACATTTTGAATGTTGTATTTCAATACTTGAAATATTATATTTGTAATTTTACAAACTGTTGTTTGCCAGTAATTCATAGTTGTGAGCCTTCGGGTTTCCTCGCATGCAGCAAGGTAAGGCAGGGGCAGATAAGCTTCATGTTCTGCCATTGTCCCCTTGCCTGTGTGCTCCATTTTCAATAACAAGCAGAGGAAGGCTGCCACATATGCCATCCTGAATGGCAGGACATAAAAAATGGTTCCTTACATATGATCCTGTTTTCCCATCTGCTTTTTACATTCTTATCAAAGCAGCTTGGGATACAGCCAAGGAAAACAGCAACCATACTGCTCCCAAAAAGTAAAGATGCCTTTATGGCTGGGATGACTTTGACCCATGGTTGTCACAGCACTTATTTTTACTTCTTTCCCATTAACTATCATTATCTGTCCTCATCTCTCTACTACTAACCAGGGTTCTTTCCTTTTTTCATAAAGCCATTCTGCCCAAAGATGTTATGGACCTGTGCATGCTTAATAAAATGTTTTTATATAAATGTGGCTGGAGGCTTAAGAATACTTTCCTGGGAATAAGCACCAGTGAATATGACCCATTTTATGTTTGAGCAGATCTGCTTTGGATTCTTCTCTATTTGTGGGACGTCAACTAGGGCTTCCTAAGTCAAGACCATCACCAGAATGATGGATGGAAGGGAGCAGGAAGGCAAGGATGATACTGATAGAAAATTCGTTGGAGGTTGAAATCCTGTGTTATTGTGAATAAGCATCAATATTTTCAGCTTGGAAGTTAGAATGAATATTGATAGGTTCATGCTGCATGTTTGGTTAGGTCAAATATAATGCTGCAATTCTAAAAGTGTCATTGCTGAAGATGCTGTAGAAATATGGTGGATCAGGCTAGGAATTGTCTGATGCCTCCAAGCAGTTCTGCTATATTTGCACAGGATTTTCATTCATTTCCCAGAATATTAAAGGTTTAGTTCTTGTTATTTCTTTAACTTCCTTATGTGTTGTCTTTAAAATTATTGCATACAAACTCTGTTTTATGTTCCTTCATTATTAGTTGAAACACTGAATGATTTGCTCCCCCTCCCCTTTCTTCTATTGCCCATGGCTGACTGCACATCAAAAATGGAAATAAGAGATTACAGTGAAGCTGTTTGCTTCATGTGTCTAGAGCAATGACTATCCAGGGAAGCATATTACAATATAGTTTCATATAGTCACAATAGAGTTGAGATACAGACATTAGTTTTATAGCTGCATAGCTATATACATAAATAATCTTTAGGAGTGAAGTCACACTAGAAAACAGACATCAGAAGAAGAATTTAGCATTCATACCCTGAGGTGGGGGAATAGAAAACTAGAATTTTTTTTCTTGGGTTAGATTAATGGGAATTCACATGGTTAAATTTGCAGAGAAGCCGGGGGTGAGAAAGAAGTTTAAACTAGATAGACAGCCACAATATTACTGTGAACATTTGCGTGTAATGATTTTTAAATGGTTTTGAACATAGTTTGATTGTTGTTGACTGCTTTGGGTATTTTAAAGCAGTAAAGGTAATCCACATCACCATTAGCTAGTTCTCATAATTTTATATAAGCCTGTCTCCAAGAAGTTTAGGTGTGTGTACATTCCCCCATACATTCTGTTCTCACTGTGTTCATCTGAGTTAATTTAGGACAGACTGAGAGATTGGCTAGAAGTCACCCAGAAAACTTCATGGCTCAATGGAGATTTGAATTGTGGCTGTTTGCAACAGAAAAACATGGCAAAAGAAATGTGCACTGGGATGCCAAAATGTGAATGGCAAAAATCAATTTTAAATTAATCTAAAGAGTCCCTTCATGTGTTCTCTTGTCTTGTTAAGAAAACAATTTATTATTTAAAAAATAACTCTGCCATATGACAAATGGGATCTGATGGATCAATTAGAATATACAAATGCTACAATTGGGATGCTATTTTGTGCTCTAGATTTTGTACATTGAACAAGTAAAGCTGTTCCTTTAATGGTCATCAATGGCTAAAGCAGGGGCCTCCAATATGGTGCTGTGGGTAACTGCCATGCTGACACCTTTCCTGGTGCCCACTGAATGTTTTAGAAAGTGGGCAGGGCCAGGTGGGGCTTTCACCTATCAGGGCTTCTGACTGTCTGTGCAGATTATTTAAGAAGTTGCCTCAGCGAACAGTGTCACCGCAGCATAAGGATACTCACTATGTTACTGTGTGCAAATTGAATTTTTTTAAAAAACAAAACCCAGAGCTGTTCCCACACCCTGTGTCATAATGCCAAGGGTGCCCACAAGGTTGAAAGATGTGAGGACATCTGGGCTAGAAGATGTTTGTTCAATGGCCACTAGCCATAGATACACCTTATATGCCTGAGTGGGGGCTAGACTCAAGAAAAAGCAGTTTGGCAGCCATGCCAAGGAGAGAGAAGACTGAAAATGGTCTCTTTACACGTTACAGAGAGCGCAGATTGGATCTAGCCCCCTTCCACTGTCCTCTGTAATTACCACTCATATCTTGCAGATTGTCCTCAGTTCCCATGAATGTGGTGCCCAATTTGCATCATGCCTGTGGCACACAAGAAGGGGCTTCATCCTTCCACCGTACACCATTTTACTGCTCTGAAATGATCCTGAGAATGCAATTTGGCTTGGGTTGCCAGGACTGTGTTGGAAAATACCTGAAGACTTCAGAGGTAGATCTGGGAGAGGGAGAGATTTGGGGAGGGGAGGGGCTTCAGCATGGTACAATGCCATAGAGCCCACATTCAAGGCAGCCATTTTCTCCAGGGGAGCTGATCTCTGCCATCTTGAGATCATTTGTAAAAATGGGAGATTTCCAGGCCCCACCTGGAGGCTGGCAACCCTATTTGGGCCATTTGCAAAATCCATGAGTATACACATAGTTTCCCCCTATGATCCAACTAATTTATCCATGCAACCACTTCAGGTTGAGAAAATGGCACTGGTGTGTGTGTGTGAGCTGATGCCTTTTCTCCAATCTTGCCAGTCTCAGAACTCTAAGCATTTGCTTTTTCTGTACTTATTTGTAAATAAGCAAGTACACCCCCATAACTCACTACTACTCTCTGTTCCTAAGGTAGCTGATCCTGTTTTTTTCAAAAAACAAAACTAGGCAGGATCCCATGTAAACTGTGGGGAGCCATGAACCAACTGCTTCCCCAAGATTAAGAACCTCTTGTTTGAAAGTTTTAAGACTCTGTAATTATTTATTGGAAGGAAAGGATGTGCAGTTCAAGCACCGCTACCTCCATATTTCAGAAGTGTTTTGGAAAGACGTTTAAATATTCAGAGCTGTTAATTTGGTCCTGATCTTTGTTTATGCCATAATTGTTCTAGCAATGAAAGAATCTTAATTATATATTTATAGATCTTGGCCATCAGAAGAAGGTTGGCAGAACAAGATTTCAGTAATTTTATCTTGGCAATTCTGCAGTTTTAACTGGCAAGAATTATAGACATAAAATGTTAATTGCTGTTGTTAAATATAAATACAAGACCTTGTGTTCATGAAATGGCTTAGAGAGACAGTGTGTACAAAGACATATATGAATCAACAGCCTTGTCAATCACACTTGTTGACAGTGATTTAAAAGCAAAATGTTACTTTAGGCTTCTTGGGTACTGTTCTACTGTTGGGGGGGGGGTGTTGTATGTGTTTCTTCATCTTTTTAAAGGTGCTGTACATGGGATCAGTTCAAGTCCTTGATGTGGCTTTTTACCATCTTTATGCTGAAGACTTACATCTATACTATTCTGTGCCTGTACTCATGTTTCTTCTGCTTTCTTACATCTAAGCAAAATGCACCCTCTATTCCTACTTACCTTTTCTTCATAGGCTCCTCTTGTAGCAGTTGCGTTCCCAGTTAAACCAACGGCTATCACACCTCTGTTCCCTGGCTGCATCGCTTTCCCTGCATTGATCCTACCACTGAAACACCATCCTAACCCTGGACTCTTTTCATCCATTGCAACATTGAAGTACTTTTTAAAGACACAGAGGTTCACATTTTTCTGACTAAATAGGTTCATATGGGGGGGAAGAGGCAGGAAAAGCCTCCCTCACTGTGGAAGCAGAAGCAACTGCAATAGAAGTGCACAGGGACAAAATCCATAAGTCCCATCCCTGAACTGCTCCCTGCTTCACATTCTTCCTCCTTGTTGTGTCAGCACAGAAGCATCAATTGAATAAGAATATTGCTGGATCTTCCAATAGCCCAGCAATCCCCCCTTCCCTACCAACTAAGCCAAGGCTGAAACTTGTTTTTTTTTATAGCCCTGTTATAAGACTAACAGAGTAGGGAGAAATGATGGAGTGCAGCACCACCATTTTGAAAGTGGTTCAGTGGCTCCACCCCCTTTCTGTAGATTGGCTGCAGACCAAGCTTTCACATGGAAGCTCTGACCACAGCTATTGCTTTGTTTCCCCTTCAAGTGAGAACAGAGGAGGGTTTTCTTTCTCAAGCTTAAAAACTGAAGCTCCATGAGTTCCACCATCATGCTCAGAAACAGCACCATGTTGGTCAAAAACTCTCCAATAGATCAGGGCCATGTCATGTAACAGTAGGGCAAATCCTCACATGGAAGCAGAGCTTGTATGCTTTTTTCCCCTTTCTACACTAAGATTATAAGGCTGGGTTCACTTTTTTGTACAGATTTAGGCAATTTACAAATTATTGTTGCTACTGTGATAACATGATTGCTTGCTATTTGTTTTAATCAGATCCTGAACTCAAAATATTCCCTGCTTGCCATATTTTATTCATGAAAATCCTGACACACGGCTATAAACAATGTATTTAGGCCACATTTTATAATGGATTGTACAATTGTCCTGTTCAGCAGAACAGTAGTTCCACCCAGCTAAAGACACAAATGTGTTTTACCTGAAACTAACAAGAGTCAAGTCAGTTTCATCTCCTGTGTGAGTTTTCTGTTTGCAGACTGGGCTATGGCTGTGACCTGGATTAATATCTACCAGAGCAGACACAAACATTATTCAGTAGTAGCGACCCTTGAAGAACACTCAGAAGTCCTCTTTCTAAATAAGGCTCCACGTCACAATACTTGGGCAGGAGGAATAACTACATCTTTTTCAATGGGCCACTTGCACATTAAGAAGAAACTTCCTGAAGGTGTCAGATGGTAACCATAGCTTAAAACACATCAGCAACACATGTAAAAGCCAATCAGCCTGTGGTTCCAATCGACAGAAGCCAGGACAAACAAGGCATTGCTATGTTGTTAAATAATACCTTGGCTTGAAAAGTCTCCTAGAAAAGGGATTTCCACAGCAATAGTATCTTAATCACAGTTGTTCTTCCAATCTGAACCTGTTATACAGATATACACCCCTGACCGCTTCATATTGAGTATCTAGCAGCACAATCCCAGGCATGTTTAGTTGGAAGTCCTATTGACTTCAGTGGAGCCTGGTCTCAAGTCAATATGCATAGGATAGATGTCTTAGCCTAGTTTGTACAGTCAAGTTCTTTCTCTGTCCATGCTCAGCCCAAATCTAGGATAAGGGGTTGTGTGAAAACTGGATGGTATATATGTTTAGTTATGCAGATGATTGCATGCATTCAGGTACTTAGCTGTATTTTAAGAATGACTTATGGGTCAGGCTATGGAGACAACCACTGATGGTTCTGCAGTCGTGGCTGACCTTTTCTCAGCCAAGCTGATCATTACAAAAAGTGAAGCTCTTTCCATGAGTTACCCTCTTCACACTAGTATGTCTTCCCATGGTTGTCTATTCACATGCATAATTATAAGAAGGAGGGAAATGGTGCACGTGAACTGCTTCACAAACTCAGCCCTTCTGATGATCACAACAGCTGAAAAATTAATCCATACATAGAAACTACCATTTGATGTATCTGTTAGTTCCTATTTCTCAGTACACTCACAGTGTGGTGTAGTGGTTGAGTGGTGGCTCTGATCTGGAGAACTGGATTTGACTCCCTACTCCTCTTCCACATGAAGCCAGATGGGTGAGCTTGGGCCAGTCACAGTTCTCTTAGAATTTCCTCAGCCCCACCTATCAAACACGATGCTTGTTGTGGGGGGAGGAAGGAAAGGCAGTTCCAAGTCTGAGACTTCTTAAGGTAGAGAAAAGCAGGCTATGAAAACCAACTTTTTTTCTATTTCCCAGAACATTCTCAGGCAGACAAGCTGGGTCATAGCTGCCAAGGTGTAGGAGAAAGAGAGTGACTCATAGTGATGAGACATAAGGAAAAAGGACAGAATTTAGCACAAAATCCCTGAATTGTACTTAGAATGTGATAACAGGCCAGTGTAATCACTGGAGAACCCATGTATTGTGCTCCTGGCATCTTTCTGCTTCTATGATAAAGCTTTTCCAAGTGATAAATATTTGCTTGATCAGAAGCCCAAGGCATGGAAACAGACTTCCAATTGCTTTCTTTCTCCTCTATAGTCATATTACTGCTTGTATGCATACTTCAAAATCAGTTAAATAAATGCTTTCTGCTTAGATTAGTTGAATACAATTTCTTGTTCTCCCTTTGAAAGCCATAGCTTTCAACAAATGTAGGAATACACAGTGCTCTCCAAAACCTCATCACTTGCAACCAGTAATCTCAAGGCCAGACTATTGTAATATACTCTACATGGATCTGCCCTTGAAGACAATCTTGAAATTCCAGTTTGTGCAGAACGCCACAGCTCAATTACTCTCAGGAGCTAGGCAAAGTATACATATTATGCCAGTTCTGCAATCACTCCATAGGTTACCATTACCAATTAGGTTTTGAAGTGCTTCAATTCAATTCAGAGGATTGATGATCTCCTACCAAGCCCTGCATGGTCCAGGACCCTCACAGGCTTCAGTGAAATAGCCATGTTCATCTGACTAGGTCTGCTGAAGATGCTACCTTACAAAGTGGTAATATTATCACCATCAGTTATTCAAGACTTCTCTGTTATAGCTCACACTTTGGCCTGAGAAGGTCAGGAAGGCTCCTGCTATCTTTCTGCTGGATATGTAAAACGGAATTGTGTAGGAGAGTTTTTTTAAAAGAATTAAAGAATAGGACTATAGTAATATGGAGTTGTTCAAGAAGATACTTTTATAAAACAACACTATTTGGCATTATCTGGATCTTACTGTGCTGTTTTCTAATTCCTGTAACCCAGTTTTTGCATTGTCCTGATATGTCAGATTTTATTCTGTTTTTATTGCATTCCTTCCAGAATTAGTGATCCAAACTTATTACATGATTTATTGTATCCCTTAATGATCCCTGTTGGATTGTATTTAAATTTTGTAATCACCTTTGCGTATAAAGGGTAATCAAGTCCTTGGAATGTTCTCCCCTTCATCTGCCTTCTTGTTGAGTGACCTGATCCTATGTTGTGTTTTGCCACTATATTAAACGTTGCTTCAGTGAGGCTGATGAGCCTGCTTTGCAATAAATTCAAGGCTGTGAATGAGAAAAAAATATGAGTGCACACACACACACACACACACACACACACGAGGACACATCTTTTAAGATACTATAGCCTAGATAGTTCCTTAAAGACGTAGCTGCTGACTACTGAAATAATGCTTCAAAGGCAACTAATAATGTAGACTGAACCGTATATAAGAGAAACTGGGTATTTCAAATATGAACAATCACATTGGAACATAAATCTCATTAAGTACTAGTGGCTTGTCCATTCCAGTGTAATTTGCCATAATTTGAAAGGAGTGTCTATATCCTTTTCTGCAATACTCTAAAAATTCTATGTCTTTTCAGTGAGGTTTTCTTCCTAAAGTTTATGGGGTGCTACATAGATCTCGTTCCCCACCCCCCATTTTGAAATCTTCATGAATCCATCAGATATAGAAATCTAGGCAAGTTAACACCAATATGCTAATTACATTCAACTCTATTTCTCCTTTTCATTTAATCCTGAGAAGCAGCGCCTGTTTTCGATATTATTTATACTGTACATTTATTTTATTTATATGCTGCCTTTCTCCCTCAATGGGGATTCCAAGAGGTTTACATTGTTATGCTTTCTTCCATTTTATCCACACAACTGCCCTGTGAGGTAGTTTAGTCTGAGAGTATATGATTCATCCAGCAAGTCTCCAAGGCAGAAGAGGGATTGAACCTGAATCTTCAAGTTTCTAGTCTGACAGTCTTACTACTATTCCACACTAGGGTTGCCAAGTCCAATCCAAGAAATATCTGGGGACTTTGAGGGTGGAGCCAGGAGACTTTGGGGGTGGAGCCAGGAGACTTTGGGGGCGGAGCCAGGAGCCAGGCTGTGACAAGCATAATTGAACTCCAAGGGAGTTCTGGCCATCACATTTAAAGGGACAGCACACCTTTTAGAATGCCTTCCTTCCATAGAAAATAATGAAGGATAGGGGCACCTTCTTTTGGGGCTCATAGAATTGGACCCCTTGGTCCAATCCTTTTGAAACTTGGGAGGTATTTTGGGTAGAGGCACTAGATGCTATACAGAAAATTTGGCACCTCTACCTCAAAAAACAGCCCCCCCCCCAGAGCCCCTGACACTCGCGGATCAATTCTCCATCATTCCCTATGGGAATCGTTCCTGGAGGTGCATAATGGCTGTGGGGGTGGAGCTTCCCCCGCTGGCCAGCTGGCTGGGGGAGGGGGGAAGCCTGTAAAACCAGGGGATCCCCCGCTGGGACCTGGGGATTGGGAAGCCTATTCCACACTGGTCCCTGGAGCGGGCCTGTAGCTACAGTGGGGCCCCCAGGGTCCTAGCCCCACCTATTTACCTTCAATTAAAAGTTCCTGCCCCCACCAAACACACTTTCACTTACCATCAATCTGACCTGGGCCTTCTCAGAGGCCTGCCCGACACCCTGGCTTTTGCTGCGCATGGCTGTGCTAGCCACCACAAACATGGCCACTTGTTCCTCTTTCCCAGGGTTGATGAGGAGCCTCATTTGGAGAAGAGCTACCTTAGCTGAGTGCATCTCTTACAGCCCTGAAGTCTGTTTCTTGTGCTCCTCTCCTTGTCCTTTGCACTGGCTTTGTAGTCTCTGGTTGCACTCTCCTCAGGTGGCCTCCTGCTGCCCCACCCCCCAAATAGAAATCCTATGTTCCCCACCAAACTTAAAATCCTTACTATGGCCCTGCCCTTGAGCTAATAATGGGTAGATAGTGATAAAGAGGTGATTACAGAGGCAATATCTATCCTGTTTCTTAAAGACCATGTTCACAAACTGGAAGTGCTGTTAGACCCAGCTTTGCTTAAAGATGCTCACAGTGTAAGTATGATAAAGTGCCTTGTTCGGTTGGCATCCTAGTGGTGTCTCCTTTCCCCTTTTTAATCCTCACAACAATTCTGTAAAGTGAGTTAGGCTGAGATAATGTCAATGGCCTTAGAAGCAGGGGGCGTTTTGTAGAAAAATAGGTGGTGGAGCTCATCCAGGGATTGTTATGCAGCTGCACCTACTATTAAATGGACAAGGTGGGAAGGAGGAGTTGGAACTGTCAGAAAGGTTCAGGAGCTGTGCTCCTGTGAGTTCCCACTGAATCCAAGGCCTGCTTAGAAGGGTGTCAATCTATTCAGGATTGCACTATTCAAAATCATCATTGGGTCCCAGTGTTTCTAGTTACATTACAAAGTGCTGGTCATGACATCTAAATAAGGACCACCTTCACTTATTTCAACCTGCCGGGTTGCCGACATCATAACCTGAGACTTTGTGTGCCCCCTTCTGCTAAAATTAGGCAAGTAGTTACCCAGCAAAGGGCTTTCTCTGTGGCACCATTGAACATGTAACTCCCTCAGGAAGAAGATACCCATAGTACCTTCATTACCATCTCTTCTGTAGCAAAGACTGTCCTGGTCTCCTGGACAGTCCTCCCCTCCCTGGGAAGGGGCAGGACCCTGACGGAGGAAGCAATGAGCAGACAGTGCAGAGCTAATGGTTACAACAAGGGCGGGGGTCATCAAAAGAAGAGCCATGCTGGGTCAGGCCAACAGTCCATCTAGTCCAGCATCCTGTCTCACACAGTGGCCAACTAGTTCTTCTGGACAGCCCACAACAGGAAAATTCCCGATGTTGCCTTCTGGCTCTGGGATTCAGAGAATTAATACCTCTGAAGGTCGAGGTTCCCCTCAGTCACCATGGCTAGTAGCCACTGGCCTATCCCCCATTATTCTATCTAACCCCTTTTAAATCTGTTTCTTCCTGTGACCATCACTACATCCTCTGGCAATAAAATCCACAGTGCCATCACTAGTATTTACTTTCATCTGTCCCGAACCTACTGCCTATCAGCTTCACTGGATGCCCTCAAATTCTGTTTTTGGAGAAGGCGAGAAAGTTCTCTTGGTCAACTCTTTTCGCTCCACTCACAACTTTATAAACCTCTATCACGTGCCCCCTTAGTCGTCTCTTTTCTCAACTGAAAATTCCCATGTTGAAGGACTGCCTTTTCCCATATTGTCTGGCCTGCCAGTTCAGATCTGCCTCACAAGCCCTGCTCTCTGTGTCCGTGCCTTCAGAAGTGAGGCAGGTAGTGACAAGAGGCAGGCTTTTTTCCTTGGTGGCACCTCATTTGTGGAATGCACTTCCTCTTGAGGCTACTTTGGCATTTACAGTTCTTTCTTTTAGGTGCCAAACAGAAAGATTCATGTTCACCCAGGCTTTTAATTAAAGAACTGGTGTTTGAATTGTACTTTAGTATGGCAACTGTCATTTTAAGCAGTCAATGATTTTATTCTGGGCAATTTTTCTAATGCTGGATTTCAATGAACTTTTTAATTTTATCATTTATCATTTTTATTTTGTAAGCTGCCTCAGGCCATTTAATGGAGAGGCAGCATACAGATGTTCCAGATAAATAATGAATGTTTTCAATATTTAATTGGTTGTGCTACCAGTTGTTGCTTTTACACACAAGCATAAAGGTATAGAAAAACATTCAAAGCAGTTAAACTTTTTCTCTGCCTTTACACAAGGGTACACATGGAAAATGATTTTAAACATTTTGAATCTGAATTGCTTTTACTTCTTTTTTCCCTATTTCACCATGCTGTCTGAGTTAGATTTATTTTAACACATATGCAATAGCTTTTCTCTTTGTAAACCACTTTGAAATCATTTTGTATACAAACCCTCTGCATTTTTGTGTAGAAGCATGGTATGGAAGTATTTTAAGCAAGGTTTAAAAATAAAAACAGACACCAAAACTGGTGGTGATGATAATATTTATTTTTAAAAAAAGACAAGACACAGCTTACTTATCCCGATTGTTTCTTATTTTAATAAGAAGTTAATGCATTATATAAGGATAAGTCTATTTTGCTTTGTCTTTTGTTTCTTCCTCTGTGCAATCAAGGTAATAGCCCTTCCCTAACTGCATTTGGAGGGCTCCTACGGTTCCCAGTGCATAGGTATTTTATACTGTGTGTGCTCTTCACATCTGAATGCACCAGGACTGATTAACAGGAGTTCCGAACAGCCTTAATGTACTCAACTGTAAAATCACACTATTCTCACTAGAAAGCACATTGCACATACTAAGCAGACAGCCAAGTCAGAATGGGATGGACAGTGAGCAAAGCAAGCAAATGAGCGAGGTAGCAAATAGGAGAGGCAAGCAGGTAAGCTAGAAACAAGTAAAGAGAGCAAGAAAATGGAGCAAATGAGCAAGGTAAGGAGGAAAGTGAATGGAAGGATACAGTGAGAATAAAGTCAGTAAATGGAGACAGAATATGAAATTTAAGAAGCAACTATGAGTAAACAATTCAGGAAAGTGAGTGAAAGTATGCTTGTGATTAAACAACCTATTTATTTACTTCATTTATATCCTATTCCCCCCTCCCAAGTGACTTACAACATTCTCCTACTCTCCATTTTATCCTCAGTACTGCCCTCTGAGTTTAGCCAGGCTGAGACAGTATGACTTGCCCAAGGTCGCTTTGATGGCAGAACAGGTATGCAAAACTGGTTCTTCCAGATCCTAGCCTGATGGACACTCCAACCACTACCTCACACTTGGACCCTTTCTGCATTCAGGTTTGATCCAGATTTCGCAAGCACTCAGCCTGCCTGCTACAGATCCACATCACCTAAATTGATTCTGCATTTAAAAATTTGCTTCGCACCTTTCCAAATGAAAGTGTTATCTGCAGATTTTTACTTCTGTAGTTGCACTAATGCACTTCTGGGCTATATTTTTCTTTAGAAACTAGCATTTGGTGGTTCTATAAGTTGTGCGCTAGATAGTGGTGCCTCTGCAATATTACCCTTAAGCTCGATACATTTAACACAACTAACTGCCGTAGGTTAAAAGTGACAATTGTTTTCACTCATTGAAAACCTCTACAGATTCTTTTATCATGTTGAAGACAGGGCCATGACATGACTGAACTGCGATCCCCATACAAATTAAAATTAGAAGCTAGATGGCCATGGAACACACACTGAGATGTAAATTAACACATTTTTACATTTAAATGCAAACTATGGAGGCTTGGGGAAACCCAAAGGAAAAGTTCTACAATTAAAATTTAGATCTGAATCTAGAGACAGCTCCAAGTAAAAACAAGTTTTGAGAACTGCGGGTAAATGCAGAGTGAAAGTGCTGTCGGCATACATTTGCACAAAACAAACATAGACGCTGGAAGAAACTGCGAGGCAAGGCAGAACTGAAGGCAGTATGTCATGTAGAAGGTAGCTTTGAAATGTGCACAAAGAAAGGATCAAATGGCTAGTGTAGAAAGGGCCTAGCTCTCTGACCAAGTGCCTCCTCCTCAACTCAATCACCTTTTGCTCATTCCTGACTTCTGCTGTCTTCAGTACACAGCTTATGCCAGGAACGGGGCTGAAGGGCTTGTCTGGGGTGGGGACAGAGTTATGCATTTGTAAGAGAGAGAGGAAGGGTCTCAAGCTTACATGCTTCCCCCACACAACGGTTGGTGTCTGCGAAGTCAACAACTTGCTTGGGAGGGGTCAGGCAGGAATGGCTGAGGTGAAAAGGCTGCTGGAGTGAATGGAAGACGGCATTGGTCACCATGAGCCCCTGGCTGTGTTGGGGAGATGAAGTGGGCAATCAGCTTGAGACCCACCATGGCCATGACCCAAACCTTTACCAACAGGGAGAGCCTGAAAACAGCATAGAACACTGAGCAGTTTAAAATGAACCTCGAAACAATTCTCAGAGCAGAAGCAGAGAATAAAAAATTATAGTCAAAGATCAGCCTCTTAACTGCAAAACCTTAGTTTAAAAATGTTGCCCTAGGCAGCTGGTACTTAAAAGAAAGGAACACAGGTGCCAGGAAAGCCTCAAGAGAGATGGTATTCACCAGCAAGGTGCCAGCGCTGGAAAAAGCCCATCTCTGGTCACTCCCCACCTCACTTCTGAAGTGCGGGAACACAGTAAGGCTTGCGAGGCACATCTTAACTGGCAAGCTGGATAGTCTGCAAGGAGATGGCCCTTAAGGTACCTCAACTCCAAGCCATTTAGGATCTAAAAGGTAAGAACCACCACATAGAATAATGCCTGCAAACAGCCATTGTAGACCTTTCAGCACAGGAAGCGATGTGGATCCACGTGTCCTGACCCTGAAAGTAGCCTAGTTGGTGCATCCTGAACCAACAGAGCATTTCAGACAGGTTTCAAAGGCAGCTCTGTGTAGTCTAACCCAGATGTGATCAGAGCATTAGTCATCATAGCCAGATCACACTTTATGAGGAACAGCTGTAGCAGCTGGCACATCAGCTGAAGCTGATGAAAGGTGCAATAGCCCACAGAAGAGAACTGAGCCTCCAACTGTAAGCCAGGGTGCAGCTGCACCTCTAAGCGATGACCCTCCAGGGGAAGAGCAACTCCTTCCAGAACAGGCTGACTGTTCTGCCCTAGTGTGGTTACCTGAGTGAGCTACAGGTATGAGAATGCTGTGGCTGGAGTGGTCAAGTTCTCTTCCCCATACGTCCACTTGATCAAAGGTAAGTCAGTTGCAGATGAGCATTCAGTCTCACATCTGAGGAGTTCTCTGGATATGTTAACCCCAGGGTTTCCAGTCATGCCATTGTGCTCCTTTTGGGGGTGGGGCTGTGTTTCCTTTGCTTCCTCAAACGATATATTTCATGTATAAGTGGCTGCTTCCTGACATTGGGGGCCATACCCCAATGGGCTGGTGTCAGTTGGCTGCATCACTGTGTGCCACTCATGGGGGAGTCAGCAGCACTCTGTTCTGTGATTGGTGGATGTCAGTAGTATGCTTTGGACTCTGGCGCTTGTATCTGGGGCATCTATATCACTGATTTGCCTCTGCAGAACAGCCATAGGATGCCAGCAAGTGCTGCCACCACCAAGCTGTTGTTGGCTCCCTGCAGTGTTAGGATCTTAGGATGGGGCTACAAGCAAAGGGAGTAATAACAAGACATTGGCTTGGATCCAGTGATGCGCAAGCAAAATCATAAATGCATTATGTACAGTTCTGCATGTGCAAGATCTTTCATCCCTATATATTATAGTGCCCTTTTAGCTGCTCAGATATGGGCTGAGAGGCTGCACTTTGAGACCAATGGCATCTCTATCTTGCATCAGAATTCCTTCACTGGTTCTCGCTCCCAGCTGTCGCAACATAAAAGAACTGGAACGTACAAAGTGGAAGAGGAGCAACATGTTTTACACCTAACCATTTTAAGGGGACCAAAGGAAACCACGGTTCCCAGTGCTCTGTCACAATAATGTTGTTGTTAATGTCAAATTGCCAATCATTAGTTTCTTTTAGTGCTTTGCTTTTGTTTTGTTGTCAGACTTTCGTTAACTTCCAGGAGAAACTATAGGCAAGCAACTTAATCCACAGGTACAAGTGGGTCTGTTCAGGAATGCCCATTGGTATTGGCCTAGGCTCATCAAAAGTCTTATTTGTTCTAGCTTAAGGAAAGTCGTATGGCAAACAGCTTTGCTCTTTCTTTTGCTACCAGCTGTTATGATGAGCCCAATAATAAACAGCCATTTTCCCCAGTGGATGACGGGCCTGTCTTTTTTTTTTTTTGTCTTACTTGACAAAAGACATGGGATGCTAAGAGACAAAATGCCTGAGCTGCAAAAACCAGGATTGACCTCCATTGCCCAGAAACTGTGTAGGGGGCATTGCTCTGTTTATAATTGGATTGAGAGGTGGCAGCTGCTGCATGTATTGAGATTTTACATTACTTTCTTCTGCCCTCAGATGCAGCAATGAAAACTCTAGGCCTGGGGTGGCCAAACTGTGGCTCAGGAGCCACATATTGTTTGAGGTAATTCGAGACCTGACTACTCTGCCCCAGGGCAGACCAAATTCTAGTGAACTGGAAATAGGCTGTGAGGCTTTTGCGAACTACTTTGCGGACAAGATCGCATCACTCCGTCTCGACCTCCCCGTCAACTTTGAGACAGTTAACACAACCGAGGCCCCGAGCATGTCTTCGGATTACACCCTGGACTGTTTCAGCCCCCTCAGCCTGGAGGAAGTCGACAGGATCCTCTCATCTGCCCGCCCAACAACTTGTAAATTGGACCCATGCCCTTCCTGGCTTATTAAATCTTGCCAGGGGGATCTCAGATATCCTATACGGGATATCATAAACAGATCCCTAACGGAAGGGCTTTTTCCAGCGCCACTTAAAGAGGCTGTGGTCCGTCCCCTCCTAAAAAAACCATCCCTAGACCCGGCCCAATTGGCACACTATAGGCCGGTCTCAAACCTGCCCTTTTTGGGCAAACTTATTGAGAGGGCAGTGGCGAGGCAGTTGCAGACTTTCCTGGAGGACGCTTCCATCCTTGACCCACTTCAGTCCGGCTTCCGCCCGGGTCATGGGACGGAGACCGTGTTGGTTGCCCTGGTGGATGACCTTCATAGGCATCTGGATCGGGGTGGCTCGGCGGTACTGATGTTGTTGGACCTATCGGCGGCGTTCGATACGGTCGACCATCGGTTGCTGACTTGCCGCCTCGCCGACGCGGGGATTCAGGGGCTAGCCTTGCAGTGGCTTTCCTCTTTCCTTGAAGGTCGGGGACAAAGGGTCGCGGTTGGGGGGGAGCTGTCCCAGAGGCGCTCACTTAATTGTGGGGTGCCCCAGGGAGCGGTTCTCTCCCCGATGTTATTTAACATCTACATGCGACCACTTGCCCAGATTGCCCGGAGGTATGGGCTGGGGTGCCACCAGTATGCTGATGACACCCAGCTCTATCTACTTATGGACGGCCGACCGGTCTGCGCCCCAGAGAACCTAGATCAGGCATTACAGGCCGTGGCTGAGTGGCTCAGACTGAGTGGACTGACACTGAATCCGGCGAAGACTGAGGTCCTTTGTTTGGGCCGTCGGGGCCCGGAGGGGGAAATCCCCCTGCCAACTTTTGGCGGTGTACCGCTGAGGCCGGCGGACAGGGTCAAAAGTCTGGGGGTGCTATTGGAGCCGTCCTTAAAGATGGAGGCTCAGATAGCGGCCACTGCCAAGTCCGCGTTTTTTCACCTTAGGCGGGCAAGGCAGTTGGCCCCCTTCCTGGACCCCGACGACCTAGCAACAGTGATCCATGCTACGGTCACCTCGAGGTTGGATTACTGCAATGCCCTCTACATGGGGCTGCCCCTGTGCCGGACCCGGAAATTGCAGCTGGTGCAGAATGCCGCGGCCCGGCTGTTATTGGGCCTCCCAAGATGGGGGCACATTCGGCCGGGTCTTCGGGCTCTGCACTGGCTTCCAATAACATACCGGGTCCGGTACAAGGTGCTGGTCATTACCTTTAAAGCCCTATATGGCCTGGGACCTGCCTACCTGAGGGACCGTCTCTCCCCACATGTCCCCCAGAGAGTACTGAGGTCTGGGACCCAAAATCTCCTTAACATCCCCGGGCCCAAGGAAGTGCATCTCAAGACAACTCGAGACAGGGCCTTTTCTACAATGGCCCCTATGTGGTGGAACCAGCTACCGGAGGAGGTGAGGGCCCTGCGGGATCTTACTCAGTTCCGCAGGGCCTGTAAGACGACCCTCTTCCGGTTAGCCTACGCCTGACTGGACAAATGTAGCTCTCTAGATATCTGTGATACTGTATAGTTAATATTAATTTTAGGTTTTTAGGTTTTTAAATGTCGATTTTAAATGTAACTAATTTATTCCGATTTTACTGTTTTATTGTTTGTTGTAAGCCGCCCTGAGCCACCCGTGGGAAGGGCGGGATATAAATCCCGGAATAAATAAATAAATAAATAAATAAATAAACATATGGCTCTTTCACACATATTGTGTGGCTCTTGAAGCCTCCAGCACCTCGTTGGTCAGCTTGGAGACGACATTTGTTTCTTTAAATCATTTTGCCAAGCCAGCCAGTGGCTTGGAGAATGCATTTAAAGTTGTTTTCTTTCCACCTCTCTCCTCCCCATCTATTTACTTCCCTGCCTGCCTACTCGCAAACATCTGATGTTCATGTCTTGTGGCTCTTGCACATCTGGCGTTTATTCTATGTGGCTCTCATGTCAAGTAAGTTTGGCCACCCCTGCTCTAAGCGATAAGAGCAAATACCATGCGAGCAACGATAACTGGAAGCATCACTTGAGCTGTAGGCACGGGAACACAACAGGCATGGTGCAACTCCATGCTGTGACGCCAGGCTCCTGTGGCTCATAAAACACAGAAAAGAAACAACAGCTTTGGCAATGGGTTTAAAAGGGTGCAATTCTGTTTAGCACTGTACTTAGTCTGTGGCAGTAGAAATATAAAGGCATCTTGTAGAACCTTAGACACAATGCATCTGTTTGTTTTCAAGGGCACATGAAGCTGCCATAAAAAAAATGAACGGGGATCAATGCAGTTTACATTACAACATCGTTCTGTTCTTCATCGTCATCTTCCTCAAACCACAACCCTGTGAGGCAGGTGAAGCTGAGATGAGAATGAGTGACTGGCCCAAGGAATCCAGCACTCCGTCAAGGGCCCCGCTTTGCCCTTTAGGTTGTTGAGATGGCAGCGACTGAGTCAGGGGGACCTCTTGCGAGGAAGCGCCAGGTCACATCTTCGGCCACGGCCTCTCCCCAAGGGGCCGCAAGAGTTTTTCCGTTGCTTTCCTGTTCTTGTTGGTTTCTTTGCAGGCACTTCTCTATCAGCGCATGGTTCAAATTAGGCACTTCTGTATCAGCACATGGATCCCTGGGAATCTCGCCTTCTCTGAACTCTCTCCGTCCAGCGCCGTTTCCCGTCGACCCTCCCCTCTGGTTCAGGTCGTTGGCTCCTCCTCTCCTCTCCCCTGCCCAGCAGGCGCTGGAGGGCTCTAGGGCGGCAACGAGGAAGCCGCAGGCGCTCGCCTTCCCATGACCTCCCACGCACCCAGCTTGGCGTGATTCCGCCGGGAACCAGGCCAATGGCGCGACCTTTCCACTCCCCTCACACTTTGGCCCCGAGTTCGTGCTCCGATGTTGCGGTCTGCCCAAGGGCCCGGCCCCCTCTTCTCGGCAGCAACTGCTGGGCTCGACGGAACAAATGGCCGTCGTGCCCGTCGACTCGGACCCCCCTCCCACGCGCCCTTTGCCGCTCGCGTTCCCTACCGCTGGCGCTCCTCCACTAGGCGCTGGCGCAAGCCGCGCTCCCCCGCGCAGAGGTGCGCGCGCTCCGGAGGCATCGAGCGCACTCTTGTTGTTCCGCTACAAGGCGCAGTTGTGGGTGAGATTGGTGCTAGTGGAGTTCCCCTCCGTGGCAGAGAAGAGTCAACTATGTGACACAGCGGGCATTGCAGTTTTAGAGGTGAGTTGGTGTCCGCTCCTTCACCCCACCTGCATGCAATCCTTGCCCCCATCTCTTTTGCAATGGGGCTGAGCGCCGATACCGGAGTTTCTTGTGCTGATGCAAGTTAGAAGTGGTTTTTATTTCTCCTAACGGTGGGAAATAGCCTTACATTTGCAATCCTTTTAATGTTTGGCTTCTCCTTGTGGTGGCGATGGGGAGAAAGACGTTGCTACAGAATAGTGATAGTTTCATATTTATTGCAGTGTGAGAATTTGGAGGATAAATATTTTTAACGGAACAAGTAGGAACCCTAATCTCTGCATTCTTTCTTCCAAATTGCCTGCATAAATGCTTTTTAAAAAATCTCAGCCAGGAATGAACCCTGTTGCAACAACAGTATGGAAGAGTTATAGAACATATATGGAAAGTATAAAATGAGTATTAAGGTAGATGAATTGGCATAAAGAGATGTAGGACATGAATGCCTGAAAGCGGTGAAAAGGCATGTCGATAAATTCTAGATTTAAAGTGTACTTAAAATTATTTCTTATATTGCAGACTTGTCAATGTAAATTCTTGACAAGTTAGTAAACCGGAATTCACAGCAGTAGTAATTTTGCAATTGATTTTGGTTTAACTGTGACTTACGCTGAAATGCTAATATTCACACTGGCATTCTATATCTCCCACCCACTGCAATAAAACTAATCCTGTTTAAAAGACCCAATGTAGCATTTTATATTGCAGGGAAATAACATACTTTCAAGGTAGGTGCTTCAAGTATCACTCTGGTGACATTTTCATATGTAGACATATACAACTTTTACTACTAGAGGTGTTTTTCTGTCTTTACTGGAACTATTTGTGTCAGCCAGGAACGCAGAACTTCCCTTTAATTCAAAAGTTCTCTTATATCATGCTAAAGCAGCATATCTCTTGTATAATAAAAAGTATGTTGAAGAGTGTGCCACACCTCTAGTGTGCATTAACTTTACTAATTAATGCATTAACTGTACTAATAACTATCCACACTTAGTGCCAGTGAGAGACAATGTTGTGAAATAGTTAGAGTACTGGTCTAGAGCTGCAATCACGCTTTCTCAGCCTAATCTTCACAGCAGGGCTGTTTCAGTTTAACATTCTGAGTTCCTTTGGGGGAAAGGTAGGGTCAACATGTAATAGAATTGTACAGATCATAAGTTGGGCAGAACCATTCTGCTGTGTCTTACTGGGCACATAAATCCCCCGCTGCAGAGAAACAAAGGTAGAATTTTGCTCTCCAGTCCAGGCTTCCGAAGAACTCACAAGAAGCCTGCGAGCAATACTGAATATTCTCTGTGCCAATAATAATAAAATAAATCCATCCCATCATAAACTCAAGATTTTTCAGTCCGCTTATATTATGCAGATGATCATTTCATTTTGTAAATAATCACTTAATTTTGTATCATTTATTCTGCTTACATTTATTTGTTGCTGTACTGTGTTTACACCAGCCTCCTCGCTTGCATTTTGCCTTCACAACAATGCTATGAGGTAGATTAGACTGAGATAACGGTGTGTAGCTGGTCCAGGGTCACCATGAAGCTTCCATGACAGAGTAAGGATTCAACCCTGGATCTCACAGATCCTAGTCGGACACTCTAATTATCGGGCCGCACTGGTTTCTACTGGCTATGAGGAAGATCAAACAGTTCTTTAGATGATTCAGTTCTTATCCCCCTCTCCGCAGCTATAGATACCCTACTTGACTCTGTCTTCTTCTCCCACCTTTCACAGCTTTTTGAAATTATGTCAGACATGATTTATAGAATTTTGGTTGATTGCTAACATTCCCATGATGCTGATTCTACTTGTTGATGCAGTTGCATGGTTCTGTGCTTCTGCCCACCACTGGCTATCTCTTATGTCCAAGGTCCTACATCCTTCTTGCATAGTAGAGTTGTTTATTATTTATTTATTTATTTATTACGTTAGATTTATGTCCTGCCAATTCTACAAAGACTCAAGGTGGCTAACAACATAAAATAAACAGAGGCAACATTAATAAACAGTATTAAAACCATAACAATAAAACAATCAAAATCGCAATGGTGCTACTATTACAGGGAAAAGGAAGCAGAGCTCCTGCACCTTTATTCATCATCATGTTTGCATTCTACCTTTCTTCTGCTCAGGATAGCATACCAGAGGTTAACTCATTTTGCCTTCACAACCGTGTTCCAAAGTAGGCTATGATCATCCAAGGCCACACCAAAATCTTCATGGAACGGCAGGGGAATTCAATCCAGGTGCTTCCAAATCTGACACTCTTCGTTTTATACCACACAGGCTTTCTTATTGGGGCACTCCGATTCTTCCTTCCCCTAGCTTTTCTAGTAGATAGACCCAACATTTACATGTAGCTATGATGTGACAGAAGATACATTCAGACTAGCAGTATGTTCTCCTGCACTCAGCACTGCAAGGAATCTTGTTCCAGCATGGTGTAGTGGTTAGCAGCTGCGGACTCTCAGAACTCTCTCAGTCTCACCTTCCTCATAATGTGACTGTTGTAGGGAGAGGGAAGGAAGGAGATTGCAAGCCACTTTGTGACTCCTTAGGCTAGAGAAAAGTGGGGTATAAAAACCAACTCTTCTTCTGTTCTGATATGTTCACCATCTTCAAGTACTTGAAGGGCTGTGATATAGATGGTGTGGAATTGTTTTCTCTGGACCCAGAAGGTTGGATCAGAACCAATGGGTTGAAATTAAATCAGAAGAGTTTCTGGCTCAACATTAGGAAGAACTGCTTGACCGTTAGAGCGATTCCTCAGTGGAACAGGCTTCCTCGGGAGGTGGTGGGCTCTCCTTCCTTGGAAGTTTTTAAACAGAGGCTAGATGGCCACCTGACAGCGATGAAGATCCTGTGAATTTAGGGGGAGGTGTTTATGAGTTTCCTGCATTGTGTAGGGGGTTGGACTAGATGACCCTGGAGGTCCCTTACAACTCTATGATTTTATGTTCCTCTCCGTCTCCCCATCTCTTGTCAAAATGCCTGATCACTTCAAATGTCCCTTGAGGTGCATCTGTCCACCTGTCAATAGGAACCCTCTCCCACTTGGTCAGCAACATGTGCTCAGTTCTATCAGAAGTGCATCAAGTGGAATACTAAAAAAAATGAGCAAACAGATTATTTACCCATGCTCACTCATCTGCATAGTGGAATATCTAGCATCCAGTGGTGGAACAGTATGGCAGACGACACAAGGCCAGTTGATTCTTGCCTGAAGCTTGCAATCTTTAGCCTTGTTGTTTCTTTCAGTTAGCCTCAAAGAATGCAGGTTGGATTCAGGAGTCAGAACCCTGACAAATGTTATCTGGCTCCTTGGAGGAGATTGATTTTCCACTGTGATTTCCAGGAAGTTTGAAAGGTGAATGTATTGAGGCTTGATAGTGGAGGAACTGGAGTGAAGCCTGCCCTAAATGTTCACATTCCCTCATCATACCTCTTGTCTTTCAAGAGAGGAGGCTGCATCACCAAAAGTCAGTATATGATAGGTTTGATGTTTTGTGGATGTCACCACATAAACTATGAGCAATATATTTGATTCAGAAAGACTTTAAGTGGAGTCATACCACAGTACAATCCGCCACAGGAATAGGGTTGCCAGGTCCCTTCATGCTACTGGTGGGGGGATTTAGGAGGTGTTCCAGGAATGGGTGGGGTCATCATGTGATGCACTAATGTCACCCAGAAGTGACGTCAGTGTATCAGCGATGTTGAGGGCATGCTCTATGGTAGAATTGGCCTCAAACCATAGGAATTTGCACAGAAAGCAGTGTTGTCCCCTGATGTTACCGACGTGCTGAGGTTACTTCCAGGTGATGTCAGTGCATTCTGTGTGGCATCATTGTTTTGGGAGGGGAGAAATTTCCTCCCACTGGCCAGCAGGCAGTGTTGGGAGTGAAGGCACTGTCCCCTGTATCAGCCTGCGGACATCGTGGCAACAGAGTAGATAGCTAGATAGTCACATTGACCCTTCCTTCCTACATGTATATTCTTCTTCTTCTATACTCCTTTGAAGTATAGATTGTTTTTGTCAGGGAACTTCCTTACATCTGCCCTCTCTCACACAATGCTTCTGACCTTCTACCTGCACACACAAGGAGAGACAACAAGCCATCTGCTCCTGGAACTATGAGGGAGATGGCCCTCTTGCCATCTGCTTCCTTCCTTAGTAAGTTAGTCATCTGTCTGTCTCTACTGTTTCCTATCCAAAGTGTACTTCTCTAACAGAGATAGGAATATTTTTTTCCTTTTAAACTTGCAACATGGTTCTGTGTAGCTCTGTAAACTGAGTAACTTGGTTAAGTGACACTCCTACGTTTGTAGCTTTATTTAAGCACTCTGCTAACCAGTGGGAACTGGCCTAACGATACCAGTTAATCCCAACAGGCAGGAACCCACAAAAGCGGGGGATCCCCCACTCCCTCCTGGGGAATGGTATCTCTAGGAATGCTAGCCTTTGACCAGGAGGACCTTGGTTCGAATCTGCACCTCACCCATAAAAACATACCTGATGGCCTTTAGCAGCAGAAAAGAGCATGAGTCCAATAGTACAACATTTGTGGCAGGGTATGAGCTTTTGGGAGACCCTGCTTCCATTCTTCAGCAGTGACTCATGAAAGCTCAAACCCTGCCGTAAACTGTGCTAGTCTTTAAGGTGCTCCTGAACTCTTGCTCTTTTGTGCTGCTGTAGACAGACTAACATGGCTACCCATGTTTTTCTATCTGAAAGGCCTTTGGCAAGTCATGTTCTCTAAACAACAGTCCCCTGTTTTCAGCTTCGGGCTCTCCAACATATGTTTCGGAGATATGCTGATTAATGGAGCACTCCTCTGGCTGTCAGCATACATCAGAAGAAGTCAGGGTCTAACCATATATTAAAACTTGCACACAAGGTTTTCTTAAAATTCTTGATTTAGAATGTAAGATTTAATTAATAAATACAAGCTGTTTTCACATGCAAGGCCTTTTCGACAGTTCACTCTCTCCTATTACAGATGCTTCTCTGGTGATTTTAGTTTCCTAAATAATGACCAGAGATTAACATAAAAAGTAGAAAAAGAGATTGAGGGGTAAGAGGCTCAAGAGTGAATAAATCCTTAATACATTTATTGCTGATTCAGGATGCTAAAAGTTTAAACCCTTGA
The DNA here is from genome assembly GCF_032191835.1 of Heteronotia binoei. NCBI lineage: Eukaryota > Metazoa > Chordata > Lepidosauria > Squamata > Gekkonidae > Heteronotia > Heteronotia binoei. The sequence continues at coordinate 42,895,403 of NC_083228.1, read as the reverse complement.
ATGCGAATTTTACCCTCAAATATCTGAAGAAGTGTTCATGCACACAAAAGCTTACACCCAGAATTAAACTTTGTTGGTCTTAAAGGTGCCACTGGACACAAACTTTGTTCTGTTGCTTCAGACTAACATGGCTACCCACCTGAATTAACCCTCAAGTGTTATCACAGGGACTTGCCACAGTACTTGTTTGGTTTTCCTGCTCTGTATGGTCTTAATTCTTCCCAAGATGCAAACCCTCTGACATGCCAAAAATAGTAGGCCGAAGGAGTACATTCAAAAACTTGGACCAGGGTTTCTTCCAGCAACTGTAGCAACTTATGACAGATCTGCTGCTGGGAGCAAACCATGCTGATCTGACTTCTGCTAGCATAGATGGTTCACTTGTGGCACCACAATAGAGTTAGTTCAAACCAGCCATTACTACACTACGTCTGTGTTAGAAAGTACCCCACTTAACTGCCCGGGCATTCTGGCCACTACTGTTGATATTCGATTTCAGAATTGCTCTGAGCTTCAGCTGCCATGAATATTTTTGACAGTATGTAGTGTATATACAAAAACTTACTTATTAATTTTTTATAGTTTGGAATACTTTGGCAAGTGGGGAGGACCTGATTTAACTCATGGCCCTCATTTTGTGGCACTGGTAGGGTTGCCAATCCCCAGGTGGGGGCAGGGGATCCCCCGGTTTGGAGGCCCTCCCCCCGCTTCAGGGTTGTCAGAAAGCGGGGGGAGGGGAGGGAAATGTCTTCTGGCAACTCTTTTATTCCCTAGGGAGATTTATTCCCATAGAAGATAATGGAGAATTGATCCGTGGGGTTCTGGGGGGGGCTGTGTTTTGAGGTGGAATCACCAAATTTTCAGTATAGCATCTAGTGCCTCTCCCCAAAATACCCCCCAAGTTTCAAAAAGATTGGACCAGGGGGTCCAATTCTATGAGCCCCGATAGAAGGTGCCCCTATCCATTATTTCCTATGGAAGGAAGGCATTGAAAAGGTGTGCCGTCCCTTTAAATGTGATGGCCAGAATTCCCTTTGGTGTTCAATTATGCTTGTCACAGCCTTGATCTTGGCTCCACCCCTAATGTCTCCTGGCTCCACCCCCAAAGTCCCCAGATATTTCTTAAATTGGACTTGGCAACCCTAGGCACTGGGCAAGGGAGGGGATAGGCAGCACTGAGCAGCCTGCCTCTGAGGAGATGGGGCTGGGCACAGGGGTGTCTGGGACGGGGCTAGGCAGCAAGAACGGCAGGACATTTGGTCTGTCCCCAGGCTAATGGACCTATTGCAGGGTTCGAGTGGGCGACAGGGGAAGATTCTCACAGGGCGAAAGGGTTTGCCTGACTGCCTGGCTGTACTCCTTTGTTTGTCTCCTGAGAATTTTGCCCACCATTTGTTAATAATGTCCAATACATCCAGTGAACTAACACATAATATGCCTACTACCTTTAGCTCTGTCTTCTTTAGGGTTTATGCTTATTTCCTTAGATAATTTCTCCTTTGCCTTTCTGTTTTCAAAAACATTGAGTATACAAGTACACTGTCAAAGAAGTAAATCCAGATAAAACATCAATATATAGAACAGTGAAAAATCACAATATAAGGTAGACTACTGATAATACTAAAAACAAATCAAAAGGAACAAACCCAGTGTAAATTAGTCATATCATATAATAAAATAGACATCATACAACATCAGCCATGGAATCATGTTGAAACAGCAGCAATTAAAAACATTGTAAACAGAGACACACCCTGTCTCAAAGGTTTTTCAGAACGGAAAAGTTATCTTATTTTTCTGGAACTCCCAGAAGCATAATGTCAAAGGAACCTTAGTTGGTAGTATTTTCCCTAATTTGGCAGTGAGAGCTGAGAAAGAACATAAGAGAATCCATGTTGGATCAGGCTAGTGGCCCATCCAGTCCAACACTCTGTGTCACACAGTGGCCAAAAAAAGGGGCTTATTTTGAATGCTCACCAACTTTACTTCAGACAAAGTGTTATGTATGTGGACTCAAGAGACAACTTTGGATATTCCCGCCAGGCTCATTGGAGCCAGGCGGACTGAGCTTGGGGACTTGGGAACAAAGGGCTGCAGGATCCAAATCCCTGCAGCCCTAGACCAATCACAAGCCCCCACCGGTTTGAATGACCCAATGATGTGCTAGGGCGGGAATCCGGAGATGTATATAAGTTGGGCCGGTAGGCCCATTCTCAGTCTTGTAATGTAGCTATCCTATGTCATGTCTATTAAAGAGCTTGTTATCACCTACTCAGAGACTCTGCCATGCATAGAACCCATTATATTATACAAAGTGGCCATATAGAGCAGGGCAGCAGATCTCAAATCTTGTACCATGATGTTTTAGAATTTGACACACAGTTAGGAATGGTATTGTTATTGTTCTTTATAATATTTTTGAGTTAACTTGTTTGTGAAAACATAAATAAAAATTGTAATTAAAAAAAATCCAAGACAGGTTTATATGGAGAAGCTGTGACTAAGTGGTAGAGTATCTATTTGGCATGCAGAAAGTCCCAGGTTCAGTCCTCAGCATTTCCAGTTTCAAAAAGATCAGGTAAGAGGTGATCTGAAAGATCTCTACCTGAGATCCTGGAGAGCTGCTGCCAGTCTGAGTAGACAACACTAGCCTTGATGGACCAGAGGTCTGATTCAATATACAGGAGTTTCATGTGTCCTTGCATTCATGTGATCCCAGCGAGCATGTGCCAATCAAAGGAAACAATACTGACCTTAATAGACCAATGGTCTGTGTCAGACGGCATCATGTGTCCAGATAGATGTAGGTTGTCCATCCAGGTGTGAAATTTAAAGAAGAGACAGTAGGAAAAGAAACTTCGTAATAACCCCCTTTCTCTTCGACTGCTTCTCTTTTCCAAATTATCCTTTAGTCTTTCTTTTCCTTATGCAGGATTTCAGGTGGTTTTTCCTCTCTTGAGGGAGAATCTCCCAGGAGGCAAAGTAGTTGGAGACTGATTTGGAACAGAGAAGTGGTGGGCATGGGAAGGGTTCTTCTATCCCCTTCTCTTGCAAGCCTTTGTTGGTGCAAGTAATGTGAAGCTGTCTCTTTTAGTCCTGAACATTTTTGTTCATTCAAAAGAAGTGCTTGCATTTTTGTTCATTCAAAATAAGATTTTCTATTACTTTTAGTGCATTCCTATGCAGGATTACTTCGATCAGCATGGCATAGTGTCTAGGACTTGGGAGACCTGGGTTTGAATCCCTATTCCACCATAGAAGCCCATTGAGTGACCTTAAGCCATTCATATACTCTCAGCCTAACCTAAGGGTTGTTGGACTTTGGGTACCCACTGGGGAGAAAAGAGGGTATAAATGAAGTAAATAAATAAGCCATAGCTAAAGCTGAGTGAAATCAATAGGTGTAAACTAGACTAACTTTGCATAGGATTGCACTGTTGCTGTCTTGAAACAAAGAAATTGCTACCTAGAACAGGCATTGCATGGGGTCCCAGTCTAAACAGAGCTTGTTCATGTATTTCTCAGCTGTCTGCCTGAGCTGTACTTATAATAGGGAAATGCTGCTCGAAATTAGAAACTGGCTGGCTGGCATGCCAGCAGCTAACTTGTCAGCCAAATGAAGGCATTAAAGCTGCCGCTCATAACAGAGAGCGGACAGGACTTCTGGCCCGCTCTCATCAATTAGAGCTATTCAAAAAGTGAGCCTGGCAGCTGTACCAGGAACTCCTGCAGCACTGCAGTCTGCTGTGTTTCTCTTTCCTCTCCCATCACAATGTTGGTCACCCTATTGACGGAGCCTTCCATTCCTACCAATTTTTTTAATCCCCCCCCCCCCTTTTAGTTTTCTATCTAGCTTGTAAGAGACACTTCCTTAACAGAGGAAAGGGATCCGTTAAGATAGCTGGATTCAAGTCCAGCCCTTGCCTTAGGGACCAACAAGATTTTAATTAGGTATTGTCAGGTCTCTGACGAAGGAAGCTTTGACTCTAAGACCTCATACCCCAAAAGCATTGGTGGTCTCTAAGTTGTTCCTGGTCCCTCATCTAGCTTTTCTACTGAAGACCAACACAGCTAGCCTCTGAAACTAAGATAGTATCAAATGACAGGACTGGATCTACATGATTTTTGAGGGGGGGGGGGACAAAATTTAAAAATGACACCCCCTTATAGACCCATTCTATTTTATGGGCTCATAGAATATGGACTCCATACCCAATTTGGCACCTCCCCCTCTGGTGGCACCTGGGGCAAGTGCCCCCTCTACCCTTTCCTAGATCCAGCCCTGTCAAATGGACATACAAAATTTCCTTTTACTTGAATTGCATCATTGGCTCATCTGGCACAGAGTTGTCTACTCTGACTGGCAGTGGCTCTGCAGGACCTTAGATAGAGAGGGGTTTCCCCTCCCCCCAACACCTGCTACCCAAGATACTTTACCTGGAGATGCCGGAGATTAATCCTGGGACCTTGTACATGAAGAGACTGTGTTCAGCCATAGCCTTTCCCTCAGTGTGCATGCATGTTGGTAGAAGGGCATGCTAACTGTTTAGCAGATCTGTAGTTTGTACTTCTTGAAAGTAAGACAAACAACGATTCCTTCAGGGACTGTATTTTTGCTTATTCCTCACACGTTTCAAACAGAAGTATCTAGAATCATTAAGCTAATATTTTAAAAAGATGCTTTCAGGGGAATAGTTAGCATGTCTTCTGCAAAATGACAGTCCCACTTTCCCAGCCTTGCGAAATTCTTTGTCAGTTAAGGAGTCAGTGGGGTGGAGTGGTTAGAGGATCAAATGGGAGAGATCCAGAGTCAGATCCCAGGTTCAAATTTGTACTTGGCCATGAAAACTCGCTGGATGCCTTTCATTCTAACCAACTTTACCAGGTTGTTGCAAGGATAAAATGAAGGAAAAGAAACTGATGTAAGCTGCCTTGGATTCTCATTGGAGAGAAAAGCAAGATATAAATAACTAACAACTAAAATGTAGATGGGGAGGATTTTGTAGACATGTATATGGATTTTAAACAGCTTTGGTAAAGCTCACAAAAGGTAAGTAAATTTCAGCAGCCATGGAATGAGGGGAGACTCGTCTAAAGGATTGTTGAGTGCTTGTGGACAGGGTTAGCTCTGCTGCTAGGCAAACTAGGTGATTGCCTAGGGCACTGGACTTCTGGGGGTGCTGAATTGGGTGCCTGCCATGTGACTCAGTGGCATTATCAGTGCTCGGGGGGGGGGGGTTGCACCTGAAGTTAGCCTTGCCTAGGGTGCCAGACAGTCTAGGGCTGGCTCTGCTTGCAGAACAGGAATCTGAGCATAGGAATCAAAGAACCATTTTTACAATAGAGGGGAGTAGGATGTGGAGTTATCCAAGAACCTGTAGTAGTTTCATAAATTATCTGGGGTCAGGAATGAGCAGTGTTACTCATGTTCATAGATGACAATACGTTATTCAGGTGGTGAAAATTCAGTTAGGTTATGAAGAATTTCAAAGTGAATTTCTCCAAACTGGCTGAAATAAAATGGTAAATGAGATTCCATATAGGTGAGCATAAAGAAATGCATAATGGATTTTTAAAAAATCCTAATTTCACATAGATGCTGAATGGGGTCTGAACTTTTATACGAGAGATCATGGAGTTGGGGAGGATAGGTCAACTCAGCATGGAACAAATGTGGAAAATTCCATATGGAGGTTATTAGATAAGGAAGCAAAAATAAAATAAGCAGCATGCCTTTATAAAAATCTTTCACGCAGCTGAATTTGGAACTGTATAAAAGCCAAGTCACTCCATCTCAAAAAGAATATCATAGAGACAGGGCTTAGCTGGACAGGGTGTGAGTGATCTGTGATCAGATATCCATATATCTTTTTATTGGGGAAAAGCAGCTAGGGGAAGATCTGACTGAGAATAGAATTATGCTACTGGGGTAGAGGGGGTTAGCTTTATCCTTGTGCCATTACCCAAGACTAGGGAGATCTCTCACTTCCTCTTTTTGTTGCCCACTGACCTACTGACGGGTTGCGGGAAGGAAGTGTTTTTTTAAAAATGTTGCACTGGTGACATGATGTCACTTCCAGCAAATGCCTAGAAATGATATATCACATCACCATCATGACATTGAGGCAACTCTCTGTTGTGGGAAGGGGGAGGTAAAGGAGATTGTGACCACTCTGATACTCTGAGATTCAGAGTATAAGGTTGGGATATAAATCCAATTTCTTCTTCTTAAGTGATGTTTCATCAATTGGCAACCTTACCCTGATAGAAATTCTCCCACAAAATGCTGTTAGCTGTTAGTACCATAAATACGATTTGGGTTAATTCTTATTATTGGTTTTTATAGCATGTTTTTGTATAAAATTGAATTCAGGAATCTTTACATGAAACCATTGCCAGAACTGGTGGCACTGAGGAGTGGCCAGGCACAGGTGGGGTTCACACAAGCACTTTCTGCCATTGCAGAAAGGCCACTGGAGCAAATAGTAAGAGGTTTGGACAGGAGTTCCCTGGCAAAGCCAGAATGAGACAACACTAGCAACTGGCTTGGGATAGTTGGGACAGCAGCATCACCACCACCACCCATCATCATCATCATCATCCATCCCCTTTCCCAAAGGCTCAAGGAGGTGCACAACAGGTTTAAATATAATAAATTAATTTCCATTTACAATAAAATCAGCATCAGCAGTTGATGGCATAAAATTGCACTTCATTCCCTCCCTTCCTTGGGTGGATCAGGGACCAGTCATGAAGGAGGCCAGAGTAAGAGTCACAATGTGGACCGTTGTTATCCTCAAATGTAGGCCTGGCGGAACATCTCTGTGTTACATGCTCTGTGGAATTGAGCTAGGTCTCACAGGGTGCAGATGTCACCAGGTAGAGAGTTCCACCAGGCTGGGGCCAGGGCCAAAAAGGCCCTGGCTCTGATCAAGGAGAGCTGGACATCTTTTGGGTCAGGGACCACCAATAAGTTTTGATCTTCCAAGTGCAAGGCTCTTCAGGGAACATACTGAAAAAGGCAGTCCTGCAGTTATGCTGATCCCAGACCATTAAGGGCCTTAAAGGTCAGCACCAGAACCTTGAAGTGGATGTGGTACTCAACCTGGAGCCAGTGCAGCTGGTGAAACACAGGTTGTATGTGTGTTATCACTGGGGTACCTGTATGTACCAGCACCACTGCATTCTGGACAAGCTGTAGTATCCAGATCAACTTCAGGGATAGCCCTAAGTAAATTAACTACTTACAACTTATGCTGCATGGGTACAAAATGAATGTGGATTGAAACCAAGACAAGGGTTACTCCCTGACTGCTTTCTTGCCATATATTGAGCAAACTGCTATTGCCCTGGCTTTAAGCCATAGTTCTAGCTCACCTCCAGCCCCAAGCCCCTAGAGCAGGGGTAGGGAACAGTGGCTCTCCAGATGTTTTTTGCCTACAACTCCCATCAGCCCCAGCCAGCATGGCCAATGGCTGGGGCTGATGGGCGTTGTAGGCAAAAAACATCTGGAGAGCCACTGTTCCCTACCCCTGCCCTATAGGAAGGCCTAGGGTGGAGCTGATCTCTAAACAGACTCTGGCTCTGCCTTCTCCTTATGTGGCATTATGATGCTGTGCATCTGATGTTACTTCTCCTCCATGGAGGCAAAGGTGGCCCCCACCTGCAGCTGTTGTTCAGCTCCGCAGACAGGGGAGTCGGATTCAGCTATTATTATGACTACATAGGATCGGGTAGTATTCTTGGCATGATTACTTTAAAGCTCCATTTAAGTAAAAGGGAATCCTTTTCAAAAAAAATCTACACGAGATAAAACACAAAGTTGCAAAACTGGATTAGCGTAAAGTGCTTTGGAATAAGCTGTACTGCTTATGAAAATATATTCATGTAACTGGTGTTTTTCTTAGTGGCATATAAGTAAGGCTTTTCTTCATTCACTTTTAGGAAATAATAGGATTTTTGGAGCCATCTTCAGCAATGTGCACCTTGAGCTGGAGTTTCAAAGCCTTCTTTGTAGTGATATTGTACAGGTAAGAGCTGGTATTCTACTGCATTGTTCTTACAGTTATCCAGGCATGCAAAATCTTTTGGGGTTTGATGAAGGATTACTTTCCAGACAACAAAAATAGCAAAACCAATTTCAAGTGCTTTAGAGTACTTTGCTTGAATCAGTGCCATGCCCTTTCCCTCTATGTGTGCACGTGCATGCAAGCTTTGACCATTTGCAGTTGTTTCTTGCAGCCTTGCAGCTGCAAAAACATAATGTGCACCATGAGCATATTTACTCCTCTGTGAATTCAGTCACCATACTTGTTGTGATGTCTCTAGAGCTTTTTTTGTAGCAGGAATTCCTTTGCATATTAGGCCACACTCCGAATGTAGCCAGTCCTCCAAGAACTTACAGTAGGCCCTGTACTAAGAGCCCTGTAAGCTCCAGGAGAATTGGCTGCATCAGGGGTGTGTGGCCTAATATGCAAAGTAGCTCCTGCTACAAAAAAGCCCTGGGTATCTCTTGTTTATAGGGGTGTGGGTGTTTGCATGTGAATTCCCTTGCTTGCTTGTGACAGGATATGTTTGTCACTGAATGTTGCACAGAACGTTTGTGTGCACATATGGGTACTTTATGTTGCCAAGGGTGGTGGATGGTATCTGACAGTCCAGGCATTTTCATATGCAAGACTCAAATTGCCTTTGAGCCTTTTGTCTTGTTTATGGAAACATTTAACAGTTGCTAATGAGGACAAGAAAGTGGAAAAGATGTACTGGACAACATTGGTTTTACATCCTCATTACAGACCAGATTAAAACAAATTAAACAAAAGAACCATTTTTAATTTAAGTGTTTCGCTGCTACTTGGGTAGATGCTTCTGATAATATTGGGTTTGATTTCCCTGTCCTCCACATTCCCCCCCCCTCCCCCGCTTTCTGAAAACCCTGAAGTAGAGGGAGCTCCTCCAAACCAGAGGATCCACTGCCCCCAGCTGGGGATTGGCAACCCTAAAACTATCCCATTGAACTATTCCTCTTCAGGTAGTGGGTTGCACTTGTCCTATAATTCCCCCCTCCCCAGTTTTCTTCTTAAAATAGGAGAGACAGGATGGGGCATCATAAAAAAGGGAGAGAATAAAAATAAGAAAGAAGGGCTGTACTTCAGTCATAGAGCATATGTTGTGTATCTAGAAGTTTCTAATTCATTCCCTGGGATCTCCAGTTAAAGTACTGAAAAAAGTGGAGATCATGGAGAGTTCTATCAGTCAGAGTAGACAGCAGTACTCCCTCTAAGCTATGGAGTCTTGTGAGCAGAAATTCTACTTTGCGAGCTGCTGGCATTAAAGTTGTGAGCTACTGCATAAATTAGTTTGCTCTGGGGCCGTTTTTCCTGAGCTAGGACAAAAAGTATGAGTTGAAGGCTAAAAAACTTACACTAACTCAGCTTGGAGGGAACACTGGTAGACAGTACTGAAACAGATGGAGCAGTGTGGTTTTACTTGGAACCAGGGAGTTTTCTGTGGTGATGGAAAGTATCATCAAGTCACAGTCAACGTTATGGTTACCCTGTAGCATTTTCAAAGCAAGAGATGTTCAGAGGTGGCTTGCCATTGCTTGCCTCTGTGTGGCAAATAGTAACCAGGGCTGACCTGGCTAGCTTCTAAGGCTTGACCAGACCAGGCTAGCTTGGGCCAGGAGTTCACTAGGTAACCATAATTATGAGTGTAATGGAAAGGAAAAAAATATGCAGGCATAAAAAATGAAATCCTTTATCCTAGGATGGGGGTTTAATGCCGAACTTAGGACTGAAAAGATGTTCTCATCTTGATAGCACACTTAAAATACACATGATGCAGTAGGTAAAGAGCACTGTTGTTTATTGCAAAATTTGTTGCAGGACAAGACAGCTAACAATAATCTTGAAATATCACTTTGTATGAGGCCCAAACAATAGAGAGTCCTCTGGCACCTTAGGGGCTGGCAATGCAACCCAAAGCTGAGTTATACATTGTTATTTTCATGTTATTTTAGCAACAGTTTGTATACAAAGGATGAAGCTTCTGTAATTAAACTTCATGGATTCTCCTCTACATTGCTGTTTCTCTGTTTATCTATGTTAAACTTGGTGCTGGGGGAAAATGGATTTGGGGAGATTAATAGAAAAAAAATATTATCCTTCAACAAAGAAACAATGCCGCTGCATTCTCTCCCTTCTAGGACTTTGATAAGCGGATTTCATGGTGTGTAAGAAGAAGCATCATTATATTAGACAAGAAATGTCTACTGTTACACATCTCGCAAAAGCAGTGAGAGAAGAAACTGAACTCCTTTTGATTTTTGTCCAGTTATTGGGGCAGATATAGCAAATTTGGGTAGGAAATAAGACTGATAAATTCTGCTGTAGAAAGACTGATAGTTTTATCATATTTGTCTTTTGAGGAGATATTGCCATTGCCTCAGCTGCAGGCAGTAGGTCCTAGGAAAGCAGCAGTTTTTAGGAACAGCGATAGTACTTTGTTATCAGTTTGCCAATAAACACAATTTTACAGCTAAGGAGCAACTTCCCTTTTCTTCTTTCCTGTCAGATTAATGAAAGTTCCCCCAGCTGAAGGAAAAGGTGAAATTCTTCCTCCTACCATACAGAAAATAATGAAAGGATATAACAAGTATCTGCGCCCATTTTTTGACAGTAAGTAGAAAATGTGATATGGCTGGAATAATCTGTTTGATACCATGCAACATCTGAAGAATCAGAAATGAACTTGTAAGAGCAACCATGCTGGTCCTTTATCTTGGACTGCATTGTATGATTTTGAAAGAACATGATGTTCTTTATTATGGAACTGCCAGGTTTTAATTCTTCTACCGTACTGAGAAATGGTCCTCGCTGTCAAGCAGACTGGCTCATATAATCTAGATTCTCTATTACAGTGGTCCACAAAGTACAGAAACAAACAGTACCTGCTGTAAAATAATACAAGTATCTTAATACAGGTATCTTAAGAAACTTAGGCATGTGCCATGTGATGTCTGTAGTATAGAACGTAATGAAATCATGATTTGTGACTGAAGGGAGAAGGTTGTTCACAAAATGCTTTTTAGGTATTTCTTGAAACCCTGGTAAGCTAATAGAGCAAGGGTGGCCAACGGTAGCTCTCCAGATGTTTTTGCCTACAACTCCCATCAGCCCCAGCCAGCATGGCCAATGGCTGAGGCTGATGGGAGTTGTAGGCAAAAAACATCTGGAGAGCTACCGTTGGCCACCCCTGTAATAGAGAACAATGCTGCAATACCAGCATTGGTTGCTGCTTGACTTTTTCCACCACCTGCTATAAAAACAATCAGTTTTTCAGTTTGACGTTTAAACTTTAGACTGGGAGAAAAAGACTTGCTTCTTCAGCTATGCTAGCAGCTGCAATGGAAATGTAAAAGAAACTCTTGCTGTGGCAGAATTTTCCTCATGGCTGTGTGAGAAATGGTCACATTAAGATGTTGGGAATGATACATTTCTGTATCATCTCCTGACTGAATAAATTAGAGTTAGTGACATGTTCTTATTGATGTACATGATAGAACATCATTTGTAGCTGCTACAAATTGATGGGAGCCTCTGAATCTCACTTTAATTATTCCAAAACTATTTTCTAGAGAGATAAGCTGACTATTATTATTATTTTATTATTTATTAAATTTATGAATCGCCTTATCCCAGCCAATGCCGGGCTCTAGGCAATGTACAACAAGAAATACACATAAAATCAAGAAAACCAGTGATTTAAAACAGTTGCAGTCCAATGAACATACATTGTAATGTGCTGTAATTCTGCTTTCTAGGCATTGGGAGCAGCCTCCCCACCACCTTTAAGTGGAGGGGGTGCCAGCCTGGCAATCATCACTTTCTGCATATTGACACAGAATAGTACAGTCAGGGCCAGCCCATGGGTCCCTGGTGCCCTAGGCAGGCACTCCCCACCACCCCCCTGTGGCGCAGCAACCCCCCGCCTCCTCCCCCCTTCCTTTCCCATTCCCCCCCCCCCCGGCACCCCAGGCAAGCACTTAGTTTGCCTTTCTTTCCCACCCCCCACACTTCGGCCACTGCGGCCATGGCTGCCACCGCAGCCACTATCCCCCTCCAGCCCGCTGCCGCTGCCCCCCACACCCTCCGGCTGGTTGCCGAGCTGTACTCACTCTCCCTCCCTCGCTACTCACCAAGCTAAGGCCTGTTGGCTACTCACAGTCCGTGCCTGCACGTTTTGACTCAACAAAATGCGCAGGCACGGGCTGTGAGTAGCCGACAGGCCTTAGTATGGCAAGTGGCGAGGGAGAGGAGAGCAAGTAGAGCTCGGCGACTGACCGGAGGGTGCGGGGAGGGGGGCGGTAGTGGGCCGGAGGGGTGGCGGCGGGCCAGAGGGGGATAGTGGTTGAGGTGGTGGCCGCAGCGGCGGCAGCGTGGGGGGGAAAGGAAGGCAAACTAAGTCCTTGCCTAGGGTGCTGGGTGGGGGCCCAATTTGCTGCCCCCTGCCTCCCGGCGCCCTAGGCAACTGCCTAGTTTGCCTAGCGGCAGGGCTGGCCCTGAGTACAGTACCATCAACTGCATTTCATAGATGGTGTTCTCACACAGCCCAATGAGACACCTTGTTTCGCTCCCCCAGAGAGAGAGCCACATGCAGCAGACCAGGCAGCGGCAGACCCAGCTTCTCCCAGGACCAGGAGGGGGCACTCATGGGTGGCTCTGTTCACAAGCCCGTTGAAGGCTGGAGGCGACAGAGAGGATGGAGTGCATGGTCTGGGAGCATGTGGCTGCCTAGTGCCTTCCCTCTGCTGACCCTTTTTTGAGCCAGAGCCCTGGCCAAGCTAGCCAAAACTGCATTCATGCTCAAAAAAAGCCCTGGTTCTTCTTGTGGCTCATTAACAGAAGTTGTGTGGCTATCAAATGATAAAATGTGTGAATGACCACACCATGTACTGCAGAAGTGGACTACAAGATTATAATTTTTCAGTTTTCTAGTTATCACCCTTATTTCATTATTCGTGTTTCGTCTTTGCAGATCAGTAATCTGTAATTGTGTTAAAACAGCATTATAGGCATTTGGTTGCAATTGCTGTTTTTGCTGCTCAGCATTCATTTCCTTCTTTTGTTTGCGTGCACCACTTACTGAAATATCTTAATGTGGTTATTTCCACTCTTTAACTAGTAAAATATGTCAATGTTGTAGGCGTCCTGCTACAGATTATAGGCCATGGAGGGGGGTTGCTTGTTTTTTCTGTCAAAAGCTGTTTTCTATTGCTGGACTTGAAGTAAGACAAAATAAAAGTAATAATTCTGTTTATAAGTATCAATCCAGTGTTTGTTGAAAGCATTCAGATCTGGTTAATGATGCTAAATTTTATCAATTATTGGTCTTCCAAAGCAGAAAAATGCAAAAATTGTATATTGCCATCTATTGGAGAGAAGGAACTACATTAAATAAATTCTTAAAAGCCATTGAAAGGCTCCTATGATCATTTTTTTTCCTGAATTCTAAACAGCTTTGTTGCAAGATGGATAAATTATGGAAGGGGTACCCATTTATTTGATATGATAATGTGCAAGAAGACTCATGTAGTGTCAGAGCAAAGGTATTACTTGTCCAGCATTCTCTGTCAGCCAACTAGATGGCTTTGAAAAGCCATCAAATAGGGTACAAACACCAAAGTTTTCACCTGTTGTTGTTCTCCCCATAGTAACTGGTATCTAGAGCTACACTACCTCTGAACATAAGGGTTCCATTTAGTCATTGCTCTTAACAACTGTTAAGAGACATATCCTAAAAGTTCATTAAGTACTACAGTTTTAAGCATCTGTTTATGCAAGACAACAGATAGGCAGAGGAAGTCGTGTAACTGTAAAACTGCAGAATAAAAAAATGAAGGATGAATCGAAGACAATGGCTCAGAGCAGTCATATCCATTAATTGAAAATAAAGTCCATGGGGAGGAACAGATGGTAGTAGCAAGTGGAAAAAAATATTTACTTTGATCACTGATTAGTGTTTCCAGGTCATTATCATCATCATCATCACCACCACCACGCATAGCCAGGAGATCCTAAGATTGTTTGGCAGCCAAAAGACCTAGTTCTTTCAGCGTTATGCACCATTAGGTGGTGTTAGACTTGTTTTTAAGGCAAGACAGTTCTCAGAGATGATTTGCTGTTGCCTGTCTCTGTGTCATGACCCTGTTAGTCCTTGGAGGACTATCCTTCCAAATACTAGCCAAGGTTGACCGTGCTTAGCTTCTAAGATCTGATGATATCAGACTAGCCTGGGCACCTCCCAGCAATTGATGGGGGGTGGACGGGGGACTTCCTGGGAGCAAAGGCCTAGACTGGCATGGTTGGCGATGAGGTGAGTCACTTCTGGCATGCACCAGAAATGGCATCATCCAGGAACACTCTGGTATTTGGGTAGAAACTTTTTTGGCTAGAACTTGGGCAGAAGACTTTTTTTTTTACAATAATTTGCCCAAATACTAGAGTGTCTCTGTATTGCCAGCAACGTGATGTCTCTTCTGGTGTTCTCCAGAAGTGATATCACTGTGTTGCTGGCAATGTAGACCTAGGCCTCCCTTTTCTGCCAGTAAGTCCCCCACCAGCCAGCTGATCAGTACCAGGGGTGTGGGGCCGCAGAGCAGGGGATTCACTGCCCCACCAGGTGCCTGGAAAGTATGGATTTCCCCATACTTGTTTGCTTTTGGAATCTTTAGCATATAGTGCCATCACACTTTCAGAAGTTCCTTTGTGTTTATACCTTGCAATCCCACCTGCCACTTTCTTGTTTAAGAGTATAATGTGATGTTTTCACCTAGAGATTTGAGGTAGGAAGGCAGGAGAGAACTCATACTGAATACAGTAGCTCCTTACTGAACAGTGTTCTGTTTTGTATGAGTCTATTTTTTTCTTGTCCATGTTTTTTCCTCAGTTTTATTCTCAGTAAAACAGTCCAGGAGCTCAACAGCTTGTTGGAGTCCATGTTTTATTATTGTTAGGATTTTCGTGCTGTTGTGAGATTTGTGTAATTTAAAAAAAATGTTTCTTCACTGTAATACCCCCCAAAAACATGGCTTATAAACATTTTAAATTTTTCAAAAAGCTCAGGAACAGCTCTTCAGCTGAGAATAGTTTCCTGCATTGTGCAGGGGGTTGGGCTAGATGATCCTGAAGGTCCCTTCCAACTCTATGATTCTATGAATAGATAAAACATTGCCTAGGACTAAGTGATCTGCTGTGGATTGTAAATTCCTTTGGCATCTTGAGCTCAAATAGCCAGGCTTGTTGGTATGCTTGACTGTTACTGAAATAAACTCTGAAATCCTTTTAAGCTACCTTTCATATCCCTGATTAGATCTGTTCCTGGGGTCCACTCAACCTTTTAGTCCTGAGTAGAGTTGCATCACCTCCACTAGATTCAGAGAGCACTACTTTCCCCCCGTAAATCTTCCTGCGCCTGAGTTTTGCACAGAATTTGTCATTGCCTTCCTATGACACTTTTGTTCTATCACAATTCAGTTGGGAAGACTTAAACATAATCTCTTTTCCTGATTTATGACGGTTGATCAGTGTGATGAATTTTCAGAAGCCTTTAAGTTCTTACAGAGGCAGTGAATTAGGTAGCTCATCAAGCCCATCTGCAGACTGATCACATGACAGACCCTGAAGCCATTACACTGCTGACTGACAGTTGAGGAACCAGGTGTTCCTTCCAGCAGGGAAGCTTTCTTTCCACAGCGTTGCATCTGGGGAAGGCCAAAGGTTGCATCTTTCTGCATTCTTCTTACTTTCAAAACAGAAGACTTGAAGCTTAAAATGGACAGAATCACAAATTGAAGTCTCATTCCACTGAATTAATTAAATCTAAAGTTGGATTGATGAAGGTTTCATAAACATGAAAGGAAAAGATCATCTGTAAATGTGGGCCTTAAGGGAAAAAGTCTCCCTCTAGTTATGTATAACTAGTCACAAATAACAACTGATAATCTTAGAGAGGCCTATCCCATTCCATTCCATCCAGTATCCTATTAAAAACCATGAGGATCAGATAAGGAAGAAGAAGAGTTGGACCCCGCCATTCACTCGGAGTCTCAGAGCGCTTGTAATCTCCATCCCTTCCTCTCCTTACAACAGACACCTTGTGAGGTGGATGGAGTGGAGAGAGCTCTGAGAAAACTGCTCTTGAGAGAACTGCTCTGAGAGGACTGTGACTGACTCAGCTGGCTGCATGTGGAGGAGTGGGGAGGATACTTACAAAAGTAACCTTGCTAGATTGGGGCAAACCTGGCTGCCTGCTGTAATGCCAGGATTTTTACTGCTGATCTTTATTACTGCTATTTGATTTGATTTTTATTATTGCTGCTGGGCTCAACCACATGATGTGATTTTATTTATTGTTATTGCTGCTAGCTTCCTCTATGTATTTATATCCTGTTTTTCTTCCCCATGAGTACCTAAAGTGGTTTACATCATTCTCTTGTTCCCCATGAGGGAGGTTAGGCTGAGAGACAGTGGCTGGTCCCAGGCTGCCCAGTCATCTTTCATAGAGAGCCAGTTTGGTGTAGTAGTTAAGAGTGGCAGATTCTAATCAAGAGAACTGGGTTTGATTTCCTACTCCTCCAGCTGGGTGACTTGGGTCACTCGCAGCTCTCTCAGCCCCATCTACCTTACAGGGTGACTGTTGTGGGGAGAGGAAGAGGAGGAGATTGTAAGCCACTCTGAGTGAAGGGTGGGGTATAAATCCTACTACTATTACTGCTGCTACTATTACTACAACATCATCATCATCATAATTCCCCCCCGCCCCCCGCAGAGTGAGGAGGAATTCAAACCTAGTTCTTCCAGAAGCTAGTCTGGTGTTATGAGCACCACTATAATCCTGGAGCAAGTGGTTATAATCCTATAACCACTATAATCCTGGAGCAAGACAATACAAGTTGTCTTCATATTGTGGTTTTGTTGTTTGTATGTTGATAGCTAGTATTTTAAATTTAAATTTTAAATTTAATTTAAATTTTAAATTTAAATTTTAAATAAAAATAAGTTTTATGTTACCTTAGTGTATTTATGCATAAAGCTGGGCTAGAATTTGTCTAAACAAATGCAGTATTTAAATCTAATGAGACTAAATTAAGGTGTTTTTAAAATATTTATTTATTTTACAAAATTTATATCCAGCCTTTCTGCCCTCACAAGGGCCACCCAGGCAGCTAACAAATTAAAACATACATGGTAAAATCACATTGAAAAAGGTATTGAGTAATTTGCCTAGCTTAATGATCGTTTCTTTCCTTTTTCTTCCATCAAAAACCAACCTGCAAAACAAAGATTTATTAATTGTTTCCTTTTAGAGAAACCCCACCAATGAAATGGCTTAAGAAATGGCTTTAGAAACATCCCAATTGTGCCTTTTGCATTTGATACTTCTGCCACTGATCTCTGTTTGGCTGTGAAATCTCTTCAAAATTATCTTTCTATCCCAGGAAGGACACTGAAAGTCCTGCTGCTGTAGTATTAGGAAGTCCGATGTTTAAAAATGGATTAGGGAAATCCTGGAGCAAGACTGTGAAGGTAGCTAAGCACACAGTTATTGGCTATGGTCAATTGAATCCCAAATTGTTGTTTGGATTAAATTGAGTGTAAGATATTGTGGCCATTGTAGGCTTTTCAGTTGAAAAATACATAGCCATCGCTTTTGCCCATCCCATCAATAAACACCGTAGCTCCATCTTACATTGTGCCTGCAAAGCTGAACTAAACTTGGTATGGTATCTAATAGAATAACTGATGAATATATGAAGATGCCTTATACCAAATCACACCACCGCCCCATCTAGTCCAGAACTGCTCTCTCTGCAGCAGTTCCATCATCAGATGTCATTCTCAGCTTGGCTCTTTGAGAGCCTTTAATTGAAGGTGCAAGGAGGATTAACCTTGGGACTTTGTACCTGCAAACTATATTCTCTGCTATTGAACAGTGGTCCCTCCATGGTTTAGAAGCCTCTGCTAGCACAGTTCTGTGACCATTTCCTAAATTTGTTCTAACTGAAAAAAAAATGTGAAAGAAGGAAGGGGAAATAAGAATGATTATAGAAATTAAGAGAAAGAGACTGACAGGAAGGAGAAGAGGAGAGGAAAATAAGAGGAGAAACAGAAAGAATATTTTTATTGCATAAATGATTGTTGAGGACACACCTCCCCAGCCATTTCATTTAACCAGTAGTTGTGAAGTCATCTGTGGGCTATGTCAGCATATGCTTGCTAGTAAGACTTCAGGCTGGAGTCTATTGCAAGTGATCTATGACAGTTCATGATCTGTGACAGTTCCTGACAGTTTCCCTTAGCAGGTGCATACCGGTTCTGTCCAGAGTACTTGTGCCTATGCAGAATGACTCAGCACTGTGTGCTGATTGGTGCTTCTGTATAACTGTATGTACAGTATGTCACAGAAGTGAGTACACCCCCTCACATTTTGTAAATATTTAAGTATATCTTTTCATGTGACAACACTGAAGAAATGACACTTGGCTAAAATGTAAAGTAGTCTATAGCTTGTATAACAGTGTAAATGTGCTGTCCCCTCTGAATTACGCAGCACACAGCCATTAATGTCTAAACTGCTGGCAACAAAAGTGAGTACATCCCTAAGTGATAATGTCCAAATGGGGCCAAAGTGTCAATATTTTGTGTGGCCACCATTATTTTCCAGCACTGCCTTAACCCTCTTGGGCATAGAGTTCACCAGAGCTTCACAGGTTGCCACTGGAGTCCTCTTCCACTCTTCCATGACATCACGTAGCTGGTGGATGTTAGAGACCTTGCGCACCTTCACCTTCCATTTCAGGATGCCCCACAGATGCTCAATAGGGTTTAGGTCTGGAGACATGCTTGGCCAGTCCATCACCTTTACCCTCAGCTTCTTTAGCAAGGCAGTGGTCGTTTTGGAGGTGTGTTTGGGGTCGTTATCATGTTGGAATGCTGCCCTACGGCCCAGTCTCTGAAGGGAGGGGATCATGCTCTGCTTCAGTATGTCATGGTATATGCTGGCATTCATGGTTCCCTCAATGAACTGTAGCTCCCCAGTGCCGACAGCACTCATGCAGCCCCAGATCATGACATTCCCACCACCATGCTTGACTGTAGGCAAGACACACTTGTCTTTGTACCCCTCACCTGGTTGCCGCCACACACACTTGACACCATCTGAACCAAATAAGTTAATCTTGGTCTCATTGGACCGCAGGACATGGTTCCAGAAATCCAAGTCCTTAGTTTGCTTGTCTGCAGCAAATTATTTGCGGGCTTTCTTGTGCATCATCTTTAGAAGAGGCTTCCTTCTGGGACGACAGCCCTGCAGACCAGTTTGATGCAGCATGTGGTGTATGATCTGAGCACTGACAGGCTGATCCTCCCACCCCTTCAACCTCTGCAGTAAGACTGGCAGCACTCATACGTCTATTTCCCAAAGCCAACCTCTGGATATGACGCTGAGCACGGGCACTCATCTTCTTTGGAAGACCATGGCGAGGCCTGTTCTCAGTGGAACCTGTCCTGTTAAACTGCTGTATGGTCTTGGCCACCTTTCAGGGCCTTGGCAATCTTCTTATAGCCTAGGCCATCTTTATGTAGAGCAACAATTCGTTTTTTTCAGATCCTCAGAGTTCATTGCCATGAAGTGCCTTGTGGAACTTCCAGTGACCAGTATGAGGAAATGAGAGTGATAACCTCCTCCCCCTTCACATCTGATACCTTGTACCACTAACGAGTCACATGACACCAGGGAGGGAAAATGGCTACTTGGACCCCATTTGGACATTATCACTTAGGGGTGTACTCATTTTTGTTGCCAGCAGTTTAGACATTAATAGCTGTGTGTTGCGTAATTTTGAGGGGACAGCACATTTACACTGTTATACAAGCTGTAGACTCACTACTTTACATTGTAGCCAAGTGTCATTTCTTCAGTGTTGTCACATGAAAAGATATACTTAAATATTTACAAAATGTGACTTCTGTGACAAACTGTATATAACTGTGAATAGCTTGTACAGTGTATCTCTGCTCTCAAACGTGTTGTCTGGCAAAGCACTTTGTCAAGTATATACCAGAATAACGAAACTTGTAAATAAATGTACATAGTTAGCACAAGTCAATTGTGCTATCTATTATTAAGCCTCACAAATCCAGAGCATACCAGCGAAGACGCCAACAGCTAATTCATAAAGTATCATGGGTATTATATGTATGATGGGAGTTTTCTGTCTACCAGACACACACAGGCCCAGTTCTGACTGCAGCTGTGGAATGTGGGAAGTGGACTTCAACCCCCCTCCCTGGGACCATCTTCTAATCCTGAAGTGGCCCCAGGGGCACTCCATTTGTTCCTGTAGGAAATTTACATGAATTATAGCCTGGTTGTGTGTGTTTTGTTTTGCCTTCAAGACACAGCTTCATTATGGCAACCCCCTAGAGTTTTCAAGGTAAGAGATGTTCAGAGGTGGTTTGCCATGGCCTTCCTCTGCATAGAAACCTTGGACTTCCTTGATGGTCTTCCATACAAGTACTAACCAGGAGTGACCCTGCTTACCTTCTGAGATCTCTGGTTATATTTAAGTGCTAGAATTTGCTCTCACTCCAACCGGCTTTCAAGTTGAGTCCCAATATATCAATTAATATCCCACTATCAATCCAGTTTTATATGAGGTAAGAGTCAGATTAAAATTATTTATTGCCATTCAGTGAGACCTGAATACTAAGAAGAAGCACATGAAGCAATTTACAGTAGCCCAAGAATTAATTTTGTATGTTTGTAAATTTGTTTCAGACGGCCCTGTCTCGGTAGGAATGAGTATGGATATAGCAAGCATCGATACAATATCAGAAATAAACATGGTATAGTATTTTACATTTTTCTTATTCTTGATTCATTTCAGCAAGGAGCTTTCTGTCTTCATTGCTTTATATCATGTGTAATAACATTTTGTTTTCAGAGTGAAGACCTGGCACTGCATGTGTTTGTTTTAAAAGTGTTCAGGACAATGTGGCCTATTTTCTAGGGCTCAGTTCAAAGTCCGCACATTTTGATTGAATGATATATACTGACTGTTTCTAGTAGTATCTATTTATCTAAATAGCTTGGAAATTTTCCAAATGCTCCTGTAATTACAGTTATTTTAAAAATCTTTATATTCCACTTTTCAATGAGAGAGAACAGAAATCAGTGCTAGCAAACAATCCCATGAAGAATAGTAGTAGTAACACTACATAGGAGACATCTACATGCATAGAGCTTCAGGAGATGGAAACCAAACAAGACAACTCCAACATGATTCAAAAGCCTCTAAGAAACCACATACGTTTACTGCATGTTGAAGGAAAAGTCAATTGATTATCAGAGGATATTCCGTAATTATGACCATGTTTCTCAACATGTTTCGTCTCAGGCAGTGAGGGAATACAGAGGTCTTAAAGATGGATAAATTATACTGCAGATTTATAAGAATAAGTTGGGGTTTTGGAAATACAAGGAACATGATTAATTTCAGTGCCCAATGAGACTTAGCTTATTTTTCTACTGTTATATTAATTTTTTGTACTTTATTTATTCTCTACTTTTCTCCGCAATGGAGACCCAAAGAAGGTTACAATATATTTGTCCTCTCTGCTTTTTCATCACACCAACCAGGGCTTTTTTTCTGGAAAAAGATGTGCTGGAACTCTCGACAGGGAAATGCAGGAGAAACACATGGGATTCTTTGAAACAGTATAATTTTCATGTGCTATGGAGATATCTCTACTTTAAAGCAGTTTCCAAACTTTAGACATGTCAGTTCCTTTTTGGGTCTTGCTTTTGGTGCCTAATGCTGAATGATGACCTTGAAGCAACCCTGTTTTAACATACTTTATTGGATCAAAGACTGTCATCCTCTCTTGGTGCCCCTCGTGAACTTTTAGACATTTTTTGAGAATTTTGTTTCCATTAAGAGGTTCCAGAACTCCATTCTGGAGTGGAAAGAAAAGTGCAGCTAGAGAACACAAATGTGGCAAAAAGGACTGCTGTTTTCTTTCCCATTACAGTCTATTTTGCAAGTTACATTGGACATGAAGATCTTCTGCAGTCAGAGGGATGCATGTTACTTGTGTATTTAGCTCATTGTACAGTCATGTCCAAAGGAGAACCTGTGAAGAGAAGATGCATAGGCTTGAATTGGTTGTATAGCCTGGAAAATGTCATTGTATAGCTTTTCCCTTTCAGCATGATAATTCTGCACCATTGATTAGAAGCAGACGTGACCATTCTTTTTGCTGACCATGTGGCACAATCTGTTCCTTATTGATTAGTAAATTGTTGTTTCCAATGCATCAAATTAATGGATACATTCTTAGTTTCAATATTTTGAAAAATGCTGTACTGTCTTCCTAGGATTACACAGCTACGATATTCCTAAGACAGCGGTGGACTGATGAACGCCTTTGTTTTGAGGGTAACAAAAGTTTAAGCTTAGACGGCCGCCTTGTAGAAATGCTTTGGGTACCAGACACCTTTATAGTGGATTCAAAGAAGTCTTTCCTTCATGATATTACTGTTGAAAACCGTCTAATAAGAATATATCCCAATGGAACAGTCCTTTATGCCATACGGTATGTTCACCACTGATAAGTAATTGTGCTTTACCAAAAGTCTTTCTAGGATTGATTTGTAAGTGTATTGGCCATTGTCAGACACAGTTCACTTCTGCTGTATCAGATATATGGTCACAATTTGTCTTTTGGTTCTAGATTAATACTTCCCCTGACTGAACTATTTTCCAGGTATGGGGCCTGATGTGCATGTGGAAATCCCCATTTTGTAAAGCTTCCCCAATCATTTTGGGGTAGGTGTGAGCATATATATATATATATGTCACAAACTACTTCTGTACTTCACATCTTGGTTGCTATTGGAACACCCTGTCAGTAGAGACCATTATTTTAACACAAGTGCTTCCTCATCTTTATGTTAGCCCATCCATTGGGGATCACATAGTCTGTATGATGTTACTAAAATGATGCCACAAAGCCAATCACATTTCACTATGCAACAATGCCAGAAAGTCTAATCAGAGGGAAGGTTGTGCTTCTGGCCGTCATTCTGAATGGGCAATGTAAGTTAGTTTGTTTTTTTAATTCACCTTCCATGTTAGAAAAAGGAAGAGCTGACTTTGTCAGTGCAATCCTACACAGAGACTCACTGATTTCAGTGACCTGAGTAACTCTGCATGGGATTGCATTATAAGTGAAGCAAAAGTACATGCCTAATCTCATTTCAGCCACCAAATATTAAAATGTAGTGGTTATCGAAATCAAATTAGTTATACAAACATCTAATATTAAATATATATCTCAGTTTGGTGTAGTGGTTAAGTGTGAGAACTCTTATCTGGGAGAACCAGGTTTGATTCCCCACTCCTCCACTTGTGCCTGCTGGAATAGCTTTAAATTAGCTATAGCTCTCACAGAGGTTGTCCTTGAAAGGGCAGCTGCTGTGAGAGCCCTCTCAGCCACCTCACAGGGTGTCTGTTGTGGGGGAGGAAGATAAAGGAGATTGTGTGCTGCTCTGAGATTCGAAGTGGAGAGTGGGATATAAATCCAATTTCTTCTTCTAATATTAAATATATCTAATACTATCTAATGTTAAACATATGTGCTACTTCATGTAAAGAAAGCATAGGGGAACAAAAGTGATCAAGTCTACCCCCTGCCCAAGAATTTCTATCCCTTTGTTGAGGTACCAAACAAGATTCCTGCATATTCTTCCTTTGTGTATGCATTTGAGCCCTCCCACCATAGCTTTCTTTGCCACCCACAGATGTTTTTATCTAGTGCTAAGACAGTATTTAATATACAATCCAAAAGCATCAGAACATCCTGAGTTAGAAGGTGCAAGGACTTCTCTTGGTTACATACAGTCTGGTTCCCAGCTAAAAAAAAAGCCTTGGTATTTATTATTATTAGTAGAATGTGGCAAAGCTCCTTCCAAAGGAGACGGGGCAATCATAATTCTGGGTCTTTTCCAGCTTTCTTTTCATACATCAGCTAATTTTTTTTATCCTTAGCCATATGTTTTGCCTACAAAAAACAGCTCAAATAAGCAGGATAACTTGATTCTATTTTGGGTGCTCTGGGTCACTGCATAGATTGTAACCATCTGCACTTTGCTTTTAAAGGATAACCACAACAGTTGCGTGTAATATGGATTTGACTAAATACCCTATGGACAAACAGACATGCACCTTGCAACTGGAAAGCTGTAAGTCGCTTTATTGTTTGTATAGGAGAGAAAGAAAATTGCTGTATTTGAAAGGATGGATTTGTCATTAGGCAGAGGTTGCTATAGGTTAGGATCCTGCATGTCCACACGGTAGTTAGATTAGCATAATTTATGACTTAGTGTTGGGGTGTGGCAGCTTCAAATAGGTTCTTTGTACTAAGGGCTTCACATTGAAGTAGTAATATATGTACAAGCAACCACATGGGTCGCTTTATTGTTGCCTATGCCAGTACCACACCTACACTGAGGCCACTAGGAAAGTAACCAGGAAGATCTAGGCAACTTTTGTGGATGCCGCTTACATGTGTTCTGTTGCATCATGGAATTCTGATTACCCAGAAGCAGTTTTTCAGCATCAACCATTATTCATTAGTAACATCTTTACTGGGCCTGAGAACACCTCTGTGAGGGATGTGCTAGTTGTTCTCTTGCTGATTTCCTTTACAACTCCACACTGTTCAGATCAAGAGTTGCTGTTTCCTGTTAGTATTACAGCTGTTAACTTTATATAGTGCCTTGAAGTGGCCCTGTGTAAGCAGGGTAGAAAGAAATCCATAGGAAAGCAGTTTTAATACCACTGCTGGCCCATAGCAGAAGCAGGAATGTGAATCTCTAATTGGAGGATTGCAGTGATGGGAACAATGGCCATTGTCCTTGTTGTGGAGAAATTTAAAATATGTCTGCCCACATTTATTAATTGCTATGCTCTTCTTTTGCCCTGAATCATCCAGGTCACTTGCCCAAGCTAGCTTGATCCTGTCGGATCTCAGAAGCTTAGCAGGGTCAGTCCTGGTTAGTATTTGGATGGAAGACCACCAAGGAAGTCCAGGGTTGTGCTTGAAATGGATAACCCAGGCAGACCCAATCTCATCAGATCTCTGAAGCTAAGCAGGGTTAACTCTGACAAGTACTTGGATGAGAGATCTCCATGGAATACCAGAGCTAAGAGGGCAGGGGTAGGCTTTATTCAGCCACCTCTCTGAATATCTACCAGGCCTCCAGTAGGGGACAGTCACCAGAGGTCACCATGACTTCCAAGTGTGCGCATGCGTGCATACACACACTTGCGCCAGTAAGGGACAGTCACCAGAGGACACCATGACTTCCGTGTGTGTGTGCATGCACACACACACATGTACATACACATATAAATACTGCCCCCCCCCCCAAAGGAAGCGCAGGGTTGCAACACAGAGGTAAGCAATGGCAAAACATCTCTGAAGTCTTTTGCCTTGGAAACTGTATGAGGTTGCCATAAGTTGTCTGTCACTTGACAGCACTTTCCACCAAGCTCTTCTTACAGCTACAAATTCCTTAGTAATGGGAAAACAAAATCTACCCAGCTACAGTTACATATGGGTGGGTGTGTGATTGGGTGGATAGATGGATGGATAGATAGATAGTGCAGGGCAGGTATATAAACATTTATTCTAGGTAGGGTCAGTACTCTGTTCTGTTTCCCTTTTCACAGTCAAACTAGTTACTAGTGCAGTTTGGCTCCAATACTGTGCTGTCAGGCAGCATAAATCCTATTAGCAGTCTGAACACTGCACAGAATTATAGTCCTATTCATGACATCAGGTATTTTCTCTCAGTGGCCTTGGTTTAAAACTTCTGAAGAAGAAAAAAGTACATCAGCTCAGGAGCCACCTTCTCTCAAGTGATGTCCCAGTGTTGTATTAACCATTGTTTTCAAAGGTGCAAATGTGTTGAAGATATAGTGGCCGATGCTATCAGAGTGTCGCAGTTTTGCGCATCATTTCTGCCACTGTTCATGCATGTAAAACTTGATTGCACAATTCTTTACATAAACTAAAATGCAAATTCATTTCCAAAAATTAAGCAAACATTTCTTGCCTTTTTCTAAGGGAGCTTGCACTATTATATTCTCTAGAATCTCCTAATAAACATTGGGATGCATACAGCAGAATTCAGCCCATTTCTAGGGAACATGAACATAATGATACCAATCGTAAAGTCTTATAAAATGGCCATCTAGTGGGGATACAAAGAATATACAACATAAAAAACTATCCAGATAAGGTATTTCTGTTAGAAGATGTATTGCAGCTCCCAGATGCTGACTTGCATTGTTTACTATATAACTTGTAAAACCTGTATAATTCTATTCAGTGGTTTAGTGATCTTTTATCAGTTTTATAAATCAAAATGAATACATTTTTCCAGGGATTTTTTTTTTTAGCAAAGAAAGCCATATATGCCTTACTTGGTATGTAACTTGATACCTTGTTTCCTCTGTTGAAATTATTGGGAAAACCCTTGATGGGGTTTAAGTGAATTAAATCTACAAAATATTTTTCCTTTTCAACCAGCATTTGTCCAGTGAGGGTTGCATAGTAACAGAGTTTGGTGGATCGCTCCCATAAAAATTATGAAGTATAATTAATCCTTTGTCTCTTTAAAAGTAACTACACAGATTAGTAAAATAGGCTATGCCCAGTATGTTTTCCAATTACATCAACAGAACCTGGTATTTTAAAATTTTTAAAATTACTGTTACAGGGATTGTATCACTCCTTTGCTGAAAGATCTGCACTGTCATCCGTTTCTAGGTACAATTCAAAGTGCTGGTTCTCACCTCTGAGACCTTAAACAGCTTGGGGCCATGGTACCTAAGGAACTGTGTCCTCCCAGATAATCTAGCCCATCAGTTAAGATCTACCTGCTCTCTGTAGCTCCCCACCTTCAGAGATGAGGCTGGTGGTGACTAGAGACAGCACATTTTCTATGGTAGCATCTTGCTTTTGGAGTGCCCTCCCCCATGAAGATAGATCCAGGTGGTTAGCCATGTTGGTCTGAAGCAATAGAATAAAGTTAGAGTGCAGTATCACCTAAGACCAATAAACCTTTATTCAAGGTATGAGCTTTTGTGTACATGCACACTTCTTTAGAGTTCAGTGAATTCATTCAGAACTTTATTCTCCCCCTTGAGATTTGCTTGTTGCCTACTTTACTTTCTTTAGGTGCTAGGTTAAAACATGCCTCTTTAAAATCCAAGCTTTTAATGAGGGGTTTTATCTTATGTGTTTTTTGCTTGTTATATGGATAGCTTTTAATGATTATGTCTAATGGCCTGTGTTTTTAATTGCTGGTGTTTATATTGTGGTTTTAAATTGTCTAAAGCAGTTGTCTAAAGAAGCAGCATAGAACTTTCTCAATCAGAGATGGTTCCCTCCAGGTCAAGCATCAGAAGGATTTAATTCATGGCGGAGAGAAGGCATATTTCGTATAATTGATAAAGGCAAAATGTATACAAAACAAGTATTAGAACAAAAACTGGGACAAAAATAATGTGTTATAGATACAATTAAAGCATTTGATAGTCACCACAGTTGATACAGACATTGCAAAGATCTCTGACGATATTTGAACAGTTTATAAAATAGTCACATAACAATCTAAAGGGATATTAGCTAAATATATACCATACTAAACCAATTGGTAGAAGAGAAAGTATTGCTGTATCAAAAGCAGTGGAATAGAGATTGCTGTCAAGATTTCGCAAACACTGAATGGGAGGAAATATGGACCACTTCTGGGATAACATCTAGAGATTTTAGTTGGATTCCAATCAGTTAAAACAACGATGTGTTTGAATCTTCCACCAATTACGTTAAACAGAATAAAGATTATATCCCACTTTGTAAGAAGATTTGCAGGAGTAAAGCAGACTTCCTTCATTGCTGGTAGAAATACAGCCCTTTTGGTGTAATGTTAGACAACAGATAAAATATATAAGGATAAACTATAGACCCTTTACCAGACATATTTTTCTTAAATAGAGGAATAGATCCTAAGCTAAATAAGCAAAAAGCTGAATTAATAGCAGTTTTAATATCTAGTGCTAGAATAACTTTAGTTGCCAAATGGATAGACCATTTCCCACCCACCATAAAACAATGGCATGACAAAATTTGGGAACATTTCATTATGTACATATAATATTTCAAATTCATCCATTGATCGATGTGAGAATAAAGTGATAGCAATATGGTATCCACTTTTGAATTATATGGCAGAGCAAGATATAGTTCCAAAAATCCATATTATAAAAATTTAATGTATTTTTAAATACATTATTGTACCTAAATGTATATGTAAAAGTATCAGATTTTTTAATTGTATTATTTTAGTTGTTTCTATAAAAATTTAAAATAAAAAAGCAGCATAGAAATGTTCTAAATAAATAAATGCACTTATTTTGGGAACTCACAATTTGGCCCAAGGAAGTTAAAATTCCCCATTCACCTGCAAACAAAGCATTTAAAAATGACCATCTGTCATTCATAGAGCATATAAGCATTTCTACCATCTAAAATGGTCCATGAGATTTGATACTTAGTTTGCTGAATGGTTCGGGATGGGGAGGCAACCTCTGAGAAATAACTGAACACATTAACTGGTCTGTAATGCTCTACTCTGTTAAAAAAAAAGGAAGAAAAAGATACACTGCCACATTTCCTCCCCTCGTTCAGTTTGCACAGTTGTTGGGTAAACAAGTGCCATCTTCTACAATTATGCTTTGAATATCAATGTGCATCTGTCAAAACATTAATATGAATGAACAGGATTTCTAGAACTAAGGAAACCATTATATGGAAATAATGCGCACATTTGGAGAAAAACAATATTTGCCAAATAACTCCTGGTTAGAAATAGCTTTATAATTAGTTTACAGATGAATATAGTGACCCAAAAGGCCATTACATTCAGTAGGACTTATGACTTTGTAAGCACTTGCTAAATTGCAGCCTTGATTGTTACAGTGCCCCCTGTTATGATGACAGCAGCATCCTACAATGGCAACAACTTCTGGTGACAAATTTATCTGGATGTGTCACACCCCTCATGCCTCATTTGATATTATACTTCAAACAGCTGTGTAAAAGAGCTCATGATTTTATTTTATTTTATTTCAGACTTGGAAGGGACCACTATGGTCATCTAGTCTAGCCCCCTGCCAATGCAGGAACTGCAGCTATACTATCCCCAACAAGTAAGTATCCAATGGATACTTAGAAAACTCTGTGCTACAGAGCTGGCAGGAGATCACTGTTCATATCCCAGCTCCCCTATGAAGCTTCCAGGGTAACCGAGGGCCAGTCAGCTGACCTACCTCACAGGTTGTTGTGGGGATACAATGGAGACAGGAGAATCCTGTATGTTATCCTGAGCTTCTTGGAGGAAGCGTGAGATAAAATGTGCTATATAGATAGGGATTTGCTTTGGCAGTATTTCAGTGGAATTTGCTACCAAGTGTATTGAGAGGGCTACAACTCAAGGATACATTTGATTGGGAAGTTTTAGAATTGGATGCACCTTTTTAAAATCACTGCCATCCCTGACCTTTCTTGACAACCCCTGCATTACAGATGTGGGAAATCACAGCCCCCATGCATGTTTTGTAGCCCGAGACCCTGGAGGCCAGTGTAATTTCTCTCAAGCTAAATTGCAGGAGTTTTCCAGCCAGGCAAACCCTTAAATGACTTCTGATATTCAGGGATTTGCTGATGTAAATTATGTTTTGAGCAATGATTGACTGAGCTGTACAATGACACAGAATGTTCATAAATATTATTGCTGTTCAGGGAACAGAGCTGTCAGAATGTTTTTGGTCAACTTCTATGAAGGAAAGTTGTTGCTCAGTAAGGATTGCAACATCACAGGAAGTCTTGGAGATAGAGGAGTCTTTGGGAGGCAGTCTGAGATTTGGAAGAGGTCCTGGGACAAAGAGACACTAATGGGCAGGGAGCCCCAAAGCAAATGGCTTCCAAAAAGGCTGCAGAGTAAGCAATCGTATAGACAGAGAAACGGCAAAGGTATATATATATATGGATAAGACAGAATGGTACATTAAGCAGTTTAGGTTTTTGCTTGTGCAAACAGCTGGTTAAGTGCTATGGATTATTTTGCTTTAAAATATCTTTATTTACAGGCTTGGGGAGTAGATGGAGGAGAAAGAAAACTGAGGCAATAAGGACTTAGTGGTGGGCAGGAAACTTATAGGCACTTTCAGGGTGCGGTCAGACGTTACACTAAAAGCGGATGCATCATGCTCCAATTTGAACCGCCCAATTTTGAATTGGCACATTTCCGATCAGATGACCACTCCTGAAAGAGAGCGTTCCTGCACTGGTCCCGTATTTGAATGATCAGACATCGCAGACCTGTATCACTTCTTCCTGTGGGCATGTGCTTGCTTGAAATAACAAGTTCCAGCAAAACCTGGAGCGGAGAGAGAAGCAAACATGCGCACACACTTGGAGGGGAGGGGGAATGAAGAGATCCCGATTGCCTTTTTCTTCGCCTCCTCCCAACACACGAACACACATACACACCCCACACACCTCCCGCAGTGGGTTGCAATCTCTTTGTTGATGTGGTCGCTCTAGAACTCAAGACATTTGTAGATGGATGACGAGGGAAAAGGACTTGGGTTCGGACCTCAGGCAGCGAGGAGGCGTTTGCAGGAGGCGTGCTTTCCACGCCTCCTGCAAACCTTCCCCCCCTTCCATTATTAGTGTTATTGTGGATGACAGATCACTTTCCAAGAAAGAAAAGCAGCCCTTTCCAAAACTTTTTTAAAAAGAGAGAGTCGAATCTGGATGATGCTCTTTTATTACAGGGTGAGCTGAAGGATGCAGTTAAACTTTTGGAAGAGAGTGCGTGGGGAAGCCAGAGCATTTTCCTGGAGAATGACAATTTCAGTGCGTGTGTTTGGGAAAAAAAAAAAGCCTGATGTAGCTGCAATGCATTTCATGCAGTAGAAAAACAGCTGTTGTGGGAAGGAATCCTTGAGAGGGGAGGGGGGAGAGAAGCCTAGCCAGACGCATTCAACCTGCCGATCAGCAGAGAACTACTTTCAGGGAGAAGTGGGACTTGACGTTGACACATGGAGATCCCACATAATGGGGATATTATATTCCAGTTCCTCTAAAAAAGAAAGATTCTGCTCCCATGTAGCCCGTATTGACAGGAAAAATGAACTCTGCTAAACGGTTATGTGGTTATGCGCACGCATGAATTTGTCTGTTAATAATGGCGCCAGAGATGGTCGCAGTTTGAGGGAAGTGCAAAGCGGCTGCATCGCGGATGAGCCGTTCGGACAGAAATAACCCGATTGTATGCCGCACCAAGCAGGAAGGACTGGACTTTCTTTGGGGTCAAATTGCAGCGAGATCAATCTGGGGCAAGTCGGGATGACTACGAGTTGCTGCCGAGTAACGGATGTGGAAGTCTGAACGTGCTCAGGAAATCCGAATGAGAAATGTGCCTGTGTCGGAACTAAAGGAGCGTCTCAACGCACCCTCACACGCATAAAATAACATACTTTAAATCCCCTTTCAGTGCACTTGACAACTGGATTTTGCTGTGTGAAATGGTAAATCCACTTGCAAACTCACTGAAGTGGATGAA
Organism: Heteronotia binoei; assembly: GCF_032191835.1. Taxonomy (NCBI): domain Eukaryota; kingdom Metazoa; phylum Chordata; class Lepidosauria; order Squamata; family Gekkonidae; genus Heteronotia; species Heteronotia binoei. Next base: position 42,863,639 of record NC_083228.1, on the reverse strand, counting down.
AACTGCATTATTTAGCATGTGTGAAAGTGACTCCAGAGGGTTAATAGGTCTAAAACCAAGTTCATGTGAGGGCTGCTGTAGCTTTCATATAGGCATTGCCAGTTTGTGGTCTCTGCTGTCACAGCAGCATTATGATCTTTCTCACAAATAAACCTGATGATGAGTAAATGTGCTCTAGACAGTTGGGAACTGGTGAGCATCAATTCAGGGTACAGCTTGAAGGAGTGCCTAAAGGGAGAAACTGGTGCAGGGAAGATGGGTTTTCTGATAATTTCTGTTTTCCACACCCAGATTTCTTTTAGTGTCTCCAGCGTGTCATCTATATATTTAATTCTGAATCTGACTCCAGGGTATGGATCAAAATATCCACACAACGGAGCAAGGAAAAAATGTGGGGAAAGCCCAGGGAAGTCACTTTAAGGAAAAAAAATGCTGACTGAGATCTAATGAAAGACTGTCACAAGATCTGAGCCATTTAGGGAATTTTCAAGAGGGGCTAGAGGAAGAGAGAAAGATTAAAAAAAAAAATACCATGAAATATTGAGGATCTCACATTTACTGTTCAGTGTATTCCTGTTGGCTAATCATTGACTAAAGACTGGATTCTCTTGGCCACTGGTAAACTAAATAAAGTTGATGGGGACTTCATTAAATTATACAAGAGAAAATGCTATGCTTGCCTATTAAATTAATTTCCTTTATTTACTAATTCCTCTCTTTTGTGTTCCCTTCCAAACACAGGGGGTTATAACACTAACGATGTCATGTTTTACTGGACAAGAGGAAATGATTCTGTTAAAGGTTTGGATACGATTCGATTGGCACAGTATACAGTAGAAGATCACTATACCTCTGTATCTGAAGCTGTCTATGAAACAGGTAGATAATTCTTGAAACCAGGGCTCTTTTTCTAGCAGGAGTTCCTCTGCATATTAGGCCACGTCCCCCTGATGTAGCCAATCCTCCAAGAGCTTAGAGGACTCTTAGTACAAGGCCTACTGGAAGCTCCAGGAGGATTGGCTACATCAGGGGGCATGGCCTAATATGCATAGTTGCTCTTGCTAGAAAAAGAGCCCTGCTTGAAACAGACTTGTCAGTAGTCTTCCATGTACATAAAACCATGCCAAGGACTTGCTGAAAATCCCTTCAGTCAGAGTTTCCCAAACAGGAAGAGTGTTGATCACACCCTTAAATTTTGTGTGTGCTTCAGTTTGATTCCAGTTCAGACCAATAAAGGTAGAGTAACCAAAGGTTCTGTTCTGGTTCACATGTGACTGTTTGCTTTTATGGTTGGGCCAAGCAAGCAAATAGGTCTAAAACTGTTACTACTATGCTGTAGATGCTATGACAGATACTAAAGGATAAGTGATTATAACTACTTAATACATTTGAAATACTTATTTTATTTGGTATTGGAGGTCTGTTATGCATTTCTAACAAGACTGGCTTAGATTGTTTGATATTCACTATTACAACTTTCTGAAATTTTTCCCTAGAAAATATCCTACAGAGTACCTCTTTCACATTGGATCTTTGTGGTGATAATGTGAATTTTAAAATCCCTTTCCACAGTCATGTTTATACAGCTGATTGCTACACACCAACTATGGGGAAGAATCTTGAAATAAGAAGGTGGGGAAGATCTATGGCCACCAGTATCTTCTGCTGATGGATAATTGGATCCAAACATATATATATATATATCTTAAAATTTAGGATTTCATTTGATTGTCAGATCTAAAAAGAAAATCACACCCATATTTTGTGTTGGATATTTGTATATAACTGCAGCAAACATGACTGTAGGAGCTTATGTTGCAGTTGAATTGAGTTGTGTGCTGCAAGAGAGTGATTAGAACAGGGAATTCACTGTGAGAGGCTGTAGTGATGGCCACAGGAGTTAATAGCTTTAAAGGGGAGTAGATAGATCCATGGAGGGTAGGTCTTTCAGTGGCTACTAGCCATGGTGACTGAGGGGAATCTCCACATTCAGAGAAACTAAACCTCTGAATCCCAGAGCCAGGAGGCAACAACAGGGAAAGGCCTCAGCCTCTATGTCCTGTTGTTGGCCTTCCAGAGGAACTGACGGACTACTGTGTAAAGCAGGATGCTGGACTAGATGGACCATTGGTCTGATCCAGCAAGGCTCTTCTTCTGTTCTTAAGTTGGATTTGTTGGGTCATTGTATTGACTGCTCATTCAATGTGAAAGTGTCTTCATGCTGCATTGAAAATATATCATTTACTTGCTTTGGTGACTTATTACCGAAGCCTTGATTTTTCACAGAGCAGCATTTTAAAAACTGCCATTTAATTTACAGCAGTGTTCTCTGCATCACTTTTATCTATAATGAGCATGGCAAGGAAGTTTCTTTTAATTTATTTAGGCACTTTCAGCACACTTTTCTCTGCTCATTGCAGACACAAAGTAACTTACAGTACCAGACAAGAACAACAGAAAACGATCAGTTACACAAAAATGTACATGCAAGTTGTTGAACAAAAGTATCTGCAGTCAATAAATTAATCCTTCAGTTGGGATGGGGTTTTATATAATATATAACATAGTTGGTTCAAAGCATTGCAGAGACAAGATCATAGTGAGGACAGCTCTTTATTAAGGGAAGCATTGTGAAGACTGCTTCCAACAAAGACTGACTAAGGGCTTGTGGGCCAAACCTATATACAACTCTAATCTCCCGTGCTAGCTTTCCACTGGTTCATTCAAACAGGCAGGGGCCTGTGATTGGTGCAGGGCGGCAGGTATTTGGATCCCACTACCCATTGTTATACAGTCCCCAAGCTCTGCTTTCCTGGCTCCTATGAGCCAGCAGGAAGTACATACTTTAAGGCACATACATAACATCCCTCCTCCCCGTGGTGTAGAGTGGTAAAGCAGCAGTACTGTGGTCTGAACTCTCTGCTCATGACCTGAGTTCGATTCCGGTGGAAGCTGGATTCAGGTAGCTGGCCCAAGGTTGACTCAGCCTTCCATCCTTCCGAGGTCGGTAAAATGAGTACCCAGCTTGCTGAGGGGAAAGTGTAGATGACTGGGGAAGGCAATGGCAAACCACCCCGTAAAAAAGTCTGCCGTGAAAATGTTGTGAAAGCAACGTCACCCCAGAGTTGGAAACAACTGGTGCTTGCACAGGGGACCTTTCCTTTCCTGGGATGGGGTTAGAGCAGGGGGCAGCAGCAGTCTGCCCTGGATTGCAGCCATGTCTTTTTGACAGGCAGGCAGGCGCTTGAAATGTTAAACTAGAATTTATTTCTAGAAAGTTCACATTGCTGGGCTGAGCATTGATTTATTTACAATTTATAGTAAACATTGATGGCAAAGGAAGGCATGTGATAAAATGTGGTAGAAGACATTATTCCTCCTTTGCCCTTAATAACAATCTCTTAATCTTCTGTTTTGAATAGTTTTGGCTGCTCATGTGTGTGCACTTATGCAAATAATTGCCTGGAAGCAAAGCTTAACACATTTTTAATTTGCTATTTTTAAATTATTGAAAGGGTTTCTTGAAGCAGTACTACTTGTTTTCCATTTTTTAAAATGAGTTGCTGTTTTATTTAGTAGCAGTAAAGCACAGTTCATGTTATTAGGTGTTACCTGTGACTGGGTTATCTGTTCCAATTTTTTTTTGTTTTCTGTCACCTGCTGTATGTGAGTATAAATTTATGGCTTTTTGTTTTGTATTATAGAATACAGACAAATGTTTTAAAAAACAGAACGTGAAAAACAGCTGTATAAAAACACAATACATGGGTAGGAAGAGCCACACTGATCTTGGAAGCATGGTTTTTACAACTGTTAACATTCTTGACCTCAGGAATCACAAATGGAAGGAGAGAAATGTAGCAGCTACTTCTGGGTACCATTGGCCTTCTTTCTATAACAAGCCTTATGTCGTACATTACCTGAAAAGATATCAAAAGGTGACCTCTGTCTTCCTGCAAGACTATTTCTAAATAGAGTTGGCATCCTCCGGGTGGGGCCTGGAGATCTCCCACTTTTACAACTGATCTCCAGCTGGCAGAGATCAGCTTCTAAGGGTGGCATTGTATCGTGCTGAGGCCTCTCCCCTCCCCAAACCCTGTCCTCTCCCAGCTCCACCCCCAGAGTCTCCAGGCATCTTCCAACACAGATCTGGCAACCCCACTTCTAAATAGGGACCTCTCTCTCTCGGCTTGACTTCGCGAACGAAGATTTAAGAAGGGTGCAGTAGTCCACGTCTGCTGCAGGCTCGCTGGTGGCTGACAAGACCAACGCGGGACAGGCAGATCCGGCCACAGTGGCTGCAGGGAAAAGTCTGATTTGGGGTTGGTGCTGTAGCAGTGCGATTCTTCCTCAATCTCCTTTTGTCCTCAAGACCAGCTATGCGTGCATTCTCAAAGGAAGAGACAGCCTGGTGGATGGTATGCCTCCATGCTTTGCGATCTGAGGCTAGGTCAGACCACTGGTGATGGTTGATGCGACAGGTGCCAAGGGATTTTTTCAAGGAGTCCTTGTACCTCTTCTTTGGTGCCCCTCTATTTCGATGGCCGGTGGAAAGTTCGCCATACAGAGCAATCTTGGGAAGGCGGTGGTTTTCCATCCTAGAAATATGCCCTGCCCAGCGCAGCTGCGTCTTCAACAGCAGTGCCTCGATGCTTGTTACCTCCGCCCTCTTGAGGACTTCAGTGTTGGTCACAAAGTCACTCCAGTGGATGTTGAGGATGGTGTGAAGGCAGCGCTGATGAAAGCGCTCAAGGAGTCGCAGGTGATGACGGTATAAAACCCACGATTCGGAGCCGTAGATGAGGGTTGTCATCACAACCGCTTTGTAAACATTGATCTTTGTGCCTTTTTTCAGATGCTTGTTGCTCCACACTCTTTTGTGCAGTCGGCCAAATGCACGGTTTGCCTTTGCCAGCCTGTTGTCAATCTCCTTGTCGATCTTGGCATCAGGGACCTGGAGATAAGTGAAAATATACCAGAACGTAATTGAAGGCTTCCATGTACACCATGCTTGATTACCAAAGTGTACATTGCCAGGGTTTGTTCCTGATTGCTTCCTATATGCACTAGAAGGAACAGTGGAGAAAATAACCTTTCAACTGGAAGTTACCCCCTGGAGTCTCAGCTACACAAGCAAAACTAAAGATCTCAAGGTGCCACAGGGGGCTCTGAAGGGTGGAGGAACTGTCAGCGATGCTTAATGACCTAAGGATTAGTTTGTTAATGTTTTTCTTTGTATACTTTCTCCCATGATCAAAAAATCAGGCAGAACTTCCTTTGCATAGCAATTTCCAGCATATTTGTTTAGTTTATAAATCATAGCTCAAGAATGGACTGGGATCTTTAACTTCACAGAATGTTCAGGGCTTTCTCTCTTTCTATTGAGCATTTTGTTTGAAAAGGAGATTGTTATGACTGAGGTCTTGAAGTAACTAACTCTCATTATTAGGCCTGTAAATGTATATCAAATTGTAGCCCTACTATGGAGAGCAGCAGGCATCTTGCGCCTTATATAAATGGCATCTGCTTGCATTCCTCCTCTCTGCTGCTTCCAGCTAGTAATCAAAGAAGGCTAATAATTCCACAGCGATGTCCGGAGAGAAGTGGAGCCTGTTCAGCATTCTAAAAACAAATACAGGCCTGTTTTTGAATTAATTCCTTCTGTCTCATGACGGAAAAGCAAAATGGAGGCCGCTGTTCACAATTGAATAGAAGGACAGAATTTTCCAGTGATAACTAAAGTATAGCCAGGAGAATAATTTCTTTATGTTTTAATTTTTTTAGTCTTCCTTGTTTTCATGTTGCCCCTTAGCACACAAATAGAAGGCAAATATAAATCCTTCAACTTCTGCCATGTGCAACAGTCCAATTGGCTTTTTAGAAACTACTCCATAGTAGTCTATAGAAAACTGTGTCCATCTCTGGGCATAATAATTCCCAAGACAGCAGCATTTGCGTATTGTATGAAACAAACATGGCTTACATGTGATCCAGAGTAGGGGTGTGCAAAAATAAAATAAAATACGGAATTACACGGATTTGGAAATACACGGGCCGAAAAGATACAGAATACCGTGTATTTCCTATTACCGTACTCGGAATAGCCGCCTATACGATAGATGTGCAGCTATTTCCGAATATATGTCCCCATTATACCCTATGGCTATTGAAATCAATGGCAAAATAGGGTATATTGGAAGACGCCTGGAGGGGAGGGGGTTTGAGGGAGAGCCCCCAAATTTGCAGGAGACCTTCAAGGGACTCTCCCCTACAAACCCCCCATGTCCCAAAAAGATTCGGCCAGGGGGTCCCTATCCCACCATTATACCCTATGGGCCATTGAAATCAATAGCAACATAGGGCATAATTAGAGGCTACTGGGGGCAGGGGGTCTGAGGGAGAGCAGTTTCAAAAAATAGCACTGCTCTGTGATTGGCCAGAGAACACTGTTTACTTGGATTCCCAAGTGAGCAAAAGAACAACAATGTTGCTGATGGCTGAGGGATTAACCCAGCCATCAGCTACACAACAGCCCTGCAAAGCATGCATTTGCAATGCATTTTGCAAATGCATGCTTTGGATTGGCTGCTGGGGCTCCTATCCCCCTCCCCCTCCCTCCCTGATCCCAGGGAGGCTATGGGAGAGGCGGGAAAGGAAGCAAGCAGCTCCCCTGAGGCTGCAGAAGTCCCTTTCCCGCCTTTTCCATTGACTTCCGTATACTTCCGAATATCTATACGGAAGTATACGTGGAGCCATATACGGCTCCCTTTTAATGGCCTGAAAATGGGATTGGTAGTATATGGTGCCGTATACTTCCAAATCAGGGGTGATTCGGTGATCTATGCGGTTCGGCCGAACCAAATGCACACCCCTAATCCAGAGCTGAAATACCTTGGCCCTGGAGCCTATTTTTGATGTTACATTTCAACCATGTAACATATGAATTAGAGTATTTTGAATTACACACAGGCAATGGTATAACTACAGCCTGAGGCTACATATTTGAAATTAGACAGTAGCTAGAGTGGTCTGACAACAGTTCCTTATTCTGTCCTCAGGGGATTCTGGTTCATTTGTTGTGGTTTCCCTTCTGCAGTCTGGTGCTGCTGGGTATTGTGTTCCCAATATCTCCCCTCAGAGACTGCAGATTGAAAGTCACACTGTTCAGAATACATCTGAGAACAGAACGCTGGTATGAATTAAGGCCCGGTGAGACGGAACCAAAATAGCTTCCTTATGAGGATAAACAGTTCTCCTTCCAAATACAGTTCACCATAAACAGCAAGAAAGAGGCTTAGTCCGACTTCTTAATATATGGCTGACAACATCCCCAGAAAAAGGATACAAATCACAAGCAGGTGAACTATTTACTGTGGAATACTTAACTTAGGGCTGACTACAGACACAATAAAATGCGCACCTCCCATCATTCATTCATTCATTCATTCATTCATTCATTCTAAATTCAGTTTTAAACCCACATTCCCCTGGAGAAACTAGGCTCAGGGCAGTGTATAACATAATAGCATATAAAACATCATTTAAAAACAAATTAAAACCAATAAAGCATAATAGCCTACAGTGGTGTTAAAATTTTCCTAATGGTGCTTCTGGTCTCACAGGGAGGCAGGAAGTGAGAGTGCCAAAAAGTTGTTGCCAGAACCATAAAGTACTCTTAAAACCTTCATGTTAAGCCTACAAAGGTGCTTTAGGTGGTGTCTTTTTAAGGACCAAGATGAGCAACAAGTGATGCATACTGGTCCACTTTGTGTGAGAGGAACAACCAGGAATCTTGAAGGGGTTTACCGGTTTATGGCAGCTGAAGATGGGACTCCACCTTTCTGCAAACCTAGTGTATATGTAGAGAGACTAGAGCAAAGCAAAGAAAGCTAGTGGTGACCACAAATAATGGCTGGCAGGCAAGCAAGCCAAGCCAACAGTGATGAAACTTGTTGATGATGCACATCTGAAAATGCCTTAAAAATTTCTGATGCACCCAGTATCCTTGTCACACTTCACATTTATTGCAGGTTGATGTTGTTAGCCGCCCTGAGCCTGCTTTGGCGGGGAGGGCGGGATATAAATAAAATGTTGATTGATTGAGGTTGTGTGATCACATAAAGGATACGCAAATAAGCCATGATGCTATTGAGGCCTGTTGTTAAATATAAATGAGCTTTTATTTTAACATTTATGACTCACAGTACATACAATTAGATATAAGCACACTGAAGAAGGCTATTTAAATAAAGGAAGAATAGCTTGTGTGAGTGTCTATTTATTTACAGAATAGCTGGCATTTCCTCTTTGCAGCCAGAAACAAGTTTCTACTTTGAGGCCGATATGAAAGCAGTCCATAGCTCCCCCTTATCCACATTCCACTAATCTGCCATCCATATAGTACGTGGAAAAATATGCAGATATAGAGCCTTTTTAAAATTTATTTTATAAAAAAAATTCTCTAACCATTCTTGGGAGGGTCACTGTAATTTTAAAAATATACAGCAGCTCAAGAAACTTCTGCAGGATCAGGGTCATTGGATAAGGTCTGTTAATTGGCTGAAACATCCAGGGGTTGTGCTGAGAAGGACTGGGCATCTGTTGTGGTTCTCTGATGTTTTACTGCTCTGGTGTTATTCTTATATTGCTGTTTCTGTGACTTATTTTAGATATTGCTTGACTCACTTTAGTTATTCAACAATAGTTCAATGTTATTCTTTTTGTAAACACCTGATGGGACCCCCACCCCCCACCCCAGGAGAAACCATGCTCAAGCTTAATATGGTATCTTTTGTGCCATACTGTTCACAATCATATCCAGCACTGAATCCCAACCCTTGTGGTTGAAAATTATAAATAGGCATAATGCTGGATGACTGCTGTTCATCATTTTGTGGGTTTCTTAAATGTAAAATGCTGTTAATTAACTGAGGCTTTGCTTTAAAAACTTTTCAGGGGAAAACCATGCAGCACTATCAAAATACTGTCAACTAAATTGCTTGTTACATTTTGCTGTTTCTAACAGGGCACTATCCAAAATTAGTCTTCCATTTTGAACTCAAGAGGAACATTCTGTATTTCATTCTTGAGACTTACGTACCATCCAGCCTACTGGTTGTCCTCTCCTGGGTGTCTTTCTGGATAAGCCAGTCATCGGTTCCAGCCAGAATCTGCATAGGTGAGAAACAAAAGCACATACCCATCTATGAGCACACAAAATGCATTGTCTCACATTACATTGGCAGCATGGGAACTGCAGCTGCACTACCCTTTCCATATCAGTAGAGTAAGAAGAGAAGCCTTGGGCCTTGTGGGAGAAGCCCACATTGCAATTCCTCCCAGTTTGGTGTTGTGATTTGGTGCCAGTTTGGTGTACTGGTTAAGTGCGTGGACTCTAATCTGGGAGAACTGGGTTTGATTCCCCACTCATCCACATGCAGCTACTGGTGTGGCCTTGGGTCAGCCACAAGTTCTCAGCAGAGCTGTTCTCTCAAGAGCAGTTCACTGAGAGCTCTCTCAGCCCCACAGGGTGTCTGTTGTGCGGAGAGGAAGGGAAAGGAGATTGTAAGCCACTCTGAGACTCAAAGTGAAGGGTGGCGTATAAATCCAGTCTCCTTCTCCTCTTCCTCCTTTTGTCCCAGAACTTGCAGGAAGACTTGGTATGTGTTCCCTCCATATAGCTTAGGGCTTTTTTGTATTTTCTGAGGAACATGTGAGTATGTTGCTGAGACAGCAGTCACACATGCTCAATAATGCACTTTCAGTGCACTTTCCAACTGGATTTTACTGTGTGAACTGGCAAAATACTGCTGGAAAGTGCATTGGAAATGGACAGAATGCATTCTTTAGTGGGTGTGATCGCAGCCTGAGTTTCCTATACTATATAAAAAGAGTGGGGAGGGGCTACAGAAAAGTTAAGGGCTGCATATTTATTCCCACACTGAACAGTATTTGTCTTAATTCAGCTGTCCAGTTTAACCATATTTAGATAGAACTTGTGTAAAAATTCAGCCTGAGATGTGCTCCCCTGCATTTGGCCCTCCCTTCCTTGCGTTTTCTTACACAGAGCACAATAAAAGAATGGTGGCTTAAGACTGCCTTTGTTTACCTGTGAAGGGCTTAATCCTTGTTTAGGGTTACTCAGTTAGTGGAGCAAAGATTAGCAATGCCCTAGTATGTGATGAATAGCTTGAGTAAGTCTTAAATGATTGCTCTTGCACTGCACTTTGCACGAAAAGGCAGGGGGAAAGAGAGAGGAACCAGCACAAGCAGGGATTATACACATTTTTAGTTCACCTTGGTGAAGTTGTATGTATAAAAATTTTTGTGTTAAATGCCTACAAGTCACTTCTGAATGATAGCAACCCTATGAATAAGTGCAATTCAAAACATCCTGTTAACAGTCTTGCTCAGGTCTTGCAAACCGAAGGTCTTGGCTTCCTTTATAGAGTCAGTCCATCTCATGTTGGGTCGTCCTCTATTCATGCTGCCTTCAACTTTTCCTAGCATTATCTTTTCTGGTGACTCTTGTCTTCTCATATTGTGATTAAAGAATGATAACCTCAGTGTAGTCATTTTAGTTTCTAGGGTGAGTTCAGGCTTGATTTGATCTAGAACCCACTTATCACAAGTAAAGGTAGATGTGATGGGCTGCACTTTTAAAAAGCTTCAAAGTGCTGTACAGACAGGCAAAAGACCATGAAGGGTTAATTCCTTGAGTGATAGGCTCTTCCAAGAGGTCTGATTGATTAGCATTAGCTGAGCAGGGAAAGCCTTGAGAGCTACATGCTGATGAGAAATTCAGTCTGATTTCAGCTCTAGCTGAGAAGAGTTGAGAACTGAGAGTGTCTGAATTCAGCCCTGAGTGAGAGCAGTTTAACACAGACAGGAGAACTGTGAAAAGTTGGCAAGGACCAGTGGATAGTTTCCATTTGGGCCGAGGAAAGGGAATAGGTCTAGAGAGAAAAGAAAATTCCCTACCCAGCCAAACAGGGAGATAGCTCTGAAGACTGGAGAGATCCCTGGTCTGGTGTGGTTAGAAACTGCCTGTAGAAAACTTAAGAGTCGGTTAAGAACTCAAGATGAGTTCTGGTGTTTCAAGAGAAGGATTTGGGTACTGGAAAGAGTGTACCAGCGTTCTGGAAACAAAAAGAGTCAGAGAATACTGAAAGAAAGTGTACTGGAGTGTTTGGGGGAATGTACTGGAACAAAAGCCTCTTAGCATAAGAAACTCTTATTTGCCTGAAACATAAGAACTTAAGTCTGTGCATGTACTGATTTTACCTCAGAAATTTTACTCCTGATTTTATCTGACCTTTTCCCTCTATGTTGAATAAAACATTTTGTTAATTTTGGAATATAAAAGCTTCTTGAATGCCATTTAAGTCATATAAGTTCCCTCAGGTTCCTGGGCTAGCAGACAGCCAAAATATTGTACTGTGACAGGGTGGGACAGGCAGAATTATTCAAGAAAAAAGAAAACAGACAATTAGGGTGAGTCAATTACAAAAGGGAAAGAAAAATGGAGGGAAAATCATGCCTCTGAGGGAGGGAAGAGGATGGGGACATCACAGTAGCCTGGGTGGGGGGAGGGGAGGGGACAAGGACTTCAGTGTTTATATTCTAACTTTTCCATTTGCCACCTTCATGGAGAATCCATTTGGGCTCTTGGTGTTATATATTATTTAATAGATAACTATCCAGGGGAGCCAGAGAGAGTCTTGGAAGCAGCACAGAATTCTAGAAATTGTCTCAACACAGGAATGCACTACTTGAAACAGAATGATTCAGCTGTGGGCCAAGAGGAATAGCATATATAAATTCCTAAGTCTTACTCATTAATAATAAACAGAGTTCAGTAAGTAAAGTCTGGTTAGTTAGCAATAAAACCAGCCTCCCTAAAATGCTGAAATAAAATAAGGAAACAGATGGAATCAGTGAGTTCAGTTCTGTCTGCTGCGAATGGCAGTGACTCTCCAGGGTCTTCAGCAGATGTATTGCATAGGCCTACTACCCAAGATGACTTAATTAGAGGCACTAGAGGTTGAGTCTGGAACCTTTTACATACAAATTATTTTCCACTGCTGACAGTCTGCAGCAGCTCATGAGGAAAGCAGCCTTCAGGGTTTATGATGGTGAGGATGGCAGGAAAAGTTCATCCTTTGTCAAACTTGGCCTGATAGACCTACCCCATGAAAAACATGTAATGTGTAAAGCTGTGTTTTCTGCAGCATCTCTGGCTATTTAGAACCCCATAGGTCTCCTTCCAACCACTGGAAAGGCTAGAGTGACTTGCCTTTTCCAGCTCTCTGAAAAAGCAGAAAGAGAGTGCCACAAACAGGTCAAAGGGGGAGGAATAATTTATTTCCCTAGAAGGAGAGTCATAATATGGCTTCATTGCTGGCTAGACTTCTTAAATATTCTGCTGTTTATTGGGAGAGAAGAGGATTAGCTCTCAAACTGTAAATCTTTCTCCAGTTATTTTTCAAAAAGCCTTCTTGCTCTGTTGATGCAGAAGTGGGAAGGAGATCTTCAAATGAGCATCAGTTACCACAGTCAGGCTTTGACCTGTGGCCCAGTCTCATATAAACACTCTGCAGAAGGAAAAGCTCAGAAAAGCAAACACAAGCAAACAGAGAGCCCAGTTCATATGCTGTCCTTGTGGTATACCTTGTGGCCACCAGAGAATCAAACTCAGCTACATGTGTTGAAGCAACACTCGCTGGGTATAGGCCAATTCTACCTGTGTGAAGGAAACCTCTGTAGAATGAAAGATTTCCCTGCTGTGGTTCAATATGCATAACAATTAGGATGCATAACAATTAGGAAATGTTCCAGACACACACAATCTCATTGGTCAAATTTGGCTTGGTCTCTTCAAACACTGCACGCTTTCCCTCTACTTAAGAATTCTCAATCAGCTGCCAATTACTAACCTGAAAAGTATGGTGTTGCATTTCTTATGTATAGAAAGCAGAAAGAATGGGTGGTACCACTGAAAAGAGAAAGCTCAAATCAGGAGGCAGCCCAGAAGCATCTGAGGTGGCAAGCAGAACAGGAGAATGGCACTTGGTGTAAGTTGGGATCCCCCAGAGTTACAACTAATCTCCAGACTGCAGAGATCAGTTCCCCTGGAGAAAATGGATGTTTTGGAGGATGAACTCTATGGCATTACACTTCACTGAGGTCCCTGTCCTTTCTAGGCTCCATCTCCAAATCTCTAGGGGTGTTTTCGCACTCACGTTTTACTGGCGCCACGACCCTCCTGACGCCGGCGAATCTGCATGGATTTCGCACCAGAAGCGCCGGCGCACCCAGAAGCGCCGGCTACTTCCATCGCTAAGCCAGCGCAAACGCAAATCGCAAAGATGCAGGAAAACGTTTGCGCTGGCTTAGCGACGGAAGTAGCCGGCGCTTCTGGGTGCGCCGGCGCTTCTGGTGCGAAATCCATGCAGATTCGCCGGCGTCAGGAGGGTCGTGGCGCCAGTAAAACGTGAGTGCGAAAACACCCTAGGAGTTTCCCAACGTGGATCTTGCAACCCTATTCCCCCATCCTCCAGTGACAGTGGGGGTGGGGGCGTGGCATGAAGTGGACCTGACAACTCTAATGTGTGGCTAAAGAAATTAGCGTCTGTACTATTTCAGAATCCTGATAGAAGTTTGCCCATCTTCAGCCTCTGTATCACTGTGAAGGGCCGGAAGTAGAAAGTTTTACAGAAGTCTGTACAGACACACTCTTCAGAAGCCATTGCCTTGTTGAAGGGCATGCTTAAAAATCTGTATGTATTTGCTGTCTTTTAAAAATGGTGCAACTGCAGTGAAAATGAAGCAACTACTGAAATATGAGTGGTTAAAAAATTGGTTCTCTGGTGGCATTTCAGAATATGTCTGACTTTTTCCCCCTGCAGATTTACAATGATGAAATAGATCCTTGGAGATCCTGCTCAAAATGTGATACTGATACTTCAAAAGAACTTTTATATGTGACTTTGCACACATGCAATATCTTATTTAAACTGGGCTCTTTCATATGTAAAGTGGGTACCTGTAGAATATTAGCAAACCAGTACAATACCCTCCTAGACACAAAGACCTGCTGAGAGGCTCAGGAGAATAAGATGGTGGACATGTGCAGAGTCTGACATAAGAACATAAGAGAAGCTATGTTGGATCAGGCCAATGGCCCATCCAGTCCAACACTCTGTGTCACAGTGGCCAAAAACCCAGGTGCCACCAGGAGGTCCACCAGTGGGGACATAGTACATTCAGGTTCCTTTTCTTGTTTTCAGCCATGGAAGAGAACAGTTTCATCCAGATTTTTACTGAAATTGTACTTTATTCTTGTGCACCAACATCTGTGATCTGGAGGAAAATTAGTGAACAACAGTTACACAGTCCTTGAAATCATGATCAGCTGCTATGCAAAATAAGTAGTCTGTGTGATGGCTAACAGCCCCACAAGATTACTACAGATTTCTCATTTTTCATAGGTGTTACAACGGTACTCACCATGACAACCCTTATGATGGGAGCTCGGACATCCCTTCCAAATGCTAATTGCTTCATCAAGGCCATTGATGTCTATTTGGGCATTTGTTTTACCTTCATCTTTGGGGCATTACTGGAGTATGCCGTGGCTCACTTCTGCACCTTTAATCGAACTGGTGTGAAGAAACTCACCAAGGTACCTGTTACATTTCATTTTTTCCCATGTGCCAGTTGCCTTTTCCTTTTTCACAACCCTTCTCTCCATTACTTTCTGGGCCATGTAGGCATAGCCTGATTCCATCTTTGATTAACTTGTTACCATAGCCCTGCTACTTTTTTCCTATTTGTGTGAGCTTTTCCAAAGCATCTGCCAATTCTTGTATAAGAAACCACACTGTGTGGTGCAGGACCTTGTGGATTTTGGTCACACCAACATCTGGTAGCCCCATCCTACTTGGACAGAGGGCGTGTGCCCTGTACACAAGGACACAAGGTGGACAAATGCAAAGCCCATTGACTTCAGTGGACTTAAAAGTGTTTAGGATTGCATTATGAGCCCTAGAATCAGCCAGTGTCATAAAAACAGAGCTGGAAGGTGCCCCAAGGGTCATCCATTCCTGTACTATGCAGGAAATTCACAGCTGTCTGCCCCCCAACTCCCCCATTGGCTCCTTGTCTGTGGCCAAAAGAAAGCAAAAAACATCCAAAATCCCTGGGCCAACCTGGCCTGGAGAAAAATTCCTTCCTGATACCTTCCAGATCATTAATAGTAGGCCAGAAACAGAGAGCAGAGGAAAGTATGCTATTGATGCCTGTTCTAAGTGAAACACAAAAAGCATTGCATGACAAGTGAAGTTCACTTGCAGCTGTTACATATCATGGAGCCATAAACATGTTTTTAACTAGAGTTGCAGTATGAATTGCTAGGCTGTTTAAATATCTTGACAGTCGGTGCATTGGAAATCCTGAAAATACAGAGCATTGATGCTTTTCCAGACAGGTAACATGGTTTCTCCATCTTGAACAAATGTACCCATTAATAGAAACAACAAGCAGCAGCAGATGCCATTTCCAGTCAGTTTCAGCTGTCAGGCAGTTTCTCTTGATGCTGCAACTAATTTTTTAAAATATCCATTCATCATCACTACCTGCTTGCTATCACCCTCAAGAGGAGGGTCTGAAAGATGAGTAAAACATTGCTTTTTAAAATGCACTCAGTGTGGAGATCCCTCTTGCAGTGCAAGGTAGATTTTCATAATGTAAAACACTTTAAATGTTTTTCCTTTCCTCTCAGCCCCTTAGCAGCCCTTTCTGATTTCCTGTGATTCTCCAGATTTGTAAAGCAGATAGGTGTTTATAGTTTTCTTATAGACTCTCTCTCTTCTCTTTGCAAGGGTAATAAGATAAGTAAGCTTGTGCTAAAAACACATCTTGTTAAGCTCCCTTGGAGAAGAGTAGATAATATCATACAAATGAGAAGCTGAGATGTACAATGTCAGACACTGCATTTTTCACGCATGGCTTTAGCTCCCTCTTAGGGAACGTAAAAGGAGCTAAAAACATCCTAATGAAGCATCAGCCACCTGCAAACAACTTGCTGAAACCTTCTGAAGGAAATAATATGTGTATAACATTCTTGCCTGCAGTGCAATCAACCAGCAGCTTGCTAGAAATGTTATAGCTTTCACCTTTAAAAAATGGGCATGTTAACTGGGGAGGGGGAAAACACAGCCAGGTAAAACTGTTTATTTTTTAGAATTTGTTAGGATGATCATTGGCACTTTTTCTTGGTTGGAACTGTGGTTTCTCCTCTATGCTTTCCTGTATTTTATTCACTCCTGAAATGCTAGATCCAAGAACTGTGCCATAACAGAAGATCACAAGTGAAACTGTTCTGGCTTTTCCTTTGTACTGCAAGAACATTCATGAGTAGAGTGCAGAATCAGTGAACTGAGCATAGATGTTCTACTTACAGTGCATTCTAAACCCACTGAAAACTATTGAACATAGAAGGAGTAGATCAAGTGCATAAAGTAAGGCATGCACATACCTAC
Organism: Heteronotia binoei; assembly: GCF_032191835.1. Classification (NCBI taxonomy): domain Eukaryota; kingdom Metazoa; phylum Chordata; class Lepidosauria; order Squamata; family Gekkonidae; genus Heteronotia; species Heteronotia binoei. The sequence continues at coordinate 42,847,098 of NC_083228.1, read as the reverse complement.
TTCACTGATGTGAGTGTGGAAGCCATTGTCTAAGGAGGAGATTTTCTGCACACAATGAAACTTCAGTACCCATCTTTAAAAAAAAAAAAAAGCACTGGCATGGTACAACCATATGGAATTAAGGCTCATTTATTGTCATGAAATGTTCAGTTACACATAGTGGCCTTTGAATTCATCCTAGCATCCTTATCCAAAGCACACCTACAAGTAATAAATAAGACTGCATTCCAAATGAATGAACTCACAGGGAGGATTTTAAGCCTGGAAGAGCTGAAAGTGTCAGCAGTTAGCTACTACAGGAAATTGATAGAGCCTGTAATGGTTGATGCAATAACATTTTATAACTGAGCAATATATGGGCAAGAATTATGAGAACAGGTCAGCAGGCAGTATTAGGATAGAATCTGATCTGGGATTCTTTTCTGGAATGTTAAAAATAATAGAAATGAAGACCTGCTTCAGATTCTCAGCAGGCTCCACACAAATGCAGACAGGGCACGAAGTCCATAAGGGATTTGTGTGTATCAGCAGTGGTCTGCATAATCAAGATGGTGATCCATCAGGTTCAATTGGAGTTAGCTGGTATAGTATATGGGCTATGAGTGACAAGTCAGGAAGTGCCTGGTTCAAGTCTTGTCTGTGAACCAAACTCACTTTGTAGCCTTGAGTAAGCTATTCTCTCTCATCCTCCACTCAGTCAATAAACTGGAGATAATAATATTGCCCTACTTTATACGGCTGGTGTAAAAGATCATATCTGTGAATCACATGAAACATTCAGAAGTGCTGTATAAATACTAGCTATTAGTGGTTTGTTTTTATAGCAACTAGAAAGATGCCTGTAGAAACTCACAGGCATGGCTTTATTCATCAGAATTTTTCTCTCCACATGGCTCCTGCCTGCCTGCCTAGTTTTCACATAACACCAGTTCATGAGATCTGTGCCTTCACACAAATCCCTTATGCACTTTGTGCCCTGTCTGCATTTATGTGTGGAGCCTGCTGAGAATCTGAAGCAGGTCTTATATCCAGTGGGCTACAGCTTGGAGGTCCTCCCTTGCTGCCTAAGGTGTGCCCATATCATAAAGGGAAAATGTTTTCTAAGTGCTTTAAAGTAGGCTTGCGTCGTAATTTATGATAGCGGCTCTCAGTTCATTTGTGCTTTCCTACCAGGAAGAAGATGAAGAAGCTGAGGAGGAGATCAATGGAGTCCTGTCAGCAATAGCCAACAGTTGCAAGGCTGATAAGATTAGCAAGGTTGATCCAGACAAGCTGGCCCAAAAGCCCCTTGGCAGAAAAGAAGAGAAAACACAACCCAGAAGGTGTCGTTCCCCAACAACAATGATGAAAGGGCTTTCCTGTATATTTAACTGCTTCCATGTTAAAAACCCCTATCACATAGACAATTATGCCCGGATTTCTTTTCCGTTATTGTTTATCATCATAAATGTTTTTTACTGGGTATATTATTTGTGTTTCTAATCTTTTAAAATCTCTTCTGAAAAGGTATGCTGACTATGAGGGGGAAAGTACATTAGGATCATCTTGTTTTGTCATCTAATTGATTGAATTGCTGGTCAAATTACCATCCATCTGTTAAAATGACTGTAGTATAAAATCTGTTGCTGGTCAGCTGTTCGATGCGCGTGTATTTTGACACTGACCTTGGTTTTAGCATGCCGCTTGCTCTGCTTTACCGAACGGCAGAAAACACTTCTTTTTAAAGCAGACTTGTTAAACTTTGTATAATGAGGCTTAATGCTAGTTTTGGGATGTGTTTGGATATGTTAAAAAAAAAATAAAAGCAGAAAATATTATTTTTTCCTCATATTGTTATATGACGAGCCACTTGATGTTGTTAATAATGCATAGACCTTCAAGAGTGTTACTTCACAGAACTGTACCACTACAGATTAAACTGAACTGCAGAAGTCTCTAATTTGAACATCTGATTTACAAATGCAAACCAATGTGACATACTGCTCTTTGTAAGCACCCCAGTAATTAGAAACATTCCATACTTTCTGAAAACTATCCCGGGCATTAAAGGATTACTGTGCAGAAACTATTAGAAGAATAATGTGGAAAATACTTCCACCAAAAATGTGCATTTTTCCCTGGCAAACAAATAACTAGGTATCTGTCTTTTCTCTAATGGAATATTTATTTTAACATCTTGTATTTCCATTTTTCTATATCCCGTTCCCCCTTTCTTTTATAACTAGGTTCAGTTTTTTGATTCAAGGAAAGTTACTGATAACTTATGCCTCTCTATAGTGATGCAATGCTTGAAGTGCTTATATTGTAATAGTCAAATGTAGGACAATCTGCAAATATCTAAATCTGTTAATTGGGCCCACACTGACAGAAAAGAGATAGATCCAGGTGGGCAACCATATCTTCTGAAAAGGTATGCTGACTATGTGGAGGAAAGTACATTAAGATCATCTTGTTTTGTCATTTAATTGATAAGATCTATTGGATTTCTGCTCTGAAGCAGCAGAACAAGGTTTGAATCCAGTGGTATCTTTAAGACTAACACAGTTTTAATCAAGATATAAGCTTTCATGTGCAAGCACACTTCTTCAGATAGAGATAGTTCAACTTGGAGAGGGGCAGGTTTGCAGAAAATCTGGCAGATTAAAAAAAACACATGAGAGGGTTAAATACTGCCCCCCCCCCAATAAAAGTGTTGTCTGCATTGTCTGTTGAAAGTACCATTGTTCTACAGAATTAGCAGCAGAAAGCCACTCTGGGCCCAGCTATGGCAGTAGCAGAGACTGGAGGCCACTTGGGGATTGACTGCAGTGGTAGAGACCAGTATCAGCTATGGTGGCAGCAATGTCTGGGAACTGATCCAAGCCTGGAGCAGCACCCAGACACTGCAGCTGCCATGGCCAAATCTGGAGATGGCTGCAGAGGCCTAACCCATCCTGGACTTGGCAATGGAGGGTGGGGGCAGGGAATGATGGGATTCCCATCTTGTTATTTCTGTTATTTCCCACACTTGCCATGTATAGAACATTAATGCTAAATTACATAGTAATATATTAAAAGGGGGGGGGAGGTATTCTAAGTTAGAACCATGACTATACAGTATCACCATAAATAGTTTTTATGCACATGGCAATATTTCTAGTTGTCCATATTCTTCAGATTTAATCCCCTTCAGTGTTGAAAAATGGCTGTACATTTTGAAGAAATATGTTTTGAGAATGAATTGTCTTGGCCACAGGTTCTGATACATTGTATGCTTCTTCATAAGCATAGCATCATTTTGGCAATCAATTGCCTACAGTAGACAATGATTTCTTGCCCATTTTTGACCCAGTAATAACACAGCTTCTATAATCAAGTTCCTAAAGGGATAAATATGTTCCCTTTTTTCTGCACACATCCAAAGAGGACCAGCACTAGATCATAAGATATCCTGTTCTGCTAATGGAACTTCTATCAATGGAAACTGCATGGCAGGATCCAACCCAACCTTTTTTTTGCAGCCAAGACCTCCCACCAAATATTGAAGCCTCCTGTTTGTTACTCCTGCAGCAGAGACAGTACCTGTGATTTTAAATAATCTGACCAAGGTGACTTTCAGACCTCCTTGAAATGTAATTGCCTGATAGATCTAACAAGTGAAAGAGCAGAGAATTTTGGAATAGTTATGATGTTACCTTTGCTGATCCATTTCATTCTATGCACCATAAATACCACTAATTAACTATGCTCTCTTCCTGATTAGATGTGTGGATGGGTTTAAAGCCTATCTAAGACAACTCTGGAGGAAGGCTATTCATTACCTGACATCTCTCCTAAAGCAATTTGCTATGTTTACGATGATGGATTAATTTGAAAAGTAAACAGTGTTGCAATGTTTATTGATTGCTGAGAACCTGTGGATATTTATCTTTGCGTAGGAAATGCAGATTGCAGCTACTGTGGAATTGTAAGTTCAGTCACTAGCAACTTGTCAACATGATTTCAAAAGATGTAAAAAGAGTATTGAACTGCTATAAGAAACTCACTTCCTTCTGTTGGGTATCCCTGCTTGCATGGACCAAGAAAATGGAGGTTCATCCCAGTTCATGGGTTCACACAAACCTTCATGAGCCTCCGCATTTACCAAACTGATTAGTTTTGTAGTAGAAGTGGAAGATCTGAGATCTTCCCTTCCTCCTTTCTGCTGGTGTCGGCTCCCCAAAGTCAGCAGATTGGAAGGTTGGGGAGGTCTTGCAAAAACCAAGGGAACATTATCTTTAAATTGCTTTTGCAAGCTGCACCACATGTGAGTGAAGTCCAAGCAGTGAGTTCACTAACTTCTGGGTGAAGTCGCTGCTTGGACTTCAACTGTACACAAACCACTTACACGAAACTCTATTAAAAACATGGGAAGTTCTTTGTGGGCACGATTGCATGAACCTTGGCTCACAGACCACAAATTGGGAGATTTTCATCACAAGATTAGGTTTGTGAACTGATTTGTGCCCCTCTCAAACCATGAGGAAAGGTGGGATACAAATGTTTTAATAAACCAGCCAAACCTCAGTTCTTACATTATTCCCCTATTATTTATGTTTGTGTTATATTGATTATATTTTGTCATTTACTTTCAGTGCAATCCTAAACCCACTTGCACCCTTCTATTGAAGCCATGGTTGTAACTTTACCTTTGATTGCACTATGATTGGATCTAAGTCACACACAAAAAAGTGGGATATGAAACCAATAAATAAAATATCAGAAGCTGTAGAGCAGGGGTGGGGAACCTTTTTTCTGCCAAGGGCCATATGGATATTTATAACATCATTTGCGGGCAATAAAAAATTATCAACTTAAAAAACAGTGCTCCGCTGAGGGAGAATGATTCAGGCCAGCAAAATTAATGCAAATAATTGTTTTTCTATTTGAAGTCGTGGGAAAAGCCTAAGCTGGCACATGCATGCGCGTTTGCGCGCATACACACACAGTCCACCGCCCTAGGCAAAAGCATAGGTCCAGGGCTTTTTAGTAGAAAAAGCCCAGCAGGAACTCAGTAGTACATTAGACCACATTCCCTAATATTAGCTTATTAGGTCACACACTCATTAGCATATTAGGCCACACCATCTAGGATAATCAAGTGCAAACTAGGCTTCCCAACCCTCCCGCCCTGGCGGGGGACCCCAAGATTTCCACCCTCTTCCCCCGCTCCCCAAAAAAACAGAAGCGGGGGGAGGGGGGAAATGGCGCCGGGGAGCATGGCGAGCCGCCCGATCCTGGAGCGGGTGAGGCCGCTGCCGCCCCCTTCCCGCCCACCACAGCTGCTCCTCCGAGATGGGCCCAGGCTGAGCCCATCTTGGAGGAGCAGCCAAGAGCAGCACAGGCAAAACCAGAGAAGGGGAGGGCGAGGCAGGCCAGGAGCATGGCGAGCCGTGAATCCGGGCCCTTCTAGGACCCAGACTCGCGGCTTGCCACACCCCCAGCCTGCCTTCACCCCCCCTCCGATTCCACCCCAGAGGCGGAGCGGAGCCGGCAAGGCCGCCGCGCCGCTGCCACCTCTTCTCCGCTCGCCGTGGCGTCGCCCGCTCCGAGATGCCGTTTCCCCCCTCCCCCCTAGCTCCACCCCAGTGTCTCCTGGCTCCACCCCCAAAGTCTCCTGGCTCCACCCTCAAAGTCCCCAGATATTTCTGGGGTTGGACTTGGCAACCCTAGTGCAAACTGAACTGTGGCAGTAACTTTTCCAGGCCCTGCAGCAATTCTGGACGGCCAGCCAGGCCCCAGGGCGACTGCCACACAATACACCTGGCCCTGTTGTCCCTGCCTGTCCCTGGAGAGGCTGCTGCACAGTGCAGCTGGGCCCCACAATCCTCGCTGACCAGCCAGGCCCCAGGGAGGCTGCCACATGGCTCGGTTCCGCCCAGCAATCTCCGAGGGCCACACCAAGTGACCTCGAGGCCCGTATACAGCTCTTGGGACAGAGGTTCCCCATCCCTGCTGTAGAGTGTATGGAATTAGCTTTCTGTTGTCCAGGAAAACAGACAAAGGCAAATGCTGATTATGTTGTACACACATTTTATAGCCAAAAGACACTGGGCCTTTCTAGATGCTGAATTTTTTAAGGTAAACAACAGTTTTCACAGTTCCCCTCCCCCCCCCGCCTGGTCTCACAGCCTGCTTGTATTTGTGTAACAAACTTCTGTTTTCTTCTTACGCAGCCCATTGTCTAATCAAGAGGCTGTGGGGACTTCCTAGTTTCTGAACTGCTAAGGTCATGTTGATCTTTCATAGTTGTTCTTCACCTGCATGCAACAGATCTCTGTGATCCCCACCCCCATTACTTAGCCCTTCTTGTCTTTCAGCCTTTCTATCATCTTCCTGTTTAACTGACAGGATCCTTTTCTTCCTATTATTGCAGTATCCTCTTCTTCCTTGTGTATCATGGGGCATACACAAAATCCCTCCTCTTCTATATAAGCATCTCTGGGGGAAAAGGAGGAAATCACTATCCTTAAGCTTCTTTCTCTCTGTTTTCTACTATTAACCCATATGACAAGGGGGTGGGGATTCAGTTACTTTTGTCTTACCATTTTGAATTTCCTTTGTGCTATAAAAAAGGGGTAAAGCCGCTTTATCCCTTAATACAATCACATTTTATAGGCTGTGTGCAGAAGCCACCTTTGTTCAGCTTCTGCATTTTCAGTAATGGAAACATAACATTGAGGCTTTTCTTGCAGTACTTCAAATACAATGTGACTAAGGAATATATATCACAGAGTTAATTGTTTTTATTAAAAATGTGCCGCATTATAGTCCCTAATAAGTTGATATGAACAAGATCAGCCAAACTCCAGGAGACAATTCAAATCCACAGCCAAACTCCAGGAGACAATTCAAATCTACAGAAGTCTCCCTTGAAGAATTGCGTGCTGAATCCTCAGAAAGCTGTGAACAGCAGGTAATCTGCTGAGATGATTAAGCAGGTTGCCACACAAACTAATTATCACAATGTTGTTGACGAATATTAGAAAAGGCTCTCCTTACTGTGCAAGAGTGGGAACCATCGTTTCCTCCTGAGTTCTTATCTGCAAAGCAATGTAAGAACTGTTGAGACACACCTCTTTCACAGGTGTGATACATTAGTGTACAGAGGAATGTTTCATAAGCAATTTTAAAAATATAGCTATTCATAGTGGTAGGGATTGCACTATATGAGGGAAAAACTGGGCTCCTTTAATTCCATATAGAGGTTGTCACATGTACTTAGCTTCACAATACAGAGAAGAACAGGCACTTATTTGCATGGCTGTTCGCACATTGTTTTAATTGCCCGTGGTGATGCTAACGTTAATCTCTAAGCCAAAAATAAAAAACCAACCAGTGAAACTTTGCTAATTTAATTCAAGGAATTCTTTATCTAAAGGATTCATATTGACTATGCAAAGGAGTTATTTATCTATGGCCAGTTCAAGGTGTTTTGGCACCCCATACGAGGAACACTGATTGCCTCCTGGGTAGCCGGCGCTGACTTGGGTGCAGGAACTGATAGTCATCATCACCTTGGTCACTAATGGCTGGACCAAGCCCCTGTGATATCTTACACCTTGTATTGCCCCAAGTGTCATTTGGGTGGCTTAACTAGACAACCAGTCTTGTGTGTATACCAACTTTGAAGACCCTTAAAACATTTGCTGTAGTCTGCAGATAACAAGATGCATTCTTAACTGTACTTGGATGTTTCTGTGAAGTAATTCTAGGCCTATTTTGCTCATGCCACTTTTCCTACTCTGATGCATGTGTCATACCTAGGTTGTCTGTTCTATGATGGGAAATTCCAAGAGATTTTGTAGGTGAGGTTGGGGAGGGAACTCAGTGGGGTATAATGCCATAGAGACCACCTTCCAAAACAGCCATTTTCTCCAAAGGAAATGACCTCTGTAGCCTGGAGACCAGTTGTGATTCCAGGAGATATCCAGCCATTCCCTGGAGTTTGGCAACCCTAGCCATGCTGTGTGATAAGAGCTCCACAGTGTTCCAGTGCCAGTTTGGTGTAGTGGTTAAGAGTGTGGACTCTAACCTGGGAGAACTGTGTTTGATTCCCCACTCCTCCACCTGCAGCTGTTGGTGTGAGCTTGGATCAGCCACAGTTCTCTCAGAGCTGGTCTCTCAGGAGCAGTTCTCTCAGAGCTCTCTCAGCCCCACCTACTTCACAAAGTGTCTGTTGTGGGGAGAGGGACAGAAAGAGATTGTAAGCCACTCTGAGACTCCAAGGGAAGAGCAGGGTTTAAATCCAATCTCTTCTTCCCTCTTTTAATCAGGAGTAACAATGGCACAGACCCACGCAAAGTGATGTTCTAGCCACATATCCTGATTTGCTAAATATTCAAGTAAACCATAATGTGCCTCAGTAACGAGATGTGGGCAGACTGGGAGAAAGAATGAAGTACCTTCCATTAGCCTGCCTGGCCTTTCTCACTCAAACAATATCCATGGATGGTCACTGCTGAAGAGGACAAGCAGGCATTTAGTGTTTTTAGCCTCCTTGAAATGTCCCTCCATAACAAACAAAGAACCTCTCAAAGAGCCTGTCATGGAAAAGGGTTCTAGAGTAGTAGCATCCGCTATCTCTAGATTCATCTTCTTGGCATAGGGGCTTTGTTTTGGCAGTGTGGTGGAGTGGTTAAGATTGATGGACACTAATATGGACTAAAGAACTGGGTTTGATTCCCCAGTCTTCAACCTAAAGCCCGCTGGATGACCTTGGGCCAGTCACAGTTCTCTCAGAATACTCTCAGCCCATCTACCTCACGAGGTGCCTGTTGTGAAGAGACTTTGAAACTCCTTAAGGCAGAAGAAAGTGGGGCATAATACCAATTCTTCTTCTAAATGACACCTCCCCCTTGCAGTCTGAGGTGATATAGCCCAGACACAGGTTAGAGTCCTAACTGAGAACTCTCATATTTCCAAAACCAATATAACAAAAAAATTATGTCTAATTTTAAATGGCATAATGGATCTTCCATGAAAAAATTAAAAACTGTAGTTTATTACAGAATGATTTTCTGCAAGAAGCTGCAGCTACCTCTATAGAACAGAAGAGGGCAACCTCAGATCAACTGTTCTATTCTACATATTCATTTGGTATAGGGTAGCTTTGAAGAATGTTTCCTTGTGATATATTGAATTTAATAAAATGCTTTCTGTTATTATACTAAACATTTCAAGTCCTTGGCCTACAATGTGTGGGAAAGATTCAATCTCACTTGATTAGATCTCCCATTTTGCAATTGCTACCAGAAAGTCCTTTGAAAAACTCACTATTTTGTATGAACCAATGCTTTCACCCTTTTAAGTACAGGAACAGAGTGTCAGTGTTGAAAGCCAAAGAGATTTTATTTTTCTGGCCTTCTCACAGCAATTAATATGTGTGAAAACATAGCGTTTGTTCATAATAATGCCAGCACAGTCGTATAAGAAAAGGATTAATGTCTTGCATTGTATCAAAAAGCATCATGAATCATTCATAACTGTGAGAAGCTTGTATCTCAAGCATACAAGGTTCATCTGTACTGAGAGCAGTGCTAAACAAATGCAGAAGCTGCTCCAGGTCTGACTTATGAACATTCTTCTTTGTTAGCATTTTGCTTCCTTTTTGATCTATCGGCTTGCAGTGCAGTGTGGTGTTCACTTGTCAGATTGGACAGACCAGAGGATAGGGTTGCCAGTTCTGGGTTGTGAAATACCTGGAGATTTTGGAGGTGGAACCTGAAGAGGGTGGGGTTTGGAGAGGGAGGGACTTCAATGCCATAGAGTCCACCTTCCAAAGCAGCCATTTTCTCCAGGTGAACTGATCTCTGTCACCTGCAGACCAGGACCAGGATCAGAATCAGCCAGTCTCTCTTCTAGCCAACCCACAAAATTTCTGAACTAGTGCAGAGCAGCTGGGCAGGAGTTACTCTGCTCATATAGTTCCACAACAACAAGCAGCAGTATTGAGTCACCAATCATCTTCTGCTCTCCCACCAATCAGTGAGGGGACTGCGGTCTTTGTTGCATTTCATGCTATTTAGTGGCCATTGATGGAATTTTATTTACAGCTTGCCAAAGTTGGAGTTTTATGATTTAATCCTATGTTGCAGACATGGCTTGAGAGTCTGATAAATGGCATTCAATGATTTTGTCCATTAAAGTATACAATTAAATGAGAATCTTCACTGTAGAACCTCATTTAGACTTGGACTTGTCTTTGGGGGACCCCATTGGTTACCAGAATTAGTGTGGACTGATATTCTGTTTTTCAATACAGGAACTGCAAAATAAGGGTGGGTAGGTTTCCTAATTGCATTGCTTTGTATCTGTTTCCACACTCTGGTTGTTTACTCTTGAGGAGATGTTCATTTATATTGTTGAAATTTTAATATAGTAGCATTTATAAATGCAGTGGTTTGAAGCATTTTTTAAGCAAGCACAACATCGTGTTGCTGCTTAGTCTTGGTCATCAGTTGGCTCTTCGAGGCAATGGTTCACCGGGAAATTTCTCAGTAAGTAAAATGGCCAGTTCATCTGTCCTCTGTATGGCAGGTGCCACAACCTCACCACCATATGTTTATCCTTCCTTAATGTTTCTGACTTCTTCCTTCTGCAGATACGTTAATTAAAGCAAGGGTAGCCAAATTCCCAGTCACTACATACTATCCATATCCATTCCTTTGTCTCTCACCCAAGTGAGCCCTGCTGTGCAGTGTTGTTCTTGACCCCAAGGTGGCCTGGTATGTATGTTCTGGCCTGGGAACCCCTTCCACTTATCTCAGACACAGAGACACTTAAGGCTGCAAGATGTTGAATAGTAAAGTACTTTGGATATATTCAGTGTGATTCTTCTTTATTAGGCACAGAATGTTCTGGAAATGAGCACAGGAAGCGCTGACCCAGATCAATTCCTGACATGTCCCATTAAATAATGCCAAGAATAAGAAGACTACTTCTGTTCAGAGCCAGGACAGGGTAGTAGTTTGTGTCAGAAGAGCCGGGTTCTGCTCCCTACTCTGCCCCAAAGCTTGCTGGGTGACTTGTGGGTTACTCATTTGCTCTTAGCATAATCTACCTTGCAGGGTTAGTGTGAAAATAACCAGGCAGCCCTGAGGTCATTGGAGGAAGAGTGGGATGGAAATATATGGGGGTGGGGGAGAGAGATAAACTGCTGCAGATAAACTGTCATGGGCCAGCCAGCTGCCTCCTCCTCTGAGGAGGAGGAAATGGAAGAGTCAGATCCTGCACTGGTGGAATACCTACCTGAACAGCTGGGTCAAGAAGCAGACCCAAGAAGAGAAGCATCAGGAAGTGAGAATTCTTTCCAGCCACAGCCAGGTTGCTCATTCTGGCAGGAGAAGAAATGACACTGAGGTCAGAGCATCAGTCACCACCGGTTTCTCCTGAACCAGTGAGCACAGGAGAGAGTGCTTAACAGCACTAGAGAGACCAAGGAGTATCTATCTGGTCACCCAGCAGTATTCAGTATTAGTTTTTGGAGCAGAGACTTTGCAGGAGCAGGAATGACAAGCTAATAGGGAAGCAAAGGACTTGCACCTGGAGGATGATGAAGAGATACCTGGGCTTCAGGCAATGAGTCAGCTAATGAGAAAGATAAAAGGAATGCAAGCAAGGGTCAGTGTGGAAGCAACTTTGTGTTAGCTGTGAGCTGACTTGCTATAATGGTCCCTCGCACCTCCATGTGAGCTGACCTGCTATCATGATCCCTCACACCTCCCTTCCTCAGAAGTAGATTTTCCAGCCAAAATTTTGTTCCCTTCTGTGACGGAGTCATCCCAAGTTACATGGTTTTATTCTTTGTCTTTAAAAGACTGACTGTCTGTCCCATTCTGTTACATAGTTTGCCTTTTAGCTGAGGGAAAAATAAGGAGCCTTCTTGGACTGAACCCCTTCAAATGGTACTTGAGATGATTTAAAGTCAAACAGAACAAAATATTTTATTTAAACAATAGGGGAAGGTCATATCCAGGTGGGCAGGCATGTTGGTCTGAAACAGTAGAACAAATTTTGATTCCAGTGGTACCTCTAAGTCCAACAAAAGTTTACTCAAGGTATAAGGGTTTATGTGCAAGCACAATTCCTCAGGTGTAATAAGGAGCTGTTAATTTAGAAGCAAAAAGCTGGTTGTAATTCTTTATACTTGTAATTGAGAGTTATTAAAGATTGTTTCTTAGTTATTGAGATCTTCATATTGAGAGGCTTTCCCCCTGTGTTTTCCAAACATTACAATGCTTCTTAATTGAGTTTCCTATTTCTCCTCTTATTTCCTTGAGGCTGGTACCTTCTTTCAGTACCAAACTCCCTTCCTTTTAATCCCTAATTTCTACCTAGCTCTTGAGGGGTCTAAAGCAGTTTCCTTTCACAACTGACCAGGGATCGCCTCCTCCCAGAGATCACCCTCCCTGTTGAACTGGGCAGGGATTCTTCTCATATCCCCTCTCCTTTGGCCTTATTGTGTAGTTTCATCTCACTACCCAACAGCCTTGCTAACTCTCATTCCCAGGTCTTGTGTCTGTGTAAAACTTAGCGCAGGCTAAGACTTGGACTCTTTAAATTCTTCAACTGAATTCTTCCTCAGAGCATTTTTCAACAGTTAAGGTACAGAATGATCAGGAATCTGTCAGAATGCCTATTCTCCCTCAGCACCCAGCTAATAAAAAAATTCTGCCCTTAGCTGGAGCTGGCCAATCAGAGTTCTCAGAGTCACCTGTCATTCAAAGCCCTCAATTCTTGATGAGATTTAACTCTTCACCTCCTGGTACTCTGATAGTGCAGCATTTTGCAGCCTGTTTTAAAGACTGTCCATCACATCTGCTCTGCCCTGACTTGATGCCTTTGTATTCTGTCCTTACTAACCTCTGCATGTTTTCACAGCTAGAAACCCAGACCTTGCACCCTGCTCTGGTTCCAACCCTGGATCCTCTTTTCTTCTGATCCTGGACTTGAACCTTTGGCTCCCTGACTTTGGACTGCCTTGTTGATTGTCATTGTATTTGTGTATCCTGGAAACCCCAGGTAGACTAACAGTACCAGGCTTTGTCCTGAATGCAACACAAACCATGTTGTTCTTTGCAGTATTCTTTGTAGGACCTTGTTAGTATGGATGATAAGAATGTCTGTGACAGATGCTGCAGAGGTTAATGTTTTGGGTTAGTTTTCCTCCAGCAAGTCTTTGCAGCAGCTCTGCCACACTGAGCCTTTCGTCTTTTATATATGTTGCACAGCCCTTCCAATATGTTTTGTCCAAAAGCCTGTGTAAGCAAGTTCATCCAGTTGCTCATGAATTTGGCTCTTAATTTTATTTCATTCTTTTGAAACCCACACACTCTGAAGTCATTCTGGAACAGCCAGTGTTTCTCCTTCCTCTTTACCAGCTGCTCTTTTGCAGCTGCTGTGTACTATAATCACCCTGATCATCTTTTTTTTAGTAAAGTCAAGGTCCTCTCTGGAGATTGTAGACCTTCTGCAATATTCCAGAAGAATGAATTAAGAATGGCTGGGAACAAACAAAAACACTATTCAGAGATGAGCAGTAGACATCACTAGGCTGAGCGTATGGGGCCAAATCAAATCTGCATATGTAATTTGGCCTGATCATCCAATTTGTGAAGTTTTACAGCTCTCCACTTGAGTTGCAAACATTCTGTTTTCAAGAATATATATCATTGGCTACATGGCACAAACTCCCCAAAGATATGGAACAAATAGATAGCGTGTTGTAACAAATGAATTAAAGGTTCCCACGAGCTCTGGAAATGAGGCTGCACACTATGTCTCTGTAAAATTCATTGCTTTGATCATTCTTCTTCCTTTACTCTGCACAGTGCAGAGATGAAGCAAACTTCCCTACCCTCAAAGGACACTTCTTGTTTTGTCTGTGCATGAATCACTGCTCTGGATTTGCTTCCTCCTAATCAGGAAGCACACCACAATGATGTATGTGGGAATGCAGGAGGTGTGCTTCACCCAATGGTGCATGATTTATCTAATTACTGCTTGAACTCAATGTACTTTAGTTTACTGCCTAATTCTTTCATAGGCTGCATGTGGTAGAAAGAACTGTACGACATCAGGTTGCAGGAGTTGTTTTTTAATTTTATCCCCAATTAAACAATCTCTGCAAATAAAGCATAAGCCCATCCAGAGCCAGAGCGTGGGAGTTGGCAGGGTAGGCAGCCATCTCGGTTGCCACCTTGCCTGGGGGGCACTGCTGAGTTCCCCCTCTCTCCCCTGCGTGGAGCCGGGACCCAGGGCCAGCACTTGCATAGGACATACTTTGCAAGGAGCATGGTACGCAAGCGTCGTAGCTCTCCCTGACTCTGATCAGGCTTCCTGCAATGTGGGAAGCCTGAGCGGGGCTGGGGCCAGCACTTGCGCAGCACATTCTTTGCAAGGAGCACAGTATGCAAGGGCAGTTTTAGCAGGGCCCAGTCACTTTTGGGTTGAAAGCAGCTGAGGGCTGCCTTCCCAGTACACTCATCAGTGCAATGGGAAGGCGCCGCTCAGCCACTTTCAACCTGAAAGTGGCCGGGCACTTACAAAGAAGCCTCTGAAGAGCGTACTGCAGGGGAAAGCGGTGGCGTAGCAGCACTGCCCAGCCTGTGCGATGCATGATGATTTTTCCCAAGAGAGTTTGGGGGGCATACAACACAGGGATCTGCCTCAAGTGACAGAACTCCTAGTGCCAGGGCTGAGCCCATCAAGGACAAAGGTACTAGGTCAGCCCACTCTTTGCTTTGCTTTCTTCCTGCTTTGCTTTGCTTTCTTCCTGTAGGGAGATTTAGATTTGTCATTTTAGTTTCCAGTGTTTAGTCTGTAATTACCTGCCTTGAGCCTGTTCTATGAGAAGGGCAGGCTAAAAATCAAATAAAGTAAATACATGCATAGGAATATTCTCCATCTTGAGTCTTAACTGGTACAGTCCAAGGTTCCACCTCATTTCCCTTCCTTCTGTTGCATATTTGGGCTGGACCAAAGTGTGAGAGGAAAGTGTATCTACAGTTTTATCTTGGGAAAATGAGCATGTTGGTTACTTTTTTTAAAAAAATATATAATCTATTTTATCCTAAGGCTGTTAATAACAATGCAAAAACTAATATAAAAATGGGATCAGAAAAAGTAGCAACAGCAAAGATGTAAAATGTGCACTGAGTCATAAAACAGCAGCACAATAAATATTCATCCAATAGATCTTAAACCAGCAAGGAAGTTGTCAAATACACATTGACAGACTAGCACCAGTTCATATGCCACAATTAGTAATGATCAGATCTGGCAGCAGCTCAGACCTTATAACTAGAGAACTGGTGCACCTAGAACCAGTTCTCCAAATCAGTCCATACAATCAGCCTTCCTGTTTCATATGGGATCAGACACCTGGACCTCACAATGGTTTCCTTGTGTGAAGCAATCACCTTTTCTCCCTCACCAGATGGTCAAAGGAGACAGAGGTGAGGCCGATGCTGTCTCATGTATGGCCTTCATTTCCTCCCCCTCCCTCCACATGTCATTTGAGTGTCCCCTCCCCCACCTACTGTTGCAAACCACATCCCTTCCCTATAGCTCTTTGTGTCAAGGGTACAGGAATGGTCTTTTTCTTAAACTAGGATATGAGGGGAAAATATGTGATATTTACTTTACACAGACAAGCTTCAACCAAGTTACAGAGACAGAAAGCACACACCATTAAACTAAACTGGGCCTAGTACACAGATCTTTAGATTTCATTCAGAATCTATCTATCAACTTAAAATGCTGAAATGGTCGAGAACTGAGTTTTGTCAGGATACAGGGAAAAGGTTACTGTTTTGTTGCTGATTGTGCCAATCTAAGTTTTGTTCAAGATTTTTCAGCCAGTTTGTACTTATAATTAGTTCCTTATTAGACACAGTAGTTTGTCATATTGTATCTGTTGTCGCTTACAATACAATGGCGCACACAGGATGCTTTTTGTTATACAAGGCAGCACTGAAATATTTGCACTGCAATCCTTAAGCAAGTCTCTTCAAAATCCTACAGAACTTTACTTAGTGGGGCTTGGGATTTTGAGATTAGTTTCAATCTCCTGTCTGCAGACTGCGGAGTTCCACTCTAGTAATAGGCACAGAAGACACCACAACAAGGGCAGAGAGGGGTGAACTAGTGTGCAAGCTTTTCCTCCTTTTGTGAGATTTTCAGTCGATACATTATGTTGATGGGGTATGAAATAGTGGTAATTGACCCCATTACCATGAAGGGGAAAGATTACCACCACCAGGAAAGGGTCTTGGAGTCGTGATAGATAACTCACTGAAAATGTCAACTCAGTGTGTCTCTTCCAAGATATGCTTGCCACAGACCCTGAATAAATTATTCACTGTTCCTCAGTGTTGCATTGGAAGAAAAAGAGACACCTTTCTGGGAACCATTCCTTTGGGCTGGGCAAGCCGGTTGAGCCAAATGAAGAAACAGACAATGGGCTATTTTGTTTGTGTGTGTGTAATATCCCTTCTATTATGGCTTTATTGTAGTCTAAAACATCCCTTTGATTTAGTTTTATATTTTGAGTTCAACTCATAGCACATGATGAACCAAATGTGAGGAGCCATTTCCCTCCCAATTAGTTCCCAAAGAGAAATAATCCCTTCCCATTGATGGATCTGTCAGTATTGTGAGGGAAATGACTGATAATTATGTTCTCATGCAAAGAGAGCTGGACATATTTGTTTATTTTTAGCTGGGATGCAATGGGCAAAGAGACTATGATCTTTTTCACACGTATTCAGGTATGGCAGCTGGTCAGTTACTGAACAGTAACGGGTTTCTGTTGGCATTTCAGACAGACCCGATTCAGTAACTGGCTGCTACCGGAATACTCTCACCTTTTCACACAGTCCCGCGGCTGTCCCGGTAGTAAAGCATGCCTGAGTCGTTACTAACAAAGAGCAGCTTCTTCCACTTTTCAACCCCTCCTTCCGGGTTGAAATCGCTATGGGGCGCTGTGTGAAATATCCAGTATCTAACCTGGGAGCAGTTTTCGCGCCCTTTTTCGCCCGCCGGTGCGCGATCTCCGGCTTTTTTTTTTTGGAACGTTGGCTAAAATTGCTATAGCGCTATAGCGCTATAGTGACATATCACAACAGCATCACCATAGATCGCCACCGCTGAAACTTGGTAACTTATCTCAATGGAGCCTAGCCATCTCTATGGTGGTGCTGTTGTGATACGACGCTATAGCGATCTTTGCCCGACGTCCCCCCCCCAAAAAAATAAGCCGGAGATCGCGCGCCGGCAGGCGAAAACGGCTGGCGCTGGTGGAAGCGAGATAAAAGCGGAACAGTGTGAAATGGCTTGCTTCAATCACGGAACCCTACCGGGGAAAAAAACATGTGTCTGAAAACTCCCATCCCTGTCTCGGATTACTGCAAGGCGGCACAATACCGACTCCCTTCCGGCTTCCACTGGTAAGTGTGAAAAGGGCCTATGCCTCTGCCTACCATAACTTACCTTCCACTGCTGACCACCTTACTTCCACTTTTATAAAGGACAGAAACCGGCAGAAATGTCCTGTTTTTAGAGAATTTAAAGATGGGGGGGACCCTTGAAGAGCCCTTAAAAACTGGGTTAGATCCTATGATACTCTTCTCTATACCTTCCTTCAACAGAGAAGGAAGTCTTTCAACAGAGAAGGAAGTCTTTCTTTGTTGAAGTATTCTCTGTTGAAAGAAGATTAAGTAGGAGTCTATCTTCTCTTCATGTACACCACCAACAAAAGAAAGGTGTGTGGCTACATACAGCACAAGGGAAACTGATTAGAGTAGCCATGATCCCATTACCATGAAGGGGAAAGATTACCTAATGTAAGGAAACAGAACAACTAGTCTTTCTGGCAAGTCTAACTGTGGACTTGGGATCAACTAGTAATGGGAAAAGCTCATGTATTTCTGTCTACCTGACTACATATCTGTTGAATTTCTAGCTATTATAGGCACACAGCCTTTTTCTGGAAAACTTGTAGCAGCCCTGTCCATGCCACCTCCCAATGATTAAATGAATTCAGCAAAAGGGATGCATGTCGTCTAACCCAGTTATATGTGAAATTATTTTCCCACTCAGTACCATTGGTTGGGAGCCAGGACTGGTGGGTAATCTATCAGAGGATCTGCTCCACAAGGGATTGCATTACCCTGAAGGAATGATCATCTCAGCATGATGCTCTTTGTTGCCTTCTCAAGGCCTAGGAAGTTCTGAAGGTTGTTAAACACCCACAAGAAAGTTCAGAAGACTGAGCAGTGGGAACACATGAAGTTAAACAAAACTGGAGATGGTGCAGAAAGAAAATCAAGTAAAAGCTAAAGAACCAGGGAAAGCACACCAAAATGTCTAGGGTCAAGAACTGTATTTATTTATTTATGTTCCAACTGTTTTATTATGTTTCCCTGGCAGGCTTCCTACAGTTTGGAGAATTTGGGGGAGATGGTTGACAGAATGATGGGGCAGTGGGGACTCCAGTCTTATTGATTTATACCATTGTAGTTGGGTACATTCGTTGGTTAATGGAGCATGCATTTTTAAAATGACATCTTTACAGAAGTGGGTAATATTTTCCCCAGAATTTGAATGGCTGGGTTGGGATCAGAGATGTTTCAACTGTAGAAGAAAAAAGAATATACGACATGTCAAAGTGAGAACAAGGGCAAGTAATGAAAACAACTCATTTTTACTACCTGGCCAGAGTAACCATATCATAGTATTGCCAACAAGGAAACCTTATGCCAAGTGAACTATCTTGCCAAATCCTTGAAATGAGAAGAAGACATTTCTAAGTGACATAAAGCTCCAGGAGAAGCCATATGATCTCTGCTATTCTGTTTACAGAGAAATATTTATGCACATTCAAAACTAGTATAACTACATCATAGGTAATGGCTGTTATATTTCATATTGCTGCAAAATTGGTGTTCAGGTACTTCAGATGGATCTATCAAAGTCAGGGCCTATTACAAAAGAATGCTAATGTATCTCTGGTTTAATGAAGCAGAATGTTTGGCTGATGAGATCTCATTGTCAAAAGATTAAGTAGCACATATTCTATGAGGCCAAGGGCTATTACAATTAAAACTCACAAGAAAAGAAACAAAAAATAAAAAAGATCAACAGTAGATTAAAACAATGTTTAAAATACAACCTTACTAAAATGTACACGGCTAAATAGATAGCTGTTTTATTCAAGATCCTTTCCGAGCTTCCAGAAAGTATTACCATCCCCACACACAAACAAAAGAGAAAGGGGTGTGTGTTTGAACAGCAGTTTGGAACGGACTGAGACAGAGACCGATTTCGCATTAGGCTTGTTCTAGTCTCAAAGCCCTTTCTCCCCCGCCGCTTCTGTATGATTTCACACAAGCTGCCATGGGGCTTTGACTTGCCCCACCTTTTTCCGGCAGCAAACAAAAACCAGTTTTCAGAGGATCTTGCTTACCACAAAGAAAGAGGTGAGGCAAGTTGTAGCCCCGCAGCAGGTGGTGTGAAATTGGACAGAAGCACCAGGGGAAAAAGGGCTCCAAGACTGGAACAAGCCTAGAGAGAAATCAGTCAGAAGCTTATACAGAAAAAACTGCAGTGAATGGCTGAAGCACTTTGGGATGCATAATCTTGCTAGGGATCTGATATGGAGTCATGGATCTGCTGTCGAGCTCCCTGTGTCTTCCCCTCCCTCCCCATGTGCATACAAAAAGGGAGAGAGAGAGAGAGTGAAGACCATTTTCATTCTTCCTTTGGCAGATATCACATCCCTCTCCCCTTTTCAAACTGCATTTTAATATCTTTATGCACAAATGCTGGCACTTATCAATGGCAACCACATATGGGCAGAACGTCCCATAAAATATCTCACCACTTTGAGAACTGAATAATAATGCCAATGGGCTGTTTTGTTTCACTGTTTCTGTATCACCCATTTCCCATAGGAGTACTCAGGGAGGTTTACAGCGTAAAACAGTATGACATCATAAAAAAGGTCTGTCCAATTAAAACATTTTTACCCTGACCCTGCTAGGGGGCTTATGTATATGGCAGCTGGCTTCCTCATATGCACCTCTAACTAGACGAAGAAGGAACAGCAAGCCCCATATATTTATGATGGTTTGTTCTTTAAGTCAGAAAATTAGGGACAGTGCCAGTTAGTGATAAAGCTACCATGGAGTAATAGTTAGAAGTCAGTTAGTAGTCAGACCTGGGAGACCTGGGTTCAGATCTCTACCTTGCCTTGAAGATTTGATGAGTGACCTTCAGCCAGTAACTCAGGGTCAAACAACATTTCTGCATCCACAGGCCCAGCCCATGGAAGCTGATGCTATTTTAGAGTAGAACTTGACCATTGAAAAATGCTGTGATGCAGCAGGCTCAGGCAATCCTGTCCCCCCATGCCTTTTCAAGAGCCAAAACATGGCCATTTCAGAACTTGAAAAGGCATGGGGGGAATAATAAGGTAGCTTGGGGCTGCCACACTGTAGGCACAATCAGGATTGGGCACTCACATAAAGCAGCCAGACCCTTCTGTGTTTCCTGCTGACAGGCCCCATCGATTAGCTGGCCAGCAAAAGGAACTTACCCTGAAAAGGAGGGAAATCCAACTAATGTGCAGTGATATGCTTACATCACTGTCCATGTGACCCAGAAGTGATGTCATTACATCCAAGATGTCTATGTGATGATCTGGTATTTGGGCAAAAACTCTATGGTAGAGCCAAATTTACCACAGATTTTTGCCCAAGTTCCAGAGCATTGCCGTAACATCCTGGATGTTATTGTGTCATTTCTGGGCCACATGGACAGTGACTAGACACATCACTGCATGTCGGATGGGCCTACCTGCAGCTCCCAGCAATCCTCCCAACTGATTACCAGGCAGCAGCTGGCAACCCTACGCTCACAGCATTTTTAAATGTCCAAGTTCCACTCTAAGATGGCATCGGCATCCAGAGGCTGGACCTGTGCATGCTGTATTGTCTAGTTTGGCCCTCACTTTCAGAGAATGTTGCTATAAGCCTCTTTGGATTCCCACTGGGGAGAAAAAAACAATTTAGATATCGAAATAAATAAATTAATAATTGTCCAGGAAGTGTAGGGATGGATTTGATCTCTTCCTGCTGCTCCCTTCTTTACCAGAACAGCTGATAAGCAATATGTGTACATGGCTGGATCTTTCCTTCTTTCCTATGTACCGGTAAGTAACCTTGACATTATATGCCCATGAATTTTGCCCTGAATTTGTGCCCAAGTCTCCATAACTGAAGTCTAATACTTGGTCCACTGTACCTCACTGAGCCTCTGGAGTGTGATCTACGAATGGATTAAGCCCTGGTGAAGACCTGCGTTATTATAGCATGTGAAAATGTGAATCTGATAATGTTCCCTTTCTCAGCTGTAAAGTGATTTGAGACCGCTTCTTTGGGGTAAAGCCAATCTTTGGTAGAAAACAGCCAATATGTCTCCAATAAGTAAACAATGATCTCTGACCTTGAGAATATCAAGATTTTTTTTCAAAATTTACAGATAAAAAGTTGTTCTCACAATAAGATGCAAAAGCAGATAAAAGACGCTTAAGGCCCTTCTGAGTGTGAGACAATACTACATTTTTCTGCCAGGTGCTTGTGTAATATGCATGACTTGAAATTCACTGGGGTTTACACTTGAGATCTTAGGAACATTTACTTTGAAAGGACATAGACACTTACTGCCCATAATGTAGCCCACAATATACCCCAAGTCTATCTTGAATTTTCTTCACTAATGCACCATTTACCATAAAGAATACCCAAGGGGAAATTCCCCAGCCTTCTCTTTTATTGCTTTTTAATTCCTTCTGTGCACAAATGTATAGATCATGATAGTGAAGGAACTGTTCCATACATTCACCAGGCTCCAAAACGCTTCCCTTGTGTCTTTCTTCAACTGGCTTTATTACTAGTGGAAGAGATATTAGTTTTAACTTATAAGCTGAAATTATTTCTCCCTTCCTTCCACTCTGTGTTCAAATGATTTATAGCAGGGGTGGGCAATGGTAGCTCTCCAGATGTTTTTTGCCTACAACTCCCATCAGCCCCAGCCATTGGCTATGCTGGCTGGGGCTGATGGGAGTTGTAGGCAAAAAACATCTGGAGAGCTACCGTTGGCCACCCCTGATTTATAGTATTTTTATCCCATAAGACCCTGTTGCATGTCCTTCTTCTACAATAATAATGTATTTGTCTCTAAATGGTAACCGCTCCTGAGGGAATGCCGGGCATTTCTTTAGCCTTGATGAACACAAAACATACAGCATTCTGGTTAGCTACACATGTATAACTGACATAAAGGCATTTGTTTTCAGCATCTCAGAGAAGCACACGCCTGGCTGTTTGAGCTGGCTATAGCTGAAACCATTCCATCCTTAAATGTGCTCAGACTAGCAGATTTATCATTAAGGCAACACTTCATATTAACTCCTTGGGAACTAGCTTATGGGATTTCCAACTGCTGAGCAATAAAGCAGTGACATTTGAAGCAGAGCTGGGACATCCCAAAGAGCAGACTTTATAAGTTATGAGGGCATGTTTCAAAAACATGGCTCCCAAGGCTCTGTGTCACATAGAGCAAGCCGAGGCTCAACAAATTCTCTGATGTTTCTGAGCTTAAGAGTAAATATTTAATTACAGATTGGGCTTTTTATTATTATATGTAATTCTGCAATTGAGTCTGAACTAGTGTGACAGACCAGCAGTCCAGCTCTTTACACCACAGACTGATCAGTTACTCTGAATGACACATAACCGGAGGGGGAAGGAGATCGATATCATATAATCCATTGTCTCATTAGCTGGCAATGGTCCATAGGTAGGAGAGCAACAGCCGTCATTTTGTAGCAATGCTGTATTGTACAATAATAAAAAGAAATTGCTTTTACAGCCTTTGATGTTCATTAATGGCTAACAGTTTTGAGCAGTTCAGTTCCTCTAGCCAGCGATGTGACACAGCTGAACAAATGACAGACTCAATAGTGGCTGACAGCAGGGCTGACGTATGAGGAGTCAACAGTACATAAAGCTGTAATCGCATTATCCATGGGCTCCTTCCCAAAGGTTGCAGCTCCCACCTATTGGAGCAGGATGTCCATGACACAAGAAAAATCAGCAGATATCAAACAGGTTTCTTAGACACAAAGATTCCTGCTGTGAACAGGGATTCTATGCTTGGAAAAACTGTGTGCCTTATTATTTTATATATTTGGTACATTTTATCCTGGTCTTCCTCTAAGCATCTCAGAGCAGTGTACCTTGCTCTCCCTTCCCCAATTTTATATGCACAACAACCTCCGGAGGAAGGCTGGGATAAGAGCAACTGACATTGCTCAGAACACAGCAGAGTGGGAATTTAAGCCTGGTCATTCAGATCCTAGTAGTCTGATACTTCTACATAACACTAATGGAAGGTAGCTTTTTGAACTAAACTAACATTATATAAACTTTAGTTCTTCTTTCATGGGCACAAATATCTGTATCCGAAGCCATACTGTCACTGGGCAAGTGTTAACATGTAATTGATAACATTCCTTGTGTTACTAAGATTAGTTAGCATAACTAATTCAACATTCTGCCTGTGCCTGGTCTACACAAGCATCAGAATGAGTTGGTAAAGTGGACTGTAGCCCTTCACAGAAGAGATAGACATTGAAGTTTGTAGAATTTCCATGTTTTTTAAAAATATTGTAAGTTGAAAAGGAGATTAACAGGAAGTAGGTTACATTTACCCTGACTTTGCAGTGTTCCCTCTAAACTGAGTTAGCGTGAGCTAGCTCACAGTTTTTTAGCCTCTGGCTCACACATTTTTGTCTTAGCTCAGGAAAATTGGCCCCAGAGCAAAGTAATTTATGCAGTAGCTCACAACTTTAATGCCAGTAGCTCACAAAGTAGATTTTTTTGCTCACAAGACTCCACAACTTAGAGGGAACATTGGCTGCAACCATATACAAGCCTGCTTGAGAGTGAATCCTATTGATTATAGCAAGACTTACTTCTCATTAAACATGCATAGACTTGAATCTTTTTTGGCAAAGTGAAGGCACTCTGCAGATTTTTTTCTACCAGATCTTCCGAAAAACGTTAACTCTGCCTGAAATGAAAGACGTTGGGATTCCTGAGAGGCACTTTGGAAACCAGCAAGATGGAGTCTGGTTTGGGCTGGTTGTATACAATGTATTATCCAGTGATGCATATGATTGCCAATCTTCAGATAGGGACTAGAGATCTCCCAGAATTGCAATTGATTATTTATTTATTTATTCTTTATAAACATAGATTATTTATTTATTCTTTGGGCGTTTTCGCACAGAGCTTACCCCCGGAGCGACGTCCCTCTTCACCGCGCAGCGTCTGCGCGGATTTCGCACCAATTGCTCTGGAGAACCAGGAAGAGCCGCGAAGTGCCGAGCCTTTTGCATCGCAAATGTAAACCGCTAAAAACCAGTTTACGTTAGCGATGCAAAAGCCGCGGCTCTTTGCGGCTCTTCCTGGTTCTGCGGAGCAGTTGGTGCGAAATCCGCACAGACACTGCGTGCTGAAGAGGGACGTCGCTCCGGGGTAAGCTCTGTGCGAAAGCGCCCTTTATTTATTGAAAAATTCACTCTACTTCTTCTGGAGAAAACGGCTGCTTTGGAAGGTGGACTACATCTATTATATCCTAGAGAGGTTCCTCCTCTCCCTAAAGCCTACCATCCCAGGCTTCACCCTCAAATCTCCAGGTATTTCTGAACCCAGAACTGACAACCCTGGAAGACTCCCAGAAGTGGTCGAAGGCCTCCTTGATTTGTGTTACTTTTCAATGTGGAAAAAGAGTGCTTGAATCAGGGTTTTGGAGGAGTTCTGGATCAGATTGAGACCTGCAGAACGCATAACCTCATCTCATAAAGATCACTCCTGATTAGAATGTTCAGTAGGGTTGGAGGAGGGCATGTGGAAGCATTTCTTTCCTGCATTGGTTATTCCTACCGTTTTTGTAAATACAACAGTAAAAAGAAAGCTTGCATGATGCTGGTACCTGTATAGTGTCAAGGAACTGTGCTGCAATGCTTAAATGTTTTTAGTGTCATCGCACCAAAACCGAGGCGGCTCGGCAGTACTGATGTTGTTAGACCTATCGGCAACGTTCGATATGGTCGACCATCGGGTGCTGACTTGCCGTCTTGCCGACGTGGGGATTCAGGGGTTGGCTCTACAATGGCTTACCTCTTTCCTCAAGGGTCGGGGATAAAGAGTGGCGATTGGGGGTGAACTGTCCCAGAGGTACCTGCTGGATTGCGGGGTCCCTCAGGGAGTAGTTCTCTCCCCGATGTTGTTTAACATCTACATGCGCCCTCTTGCCCAGATTGCCCGGAGATATGGGCTGGGTTGCCACCAGTATGCTGATGACACCCAGCTCTATCTACTTATGGATGGCTGGCCGGCCTGTGTCCCAGAAAACCTGGACCTGGCATTGCAGGCCATATCTAGATGGCTCAGGCTGAGTGGGCTGAAGCTAAATCCGTCGAAGACAGAGGTCCTTTGCCTGGGTCGCCGTGCTCCGGGGAGGGAGATTCCCTTACCGGCCCTCGATGGTGTGCCTCTGTCAGCGGCACACAGGGTTAGGAGCCTGGGGGTGCTATTGGAGCCTACTTTAACTATGGAGGCCCAGATAGCAGCCACTGCCAAGTCCACATTTTTTCATCTTAGGCGGGCAAGGCAGTTGGCTCCTTTCCTGGAGGACGACGACCTGGCAACAGTGATCCATGCAACGGTCACCTCGAGGTTGGACTACTGCAATGCCCTCTACATGGGGCTGCCCCTGTGCCGAACCCCGAAGTTGCAGCTAGTGCAGAATGCCGCGGCCCGGCTGTTGTTAGGGCTCCCTAGACGGGAGCACATTCAGCCGGGGCTTCGGGGACTGCACTGGCTTCCGATAACATACCGAGTTCGGTACAAGGTGCTGGTTATGACCTTTAAAGCCCTTTATGGCCTGGGACCTGCCTACCTTAGGGACCGTCTCTCCCCACATGTTCCCCAGAGAGTGCTGAGATCGGGGTCTCAAAACCTTCTTACAATCCCTGGGCCAAAGGAGGCCCGTCTGAAAGTGACCAGAGACAGGGCCTTCTCGATTGCAGCTCCCTGTTGGTGGAATCAGCTCCTGGAGGAGGTGAGGGCCCTGCGGAACCTTGAACAGTTCCGCAGGGCCTGCAAAACAGCCCTCTTCCGGTTGGCATATAATTAATTGTTATCGGAATGCCTGAACATTCAAATCTCGAACATCAGATTATTCAATACTGGAATATTGAAGAATTGATCTAAGGAAGGTAGCATAGTACATACTGAAGCATGCTTTTATGTATTTTATATGTATTTTATTGCATAATTATAATTATTAATGTATTATTAATGTATTTTAAATTGACTTTGTTAGCTTTTTGTGTTGTAAGCCGCCCTGAGCCCACCTCGGTGGGGTAGGGCGGGATATAAATCAAATAAATAAATAAATACATACATAAATAAATAATAAAACGGACATCAGCACACAAAATCAGAGCTAACTGGTTCTGCCTAATGTTGATTGTCCTCTGTCACACTAGGGTTGCCAGATCTCTTGCTACGGTGGGACATTCTCCCACCAGAACCCTCTCTTCCTAGAGAAATATAAATTGGACTAATGGCATGACATAAGGAAAAACTAGAATTTACACCGGTCCTCTCTAGGAATCTATAATTTTACCAAAGCATTTCCAGCAATCACTAGTGAGATGTGCCATCATACCAGGTTTTCCCTGTAAACAATGTCATGCCCTCACAGTGCCACAAGGTTCCCATCCCCATTTCAGACACCAGCTTCAATGAGCACCAGCAGCCACTGCCTTCATCAATAGTTTCTAATTAATCAGCTTAGCCGCAATGCACTTTTAATTTTTTACCCACTTTACAGATGGTACTGTGAGTCTGTATGGCAGCCAGTATTTTTTAAAAAATAATCTCATAAGGCACAAGCACTGCAATTACAAAAAGGAACTGCAGTTTTAGAAACCAGTATACCTACCTGTTAGCTCTTCAGTTTGGCACCTGGTCCTAATATTGACGTTGAAGAGTGGAATTATAAAGACTCCGCCCCCCCAGCCAACATTGAGCACCCCACTGAAGTTCAATATATTGCAAGAATGTTGAGAGTCAAGTTGCAGGTTTAACAACAAGTTTCCAGAGCAAATCATATTTGGGGTTTTAGCTGAGCTGAAGTGTTGGACTGTTTATATAACTAATACTACCTAGTCATCCTTTGATATTGAGCTAGCTGCACAGTTCAGGTCCTCAGGGGTATTACACATTCCAAGGCAGCTGTTTCCATTCTGATTTTATTGCATTTCTACAGGAGTTTCTCAAAAAGTCTTGTTTTATAAATTGATCATTCCAGAGTTATTTGCATTGGATGAATAACAGGCTATCAAAACCAACCAATCTAGACTAGAAAAAGATGCACTGCAGATCCTGCTTAGGTGGTAGAGTGATACAAGCAGACTGAGGATTGTTTGAAATGTGTATATTCAAAGAAAGAAAGCTGGGAGGACATAGCTGCCCTGGGGCACAGAAGGTTTGCCATGAAAAGGGAAGTGAACCCTACCGTTAATGGAAAAGTAGACTTTTCTGCTAAGTTGAATTCCCTTCCGTGCCAACAGTATGCTTTCTCAACAGAAACTGAACACCCAAATCAGTCCATTGCTTGCAATGTGTCTGATCACTAGATGGAGATCTAAGATATGGAACTGTTTGTTACAAGCAACGATTTGGTGTTAAATTTCTATTGGTATTTCTAATGACCCCCATAGCCTTGAAGTACTGCAATTTCCTTAAACAAAAATCAGATGGATTGGATTGTTCTATGTGAATAACTTCACCTCAGTTTGAGATTCATTTCACACCTAGCACTAATTACTATAATTAAAGGTATGGTGCCAGAAACTAATCAAATTCAGAATGAACTACAGTCTTTTTTTGTTTTGTTTTTTACATTAAGAGACATTATGAAATCCTTATGCTCTATCTGTATTTTAATTGCAACAATTATGTGCCGTTTTATTCACATAAGGTGTATGGAAACAGAATGATGTATGACATTATGAGGATGCGTTGGAAGAACAATAATTTTCCTAACAAGTCATGCTTAGCTTTTATATGGTGCATAAAAGATAATTAATGGAAGTTACTGTCTCAAAAAGCCTACAGATTATGGCATCGTGTTCACCTCCATCTTGCTTGAATGCAAAGACCTTCCCCTGGCTCCAGGCTGTCTCAGGTGTGGCATCTGGGATAAACAGATGAGTACAGCCAGGGCTTTTTTTGAGCAGGAACGCACAGGCTTGGCATCAGGGGGTGTGGCCTAATATGCAAATGAGTTTGTGCTGGGCTTTTTCTACAAAAAAGCCCTGAGTACAGCCAATAAGCAGCAGCCTTTGCACATGGCAAGCAGCCCTAGAGTAACAAATCCAAGTGCTTTAAAAAAAGGGCTTAAAAAAAAGCTTTCCCAAGGCAATTGCGTTAATTGGTTCTAGGGATGCCAGTCTCCAGGTGGGACCTGGGGGTCCCCTGGATTTACAGCTCATCTCCAGAATACAGAGGTCAGTTCCCTTGGAGAAAATGGCTACTTTGTAGGGGTGACTCTATGGCATTGTACCCCACTGAGGTCACTGTCCTCCCCAGGCTCCACCACCAAAACTCCTGGAGTTCCCCAGCTTGGATCCGGCAAGCCTCATTGGAACTATTTTTTCTAATGTTTTTAAAAAGCTTAGCATGAGTTTTATGGATGACTTTGAACTGATTTACAAATGTATGCGGATACTGATGACAGCATCTGTGCAGTGCCTTGCGTTCACAGGTTGTTTATTATTAATATTTATTTTAAACCACTAATGTTTGGGATGCTGTCACTGCATGCACTTCTGTGCAGTTGTGTCCCTCAGGGCAGATAAATTGCCTGAGCATGATCACCACTCCCCACAGGCGGAGTGCATTGAGGACTTTATTTTGTGTGAGTCCAACGGAAATGAATGGAAGCTGCCTTTGAATAGCCCCTACCAGCTCGATCCCGTATCTTGTCTAGCAACCTAATTAGAAGCAGATTGTAGGCAGAAAAATTTCAGGGGTGGAAAGCAACTGTTGCACAGCTAGGAACACATGATTTTCCCACAGAGTTCTTCACTGCAGCATTCCAGAGCCAGATTTAATTCTACGGCTTCTTAATACCTCAATTTACAGTTTCTTTAGGGAAAAAAATGAACATATGGAAGAAATTGGGACATGCCCTGAAATAAGCACTTGGATCTTCTGAGGTTTTTTTTTTTAAAAAAAATATAGTAAAACAGGAGTCAACACAATTCTTCTTTTACACAAATTATAATAGTTGTCAGGTTGCCAGCTTTGCAATAGCCATAACACGATGCTGGCAAGAGGGTAGACAGTACAAAAGAGGAAACAGGCAAACAGGAAAAGAAGGAAGAAGCTTCTTTTTTTGGTTGTTATTACAGATGTCTTTCACAGCCATACCCCTTCTCTGTGCCTAACATGAAGTTGTTCTTGAATGTGTAGGTAGTGAAGTGTCAAGATTACAGTTGCCTTTCCATCCCATTCTCCATATCTCATCTGCTGGAGGAATATATACAGTCCCAGAAGATCCAAGTTCTTATTGCAGGGCATGTCCCAAGTTCTTTCAAATGTTTTAAATCCACAAGAGGACTTCTCCTCTTATCCCATGACTGCTGAGTTTACTTAGGAGCCTTTGATGAGGAACTTTATCACTTTCTGGAAGACCTGGGAGGCTGCCAGTACTGCAGTATCTGCTTGGTTTGAATCCAAGTCATGGCAATGCCAATGAGTGTACGCTTGCCCAGGCGGTCATAATACCCATTCTCATAATTGCCACAGCCTGAGTCTGAGCCAAGCAGACTCAGCAATGCTGCCATTATCATAAGGGCCCCTTGGCTCAGCTTGCTCCTGGCTGCCAGCAGCCCATTGGAGCACTGGTCCACCAGGAACTTTCCCAGAAAGTTAAAGGGCTAATCCACTTCGCATTGGTTGAATGTCATTTGCTGCAATCTATGTATCTTCGACCAATTTCCCACTCACCTTACACCGTTCGCACATTCCTCTTTTCAGTGGCGCTTCCTTCCGATTTCACACTATCTGCCCCAGGGCTGCAGCTAGCGTCAGTTTTTTCGCACCGCAAACAGAAACTGGTTTTTAGAGGTTTCTGTTTGTGGTGCCAAAAAGCCAACACTAGCTGCAGCCCCGGGGCAGATAGTGTGAAATAGGAAGGAAGCCTTGCTGAGAAGAGGAACCAGAGAGTGGCATAAGGTGAGTGAGAAATCAGTCTCTGTGTTCCATACTCTCCACATAGTTGTGCAGGAGCTACATCTTATGTAATTATGCTTCTTAATTGTCAGTTTGCTGACGCAGTGCATGAATCCCAATTTGCCTAATAAGCATTGTATAAACATTAGTGTGGCATTTTAAATGAAGGTTTGTTTTCCAAATACTATTATTGCACCAAAAGAAGGGGTGATTCTGATCCAAGCATTGTAAATAGAGTTAACTGTCATCACTGCTTCCCTACTAACTCTGGTATGCCCCTTTCTTTGGAGCTGTTGTACTGACCAACAAAGTGCCATAAATATGTGGTCTGAAATCCTGGTATAATCCAGAGATTCAGAGCTCAGATGGCATGAGAAACTGCATTTCACTTAGCATACAGAGGTTGTCCAGGGGTACACCTATGGAATGTATTTTCTTCTGGATCTGACTATATCAAATGGAAACGAAGGAATCTGCTAGCATCATATGGATATAACTAGCAGGGTCTACCCTAAAGTGTAGGTGTAGCAAAAACTTTAAAGTTAGTAGCCATGCCCTGGTCTCCATCAAATGGGTTCCAGTCTCTAGGCACATTGCAGCATAGCTGACATAGTTGGAGACTCCTAAAATACGGCGTAAAAATGC
The DNA here is from genome assembly GCF_032191835.1 of Heteronotia binoei. Lineage (NCBI taxonomy): Eukaryota > Metazoa > Chordata > Lepidosauria > Squamata > Gekkonidae > Heteronotia > Heteronotia binoei. The sequence continues at coordinate 42,816,055 of NC_083228.1, read as the reverse complement.
TGCCTGAATTTGCTCAAGTTGGAAATCAAGGGCGTAAACCCAAATGGGAATCCCATATAACAACTGAGAAACTGTTTTAGCATTAAAAACACGAATAGCAGCTGGGACAAATTGGTTGCCGTTCTTGTAAAAAAAGCTAACCACTGCAGACCAACTACACCTTGCTGAGATGGCTGCTTGCTTGCGTTGTACTGTCCAGTTATGATTATATTGGAAAAAGACCTCCAAGTATTTGAAAGATTTCACCTGTTCAATATTATTTCCCTTGAAGAACCAGCTTTGTGGTTTCCTGGACTTTGAAAATACTAAAATTTTGGATTTTACATAGTTTATGGACAGGAAATATGTCTCACAGTATGAAGTAAAAGTGAGTAACAGGTGCTTGAGGCCCTTCTGCGAACGTGACAGTACAATAAAGGGATAACGGATGGCCCAAGTTTAAGGGAGTGACCATCAATAGCATTTAGAGAGGGGACCAGATCATTCAGGAATAAATTAAGCAAATAGGGGGCTAGAATACAGCCCTGTTTGACTTCCCGATTGGAAATGATCTTTGAAGTTAATGCACCTCGGCCGTTATATCATATTTGACAGCTATTAAGGGAATACATTTTACGAATAAGAAAAAGTAGGCATTTATCCAGAGCCATGATGTTCAATTTGTTCCAGAGAAGATCCCTGGGAATAGAGTCAAATGCCCCTTTTAAATCAAGTAAGGCCGCAAACAGCCTTCTTCCCCCTCTACCACTGTATTTCTCTATCAGATGGTTAAGAATTATACAGTGGTCCATTGAAGACTTGCTGGGACAAAATCCGATCTGTTCCCTACTTGGGAGATTTTGCTCTTTCATCCATGAAGTGAGTTTTCCCAAGAGGTGTCTCGCATATAATTTGCTTGCTATGTCAAGCAGACTAATTGGGCGATAGTTCTCTGGTGCTTGTGGGTCACCCTTCTTATACATTGGGACAACTATGGAATTTGTCCAGGATTCAGGCATGGTCCCTGTTTTATCACTGTGAAGAGAGTCACCAGAGAGGAAGCCTACCAGTCAGAATTGTTTGTAAATAATTCTGGTGGGAGTCCATCTGGGCCTGGGGCCTTCCCTGCCTTCAAATGATTGATTAGATTATTAATCTCATTAAGACTAAAAGGGGACCATTCAGGTAGATCAGGGGGGATTTGTTCTTGCTGATCAGATACAATGGTCAGAGGGTCAAAAAATAAATGATGGAAATGGTCTATCCAGACCTCGGCAGGAATGGAATGTCTAGAACAGTGGCTCTTCACATCAGAAGCACCAGTAACCAGAAGAGCTTACTGTTATAGGCAGTAGAGGCACTAATAAGCAAATCCCAGTTCTTAATAGATAATTGACTTTTCTTATGAGCCACTGTATCTTTAAGCTTATTTTTCAATTCGAAGTAGCTCAAGGGGATATTAGCAGTGAGGCTGTTACGATAAGTGCGATATACTGCAGTTGGCGTTTCAGTTTTTGGCATTCCTTATCATACCATGGGTCTGTCTTCCGAACAAAGGGACTGGATTTAGCAGTCGATTGCTGTTTATAAAAGTTAATTATAGCAGAAGTTATATTGCTATAAATTTGAAGGGCCTCAGAAGGGTCTGCATCTTCTGCCCCTTGCTGATTTAATTCCATTAATTTATTTGTTTGGAGCAACAGGTTAATGCTTTCTTGAACTGTCTCTGTCCATCTGACTTTTGGAGGGGCAGGCATATCCACAGGACCCAGAGATAAATGGCTAACAGCCTCAAGTTTTAGTAAGGTAATCAATGGAAAATGGTCACTGTCCAAGCTCTCACCTACTAAAAAGTCCACAATAAATTTTCTCAGATTGGGAGAAACAATAACATAATCGACAACGCTACTGCCTAATCTGGAACTAAATGTGTACTCCCCCAGCAAGTCATGTTGCATAGACCCATTTAATATAGATCTATTAGAGGGGATACAAAAATTCGCCAGGAATACTCCCGCTGCATTAACATGGGGGTCTTTAGTTCCTTGAAAAAATCAGATATTCGTGGAGGAAACTGCAGGTCAAGACCCAAGAATTTACATAATGTGTAATTATCTTTATCTATTCTAGCGTTAAAATCACCCATAATTATAAATTCGACAGAGGGGTTACGCCGCTCTTTTATGTTAGTAAGACTCAATGTTCTACCCTCAGCTGTATTGTCTGAGAGGTTTGCCAACATCCCTTATCTGGATAGAGTTTGTCCATGTAATGGAAGGCACCTTGAAACGGTCACTCATGTCTTACTTCATTGTGATTTTTATGGGGAAGTGCGGGACTGTATAATAAAACCTATTCTGTCTTTTTATGGATTACCTGAAGCCAAGTTAGGGTTTTTTTCTACTATCTGACCAATGTTCCCATATCACAAGCCTAGTTGCAAAGTGCCTTTTGGCTGCCATAACAAACAGGAAGCAAAAGACTAGCTCCCCTTCTTGATGTTTGACTGTTTTTTATAGCTGAAACTCCATGTGAATTTGCTATGCTGTACTTTTTATTTCTGTGCCAATAAAGGTATTTGGAATTGGCAAGATAAACTGAGTATGTTATGCTGGTTCAAGGCCACTTCTGCTCAGTCCTGTTCTATTCTCACTGGTCTGACCCAAACACAGAGTCATGGTGGAAGTGAATCAGCCATTGCTATGTTGTTTACAGATGAACAGCAACCACATTTCCCCCAAAAAAATCATGGAAAGCAAAACCAAAACAAAGCATTAATTGCAATAAATTAGAAAGATAAAACAAAAATAGCTGGATAGCATATTCTCAGCCAGAGGCAAATACGTACTCAATGAAAAGCAATACAATATTTGCAGATGTGGGAAAATGTACATCAGAGCAGATATACAATATGACCACTGCAGTGGCAATTATCTTTGCATGTAGCTAGGTAAAGATCTTAGTATAATCTGTCAAGAACAGGGGAACATCAAAACTTATCAAAACAACTTTCTCATCTTCCATTTGCTCTAAGCTTCAGCACTTTAGGTAATTTATATCTCATTTTTCTGCTCATTCATACGTGCATTTTTAAATTGTGCTAGACTATCTGTAAGGATTTAGTGCAAATCATACCTCCTGGGAAAGGAAGTTCCATAGTTTCCAGACAATAGCTTAGAAGGTACTCTCATGAATTTCTGGCAATCCTATCTAAATTAGCTAGTGTGGTATGGTGGCTAAGAGTGGAAGATTCTAATCTGTAGGACCAGGTTCTGTTCCCTGCTCCTTCATATGAAGCCTGCTGGGTGGCCTTGAGCCAGCCAGCTCTTGGTCCCACCTACCTCACAAGGTGCTTTTTCTAGGGAGAAGAAGGGAAGGTGATTGTAAACTGCCTTGAGACTACTTAGGATGCAGAAAAGCAGGGGTTAAAAGACCAGCTCTTCTTCTTCTCTTTAATAAATTAGTGTTGGTTCCTGGGACAAGTCTGCACCATCTGACATAAAAAATTAAGAAGATCCACATGGTTAGAATAGTACTTTAAGTACTGTGCACCAAACCACTGGTTGCTTTAAAGGTCAAGACCAGCATTTTGAATTGGTCCAAACAAATTGGAAGCCAGTGCAATTTATAAAGCTCTTGCTTTATCTGTATTGCAGAAAATCCAGGCTACTGCTTAAAGTTTTTAGAATCAGCTGACATTTACTTCCTGAGACAGACATTTATGAAGAGATGTACTTACACACATACATAATTACTTTGGAACCATCATTACCACTTAATTTGATCTTTAGAACACCTTATAGATTATATTCATTATCTAATGACATAAGAACATAAGAGAAGCCATGTTGGATCAGGCCAATGGTCCATCCAGTACAACACTCTGTGTCACACAGTGGCAAAATATACACAAACACACACACACACACACTGTTGCTAATAGCCACTGATGATCCTCTGCTCCATATTTTTATCTAACCCACTCGTGAAGCTGGCTATGCTTGTAGCCGCTGCCACCTCCTGTGGAAATGAATTCCACATGTTAATCACCCTTTGGGTGAAGAAGTACTTCCTTTTATCCGTTTTAACCTGACTGCTCAGCAATTTCATTGAATGCCCACAAGTTCTTGTATTGTGAGAAAGGGAGAAAAGTACTTATTTCTCTACCTTCTCCATCCCATGCATAACCTTGTAAACCTCTATCATGTCACCTCGCAGTCGACGTTTCTCCAAGGTAAAGAACCCCAAGCGTTTTAACCTTTCTTCATAGGGAAAGTGTTCCAAACCTGTAATCATTCTAGTTGCCCTTTTCTGCACTTTTTCCAATGCTATAATATCCTTTTTGAGATGTGGTGACCAGAACTGTATTCCAAATGAGACCACACCATCGATTTATACAGGGGCATTATGATACTGGCTGATTTGTTTTCAATTCTCTTCCTAATAATTCCCAGCATAGCGTTGGCCTTTTTTATTGCAATTGCACACTGTCTTGACATTTTCAGTGAGTTATCTACCATGACCTCAAGATCTCTCTCTTGGTCAGTCTCTGCCAGTTCACACCCCATCAACTTGTATTTGTAGCTGGGATTCTTGGCTCCAATGTGCATTACTTTACACTTGGCCACACTGAATCTCACCTGCCACGTTGATGCCCACTCACCCAGCCTCAACAGATCCCTTTGGAGTGCCTCACAATCCTCTCTGGTTCTCACCACCCTGAACAATTTAGTATCATCTGCAAACTTGGCCACTTCACTGCTTACTCCCAACTCCAAATCATTTATGAACAAGTTAAAGAGCATGAGACCCAGTGCTGAGCCCTGCGGCACCCCACTGCTTACCGTCCTCCATTGCGAAGATTGTCCATTTATACTCACTCTCTGCTTCCTATTAATTAGTTTTTGATCCACAAGAGGACCTGTCCTTTTACTCCATGACTCTCAAGCTTACTAAGGAGCCTTTGATGAGGAACTTTATCAAAAGCTTTCTGGAAGTCAAGGTAAACAACATCTATTGGGTCTCCTTTGTCCACATGTTTGTTCACCCCTCAAAGAAATGTAACAAGTTAGTGAGGCAAGATCTTCCCTTACAGAACCCATGCTGAGTCTTCCTCAATAACTTGTGTTTATCAATGTGCCTACTCATTCTGTCCTTGATAATGGTTTCTACCAACTTTCCCGGTACTGAAGTCAGACTGACTGGCCTGTAATTTCCCAGATCTCCTCTGGAACTCTTTTTAAAGATGGGGGTGACATTTGCTACCTTCCAGTCCTCAGGAACACAGATTTCAATGAAAGATTACATATTTTTGTCAGGAGAGTTCAACTTTGAGTTCAACTTTGAGTTCTTTCAGAACTCCTGAATGTATGCTATCCGGACCTCGTGACTTATTAGATTTTAACTCGTCTATCAGTTGTAGGACCTCCTCCTTTGTCACCTCAATCTGACTCAGGTCTTTCAACACCCCTTCCAAAATTAGAGGTTCTGGAGCGGGCAAACATTTCTCATCTTCCACAGTAAAGATGGAGGCAAAAAATGCATTCAGCTTCTCAGCCATTTCCCTATTCTCCTTCAGTAATCCTTTTACCTCCTGGTCATCCAAGAGCCCTATTGCCTCCCTGGCTGGTTTCCTGCTTCTAATATACTTGAAGAAATTTTCATTGTTGGTCTTTATGTTTTTTGCAATATGCTCCTCATAGTCCCCTTTTGCCTGCCTGATGACAGTCTTGCATTTGATTTGCCACAGCCTGTGTTCCCTTTTATTAATTTAACTTGGACTAGCTTTCCACCGCTTAAAGGAGTCCTTCTTACCTTTTACAGCTTCCATTACTTTGTTTGTTAACCATGCAGGTCTTTTCTTATACCTGTTTGTGCCTTTCCAAACTTGTGATATATATTTTATCTGAGCTTCTAGGATTGTAGTTTTAAATAGCCTCCAAGCTTCCCCAAGGATTTGGACTGTATTTACCTTTTCTTTCAGTTTCCTCTTCATATGCCTCCTTGTCTCAGAGAATTTACCCCTTTTAAAGTTAAACGTGGTTGTGCTGGTCTTTTGGGGCAACTCTCTATTTATACAAATAGTGAAATAAATAACGTTATGGTCACTACTCCCAAGCGGTGCAATCACTTTTACATCTCTCACCAAGTCTTGGGCATTACTTAGGACCAAATTCAGGATCGCCCCACCCCTGGTAGGTTCTAAGACCATCTGCTGCATAGCACAGTCATTGAGAGCATCTAGAAACTCAATCTCTTTTTCTCAACCTGATCACATATTGACCCAATAAATCTGTGGGTAGTTAAAATCACTTATTACGACACAGTTTTTACGTTTAGCCGCTATCTTTAATCTTTCCATCATATTATAATTGTCCTCTATCTTTTGATTTGGTGGGCGATAACAAACTCCCATAGTTAAATTTCCTTTTGAGCCCTCTATTTCAACCCAAAGCATTGCTAGAAGGGAATCTAATTCTCTGACCTCAGTCTTACTGGACTGTATACCCTCTCTGACATACAGAGCCACCCCACCTCCAACCCTTCCCTCCCTATCCTTCCGATATAACTTATATCCAGGAATCACTGTGTCCCACTGATTCTCCTCATTCCACCAAGTTTTTGAAATTCCCACAATGTCTATGTTTCCCCCCAACACTAAACATTGCAACTCACCAATTTTACTCTGAACTCTTCTAGCATTTGTATACAAACATCTATAATTTCCCAGGCAAGCTAGGCCTGCAACCTTCCTCCTGCTTCTTCGATACTTTGGCAGGCAGCCCATACTGTTTGTCACCATCTCAGTGGACAACTCTGATCCATTACCCGGTAGAAAAGTAACAGCTAACCCTTCATCTCTTTGAGATGAGTCCTCACAAACAAGAGACATTTCATCTCCTTTTGGCTTTCCCCCAATATTTAGTTTAAAAACTGCTCGGCCACCTTTTTGATTTCAAGCGCCACCAGCCTGGTTCCATCTGGGGATAAGTGGAGTCTTATGATATAAGTCTTTTGATATATTATAAAATTAGCTAAATGCTGGCCATATAATCATAGAATCATAGAGTTGGAAGGGACCTATAGGGTCATCTAGTCCAACCCCCTGCACAATGCAGGAAACTCACAAACACCTTCCCCTAAATTCACAGGATCTTCATTTCTGTCAGATGGCCATCTAGCCTCTGTTTAAAAACCTCCAAGGAAGGAGAGCCCACCACCTCCCGAGGAAGCATGTTCCACTGAGGAATCGTTCTAACGGTCAGGAAGTTCTTCCTAATGTTGAGCTGGAAACTCTTTTGATTTAACTTCAACCCATTGGTTCTGGTCCTACCTTCCGGGGTCACAGAAAACAATTCCACACCATCCTCTATATGACAGCCCTTCAAGTACTTGAAGATGGTGATGATATCACCTCTCAGCCGCCTCCTCTCCAGGCTAAACATCCCCAGCTCCTTCAATCTTTCCTCATAGAACTTGGTCTCCATCGTCGCCCTCCTCTGGACCCGTTCCAGCTTGTCTATATCCTTCTTATAATGTGGTGCTCTAAACTGAACACAATACTCCATGTGAGGTCTTACCAGAGCAGAGTAAAGCGATACCATCACATCACGTGATCTGGACACTATACTTCTGTTGATACAGCCCAAAATTGCATTTGCCTTTTTAGCCACCACATAACACTGTTGACTCATGTTCAGCATATGATCCACTAAGACCTCTAGATCCTTTTCGCACATACTACTGCTAAGACAAGTCTACCCCATCCTATAACCATGCATTGGATTTTTCCTACCTAAATGCAGAAGTTTACATTTATCCCTGTTAAAATTCATTTTATTGATTTTAGCCCAGTTTTCCAGCCTGTCAAGGTCATCCTGTATCCTGTTTCTGTCTTCTTCTGTGTTTGCAACCTCTCCCAATTTAGTATCATCTGCAAATTTAATAAGCATTCTCTCTGATTTTCCTGCTCCTGATTTTTCCTGGTCCTGATTTTCTTTTTAAAAAAATCTAGAAAAGAGTAGTAAAATTCTTCTCACCACACTTGGTAGGTTACGTTTGATCATTTACCAAGTGGTTACTTGCAAGATGGAGGGAAGGTGGCATGGTATAGCCCAATCTTATCAGGTATTTGGGAACAAAGCAGGATCAGTACACGGATGGGAGACCACCAAGAAGACAGAGGAGGAGGAGGAAGAAGAAGAGGAGGAAGAGGATTTATACCCTGCCCTTCACTACCTGAAGGAGCCTCAGAGAGGCTAAAATCTCCTTTTCTTCCCCCTCCTCACAACAAACATCCTGTGAGGTAGGTGGAGCTTACGGAGCTTTAACAGAAACTGCTCTTGAGAGGAATAGCTCTGTCTCAAGGTCACATCAGCAGGTGCATGTGGAGGAGTGGGGAATCAAACCCTGGTTCTCCCAGGTAAGAGTCCGCACACTTAACCACTACACCAAACTGGCTCTCACCAGCAATGGCAAACCATCTCTTATTCTCACTTTCCTTAAAAACCTGTTGCTGGGGCTGCCGTAAGTCTGTTGTGACTTGATGGCACTTACATACATGCAAGACAGTGCAAGTTACCACCTGTTTAATTCCACATTTCTATTCTATAATTTTCCATTTAGAGTTTTAGGTATAAAACAGCAATCACAGCATTGTATGCTGATGCAATGTGCTATAGAGCTTTGCCATGCCTGCAAATGATTACCCAGGGTTGGCTTAAGACATTGAGCTACCCCAAGCAAATCTGAGTCAGGGAAGCAGTGGGCATCCATCACCTTGACAACACATAGCTTGTGGCTAGGAAGAACAGGATCCTGCAGGAGCTTACCTTCCTCAGGTAGTGCTACAGTTGACTGGCTGGCTGGCAGTCCCCAGGGCAATATGGGATGATGTCAGCAGTTGACATCATTTCCAGTTTCTTTAAAGAAAGATTCAAATGGTGATAGCAAACGTTCTTGCTCCCTTTCAGGCCTTCTATAATTCTCTCACCCTCAGTCTTTCCTTCAGGGTAGCTGTCTGCAGCACTTGGGACTTTAGGCACCTCTGCAGATCTCCAGAGGCTGCAGTTCTGTTTCATGCACCAGAGTAGCTACCTTATTTGCTGCACAGAATATGCCTCAGGGGGGTGCTGAAAAGCACCTAAAATGTATAGTGTGTTTGCCTTCCAATATCTGAAAATGTTCAAGGAAAAAGACAGCTGTCTTTGCCAGGTAACAGATATGTCAAATGAAAGAGAGACAGATCATGAAAGGTAGCTTATTAATATATATTTATGTGTCTGACACTTTCATTAAGTTTTGGCCCAAATCCCTTGGCTGCAGTCCTAATGAAAAATTGCATCGTGCTCTGTGACTTTCACATCTCAGTTGCAGATATGCTACTCCTAAGAAAACTTAACAGAAGTGATTTGTTGAAAGAATAAAATCTGCTTAGCTTTATTAGGAAAGACAAGTGGAGATCCATGCAGATCATGGGGGGAATCTCTCCCGTAAGCTCTCTCCCCCTACAACACTGCTGGGACTGACTTAATTCCATCTTCAGGCCTCTCTCACACACCAATGCTGCCAGGACTGCAGCGACTCTCAGTCAACTCCCCACAGCAACCGTACCAGGGCCACTTCAGCTCCCAGCCTCCCACACATACCAAGAAGGATGCTGCCAGGACCACTGTGATTTCCAGCCTCCTCAGTACCATGGGTGATACTGATGGGACTGCTGCAGCTCCAAGTCTTCCTGTTATGAGTCAGCCAAGGATAGCGATGACTCCTCAGGGGAAGAGAAGCCACATGTAGCCAGCCTTGAGTTAGCAGAAACTGACCAGCAGAAACTGAGCTGCAGGCTTGTCAGGATTCACAACCAACAGCTGGTGCAGAGCCACCTCCAGCCCTGATTCAGCAGGTGAACCTCCATTGACTATTATCAGCCACCAGTATCACCCACACCCTTAGAGTGTCGCAGAGCTACAACTAGACAGCAAAATACACACTTCCTGACATGACGGCAGCTGCTGGGTGATAATTAAGATGAGTAGTTGCATGATTGCTTCTAAGCAGCTTGCTGCAAGCATAATCCTTAGTCATGGGGCTATAAAACCAGCCCAGAGAGGCTGTTAGGCACGGACACAATCAGTGCTCCCTCTAAGCTGTGGAGTCTTGTGAGCAAAAATTCTGCTTTGTGAGGTACTGGCATTAAAGTTGTGAGCAAGCGATTTGGCTACTGCGTAAATAATACATGCACACACACTCTTTATATGTGCATATAAACATTATATGTGCATATAAACATCATGCCATGTGATTGGCTCCTATTGGAACATGAGATCATATTCTTGTAACCAACGTCAGAGGGTTGCTATGTATACATTAGACAATAGCATTTTTTGTTTCCGGAAGGTTGAAGACAGTCTGAAAAAAGGTTCACTGCTTGTGATGAACCTTCTTCTTTTACCTCCCCAGTTTTTGTTTTATTTCAAAAACCTGTCAATGCCATAGGACTACCACTAATTTATGTGCACTCTATAGAAAGGGATGTCGGTCTTGAACCACGTTCAGCTCTCTTAAAAATGACTGCCCTGCTTCAGCCCATGTCAAGTTATTTAAGTGATCTGCCTGTTATCGAGCCATGACAGTTTCCAGTCCCTGCTGGAAGGAATCCCAAGTCTAAAAGAGAAGATTTGCTTTTGGCCTAACTGGAACAGTTCACCCAGCACCTGCTCTCATGACACAATAGCTGGCTGTTGGCAGTGTTAACAATCATCGCATTTCCAGAGCCTGCACATTTGCTGAAAAGCATTATCAACAGCATGAGTGACACTTCTTATTGGCCTGGCAGGAATCTCATGTATGGCAATATTACCAGAAGGAGAAATTCTTTAGGAATCGAAGAAAGCACGCTGGAGATGCAAGTGATAGTAAAAAAATTTCACTTGTACCAACAAGTTGAAAAGGTTTGATTTTTAGTGATTAGAATGGCACCTGCTGTAACATTACCTGAACATATTTCCACTTTGCTCAGGCTAACAGTCTTAAGTGACAATACTTCTACCTGGAGAGTTTCCACTGAAATAAAAAAGGACATACTTGTGTGTCATAACCAGGACTCTGAGGCTAAAGGTGATTTGTGATGGGTACAAACTGTGCTTCTTTGTTGTGGTTGTGCAGTTCTCAGACTCGGAGCATGATTGAAGGTGTTTTGCTTTCAGGAACCCTGATCTAAACTCCAATTTGCTATGACATCAGGCAACTAGCCTAATTGGAGTTTCTTTTCTTCCTTGCAAACTGGGACTAGTTTAGAATCCCAGTTATGCAGAAGAAACAAATTCCAATTAACCCAGGTGCCTAGATTTGTACATTATGGCAAACTGGAACTTGACTCAAGGAAACAAAGAAGCCTTCCACATCACTTAATGGGCAAGGGATGAGGGAGGGGACACACAAACATTGCAACAAGCCAAGTTTGTGTCTGACATGAACAAAGAGTTCTGTTTATGGCCCCTGAAGGAAGTCAGTGCCTCTTCCTAATTTACATTTAATAGAAGAATGATGTGCAGCTTTGTCCTTTTAATTCATGAGATTACTCTGCATACTATACATCTTCTCATTTCTCCCATTCCACGTAATTGCCTCACTCTTCAGGGTTTCCTGTCTGAAATATATGGCGATTGAATAATAGGAAAGGACACCTCATGAATGTACAATGCCAACAGGGCAGAAGCCATCACCATCCACAAAGAAGCACAATTTCTAGTAAAAACCACTCTCAGCAGCAGCAGTTAGAGATACCAGTGAAGCAAAAACGATTATCTTTCCCCATCTCATTATTTTTTAAAATGATCTGCACAGATAGAGGTTGGAGGCTGAGAAAAGCAGCTGTCTCTGGAATCTGGTGCCCAAAGCAGCTGTTTCATCTCCTGCCATGGGAAGGCCATCCCTGACTCTCAGGTTTCTACTAGGCTTTTCAGCACTTCTTGCAATGATAAACATCAGTCATACAGAGTGGGAAGGAGCTGAGTTGTTAAATGCCTGTTGAGTAACTAAACAGTAAAATATGGAAAGGCTGGGCAGACTCTGAGTGATAATGTCACTATCAACCAAGGGTAAAATTCTAGCAGGAGCTCATTTGCATATTAGGCCGCACACCCCTGATGTAGCCAATCCTCCAAGAGTTTACAAAAAAGAGGCGTGTAAGATTTTAGAGGACTGGCTACATCAGGGATGTGTGGCTTAATATGCAAAGGAGCTTCTGCTAGAATTCCACCCCTGCTATCAACACATATCCATATGAAGTACAGAAATGTGAAAACATTGTATTACAGGAAGGGACACTGTGGCCTCATGGTTCATGCCGCGTTACCTTGGCAATGCAGATAGGATTTTGATTAGTTAATTTCTGATTATATATTCCAACACCATGACTGCCACTTTCACTTTTGATAAAAGTTTTCACTGATGCAGCTATATTTCTGTCTGATTCCATGACACTTATGAACCCAGGAAAGGCACATCCTTCTGACTGACCTTTCCAAACATTACCCCAATCTCTAGCTACAGCACACACAGTGCAATCTTAATCATGTCTACTCAGAAATTATTCATTCTACAGGGCCTTTCTTTGAGAGAAGATTTGCTTTTGACCTAACTGGAACAGTTCACCCAGCACCTGCTTTCATGACACAATAGCTGGCTGTTGCCATTCCCATTCATTGCCATTCATTGCCATTCCCATTCATTTCTTTTGAGAGACCATGATGTGAATTAGTCTGTGATCTAGATTACAAGGGAGAAGGGGGAGCAGTACATTGGAATATTCCACTACCATCCTCAGAAAGAACAATTGGGCTCCTGATCTATAGGAACACCATGTAGGATCCACAGCCATGATCACGGTGAACAGAATGTACAGTTAGGATGTATCTTGGCAATAAATGAATGGCTGGCCCACTATTTCAGCTCTTATTATTGAATTCAATATTTTCTTCTCATAACAATGCCGACAGAAATATGTTGTTGGCTTGCAAATGGAATATGAGACAATTTAAATTACAAACAGCCTTGGAATACTCCACTGGTTTCCTGTCAACAATTTATTAGCAGATAACATTAAGAGGACTCATGTTCAAAGTTTCCAAAGAAGGCTCACCAACTTCAGGATGGGAAATTCCTGGAGATTTTTGGGATGTGGTTTAGGGCAGAGAGCAAACTCAGTGAGGTATAATGCCATAGAGTCCACTCTTTAAAGCAGCCATTTTCTCCATGGGAACTGATCTCTGTAGTCTGGAGATCAATTGTAATTCTGAGACCCAGTTAGGTGTAGTGGTTAAGTGCACAGACTCTTATCTGGGAGAACCAGTTTGATTTCCCACTCCTCCACATGCACCTGCTGATGTGACCTTGGATCAGTCACAAGTTCTCACAGAGCTGTTCTGCTCAAGAGCTGTTTCTGTCAGAGCTCTCAGTCCCACCTTCCTCACAGGGTGTCTGTTGTGGGGAGGGGAAGGGAAAGGAGATTGTAAGCTGCTCTGAGACTCTTTTGAGTAATAAAGGATATAAATCCATTCTCTTCTTCTTCTTCTGGGAGAACTGCAGGATTCGCCTGGAGGCTGGCCATTCTACTTGGCAACTAGTTGTTTTAGAGTGAGCAAGCCAGTCAGTCAGCTAGTAATTATAAAGAAACCTTGTGATTAAAAAAAAAGTTTTAGCATTTGGTGTTTCTTTAAATCTATGTATTGTCAAGGTTATTTGATAGCTATTCATTTTTGCACAGCCTAGTGGGAATCATAATCCACACCCCAGTCATTTAATTATCTCCCCTGAGAATCCATGACATTGGGGGATAATCACTTTTGCCTGCTGCACAGATGCAAAAGTAGCTTGCAAGCCAAAATAAATGAAACACCATCATGAAAATTACTGCAGCCGCAACACTGGTCAGCAGCTTCTAGAGTCATACAGTGGTGACGTGTGGAAGTGTGAGTCTCATTCGTGAGGCATCGTGACTGTCAAAATGTTATGCTTGCTTGCTGAAAATGTTTGCTGCAAAGTTTGCGGCATCTCAGCTTTAAACTTTTATTCCTGATCACGGGAACATAGCATAACTATTATGCATCCTATTTCTACTTTAATTGGTTCAACATTGACTTGGCCTTGAGCTATTGGTTTTTCATGGGATCCACACCTCTGGTTCACTGTGATCATTTTACACCAATCATATGAAATTGCTGGATAGGGTTGTCAATGGGATGGAAAATTCCTGGTGATTTGTGGGTGGTGTATGGTGAGGACAGGGTTTGGGAAAAAGAGTGGTGTATAAAGGCATGGAGTCCACCCTCCAAAGTATCCATTTTCATAGAATCATAGAGCTGGAAGTGACCTCTAAGGTCATCTAGTCCAGCCCCTGCACAATGCAGGAAACTCACAAACACTTCCCCCCAAATACACAAGATCTTCATTGCTGTCAGATGGCCATCTAGCCTCTGTTTAAAAACCTCCAAGGAAGGAGAGCCCACCACCTCCCGAAAAAGCCTGTTACACTGAGGAATTGCTCTAACGGTCAGGAAGTTCTTCCTAATGTTGAGCTGGAAACTCTTTTGATTTAATTTCAACCCATTGGTTCTGGTTCTACCTTCTGCGGCCACAGAAAACAATTCCATACCATCCTCTATATGACAGCCCTTCAAGTACTTGAAGATGGTGATCATATCACCTCTCAGCCGCCTCCTCTCCAGGCTAAACATGCCCAGCTCCTTCAACCTTTCCTCATAGGACTTGGTCTCCAGACCCCTTGCCATCTTCATCACTCTCCTCTGGACCCGTTCCAGTTTGTCTATATCCTTCTTAAAATGTGGTGCCCAAAACTGAACACAATATTCCAGGTGAGGTCTTACCAGAGCAGAGTAAAGTGATACCATCACATCATGTGATCTGGACACTATACTTCTGTTGATACAAATTGCATTTGCCTTTTTAGCCACCGCATCACACTGTTGACTCATGTTCAGTGTACGATCCACTAAGACCCCTAGATCCTTTTCACACATACTACTGCTAAGACAAGTTTTTCCCATCCTATAACCATACATTGGATTTTTCCTACCTAAATGCAGAAGTTTACATTTAGCCCTATTAAAATTCATTTTATTGATTTTAGCCCAGTTTTCCAGCCTGTCAAGGTCATCCTGTATCCTGTTTCTGTCTTCTTCTGTGTTGCAACCCCTTCCAATTTAGTATTGTCTGCAAATTTAATAAGCATTCCTTCTATTCCTTCATCCAAATCATTGATAAAGACGTTGAACAAAACAGGTCCCAGAACAGATCCTTGAGGCACTCCACTTGTTACTCCTCTCCAAGAGGATGAGGAACCATTCACAAGCACTCTTTGGGTGCAATCTGTCAACCAGTTACAGATCCACCTAACGGTAACAGGATCCAAACCGCATTTTACCAACTTGTCAACAAGGATAGTATGGGGAACTTTATCAAAAGCCTTACTGAAATCAAGATAAACGATGTCTACAGCATTCCCCTGATCCAGCAAGGTAGTCACTTTCTCAAAAAAAAAGAGATCAGGTTAGTCTGACATGACTTGTTCCTGAGAAAACCATGCTGGCTCTTAGTAATCACATCCATTCTTTCTAAATGTTCCAGGACCGACTGTTTGATGATTTCTTCTAAAACTTTTCCAGGTATGGACGTCAAGCTGATGGGTCGGTAGTTACCTGGATCATCTTTTTTCCCCTTCTTGAAGATGGGGACAACATTCGTCCACCTCCAATCTTCCGGCACCTCTCCTGTTCTCCAAGAATTCTCAAAAATAATAGCCAGAGGCTCAGAAATTACATCCGCAAGCTCTTTTAGAACTCTTGGATGCAATTCATCTGGCCCTGAGGACTTAGTTTCATTTAAAGAAACTAGGTGTTTTACGTACTACCCCCATGCTGATCCTAGGTTGGAGCTTCATACCCTCCTTATATGTTCTAGTTTTGCCATGTTGAGCACCATTTCCCTCAGAAGAGAAGACTGAGGAAAAGTAGGACTTGAGCAGTTCCGCCCTCTCTTCATCACCTGTTACAATTTCACTTTCTTGCCCTCGCAATGGGCCTACTCTTTGCTCTTTTTCTCCTTGCTCTTTTTCTTACTCTGAATATTTTCTTCCAGGGGAACCAATTTCTGTATTCTGGAGATCAGCTGTAATTCTGGGAAGTCTCCAGGTCCCATCTGGAGGTTGGCAATCATCTCCTTGAACTGAAATAGTAATGATTAGTCTGAAATAGTAATGATTAGACTGAGCAGGAATCAATCACAACCCTCATCCAATGAACTCTTCTATTGTCTCAGATTAAGCAGAAGGCAGTCCTGTGTGAACACTCAAACAAAAGTGAATCCCCCCCCCACAACCCACAGAATGTGAATTGAACTGATATTCCTGCACCCATTTCTTATATAGTTAGTCTACAAGAAAAAACCATTGTGTTGGGGGAGGGGGAAAGTAATTAGAGAGAATAGCGAAACAACATCTGCTAAACGGTTCTTATGAAACCCAACATATTGATTTGCTAGCATTTTCAATTCCTTTATGCCTGCGCTGCATGAACAGTTTTAATCACAGAAATATGTATCCAAATTTTTATATACAGTGGCAAATCTATTGGCCTGCAGAATTAACTGCTGTAAATGGGAAACAGAATAAGAACAGTTTATAGCTCACAATATTTATTTTCTCTCTAAGTAGGGGACTTCAGAGTGCCAGCAATTTATGCACTATGTAGGCATATGGCATTAATAACGATAATAGCAACACAATATTCCTACCTGCTGCTAGTTAGTTTCACCTTTGCTGGCATTCAGAAGTCCTAAAACAACTCTACCGGACTCCCTACAGAGCGCCATATTGTTGAATTCAGTCACTGTCAAGGTCAGGAATGCAGCAAGAGGAGCCAGATATCTTTCATTTTACAGAATGTCCCTTTTAGTAAAACGCCCTTTCTTCCACAGTATCAGAAACCACATGGAATATCCTTCTTTAATCCTCCCTAGCTTGAAGTGTAGCAATCAATAGATTCTTAATTTGATGGCCCTCATTCTGAGGTTGTTTAACCTTTGACAATGCCAGTAACTTCCCTGAGATTAAACACTGGTAGTCAGGAACTGGCAGCACACTGTCTTGCACCCAGGAGAGGATTTAGCACAGTTAGTACTCAGGAATCACATCATCTATGACTGCTGCATAGCTACGTGGTGAGGCAGAAAGGGAATGGGGAGTGACTATCTTGGTACAGGGACATAAAGAAGCCCTTAAATGGGACTGATACACATTTCTGCCTATATGTAAAATGATGTCCAATTGCAGCTGACTTATGGCAATCGTAGCAAGGGGCATTCAAGGCAAGTGAGAAGCAGAAGTGGCTTGCCATTGCCTTCCTCTGTATAGTCTCCCCTCATGGTCTCCCTTCCAAGTTTTGACCCACCTTGGCTTCAGAGATCTGAGGAGACTGGGCTATATATAACCACCCTTCCACACACCCTACTGTCTTCAAAAAAGGAACAGAGGGAGTCAATTGGAGGAAATAACTGTTTTGTGAGGATCTTGGAGATGACTCAATGTGTCTGATGGTGGTTACAACAGATATGCAGGACAAAAATGAGTCCAAGAATCCAAGTGTCATATTGTCATATCAGAAAAACCACTATACACTATACCTCAAAAGCTGGAAGCATTAAAAATAAAACTGTGTGGGACCAGAAAATGTAGCATGGTTTGAAACACAAACAGTGATTCACATGCAATTCATAAACATATGTAAATGCTGTTTACATATGTTCCCACCTTGCTTTCCACATAGCATTGAAGCAGTGAGATAAAAAAGGGTTAAAATTAAAATGTGAAAGTACCTTTAGTGTGGTCTCATTACTCGTTCTCAACAGAGTAAACAGTGGCTCCCTGAGGCCTTTTCAGGTTGAGAAAACTGTGATGGAGATGCTGATGTTTCTTCTCCACTCCACAACATGGTGCCAGTGTAAACTGGACCCATGTGTACCTGGGAAGCACAGAACTCCCAGTGCTAGGTTGCCAACTCTGCCCTGGGAAATTCCTGAAGAGTTTGGGGCAATGCCGGTGGAGAACAGAATATTGGGAAAGATTTCACCTAGAATCTATGGTATACCAATGTGTGCCCTCTGAAGGTGCCGTTTTCTCCAGAAGAACTGATCTCTGTAGTCTGGAGATCAATTACAATTCTGAAAGAAGCCTAGGCTTCACCTGAAGGCTGGTAACCCTGCAGTGTTCATGTGATCCAAACAATGAGAACTTTGGAATGCTGAAATTGACCCAGTTAAAGTCTCTGTGACTTTCCAACGGGAGCAGAATAATAATGGCTTCAAAGTCATGGACTAAAACAACTTTTTTCTTCCTCCTTCCCCCTTTTAACATCTTGTCCATCCTAAAAAAGAATTATGAAGAACCTGAAACATTGTTTTGCTTCTTAATACAGAGCATTACATAGATTTTGTTTGGAGATTTTCTTGGAACTTCTGTGGCTACTTGGAACTTCTATGTGATTTTGCTGATGTTGTTTTTACATTATAACACATCAATGCACTTTTCCCAGGATTCCTGATTCTCAGCATTGCAAAGTATGTACCTATAGGACTTACAATTTTTCCTTCTTTTGCCCATGTTCTCTATTGGCATCAGGGATATAGGGAGGTACATTTTCTTGTATTCTGCTCCTTGATGTATTCTGCTCCTTGATGTTCTGTAAAATTCAAGGGAAGGTCATCGAGAAAAACTCATGGATTGAAGCCAGCACAAATCCTAATTAGGATGGAATCTGAGGAATCCTCTCATGCCTAATTTTTAAATTATGGGGTGGGGGCAAGAGACTGGATATATATTCTAGGCCACTGATTTAAGTGTGCTCGAGTATGTTTAATTTTCCCTGAGTTGCATTTAATAATGTTAATTACATGAATAGAACAAAAGCCATATTTCTGCACACCTATATAGTTTTCCTATCAATTGTTTATTTTCTTTTGTTCTTTTCTCCTGTCATAGGAAGCTTTTTGTAATACTCTAAACATTGTACTTTAACAGCCATATGGAAGAAAAAAAACTAAGTTTTTATTTTATTTTCCTTATTAATAAGCCAGCCAGCAATTTGTTACAATGAGAAACAGAATTAGCAACACAGAATATAAATGTGCACTCCTATGGGTATTCATAAAATGTCATCGCATCTTTTAAGAAGAAAGGATGTTCTGTATGTACAGCAGAAAGGCAATTAGAAACATGATTGTTTTTCTGTTTGTTTAGAATGGAGAAATTGCACTACAAATATTATTATTTGTAATTCATGAATAAATGAGATAAAATGGTACATCTGTTTTCAACAAAAGACAGATATGCCGAGTGAATTAAAGAACAAACGCTATAGTTTTGTGGCATAAACTTTCCCGTACTTTATTCTGGAAGGGACCTTGAGCCTTTCTCCAACTTCTGCAATAGTGGATGTTGATTTGACTGTTGATCACAAAATTTGCATCTACTGTCACATTAAGCAATGGAACCAAAAGTGGTACTTAGGGTTGCCAATCTCCAAGTGGTGGTGGGAGATCTCCCAGAATTACAACTGATCTCCAGGGTACTGATATTAATTCCCCTGGAGAACATAGCTGTTTTGGAGTAATAGCTGCTTTGTGTAATCTGGAAACCCCTGATAGAGCAATAACACCAGGCTTAGCCCTGAATGTGACAATGGCATTATACCCTGCTCTTTCCCAAACTCTGTCTTCCCCAGGGTCTAACCAAAAAATCTCCAGTCATATCTCAACCCAGAGCTGGCCACCCTAGTGGTACTAGAAAATATGATAGGACTATATAGCCAAAT
This sequence comes from Heteronotia binoei, assembly GCF_032191835.1. Lineage (NCBI taxonomy): Eukaryota > Metazoa > Chordata > Lepidosauria > Squamata > Gekkonidae > Heteronotia > Heteronotia binoei. The sequence continues at coordinate 42,796,193 of NC_083228.1, read as the reverse complement.
AAGTGAAGAGCCCTCAATCTGATGTTCTGTACCATGTGAATTTCAGAATGGGGAAGATTAATGTAACATTACTCAGAGGAATTTAGGCTGAAGAAGGGTTTGAGCCCTTGCTGAGGTGGAAGGTCAATTAGAACAGTGCAGCCTCAAGAAAGATAAATGCAAATGTTCCCTGACAGCTTGAGGGATTTTCCATTTGGTATAGCTAGAAGTTATGTTGAAGAAGTGGTGTGCCTTTTGAAGGTCTGATGTGCATGAGAATATCTTCTTCCTCATGCTACATCTTGTCTGCCTCCCTTGTTCTCAGATGAACCGGAGGAAGTGCCAAAGACAAAAAATTATAATACTGGTGGTGGGGGAAAAATCTAGGCTGAGTCCAAGAAGATTCAGGTATAGTCCATTTGAGAGATTATTTTGTGGTTCTGATGGCAACAAAGGCAAAACATTTCTCTGCTACCATTATATCTATACAGTGCCAGGCAGTGATGCTGCTTAAGATTGTAACAGGCATTCAAAACAAATGCTATGAAAGCCAAGATTCAGAAGACCAATGATAACAGCAAATGTTGCCTTGCAAGACAAGGGATGAAACAGTCAACCACATGGTCAGTGCCTGCAGTAAAATTGCTCAGGTTGACTATGAAGAATGCTCTGCTGCACTGGAATTTTTTTTTACAAAAAATAGGACTTACCATGATCAGCCAGAAATTCATGGAAGCACAAACCAAATAAAACCTTGGAAAACGATGAAACAAAGATTACTTGGGACTTCTGACAGCAACCAGATAAACACCTGGAGTATAACACCTCAGATATCACAGTTGTAGAAAAACAATGAGAAATAGGGTTTGGATAATTGACACTGCAATCCCAGGAGACAGCAGAATAGAAAAGAAAATACAGGAGAAGATTGTGAATTATGGAGGCCTATGAATAGTTAACTGCCTCTGGGAGAAAGAAGTTACGATTATGTCTGTTGTCACTGGAGCCTAGGGTTGTCAAGTCCCCTTGTTACTCCAGCAGGGGGATTTGGTGGGCATTCTGGGGGTGCGCAGGGTGGTCGCAAAATGTTATTGCATCAGTGATTCCAGGGGAGATGCTCTGGGAGGGGAGATGCTCTATGGTAAATTTGCCCTCAAACTAGAGTTTTACTTTAAAACCAGAGCATCCTCTAGTAATGTTCCTGACACTTCTGGCTACTATAGTGAAGGGGTCCCGAACCACTGGTCTGTGGACCAGTACCGGTTCTTGGCCAGCTAGCAACAAGGCTGCAGAGCGAGGCAGAGGTGCCACACCTCCCCCACCCACACAAGACCCAGGAAGGCAAAAGAGGCAGCATGGCCTTGCTCCAAAGCAGGGAGGCAGCCTCAGAGCAAGGCAGAGCAGCCCCACTGCCCCTTTCGCCCACCTGGCACCCGATCAGCTTACCAGTTAAATGGGAAAGAGACTCAGATTGGTCTTCTGCCACATGGCCACCTAGTGGGGAGGTGAAAGAAACAACCTCAGTCGCTCCCCCCCCATTTAAAGACTCCCATGGGGGCAGGGATAGGGTGTGGGTGGGGGGCCAGCCTGGGGTGGCAAAACCCCCAGCACTGCCCCCCCCCATGGTCCATGGAAAAATTGTCTTTCATGAAACTGGTCCCTGGTGCCAAAAAGGTTGGGGGTCGCTGCTATAGTGTTGGGGTGTAAAACTGGATCTGACATAAATGAGACCTTGTCAGGCTGGGTCATGTGTATCAAAAAATGCAATGCCAGGTAGCAGAAATATAAACTTTATAAAGGACTCAAACAAAATTAAAGATTCTTTTAAAATTTAAAATATGCTCAAAAGATTAGCACTCTTGCAATACTTTGTTTATTTGTTTCTGATAATACCTCTTGCTCTGAATTATTGCATCAAAATCTGGAGACAATTTCTGTGCTATAGCCAGGGCTTTTTTTTTTTTTTAGCAGGACACACAGGGACTCAGTTCTGGCTGGCTTGACATCAGGGGGTGTGACTTAATATGCAAATGAGTTCCTGCTGGTTTTTTCCTGCAAAAAAGCCCTGTGTGAAACAATAGTGACATCAGAAAGTGTGGCCAAATATGCAAATGATTTCCTGCTGGGCCGTTTCTTCACAAAAAGCCCTGGCTGTAGCGATCTTGAGTATGCTGTTCAGGTGTTGTTCAGGTGTGTGTCTGTAAGTTGCAAACCTACTTTTCATTTATTCATTTCAGAAATCTCATGGTAATTCTTTGAGCCTAAGACCCAGGGGGAAAACATGAAATGGCTGGGCATTGCAAGCTTTTGTACATAAGTTGCTTCATGTGCTGGTCAGCCAATGGAGAAAGTAGACTGAGCAAGTCTGCAGGCCTGGCACATCTGACTAGGCCAGGTAAGTGACCACCTAGGGCAGCACCTGGCATACAGGGACACTGCTGCCCCCTCCTGCCCCCACCCTCTCCTTGCAGGCAGCCCAGCACTAACTGGGGAAGCTCACAGCAATTGGCAAAAGGCCAGCACAGTGGGAAGGAAACCACTCTTGGCTCCTCCCTGCCACCACTCCACCTCTTCCTGGCCACTTTGGCTGCATCAGCAGTTGGAGGAGCCTCTTCTCATCCCCACTGCTGCTGAGGGAGGGAGGTTGGCAGCAAGAGAGGAGCCACATGGCCTCTTCCTGATGGGGTGGCAAGTGCTGCACAATAGCAGGTGGGGGGAGGAAGGGCACATACGTGGCAGGCAGATGGTCAGGGGTGGGGGGATGCCTTGCCTGTGGCAGCAGCTTAGGGCACCAGCATTGCAAGCCTGGCAAAGCAAGCTGTGATGGAGAATGAAGCAAGAGAGCGAGAAGGAAGCAGATGACAGTGAGTTGCTCACAGACCTGATAGGAGCCCTCCAGGGGCCTGATCTGGTGCTCGGGTCACACCTTTGACACCCCTGCTATAGTGCTTTTAGGGGGTGGGGTTCTCCCCATTGGCCAGCTGATCTGCAGTGTGGAGAAGCCCCCAAAACTGGGGGATCCCCTGCTATAAGTAAAGACGAATTAGCTACTGAAATGCTTTCTATTGTTTAAATCATTAGCATAAAATTAGCATAGGTATTAATATAGCTGTATTAATATAAATTAGGTTGTTACAGATAATATTATAATAGCATAAATGTAGACATTTTTGAGACAAGGTTATACTTTATGAAATAATGATACACATAAAATTACAAAAAGTTAAAAAATTAAAAGATTACAAAACATTAACATTGATGTACATATGGACTTAGCTTATCATTGTCTTTCTACATTGATGGGAAATCACTCCCAGATATTTATAAGCACAGAGTTTGAAAAGGCAGCCGTGAAAAATAACAGAATATGTGCTTTTCTGAAATGACATAACTTTTTTAAATTTGTCGCCAAATTGACGAGATTGTGAACCTGAATGATGCTGGATGAATCCCAAATGGACCTGGATGAAGTCTGAGGAGTGGCTCCTTTCAGCAGCTGCTCCCTTCCCTGTCTCCTCAATTACTTAAGGCCCCAGGTCTGTTGCTGAGTCTGTAACTAATACCATTTAGTTGTACAACCATTTTAATTGTGCCTCACTGTACAGTATTAATATTAGCTGCCTGTGGAAAAAAAAACTTGCTGGTTTGATTTTAAAAATTATCACCCAGGGATATGAAGAGACCTTGAGCTTTCTACAACAAAATATAATTTGTGCCATAAATGAGATATGCAAGGTGATAATTGAAAGTGTATTTTTTTATATTCTTCTGGGAATTCATATCTGTGTCATTATTTGAGGTCTTTATTTTACTAGACTCCAGGTGAAAGGGAATAAAAGCATGAAACAAGCTTCATTTATACTATCATTTAGGTACTGCTGATCAAATACAGTCTGCAGCTATTTTGCCAGAGGAAAAACTGGCATATATTCACTTTCGTTGGTTGCAGATTGAACTTCTATTATTTTGTGCCAGAAGATTTCAAGGTTTTGGTAAAAAGAAGTCTATCTCCTAGTCTTGTGAAAAACAACTTGCATTTTTGAAGCTACTGAATTCATTAACAGTGTAATCCTATTCAGAGTTAGTAAAGTCCAAGCCTAATGATTCCAGTGACCTAATACCAGAGTATAGGATTATCCTGTAAAGGATTGGACTCTAAATTATTCTTCCTGTGTTATTCATGTTTTTATTTACATTTTCAGTTGGTTTGCAAAAGTTTGCTATTAGTTTGCATAGCAAGGTAATTATTTCTTTGGTTAATACTATCCACTTGCCACTTCAAGAGGGGGATTTTCCAAAGCTGTTGTTCAGTCTTTATTGGGGGAAAAAATCTTTGACAGAGTTATAGTTCTGTATCAAATTTAGGTAAGGCAATTGAAAGAGTGATGGTTAACAGCTTCAGGATTTTCTATATGACACATCTGCCCTTGATCCATTTCAATTTGGTTTAGGACTAGTTTTTGGGGGGACAGAGATTGCATTAGTAACTGTGATGGACAATCTCCACTTACAGTGAGATAAGGGGAATATGTCTCTGTTGGTCTTGCTTGACTCATCTGCTGACTTTGACATAATAGACCTCTCAGTTCTATTGGGATGCCTTGAGAGCAGAGTGGATCTGAAAGTCACAGAAGTTCCAGTGCTTTTTATCTGGGTAAACCAAGAGAGTTGTTGTGAATAACTCAGAAGTGGTGGTGTGAGATCTATACTGTGGAATTTTAAAGGGGTTAATTTTCTTGCCCATTTTGCTTAATTTATATGTTACTGGGTCTCCAACCATATTGAACCTGAGGGTTTAAGAACAGTTAGCAGAATACTCTATCACAAAATGGCATTTTGATAGCAGGCGCCATAACAAAATGGCTGTCACGTCAATCACATAATGCTGGCAGTTCCAAACCAAGTGTCATCCTATGAAAGAGGCAGCTATTTCTAAATGGGTGCTTCATGAAGACACAAAGGTGATGCTTCCTGAGCTCCTCTGAAGCACCTACTGCTCCAGCGATGTGGAAGAAATCCAGAACTGACTGTTTACTTTGGGAGAATGATGCTTTGGGAAAGAAAGAAGTGGATATAAGGAAACACACTGAAGGGCATCATGGTTCCTGTCATGGATCAGTTTCTATATGGGAGAAACTGAACACATTTTTAGTACTAGTCATTTAGATGTCTGTGAGTGCACTGCTTAGGCACACACCAGGTGCAACTGATTACTGTTGTGGAGGAGATGACATCACCTATGCTTATGCAACATGCTGAGTCAGAGGCTGATGAAATCTCTGGACAGGTTGCATGATTGACATGCGTATAAAGTGAGGACAGCAAGTTGTTCTGCAGTCTGGTTAGGATTGTGAGTTCTGCATAGCATGCTGTCCGTCTGTTTAGTGAAACCATGAATCGACCTAGGAATCTGTATTTGGACCATTCTCTGTAACTACTACTAACTTTGACTGAACTGTATGATTGACCCTGGCATTGCTAAGATTTCAAGTATTGGACACTGTTCTGGTAAATATATTCACTGAAACCAGAGTTTGCCTCTGTCTGCTAACTGTGTGTGCTCTTCTGTTCATACTATATGCTTCCCCAGCAGCAGCTTCCGATAACTATGCTCTGCTAATTCTCTAACAGTCCCAGTGGGCATCATGTAGGAATCATTGTTTTAGAACTATAAATTAGAACATCTAGAGCTCTGGGGTCAAGTGTTGTCGTCAGTTTGCTGATGACATCTAACTCTCTTTTTAAAAAAATAAGAAGACATCAAAAACTGCAGTATTCTGGGCCACTGCATAGTTCTGAGCCAGTGCCTAGTAGCTGTGGTGACATGGCTGAGAAATAACAGGCTGAATCCAGACAAGACAGAGATTATTTTAGTTGGTAAAGCCTTTGCTTTACCTGGAGGGAACTGTTTTTGCCACCCTTGATGAGGTAGTATTTAAACTGACATCCATTAAAAAGCTTTCAAGTTTGGTTATCCGCTGCTTTGTTGTTGGAGTATCGAGTTAATGCAGTTGTGAGACATACATTCTTTTAATGGCATTTACTGCAGGGAATGGCTTCCTATATATACTTTTCCAAACTGACCATGCTAATCTATGCTTCCATAAGCATCAAGAGTGGACTATGGCAATGAGTTTTTCATAGGACTTCCCTTGAAGGCGATTTAGAAGCTTCAGTTGTTAAAGAACCTGGCTGCTTGTAGCTGTCATATCATCCCCAATTTTATACCATCCACATCAGCAGTCTCTTACCAGTAAACTCTACATGGCCTGGAACTACATACCTGAATGACCATTGCTTCTGGTATGAGCCCATGCACCAGCATGGATTCTCCCAAAGATTTCTTTAACAATCTTAGGTCTCTCTCACAGAATCCTCAGAATGTGAGGGAATCTATCTACCTGCCACACTGTTATTACTTCATTCTACAAAGGAGTTCAGGATAATGTACATGCTCTCTTAATTTTATTTTCACAAAACCCTATGAGATAGGTTAAAGAGAGAATGGCTAGCCCAATGTCACCCAGGGTATCTGAATGCCTGGTCTCTTTGGTCCTACTCTAGCATAAAACTGGCTCCAGATCTCCAATATGAACAACTGTAAAATGTGTACATTTGTAATCCATACAGAGCACACAGAAGGTAATTGTCAGGGAATGAAAGAGGACAGCGTTTAAAATAAAGGCAATATCTAGCAGATCTTTCCATTTCAGGTGCCTCATAGATAATAATACTGGTAGTTTAAACATAGCAGAGATTAGATATTTGGAATGCATTGTTTCAGCATCTTCACTGATCAATATTTCTTTTACACAGGGCTTTTTTGTAGAAAAAAACCAGTATGAACTCATTTGCATATTAAGCCACACCCCTGACATCACCATTGTTCCACACAGGGCTTTTTTTGTTAAAAAAAAACCCAGCAGGAACTCATTTGCATATTAGGCAGCACCTTTCATGCCAAGTCAGCCGGAACTGTGTTCCTGCTCAAAAAAAGCCCTGTTTTTACATGAAATAAATGTTTAAATTAATTTGTTCTATAATTTGTCAGTCTTTCCTCTAGGCATGCTTCCTTATGGTTTACAGTTTTTATTTTTTAAAAAGGAGCAGCTTGGTGGCATCCACTCTTAACTTTCCGTTGATTGTTACCACATAAGAGTATTGTAGCCTAGAAAATTACCATGTAGGAGAAGGAGAACGAGACCTTCTGCTATTTATTATGTTTTTTCTATTTATCATATTTTACTAGAAAATCACTACACTATTTTTTAAACCTTTTAAAGTGCATTGTTCCATGCATTATTCAATTCGCCTTACTTTTTTATTCCTGCTTTCTAGAAATGTAACTTGAAAGGTATGCAAGGATCTCTTTCTTTAAATGCCACTGCTGTGTTATTACAGAAGAGAAAGAGGAACTATAAATGAACTGAACAATAGGATGTTAGTGGGCAAAATGACCCCCCCCTAAAAAAAAGTTAGAAGAAAGTCTTCATGACATAAGGCTATTTCAAGGACTGTCAGAGGAGAAGGTTGCAGAATGTGGAATATCGGCTATATCCTACCAGCTCTTCCACCAGTGAATAAATGAAGAGTGAGATCTCTTTTGACATAAAAAAAGCTTCCCTGGGGGGATTGTGGGACCTATGTGGACAAAAAACCACATGAGGTGTTGATTATAAAGAGGAGAAGAATTGGAAGATATTGAGTGAAAAAGCTGACAGAATCCAGTCCTAAATCTGAAATGACAACTGTACTGGGGGTGGGGGATATCTGTAGGGATAGCGTAAATGCATGTGTAATGTATTCAGGTAGTACAGGGGACAGGGTATATGCATGTGTAATGTATTCAGGTAGTACAGCCTCTAAAGCGGGGATGTCAAACATGTGGCCCTGGGGCCAAATCAGGTCCCTGGAGGGCTTCTATCAGCTCCCAAGCTATTGGCTGTCATCTGCTTCCTTCTCCCTCTTTCTTGCTTCCTTTTGCATCACAACTTGCTTTGCCAGGCTTGCTCAATCACACAGGAGCTACAGAAGAAAGCACCTATTTTCTCCATTGGCTGAGGTTCCTCCTTTGGGGAGGAAGGGATCCTCCTAACTTTTTTGGGGTGGGGGGGTGGGGAGAGCTTGCTTTGCCAGGCTTTCTCAATTGCACAGCGGAGCTATTGAGCCAAGCCTCTCTTCCTTCTATTGGCTGAGGCTCTTCCCTGTCCTAGTCCTGCGGGGAAGGAAGGAAAGAGCCAGAGTTTCCTTTGCCCAGTTCCCTGGATATCACAGGAGAGATACAAAGGAAGCACCTTTAAGATCAATGAGTGCTAATGTTTTAAACATGTTTTATTTTAAGTGTTTTTTTAAAACTGTATTTGTCTGTGTCCTTTATAAAGTTTATATCTCTGCTACCCAGCATTACATTTAATGACACGCACAGTCCAACCCAACAAGGTCTCATTTATGTCAGATCTGGCACTCATAACAGATAAGTTTGACACCCCTGCTTTAAAGCATTTAAAAACATGCTAAAATCAAATATATAAACATTTGAAAACATGTTAACACATCATGGCATTTAGATCATTCCCGTGAATAATATGCTTTAGGAAATATGTGTTTTCTCAAATTCAATTAAACAGACACCCAGTAGCATCTTAATGACCAATCAAATTTGATTCAGCACAAGCTTTTGTGAGTCACAGCACATGTGACTCATATAAGGTGAGCTCCAATTCATTCAAGCTTACATTTCATTAGTCTTTAAAGTACCACATGGTAATAAAGATGTCTATCTAATTTACTATAGCAGCAGTACAAGCCCATCCACTTTCTCGGTTGTGGAATTGTCAGCCTCCAGGTGGTGCCTGAAATTTTCCTAGAAATACCACTGATCTCAAGATGTCAGAGATAAGTTCCCCAAGAAGAAATGTCTTTTTTGAGGGTGTCCTCTATGGTATTATAGCAGCCCCGTGGCGCAGAGTGGTAAAGCAGCAGTACTGCAGTACTGTGGTCTGAACTCTCTGCTCACGACCTGAGTTCGATTCTGGTGGAAGCTGGATTCAGGTAGCCAGCCCAAGATTGACTCAGGCTTCCATCCTTCTGAGGTCGGTAAAATGAGTACCCAGCTTGGTAGGGGGAAAGTGTAGATGACTGGGGAAGGCAATGGCAAACCACCCCGTAAAAAGTCTGCCTTGAAAACATCATGAAAGCAACGTCACCCCAGAGTTGGAAATGACTGGTGCTTGCACAGGGGACCTTTCCTTTCCTCTATGGTATTATACCATGCTGAAGTCCTTCCCCTCCCCAAACCCTCCCTTCCCTAAGCTCCATTGTGAAAACTTTGGGTATGAGCCTTTTGAATGTTATTTGCTACTAAATTGCTGGCTGGAAACCAATGGAGTGTCCCAAGGTTGTTTGTATCTTAAATTGTCTAACTCGTTTTCCATTTGTAATGCCGCCTACATATTTCTGTCTGTATTGTTATGAGAAGAAAATATTGAGTCAAGTAATAAGAGTCAAAATGAAAATCTTCATAAGAAAGAAAATACACTGTGCATTATTTATAGAATGTTGTATTTGAAATGCACTATTTATCACATTCAGGAGACTTCTAGAACTATAGCAGTACACTTTTACAATCAACATCAGGAAGGCCTGGACAATTACAGAAAACTTTCAATAGTTTTGGAGTGACATTTTATGCCATTGCAGCCTAGGTGTAATTTACAATCCTGAAAAAGTAAGAAGAGGTGAAACCTGGGATTACTCCTGGACACTCGATTTGCTACTACGGCTGACAAGGAGAGGAAAGACAAGAAAAGTGAAATGAATGGAATTAAGATGCTATTTCTGTTGCTCCTGAAACTGCATTTTGATTTCACAAACAAACTGGAGATAGTTCTCAATGAGTACAAAGCTGGTTTATTCTTGGGCTCACACCTGATGCTCTCCTCTTGCTTTCTGAATGGACAATACTGAGACTGAAGATGACCTGGTTGGGAACAACTAGCATTGAGTCCAATAGCACTTTAGAGACCAAAAATATGCACAAGGTTTAAGCTGTCAAGAGTCAAAACTTCTTTCATTGGCTACAAGATGTCTCTCTTATCTGATGAAGGGAGCATTGACTCTCAAAAGCTTATACCCTGAAATTCTTGGTGGTCTCTAAGGTGCTGCTGGTAGGGATCTCTGAACTCTTGTAATAATTCAGCCACCATTTTTACTGGCCAAACCAAAATGGTGGCTGAACATTTGTAAGAAGAAAGAGTTCAGGAGATCACATAGGGCATGTGCAGCTTACTATGGTTTGTTTAAAGAGATTGGGAGAAGTAAGGGACAACCTTCATGATATACCTGAGATATTCTGGTTCACAGACATACAATAGGGTTGCCAAGTCCAATTCAAGAAATATCTGGGGACTTTGGGGGTGGAGCCAGGAGACTTTGGGGGGTGGAGCCAGGAGACACTGGGGGCGGAGCCAGGAACAAGGGTGTGACAAGCATAATTGAACTCCAAGAGAGTTCTGGCCATCACATTTAAAGGGACAGCACACCTTTTTAAATGTCTTCCTTGCATAGGAAATAATGAAGGATAGGGGCACCTTCTTTTGGGGCTCATAGAATTGGACCCCCTGGTCCAATCGTTTTGAAACTTGGGGGGTACTTTGGGAAGAGGCACTAGATACTATATTGAAAATTTGGTGCCTGTACCTCAAAAAACAGCTCCCCCAGAGCCCCCGAAACCTCCAGAAGAATTCCCCATTATACCCTATGAGAATCGATCACATAGGAAATAATGAAGACGTTTCCCTCCCCCCCCCCCTCTTTCTGGCCAGTCTGAAGCAGCGTATCAGCCTCTCAACTCACCATTTGCTGCCAGCTTCTTCACAGAAACACACACAGACACACCATCCTAAATGGAAGCCTTTCAAGTCAAGCCTCTGGAGGTGCAAAGGCACATGGTCCTTTGCAGGCGGGGCTCCCTCTCTCCCCCCTCTCCCGCCAGCCAGCTGATTGGGACCGGAAGCAGCCTGGGAAAACTGAAGAAAGGCTGCTGCGATCGGGGCTGGGTGGGAAGGGCAGGGCAAGGAAAAGTTGCTGAGATTGGGGCTGGGTGGGAAGGGCCGCCATTCCCCCCCGCTTTCCAAAGTTTTGGCTAGCGGGAGAAGAAGGCTTCAAATCGGGGGTCACCAGGCAAAGCGGGGGATTTGGGAAGCCTAACATACAACAAGGCCCCTAGACAGATGTACAGATGTTGTTGTTGTTTTTTGCCACTGTGTGACACAGAGTATTGGACTGGATGGGTCATTGGCCTGATCCAACATGGCTTCTCTTATGTTCTTATATGAGGGGAACTTGCCTTAAAAAGCACTCATTCACTTAGTTCTGTGAGGGACCAAAGTCAGAGAGTAGAAGGAGCTTCCAGTTTCCCTGCTTTTGCCAGCAGAAAAGGGGGCTTTAGCCAGCAGACACAGGGAGGCTTTCTGCCCCTTTTCTCTGGTGGCATGTGCCCTAAGAAAGACATGGGGAGCCAGAGAAGAGAAAATCCTCCTGCCTCCCCTTCTGCTGGCAAAAGCATGGGAGGGGGGACAGAAGCTCATTCTCCCCCCTTACAGTGCCTAGCACTTTTAGATATAAGTTCCCCTGTTGTATGTCTGACAGCAACTCCAGTTGTTCACACATGACCAGGCACATGTGGGCATATTATGTAGTTATGTCCTAAGAAAGGGAATTAACTGCTTCTGAGTGGGAATGGGAGCAGAAGCAGTGTTTGTGTGTGTGTGTGGGGGAGGGATAGGGTTGTCAGTTCTGAGTTGGGAAATACCTAGAGATCTTGGGGGTGGAGCCTAAGGAGAGTGTGGTTTGGGAGGGGGAGGGACTTCCATGGGTTATAATGCCATACAGTCCACCTTCCAAAGAAGCCATTTTCTCCAGGTGAACTGATCTCTTTACCTGAAGATCAGCCACCATCTGGACTTTGGCAATCCAGGGGGGAGAAGCAGTAGAGAAAGGAGGTGCTTAGAAAGTTGTTGCCCCTCAAATTCTACTGCCTGAGGCTACTACCTTGGTCACATTGTATAACCCTGCTATTACAAATGCATTAATAAGTAGAACAGTTCCTTCTCTCACTTCCTTATTTTAGTTTCTCCCAACCAGAAGAACTAAACATGAATTGTTCTCAAACATGTGTTTCCTAAAGTGGAAAAAAATATGCATGTGAATGTGGCTGTGGGGTCTCAAAAGATGTCTCCAGGCAATTACAATAAGAATTTTGACCTAGACAACATGTTTACAATGATGAGATGATGAAGGTAATCTTGAGTATGAATGTATTAAGATATGAAGTACCATATTCAGCCTCTGCCTGAAAATCCAGGTATTACTGCACCCATCCAACCTTGCAGTCCATCTTCTTAAGTTGTTGCCCTTGTGTTGCCCTTGTGAGAACCCCTAGATATCAAAAATGTGTGCAACATGGCAATCAGATATAAGACTTGGGGGGTTTTGCCATCAAGTCACATCTCATTTATGCTGACCAGTAGGGTTTTCAAAGCAAGAGATGTTCAGAGGTGGTTTGCCATTACCTGCCTCCTTGTTATGACCCTAGTTTTCCTTGGTGGTCACCCATCCAAATACTAACCAGGGCTGACACTGCTTAGCAGCCAAGATCTAACAAGATCAGGCAGGTAAAGGCACATATAAGACTAGTTGGATGCAAATAACAGGCAAGAATAACACACAAGAGTAACTTTGCAGAGTGGATAGGGATTGTATAGCAGAGTTACTCCATTGACCTTCAATTACCAACACTGCAACTAAAAGCACAAACAGCACGGCAGGAAAAAGAATAATTTTCCCTGTTTGGTCACTGACCCATATAAATAAATCAGGTTACAAAGGGTTCATCTCTTTATATATCATGTTCTTTTCCCAGATTGATGGTGAGAGACTATTTGGCTCTCAGGATCACTCATGCATTAGACGTTATATGATATTGCCAAGTAACATTTATGCATTCATGGCCAGATATTTTCCTCAAAAGCTTTTGATTTCTTACCCAGATGCAGCGATGAGATATAGTGTACGCTAAACATATACTATAGCAAGTATAACCTTTGGTTGTGTCTTCCAACTCCACATAATTTCCCATTCTTTCAGCTATTATATACAGCTCCTGATTTTGCTCAGGTGTCTGTGACATCCATTTTAGTAGCAAAAAACAAAACACCTGCACATTGGAAAAGCAACAATACTCTAGCAATGGATTACCTAACAGTGTGTACCTGTGCATTGGGAGAGAGAGAGAGAGGTGGTGACTTACTTATTGTTTTATTATATTCATAGTATCTAGATTCTCTGTACCATATGCCAACCATATCAGTTCTCAGACCCATTAATGACAACAGACAGTATTGCTCTGATAATGATTAAACCCTTTGAAGTATATTGGAGAAGGCCTCCTTCCTGAGTATTGTTTTCTTGCTAGGCTGAGAAGATTTCTGAAGCCAAGAGGAATGACCCTCTTCTTTAAACACATACTGTTTTCGCACACAGCTTACCACGAGGTCAGGTTCCTGTTCTCCCTGCAGTGTCCGTCGAATTTCCCACTATCTGCGCCGAAGTTACAGGAAGTGCCGCGACTTTTGCGTAGCAAATGTAAACCGCTAAAACCCAGTTTATGTTTGCTATGCAAAAGCCACGGCACTTCCTGTAACTCTGGCGCAGATAGTGGGAAATCTGACGGACACTGCGGAGAGAATAGGAACGTGACCACGTGGTAAGCTGTGTGCGAAAACGGTAACACTGTCTTTGGGTACTTTTGGTTCTGCTGATAGTGTTACATGAACCCAGGCTGATGTCCAAGTGTTATGACTTCTGGTTATGCTCTCCCTCAACAGAAGTAGTAGAAAATATTTATCACAAAATGGAGGAGAGGAATGTTGTCCTTTCTCTAGTCCTCTGAGTGTTTTTGTGACTGCCAGTGCTTCTGCTCTGATCTAATAGCATCCACAGCTTCTGCTTCTCAGAACTGTTGGTGTTTGTGGCTGTTGCAGGTGCTGTGAGGACACTGCTGGATAAATTCCTCTTCCCAGCTCTTGTATTGATGTTGCGGGGGGGCGGGCACTGGGGCTCTAGGAGAAAGAGCTCACCACCAGTAGCTTGACAAACTTAGTCCCTTCAACTTCATTTTTTTTTTACTCTGTGGGAATGTGGCTTCCTCATATGGGGTGATGTGAACTAATGTAATTTGTCTCAGCTCTATTTCAGCATCCGCAGAAGCAAAAGTTAAGCACGGTGTGGGAGCAGCTGTACTTCAGAGCAGTCCAAGGGATGTACACACAATCCTCTCCAGAGTTACTCCAATCTACGCCTATTGAAAGCTACCGGCTTAGGCTGGAGTAGCTCTGTGAAGGATTGTACACTCTCATATTCCCTGTTAAAATCAAAGTCCATTCAACTGACATGAAAATCCAGGCTTGTTTTGCTCTTGCCTGTATCATAAGAGGATTTAATTATGAGAACACCTGCGATACTGTTAGCAGTAAGATAATTAAGTGGCTACAAAACAGAAAGAGAGCCTTCAAATTAAAGATTACTGGGTCTGTGAGCTGTTTACAAAACTAAAACGAGGTTAAAATGGGAATGTAGCTGGAATTTGTAGAGATGGTATAAGATGCTCAAAAGATATTGTCTCTTAAAGTACTGTTCTTTACTAGATGGTCTAGCTGTGCAGGTACTGCTCTTAGTTTGAGTTCATAAAAGGCATTCTACATAAATAAAACGCTTCTTTAAAAAAACATTTAATGTACGTTCTGAAGTCTTAGTGAGACTATCTAATGATATCAGTCCTCCTGTTAGTGGATGTTAGCATGTTACTTGTAGATGTTAAAAAAAAAGTAAAGGTAAAGATAGTCCCCCGTGCAAGCACTGGGTTGTTACCGACCCATGGGGTAATGCCACATCAGGACAATTTCTAGGCAGACTTTTACAGGGTGGTTTGCAATTGCCTTCTTCAGTCATCTACACTTGTCAGAGAGAACCCTTGAAGAATGCAGGATTTTTTTTTTTAAAAAAACAAACCCTCATAAATTCTATCACCCTAAAACCCAAAATAAAAAAGCATCTTTGGGCTGCAATGTGCAATTCAAGCATTGTGAGGTGAAGTGCAACAACAGTGAAAGGCACACCCAAGGATAGTAAAGGCAGGGGTTTTTTGCAGGAAAAAGCCCAGCAGGAACTCATTTGCATATTAGGCCATGCCTCTTGATGTCACCATTGTTTCACACAGGGCTCTTTTGTAGAAAAAGCCTGGCAGGAACTCATTTGCATATTAAGCCACACCCCCTGACACCAGGCCTCCTGGAACTGCATTCCTGTGCGTTCCTGCTCAAAAAGTAGAGGGAACATGGCTGGTGGCAGAATGTGAAAAACAGGGTGTTTCTTGATGTTTCCTAAAACATTTGATTTTTTAAATGGGAAAAAATACCAAGAAAATTCAGAGTCTGTATGACTAAATTTTGGATCATTTACACCAAGTAAATGAGGTTCATAGTTTTAAATGTTTAAAGTTCATTTACTTCATTGAAAATTCCTTGCCTTGAAAACCCTACAGTGTTGCCATAAGTCAGCTGCAACTTGATGGCCAAAAGAGAGAGAGAAAAGTTCAGTTTTAAAAAATCTTTTACTTCATTGATATCCTACCTTTCTTTCCAACAGGGACTAAAGTGTCTTACATCTTTCTCCTCTCCTCCATTTTATCCTCATAACAAGCCTGCAAGATATGTGGAGCTGAAAGCATGCGACTGACCCAAAGTCACCCAGTGAGCTTCCATGGCAGAGTGAGGGATTCAAACCTTGATCTCCCAGATCGTAGTCCGACACTCTAACCACTACACCACACTGACATTGGTACTAGTTAAACGGATGGGAAATACATGAGAACAAAATATCCCCCCTCCATGATCTGTATAGGTATTTTTTAAAAACTAGAAATATGCCCAAATTTTGTAAAAATACAATTTATATCATTTTTATGAAACCAGTGCAGGGTCAGGGCCAAACATTTCTCCCTCCCCACACTACTCTGAACAAAAGAGCAGCCTCCTGCAGTGCATTTGTGGGGAGGGGAACTATAAGACGACTTCTCCCCAAAAATCTCCCTCCCAGATTATCAAGAGCTCAGTCATGGATTGCCATCTTAGTTTGGTCCTTAGTTCTTTACTCTTTTTAAAATTAAAAACAGGAAAATATGATTTACAGTTACCAATCAATTCACAGAGTACATGAGTTATCCTAAAACTGAAACAGTGTTGAAGAGAAGAAGTCAACTGTATTGCTTTGGAATTTCTCAAGGGACCCATTTTATTGAAATCTTCAGTAGTGGTTTGGGGGATAAAAGTAGGTATGAAAGAGCACTTTGGTGTGTTTGTTGTTAACACCTAGTTGGTTGCTGTTGTCAATATAGATAACAATCAAGAATTTGCTCAGGATAGATTACGTGATTTTCTGGTCCAAATATACAACATTGTTCACTGGGGTATTGTAAGTGCTCTGAATATCTGTTTAAGACAAGGAGGCTTGGAAATGACAGAGAAGAAAAGAGTTTGGTGAGTTTTAATCCACGTCCATTAAACTTGGACCATACATGTACAGTGTCAGAGTGTCACTTCCACTTTGCAGATCCTCTTGTGGATGATAGTGTGAGGCAGGCTTTGGCATACTTGTACAAGGACTAAAGGCAAATCCTTGCACAAAGTCTCCAAGAAGTAAGCTCTCATGAAAAGAAACCTTGGATGCATGAGGAAAGCTTAGGGGGAAGAGACTGTTCTTGTGAACAGAAAGCAGCTGTGCTCTGATATAACTAGTTCTGGGATGACAGTGAGGTTGCATTGCGCAAAGCTATACTTATTGTCCAGTTCTTCACTCCAGTTTCCAGACAGGTGTGAACATATCATATACATGGCAGTACAACAGCCATATACTGGAGTGGATCCTACCCATATCCTTCCAAAGTTTATATATTTAAATATTTTTACCCTTCCTTTCCTTTTTATTTCTTACAACAGCCCAAGAAGTCTTCTTGAAGCCCAGGGAGTATTCCTCCATTGTGGTTAGTCCATTGGGGGAAAAGCCCCTTAAGTTGTAAGAAGATTTCTTCGGGTGGAGGAAGGCTAGCTGGAGGAGAGTTAGATCCTCCCCATTAAAAAGAACAGGCCAACCATGGGGGAAAACAACCTAAAGTGCATTAGAATAATAATTAAAAAATTCAAATGTAACCCTCAAACCCGCCATATCCTTGCTTGGTTCTGTTTTGTGATTCAAGGTGAGCTGCAAAGACAAGAGGGTTGTCTTCATACTTCTTTCAGTAAGTTGTGTTTAGCCCAGTGGACTACAAGTCTTTCTGGCCTCTGCTCCCCTCCCGGCTCCATTTTAGAGTCACATATTTTAAATTCAGCATCACAAATAATATTTCAGCTTTGCTGATGCAGTTGATCCAACTGTACCTCCTCCATTTATTTTTCTGTGAAGCCCACTGAATTTACCATAGCTACCTAATTTGCTCATCTTCCAGCCTAATGTTTTGCTATTCTTGGATGACTGATAGGACGTCTGGGTGCTGGACTCCACCACATACCAACTGTCTGCCTTTCCTGTTGGCTCTATTCCAGGAGCAGAGGGCAAGAGACAGGTATCCGCCATAAGCATTGAATGAACAGACTGGGAGACTGCTCAGCAGAAGCAATGAAAAGAGCAAATTGGAGTTTTAGTTCAGGGCTTTAGGTTAGTGGCTTCTTGCCATGGTGTCACATTCTTTAATAAGGACAGTTGAACATCAGTGAAATTAAGCCCACATGCATTTTGATGGACAGGGAGGAATCAAAAGAAGCAAGGCCAGGTACACCTTAAAGACAGATCCGTTGTTCTTTTTTTTCTTTTTTTAAATCACACTCCCTCTTTATTTAAAGCAATATTCCCAGACAAATACTTTTTAATAAACAGTGAGAAATCTTTGACATATGTCTGAACACAAATCACAACCTATCTTTTTAGAATGAAAATATTATCTACAACTCTTATTTACGCTTTTAGGATTACATATTTATGATCTTATAGATCAGCAGTTCCAGATTTTACTATTCTTTCCCAAGAATCCTAAAGTTACTTATGCCATCTCCAAAATGAAGGAAAAAGAAACAAAGTGCAGAGGGAATAGAATATTAGTCATATAATCCCTATGCGTTTTGCATACAACTTTGTCAGGGGGAATATTTCAGATTCTTTTCCGTTTCATTCCTATACATACCCTGCAGCAAAGTCAGTGTATGTATGGGAGCAGATCAAAAAAGAGTCTGAAAGATTCCCCCTGATGAAACTGTAGGTGAAATACGTGGGGTTGTATAACTAATATTCCATTCCCTCTGCATTGTTTTGTTTCTTGGTCTTTGTTTTGCCTTGATGTGCCCTCCCCCCTTTCTTCCTTACTCCATCTCCAGACATTTTCCAACTTTCTGAATCTTTGGAGGCCTGGAGGAAGCACCAATGTGTTTGTTTTGCAGTCTTTGGCTCCAACATATCATAACAATAATGTAGAAAAAGAGCTGTCTGTGGCATTGGGTTCACATACTTGTAACAGTTACAATGCAAGTGGAAGAGAACAGTGCCTGAAATGTTGACCTGAAGACTGAGCAAACAAAAAATCCTTCTCAATGCCCCTGCTATTTAGTTGCAGAAACTTTAACCCTATCTTTATAGGGGGGAATCATGACTTCCAATATATAAAAATGGCTGAAAATGGAATTGGACTGGGGGTGAAGCTAGCAGATATAGAACTGAGGCAGACAGAAAGCAGAATGGTACAAGAATCAAGGTTGTCAGTCTGATGAGGCCCAGAAAGCTTTAACAACTGCTGTGAATGATTCTTAAAAGTTATGGAGTTGCCTGAAAACAAGACCTGCAGTCCTCTTCAGCCAATCCTGAATTTCTGGATGTACGTTTTTGAAGGTCTCATTAAAAGCCTTGCCTTAGCCATAACTATTGGCTAGTTCTTAGATGCACCAATTACTCATAAGTTTGGCTGGCATGTTTGAAGTCTAATGCCCATGTCATCTTTTAGTAATAAAACACATGGCATGGTGGCAAATCCCAGTTCCTTCAATGGTTGGATTTGCGGTATCAACTATTGGCTAATGAATCATCTGTCACCATCTCTGGCCTTCCATTGGCTGACTCCTCTGCCCCCACCTACTGCAGGCCCCGGAATGTTGAAGAAACTGCCAAAGCAGTATTACCTTAGAGACACCTTAGAGACACATCTCCAGTGCTTCTCTCTGTCTTTTTTTGTCAACTGGCCTCAGGAAGGGACCTCTAGGGTCCTCTGCTGCCCTATCAACAATGCACAGACAGCCTCTTAGCACATGCAGCCTCTGAAGGCTGCTGAAATAGCCAGAGAGCCTGACACTGCCAGGAGTGTTTCCTCAGAGGGCATGACTATCCCAGCTTTACTGTCTTTTCTGCCTCTTTCCTGTTACTCCCTCTTTCCCTCCTCCCCTCAGCCTCACTCCAGGATGGTTGCCTGAGAAGGAAACAGGGAAGCCTCACAGGATTGCTACTCAGATTGTAAGGAAAAACCCCCTTACAGAACATCACCAACTTGGTTGCCAGAGCACCTGGAGAAGTGACTCGCACGCGTCCGACCAGAGAGTGTGGGTAAACCTATCCAGGGGCGAAAGGGACTTATGCAATACTAGCAGCCATAATGCTACAAAGGTACTCAAGACCAGTACAAGAGTGCCCACCAGGAGAATGGATGGCTTCCCGTCGTTCTGTATAACATCCATCCTGGCCATGAAGCGGAATTCTATAATTGTATAGGCTGATGAAGTGAGGGACATTTATCTCTTATTTAAAAAACCATCTATTACATGGGCTTGTCCATTACGGGATAACATGTCAATATATGCTATTCAAATGGCATAAAGGGCACATATTTTATTGTCTCACTTTCCTCAAGTATACTGAGATAAAACATCATGCATTTCCCCATATAAATGTCATATATGTCAAATGCCCTTCATCATTTGGAGTGTTATCTATCCCATCTAAGGGCCTCTTCTCAAATTAACTTTGTATTATGAGATCTGGAACAGCACAGCTCCTTCTGATGCCACAGAGGTAGCATCAGAAGCCCCAGACGTTGGAGAAGTCCATATTGCAGCTTTTCTTTCCAGGTACAGAGGGAAAATTTGTGGAGCAACTCCTCCCTTAAATTGGGCTGCTGGATGAAGGAAAAATACGGTTTGACATTTGAGGGGAGAGCTGAGAAGGCCTTGCACTAAAGTAAGATTTTTTCCCCATGTCTATAAATCCATGGTAAAACTACATATGTAAGTACCATCAAGCTGCAGTTGAGGTATGGAGAACCCAGGAAGAGGCTTCCAAGCAAGTGAAAGGCAGAAGTTTGCCATTGCCTTCCTCTGCAGAGTCTTCCTTGTTGGTATTGCCTCTACTTAGCTTCCAAGATCCTATTGCATCAGGCTATATCATCATACCTCCTCTCAAAATGGTAAAACTATCTGTTGGTATGTATGGGGGAGGAGGATACTTACTGTAAGGGACAGCAATCACTGCTGCTGCATGATGACATCTCTTCCAGTGCAACCTAGAAGCACTGGCATCATGCCAGCGTTATGCTCTTGTACTTGCCCCAAAACTCTGTAGTAACTGTAGAAAATTTTTTGGGGAGGCGGGATGCTAGTATCATACATCAGTGGTATCCTTCTGCCCTTTGAACAGCTGACTGTGAGAGGGGAGTGGCCAAAATTCCCAGGAGTTTGCCCATCATTAGCAAGCACCTGGCAAGCCTATTCTGGAGCATGCT
This sequence comes from Heteronotia binoei, assembly GCF_032191835.1. Classification (NCBI taxonomy): domain Eukaryota; kingdom Metazoa; phylum Chordata; class Lepidosauria; order Squamata; family Gekkonidae; genus Heteronotia; species Heteronotia binoei. Next base: position 42,775,348 of record NC_083228.1, on the reverse strand, counting down.
GGGAAATGTAGTTCTGCATGGTCCACTGGTCTAAGGGCTGAATACATGGATGTTCACTAAGACAGGAGAGAGAAAAAACATTGACAATTATTGTAAATAGATGAAAACCACACTGTATTTTTGTTAATACTTCACTTCATGGCACAAAGGTAACAGAGCCAAGAGCTGCAAGTTGTTGAGTGCCATCATGTGAGCTGGAGTACGTTTCAGTTCATATTCTTTGCTACTCTGTTTCATCCCCTCCCCTTGACTATAAACCCAAAGAATTATTTTTGCTGGCATAAGAATTTGCACTTGTGTCCCTAATTTCACAGTCTTCCAGCAAAGTCAGCACTAAGCCTTTAAAACCTTGGATTAGCATTTCAACATTGGTGGTTAGTTGAAGAGATTTTTTTGAGAAAAAATAAATCTCTGTTTTGCTCTTTTCCTGTTTCCTAGTTACACAGTTGGAATCAGGAAGGACTCTCAGGGTTCTGATCTACAATAATTCAGAGGATATCCTTGTCTCTCTCCCCCTTCCTATAAATAAATTGAAGAATTTCTACTATGTACTGACAAAAGCAATACGTAAACTCCAGAGGCCAACTGTTGTTCTACGCAATTATTGTATAAGCAGTGTGTGCTTATGAGGGTCCCACCCTTTGTTTTCCTACTCATACACATTCATAAAACTGGCAGGGAACCAAAGGTGATTCAATTTTCACTCCAGCTGTAAAGCAGGATATCATATCAGCCCTTTACAGATTATAAAACGGCATTTTGGAGCGAATTGCTATCAATATGATAATGACATGCAACTCTGTTTCCCTTGTTCAGTTGACTCAGGTGAAGTAGAGGAAATCAGGAACAGGTGTCTGTAGGGTAGGTACTGGGCAAGATGAGAGTCAACAAAGTAAAGCCTAACTGAGATAAAACTGGGATGCTGTTGGTTGATAGTATAGCCGGCCAAAGAGATTCAACTTGTCTGGGAGAGAGGGCGTTGTACTGTTAAAGTTATTACAGTTGGAGGTCACAGAAGACCCAAGAAAGGGAGGGAACTTAACCCAAAAAGAATTGAATTAAAAACCAAAAGTTTAAAGAAGTCAGAATATGAGGGCCCAATAGTTCTATATCTTAATTTCAAACACAAATATTATTAAATATACAAAAATACATGTATTTATTACAAATTAGTTAACAACAAATGTAGGCCCAAATACCTCGAATTAGAATACAATCATGAAATTATCTCAAACATAGACTGTTTTTGACCCTGACCAAACATGTTTTGGCCAATTGGCTTTCTTCAGTAGTTTCTTCATTAGTCAATGTTGTCACATACTGACTCCTGACATTACAATAATAATAAAGTTATTTCTTAAACTTAGACCAAGTTGAAATTATTTTATTTATTTTTTATTATTATTCTATTTAGTCTGTTACAACAAATATATATATTTAGTCTGTTACAACAAATATAACAAATGTAGCTATATACATTTCGATCTCTCCCTCCCTCCCTCCCTCCCTTTACTCTTAGTCTTTTCACCCCAACCATGGGCACAAAGTCTTAATCTTCCACTGAATGTCTTTTCTTCCTTCTTTCAATATCCAATCTAGGTAGGTCTTCCATCTGGTCTTAATTTCATTAGATTTCCCTTCCCATGTTGTCTCTTTGTTGATTGACGCCACGATGTCTGACTGTATAAATTAAAACAAATAGTTGTGCCAGATTTCTACTGTCCATTTACTTTTGTCTTTCCAACCCAAAGCTATAACCGCCTTTCCCGCCAGTATCACAGCCCTAACTAAATTTTGAATACTCCTATCCATTATCGGGCCTCCTATTATACTTAACAACATTAGATTAAAATCTATAGTTAGGGTTATATTGCATACTTTTCTAATAATTTCGATAATTTCCTTCCAAAAGGTCTTTACTTCCGAACATTTCCACCACATGTGTGCATACCAACCTTTAGAGAGTTTACAGTGCCAGCATAATGGGCTTAACCCTGGAATCATGTTAGCTAGCTATGCTGGTGTCTTATACCATTTTGTAAGGAATTTATATTCAAGTTCTTTAAATTTGGTTACTTTGATTTCTTCTATTCTTTTCATAATTTTATCCGCCATCCTCTCTGATATCTGACCTTCATGGCTCCATCTCCTTTGTAAGTATTCTGTTATTTTATCCTTATTTATTATCATCTTTCTATATATTTTCCCTACCAAACCCTTTTTCTGCTTTGCCATTTCTTTGTATATTACTTCCATTGGTGCATCTATACAAAGTTCTTCATTTTCGCTAATTGTTTTTACTGCCTTATATAGCCCAACTATTTTTAACCAATATTGTTTACCTATCTCTTCTGTTACTTCCTGTAAGGGTTTAAGATTTCCACTTCTAAACATATCCCCCACTCTGTGATAACCTTTAAGATTTAACATCTCCCACCGATTAATTTCTTGCACTTCCTCGTTAACAGTTTCGAAGGGTGCCCATATAGAAACTTTTCCTAACCAATAGGGTTGCCATTTCTTCCAAACTTCTAATGATGCTCTTCTAGGGCCTATTGTTAATTTTAAGTCTTTATTCGTAACTTTAGAAAAAATGCCTAATCTACCTATATTATTATTAGTTTCATTCTCAAAGTTAACCTACTTCTGGGGCTTTTCCTCACCTATTTCTAATAATGGTTTTATTTGAAAAGCTTCATAATAAATGTTTAGGTCTGGGATTCCCCATCCAAATTCTGATTTATGACTATATATTATTCTCTTATGGAACCTACATTTTTTACTGTTAAATATCCACTCTTTTAATGCTCTGTTCCATTGTTCAATTTTATTTTTCGTTCTTCCCAGAGGCAACGTTTGAAATGGGTATGTTAACTTTGGTGCCCAAAACATTTTACCGCTCCTTATTCTAGATGATATCTCTAACATTTTATTTTTCCATCTTTTCATGTCTCTCTCTATTTTTTTTCCATATTTTATCATAATTATCCTTTATCATTTTATCAAATTTTTTTGCAAAACTATACCTGAATATTTAAATTTCTTAACCCCCAATTCTATGTTTGTACTCCTATTTATCTCTTGCCTTTCTTCTCTATTTACATTAAAATATATGATTTCTGATTTTACCATGTTGACCCCTAGCCCTGAGCACTTTTCGAAGTCTTTTAGGATAATCTTAACCTCTTTAACTCCCTCTTTAGGGTTTGTCATGGTTACTATAATATCATCTGCAAATAGATTGAGCTTCATTTCTTCGTTACCTATCCTGTAGCCCTCTATTCTTCCCGAATTTCTTATCCATTCCGCTAATTGTTCTATTTCTATTATAAATAGGAGTGGAGATAGTGGGCAACCTTGTCTTACTCCTCCTTGTATGGGAAATGCTTGTGAATGCTCATTATTTACTCTTACTTTCACAATTCCTCCTTTATAAATCTCCTGAGTTGCCTGTAAGAACCCTTTCCCTATCCCTATTTTCTTCAATATTTGCCATAAATACTCATGAGAAAGAGTGTCGAAAGCTTTATAAACATCCAATTTTAATAACCTTATTTTCTTCTGCTGACCATGATATAAGACATTGAGAATATTTCTAATGGGGTGTGCTATATTTCTACCGTTAATAAACCCATATCAATCCCCTTTTATGATTGTCAGAATGACTTTCTGTAGTCTATTTGCCAATATTTTTGCAAAGATCTTGTAATCTTGGTTTAAGAGGCTTATAGGTATATATGAATCTACTTCTTCCGGATCCCTCAGAGGTTTTAGGATTAATATTATTTCTGTTTCCCTCCATGTATCTGGGGCACTCTTCCCTTTCAAAACTTCGTTAAAGACTACCTGCATTTCAGGTGCAACAATCTCCATCATTTCTTTATAAAATTCGCCTGTGAAACCATCTAGCCCTGGTGATTTGCCTTTTTAAAATTCTTTTATTACTTCCCTTATTTCCTGAACTGTAATATCGCCTCTATTACTTCTTTCCCTTCTTTCTCCAAAACTAGACTGATTGTCTCCTGAAAAAAAAAGTTGAAATTCTTTTATAATCAATATCTATGACCTAAGGCAGGGATATAATTCAGAGGCCTCATTTTAAATAACTGGTCAGGTACACAGGTGTTGAATCGTCATTCAGTTGTGTACCTTCCTCTTCTGGTCCTCAGGTTTTTTTTAGATGCAGTTTGGAGCCAACAGTAAACTGATCTACATATGTCTACTCTATTGGAATACTGTCAAACTAAGTGAACTCCAAGAGACCTGAGAATAATTAAGGTGCCTGGACTTTTTAGAATGTTAAGGAATTTGTACAAAAATAGTGCTCAATTTTGAACATGATCCTTATCATCTAAACATCTAACCAGGCTGTCACTAAGCTGCAATCAATAATTGATAACAGAATATCTGAGTTACAAGGAGAACAACCTGAAAGGAATTTAGATCAGAAAATGGCATGGCTAGATAAAAAACTACAGGTTTTTAAGGAGGAATATGAGGTGTTTAAATTTTAAAAATTCCAATGGGATAAAATGAATTATGGACACAATTATGAATTATGGACACAATAGATTTTATCCATGTGTGTTTAAAAGACCACATATTCACAGCCTCCAGATGAACAATATAGCTCTAGTGCCACAGAACATAACAATATTATAGGAGATGAGGACAATAATTCCAACAAATCCACCTCCTCAATGCCTGTTTTTGTACAAAGATGCACAACCCAAGGCCTTACAAAATATACTAACAACCAAAAGAAAAAAACCAACACCAAGAGAAGGCACATTAGCAACTGAAGTAGAGACAGAGACATTAGTTTACAATTTGTCTGACTGTACACTTACAGAACAAGAACTACGGGTCCTTAATAAAGGTTTGTCCTATTTTCCAACTTAACGTTATGATCCAGTGACCTCATGGATGGACATTTTCAAACTTGACAGAACCTTGAGATTAAAAGCATTTTTCCAGGAAAGTGTAGGTAACCAAAAGTGTACTCCCTTTCATACTGGTAAATTGAGGTAGTCAGCCATGCTGGTCTGAAGCAAAAGAACAAAGTTGGAGTCCAGTAACACCTTAAAACCAACAAAATTTTATTGCAAATGTAAACTTTCATGTGCATGGACACTTTGTCAGACATGAAATGGGGTACAGTTAGCAGTGCTACATATGGTTTGTGGGTGGTGGTTAAACATGCAAAATAGTACAAAGTTAGAATCCAATGGCAAAATAGTGAAATTAACAAACTGAAAGAAAAACAAGTTTGGTCTAAATAATATCAGTTGCATGAAAAAAGAGCAAAAGCAATAAACATGTCAGAATTGGAGAATGATGATGAGACTCCAGCATCACAAGACAACAAATGTGGAGTCTGTTAATTGCAATTTATTTCTCGTTATATCTAGCTGAGATAGTGCTCACAAACAACTTCTTCATTTTTAATGATATTTGCAAATTAAAGACATTTAATGGCTCTAAAAGTTGCCAATTTATACATTAGCAATTTTGAAGATAAATTTATTTATTCTGTTAATAATCCTTTCCATAGTTGTATCATTAAATGATGGTGATATCTAGATGATGTATTTTTTATTATTATTTATTAGATGATGTATTTTATTATTATTTATTAGATGATGTATTTTTTATTATTATGGACCACAGAAGTTTATTGGAATTTCATGTTTGGCTGGATGTATAGGAGGAAAATATTAAATTTACCTCCAAAATTTACCTTACAAAAAAAATCAACTTTTTAGATTTCATGGTCATAAGGCAACAGGATACAATTTATATAAACCTTTATAAAAACCAACATATAAAAATTTCCTTTTGATATGACAGTCATTACGCTAAACATATAAGAAATAGTTTACCATTCAGCCAATTCTTATGATTTAGAAGAAATTACACAAATATGCTTATGATCAGATTATATGCAGTCTTTCCTCTAATAATATAGGTGATTTTAAAAAAAACCCTATAATTGCTCTGAGGGAACATCTAGTTCATAGTAACACCTGTAAATGTGTTAGAAGAAGAAGAAGAAGATGATGAAGAAAAAGATGGATTAATCTCCCACCCTATATTCTGAATCTCAGTGTCTCAGAGCGGTTACAATCTCCTTTACCTTCCCCCCACGCACACACACACACAACAGACACACTGTGAGGTAGTAGGGCTGAAAGAGCTCTTACAGCAGCTGCCCTTTCAAGGACAACTCCTACGAGAGCTACGTGGCCATTCCAGCAGCTGCAAGTGGAGGAGTGGGGAATCAAACCCAGTTCTCCCAGATAAGAGTCCGTGCATTTAACCACTACACCAAACAGTTCTACTTGGTACTAATTTTCCTCAAGGACATTTTGACTGTGGAAATTGTAATTGTTGAAAGTTAACATGTAATATGAAAAACTTTATCAATCCTTTAGATAAGAAAAAAATACATACTAAAGGATTTCACAACATGTAAATCTACACAGATTATATATTATCATCCAATACCCCTGTAAAAAACACTTTATATTGGTAGAACAATTAGAAACTTAACAACACACATAGCAGAACACAAAAGTGATATAAAATCGAAAAGGAGTGCCCCATTGACTAAACAATTTTTTTAAAATAACCATGGTTCTGCTGGTTTTATTTTTTGGGCTGTGCAGAAAGTAAAAATGAAAAGTTACTACTGAAAACAGAAGCAGACTGAATTGTTAGACTCCAGACACTGGCACTTAAAGGGTTAAGTGCACCTTTAGAATTGCAGCAGTTTTGGTAAAAAAAATAAAATAATGGAGAGATTAAATCAATTGGATGCCAGAATATAGTAAAGTTCTTCCAGTGACAATTACCTACTGATCTTTTACTCTTTTTGAAGAACAGGTTGGTAGGTAACATTCATTTAGAGACAATAAAAATATTTATTTAATTCTGATCCAAAACCTGTTGGGTCTTTCATAGTCTTATCTTACCTCTGTTTTTACAAGGGTTTCTCTCCCTCATGTAATCTGAAAAATAGAATAAACTCTACCGGTTTTGTATGTGACTGATATTTTAGCACCTGGATTTTAACTTTTAATACAATATGTTATTTATATTATTTTAACTATACTTATGTAAACTCAGTGTTGTTCCCCTGATGAAACCTGTTGGCGAAACATGTAGGGAATGTTTGGAAGTTTAATTAAGTAATAAAGTATATTTTTACCTGACTTTGTACCATCAGCCTTGGTGCTATTTTTATCTCCTGTGATTTTATTTTCTTGTTACTAAGTGTACACCCCCACAAATGAATGATAGCTGTATAATGCCAGTCAATGACAACTGGCCTTAGAATCGGGGATGGATCTAGACAGCGGAATTGGGATACTGCTAGAAGCACTCCTGTGGGTAGCTAGTCCACAGGTTATAAGGACTACCTTGAGCCCTTAGGGGTTGGGAGGTACGAGGGAGGAGGAAGGTGATCAGCTGATGCATGACCTCACAAAAAGGGGAGGCTTCGCAGTGACCATAAGGGCTGGACTACTGCGATAGCCAATAGCAAGTTAATTGGTGGCACCTAATTGGGTGCCCATAACTGACCAATGACCAGGCTTGGGTCCTGGTTACCTGAGTGAACTTTCAGGTTGAAATGGACCAGGGTAGGGATGCTTCAGGGTGACACTACAGAGAAGAATGGGGGAAATCACTGGGGTGGAGGTTGATGGGAGTGGTTTGAACTAGGCCGAGGTGATGACAATAGATGGCCAAATTGTTATGTAAGGTAACCCCCAGTCAGTAAAAAGACGCTTGGCTCTGGGTGAAGATGGTCTTCCTCTTCTTCAATCTTATATTGTCACCAGTCTTTTGTCCAAGGTTTCGCTGGACAAAGACAGTGGCGGTTGGACAGTTGTCCACGCCTGGATTGGGTCGATTGCTGCATCAACAGGTGACATCTGGCAAGTACATGAGCCATTTGCTTCGCTGGAATGGAGTCTGACATGGTAGGAAGATAGCTGTGTGTGGTGTTAGCCCTCCACAGTGGATTCCATGGTCAATGCTTCAAAACCGTTCACCTGGATAGCTCCTGGCGGCGCAACCTCCTCTGCTCCATGGCCAAGATGGACATCATACAGAACGATGGGAAGCCATCTGTTCTCCTGTTGGGCACTCTTATACTGATCTCGAGTGCCTTCGTAGTGTTATGGCTGCAAGTACTGCATAAGTCCCTTTCGCCCCTGGATAGGTTTACTCACACTCTCTGGCCAGACGTGTGTGAGCTACTTCTCCAGGTGCTCTGGCAACCAAGTTGGTGACTACAATGTTCTATAAGGGGTTTTTCCTCACACTCTTTCTCAAACTCCACGTTCCCTAGCCACCACCTGCATTTCAAGGCATTTCCCAAGCTGGAGTTGGTAACCCTAGCCAACAGTGGAAGGAAAATAATGTGCTATTTTAAAAAAAATAACAACTACTGGTAATATTTTAAGGTTAAAGTCACATATACAAAAATATTGGTATTCCATTTCTGCCTTTTCAGAAAAGCCTGGGAGAACTAGGCTACAGATATTAGTTCTTTGGGAGAAAATGGCTCCTCTGGAGAGTGGAAACTATTTCCTTGTGCCCTGCTAAGGTTACTGATCTCCCCTCAAACCTGCCCTCACAACACCCCACTCCCAAATGTCCAGGAATTACTTATCCCAAGTTGTCAACCCTAGGCACCACAAGGGTAAAATAAGTACAAAATGCTGAACTTTCATATACTAGATCATAGTTTGGATGGGAGTTTCTTCACAATACAATAGAAACAAACTCATAGTGGGACCTCCTAGGAGCATGTTCATTTATTTGGCTGTTGGGAGTGGGTGCTGCTGTATTACCATTACCTAAATTATTTATCTCGAGTACCTTTTAGCAAATACCACTTTAGTGAACCCAATCCATTTGAAAGGAGTTTCCACATGCCAAGTTCTTGTACAAAAAGCTTCTAAAGGTGCTTCTATTTACACTTGTTTCTATTTACACATTCATAAAAAAATCATGGCCTTTGGGCAAAGGATTTTGTGATTCTTATGTAATGCCTGATACAGACAATTTATTTCCATTATGGAAGGCGAGTCAATAATACAAACACATATCTGTTATAAGAGTACAAAAAGGGCCAGAATAGTGAATGCATAATTAATCTGAAGAGAAATAAATGAGCAATAATGTTTATTTCACCAAATCCAGAGAAGACCCAGCATTTGCTTGAAATGTGAAAACATTTACTTTTATGAGTAATAGGATTGTAAGACATTTTCACAGGGCTCCATCTGCTTTTGTCTTTGAACAGTGCAATTCATCATCATTATTCTGATCATTATCAGACATTTAAGGAGCCAGTTCAGATTTGCAGTGATCTCAGATGAGTTACTCCATTGTAGGGCTGCCAACGGGAAAATTGAGGGAGGTATGTACAGTAAGAATGACATCACTCCAATGGCAAATACAAGAAATTACATCAGATTATCAATGGGATGCTCTAGAATTCAAGGGAAAAACCAGTAAACCAATTTCACACTAGAGCTTTAATCCTGGTTTAACTCTGTCCCCAAACCGACTTTCTACACTAAAACCATAGAATCACGGAGTCATAAAGTTGGTTTCTCTGATTCTAGTGTAGAAAGTCAGTTTGGGGACAGGGTTAAACCAGGATTAAAGCTCTAGTGTGAAATTATAGTGTTTTGCCCAAATCATAGAATACCAAGTTGATGACTTCATTTAAGTTCCTGGCTATTCACTGGAAGTTGATGACTTCTATCAGTTCTCCTTTGTGCTCCACCAAGTAGCAGTGGGCAATGAAGAGGGAGGCTGAGTAGCACGAAGCAACAAACAGCCAAACAAGTGAACATGCTCCTAGGAGATCCTGGTATGGGTTTGCTTCTATTATATCAGATGTGAAGAAATTCTCATTAAAAACTGTGACCTGGTATAAGAAAGTTCAGCATAATGTACTTATTTTACCTTTGTGGTGCCTAGGTTTGCCAACTTGGGATAAGAAATTTCTGGAGAGGATATATTTAATTTAAAGGCTGTGATCCAGGCTGTAGATTCTAAAGGGTGCTGTGCAAATTCCACTCTTAGAGCAGTTCCTGCCACACAACTAGGGACTCTTGCCATCCAACATAAGAAGTGGAGAAGTATACAGTCCAGAGATTCAGAAACTGCATTTATCCAAATAGCCCCAAATAGAATCTGGGGGATTATTTTGGCATTAAAAGCTGTGACGGTCATCGGTACATACTGGCCACCCCTTGAATATAAGAATCTCTGGATTGCATTTGAGTTTGTACTAGCAGTTTCAGACGCTGAACCAATATGGGGTCTTCAAGGTATATAACTTCCAGATACTTAAATTGGGTCACCTGTTCTATTTTCTCACCTTCAACAACCCAAATTTTCCGCCTGAGGTGGGGCTTGTTTGAAAAAACCATATTTTTAAATGTACTATAATTTATTGATAGCTTGTCTTGACTACAATACACAATGAAAGCTTTTAGATTTTTATGGAGTCCTGCTTCTGATCTCAATAGGAGTACCATACCATCTGCATAAAGCAAGATGGGAATTTCAAGGCCAGCCAGTAATGGTACATAATGTTTTTCTAATGTGTGGGATCATGTTGTTTATGTAAAGACTGAAAAGCATAGGTGCAAGAAGACAACCTTGCTTTACACCTTTTAAAAGATGGGTGGTGTTGGTAATCAGACCGCCCAAACCATAGTGGATTTGGGCAGTAGGATTCTCAAACAGTTTAAAAATCAGCCAAAGTAGCCTTTTGTCCATTGTGGTTTTAGTTAATTTAGTCCAAAGCTGGGAATGTGGGACTGAATCAAAAGTAGCTCTCGGATCCATAAAAGCTGCATAAAGGTGGCCCTCTGGGTAGGAAGAAAAATATTCTGACTCAGTATACGACAATGGCTCAGTATAAGCCAGATGGCTCAGTATAAGACAATGGTCCAGGGTTGAGACACCTCTTCTAAATTCTGCTTGTTCAGGGTGTATTATACCTTCTGATGAAGAAAAGTAAAGAGAAGCTTCTAGCTGGTGTACAAGGCAAATATATTTAAGGTTACAGAAACCAAAGAAAATTAAAAAAAATTGAATTCAAAACTCACTTTGACAACTGGAAGGAAAAGCGCATATATGGGCAATATATAAAAGATGCAGAGAATAAAGTTAGTCATGAAACCATCACTTGCAGGATAGGGTGGGGTATAAATTGAAAAATTAAATTAAATTCTCCCTGATTGGGTTCTTTGAGGCAGAAATGCTGGGCTGCAGCTCCTTCTTCTCTACCCCCTCTCTCTTCCACTCTTTGGCCCTGTCTGCTGGCCTTTAACCCCCATATTTCTTTGCGGATCTCACACTTCCATTGCACAAGCTTGGCATTCCAGAGACCAAATGGTGCCTTTTATCTGGGGCTTACATATACAGGCCAACCTGTATTCTCCTGGGCAGGGAGGGAGGGGGGGTCTTGGTAGTTGGTGATTCGATCCTTAGGCAAGTAGACAGCTGGGTGACAAAACTGCATACCAACCGTATGGACATTACGCGTGTTGTAGATAGGCTGCTAGACAGTGCTGGGGAGGAGCCAGTGGTCATGGTGCATGTTGGCACTAACAATGTAGAGAAATGCAGTCGTGAGGTCCTGAAGGAAAAATTTTAAGCTGCTAGGCAGGAGACTTAAGGCCAGAACCTCCAAGGTAGCCTTCTCAGAAGTGCTATCTGTTCCATGAGCAGGGCTGGAGAGACAGGCACAAATGAGAAGTTTCAATGTGTGAATGAGACAATGGTGTAGGGAGGAAGGGTTTAAGTTTCTTAGGCACTGGGATGCTTTCTGGAACAAGCTGTACAAAAGAGACCGTCTCCACTTGTTCCCGGATGGAACCAGGCTGCTGGCGATTAAAATCAAAAAGGTTGCAGAGCAATTTTTAAACTAAATCTTGGGGGAAAGCCGACAGGAGATGAAGTGTCTCTGGTTCGGGAGGACTCATCTCAAACAGATGAAGGGTTAGCTGTTACTTTTCTACCGGGTAATGGATCAGAGTTGTCCACTGAGATGGTGACAAACGGTATGGACTGTCTGCCAAAGTCTCGAGGAAGCAGGAGGAAGGTTGTGCACCCAACTTGCCTGGGAAATTATAGATGTTTGTATACAAATGCTAGAAGTGTTCAAAGTAAAATTGGTGAGTTGGAATGCTTAGTGTTGGGGGATGTCACGACTCGAGCCTCGGGTAGGCAACGGCTGCTGGCGTCCCGGCAGTCAGCCAGAACTCTTGCAGCCGGCTGAGGTTTTCAGGGAGCAGCACAGGCATTATCTTAAACAGTCCAATTAGTCAAAACCATAAATCAGTCCGAGCCGAGGGATGAGACAGAGAGCGTAAACACAGGAATGCCGAGGGTCGGGTACCCAGAGGGAGCAAAGCCGAATGAAGTCAAATTACCAAAGCAAGTCCACAGAGCAGAGTCACAGTCCAGAGTTCCGAGGTCCAAGGTCCAAGCCGGGTCAGAAATATGCGGGCTCTCACAGGAGTCAAGAGGGTACAGAGCGTGGTCACGTCCCAGGAGGATCGTTCGTTGCCAGCACAGTTTGCCAAAGGGCCAGGATTGCAGATATACTGTGCTGGCTTGTTAACCCATTAGTATGCCGGGCTTAGATCTCTTCTCCCCCGCATGCGTGCTTCACTCCTTCTGTTTCTAATCTCCTGCCGTCTCCTTTCACGGAGCCGGCTAACAGGTGGTGGAGATTCAGGAGGGGATGAGCTGGGGCCCGGCGTGGCCTGATCAGTTCCAGGTGGCTCCTGCTGCCGGCTTGCCTCCTCAGGACTTACGTCCAGGGCTGTTAAAGGCGCCTGCTCTGAGCTAGCAGGTGCTGAGTCAGGGGCAGGCATGACAGGGGAAAACATAGACATTGTGGGAATTTCAGAAACTTGGTGGAATGAGGAGAATCAGTGGGACATGGTAATTTCTGGATATAAGTTATATTGGAAGGATAGAGAAGGAAATGTTGGAGGTGGGGTGGCTCTGTATGTCAGAGAGGGTAAACAGTGCAGTAAGACTGAGGTCAGAGAAATGCTTTGGGTCAAAATAGAGGGCCCAAGAAATTTAACTATGGGAGTTTGTTATCGCCCACCAAATCAAAAGATAGAGGATGATTATAATATGATGGAAGGATTAAAGATAGTAGCTAAATGTAAAAACTGTGTCATAATAGGTGATTTTAACTACCCGCAGATTGATTGGGTCAATATGTCGAGAGAAAGAGATTGAGTTTCTAGACGCCCTCAATGACTGTGCTATGCAGCAGATGGTCACAGAACCTACAAGGGGTGGGGCGATCCTGGATTTGGTCCTAAGTAATGCCCAAGACTTGGTGAGAGATGTAAAAGTGATTGCACCGCTTGGGAGCAGTGACCATAACGTTATTGATTTTGCCATTTGTATAAACAGGGAGTTGCCCCAAAAGACCAGCACAACCACGTTCAGCTTTAAAAGAGGTAAATTCTCTGAGATGAGGAGGAATGTGAAGAGGAAACTGAAAGCAAAGGTAAATACAGTCAAAACCCTTGGGGAAGCTTGGAGGCCATTTAAAACTACAATCCTAGACGCTCAGATAAAATATATACCACAAGTTAGGAAAGGCACAAACAGGTATAAGAAAAGGCCTGCATGGTTAACAAACAAAGTAATGGAAGCTGTAAAAGGTACAAAGGTAATAGATTTTTCACAAGAGAAAAGGGGACAGATCATAGAGGGGTTTTTTTGTTTTACCAAAATACTAGACCATCCCCATGCAACATGCCCAGAGTGATTACATCATTTCTGAGTGATGTCATCTAGGAAGTCCCCCTGCCAGCAATCAGATAAGACCTGGCAACCCTAGTACAGTACACCTTCATGTCTCATTCATGTAATGGCAAACCATAGTTTGCAATTATGCCTAGTTATAAGGCATAAGAAAAGGCCTGCATGGTTAACAAACAAAGTAATGGAAGCTGTAAAAGGTAAGAAGGACTCCTTTAAGCGGTGGAAAACCAGTCCAAGTGAGATTAGTAAAAGGGAACACAGGCTGTGGCAAATCAAATGCAAGACTGTGATCAGGCAGGCAAAAAGGGACTATGAGGAGCATATTGCAAAAAACATAAAGACCAACAATAAAAATTTCTTCAAATATATTAGAAGTAGGAAACCAGCCAGGGAGGCAGTGGGGCCCTTGGATGACCATGGGGTAAAAGGATTACTGAAGGAGGATAGAGAAATGGATGAGACGCTGAATGCATTTTTTGCCTCCATCTTCACTGTGGAAGATAAGTGTTTGCCCGCACCAGAACCACTAATTTTGGAAGGGGTGTTGAAAGACCTGAGTCAGATTGAGGTGAGAAGAGAGGAGGTCCTACAACTCATTGATGAGCTAAAAACTAATAAGTCATCAGGTCCGGATGGCATACATCCAAGAGTTCTGAAAGAACTCAAAGTTGAACTTGTGGATCTCCTGACAAAAATATGTAATCTTTCATTGAAATCTGCCTCCATTCCTGAGGACTGGAAGGTAGCAAATGTCACCCCCATCTTTAAAAAGGGTTCCAGAGGAGATCCGGGAAATTACAGGCCAGTCAGTCTGACTTCAGTACTGGGAAAGTTGGTAGAAACCATTATCAAGGACAGAATGAGTAGGCACATTGATGAACACAAGTTATTGAGGAAGACTCAGCATGGGTTCTGTAAGGGAAGATCTTGCCTCACTAACCTGTTACAGTTCTTTGAGGGGGTGAATGAACATGTGGACAAAGGGGACCCAATAGATGTTGTTTACCTTGACTTCCAGAAAGCTTTTTGATAAAGTTCCTCATCAAAGGCTCCTTAGTAAGCTTGAGAGTCATGGAGTAAAAGGACAGGTCCTCTTGTGGATCAAAAACTGGCTAATTAATAGTATAACAGTAAATATAAATGGGCAGTCTTCGCAGTGGAGGATGGTAAGCATT
This sequence comes from Heteronotia binoei, assembly GCF_032191835.1. Lineage (NCBI taxonomy): Eukaryota > Metazoa > Chordata > Lepidosauria > Squamata > Gekkonidae > Heteronotia > Heteronotia binoei. Next base: position 42,760,340 of record NC_083228.1, on the reverse strand, counting down.
GGGGTGCTGCAGGGCTCAGCACTGGTTCCCATGCTCTTTAACTTGCTCATTAATGATTTGGAGTTGGGAGTAAGCAGTGAAGTGGCCAAGTTTGCAGATGACACTAAATTGTTCAGGGTGATGAGAACCAGAGATTGAGGATTGTGAGGCACTCCAAAGGGATCTGTTGAGGCTGGGTGAGTGGGCGTCAACATGGCAGATGAGGTTCAATGTGGCCAAGTGCAAAGTAATGTACATTGGGGCCAAGAATCCCAGCTACAAATACAAGATGATGGGTTGTGAACTGCAGAGAATGACCAAGAGAGAGATCTTGGGGTCATGATAGATAACTCACTGAAAATGTCAAGACAGTGTGAGATTGCAATAAAAAAGGCCGCCATGCTGGGAATTATTAGGAAGGGAATTGAAAACAAATCAGCGAGCATCATAATGCCGCTGTATAAATCGATGGTGCAGTCTCATTTGGCATACTGTGTACGATTTTGGTCACCACACCTCAAAAAGGATATTATAGCATTGGAAAAAGTGCAGAAAAGCGCAACTATGATTATTAAAGGTTTGGAACACTTTCCTTATGAAGAAAGGTTAAAACGCTTGGAGCTCTTTAGCTTGGAGAAACGCTGACTGTGGAGTGACATGATAGAGGTTTACAAGATTATCCATGGGATAGAGAAAGAAGTACTTTTCTCCCTTTCTCACAATACAAGAACTCATGGGCATTCAATGAAATTGCTGAGCAGTCAGGTTAAAACGGATAAAAGGAAGTCCTTCTTCACCCAAAGGGTGATTAACATGTGGAATTCACTGCCACAGGAGGTGGTGGCAGCTACAAGCATAGCCGGCTTCAAGAGGGGATTGGATAAAAATATGGAGCAGAGGTCCATCAGTGGCTATTAGCCACAGTATGTGTGTGTATATATATTGGCCACTGTGTGACACAGAGTGTTGTACTGGATGGGCCCATTGGCCTGATCCAACATGGCTTCTCTTATGTTCTTATGGTGATGCCTTCTCCACCAAGGCGCTTATTTGTGGGAGAACAGGTATCTCCTCAGGGTTCAGCTGCAGTGAGGAGGCCAGCACTCAACCCAGCCCTCAAATCAGGGGGATGACTTGCCCCAGGAAGGACATATGGCCACACAGCATGTTGGTAGTGTCCTGGAAGGACATGCACCATTTGGGAGGGAGTCAGCCAGGCCTTGAAGCTGATGCTGAATTCCTCTTTCCTGTGCAGGATGGTCATGGAGAATAAGACATCCTGCACTGTGCTCTTCTGCTCAACCAAATGCGCAATCATGGTGTAAATGAAGTTCTAGTGTGTGGGTAAGTCCAGAATGAGCTGTTGTTCAGGCTCCTCCCCTCCCTCTGCCTCTTGTGCAGCAAACAGGCACACTTGCTGTTGCATGAGAAGTGGGTAGATAGGCACCTGCAAGGCCCACATCTCAAAGGTGGTGGCATCCCAAATCCCAAAATATTTGTGCCAGGAACCCTTCCACAAACATCACTTAATGAACCATGAACCAGGCAAAATTTGTGACAGACTTTAGTTCATGAGCCAGTTCATACCCATCCCTAACCATAACACCCCTGAGACTGCAACTATAGAAAAAAAAATGAGAAATGGGGTTTCAGTCATTGATATTGCAATCCCATGAAACAAGAAAAAGCAGGAGATCAAAAAAATGTCAAGACCTATGAACAGAATTAGAGTGCCTCTGGAACAAGAAGGTTACCATCGTGCCAGTTGTCATTGGAGCCTTTGGAGCAGTGCCTAGAAGTCTCAAGAAACACCTGGACATTCTGGGTGTTGAGCAAAATACACCAGCTCAGCTCCAGAAGACAGTGGTGCTTAGAATAGCAAGGATCCTGTGAAGATATCTCTGCAGTTCCCAAGAACTTGGCTAGATCTCAAATTGCAAAACACTATCTACCAGTCAAATACAATATTGTTGTTGTTATTTCAATGTAAAGCCAGTTGAAATATTCAAAATGTTCACCAAGCAATTATTCCTCCTCACCATCCTTGGGAAAGCTTTTTGAGGAATGTAATTGTAGGGACTGACAACTGGAAGCTCTAGGGTCAAATCTAACTCTTTCAGGAGTACAGATTTGTACTGCCTCTTATTACAAATCCAAATATAACAGAAGTGTGTGAAGCAACTTCTAACTTCTCTTCAGAGCAGTCCTTCTATAAAACTAGTTGCATGATGTAACATACAGTTGAGTCAACTGCAAATAAAACAGCTGCTACCCAGAAGTGATTCATGAAAAAAGTGATCCAAAAGTGGCTGCAGAAATTATTGTTATGAAGCTGGATGGCTCAAGCTATATGTAAAGTTCTCAAACAGTCCCAAGGTGCATCACATGGAGATTTTGACTAAATTAGCACAGTAGTGGTATTGGAATGGAGCAGGTAGGAACCTAGTATATACTATATAGTTAGACAGCTATTAAGCAACTTAACTAAAGTTTGTCCTAGCTGCGATCATACACAATGCACTTTCAACCCACTTGCAATGTACTTTCCAACTGGATTTACTCTGTGACTGGCAAAACCCAAATTGGAAAGTGCACTGAAAGTGGATTGAAAGTGCATTATTTAGTGTGTGTTCACAGCCTTATTTGAAAAGGCAATCACATGCAATTCCATCAATTGCTGACACTTGTGTTTTTTGATTTACTAAAAATACAAATTGGGCACAACTGGATTATGGCAGGTTACCTTCACATCATAAAATTCAACATTCTTATGATTAATGATGCATGCATTCAGCTAGCTCAGCCTTATTTGTTTGAATGCTCAAGAACAAAGTATAAATCCCAATTTTCCTTTTAAGTGGTTGCGTGTTCACGCTTTGAGTGTTTCTTTGATACCATAAAACACTCATTAATTTGGTGAACACACTAAACAAGTGGCATTGCTAAACAATTTACAATCTTATTTCACCCACAAGAACTCAACCATAAGAAGTTTAAAGAAAGGGGAAAAGATGAAACTCAAAAGCAAAACAGCCACTGGTAAAAAGGGGATTTGGAGATTAGAAATGCTTCTGAAAGCTGAAGGTAAAATGACATTTAAAGTTTGTTACCTATAACTGTGTTTTGCAAATGCCAGAGCTGTCCTAAAGTTCAAGGAGTCTATTAAGGTTCATGTACAGCCTTTAGATCTCATGGAGTTATAACTGATAGAGAGAACAGTCCCCCTGGAGTAAACAGCTGTTTTGGAGGGTGGATTTTATGGCCTTATACCCTATTGAGGTCTCTCCCCTTCCCAAACCCTGCCTATCTAGACCCCACCCCCAAATCTTCAGGGATTCCCTAACCTGGAGTTGGCAGCTGTATTGTGCAAGAGGAAGAGCCTTTTGAGTCAAAAGAAGTCTCTTCCTGCTGATATTAGTGGAATGGAGTCATAACATAAAAATTATTTAAATATATGGAAGGCTCTATTCTGCATTTTTCCTTCTATATGGACAATGATAGTGGGGAAGGGGTGAAAACCCTTTTTAATGCACACCAGATAGCCCAGGACATGGCACTGGAGCATAATCCAGGAACAAGTAATGCTTCTGCATTTAATAGTCTCTCCTTCCTATTGTAAAAAAAAAAAAAATAAGTTCAGTATGACATACAACTGTGCAGATACTTAGAGAATATTTATTAGTATTAATACAGTTCATAGCATATCCTTCACTCCTCAAAGAAACATCTTAATAGGAAACATTAAAAGATTCACTATGGAAGTGTTAACTCCCACAGACTTTTCTGAATAAAACATGGATTTCAATAATCTAGCACTGACAGGCCATTCTAGCACATTAAAGTGTCTCATAACAATCTTTCTAGTTCTTATTTAATGCAGAAGGTGGTTATACAGTTTGGTATGTGGTTATTTCAAAGACCCACATGTGTAAATTTGGGAGTTAGTGGTTCATTTGTCATCCACTTTTGGGTAATCGCCATCACTCTGCCAACCACATATTGCTTCTTACTTATTTCTTAAGCACTGGAATGCTCAAAGAGCAGTGATCTTGTGCTCCTGCTGTTGGGAATGGCCACATGATTTGCCAGAATCATTCGTACAAAGCTTCTGATCTGACCGCCTACCCCCGTGGTATTTTCTTATCACTGCTGATAATGCATGTGATTAGGCATGCAAGCCTCCAGCATCTGGAACTTAATTATGTAAGCATTTCTAAGATGTGTTAAAAGTATCAGTATCTGATACTTTTCATAACTGCTATGAAAAAAGTTGATATGTGCATTGGACTTCAAAATGGTATTGGAGAAAATGAAAAAGTGTTGTGCAAGAGTGGAAAAAAAGACTTTCAGGATTACACCTGTCAAGTTCCTTGATTCATCTAGGGCATGAACTTGTGCCATGGCAGCAGGATGCTCTTAAGAAAGATTGGAGGAAGTCGTTAACTTCCAGCCTGATTTAAAAGAAGTGGAGGCAGCACACAGTGAGAAATATTGCACAGCTGTTTGTGCAGTTATAATTAAACTGTTGTATTGTCATTTCCAATTTGTCCATATTGTTCTGATAAACTGAGATAAGCAGTACCAATTCAAAATCATTAGCAAAAGAATCTGGTTGTGTATATATGTGTGTGTTTTCCCTCAGCCTGTTCTGACTTCCAAAAGTAACTCCATGCAATTAGATGGAGTTAATCTGCAGAAGCCTTTTGCAAGGAATAACTTTCCAAGCACTTGCAGGGCTGGACTCAAATGCTACTGTCATTCATAGAACTTCCTTGGCCCATGACAGTGCAGCTGTAGGCTGGAATAACCTGGCTGTGGGTTGAAACTGTATGAAGCTGTCAAGGCACTAACAGCATAATGGTTGAGTCAAATGAATTGTTTATGATAGTGATCAAAGTGAAGTGTAAAGCCACCTTGAATTCAGGCTTGTTTTGCAGAGGTGGCCACTCCTAATAGCCTCTCAGGTGATCTGTGGGTTCCATATAGAGTGGATTTTAACTTGCTTAAAATGTACACTGATCACAGGTTAACCTCTGTACTCTATATGTGGGAGATAACACTAGTTTTCAAATCCCACAAAAACTTATTATTAGTGGATGGAGATGGGTAGGCATGTTAATCTGTCCATAGCAGTAGAAAAGAGTCAAAGTCCAGGAGCAATTTAAAGACTAACAAAATTTTGTTCGTCTTTAAGGTGCTACTGGACTCTTTTTATTAAAGCAGTGCAGTACTTTCAAGTATTTGTAGAGTGAAAATAGAAAATGAATACAGGATAACATCATAAATGAAATTGACCATGATAGATAGCCTATAGTCAATTGCATGGGTTTAGAAACTTTGGTAGAAGAATCCAAGCCATACATATCTGGAATTAATAAACAGTCATTGAAGATGCAGAAGAGTATCAGTTTGGTGTAGGAGTTAAGAGCATCAGACTAGGAATGGAGAAACTCATGTTCAAAGAACTGTTCAGCTGCAAAGTCTACTGAGTGACTTTGGGCCAGTAACTCCCTCTCGGTCTAATGGGCCTCACAGATAGTTGTAGAGATAAAACAGAAGAAAAAAGAAGCACCTTAGAGGAATGATGAGAGAGAAAAATGACAGACACATAGGAATTTGGCTCTAGTGTAGTATTGAGCCTGCTGATAGCATTTTGATATAGAGCCTATTACAATCCTGAATAGTTTGGGTAATAACACTTGTTCAATACTAATCATAGGTTATATACTACTCATTCTGGAATGCTTTGTTTCCAAGCATTTGTTTATTAATTTAATTAATTTCCTTACAATTTGCAACTGAATTAGAGTAGTTTAAATGAGGGGATGTAATTTTCACATCCACATGGCGTCTGCAACCATGAAAACAGGTTTGTTGATTGCACAATAAATCAGCCACACAGTGATAATAGAATCTTGGGGGTGGAGACTGTGTTGCTGATTTGCTTGTGTTAAAGGAATGAAAACCTTCTCAGCAAGATCAAAATTAAATCCAAACAAATGGTGACCGTATAAACTAATCTTGTTATTCCTGTTTGGTCCTTGCATTTGTTAAACATCTCATAATGTTGTATGTTAATTTGCTACTCACCCTCTACCTATATGTATAAACTGGTAACTTCCATTTCAAAGTATCTAAGGAAGTGTGAGTGCACATGAAAGCTTATACCTTGGACAAAACTTTATTGGTCTTAAAGGTGCCACTGGACTCAAATTCTGTTCTCTTGTTTCAAACCAACATGGCTGCCTACCTGAATCTATACTTCTCATGTGTCAGAGTTCTATGGCATTGGAAATACACTTCAGGTTTTGAAGCAAAATCCACATCATATTTCTTATCAGCAGTATTTAGTTGTTAGATTTATATCCTACCTTTCCACTATCTTCATGGTGTCTAACAAATCAGATTGCTCAAACTACATTAAATCCACTAAATAAAAACAACTGAGAATGGGTTGGATGGAAGCAGGTGAGTTTCATGGCAGAATGGAGATGTGAATCTGGGTCTTCCAGATCCTAGTCTAACACTCCAACCACTGTGACTGCACCACACTGAGAAGCGTATGTTTCAGCACAGATCCATCAGATACAGTCCACTGATGGGAGATAACTTGCAGTGGGGGGAATCACTGATAAACGAGTCCATCTTCATCAATAGCACAGGGCTGAGATGAGGATAATATAGAATAGAGATCTCATTGTATTACTATTCCACAAGTCTGGAATTCCTGCCATGTTCAAGGCAGCCTGCTCTGCAAATGACTGCTGACAAAAGCATAAAATGCAATACATCCTTCTGTTTTTATCACGTACGCATCAATGCCATTGACAAAATTATGGCATATGATGAACTCATGCAATTGAAATAAACTACCCCAAATACATATGTGTATTATTATAGATAAGCCTACTATTCCCTTAGGATTGCTCATATTATTTCTCACTGTCACTTTGGCATTTTACAAATAATTGTTCAAAATCAAGGGGCTATTATGGAAAACGGTGACACTGTGAGAAACGAAGGTTTAATTTATTATGTTTATTTTGTGACACTTTTGTCTCCTGCCTCTCCCTCAAAATGGACATACTGACTTCAAGATCTCACTGTCATACTGAGATGACAGTGAGATCTTGAAGTGGAACTATCAGACAGAGATGCAGGACTGGAAAGAGAGAGAAACTTCAGGGGGACAGATGGTTACATAAGTGTTAAACACCATTGGATTTGATGAGGTCGCCTAGATGTAATGTGCAAAGGGCGGATGGATGAGGGTTCTGGACTGATCCTGAAGGAACCTAAACAGAGAGAAGAAGCAGAAAAAGAGTTCCCCTTGTGGGAAAATGAATAAATGATTAGATAGGTCAAAAGCCAAGAACAAAGCGGTGGAAACCTGGAACAAGGGCTTATTATGCGCAGGTGTTTTCTCTCGCTTTCACTGTGCATGTGCATTGAGTTTTGTCAGTCTTTATTGATTTTCCTCCCTTCAGCACTCAGTTCACTTTTTGGTTGCTATTTTCCTGGGTTTTCTGAGAGTACTTTTGTTCCAATTTTTCCCTCATTTCACTTCCAAGCCAAAGGTAATTTAAAAGCATACAGATTCCCTCAGATTCCTTCCCTTCTTGCTGCACCTTGAAGGTCATGCCCCCTCCCATATCAATGTCCTTCCACCTATTATGAACCTTCCACCGTCCCCCCCTCCATTGGTGTACAAGCTCCATTTTCCCCTCATTTTTAAATTTTTAATTTTTTGACAAGTGGCATGAGTCTAGCAATATGAGACTATTGCTAGTCTCAAATCACTGAATAAAAAAATGAAAACAATGAGAGGAAAGTTTAAAATAAGCTATGCAAGGTTTAGTTCCTGCTGGTATTGATTTGAAAGGGGGGTTGGAGAGGAGGCAAATGGCAGTATCTACAGCACAAAAAGCGGGGGGGGGGGGGGAGGATTTCAGTGCTGCATGCAAACGAAGTAAAGGGGTGATTGTCAGCATGGAATTAAATTTACATGAGTTGTAAAGAGAGAGAGAGATTGGGATGGGAAGCCTAAAGTCTTGAAAATGTATTTCCCTTTAATGCTTTAGTGAACAAATTTGAAGGGGGGAGGACCATTTTTGCATTCTCTGGAAGTCTAACATTAAAGTGGTGGCTGAGCCACATAGACTTTCTCCAAACCACCGAACTTAAGAAATGCTTGGGATCCATCCATTTGGAGGAAGAGTGCGATCTGCAGAGGACAGGCTCTAAAAACTGACGAGATCATGCCCAGTGTGCAGGATCAAATTAGAGAATCACTAAGAGAAAATCGCACATATTTGCAAGGAAGGACAGGAAATTAGCATTTCTATGCAGCTGCGCTAGAGCATTGGTGAAAATTACCCCCCCCCCCATATTCTTCAATTTAGTGGCACAAAAAAGCTCTCCAGAGCTTCTGCCAGAGGATTCGTCCTCCATACAAGTTGCAGTCCTGTGCAAAGTGTGATAGAGTTGCAGCTGACTTTGCACAGGCATGGCATGCACACACTTGTTGCTAACAATCACAGCTTGCAATGCCAGCGCCAGTGGATTCTACCATGCATTCTATACATGCAACATGTTCCCCCATATTATGAGATCATGTGACTCTCCCATTTTTCACAGTAAGAGTGGCCAGTAACACAGTAGAGAATCCCCTAGTGCTCAGCAATATGAAAAGTGGGGCTTTGCAGCTGCTTGTCAGTTTTTTTTTTTAAAAAAGAGTCTGGTTAGTTTCAGCATAGGTTTCCCCCACTTTGACTGTGCTCCTTTCTGTTCCCTTTCATTCAGTGAACTAATGCTAAAATGCAAGTGTAAAACCTGAAACATGAGGATTTAAAACAGGCATCGCTGGATGTTACTCCACAGCTGCAATAGGGCAATTGTGTACATTTGTGTACAATTGTGTACATTTTTATGCCACCTTATGTCACAAGTAATTTTCCACTCCAAATTAGAAAAGTGTGGTTTTTTAATTGTCGCTGCAGAATAAATACACCAGAGGAAAAAGGATGGTGCATAAGCAGGCACAGAACCAAGAGTCAATATTAAAGACTTACTGCTCTGAAAATCTGGAGTAAAATGTGTGTGTGTAATGGGCCATAAAGGGAATCAAGGAGGAGGTGACCAGTGGTATATGAAACATCAGAAATGTCAAGGAGAATGAGGACACAGATTTGTCCATGAGAAGATCAGCAGTAATTTTGAAGAGGGCAATGAAAGCGGTGTTCAGAAGTCAAATTATAGGGGTCAAAAGTGTTACAAGAAAGAATTTTGGTATAGTAGGGGTAAAGCAATACAGAATAAACTGGCACCCAGTTTTATACCCAAATCATTATACTTTGAGACTGTGTGAGACAAAGTTCTAATGTGCTATAGTGTTGTTATTGTTTGGAAAATCTGAAATCAAAGCATAGTAAGCAGCTTGCTCGCTAAATGCATTATCAGCATAACACAGAAAAATGCAGTAAATACAAGTTGCTGGTAGAATAAAAATTAATGGTTTGTAACAGAGTCTTACGTTTTGGCTTTCATAGGTTCTCACAAGACACTCAGGAAAAATACACAATCCACAGCCCAACACATAACCTGATTTCTGTTAAAAGCACTTAATAGTGCACATGTCTTCTGGACTGTGGTTTGAGTAAGGTGAAATGAAGCAACTCTATGTATATGAGGAAGTAAGTTTGTGTTTCACTTCATAAATCTTCCAAAAAAAGTGTGCACTACTACAAAAATATCAGGGAAATAGCTGCTCCCAAATTGCCCACCTGGCGTTTTTCCAGTTGCCTCCATGCCTGGGTTATGAGCTGAAAAATTAGACAACTGTCTTCCTATTCAGCAGGGTAGGTATCAATGGTGTTGTTTTTCAAAAACCCTAAAACTAAAACTTTTCTTTTAATGGAGCATGAAATATACTTTGTGTTCTCTGTTTGGAGAGTGTGTTACAAATTTTCCTCACCTTGTACGCTTTGCTGTAATACCCATAATATAAAGGTCTGTGATACTTTCCTCAAAAAAACAACAACAAATTAACAAAAGAAGTCTGGACAAACTGAAAGATATGGGGAATCTGTAAGGAAAAGGGGTTGGATCCAACCAGCTTTTCAGCTGGTGAAAAGAGGAAAGTGTACTGCTTGCAGTCTTTGCTGTGCTGCCTGTGCTACTTTAGAAAAGCCCTACCGTTTGCTATATTGTCCAGAAAGGAACAGGAATTTGTTGATAATAATCCATGGAGCTGATTGTTTCCTTACTCATTTGGCCTGATGAAGGAATAGGAAGAGGATGCAGTGTGATCTTTGGGAGGAAAGGCAGCATGGTATTGCCTGATCTTGTCAGATCTTGGAAGCTAAGCAGGGTTGGTACTTGGATGAGAACCCACAAGGAAGACTCTGCAGAGGAAGACAATTGCAAACTACCTTTGCTTCTCATTTGCCTTGAAAGCACCTTTGCTGGGGTCACTACAAGTTGGTTTTGACTTGATGTCACTTATGTACGGAGTGTGATTTTTATGGTAAACATGAAGGTTAAAGGACACTGAGTTAATACAGGCTTCTGGGGGAGGTATGTGGGAAAGGCAAGTGATCCATGACAATCCATGTAGTCCTATGTTATATAGGTCTGTATGACTCCAGCTTGTGGTGGATTTATAGTGCTGTATTGTTTCCTGCCATCTTATATTGTTAATGGCTTTTAGCTGTTTTAAATTTTAATTTAATTGGTCTTAATTGTGTATAGTTCTGATGTTACCTACCCTGAGCCCATTTGAGAAGGACAGGATATAAATATAACTAATAACTAACAAACAAACAAATGTTCTTGTGTAAGTATAGGAGGGACAATTTTATATTCTTGCCTCTGGTGCAAAATTATCTGCTTATGGCTATGCTTCTCTGGATTCCTTCCCTGTTCTCACACTTGCAGCCTATTCTGTGGTCTTAAAAACAGAGAAAAAAAGAATAATGGAATGCCATATATTGTTTACAGTTGAGTCTAAGCTTGTCAGGAATTCACTTTTCAGTGATGAAAGGAGCTGTGTCTCTTCACTGTTGATGCACTGTTGAGAGGCAGCTGAGAGTTTGCTCTGCATGTTTGCATCTGGAGGCATGACAATTCAGAGGGCTGGTGCTGACCTTCAAAGCCCTATCCAGTGTAGGCCCAGCATACTGCAAGGACCATCTCATCCTGTAAGAACCTGCCCATCCACTGAGTTCTTGGAAGATCCTGCTCTGAGCACCCACACCTATAGAGGATACATGGTTCATTTTAAAGGATAAGGCCTAGAATATGGTAGCCTGTATCTGTAGTTTGTTCTTTCATCTGAGTAGGTGGCTGGAAAGAAGTATTCTTTTCTCTGCCTTATTTGTTTGAGTTAGATAGTTGTAAATTGATTTTGCCCTGTGGCCTGATGAATTATTTATTTCTTGGATGCTTCAATTTGCAGCTGATAGTGTTGTCATTCTGATGCTGTTTTAGAATTGTTCTGATTTGCTGCTTTTATTGCACATATTGTTTCTGCCATTTTTAGGTAGAAGCTATCTGGATCCATTAACTTTGGTGGTGGTATCTATTTGAATGGTTATAAGCTGCTTTGAACAAACTGAAATGTGGGGTATAAACATTTTTAATAATATTTAATGCCTTTTGGCAAACATGTTTTGCAGACTTTCCAAGTGGTTCAAAAATATTCGAAACTGGTTTGATTGCAGGCAACTGTGGAACAAAAGAAATGTGCACACTCTCGTATCAATTTTGACCTTTGTTAAAAGCTGTTTTCTGTCTTTGGTGTTTATTCCTCCAACCAGCAGTGCAGCCTTACAGGCCTCTTAATGGGCAGTCTTGTTATATTTAAACAATATGTTATGCTAGGAAAAGTTCATCTGAGTAACAATGAGCAGGGCTACAGCCTTTGAGCATTCTTTGACAGTTTCCTGAAAAATATTCTAGCTGTTTCAGTCATTTTCAAAGTAGTCCCCAATCCTTTTCTGAAAGATATAAATAACCCTCAATGCAAATGCCGTAAATCTTGACAACTGACTAAAAAAATAAATGTGATATGAAGAATTGTCACTAAGGTTACAACCTGAATTTGCTATTTGCAGTGGCAATTTACAATCCATGGGAAGTGTGTATCTACCAAGAATCTTTACTGCTGCCTGTAAAGGGTGTTTTTTTTAAAGTAAAAACTCTTGTGATTACAGATAAAAATTATGAATCCATTAGCTGAGCTCACACTTGTTCTAAAGATCAACATCCACATTGTCACATAAACCTGATGAAATATAAATGTAAACATGAATGACACCATCTAAATAGCGAATCATCCCTGCTTCATTATCAGCAAGGGTGGTTTTGGTTCAGGTTGGTGACCATCATGGTGCTCCAAGCCAGGGCTGTAGGGAAGAAGAAGAAGATGAAGAAGAAGATATTGGATTCATATCCCACCCTCCACTCCAAATATCAGAGTCTCAGAACGGTTCACAATCTCGTTTATCCTCCCCACCACCAACAACAGTCACCCTGTGAGGTGGGTGGGGCTGAGAGGGCTCTCACAGCAGCTGCCCTTTCAAGGACAACTTCTGCCAGAGCTATGGCTGAACCAAGGCCATTCCAGCAGGTGCAAGTGGAGGAGTGGGGAATCAAACCCTATTCTTCCAAATAAGAGTCCGCACACTTAACCACTACACCAAACTGGCTCTCAAGCTCAGAGGAGCTGCTAAGCTCAGACCTAGCCAGTGGCATCAACAGTCAGCTCACTTACTGCCTCTTCCTGCATCCCTGGAAGTTGACTGCAGTGGAGGAAGATGCAGTGGGTGAGATGACACTCATTCTTGGAGCTGCTGGTCAGGTTGAACCTGAATGCCCCCTACCCACAGGCCCAGCATCAACACAGGACTTACTCCATCATTTGCGACCAATGAGATCTGCTAGGGGCCCCACATCTAGCTGCAGCTTCTGCTAATGTGGCTGTGAGTCTCTCTCCTTTGTCTTGCCTTCTTCCCCAGCTTTGCCAATGAAGTTGTGATTAATCTTGCTCCCTTGTCCTGCATCACTTGCCTGCTTCATCAATGAGGCTGTGAGTTTCCTTGCCTCATCCTGCCTCCCTACCCAGCTTTGCTAATGAGACCGAGTCTCTGCTTTCTTGACTTTCCCTTTGCAGTTTGCTTCCTGCACCAAGCAGCTGCTCCTGTGTGCCTCTAGAGAATGTGACAGTCCTTCTTGTGCTTTAGCCCACTAGCTTGTATCAACTAGCTTGTCAGTTCCTCTCATGATGAGCACATAAGGTAGGAGGGTTTGGGGCATAATTTTTGCAGGGGGTGGAGGTTGGAAGTGGGTTCTAAGATGGCTGGAAATAGAGGAGGTGCATGGCAGAAGCAGCCTCTATATTCTACCTTTCACAAGTGGACTCATGGCCATTTTAATGTGTGTGGGTGCCCATGAAGCTGTTTTGGCCCTTGAAATTGCTGGGGCAGAGAAGAGCCCACAGTGGACCTGGGCGCTGGAGTATTTTAAAGCCACTGTAAAATGATGGTGTTGATGATGAATTGGTTCTTGTCACAGTTTTGCCTTTTCTTTTAGCTGGACTCAGTGAGTGGCAGGGGGGAATCACTGTATGTGTGGGGGGAGCCCCACATACACCTATCCCCATCTGTGTGAAGCAAAAAGGACCACCTTTCCCCTGCTGAAAAGGAAGCATGTGTGCTGCAAGGAAAACTGTAGCTGCAAAGGAAGACATGTGTGTGCACATGCTTGTTGGGGTTCCCAACTTCATATTGGGAAATTCCTGGAGATTTGAGGGGTGTAGCCTGGGGAAGGTGGGGGAGGGAATGTTAATTGTGTATAATGACACACAAAGTCATTTCATGTGTTTACAAGAGTCAACTCATCATGTGTAACCATAGAAAAGGGACAGCTGGTTTTAAACAAATAAATGGATTGTCACTTATGCTGTGTGCAATGATTCCTTAGAAAGACTTTGCACTACACCATTTCTTGTACACTGAGCCCGGTATTCCCAAATACAGTTGTGGCTTTGCAACTGTTGCTGGCAATTCCTGTTTCAATTGCATCATCTGAAAGGAGCTTCAGCAAACTGAAATTAACTAAGAACTATCTTAGGGCCCAAGTGTCCCAAGATCAACAGAATGCTTTCGCAGTCTTGTCAAATGAATCACGTGAAGCACAATATGTAGATTTTGATTCTGTGATTCCCCATTTTTCTGTTGGAAAAAAAGGTGGAAAGTTTTTAATTACACTTGAGAGGCAGCATGATGTAGTAGTTAAGAACAGCAGACTCTAATCTGGAGAACCAAATCTGATTCCTCACTCCTCCATGTGATGCCTGCTTGGGTCAGTCACAGTTCTCTCAGAACTCTTTCAGCCCCTCCTATCTCACAAGATACCTGTTGTGGTGAGAAGAAGAGAAGGCAAGTGTAACCTACTTTAAGGCTGTTTTTTACATGCACCTAGAGAAGTAACTATCTAAAAAAATCTCCATGCCTTTTCATCTCTACATGCACCGCTGCCTGGGCACTCAGAGGATTTGTCCTTCAGTTAGTTTTCATTTGCAAACATCATATGCAACTCATATTTAGAGGAATATTGAAATGGAAAAAGGAATTATGTTATACCAATGTTACATCGAAGTTATGTTGTTTTATACAAAATAATAAAAGGCAACCAAGAAAGCAAAATTTTACATGATTTCTTTTTACCAAAGTAAACAAATGGAAATGGAAAAGGGTGTGGCTTAATGAGAAAAGGTGGAGCCAAAGAGGAGGAGCCAATTAGAAGAGTTGTGGCTAGAGGAGAAAGGGACTGTACCAAAGGGAAAAGAGGTCCAGGTTTTCTGCCCAGAGCCCAACAAAAACCTGCAACTGGCCCTGCCTATTGTGCTGACAGAGGTAATGGGGCTTGACTCTGTTTGCTCCTTGCTGGCAATGGTCTCCCAGGGCAGAGGACTGCCAGGAATTGTCCCTGATTATCATTTATTTATTTAATTCAATTTGTATCCTGCCCTCCCTGCTGAAGCAGGCTTAGGATGGCTCACATGGTCATGCATATGCATGAATAAAAAAAAGGTAAAGGTAGTCCCCTGTGCAAGCACCAGTCGTTTTCGACTCTGGGGTGACATTGCTTTCACAACGTTTTCACAGCAGACTTTTTACGGGGTGGTTTGCCATTGCCTTCCCAAATCATCTACACTTCGCCTCCAGCAAGCTGGGTACTCATTTTACCGACTTCGGAAGGATGGGAGACTGAGTCAACCTGAGCCGGCTACCTGAAACCAGCTTCCGCTGGGATCGAACTCAGGTCGTGAGCAGAGGGCTCCGACTGCAGCACTGCAGCTTTACCACTCTGCGCCACAGGGCTCTATATGCATGAATATAAACATACAATAAAACATTAAAACAGTAAAGACAATTTAATACATAGAAACTGACATTTCAGGTTCTGCAAATGTTTTGTTTAATGTTTTGGAAGGGCACAAGTGGATTATTTTTTTCCCTGCCTATATCCGTTAGACCTTTTATATAGACAGTATCACTATTGATTACAGACTCTGTTGTCCAAGATACTTTCTTGAAGAAATATTTCAAAGTACATAACATTTTGGAAGAGCCTACAGCACTTGACATGCCTACACATTACACACAAAGGTCTGTGACCACTGCCTTATGGGCTCTTTGGGAACGATACCAATCTCATTAGATCTCAGAAGCTAATTAGGGTTGGTACTTGGATGGAAGACTACCAAGGAAGACTCTGCAGCGGAAGGCAAACCACCTCTGCTTCTCACTTGGCTTGGAAGAAACTTGCTGGGGTTACCATAAATTGGTTATAAACTTGTTGGCACTTATGTATGTACAGTCCTTTTAAATGGAGAAAAAACAATAAGGAGCCTTACTTGGCAACATAATAGATCCACTTTGAGGCTCCTTGGAGTAGATAAAAGTGGAGTATAAAAACGAACTGTTGTTCTTCTACATGCACCTAGAGAAGATAACAGATTGACTGAGGCATAATCTCTTGTGGGCTAGCAAGATGCCGCCTTTTAGTTTTTACTACAACAAACTTACATGAATATAAATGAATAAAAGTCACTTTCTATGAGAACAAGGAATAAAGAAACATTATTGTAAAAAAACAGCAGTGGAAAAATGGAAATAAAAATATTGCTTGACTTCTAAAAAAGGTCACTCAGAAGAGAGATGTGTACAAATGTTGAAGGGTCTTTAGTGAATTTAATATTTCTCCTGCAAAGGGAAGCAAATTGTAAAAAGTACACAGCCTCCTGCCAGACTGTCCTCCTGTTAATCTGGCCCTGTTGAACCCTGAAGAAGCCTGAGTTTGCCTTATGACAGATTTGGCTATGATCTAAAAGAATCCTGGTAGCAATCAGACTCTACAACCTTGATAGCTCAGACAGCATTATCAAGAGTTGCATTCTGAAGAAGTCGGCTGTTCGGCTAAAAAGGAGATGGAGATGAATCATAATGGAAATAGACAAAAATTCATTTGCTAGGACAAAGGAAAATGCTGAACAGATGTTATCAGGAGTGAAATGACATCTCATACCTGGTTTTTCTTTAGGAAAAAATCTGAATAATAAGTGTTTTGTTTTTGAAAGATACTGATCATGTTGCCCTGGGAAAAATAGTACAATAAAAAAAAATGTTATAGGACCTGAATGACACCCCAATCAAGAAAAAGACAGAGAAGGCTCAGAACAAGTTCTCTCATTTTCTCTCTCTCTCACACACACACAGCAGGACTAAAATCATGCTTCCTTTATTTCTTTATGTTATTTATAGATCACAGTTTGTAATCATTTATACAATTAAGTTGGTGAACCATTTTGTACAGCACAACCCTATTACCCATGCAAATAGGGCCTCTTGATTCATTCAGTTTTGCAGTTTGCATTTTTCTTGCATCTTCTTTCTTGCATCTTGGCTATCAGACTTTTGCTGTGAGTTCCATGGGAGGGGGACTACAGTGGGAGGACCTCTGGTGTCCTGGTCCCATTGGTAGACCTCCTGATGGCATCAGGTTTTTTGGCCACTGTATGACAGAGTGTTGGACTGCATGGGCCTGATCCAACATGGCTTCTCTTGCGTTCTTTGGAGAAAAATACAACAGGCTCTAGAAAGCAGCTCTGGGAGAATGTTCCCCCTTTGCAGTCTTCCCACCCATTCCAGTGAAGGCATTCAGTCCCCCTCCACCTCAAGGGGAACTGATCTCTGCCATCTAGAGAGCAGTTGGAATTCTGAGTGATCTCCAGTGGCTCCCAGGAGGAAATGGTTGATTTGGGAATGGAGTCTATGGCATTGTATGAGGTCCCACCCCTCCTCAAACCCACCCTCCCCAGGCTTCACCTCTCAAATCTCCAGGAATTGGCCAACCTGGAGTTGGCAACTGCAGAGTCATACTGGCTGTCATGGGGGGGCGGGGGCTGCTGCTGAACAGGAGCAAGCAATCAGGTCTAGTTAAGTCATGCCAGTCAGGTGGCAACAAGTCACCCAGAAGGTGCTGCCAGGGCTAGGGTAGCCAGCCTCCAGGTGGAGGTTGAAGATCTCCTGGGATCACAACCGAACTCTGGAGAACAGATTTCTGCCCCATCTTGGGGAAAAGAACTGCTTTGGAGGGTGGACTATATGGCATTATATTCTGACAAGGCCTCACCCCTCCCCAAGCTTCCTTAGACTCCGCAACAAAATCTCCAGGAATTTCTCACCACCCTGGAGCTGGCAGCTGTAGTCAGAGTGGGTCCAAGGAGTTCTGTCTCAAAGGGCAAAAAAGAGCAAACCCCTGGTCCTGTGAAGCTCTCAGTATGCAAAGGTTTTAAGGACATGGCAGGGATCGATCTTGTAAGGTTCTGCATGGCAAGCAGATGCTGTATCACTGAGCCACAGCCCCTGCTGTTGTCATCCCTCTGGACTTCTTTTTGTTTATTTTCAGTTTAAAACAATTTTATTTAGCAATATATGGTAACAATATCTATTTCTTGCATCGTTAATAACTTCTTTTTATCTATCCCATATATTACTTTCTAACCACCCCTCCTCCCGTTACTTGACCCCCGCCGGTGTTATTTACTTAAAATACTAACATTTAAAGGTACCCTTAACTAAGAAAAACAAAGATTAAGATTCTTCTTCCTTCTAAGACTTAATCGTTATCAAAAAATTGTCCAATGTCCTTTTATTTTCCACTCTTTTTCTACATATCTTCTAAACTTTTTCCACTCCATCTTAAAAACTTCTAAGTCATAGTCTCTTAAAATTCTAGTTAATTTGTCCATTTCACTCCATGTCATAACTTTTACAATTCCATTTTTCTGGTATTTTTTCTTGCTTCCACAACTGCGCATACAGTGTCCTAGCAGCTGAAAGCAAGTACCAGATTATAGTTCTATCTTCTTTTGGAAATTTTTCCATTTGTAATCCCAATAGAAAAGTCTCTGCAACTTTCTTAAATTCGTATCCCAAGATCCTAGAAATTTCTTGTTGAATCATCTGCCAATACTTTTTTGCTCTTTCACAAGTCCACCACATATGGTAGAAAGAACCTTCACGTTTTTTACATTTCCAACATCTATCTGGCATCTTATTGTTCATCTCTGCCAACTTTTTAGGAGTCATATACCATCTGTACATCATTTTAAAACAGTTCTCTTTAATACTATGACACGTCGAAAGCTTTATAGAATTCTTCCACAAATATTCCCAAGTTTCCATCTGTATTTCTTTATTTACATTAATTGTCCACTTAATCATTTGAGATTTCACTACTTCATCTTCTGATGACCATTTCAAAAGTAATTTATATAATTTTGAAATTAATTTTTCATTGTCTCCAAGCAGAACTTTTCCCATTTCTGTTTGCTCTCTTCTTATTCCTTTAGTTTTAATATCATTTTCCACCAAGCTCTTTATTTGTTGCATTTGGAACCAATCATATTTACTATTCAACTCTTCAGCAGTTTTGAGTTGATTGTATGACAACCACTTTTCTTCACCCATCTCAGCTGTTATTTTTATTACTTCTGCTGACACTATCCATAACGGTTTTCTCTCATCCCCATACTTCTTATATTTCATCCAAGTATTTAGCAAATTATTTCTTATATAATGGTGAGAGAAAAAAACATCCATCTTTTTTCCCCCATAGTACATATAAGCATGCCAGCCAAATTTATTTCCATGACCTTCCAACGCTAAAAGTTTTTTGTTTAACAGTGTCACCCATTCTTTTATCCACACTAGACAAACTGCTTCATTATATAATTTTAAATCTGGTAATTGGAATCCTCCTCTCTCTTTTGCATCTGTTAAGATTTCATTTTGATCCTTGGTTTCTTCCCAGCCCACACAAACTCTGAAATTTTTCTTTTGCCATTTATTAAATTGTCTACACTCTTTCACAATCGGAATAGTTTGAAACAAATACATTATTCTTGGCAAAATATTCATCTTAATTGCAGCTATTCTGCCAAGCAATGACAAATTAAGTTTATTCCATTTTATCATATCTTCATCCATTTTATGCCATAGCTTCTCATAATTGTTTTTAAACAAGTCAATATTCTTCATTGTTATCTCCACACCCAAATATTTTACCTTAGAGGTAACTTCACATCCAGTTATCTTCTGCAGTTCCTTTTGTTTGCTTACTTGCATATTTTTACATAGAAGTTTTGATTTTTCTTTATTAATACACAGTCCCACCAATTCCCCATATTCTTATATTTTAGCTAACAACAAAGTTATGGGATTTTCATTTATAACATTATATCATCTGCAAATGTTCTATATTTGTAAGTAAATCCTTTTACTTTTAATCCTTCTATTTCTTTATCTTCTTGGATTTGCCTCAGTAAGATTTCAAGAGTCATTATAAACAACAGTGGGGAAAGCGGACAGCCTTGTCTTGTACCTTTGCTAATTATCATGTCTTCTGTAAAATCTGCATTTATACATAACCTTGCATGTTGTTCAGTATATATTGCTTTTATCATCCTTATAGAGTTTTCCCCCAACTCCATTTTCTCCATTACTGCAAACATAAAGTCCCAATTTAAATTATCAAATGCTTTCTCTGCATCCGCAAAGAATAATGCTACTTCCTTTTCTGGATGTCTTTAATAATATTCTACAATATTTACAACAGTTCTAATATTGTCTCTTATTTGCCTTTAGGGGAGAAACCCCGCTTGATCTTCCTTTATAAAATTTATCAAATATTGTTTAAGCCATTCTGCCAAGATTCTTGTATATATTTTATAGTCATTATTTCATAGTGAGATTGGTCTATAATTTTTTACATTCGTGACATCTCTATCTTCCTTTGGAATCAACGAAATAACAGCTTCCTTCCATGTATTTGGTATTTTCCCTTTTATTCTTATTATGTTCATCATTTTCTGAGTTTTGGAATTAACTCCTCTTTGAAGGTTTTAAAAAATTTAGCTGTATATCCATCTGGCCCAGGTGCTTTTCCATTTTTCATTGCATTAATTGCTGCTTCAATTTCTATTTTTTCAATTGGATCATTCAAGACTTTCCCCATATTTTCTGTTAAGGGTGCTATTTTAATCTTTTGTAAATACTCTTCCATCTTTTCTTTCTTTATTTTAACACCCTTAAATAATTTGGCATAATACTTAAAGAATTCTCTTTTTATTCCTTCTCGATCTACCACCTCTCTTCCCTCCACCACAATTTTATTAATAATTTACTTTCTCTCTTTTCCTTCAATTGCCAGGCCAAATATTTTCCGGGTTTATTTGCTCCCTCGAAAGATTTCTGCTGCAACCTTTTCAGATTCCATCCCAATTCTTTATTTAACAAATGTCTCATTTGTGTTTGTAATATTGTAATCTCCCTCATATTTTTCTTTTTCCCTGGCCTTTTTTTTCTCCTTTTTTTCTTTATTTCCCCTTCTTTTTTTCTTTATTTCATTTTGAATGTCCAGCATCTGTTTTTCTTTTGCCCTCTTGTCTTTATTATTCAATGTAATCAATATTTCTCTCATTACTGCTTTATAAGCATCCCACACCGTCTGAAATTCTACATCTTCTTTATCTTTTATTTGGAAGAAAGCTTTAGTTTCATTTTCTAGATGTCACTATTTCTTTATTCTGTAGTAAATCTTCATTTAATCTCCATCTTCTTGACTTTTTAGACAATTTTGTAATCCACATTATTGGGTTATGATCAGCCCCTATTTTAGGTAAAATCTCTATTTTCTTTGTTATAAGGCCTAAATCTTTAGTACCCCACAACATATCAATTCTGGAAAAAGTTTTAGGTCTCACTGAAAAAAAGGTTTAGTCCCGCACTTCAGGATTAAATTTCCTCCATATATCCTCCAAGTTTTCTTGTTTGACCAATTCAAAAAAAGACTTTGGCAATTTTCCTTCCTTATTATTTCCCCCCCCCCCCGACCTATCCAGTGTGTTCTTAATTATTCCATTAAAGTCCCCCATTATCAAAACTTGATCATATGTCACTTCATCAAATTGTTATATAATGTCTTTTTAAAAAGCATCCTTTGCTCCATTTCGTGCATACAGTCCCAGTAACAACGTTTTTTTTGCATTTAATATTATTTCTACCTCTACAAATCTTCCATCTTTATCTTTAAACACTAGTTTCGGATCCAATTCTTGTTTAATATAAAAAATCACTCCCCTTTTCTTCTGTTCAGTCAATGAATTAAATTCTAGTCCCAATTGTTTATTCCATAAAAATTTGTAATCCTTTTGTTTGATATGTACTTCTTGTAAACAAACTATATTACAATTTTGCTTTTTAATCCATTGAAACGTTGCCTTTCTTTTTTGTGGTGAATTTAGTCCATTTACATTCCAAGATAATAATTTGTAATCCATCATGGTGCAAATTCTTTATGTTCTTCATAAAATCCATGCTGTTCCTGTGTGCTTGTAATTGTAATCCTTTTTCCTTGTAGCTCAAAGCTCAAACCTTCAGGTATTATCCATCTATACCTCATTTCATTGTCCCATAATTTTTCTGTCAATTTGTTATATGCTCTTCTGTAATTTATCACTTGTCTTGGCAACTCCTTCATAATTCTTACTCTGCTGCCTCCCATTATCAATGTATTTTCAAAGTTTTTATTCATGATTTTTCCCACCATTTCTTTTGTCATGTATCTTATAACCACATCTCTTGGTAGAATTTTTTTTTTTTTTTGCATATAGTGAGTTCACTCTATACATATAGCCATACATGTTTCTAGTCTGTTCAGGATCTTCTTCCAAAAATTCTGCAATTATTTTTATTATATATTCTTTCAAATCAGTTTCTTCATCCTCAGGTACTCCTCTCAGACGTATCTGGGTCTCCATCAATTTGCAGTCATGAATTACCACTTTTTCTTGTATTTTTAACAAGGTGGAATCATGTACTTTCACTATCCCTTCCACCTCTTGCACGTTTTTTTGATGTCACCACAGTCTCATTTCTGAGATCCTCTATATCTTTTTTTAGCTCTTCGATATCTTTTCTAATTTTTTTTTTGGAAGCAGTTATCATCTCCCTCATCCCTTTCATTATCCTGGCTTCCATTGCATCTAATTGATCCTGCATTTTCTCCAGTGAAGCAGTCCTTGCATGGGTTTGCTTATGGTCTGACATGTAAAAACACCAAAAATTTTGACCTCACCAAATTAAATTTCAACTATCAGATTTAAAAGAGTGAGGCTTGCTCTTTTCAATAAGCCTAATGTCGCTGTCCTCAGAGGCTCCTGGGCTCAGACATTAATTTTTAAAGTTTTTATTTTTTCCAAAATGGCGGTTGCGACTTTCTGCCTCACTTTAATTTTTTCCCCTTTTTCCTCTATAGGCTTCTAAAAGAGTTATTAACAGTAATGTCCAATAGTATTTACCTTATAATCGTCACCTCTGTCGGCTCTGCCAATTTTTAATGTCCCAAACACTTTAAAAATTTTATTCAATTTTTAGCCTCCTAGCAATGGCCACCGATGTTTTTCTATGATATTATAGTCCTAGAGTAGGCTGGCTGCTTCAATGATTTCCCTTTTCCATCTGATACTTCCTGCTTTGCTTGCCACCAAATCCCGTTTTTGCTGGTAGAGAGATCTCACGATGCTTGACGTATTTCCTGTGTTGGCTGTGGGAGCTGCAAGTCTATGACGATGGGGCTTTTTCACCAAAACCGCAAGTAGACAAAACAATAAATTCCTTTCCACTTTTTAACACTGTCCTTTAAATTTACAAAGTCCAAATTTCGCCCCTTCTCCCCTTCTTCTTCCAAGCTTTCTAGATTTCAATTTCCCACCTTCTGATTTTATTTTGTTTAACTTTATTTAGTCCCAGAATGAAAGATAGCCATCTGTACCTTTTCTGTAGTTATCCAGATCAACACCGGTCTTGTATAGCTTTAGATGTTTAGCAGTATCAAAGAAGATTAGGATCCTGTTGAGCTTATGTCAAATAAATGACTCTGGAAACTTCTGCAGATGATGAAAATGCAACTCATCTCCGGAGATCCCTCAAAGCCTCAAAGGAGCCCCCCCCCCCCCCGGGACTCCCTTTTAGCCAAGGTACCTAAATTTCCTCAAAGTTTCCTGTGCATATCTTGGACTGATCTCTGAGAAAAGTAAGCAGTAGGCATTAGATTGCCTTCCACTACCCCAAACAGAAGTTGCAGTCTGCTCCCCTTCTGAGAAGCAGTTCAGCTCGGCCTTTTCCAACCCCGGAAGTCAACCCTCTGGACTTCTTAATAGCCTGCCAGTGTCAATTGCAGAGAATGTGGAGGTATTTTCTCTCTATAGCGAGACAGGAATTGTAAAGAATGAGAGTTACTTGAGCTATTAATGGGATTTTGTGCAGAGGCTGGTGATGTTGTGTGCTTCCCCATGCCCACACAGTATCCTGGCTGTGTAATGCATTATCAAAAAGCCCCCACCCTCCCCCATGGCCTGGCTCTATCCCCAAGCCACAGCCCCTGCCTGTGTTGTGCAAGGTAAAGCATTTCTCAACAGAGGCCAGCTCTCTCCCTCCTCAACACAAAATCCTCACTGGACAATCTAGCCCAGTGGTGAACCCCATCCCACCCCAGCCTGGGCTGACACAGGCATTAGTGGTTCCAGCAGTTGCTGTGTATCTTGGTAGAGGTTGGGCTGGTAAGGAGTTGTTGGGATGCATTGGGAAAGCCCTTTTGGAGATGGTGTGTGCCACTGAGGGATTGGGAGAAGGCTTTTGCGGCAGAAGCTCTGAGGCCATGTTGGAGGTGGATGTACAGGAACTGGGCTGTGAGTGCAGCCTTGGAAGGAGAGAAAAGTGTGATCTGTGTTACCTGAACTTGTTGAGCCTGGTGGGAGCGTAAGTGGGATGGAGCCAGAGAAGGAGCTCACTAAACACAAGGAGAGCAGTCACAATGTCCTTTATCAATCACTGGCAGGAGGATGGAGAAAGGCCTGCTGCCTGCTTAGCCCCCATCTGTTTCCTTGTTTGGTGCTGAAGATCCCAAGAGTGTATGACAAATTGGACCTTTTCCTGGCCATGACTTGCAGTGAGAGTGGCTATGAATCTGCTGCCCTTTAGGATGCTGAGGAGAAGAGCATGGTAGGACCAGCCAGACTGTAGCCAAACCATCCCAATACAAACAATGAATGTGGTTCACCAAGCAAGATAGCTTCTCTCTCACCTGATGTCTTGTGGCAGCTGCTTCCCTTGCATGGTGTCCAGCATCTCTCTGGGCAGACACACCCTTAGTGCAGCTTTCATAGAATCATAGAGTTAGAAGGGATGTCAAGGGTCATCTAGTCCAACCTCCTGCATAATGCAGGAAATAAGCAGCCAAGTCAGGGGCCAAGGAGGACATGCTTAGAGCTTCTTCTGCAGTCTAAAGGAGAGGTCCAGGAAAGAGAAAAGGAGGACCCAAGGTGCTTGCCAGCCCCCCTCTCCTCTCTGTGCTGAGGCCAAGAGGTCCCTAGCAAAAAATCAGCAACATCAAAATAAACCTCTATTAACCAGCAATATGCATTTCCTGTGAGTGCCAGAAAACAAACCTTTTAATTCATCACATTTCTCTTATTTGCTTATTCATATTATATTATGCTTTAATAAACATATGATACGTTTTGATTACTCTACAGACCCTATGTGTTCTCACTAATCAGGCACTACCTATTGGGGTAATACACTTTCACTTTCCATTATGCCTGTTCTACTTGTTACACTAAAGAAAATCTCTCAGCAAATGGCTATATATATAATACATGTTATTATTTATTTATTTATTTCATTTATTTCATTTATATCCCGCCCTCCCCCACCACGGCAGGCTCAGGGCGGCTAACAACATTATTGCTTTTGCCTTTCAGAATGCCTCTTTCTAAAGACCACTGCACAGTTTGTGCAAATGCAAATGGTATCAATATATTACAGAGTTTGGACATGAGTCTTGTATGACATCCATACACCCGCTGTTCAATTATTCTATGTTAAAGAATAATTGCCTTTCTATTGCCTCCTGTCTATCCTATGCAGTCTAGTCTTCTTCTCTATCAATGAGTTACAAATAAATTTACCACATCCAACTATCAGTTAATGGACACATTTAAGCTATAGATTTTGCAAGCTACCCACTGAATATATTGAATGTGATGTCATGAGATGAACTACTGAGAAATGCTTGAATGCTTAAATCTTGAGCCAGAAGTTGGTACTCAAAAGCTGTCAGATAATTTGTATGATAAATTATATATCTTTATTGCTTCAAATAAACAATGTAATCAAAATCATATACTAATTCAAAGCCATTTGTGCCTTCTTCTCATGGACAAATTATGGTTTGGGACTACTTTGATACTATAAACAGTAATTATCAGCAGTAAAAGAGAGCAATGTACCTGTGCATATTCTTCCCCTTGTTTGTGGGATGCTTTTTTCCCATTGTTTGTGGTGTAGCTCTGGTTGTATTTATGAGAGGTGTTCAGAACTTCAGATGCCATCTGCCACCAACAATCACTGAAATTCTCAGCAGAGGTAGCTGGAGGCACATTTGCCTTCTAAAGTCAGGCAGAAAGCACCCCAGTTGTGGAGCTCCATTGTTAGTCAGATTTGCCTGTGCCTGCATTAATATGTTTCACTTGCTAAGTGATATCCAGCTGATTTACCTGTGCAT
Organism: Heteronotia binoei; assembly: GCF_032191835.1. Classification (NCBI taxonomy): domain Eukaryota; kingdom Metazoa; phylum Chordata; class Lepidosauria; order Squamata; family Gekkonidae; genus Heteronotia; species Heteronotia binoei. The sequence continues at coordinate 42,734,168 of NC_083228.1, read as the reverse complement.
TTGATTAGATATTGTGGGAAATGATTTATTTCTTTTTAGCAGATTTTATTTTTGATTGAATACTTATTATTTTATTTCCTGTTTTCTTTACTTTGATTGTGAATTTCAAGTGTCTCTAACATTTAAAAAGTGGGATAGAAGTAAAAATTCCTATTCATAGTTCTTGAAATCAGTGGGACTTTTTTTATTGTTCAGTAATTTTTTGATTATTAAAAATTAAGATAGGGGTACAGAAAAAAAAACAAGGAAGGCGGGAATAATAAGTATCATATTTATCTGTCATTTGTTCATCATAAGGATCAGAGTAATATATAAGCATTTTAAATATCTGGTATTCAGTAATTTCTACATAATATGCTGGGTCTTACTTTTGAGTAAACATGTATTTCGTTTGTGTCATTGTTGTGGTGGATCCCCAGTACTTTTTTTTTTTTTTTTTGCTTTAATGGACTAACAGGACTGTACCTTTGGAATTCATCTCAAGATATTTTTAAAATGTGCCTGAAACTTTTTGTTGTGCTGTGTTCTCTAGGTGCTATTAGATATCCACTGTTGGTTCCTCCACAGTGTATTCACATTCAGTGTGACTTCATTATTGATGTAAGCATTGGAAGGATTTCATTATTGGAGAAGTGCCTCCTGTGAAAGCCAGGGAGTGTGTGTCACTATTTAAGTACATTTATCATTTATTATTATTTCTGCTGACTATGGAAATACTGGGGTGAAAGAACAACCTCTTAGCATCAGATCTGCTACCTGTGAACCATGTGGTGATGGAAAGTGCTGTCACGTCATAGCCAACTTATGGTGAGTTGGCGACCCCATAGGATTTTCAAGGCAAAAGATGTTCAGAGGTGATTTGCCTTTGCCTGCCAATCCTGGACTTCCTTGGTAGTCTCCTGTTCAAGTACTAACCTGGGACAATACTGCTTAGTTTCTGAGATCTGATGAGCTCAGGCTAGCCTGGAACATTCAGGTTGTAGAGACCATGTACATACAACAATATTGATAGCTTGTGGCTCTTCTACTTTGCTTCCAAGAGTGGCCCCTATTTTGGGGAGGCGGGAATAAAAGAGACTCATTGCAAATATGCTGTTTACTAACAGTGCAATCCTATGCAGAGCTATACCCTTCTAAAACAGATTGAATTGCATGGATATTATTGTATCTACCTGCTTGATATTTCTACTCCTATAGCTGTCAGGCAAAGGGTGAGAAACAAAAAAGATTTCCTCCCACCTCTTTGTAAATAAAGCAACTGATTCAGGGTTACGCAACAAGCTTCATAGAAGAATGGGGATTTGAACTGTAATTCTCCTGGTTCCTAGTCCATAATGCTAAACACTGGCTCTCAATTCTAGATACTTCTTTACATATCCTATGACTGTCAGAAAAGATGCAGAGCTAAGGGGTGGAGTGGAGTGGTGAAGAAGATCGAAATTCCATTCAACATGTCTAAATATGTACAGTAGCCATGACCTAGTTGTGCCACAGCATGAGGGTCAGCGATCACTGTATTCCAAGCAGGACCTTGAGAGGGTTAAGCACTGGTCACTTGTTTTCTTGGACCAGCTGCTAGGAGGAACTGAGCACAGAAGTCTGGGAATCAGGTGATGCAGCAGACAGTGCTTCAGGATTAGCCCTGCTATGAAGCTCACAGATTGGTTGTTTTTCCTCTGTCTGGGCAAATTATTTCCCCCAACCCTTGGACTTGAGTGCCTACACCAGTGCAATGCTCTTGCAGCTGATGTTTATCCCTTGCTATTCCTCTAAATTATATCATTAATGGGCATTTGGAAAGACCATTTTGTCTCCTTGACTGAGTTTTAAAGGCAAACAGCAATGTTAAACCCTACTATTGTAATAGTTCCATAGCAAAATCCAAAACCTCTGTGGTAGCTTTTATTTATAACAACCAGAATAGCACAGTACATTGTGAAAGATTTTGAGTTCTTCAGAAGAAAAGTAGGTTTTTATACCCCACTCTTCTCTAGCTTAGCAGCCCTGTGGCACAGAGTGGTGAAGCAGCAGTACTGCAGTACTGTGGTCTGAACTCTCTGCTCATGACCTGAGTTTGATTCCAGCGGAAGCTGAATTCAGGTAGCCGGCCCAAGGTTGACTCAGCCTTCCACCCTTTCGAGGTTGGTAAAATGAGTACCCAGCTTGCTGGGGGCGGGGGGAGTGCAGATGACTGGGGAAGGCAATGGCAAACCACCCCATAAAAAAGTCTGCCGAGAAAACATTGTGAAAGCAACATCACCCCAGAGTCTGAAACAACTGGTGCTTCCTTTTCTACTTTAAAAAGCCTTGAAGTGGCTTACAAATACAAACATCTTCCCTTCCTCTCCCCACAACAGGCACCTTGTGAGGTAGGCAAGGCTGAGAGAGTTCTGAGAGAAATGAGTGGTCACCCAGCAGGCTTCAGATGGAGGAGTGGGGAATTAAACTCTGTTCTTCAGAGCCCCGTGGCACAGAGTGTTAAAGCTGCAGTACTGCAGTCCTAAGCTCTCCTCACGACCTGAGTTCGATCCCTGGCTGAAGATGGGTTTTCAGGCAGCCGACTCGAGGTTGACTCAGCCTTCCATCCTTCCGAGGTCGGTAAAATGAGTACCCAGCTTGCTGGGGAGAAAGTGTAGATGACTGGGGAAGGCAATGGCAAACCACCCCGTAAAAAGTCTGCCATGAAAACGTTGTGAAAGTAACATCATTCCAGAGTCGGAAATGACTGGTGCTTGCACAGGGGACCTTTCCTTTTCCTTTTCCTCTCCAGATTAGGATCTGCCGCTCTTAACCATTACATCACACTGGCTCAGCATGGATGAGGGGCATATCAACTACAAGGATTTTGGTGCAAGGCTGTGCCTTCCATTTTCTTACCACAAGGAAAAAGATGTTCACTGAATTCATATGAATTTTCTAGACCTTCTGCGGAGGAGTAAGTTATCTTGAGTGATCAGATGCTTTAACCTAGGTCATACATAAATTAATATAGCCTAAATTGGAAGCTGGACGGCTCTCACAGAATTAGGAAGATCTGGGTTCAAATGCTTGCTTGCTGCCCTGAACAAATAACACTTTTGTTTAGCCTAGCCTACCCCATAGGATTGTTGGAGGGGAGCACCCTGTAAGCTGCCCCAGAGGAAGAGAAAAAAGATGTGAGGGAGTGTTGTATATGTGCTTAGAATTGTATCTATAAGCTGGAGTTCTTGCCTGGCTCACTGGGACCTGAAGGACAGAGCTTGGGGACCTCGGGAACAATAGGCAGCAGGATCCAAATCCTGCTACCCTGTCCAGTCAAGAGCCCCCGACTGCTTTGAATGGTCCAGTCACAGGCAGCGCCGGAACTTTGGGTATGTATATATAGTGGGCCCTGCGGCCCTAGTTTTCAGTCTTCGTAGGCAGCGCTATACCATGCTGTGTTCAATAAAAGAGCTATGTTCACTACCACCTCGCCTGATTATTGTATAGAACCCACTGTATTATAGGGAGAAATCCATGAGAGAGTTTCTGAGTGAGGATGCTACTGCCTCAAGAACTCTATTCACTGCCACGTTGTGTGTGAGCATATCTTCCCCAGAGAACAGCAGTTAGTGTGTGAAACTGAAATGACAGCTCCTGTGAACTCACCTAGGGAGACCTTTAACAGACTATAGCCGCGGGGCGTGTGGGAGGGCAACAATTTGCTCCAGAGACGCCCCTTTTCTCTGCCCCCCCCTTCGAGCTGCAGACCCGGTGGGGCAGAGGGCGCGTGTGACGTTTCGCCGCCCCCCCCCCCACCAGTGCCCTCGCCACCTGGTGGAGCTGAGGAGCCGGGGCCTGGGGGGAGACGTGTGTGACACCCGGCCTGGCGGGATATCCCTCAGCCCAACCAAGGGAAGGGGGCGGAAGAAGACGCGGCCAGTCTTTTCTCCCCAGCAAGACTTCTTTCCCTTCTTTTTTTTGGTCAAAGCCAAATATTCTGTCTGGCGGGCAGGGAGGCGTGCTGTCGCAAGCGGGGGGCCACGCTGCGCCCGGTGGGGCCCGCCCAGCGGCGCAGCTGGGAGGAGGGGGCGCCTCGCCGTCCATGCCCCGCCGCAGCCGACAGGAGGAGGAGGAGGAGGAGGAGGAGGCGGAGGCGTGGTGGACCGCGAGCCCCCTTCGCCTGCAGCCGGCTGCTGTGCGCGCCGACCATGCCATGAGCGCCTCAGCAGGAACAGCCGCCGCCACTGCCGCCTCCTGTTCTTCCGCAGCAGCCCAAACGCAGCAGCCGAGGCCAGGCGCCGCCGGAGCCGCCGCCTCCCGCTCGCCATGCCCGGGCTGCGCTGCTGCCTCTGCTTGCTGATGGCCGCTCTGGTGGGGCTCTCGGGGGCCAACAGGAATTGCCCGGACCTCGTCGTTGACAGCTGCCTCTGCACCGCCGAGCGCTCCAAGGGACCCGGCCGGCAAACCGTCCGCATCAAAGTTGTCTGTAGCGGAGGAGAGTTGGTGGAAACTTTGCAGCCTTCCTTACTCCCCAACCGAACCGTGTCCCTGTGAGTAGCTCCCTCCGTTGAAAAAAAAGCCGCGCTCGGTCGTTTCTAAAGGCACAGGCGCTCGAGGCTGGGCTGACTACAGGTCTGGATGGCGGGGGAGCAAAAAAGCACTTTGCACTTGCTCAGAAACCAGCTCCCGTTTGGGGTTTCTTCTTTGGGGTCTCACTTAAAGAATACGTGGAAGAGGCCCTGCCACACGGAGCACGATGAACTTTGGAGTGTCAGTGGAACTGATTTCGAGAGCGCCTGAGTAGTTGTGTTTAAGGCGTAGCGTGTTTTCTTGCTTCGTCAGAGGGACTTGTTGGTTGGGATGGATAGATGTGCTCCGGGTTGGGGGTGGGGGAAGAAATCCAGCTGCCTGGATGAAGGAAAGCGGCATTGACTCGAAGCCCACTGGCAATGGAGCCCACTGGCTCGCTATCTAACAGGGGCTTATCTAGAGCCACAAGAAAGATCTCTGCATAGCATTTTCCAGACAGGATGGATATGCAAAGAAGTTGATGTGTTTTTTGTGGAGGGGGGGGGGTGAACGAGGGAAAGGGGAGGCTGGGGTTGTCCAGAAGATCTCTTATTTTCTAACATCATCTTAAATTCCAGGGCAAGATCCTAATTGATGTTCAGCCCTCCCCCTCCCCAATATGACTGAGAAACAGTATCTAACAAAGCAGTGCTGAGCTAGCAGCTTGTGCACCATACCTGCTCTTAAATGTCCCGTGTTTTCTGACTCCCCAGCAAAGAAGCTTGACAGGATGAGATTCTCTGAGACTGTTTTGGTGTGAAAGAGCAAAGGAATGAGTAATACTTTGGTACATCTTTCATAAATATGAGGTTGAAGTCAAATTGTGGTTTCAGAACTCAGATTCTCCCTTTCCTTTTTTCTTCCTCTGGTATGTGTGTCTGTGTTTTAAAAAGGCTGGAGAAGTTTGATTTTTCTTCCAGTTTCTGGAAACCCTTGGTAGCATTTTGTTTGTTTTTGGGGGAGCAGTGCACACTGTGAAGTAAATTGCACACTGCCTTGCCTGTGGTTTTGCAAATAATACTTCCACAATACTGATTATATCAACTGGGGCATCTTTAAATCTGACAGAGGGTATTTTCAGACCTTAAAGATAACAGACAAAAATGCATAATAAAGGCTGTTTACTGAAATTGAGGGCCTTTCTTTAACTGTGTTTGAGAAGTGAGATATAATGTCCATATTTTTAGAGGCCATTTTTAACTGTTTGAGGTTTGCCACAAGCTTCATTTTTGTGTGTGACCCAGAATATGGTAATTATATTTTTGACATGTTAAAAATACCCCTTTGAGATACAGTTGCCTGTTGCATGCATCAAAATGAAGGTATCATCAACCTGCATTCCCTAGCATGTTTATATGGAAGTATCCCATAGAAATAAATGAAGAGATCGGATACTTCCAATAGTCAACTAACCTGAAATACTTAGATTTAAATTACATCTTACACAATGTAGTCCTATTGGCCTAATTTCTTTTGTACTATGATCCAGCTAAAGCAAAATGCTTGTATGTAAGCTGCTCTGCTCTCACGGAGTTCTGTGGGACATTTCAAACACATTATGTTGAATTAATTGGTTGTAGGACTATGTTATTGTAACTGGTTTATAGAAGTTACTACTTATAGTAATTTTGTTTCCTAAATCATAACATTACCCAACTGATTTTAGGATTATTACACTATCTGTTGACAATTCATGCAGTGAAATTCTTCATTTTTTGCTGACTTTTTAAAGTCAACACTTTTAAAGAGAGACAACTGGAAAAGAGTAATTTACAACATCTGTGGCACTTACTGATCTGCTCTCTGTTGCTCAGCTTTTGAAGAAGCTGTTAAATAACTCTTTCTTATTATTCATGTGGGAATGCCATCCTTATTCATGTACAGATGTGTTAACTGAGTCTTCAGCTACAAAAGTTCAGAAATACTCTCTAAGCAATGCTGTAAAACTTATGTATGTCTTATTGTCACTTGTCTCTTTAATAACTTGCCCATGAGTATGAAACAAACCTTCAATGATCTAATGACTTCTCTCTCCCAGTTTCTGCAACTTCTAAAAATACCACTTGTGTGTGTGTGTGTGTGGGGGGATTCTTTTCTGCTTTTTAAGGTATGGAGGCAGTTTGGGCTTATCTCTTCTATTCTAGCCTTAAACTATTTTTGCTTGGAAATAAATTCCATTCTGCTTTTAACTTATTTCCAAATAAGTGTGCTTATAATAATAATAATAATAATAATAATAATAATAATAATAATAATAATAATATTTTATTTTTATATCCCGCCCTCCCTGCCAGGCGGGCTCAGGGCGGCTAACAGACATGGGGATCCCATGATTAGAAATACAGTTTAACATTTCATAATATAAAAATACTTTTTTTGTTTCAAACTATTGCATACAGCATACTGAGACATTTATTGTGGTTGCAGGAATGTTCATTAGGGATTAACTGGAGCCATGGCTCATTGGTAGACTATCTGCTCTACATGCAGAAGGTCCCTGGTTCAATCATCGGTGTTCTCCAAACTCAGGTAACAGGTTCTCTGAAAGACGTCTGCCTGAGATCCTGGACAGCCCCTGCCAGCCAGAGTAGGTAATACTGATCTTGGTAGCCCAGTGGTCTGATTCAGTGTAAGGCAACAGCATGAGTTTATGTGAGTTGAAGAAAAATCAGCTCTTAAGATGCAAGTGAAGCCTATTGATAGTGATGTGATTTGCTGGCACCCATCTTTTACACAATAATCAAATACAAAAATTACAAAAAAGGTAGGCTTTTTTTACTGTTTTTTTTTCACCCAGCAGGGCTTTTTTTGAGCAGGAACACATGGGTATGCAGTTTTGGTTGGCCTGGCATCAGGGTGTGTGGCCTAATATGCAAATGAGTTCCTTATGGATTTTTTCTCCCCCCCCCCCCCAAGCCATGTTAACCAGGCCAATATCTGATCAGATATGGCTAGCCTGGGCCATTTGGCTCAGGACTTTCGTTTAGCTTAATATTTATACGGACTTTTGGATCTTTTTGAGTTGATGTATTCACATTTTGAAAATCCATCTATCTTTTTGAAGTTACTAACTAATAATTTTTGGAGTGTAAAACAGATGTTAAAATAGGACTCTAAGTAAACATGAGGAAGAAGAAAATATCTTTTTCAGTAGCTGAACATGTGGCTGACAGTTTTGATTGAAAGTGTCAAATACTTTCTTTGCAGAAAGTGTTTACGATGAATTAAGTTACATTGGTGTGACATTTGGCCACCTGCAGAAATTGGTGATAAAAGCTTAAAACGCCAGCATTCATAGATATGTTTTTCTAGCTGCATGGAAGACCTGGAAATGAGCATTTCCATGCAGACTTCAGTGTCTGTTTCCATTCAGTTTTATTGGCCCATAGAGAAGGTGCTGCAGCATATGGAACGTAACTTCTCAGGTTGTTTTAAGAAACTGAGAATAGAGGGGTGAATAAAGAAAATGTGCATTACAGATGCAATTACATCTTTTTAAAAATCATATGTGGTGATAAAATAAAACTGTAGCAAATGAGTATTTCTTTTCTAGTATAATTCCCTTTGAAAAATAGTCTGAATGACTGAATTTCCAGAATTGCTGCATCAGTAACGCAGTTTGATGGTTGACTCAAGAATTCTGCTAGCAGCACTGCAGTGTTATAGACATGCATGTCCCTGGCAAGAGGCTAGAAGATCCATTTTATGTTAGACAGGGACAATTACTATAAAGATGTTTGTCTATGAGAGTGGAAATTGCATTGAACATTGCTAGTCACACACAAACACACAAGCTATACATTGAAGCTTACTAATCAGTGAAGCTGATTAAAGCTGTAATAACTGGTGCATTGGGAAGAGAGGAAGTTGTGCTTTAATTTCTGTTTACACTGGTTGAGTTGAACATACTCATCAGGATTAAGCATAACGACTGCTAGATGATTTGCAAATCTTGGCCCATTATCTTGTGCTTGAGTGTCAAAAAAGAGCTACTTGGTCTGAATGTATATTAACAGGTTTTAGAAATTGTATATCTTATGACTCTCTGCACTGTTGAATGTGTGATCCACATAAATTAAAGAAGTGTACCGGCAGTTGAACCCAGCTGAGAAGATTAGGCAGCTGTTCTGCCTTATAAAGGGAACCTGTTGTAAAATATTCTACATGCATGCCATTCTGACTAATAATTCATGTCCCTAGAAATAGGAGCTCTGCATTCTTAGCAGTATGGATTTTAAAAGAACGTTGATTTTTTTTAAAATAGCATTTTCTGTTAACTCTCTACATCATTATTGGCTGACTGATTGAACACATGTCCCCATCTTTTCCTTCAGCCATGAGACAGAGCAATCGCAATCATAGAAAGATACTGTATTGTGTCCCCAGCTACTTCCAGTACCAGCAATTACTGATATCTAGGTCTGGTGAGTGGAATTTATAAAGTGTATGCCCCTGTCACTCTTCTGGTAGAAATTATTAGTGATCAAGAGCACATCTTAACTGGGATATTTGCATCATATGTTGACACTTCTGGAGAAGACAAACTTGGCGCTTCAGACAGGATTCTCAAGGAACACCCCCCCCCCCATTTTAAACTCAATAGTAGGGAAATGTTCACATATTATGAACACTTAGGGAAGCAATATTCACAATGTGCTCCCATTTATTCATTGAGGGTAGACAACAACCATGAACTTTGTTTCTTTGCATTCTGGAAAGATACTGTTGCATAAAACTGTGGCTGAATGACTGATATTCAGCACATTTGGAATATTACAGTATATGCATCCCAAGGTAGTAATCCTCTTTTATTTTAAAATAATTACTCCTCTGATTGTAACGTGTTCTCTAACACAAACTTTAAAAAAAGCTGCACACTTGATGAAACCCACTGTTGCTTAGACTGTGTGAAGTCTTTTCATCCCTAAAATTATCAGGTCTTCCACAGCTACTGATTCACTGAATATGTTTGTCAGTCTTGTTTCCCTGGCTTTGATTTTTGATCACTCCCCCAGTTCCTCAAGTTCATATCTCTGCCTTAGTTCCTACATATTCCTTTTGCTTCACTACTTTATTCCTCCCCCACCCCCAATAACTGGGTCTGCAGCTGTCCAGATCTCAAGAACTCATTCTTCTGTTTCAGAAATTCCAGTGGGATTGTGATGCACACCTTGAGAAATCTTAAGCTTTTAGTGTTTATGGGCCTCTCAGCCATAACACCTGCAAAACTGTTGGGAGTATTCTCTCCCCCGCCGCCTCATATTAGAGTGTTCTATTCTTAGTGTACAGGTACCCATGGAACCCAAATTATTACTTCATTCTACTTATGGCATCTATTCAGTAAAAATCAAAGTTGTAAATTATATGAAAGGATGCTGTATTCATGAACTGAAGTATTTGGTGACCAAAAGACTGTAGCACCTGGGCAGTTTGGTGTAGTGGTTAAGTGTGCAGACTCTTATCTGGGAGAACCAGGTTTGATTACCCACTCCTCTGCTTACAGCTGCTGGAATGGCCTTGAGTTAACCATAGTTATCGCAAGAGTTGTCATTGAAAGAACATCTGCTGTGAGAGCCCTCTCAGCCCCACCTACCTCACAGGGTGTCTGTTGTGGGGGGAGAAGATATAGGAGACTGTAAGCCGCTCTGAGTCTCTGATTCAGAGAGAAGGGCAGTTGTCGTCATCTTCTGGATGATACAATCAGGGGTTGAATTCAGCAGGAGCTCACAGGAGCACAGCTCCTGAACCTCCAGCCAGGGTCTGCATGCAGTGGGGAGTTCTCTCACCGCTGCACATAGATCCTGGGGCATATGCAAATGAGATATGCTACTGAGCTCCTGCACCTTTTCCCCCTACAAAATGACCCCTGGATACAATTGTAACTTTGAGTCATGTGAAGTTTGTATTGCTTGTATAGAAGCTGAATAGGGAAATATTAGAAACAACAGATGTTCTGTCATGTTTTTACTTTAGTAGCAGTTTATAGACCAATAAGATTTTGAGGGTATAAACTTTTGAGAGTCAAAGCTCCCTTTGATGAAGGGAGTGTTGAATCTCAGAAGCTTATACCCTGGAAATCTTTTTGGTCTTTAAGGTGCTACTGGACTCATATCTACCACAGACTTACTACCCACCTGAAAAGATGATATTTCTGTTCACTTGCAGACTCCTTTTTTGGGGGGGGGGGCATGCATCGCCATCATGCCTGTATTCCTTCTGTGCAATACTATGAAAGCAAAATCTTGGAGCTTTGAAGATACAAATAGATGGACACTCTTTAGCTAAGCTTTTGCTTCCACAGTGTTACCATCTTCAACATTTTTGCTGGTTATCCTAGTCTGAATCTGAAGCTCTGACCCTCTTATGTTCTTTGACCTTGATCAAGCAAGTGACCTTGATCACTTAAGCAAGTGGTCAAAAGCTGCCTTAAGTTTCTGAAATTCAGGCTTGTACCAGCTGGCCCTCTAGAATTTCTGCTACTGTTCTGCATTTCTAGTTTTAGTCTTATTTCCCTACTTAACGCAAGAGTTTTGGACTGATTTTGAAAGCCCTTGTATTATATGTTGCCTTACACTTGGTATAGTATGAAGATAGCATCTGATTCTGTGCTGCATTTTGTTCCATCTGTGAAGCTCAGGTCTGAATTTGAGCAGTACTTGTACTGAAGTAGCCTTGGAATTCCATATTTCTGAGAATTCTGCTTAATTAAATTTATACTAAAATGTGTATGTAATTTTTTAAAAGAAAGAGCAATCATTTCATCTTCTTTGCGTAACATAAGCTTAAATAACTACGTATGTAAGAGACACTTTGCCAGTGAATGATCAAAGTAATGAAAGACATCAAAAACATCTTCATATTTTGATGGCTTAAATTAATATAGTTGCCAGGTCTTACCAAACTTTTCAGTACCTTATTTTTAATGTCACTACTTATTTAATTTAGATAATGTTGCTAACTGCCATGCTTTATCTTTTTACTGTAGTCATTTATGCACAATAATTATTTTGCTGCTGTTAAAAGTTCAGAAATCAAAGAACAGAGAACCAGTGTGGTGTAGTGGTTAGAGTGTTGTTATGAGAACTGAGGAATCCAAGACTTACTTCAAAGGGTTGTGAAATTAAAAGTGGATGAAGCTCTGGAAGAAAAGGAAGATTTAAAAACTCTATATGATTTTGATATGTAGTTTTTTTAAAAGTCCCAAATACATCCTTTTGAGGGTTAGAATAACATTTGTTGTTCTCTTCTCATACAATGTTCAACTAGAATGATTTTAACAATGCGGCATGTAAAACGTTTGTTGAAGAAAAGATATATATCCAGCATCCATGACTTCTCCAGAGGTGTTTAACTCATTTGTTACGAGGACCAGTTCTGAAATAAATGTCACTTTGTCATACCTTGCCATGTGTGCCATAAAATGCAATGCCAGGTGCCGGAGATGTAAACTTTATAATGGGCACAGGCAAACTCAATTAATGATACTATTTTTTACTCAAAAATACAAATATGCTTAAACTTTTAACATAGTATTTCCTTACAATATCTCCCTGATGTCCACCCTTCCACTTCCAGTGCCCATTACATATAATACATTGGGACAGTATACAGGGACATAATGCACAGTCTCTGTGATCTGCTAGTCATCTGTTACTTGTAGGCCAGATAAAAGCCTTGGGCAGGCTGATTCCAGCCTGTGGGCTGTATGAAAGCACATAGTCACCCCTGGTCTGTATTTTTGATTCTGTTTCAGTTTATGTCTTGAATAGTCTGCTGTGCCACTCTGTTCCTTCTAGTCAAGTCTGAATGGTGAAAGCTTCTTTTTCCCCCTTACCTTTTAAAATAAACCAATTGTTTTATTATTTTATTTATTTTAAAGTTTATGTTGTCTTTCCTCCCAGTTATGGTCACAGGATGGTAAATGTAAATACATTAAAACATTTAAAGAATTAAAAGACAGTTGAAAATATAAAATAAAATTAAAAATATATAAACGACACTAGAAGGAGGGCCAAAAACCCATTGTTTGGGATATGCCAGATGAAACAAGCAAAATCTCCCTCAGGACACTGATAAAGGGAGACAAATGAATCGCCCTGAAGAGGGAGTTCCAAAGTTTTCGTGCCATGATGGGGAAGGCCCTTTCTCTGGTCAGCATCCATGTAGCTTCAGATGGTGACGGCAGCCAAAGCAGGGCCTCTGAGGATGCCTGGAGTAGGGTTGCCAGGAGATCTCCTGGGATTGCAATAGGTCTTCAGGGGATCAGTTCACCTGGTAAAAATGGCCTCTTTGGAGGGTGGACTCTATGGCCCCTCCCTAAACCTTGTTCTCATGCTCCCCCCTCCCCCAATTGCCAGCTATTTCCTAACCTGAAGCTGGTAACCCTGGACCAAAGTGAGTAGGTAAGTTCATATGGAAGAAGGTGTACTAGTCCCAGTCTATGACTTTAAAAGTCAATACCCAGCACCCTGAATTGAGCCTAGAAGTAAAATGGAAGCCAGTGTAGCTGGGACAAGACCTGAGTGATATGGCCCATATGACCCATTCCAGTCAGTGCTCTGGCTGTATCATTCTGTACCAACTGTAGCTTCACGACAGTCTTCAAGGGCAGTCCCATGTAAAGCGCATTGTGTTGATCTAATGTAGAGTCATAACCAGGGCTTTAAATGACTTTTTCTTTATCTCTTGTTGCAGGCTACCAGGCTTAGCTTTTTTTTGGAGGGGGGGGCACCACTGAAGTAAATGCTGGGTTTTAGGTTTTAATCTTCAAGGCCTTCAGCAGTCTGGGATCCATTTATCTGCAGGACTGTCATGTCCAGTGCACCCCTGGGGGAACATTATGCTCCTCAGATAGCAATTTGGTGGTTCCCAGCCCCAGAGATATCCAGTGTTCCTTGACCTGAGCCAGGACCTTTTCAGCCATGGCCTGACCTGGTGGAACCTTCTGCAGAATAATATCAGGATCCTGTTGGATCTTATGCAATTCTGCAGGACCTGTGAAGCAGAGATGTTCTGCCAGGCATTTGGTTGAGGGCAGCAACAGTTTACATCATGGCTGGCACACTCCCCACTCTCTGTTCCCTTGACTAATTTAATTCCTCCCCCCTCCCCCATATCCACAAAGTACCCACAGGATGGAAATGGGAGGGAACTGCAAATTTTGCCACTTGATCTTATTATATGTTCGGACATTGGTTTTATGGGTTTTACTGTTTTTATAATTCTGTACATTGATTTAAAAAGGTAAAGGTAGTCAGTCCCCTGTGCAAGCACCAGTTGTTCCTGACTTTGGGATGACATCGTATCACAACGTTTTCACGGCAGACTTTTTATGGGGTGGTTTGCCATTGCCTTCCCCAATCATCTACACTTTACCCCCAGCAAGTTGAATACTCATTTTACCAACCTCAGAAGGATGGAAGGCTGAGTCAACCTTGAGCCAGCTACCTGAATCCAGCTTCCGCCAGGATCGAACTCAGGTCGTGAGCAGAGACCTTGGACTGCAGTACTGCAACTTTACCACTCTGCTCCTTGGAGCTCTTAATACTTTGATCTAGAGCCCCACAATTGCAGGGATAAGGAGATTCAAAAATTCAATAAAATAAATAGTAAACTAGAAAAATAAATTTAAATGTAAAATAACATGCGTTTTTATAGATTTAGTGATGTAATGTGATAAATCAGTATCCAGAATATTTGGAAATATAGGATTACTATTTAACATTTTTATATATCAAATGAATATGAATGGATTTTTTTGCTACATACAAGTGAGAAAATATCATGACAGCTTTTTATCTCCAGCTCAGAACTGTTTCTATTTTTGATTTATGCAATGAGATTTAATCAGTAGAAGAGTGATCAAGATTACAGCCAAAGAGTAGCATGCACAGAATTGTGAGTTAACTGCCACTTGTTGAACTGATCTTTTATGCCTCTCCTTGTTCACTATCTGCACCTCCCAAAAAGCTAGTTCTTGAGAATAGTATAGGATGCAACATGGAGGACTGCAGTGGGAACTTGTAATTGTTGTGCAAGTAGAGGTACTTGAAATAGAAGATGGTAAATTCAATCCTCTGCTAAAAAGATCAGGTTCCACTCATTCCAGTGTTCCAATTTCCAGAAACAACTTCATATACATTGTAAAATGAGGCAGTGTGACCAAAACATTGAATGAGTTCTACTTATTTAAAACCAAATTGTGTGCATTAACTTGGTCTTTAGCTCTAATAAAACAAAAAGTAATAACTAAACTAATAATGTTTCACGGCAGCTTAACACTTCAGGATCTTGAATTCAATTTCACAAAAACTCTGAGTGGTTTCAGTAATGCATAACAACAAGTAAATGCTGAGTGGCAGATAATATACAGCCTGTAATTTATATTAACTTCCAATTCTTCATAAATTGATTGTATAATTTACAGTGTTTTGCTTCATAAATTTAGAATAGCTAGTTAAATAGCAACCTGTGCAAAGGCATTTCTTCAGAATATTTCATGTTTATCAGGTTGTTGTAAACTTTTATTTGATCATTTGCCTTTCTCAAACAGTGCTGGAATAATTTAATTTATGCCTGTTTGGCTTCTGGTTGATTAGGTAGCAGTCCCATAAGGTGTTTGTCATTAACTACTGCATGTTAATGCATTTCGGATTGTTGTTAATTGCTCCAGCAGAAATGGACCTCAGCATAAGCCAAAGTCGTTCTAACTGAACTTTAGCTCCATATGAGAATAACTACTTGGGGCGATTTCCCACACAGCTTACCGGGGAGCGAAGTCCCTCCTCACTGCACAGCGTCTGCTCGGATTTCCCACCAACTGCTCCGCGGATTCAGGAAGTGCTGGACCTTTTGTGTCTCAAATGGAAATCGCTAAAACCCTAGTTTACGTTAGCAACGCAAAAGGTCCGGCATTTCATGAATCTGCGGAGCAGTTGGTGGGAAATCCGAGCAGACGCTGCACAGTGAGGAGGGACTTTGCTCCTCGGTAAGCTGTGTGGGAAATCGCTCCTTGTGTTGCTACTGATGGCTGTAGTTCAGTTGTAGTCAAGAACCCTTCCATATCTAAGCTATTTAATACTACAGAGTCACTGCTTTTCTGCAGTCATGGAAGTGATTTTGTCACTGGGCTAATTCACATGACACATGAAGCATAGTTCTGTGTGTGTTTACCCAGAAGAAAGTCCCACAATATTTAGTGGGGCTTTTTAAAAGGTACATAGGTATGATTGCCAGCTCGGGGGTTGGGAATTACCTAGGGTTGCCAATCCCCTGGGGCAGGGGATCATCTGGTTTGGAGGCACCCTCATCCCACTTCAAGGTTATCAGAAAGCTGGGGGGGGGGGGGTAAGGGAATGTCCACTGGCCATTCCATTATACCCTAAGGAGACTAGTCCTCGTAGGGTATAATGAAGAATTGATCTGGGGCTTGTGGAGGTGCCTGTTTTTTTGAGATAGATGTACCACATTTTCAGCATAGCATTTTCACCACCCCCAAGTTTCAAAAAGATTTGGAATAGGAGGTCCAATTCTATGATTCCCCCAAAGAAGGTGCCCCTATCCTCCATTATTTTCCGAAGGAAGGAAAGAAGGCATTTAAAAGGAAAGTGATGGCCAGAAATCTCTTCTGAGTTCAATCGTGCTTGTCACAACCTTGCTACTGGCTCTACCCCCAAAGTCCCCAAATATTTCCTGAGTCAGACCTGGCAACCGTAGATTACTCAAGAGATATTGGGGGTGGAACTTGGAGAGAGTGGGTTTTGGGGAAGGGAGGGACTTCAACGGGTGTACTGTCATAGAGTCCACCTTCTAAAAAGCAGCCATTTTCTCCAGGTGAACCAATATCTGCCATGGAAATCAATTGTAATAGTGGGAGATCTCCAGCCATCACTTGGAGGTTGGCAGTCCTATAGTTTCACCTTTAATGTAGCACTCTGTGGAAGCTCAGCATGCCTGAAATATCCATTCCCAAGGAAATGAGAGAAGTGAGTAGTGTGTTAGTGCAGTGGCCATAGCAATTTCAAGCCCAAAATAATTGTTTATTTGCTTGTTATTTTTAAGTTTTTCTTTGGGTATTTTTATGCAAAATGGATGGAACATATAAAAAAACATTTCATAACTCTTTTTAACAATTAGTGAAAAACAAAAATGACGAACAAGGTAAATGTTAACAGTTCAAAAGCAAGAGGTGAAGATATTGTTGCTGGATATTTAATGGTGGAGATGTTAGCAGCAAAGTAGACTGATAAACATAAGGGGAAGCTGGGGAGAGGTGTTAATCTAGACTCCTGTTCTATTCCTGAACAGGTAGTCTGAAGAGTGTTAACATTCATGAAAGGGGTTCCATGTATGAGAGCCAGGCATGCAACCAGTAAATAAAGGGCAAACAATGACAAACTGGAGGGCTTCATGAACTGCATCACCTGCTGATCACTCATCTTGCCACTGGTGTCAATAATAACCTTTGCAGTTCCATCTCAGAGCAGTACTTCTGAAAGTCAGAAATATGTCTGCAAAGCTGGAGGTGCATTGGAACACTAGTCTGCAAGGTTGAGGTGGGAGGAAGTCCAGTTGAGAAGAAGTGGGAAGAGATCGTCGAGAAGTTGAGATACCCAATATCTTGTCTAAAGAATATCACTATAGTGTTCAGATACTATATTGTACCTACTAAGTATATACATATATTTGCTACATATAAGGAAAATGGTGAAGACTGAAGAGCCTATAAGTGACAGTGCATGGGGAATGTTGGGCATGAGCAGAGGTGACATCAAATATGGATGATCCACAAGTTTGTGTCCACACCTCCCTGAAACCAGCTCTGGCTACAACTATTCAGCAGGAATCTGGGAAAGTAGGTTTGGAAAATTGCAGAGCGGATCTGGGGAAAACCCACAACCATATATCAATGCTGTATTGAAGTCCAGTATAAAATGCTGCAGTTTGAGGGGAGGGGCAGAGAAAGAGCTTTAAGAAGAAGCAACTCCAGTATTCAAAATCAGTTGCTATCTAAGGCAAATTCCTCATGTATGCAGTGAATGGAGTGTCGTTTAATTTACATCCAGCTGCCAGACCTAAAATTTCTTTAGAAGTTATTCTGAAACCTTTACTAGGATATGCAAGGTTAAAATAGTAAAGTCTGTTTTGAAACTGTTAGCATCCAATGCTTTTAAATGCTTTCATGAAGTCAACATTAAAAATTTGCAAATACTGCAGTAATAGCAGATAGCAAGAAATGGGATCAAATGTAACATAATGGAGAATGCAGGATTTTATTTCAGCAGGAATGCAATTCCGGCTGGCTTGGCATCAGGGGGTACGGCCTAATATGCAAATGAGTTCATGCTGAACTTTTCTACAAAAAAGCCTCTGGGGCAATGGATCATAGGTTGGTTATGACATATACAGCTTATCATTTGGGTGCATATACAGAAGCAATAGCTATCACCCAAGATGACTAGCAAGAAGAAAACTGCATGGCTGACTGATGCAAGCAGTCAGTTTGTAACAAACATTGCTGAAGGAGAGGGTAAGACTTTAAGTGGACACTCAGTGAGGTATATTCAAAAAACCTTTTTTTATACATTCACTTTTATATCTATTTCCAGCTGCTTAGCATTGTGACTGATGAGGCAGCAAACCATGGTTTTATTTATTTGCAGTGTTCTGAATTGCACAGCTGAAGACGTAATTGTACACTTATTTAGAGCACAGGGAACAATATTTTAAATAACTGGTAGATAAAAAGTCAAAATTTGAAACACCTGGCTGACTTCTTTTTGACAATATGCAAACTATTATAAAAGTATTCAAAAGCAAGTTGTTCTGCCAGAATGAAGCAGTAGACTTTTTTCTTTGTGTATTTGGAAATGCAGGCAGTTGGAAGAAGCTGCTGGTTGCTGGCTCTGTTTTTTAGCTACCATACTTACTTCACAAGTAAGGATGGGATTCTGCCCTGATAAATATAAGTTGGCCTTCTTTTCCACTGTTGGATCTTTAAAGCATCCAAGTGTTGCTGCTCACTGTTGACACAGATAATGAAGACTGCATGGGGAACATTTTGAGGATTCACAGAACCAGTTAAGAATAAGGAAGCAATAGTGGTTGGGAAAGTAGTCTTTGGCAAATCAGGGTTATTGTAGAGATCTTGACATTTGCTAAAATGTTTTAAGTATATGAGACAGTAAAAGATGTATTTTTTCAATGTTAACCAGCAATCAATAGATTTCGCTTGTAGGTCCTAGGATCGCCAAGTCTAACTCAGAAAATATCTGGGAACTTTGGGGGTGGAACCAGGAGACTTTCATATTCCCTAACAAATAAAAATACAGCCATGCAGTTCCCCTGAATACAATCTTCATTTCCTCATCCTCCAGCAGCTGCACATCCCCCCCCCCCCTCTCTCGCACACAGACAGACAGACAGATCCCAAAACAGACAGTTTGCAGTCCCACACATTTGTGATCTTATTGGGGCAATTTATTCATAGAACTGTTGAATGAAACAATCTGCTGTATATTTAACCAAGTTCTTCAGACTAACATAGGAAAACCAAAGGTTCTAGTTTATTGTTTATTCTCTATTTTACTGTGTACATGACTTCTGAAAGGAATATAGAACAAACAGAGGAACTGGGATAGTTTCCCTTTCTTACAGCTCCACAGCTCACTGGGTGCAGCCACCCTTGTTCTGCCAGTTTGCCCTACCCCCATTCAGCCTGGCTTCTGCAAATTTAAAGGCACACACACCTTTCAAAAAGCAAGCAGTTTTACGAGATAAAAAGGCACATGGTAGCTGTTGAGGCAGGGTTTCTCCCCCACTGGCCAGCTGACTGGGGGCAGGAATAAGCCTGCAAAACTGAGGGATCCCTGTGAGGACCTAGGGATTGGCAAGTATAGTAGGTCCATTAGAGTGGTTCTGTGTATTTTTTCCAGCGATATGTTTGGGTGTAATATTTTCTGAATAGGGGTTCGTGTTGTTGTTGGTAGTCTTGAACCTGTCGAGACTTACTACTACTGGCATTGATGTCAGAGTAAAATGATGTGTTTAAATGGCTACAATATTATGACTGAAGAGTCAAGAAGCAATATAGCAAAGTACAGTTAGTGTCAGGGATAGGCATAGCTGTGCATTAAGGAAGATGAGCAGTAGAGAGGGGAGGCACATTGCTAGCATGAACTACTGTGCTTCTAAGCCTTCCAGTGATTTATTTATATAAATGTGTGTATTTATATACTGTATTAATAGTCCATCATTCAGCTACAGTGTGTCCCAAGACTGTTTACAATGAAAACAGATTATGAACTCACAACTAAAACAAATCAACTCTGGCAAAGTAAAACAACAAAAATTAATAGGCAAGGAGCTTAACAAAAGCACAGTGAGAGCAAAACAGATTAGGAAGAATGCAAAACAATAAATTAACTTCTTAATCTAATATGTGTAAATTAAGTTTTCCATTCCCTTCAAAAACGAAGGAGATGCCGTATTAATCTCCTGAATGGAGTCTGTGAAGCCCAGTTACCAGACTTCTTTCCACCCTAAAGAAAATGCATCTCCAAATATTCCTTCCTTATTGGTCTGCCACAAATGGTTAGGTACCCAAAACAGTACAACACAATTTAAAATTATTAGTTAATCTTTAAAAAGTCTTCACCTTTTCCAGACCAGGCACCCACCTTTAACCCCAGGCAGCAGCTTGGTGATCCACTGTTCTGTCAACACATGACTGAAAGACAAGGAGCCAAGGTCTCTAAATATGCCTGTGCTGGAGTGATTTTGCCTTGCCATCTTGCTGCTTCTCTCACCTTACATGCAAAGATGGGCAGAAAATATGGTACCCAGATCTTTCAATCTTTCCTCATAGACCACTCACCATCTTCATTGCCCTCCTCTGCCTTTGTTTTCCAGTTTGTCAACTTCCTTCTTAAACTGTGGTGCCTAAAGTTAGGCAATGGTTGGGAGGCCAAATCTAGCCTCCAGTACACCTCTCTACAGGTTCCCAGGGACTCCACACGCTATGATGTGCTTTCAGACATGCTGTTGTGGAGCTCAGCCACTTTCTCCAGTGGTAAGAAATTGGCAAATCGCTTTTTAACCTCCTCTCTCTGAGTAGAAAGAGCTAGAGAGGCTCTGAGAGGTTCTTCCTCTTTGTGCTTCAGTGGCTTGCTGAAACCAAAACACCAGCAAATGAGTATGTGAAGCTGAAGTGCATAAAGAGGGCTGTACCATGTCTCTACTGCTGTTCTCCCTGTTCCTGGGTGGTACCTAGGGCTGCCAGCCCCACCCCTCCCCAGTCACTGGCAGGAGATGAAGAGGGATTGTCTGATCCAGGTTGGCAAACTCCTTGATATTTGGGGATGGAGCCTGGGGTGGACTGGGAGTTTTCCTCTATCCCATATTCAGGTTATAGTTAACTCTTTACTATCCCTTCCACTATTTAATCAGCTTCTGAAAGGAATGCATAACAAATAGAGAACCTGGACTCTTTCTCTTCCTCTCTCATACACATAGCTCTGCCTGCTCACCTTGCCCCACATGAGCTTCAGTCTCACTAAGATTTAAAGGCATACACCAGGGGTGTAGCCAGGATTTAAAGAGAGTGTGTGTGTGTGTGTGGGGCTTTTTAAGTCATGGGCCACACCCTTTCCCATCCACTGTGGCGCTTGCTGCTTCTCAGAAGCTTTCCAGGGTAGGGGCTAAAGCTGGAGGTCTGAAAGTTGCCAAGTCAAGGCAGCAAACTCTAAAACTTTGGAGTCAAGAAGGGACTGCATGTTGTGTGCAAGCGGGGGGGGGGTTCCTTCCCCCTCCCCAGCAGCTTCTTCCGTCTTTGCAGCCAGCAGCTTCTTCTGGTCCCCCCCCCCCCGGCCCATTCCATGTGGCTTTCACTGCCTCCCAATCCTCCACCTCCCTCCTCTCTACCTGCTGCTTTTGCTGCACTTTGCCCTGCTCCACTCTCCCAGCCCGGGCTGCCACTGATGATGGTTTGCCGGCTCAGCCATGGCAAAAGAAAAAAAAAAAAGCTGCACCGCAGACAGTCCCCTGGAAGTCAGGGGGCCTGTCTGGAAGTTGGGGGCACTGCCACCACAGCCCTCACTTGTGGCTATGGGCCTGGCACACACACATCTCTTCCAGTTTGCTAGCTTCTAAACCTGCCTGAGATCTAAAAGCACATGGTGGCTGTTGGGGTGGGGCTTCTCCCTGCCGGCCAGCTGGCTGACTGCAGGGAGGAGCCTGCAAAACTGGGGATCCCCTACCTGGACCTGGGGACTGACAAGTCTACCCTTCTTGTCTGCTGAGCTGGGAACAATTTGTTGCCCCACACTATTTTTCAGGTGAATGTTGGATCACATGTTAAATGCGAGTTGGGCTGGAGTTTCTCCCAGTCCAACTCACATCTAACGGCTTGTAAAAGTTCTAGTTGTTAAGACCTTGACGGTTGAAGTGTTAAATAGAGGAGGTTTTTCCAGGTGACATATCAAATTTTTTCTTTTTATTTGTTTATACTATGACCCTAGGAAACTGCCGGAGAAGCAATTTATCAGTATCTCCAATATTGTCACTGGCAACAAGTCTCTCCCATTAGTCCTGCAGACTGATGCCCATGCTACAGCTGGGTATCTTTCAGCATTGCTTGTATTGAATGCAAATTGAGATCTGGAGCTTACTGAACACTTTTAATTATTTTGGACATTGATGTGTGTGTATGTGTATGTGTTGGGTGGGATAACATGTTTATGCTTTAGAAACTTGGAATAATTTTTGCCATTGTAGGGACATTAGCAGAAATTGTATTGCTGTTTTATGTTGTGTCCAAAGAGACCATCACAATGATATAGATACTAATGATATTTCCTCCCAAGCGCCATGGTACTTAGAAGAATAAGCTATGCAAATGTCAACATGCAGAGCTCATTTCCCTTTCTAATGAAGGGGACTTTGACTGTCGAAAGCTTATTCCCTGAAAATCTTGCTGGTCTCTAAGGTGCTACTGGACTCCAATCTAGCCCTTTCCCTACAGTTTTTAAAATTATGATATAGCTGTTGGGTTCAATAAGTAAAGAACAGCCAGCTGTGTGTGGTCAAAACTGACTGGACAGAATTGTTTTCTGCAGTGTCTATTTCTCTTTGTAGCATAATAATACTTCACTTCTCTTTATCTCTGTTATTGATAACCCATCCCCTCAGTCATTGCAATCAGTTTACTGATTCACTTGAGAGTTGTTCCATTTGTGAGCTGCCTGGCTTTTAACATTCCTGTCATTTACCACAGATTCAGGGCAGCACATTGACTACACATGAAGGCAAAGTGAAAAGAGCATAACCTGGGGCTGCCTAAAGGCATGATATCTTAAGTGGAAGTAAAGCTTGCAACTGAGTAATAGAGTTCCCTTGCTTTTGACACTTCAAGGGAGTCCTAAGGAAGAGAAATTGCTTCCTAACCATTTGGCATTGCAGTCTTCCTGCAAGTGTGAACCATTCATTGGAAAGAAACAGACCTTATTTAATATGAGGTTGGGCTTATTAATGGCAAACTTGATGAATTCCTATTACTTCCACTTTTTATCTTTGCAGGAAAGTGCTGAATTTTAACTTTGTAAAACTTTTTGTTGTTAACATGTGGGCATCTTCATGTTAAAAAAAAAGAGACAGAAAGGGTTTTCAGGTGAAAGCTCTAATTTTCAAAGTTTTTCTCCCCTCCCTTGCTTACTCTGACTGCAGAGGAATCAAATCATCACTAACCTTAATGGCGTTGTCAATAAATATTGAAACGAAGCAGAATGAAATACACACAAAAGAAATGAGAAAAATTGGTCTATCTGCCTATAGTCTTGGGAAAATTAGTAATAGCATCTTAGAACTAGATGCTATGGAAGTTCAAGAAGTAGAGCTTAATATGCACTCTGATGCTACAGATCAATTACCATAACTTCAATAGACCGAAATCTCACAAGACATTATTTCATAACTGAGCAAGACAGACTGGGAAGGGTTATGGAAGCTAACATTTTAAAAGTTGGAGCAGCTCCAGTACTTTGTAGAGAGAATTCTTCAGAACCTGGATTTTTATGATTTAAATCCCAAGAAAAATGAAATGGAAGATAGTTGATAGACAGCAATTCAAAGATGATTTTTCAGTACATTCAATTTCCTTTGCAATATACTTTGGATTTATTTTCTGTATTTTTATTAAGCAATTCCGTGCTGTAAACTAGAAGCTGGAAAAGCAATATGTGAGGCTTCCCAGGAGAACAGTAGCTGAAAGCAGAGGCCTGTTGAATACCTGAAAAGATATTAACCTTGGCAAAAATAAAAGTTCTAGAGTTGGAAGGGATTACACACACAAAGGCCCAGAAGAACTCCAATTAATACTCCCCCTGAATTTTTTGAGGACTATGTTCAAATGTTCTCCAGAAAAATTGGAAAATTTAGGAGAAATATTCCTATGAGGGAAAATACTCCTATGAAATACTTTCTTTCAGAATGAGTAAAATGCTTCCTGAGTCAAAAAAATTCTTACTGAAAATGTATAGCATAAAAAGTATAAGCTCTTTAAAAAATTTCCAGTGGAGAAGTTGGAAAATTTTGGGGACCATTAGTAAAAAAATGTTAACATGTTGGCATCTAAATAATGCTGTTTGTGTAAATGTGAATAATTTGGATAATAATATACTATAGTCTATTTTATTATAATAACATTATTTAACTGTCCAGTATTTTCAATGTTATAAAGTGTAGCTTAATATCTAAACCTGAAGATAGTCTTACCTGTTATATGAGTAGGGTTGCCAGGTCTGACTCAAGAAATATCTGGGAACTTTGTGGATGGAGCCAGGAGACTTTGGGAGTGGGGCCAGGAGCAAGGGTATGACAAGCATGATTGAACTCTGAAGGGAGTACTGGACCGCACACCTTTTAAAATTCCTTTCCTCCATTTGGAAATAATGAAGGTTAGGGGCACCTTCTTTGGGGGCCCATAGACTTGGACTACCTGGTCCAATCTTTTTGAAACTTGGTGGGGGGAGTGTTTTGAGGAGAGGCACCAGATGCTATGCTGAAAATTTGGTGCCTTTACCTCAAAAAACAGCCCCCTCCCAGCCCCAGATACCCATGGATCAATTCTTAATTATACCCTATAGGAATTGGCCTCCTTAGGGTATGGTGCCCAGCAGACATTTACCTCCCCCCTGCTTTCTGATGACCCTGAAGCGTGGGTGGGGGAGGGTATCCAAATTGGGGGATCTGTCTCCAACAGCGGATTGGCAGTCCTGTATATGAGAGAGTTTCTGTTCAAATAATGCACTTTTTTCCTTTAATTTTTTTAAACTACATAATTTATTTTCTATTGTCAACTTTTATTTGTCTTACCTTTGAGAAAGAAAATTAAATACATGTGCTGTGACAGCATAGAGTGCGGCAGTGTACAACTCTCTCTCAAATATGGGGTATACTGGGCCCCCTATTCCCCACTGGTGGCCAGAGGGGTAACTGGCAACCCTATCTATATTTTTAAGTTCTATAAATACATCAAGTAGTACAGTTTTATCTAGTAAAGTTATAAATGATGCATTTGATGATGTTATACCAATAAAAGACAATTAGTTTTGATAGGAAATAAGGTTGTGGATATATTTCAATTTCTCTCACATTGGGTTCCCTGCCCCTTCCCGGGGGAAATGGTTCTTTTCAATGGCTTCAAAATTTCTAGACATTTTACACCTGTAGAAAGGATCCAGTGGATCCTCTTGTTCAGCACTTCTTTTGAAAACCTGAAAGGAAAGTAGGGTTGCAAGGTAGGGATGCCAGTCTCCAGGTGGGACCTAGGGAATCCCCTGGAATTACAGTTTATCTCCAGACTAGAAAGATCAGTTCTCCTAGAGAAAATGGATGCAGTATGATGTGGCATTATACTCTGTGGCATTATACCCCATTGAGGTGCCTGTTCTCCCCAGGCTCCATCCCCAAATCTCCAGGAGTTTCCCAAACTGGATCTGGCAACCCTACTCCCCATCCCCCACCAGTGGCCATGGAGACGAGGCCTAGTAACTGGTGGGAACTTTTGGAGTTGGGGACATGGAGGACCTACTTAGTTGTGTGTGCTACTCTGTCACTTCTGGCAAAAACCCAGAAGTTACATAGGATGACTAAGAATCACTGGGAATTCTATGGTAAAACAATGGAGTTCCTGGCAATTTCTAGAGTTTTCCCTGGGTTTTCCAAAAAAGTGATTTAGCAGCATGTATGATGCCATTTTTTTTTTAAAAAAATCTGTTGCTATACAGAATGGTAGGTACATTGTATTGTTGGTGAAACATTGCACTGTTGTCACAAAATTTGTACTGTAAAGCAGCTTTGAATAACAACCTATGAACATTGGTAAAGAAGTTTTATATGTTATTTTACTTTTTTTCTAACAACGTAGTTATTATTTTTCTACACACAGTGCTTTGTATTTTGGTTATAATAGCTGCTCAGAATGGTGGCAGGCAGTGAGGGCTGTCATTGGTGGTAATGTTGCCAACATCCAGGTGGTGCGTGGGTGTCTGCTGAAATTACAGAGATCAGAGCCACTGGAGAAAATGACTGTTTTGGATTCTGTGACATTATACCTGGCGGAAGTCCCTCCCTTCCGCAAACCCTGACTTTCCCCAGGCTCCACCCTTGAAGTCTCCAAGAACTTCCCAACCTAGAGTTGGCAACCATAGTTGGAGCCTTAAAGGAAAGACACTACCATCTTCTCCAGCCAATTGTTCCATTGCTCATGTAGTTTCAAAGATCTCTAATGTGTAAAATTAAATTTCCCTTTTTAAAAAATGGCTCTTGTAGTTTCCACTACGAACAGGGTAAGCACAAATACGCCCTTTATTTACATGTAATTATTATAGTGTCACTTGCCCGAGGTGCTCAAGTATCTATTTACATTTTTGAGACTGTCAATATAGTCTTCCTTCCATCTTTTTGCCTTTTGCCCCATTAATAATTGTTGGCTGAAAGGGCCAGGTTACTCTACTCATCTAGTGTTGTCTTCCGCTTCTTCAGCTTTGTTCTGAACAGACATCAGTTATCAAGAAAAGAGACAATAAGGCTGTTCCCCTGTCATTCTCCTGTTGAATTTGCTTCATAGAATGACTACAGAGATGAACACAAAATGTTACAGTGTGTGTATATGTGTGTGAGTATACAGTGATGCATGCACCAAATGCACAACCCTGCTGTCTAGAGTAATCCCAGCTGTGGGTAGTCATGGAATTTTGTGTGATGTCATTTATGCCCTACTTTTGAACAGACTGTTATTTAAAGGATGAGATGCTGGGTAGGTTTCCCAAGAGCATTTTAAAAGCTAAATGGGTAGCCTGTCTCTTTTGTTCCCTTTGAGAGGTAATAACAATGCTGTGTGTGTGTGGAGGGGTACTGTAAAGCAGCTTCATAAATTGCTTTACAAAAGTGCATAGGAGGAAAGAGTTAAAATTCCTCTTCTCCCCAAAGTAGCCTCTCCCCAAATTTTCCTCCCTCTGTGGCTTCTATTAGAATATTAAAATGATGAAAGGACCCAAAAATGAATCTCTCCAGCATCTAGTCTCGTTTAACCTTTAATTATTTGTTTAGAAGGGTTTGCGTGAATGTTGTATCCCGTTGCAAAATGCTGTTTTTAAATGACATACTTGTAAATTGGGTTGAAGCTAGAAATATTTAAGTGGCATTTCTTTTAAGAAAAGAGGAATTACAGGAATGTAAAACAACAAAAGATTTATATACTCCTGTTTATTTTTTTAATTTATTATATGGGTGGTGTATTGAAAGAAATGTGCTGTTGTATGCATGAATGAAGTGATTTGAATGGTTTTGACTTACGCCAATGTGTCAGGTCCTCATAGAATTTTCTGAAAGGACTGGAGCACGCCTTCTGGTGCAAGACCAAGAGAAACTCAAGGTCTTTAGGAATGTAATCAGAGGCAATAACTGCTTGGCTGTAACATTCCTTTTACAAGAATAAAATAACTAATTATAGCTTGAAGGCAGTACTTTTCCATCTGATAAAAAGGCCATGGGTTTTGTTAAAAGAACTGGATATCCCAAGAACACTTTATAGCCAAATGTTTAGACAACCAGCTTTTAGAAGAAATAAAAGTAAAAATAGCTATAAACTCACCATGAGAACATTGTTTGCTTTTTTCAGCTTTATTCAACAGGAAGTAAAACATCCTGTTCCATTAAAAAAGTTTATTCTACTGACAGCCATAACTTGAAACAACAGTGTTGGGATATGCTTATTGGATTTAATATTATATATGGATTGCTATTGTGTCAAACTTTCCTTGTAATGGAAGAAGGCTGGATAGTCATTGGAACCAATTCATATTATGATCTTTGCCTATATTAAATTGTACAACAAAGTTTGAGTCCAGTGGCATCTTTAAGACCAACAAATCTATATTAAATTGTTTTTCTTTTTAAAAAAATCTCTCACTTTTTTTTTCTTTTGAGACTTTGGATACTTCATTGTCTTGACCAGTGACATGGCCCAGAACAGCACTGATAACTCAGATCTGAACATAGAATCCATTGAAAGTAAACTGAAGAGAGAGACTCAGATTCAGAACCTGTGTATTTACAGAAGTAGGTAGCTACCCATGAGTGTGATGCCTTGAGAATCTATCTAGGGCTGATACAAACAGTAATGTACACAGGGCTCATTTTGTAGCAGGAGCTCCTTTGCATATTAGATCACACACCCCTGATGTAGCCAATCCACCAAGAGCTTACAGTAGGCCCTGTAAGAAGAGCCCTATAAGCCAGGGGTGTCGATCATGCAGTTCAGGGACTGAATCTGGCCCCCGGAGAGCTCCTGTTGGGCCCCTGAGCAACTGGCTGTCATCTGTTTCCTTCCCCCACTCTTCCTTCTGCATCACAACTTACTTTGCCATACTTGCTCAATTACACAGGAGCTACAGAGCAAAACCTCTATTTTCTCCATTGACTGAGGCTCCTCCCTTGGGGAGGAAGGGGGGAGGAATAGCTTGCTCTGCTAGGCTCTCTCAATTGCACAGCAGAGCTACTGAACCAAACCTCTCTTCCTCCTATTGACTGAGGTTCCCCACCCCCCACCCGTCCCTGGGGAAGGAAGTAAAGAGCCAGAGCTTCCTTTGGCAATTCCCTGAATCCCATGGGAGTAATACAAAGAAAGCACCTTTAAGACCAATGGGTGCTAATGTTTTAAGCATGTTTGAAGTTTTTAAAAATATATATTTGTGTTTGTCTGTGTTCTTTATAAAGTTTATATCTCTGCTACCTAATCTTAAATAGGTTCACACATGGCCCGCCCGACATGGCCCGGCCACTCAAAGTCTCATTTATGTCTGATCCGGCCCTCATAACAAATGAGTTAGACACCCCTGACAGCTCTTGGAGGATTGGCTACATCCGGGGTGTGTCTTAATATGCAAAGGAGCTCCTGCTACAAAATGAGCCCTGAATGTACATCTCTTGATATCTGGCCACTCAGTGATCCCAAGCTAATTGTACAAATGCGTTCCATTTCATGTATTCTGTGATGGTTATTAATATGTGAAGGTTAATGCCTTATACTGCAGCCACTGATTAATGAACATGGTTGTATAAATGTACATAACTATTTTTCTTCTTATTGATTTTTGCATCCATCAAATGGTTTATTTATTAAATGCATTTAACCCACTTTTCTCTCTGCTGGGATCCAAGGCAAATAACATCATTCTCCTCTCCTCCACTTTATCGTCACATCAAACCTGTGAGATAGGTTTGGCTAAGAGAGTGTAATTGGTCAAAGGTCATCCAGTGAGCTTCCATGGCATGAGTGAGGATCTGAACATTGGTCTCCCAGATCCTGCCATGGGAGACAAACTCATCATAATAAATGTAATTAAGGCTATTAACAAAAGTTAGTACAAATTTTACAATAGTATCACACTAGAATATAATAGAAACAATGCCTTAGTAGTCCTGCAGTCAATATAACATACATATAATTCAGTAGTCAAAATCATCCACAGCATCCTTGCCAAACCCTCAGAGGTAGGTAGGTCATAAAAAAACAGATCTTCATAAAATCTGAGAGTTTGGAAAGAACGCTGTGGAAGATTTTTGACTATTGGATTATATATATTATATTGACTGCAGGACTACTAAAGCATGGTTTCTATTATATTCCAGTGTGATATTGTTGTAAACTTTGTACTGACATTAAGTAGCTAGTAGCCTTAATTACATTTATTATGATGAGTTTGCCTCCCACAGTCTCTCTTGTTTTGCTGGTTACACAAGGGTGCCAGTTGTAACCTAGGCTGATTCCACATGGGAAGTTTTCCTTGGCTTTCTTATTGCAGTGTTGTTTTCGAGATCATTCATCAATATTTGCCCACATTTTGATCTTTCCCAAATATGGATTAATACAATCTTTCTGGAAAAATCCTGTCAGTTTAAAATCAGAAGTAGTTCTGCTGCTATCATTAATATACCTAATTCTTAGCATAGCCAGTATTTAGATGCTTACATTTGAAGAACTGAGTCATAAACATATAAAACAGATGAATTATATCCCACCCTTCACTTGGAGTCTCAAAGCGATTTACAATCTCCTTTCCCTTCCTCTCCTCACAACAGACACCCTGTGAGGTGAGCTCTTTCATGAACTGCTCTTGAGAGAGCAGCTCTTTCAAGAACTGTGACTAGGGCCGGATCTACATATTTTTTGAGGGGGGGCAAAACCAAAAAATGGTGCCCCCACTTAAAAAATGAAGGGACCTGTGGACAATCCGACATACATACTCCATTTAAACATCCCATTGGGTATTTGTATGGGAAAGGGAAGCCTCAGCAGGGCTGGCCCTAGAGCGTTTTGAGCCCTAGCCAAAACTAACTTTCTGCGCCCCCCTGCAGCGCTACACCAGAGAAGGGGTTTAAAGTTTAAATTCCCTTCTCTAGAGTTGTGCAGCAGTGGTGAAAGGATAGGAACCTAGAATCATAGAGGGAAGGGACCTCCAGGGTCATCTAGTCCAACTTCCTGCACAATGCAGGAAACTCACAAATATCTCCTCCTAAATTCACAGGATCTTCGCCTGTACAGTAAGAGAAAAAAACAGGTTGGTTTTCCCTTCTCAAAATGGCATGCATTTCTTTCCAGGGATCTGATGGCTGTTTGCATTTCTTTAAGTGCACAAACTGTTTGGGATCTGCAGCAAAGAAGGCCACAGTCCTAAGCATACATACTTGATACTAAATGCTGAGCTATTTGGAACTTACTTCTGAGTAAAGGTTCAGGACTCTCAGCTGCAATTTTAGGACCCCTCTCCTCTAGTCTCATTAAATTCAGTGGGACTTTCTTACAAGCCAGTATAAAATTTAGAGAGCTTCTCACCTTGAAAAAGGAGAACTGGTAATAATATTCTTAGTTTAGTTCCTGTATAGGGTGCTGTATAGACTAACATAAGGCAAGTCTCTGCCCCAACCGAGGAGGTTACAGCTTGCATATTGGCAAAGAGGGAGAATGGGGGAAGAGCTAAGGATTGCAAGGGACAAATAAGCAAAAATGCAAAGTGTTTGCAACTGGATACTCTAAAAACTGGGTCTGGGTAAAAGTCCGGTCGACACAGATCTACATGAATTCATATGGTTTT
Organism: Heteronotia binoei; assembly: GCF_032191835.1. Taxonomy (NCBI): domain Eukaryota; kingdom Metazoa; phylum Chordata; class Lepidosauria; order Squamata; family Gekkonidae; genus Heteronotia; species Heteronotia binoei. Next base: position 42,702,987 of record NC_083228.1, on the reverse strand, counting down.
TACATTGAAATGAAATCAAACCACTATTATTCTGTAGATCCTGTCTTAGACTATAGACAGGACCACAAAAATCATGCCTCCACGGATTTGTGGCACCTCACCAGTGCAAAAACAGGGTTCCAAAGCAGGGATCCTCATGAATTCATATGATTTTTACGGTGAAATGAAATCAAACCACCATCATGCTGTAGATCCTGTCTTAGACTATTTTGGTCCATGGTGCTGCCACAAAGCCATGGATATATAATTTCTATGGTACAACCTTTGCCCATGGACACGATATGTGATTGGATGGTTAACTTGGGGTGGGCCAAAGCAAAAATCATGAGGATCCATGAGGATCCACGGTTCAAAACCAAGTTTTTGGCCCATGGTGCTGCCACGAAGCCATGGACCCATGATTTCTGTGGTGCAAACTCTGCCCTTGGATACGTTAAGTGATTGGATAGTGAGTTTGGGGAGATCAAAAGCAAAGATCATGAGGATCCATGAGGATCTGTGATTCAAAATTAAGTTTTTGGTCCATGGTGCTGCCATGAAGCCATGGACCCATGATTTTTGTGGTGCAAACTCTGCCCATGGACATGATATGTGATTGGATGGTGAGCTTGGGGTGGCCCAAAGCAAAAATCATGAGGATCCGTGGTTCAAAACCAAGTTTTTGGTCCATGTTGCTGCCACGAAGCTGTGGATCTACAATTTCTGGGGTGCAAACTCTTCCCATGGACGTGATATGTGATTGGATGGTGAGCTTGGGGGGGGGGGGGTCTGAAGCAAAAATCATGAGAATCCATGAGGATTCGTGGTTTGGAAACATGTTTTTCCACTGTCGTGGTGCCACAGATTCATGGAGGCATGATTTTTCTGGTACTGCCTATAGTCTAAGGCAGGATCTACAAAATAATAGTGGTTTGATTTCATTTCAATGTAAAAATCATATGAATTCATGAAGATCCGTGTAGATTCAACTTTTACCTTTTTCCCTAAAAACTTACTTCAATGCAAGTCAATCACTGACTTCTTTGAGACTCTCCTACCAGCATGTGCATGATCTTCCCTTTTGGCTCTAAGTCTGGAAAGGGTGGAGGGACAGGGGGTTGGGGGTCTTGGAGAGGGTGAGTGGGTGGTGTTTACGGAAGAATCCCAGAGGTGGAATAGAGAAAGCGACTTTTCTTTTTGTTCTGTTTTGGTAGCAGCAAATGGTCAGCCTGAATTTTTTTCCCACCTGCTTTACTTTGATGAGGTGCAGGAATGATTTGCAATTGTCAAACTGCTGGCAAAGGGCTTTTCCATGCAGAACAGAGGCTGTTTTTTTTGGGGGGGGGGGAGATGAAAGCACTTCTGAAGGGGGGGAAGAGATAGCCCGCGAGATTCTTCCCTCCCACTCCAACACACACAACTGGTTATGCTGTCGGGGAGGTGTGTATGACCAGGCGCCAATGGGAAGGGGCTGGGGTGGCGAGGGGGGGGGGACAGAAGAAAAGCAGCTGGGAGGGAGAGGTTATTGCATTCCTGTATCGCTGCGGTTGAGGCAAGGGAAGGGATTCCAGTGGCCAGGTGGCGGTGCAAAATAAGCTGATCTTTCTCCCCCCTTCCTGGGGGAGGGAGGTGCCCAATTTGGCGCTCCCCCTCTGGCAGCGCCGGGGCAAAACACCCCCTCTGCCCCCCCCCCCCCGATCCAACCCTTACTATGACTGACCCAAGGTCACTCAGCAGGTGCATGTGGAGGAGTGGAGAACCTAGCTCATTTCTCCCAGATTAGAGTCCACACACTTAACCACTACACCAAATTGGCTCTTTGACAAATGTCCTAGGTTTGCATAAAACATGAAAACCTAAAAATAAATTAATAAAACAGGGGATTAACCCTCCAAAGACCTTCAGCCAATCACACAAGCCTAACTTACTCATAGAGTTGTTATGATAAAATGGAGGCGTGGAAATAATGTAAGAAGCTTTGGGTTCCCATTTTGAATAATGGTGGGATATTGAATAATGGTGGGATGATGGCAGTCAGGTAAAAAGTAGGTTGATGGGTGAGAAGAGAAGGAAACATAGGGTTGCCAGCCTCCAGGTGGCGCATGGAGATCAGCTTTTCCAGCTGGCAGAGATTAGCTCCCCTGGAGAAAATGACTGCTTTGAATGGTGGACTGTATGACAGGGGTGTCAAATGTCTGACCTGCAGGCCAGAACCTGCCTCCCCAGGGCCTTAATAAGGCCTGTGGGGCACTTTTCTCACCACCACCCATTCCCCTCTTGTCCTCACTCTTTGAAGCCCTGAGGCTGCCAAAGTTCCTTGCTTTGGTTATAGGAATGCTGAAAAGTGAAACTGATCTCTGCTTCATTGAAACACAGACAAGGTTGCAAGGAAAGTGTGGAATGGATTTTCCATTATGGTCTCTGGGATCTATCTACCTTGGAACAGAGGCCTTAATGGAAAATCCACTCCACATTTTTTTTGAAGGCTTGCTTCCTGCTGCAGCTGGCAAAGACAAAGCAGAAAGCTGAAGCTCATGCTTCCTGGAATTGTGCCGTTGTAAATAAAGGGTTGATGCTTTGAGTTAGCTTGTCTCTGCTCAATGGATCTGAAAACTGGTGCCTAGTGAGTACTTTAACCTGGGAACCCACAGACAAAGGGGGATATTACATCGGAGACCCGTGGCCAGTCTCACTGTGGGGGGAGGCAGAGAAGCTTGCAGTGCCTTTTCATTGTTTTCCCAGGCTCAGAGCATTTTATATTTTTAGTTTCTGCTGTGGTCCTTGTGCTTTTTCTTGATGTTTTACTTTAAAAATTGCATTGTCAAATACTACTATCCCCCCACCTTTCCATTTTAAACAAAATATTGCAAAAGTTTGAAACATGTCTGCATTTTAAGTAAAAAAAATAATATCTTTGTGTTTCTCTATGTCCTTTATACAGTTTATAACTCTACTATCTCACATTACATTTTATGACACACATGGCTCAGTCCCACAAAGTTCCATTTGTGTCAGATTTAGCTATCCTAACAAATGAATTTGACACCCCTGCTCTATGACATTGTCCGATGCTGAGGCCTCTCCCCTCCCCAGACCCTGTCCTTTCCTGGATTCACCCCCAAAGTCTCCAGGTATTTTCCAACACTGACCTGGCAATCCTAAAAAGGAAAGATGAGGATATGGGAAGGAGGGAGAGAGCAGACCTCGGATTCAGTGGGAGCTCACAGGAGCACAGCACCTGAACCTTTCTGAGAGTTCCACCTCCTCCTTCTGAGAGTTCCACCTCTTTGTCCATTGAATAGTATGTGCGGCTGCATAACAATCCCTGGATGGGCTCCACCACCTATTTTTATACAAAATGACTCCTGGGAGAGAAGAAATATGTGGGGCATGGGATACATGAGGGAAATTAAAGTGTATTCTGCAAATATTAGCAAGTTCTCCGCTGTGCAGTTGTACCTGGACTGCTGGCCAGCACTATGCAGCTGGGCCACAGCTTTCCAAGTTGAGACTACAGTGGGAGGGAAGGAGGGAAAGATGAAGATGAGAGGGCAGATAAAGGTAGGCTAGCTGATGTGTCGGGTTGGCAACCTCCAAGTGGGGCATGGAGACCTCCAGGCAACAGAGATCACTAGGAGAAAATGGCTGCTTTACAGGGTTGGGTCTATAGCATTATGGTAGGGTTGCCAAGTCCCTCTGCTGCTGGATGACGTTAGCTGGAAGAGACATCATTGCTCAGGGTGTGTTGTGCCGGGGGCACTCTAGGGTTTGCGGTAAAATTCTGTTACCATAGAATTTTTACCATGAATCCTAGAGCATCCCCGACACAATGTGCCCTGCTCAATGACATTACTTCAGGTGATGTTATTGCACAGGGCATGTGATGTGACAGTTAGGTTCTTTGGGGGGTAGAAATTCCCCAGTGTGTTGGGATCCCTCTGTGCTGGCAGGTTGGGATCCTCTGGATTGGGATTCTCCAGAAGGAACTTGACAGCCCTACATTATGCCATGCTGAGATCCCTCTCCAGGCTTTACCCCCAAATCTCAAGTGATTTCCCAACCAGAGTTAGCAACCTTGAGAGCAGGATGAAATCCGGGAAAAGGGAAGAGGCTATGGAGGCTTTCAGGGAAGGTAAAGAAGAAAAATGAGATCCCTTCCCCCTGCGAATTCTTGAAGGTCCCCTGCTTGTCACACATCTAATTCTGAACCAGGCCATAATGTGTGGATCAAAAAGTTCACACAGCGGAGCCCAGGACAGACTGGGAGAAGGGTGAACCTCCAGGTTTGCAGGAAGTTTTTTAAAAAATATTTCAATATTTATGAGCATGCCAAGCAGATACTCTTCTTCAAAGCCACACCCTCACCAAGTTTTTAAGGGTCCCCCTGCAATAATGTTATATGGTGGCCAGCCTTCAGGTGGGATGTAGAGATCTTTTAGAATTACAACTGGTCTCCAGATGATAGAGATCAATTCCCCTGGAGAAAAGGATAGATTCTGTCAGGATTTTTTTAGAGCAGAAACGCACAGGAACACAGTTGCGGCTGGCTTGGAGTCATGTGGTGTGGCCTAATATGCAAATGAGCTCATCCTGGGCTTTTTCTACAAAAAGCCCTGTGTAAAACAGTGGTGATGTCAGGGGGTGTGGCCTAATATGCAAATGAGTTCCTGCTGGGCTTTTTATACCGAAAAAGCTCTGGATTCTATGGTGGTATACTCCATTGAAATCTCTCCCCAGGCTCCACTCTCAAATTTTCAGGAATGTCCTGACCCAAAGCTGGCAGCTCTATAATGATCTATTGCAACTGTGTACTCACTATGTACTCACTCCAGTTTTCATTTTAAAAAGTATGTTGCTAGTCCTTATGGGTTGTAGGTTTATAAAGAGAAAGGCACTAGTTTAGGGTTGCCAATCCCCATGTGGGGGCAGGGGATCCCCCAGTTTGGAGACCCTCCCCCCGCTTCAGAGTCATCAGAAAGCGGGGGGAGGGGAGGGAAATGGCTGCTGGGAACTCTATTATTCCCTAAGGAGATTTATTCTCATAGAAAATCATGAATTGATCTGCGGGTATCTGGGGCTCTGGGGGGGCTGTTTTTTGGGGTAGAGGCACCAAATTTTCAGTATAGCATCTAGTGCCTCTCCCCCAAATATCCCCCAAGTTTCAAAACGATTGGACCAGGGGGTCCAATTCTATGAGCCCCAAAAGAAGGTGCTCCTATCCTTCATTATTTCCTATGGAAGGAAGAAATTGAAAAGGTGTGCCGTCCCTTTAAATGTGATGGCCAGAACTCCCTTTGGAGTTCAATTATGCTTGTCACAGCCTTGATCTTGGCTCCACCCCCAAAGTCTCCTGGCTCCACCCCAAAGTCCCCAGATATTTCTTGAATTGGACTTGGCAACCCTATACTAGTTATGCATTTCTCTTTATAATATTTCCACTAAAGTTACATGAAGAATTGCCTTGATGGGGAAACAACCCCTGTAATGGCACTAGGACTTTCTGTCCCAGACCTAAGAGCTCTGTCTGTAGTATAATAGATATGCTTCTGGCTTCTTCTAAAAAGTTTCCAGATTTATTCCTTAACAGATGGTGCTATTTTAATATAATCTCTGTTAAGGCAGTGTATAGTATTTGCTTTTGTTTTGTATCATGATTGGGTCGGCTGCACATTTTGTTGTTTTACATTTTCCTTCCATTCACTTCCCCGGACTCAGGAACTGTAGCTTCCTGTAATGAGGTTTTTAGATATTCTCTAAGGAAACCAGATTGCTAAATTCTCAAACTCTATTTTGAGTTCAAGTGATCTTCTTCCTTCATCAAAATGTGATTTATACCTTAAAATATATTAATCAGTCACCAGTCGTTCATAAAAGATTCTGAACACTTGAGAACTTATATAAAAATAAAGGGACATAGTTATAGCTCTTGGAAGTCTGTCCAGATGCTTCATAGTTGGCATAGCCTTTAGCCATTTTAAATATATTTTGTTATTGAAAGGGTACAAAAACACCCTAAGCATATAAAATCCTTTGGCTGGCTTACAGACTTAACATTCCAAAGCATTACAGAAAAGAGTCTCACTTTTATTTAGAGTTTACAAAATTATTAGAAGCTCATGATGGAGTTCCCAAAGGAGTTAAGCTAGTGCTACAAAGTTCTCTTTGGAGACAAACATAATGTTTATTTGCTTGGTGTGTGTATGTATGTGTGTATATATATATATGTATGTATGTATGTGTGTATATATATATATTTCCACAGCACATTGGCTTCAAATATGAAATAGTAATTGAATACTGGCTTAAGTGGTAAATCATTTAGAAACAATATGGTTCTTTCAGGGAGGGTGTGATTAGGTTTTTTATTACTCAGATATTCCTCTCCCACTTTAAAGAATGTGCTACTACTACCTATTGTCTTGCGTTTGCAAAAAATGTATACTTTGGTTTAGTGCAAGTAATAAAATTTAGCTCAAAGCCTCGGGAAATATAACAGCATATGCACTGTACATTCTCTAATAAGCTCAACAGGAACACTTTTAAATCGCACCCCAGGCAACCATCTAACTAAATAAAAAAGACGAGGATCAGTAATTTTGTTTTTACTTTCCAGTATTCAAGTTTGCGAGAGCATTAAAACTGTATTTGTCTCAAAAAAAAAAAATCCTTTCATGGAACAAATTACTTCCCAGCGGGTGGCTTGGATCCCTGGTCAGCAATGAGTCTGGCTGGCTGGTCTCTCTGAGGAGACAGTAGCAGCCCACAAGCCCCCCCACAAGTACTCTGTTAGAAAAATGATTTGGAAATCTGCCTAATAATTCCAGAGAGAATCCTACTGACACTACTCCCTACTCTCTATCCCTTTCTCCTTCCTTTTGTGCCACTGTAGTCAGTTTGGGGACTGAGGTAGATGGGAAAGGGAGTGTCTATAGCAGGGGTGTCAAACATGTGGCCCTGGGGGCTATCAGCCCCCTGAGCAACTGGCTATCATCTGCTTTCTTCTCTCTCTCTTGCTTCCTTCTGCACCTCCAGAGGAAGTGATCTCAATAGTCTGGGGATCAATTGTAAAAGCAGGAAAACTCTAGGCCCCACCTGGAGGTTGGCAACCCTATCTAGCACTTGCTATCTTAATTCTTACATGTTTCCTTAAAAACATAAGAGAAGCCATGTTGGATCAGGCCAATGGCCTATCCAGTCCAACACTCTGTGGCAGTGAATTCCACATAATAAATTTAATAATAATAATAAATTTTTATTTATACCCCCCCTCCCCGCCTAGGCAGGCTCTGGGCGGCTTACAGGACATGGTATAAACCATGTTATAACAATAAAAACAAGATAATACAATTACAATACAATTCATAAATTAAATATTATTAAATTAATAATCTAAAACCAGTATAATTTAATTGTGCCACAATCTCAATATGTACAAAGATGGCTTGATGTTACTACCAGGTTCTATTTTAAAAAGCTAGTTGGAAGAAAGTGGTTTTACAAGCCCTACAGAACTGATTGAGATCCCGCAGGGCCCGTACCTCCTCCGGTAGCTGGTTCCACCATTGGGGTGCCTGTATTGAGAAGGCGTGCTCTCTAGTAGTTTTTAATTTGGCCTCCTTTGGCCCAGGATTTCCAAAAGATTTTGTGAACTTGATCGCAGTGCTCTCTAGGGAACATATGGGGAGAGGCAGTCCCTAAGGTAGGCAGGTCCTTGGCCATATAGGACTTTAAAGGTAATAACAGGCACCTTGTAACGAACTCGGTACACAATTGGCAGCCAGTGCAGTTCCCGCAGCCTAGGCCTTACGTGTTCCCACCAAGGTAGTCCCATTAACAGTCTGGCTGCTGCATTCTGCACTAGCTGCAGTTTCCGAGTTTGGTACAGGGGCAGTCCCATGTAGAGGGCATTACAGTAGTCTGACCTCGAGGTGACCGTTGCATGGATCATTATTGCCAGGTCACTTTGCTCCAGGAAGGGAGCCAACTGCCTCGCCTGCCTAAGATGAAAAAAGGCGGATTTGGCAGTGGCTGCTATGTGGGCCTCCATTGTCAGGGAGGACTCCAGTAGCACTCCCAAGCTCCTGACCCTGAGCACTGGTACCAGTGGCACACTGCCAAAAGCTGGAAAAGAGATCCCTCCCTCTGGACTGCCGTGACCTAGACGAAGGACCTCTGTCTTCACTGGATTCAATTTCATCCCACTCAACTTGATCCAATCTGCCACGGCTTGCAACGCCTGGTCCAGATTTACAGGGACATCACCAGCTCGGCCGTCCATCAATAGATAGAGCTGGGTGTCATCAGCATACTGGTGACAACCCAGCCCATATCTCCGGGTAATCTGGGCAAGGGGGCGCATGTAGATGTTAAATAACATCGGGGAGAGAACTGCCCCCTGAGGCACCCCACAATTAAATAGGTGTCTCTGGGATAGCTCTCCCCCAATCGCCACCCTTTGTCCCCGACCCTCAAGGAAAGAGGAGAACCACTGTAAGGCTAACCCCTGAATCCCTGCATCAGCGAGGCGGCGGGTCAGCAGCCGGTGATCGACTATATCGAACGCAGCCGATAGGTTTGGGTGAAGAAGTTTTAGCCTGACTGCTCAGCAATTTCATCGAATGCCCACAAGTTCTTGTATTGTGAGAAAGGGAGAAAAGTATTTCTTTCTCTACTTTCTCTATCCCATGCATTATCTTGTAAACTTCTATCATGTCACCCCGCAGGCGATGTTTCTCCAAGCTAAAGAGCCCCAAGCGTTACAATCTTTCTTCATAGGGAAAGTGTTCCAACCCTTTAATCATTCTAGTTGCCCTTTTCTGCACTTTCTCCAATGCTATAATATCTTTTATGAGGTGCGGTGACCAGAATTGCACACAATATTCCAAATGAGACCGCACCATCGATTTATACAGGGGCATTATGATACTGGATGATTTGTTTTCAATTCCCTTCCTAATCATTCCCAGCATGGCGTTGGCCTTTTTTATTGCAATCGCACGCTGTCTTGACATTTTCAGTGAGTTATCTACCATGACCCCAAGATCTCTCTCTTGGTCAGTCTCTGCCAGTTCACACCCCATCAACTTGTATTTGTAGTTGGGATTCTTGGCCCCAATGTGCATTACTTTGCACTTGGCCACATTTGCTTCTTTATGTTTAACAATGTTGGGCCAGGATGTCAGGAAATATCTCAGATTCGGTCACTGTGGTATAGGTTTGCTAGGTCCCTCTGAGCAGCTGGCAGGGAATTGGGGTAGGGCTTTCCAAACCCTGCCCTCCTCGGGCTCCACCCCCAAAATCTCCAGGTATTTCCCAGTCTAGACCTGGCAACCCTGAACTCAGGATTGCTTATATGGTCCTCCCTCTTCCATTCTCCCCATCCCATCCTATCAGATAGCTTAGGGCAGGGTGGCCAATGGTAGCTCTCCAGATGTTTTTTGTCTACAATTCCCATCAGCCCCCGTCATCATGGCCAATGGCTGGGGCTGATGGGAGTTGTAGGCAAAAAACATCTGGAGAGCTACTGTTGGCCATCCCTGGTTAAGCTAAGAGAAAATGACTGAAAGGCACGCAGTGCCCTTCATAGATTTGTCAGGATTTGAACCTGTACCCCAGATTGTACTCTGTATCTCAGATCATGGCACTACTTTGGCTCTCACAGTAAATTACCAGATGTGTAGCTTTAGTTCACAATGGAGCAATCAGCTTACTTTATCCTGGCAAATAGTTGCCAGTTGTTAGATTTTTATACAAAATTTTTGATTGTTGTACAGAAAATCAGGTATGTTAGGAGAACTGCAAAACTTATTACATCCCCAGGAATGGGGGAACACTTAAATTAACCAAACTTCATTTTAAGTTTATTACAGCTCCAGGACATTGATTTCCTGTAAAGGCTTTGGAATTCCTTGAGGATACTGCTGCCAGACTTTGTTATTTTAAAAGCAGTTCAGCCAGCCACAGTAACTGTACATGTAAATGTTTCAAAAGGCATAGGGCAGAAATCTAGGTAGTAAGTTAATGCTTGGTAATCTGTGCTGTCATGGAACAAATGAAAGATAACTTAATGGAGTATGCCTTTGGTAATAAAAGAGAAACAATGGCAAAACACGATTAAAACATGCTCAAGATGGGGAAAGGGCATTAGTGGGAAGAACGTGGGATCAAATTTTAGGTGCTTCATTTTTATTATTTAGGTAACACTGCTTCTGAAAGCATGACTTTCAGGTTTCAGATAAGGCTAAAATGAAAAGAACATCAAATATTGAACGAACGCTCAGCTAAAGAAAGACAATTTAAGTACACAAGTTGATATATAGTAACTGGAGCAAGAAACCACATATGTGTTTGATGCAGCAAATAAAAAGACCAGGACCCTGTTGCTCTGTTGCAGCTTTATCAGGAAGGCTAGTTTGAAGACTGACACTTCTTTTCAGTTGTTGACCCCCACATGTCACAGATGAAGCACTTTGGCTTGTGCGAAATGTCCTATCTTCTTTTCATCAACACTAAGGAGTGAGGCATAACTGTCCTAATATGGGTAGATAATTTTATGGGCCTTCATACTGTTGATTAGATGGTATTAAATCTAATTATATGGCACATTGTTGTTTAGGTTTAAAGGAATGGCTTACAGAAAGTGGGAAAACCAAAGGCCAAACTACCAGTTATAGGAAATGCATTGATAAAGTCTGATCAAGAATGGATTGTAAATCTCATTGGCAAGGATTTAGCATTTTGCTCCAGAGAGCCCCTGTCATCATAGAATAGTGTCTAGGACAGGTTATGGCAATGAACAAATTGGTGTTGTTGAATATCCTGCTGTACTATATTTCCTGCTGTACTTCCCAGCTGCCCTGAGCCACTCGCTGGGAAGGGCGGGATATAAATCATAAAATAAATACATAAATAAAATAAATTCTACCAGCCATTCTGCTTTAAAGACCCTTGGGACAGCCTATAATAAAACAATAATTTAGAACAATGGCATCAAACAGTGCATGGTTTTGGAAATGAACTAAGTAAGGAGAGTAAAAGTCAAGATATCCAGCCACCAGACTATCCAAAACACTCAATTCAAGTAAATTTTGTATTCTGATATTATTCTTGACTGGTATATTGTAAAAATGGAAGTGTGCTTGTTTCCAGTGAGGAAATTCATAGTAAGCAGTAATTATGCATTTTCTTATTAATAGAGAATGCATTCATGTTTTATTTCTACAAACCATTTCAAATCTATCAATCATTCAGTGCTTCATCTTTTCTGGATAAAGTATTTATGCTACAGGTAGTACATTTAGGACTGCAGCTATTAAATAAATTTTGGATAAGTCAAGAGAGTAATTTTCTAAAATGAGTCCCAAATTCAGAAGTGTTTTTTTTCCTTTTCTTTAAAGTAAAAGGGCATACCATAGAATGTGTGTAATGTAACATGCATTATTTTCTTAGTAAGTTCTGTCTTTAACTATGATGACTTGATGGTAGAGTAGAGTTGGCATTATTTAGGGTTGCCAAGTCCCCTGCAGCCTCTGGTGGAGGACTTGGCAAAGCATGCCTCAGAGTGCCATGAACTACCTAGAGTAGTGTATGATAAGAGTCAAATGCTAACTTGATCGACTCATTAAAGATGACAGCAGCAGTTGAAGACCTCTTTATTGCCATACAACCACATGCCAGAGCATCTGGGAAAACCATAGAGTTTTCCTGGTAGCTCCTAGAGTGGCCAGCGCGCGCTGGCACGATGACATCACTTGGAAGTGACATCAGTGTGTTGGCGTTGGGAGGGGATTCCCCCACTGGCCAACTGCGGGCCAGTGGGTTGGGAACCTCCAAAGTAGGAGAACCCCCACCCTGCCCGGGAGCTTGGTAGCCCTAGTATTATTACCATTTCAGCAGTAAGTGTTTGAGAGAAGTCCTGTGGTGTAAAGCGCAGAGCTATGGCGCTGGTCTGGTCTGACCATTTCCTGTAGCAAAATAATTGTATCCTAGTAGTACAGCAACCATATCCTGGCTTATGGCAATATTTCTTGATTGTGCTTTACCAGAAATATTGAAAACTGGATTAAATGTAAGCAGGGTCTCAGATGCCCTCCCTAAATTAGAGGCCCATGCAAACCCAGGAAACACACAAAGAATCATAAATTTCTGTAGGTGCCAAGAACAGATGGAATAGGATAAGAATGGAATAAGAAAACCTATCCTATCTTTCCTATCAGCACCATATAATTGAATGATGAAATCTCTTGGTATAATACTACCCTATTCTGTGCTAAATTTTAAGAAGAGTATTTCTTAATGGATAAAAATTTTGACCTTAATCCAGGCTTAGCTGCATGTTAAAAAAAAATGTTGTGACAATGAATGAATGATAATTATACCAGTCCATCTGGTTAATGTGGAGGTCAGTGAGGAGAATATGCATCCAGAAGTGCATTTGCATCTGCCTTGAACATGTTGCAGAGAGAGAATAAAGCAAGTAATTGCAGTTGTTTGACCCACAGGCCAAATAATTGAAAATATCTCAATCCTGTGCTTTGCTACTGCTTGATGCAATGAATCTGGTGTTCTAATGCAAGGAATAACTTTCTTCGTTTTTAGGATTTATTGAAAAAGCTTGAGGTAAAGTTTTCGATCCTTAGTGCTCTCTATGATGAAATTTAGATGACAGAAATATGTGATGCAGGAGTAGGTGAAAAAAAGCTCAGTGTGGTTGCCACAGACTTTTGAGGTGGGGTAGACAGGCATGATACCTGTAATGAGGAGGTGCACAGCAGGCTGGGCTAAGGGCAAGGCTGTATGGCAATAAAGAGGTCTTTAATTGTTGCTGTCATCTTTAATGAGTTGGTCAAGTTAGCATTTGACTCTTACCATACACAGCTCTAGGTAGTTTACGGCAGTTTGAGGCATACTTTGAAACACATTCCTGCTTGGGCTCAGTACCTGGCCACCTCCCAGCTTCTCTGAACCACTGCCCCTCCTCTCGACCCCCCCCCCTCCAGCATCCAAGCTGGTGGTTCCAATTAGCCTTCAGTCCTAACAGGACTCCTTCCACTTCCACAGCTGCATCACACATCAGCCTGCTGTGCCCAGCCATGCACACTCCCAGCTATATTCTGCCTCCAGGGCACCTGCTCACTGTGTCATTGATTTTTTTCCTCGCATCCACATCATCCTGCTGTCTGGGTCTTGACCCTCAGTCTCCTGGTTGCCTCCCATCCTCTTGGATCCTGCAGAACTGCTACTGACCAAACTGTGTCTCTCTCAGTTCATAAGCCTTCCTTTGCCTCTATAGTTTCTTCAGCCTATCACTATGACTATTTCATCAGAAAGAAAATGGATGCCTTCAGAGATGATTGCTTTGAATTGCTGCTTCTGAATTTATTTAGCCAATAATCCAATTTCCTGCTTATGCAAGTTCATAGACAAAAATGGATTGTTCCTTGGAATTATAAAGTTTAGTGTGAAAATATCTTTGTTAGGGCCTCATTGTCTAATCTTAGAGTGGGGTGGTCTATACAAATTTCCCTCAGTTTCCAAACCTACTTCATACTGTGTCATTGAAAGGGATCTGGTTAGCATTAACTATCATTACCACTGATATAATGCTGGCTAAATCAAACCATGAACTTCTGCTGTGTAGTTCTCGTTGCTGCTATGAATGCAGTAACTTTTATAATGGGAACAGAATATCAACACATCTGCTTTCTCTGCAATTTCCTTGCCTCAGCCCCCTATAGCCCCTGTTTCCACATCTCCCAGACAGCTTTTTTAAAAAATTGGCAATTGACAGATTGCTTTATCATTATAACTATTGCTGCAAAATAATAATTCTCAGGGCCTTTTTTGTATAAAAAAACCTAGCAGGAACTCATTTGCATATCAGGCCACACCCCAATGTAGGGTTGCCAAGTCCAATTTAAGAAATATCTGGGGACTTTGGGGGTAGAGCCAGGAGACTTTGGGAGTGGAGCCAGGAGACCTTAGGGGGGGAGCCAAGATCAAGGCTGTGACAAGCATAACTGAACTCCAAAGGGAGTTGTGGCCATCACATTTAAAGGGACGCCACACCTTTTCAATGCCTTCCTTCCATAGGAAATAATGAAGGATAGGGCACCTTCTTTTGGGGCTCATAGAATTGGACCCCCTGGTCCAATCGTTTTGAAACTTGGGGGATATTTTGGGGAGAGGCACTAGATGCTGTAATGAAAATTTGGTGCCTCTACCTCAAAAAACAGCCCCCCCTCAGAGCCCCAGATACGCGCAGATCAATTCTCCATTATTTTCTATGGGAATAAATCTCCATAGGGAATAACAGTTCCCAGCAGACATTTCCCTCCCCTCCCCCCGCTTTCTGACGACCCTGAAGCGGGAGGAGGGCCTCCAAACCGGGGGATCCCCTGCCCCCACCTGGGGATTGGCAACCCTACCCCAATGTCACCATTGTGGGAAAAGCCCAGCAGGAATTCATTTGCATACTAGGCCACACACCCTGAAACCAAGCCAGCGTCCTTGCATTGGCATGCCATGAGATGAGGTGAAGGGCATTGCAGAGCTGGAAAAAGTACAGACGTTGATGATCAAGATGATTAGGGGATTGGAACCTGGGACTTTTCAGGACTCCTCAGCCTTTCCTCATAGGGAAAGTGCTCCAACCCCCTATTCATCTTTATCAGGAATATGGCAGGAGCTTTCAAACTTTCCATTAAGAATGTAAGACGAGCCCTGATGAATCGGACCAGTAGTCACTTAGTCCAGATCCTGTCTCACACTGGGATTCAGAGGTTTAGTGCCTCTGAATCTATCGCCACAAAATCCGTGCCCTGGAGTTTTGGTATTTTGGGAAAGGGAGAAAAAGTTATCTTTGTCACTCTCTCTGCCCTCTGCATAATTTAATAAAACTTATCATGCCTCCCCTCTCTCCCTTTTGCAAAATAATAGAACTCGAGGGCACAGATAGAGTTTTATAAAAGTATGCATACGATGGAGAGAGCTGACAAAGAGAACTTTTCTAAACTGAAAAGTTCTTTTCAAGTAAAAGAACAGGTTGGGATATTTTCTGTTGATAAATGCCACAAAGGAAAAGTTTTTCATTAGCATCCTAGAATGGTTAAAGGGCTGGAACACTTTCCCTATGAAGAAAGGTTGAAACGCTTGGGACTCTTTAGCTTGGAGAAACGTCAACTGAGGGGTGACATGATAGAGGTTTACAAGATAATGCATGGGATGGGGAAAGTAGAGAAAGAAGACCTTTTCTCCCTTTCTCACAATACAAGAACCCATGGGCATTCGATGAAATTGCTGAGCAGACAAGTTAAAACGGATAAAAGGAAGTACTTCTTCACCCAAAGTGTGGTTAACATGTGGAATTCACTGCCACAGGAGGTGGTGGCGGCCACAAGCATAGCCACCTTCAAGAGGAGTTTAGATAAAAATATGGAGCAGAGGTCCATCAGTGGCTATTAGCCAAAGTGTGTGTGTGTGTGTGTGTGTGTATCTCTATCTATCTATCTATCTATCTATCTATCTATCTATCTATCTATCTATCTATCTATCTATCTATCTATCTATCTATCTATCTATCTATCTATCTATCTATCTATCTATCTATCTATCTATCTATCTATCTAAATTCTTTTGCCACTGTGTGACACAGAGTGTTGGACTGGATGGGCCATTGGCCTGATCTAACATGGCTTCTCTTGTGTTCTTATCCTTAATGGCTGTATTTTTTGTTTAAGAACAGGTTTTTATACCCTGCTTTTCATAACCAGAAGGAGTCTTAAAGTGGCTTATAATCTCCTTACCTTCCTTCCCCTAAAAAGATCAAAGGCAAGTGGGGCTGAGAGAGCTCCGACTGTGACTGGCCCAAGGTCACCCAACAGGCTTTATATGGAAGAGTGGGGAATCAAACCTGGTTTTCCACATTAGAGACTGTTGCTTATATCCATTATATCATATGGTTTTTTGTTTAAAATGGAAGGAGAGGATTATACTTGACTGAGCACTGTTGCATGGGAGGAAGAGGGGGAATGTTCAGGCCCGGCGCTAGGGTTTATGCCACCCAAGGCAGAACCCTGCACTGGAGCCCCCCCCCCCGTGTCATGTGTGCGCTGCAGTGACATCACCAGAAATGACATCATTGGGGCGGCGTGCCCCCTGCCCAGCAGCCCTGTCCCGCTTTGTAAAGAGCTGAGCAGGGGCATTGTTTTTTCGCCGATTGCTCTGATCAAAGAAACAACGCTCCCCCCCGCAGCCCCTGCTGAGCTCCCTACAAAGCGGGACAGGGCTGCTGGGCACCTTCTCCTGCCCAGCGTGCTCCGAGTTTGAAGCACACTGGGCAGGGGAAGTCACACTCTTTCTCGGCTCTAAGGGATCGGGGGAGCTTCTTCGACCCCTCAGAGCCAAGAAAGGCTCAGGGATGGCACAAATCAGATGGAGAGGGGGCGCCTGGCCCCGCCCATGCCCCTGTGGGAAACAGCGCCCTAAGCCGTTGCCTAGTTTGCCAACTCCCATGTGCCGGCCCTGGAAATGTTTTTCTATCAGGCGAATATCTGGGCTGAGCTTCTGTTCTTCTGTTTACAAGTGCATCCAGGATGGATCTGACCACAAGTCAGACCTGTTTATTTGTTTCCCTGTGTCAATTTAATTTAAATCAAATTTTATGAGCTGCTTTGGGTCCTCATTAGGGAGAAAAGCAGGGGGAAATGCTCAAAGGTTTAAGTTGGCCCTTTTTGTATGTTTAGAGTTGCAATAAGAATATCAGCTGTATCATTGAAATATAATCACACTTCTGCTTTCAGATATTCCACGTTCTGACTAGGGATTATGTTCTTCTTTTTGCAACTTGTGCACCAGAGAATAGCCTTGACTTCATAGTGGGCTCACCTTTCATGTAAAGGTGAGAGTATTTGATGAACAGAGAGTAAAAGGGTTATAAATATCTGTCCATAGAACCTCCGCTTTGTCTTCCTACATCTCTATCCATACTTTCCATACTAGTAGACAATAAAATATGACTACACTCTCTTTTTAAAAAAAGTTTATATAGGCTTTCAAATACTTTTTGTGGTAAATTAAAACACATTCTTGTACTTTTGTGTATCCAAGGTTATATGCATCCAAGACCATATCCTCTTAAATTTATAGCACCTTTGTTTCTCTCAGAACACTTTTGAAGTATCTGCCTGAAATATCTGATTCCCATGTGAATTACATGTTGTTACATCCATTTTACAAATAGGTAAACCAGAGTGCTGGGAAAGGCACTGGTCTGATCACTGTACTTGCTAGAAATAGAACCTGCTATTCTTGAATGTTATCTTTTGCTAATATAAACCAAGAGGCAGGGAACTTTATTGTTCATAGTGTTAGCAACCTAGCTTTCAAAAAGCATGGTGTAAATTGTTATGTTTCAGTTTTCAAAAAGTCAGACTGATTCCTCACTGGAAGTTGCTCTCCCCCTTTTCGCACATACTACTGCTAAGTTTCTCCCATTCTATAACCATGCATTGGATTTTTCCTATCTAAATGCAGAACTTTATATTTATTCTTGTTAAAATTCATGTTATTGGTTTTAGCCCAGTTTTCCAGCCTGTCAAGGTCATCCTGTATCCTGTTTCTGTCTTCTTCTGTGTTTACACCCCCTCCCAATTTTGTATCATTTGCAAATTTAAAAAGCATTTCCTCTATCCTTCATCCAAATCATTGCTAAAGATGCTGAACAAAACAGGTCCCAGGACAGATCCCTGAGGTACTCCACTTGTCACTCCTCTCCAAGAGGATGAGGAACCATTCACAAGCACTCTTTGGGTGCAATCTGTCAACCAGTTACAGATCCACCTAACCGTAACAGGATCCAAACCATATTTTACCAACTTGTCAATAAGGATAGTATGTGGAACCTTATCACAAGCCTTACTGAAATCAAGGTAAACGATGTCTACAGCATTCCCCTGATCCAGCAAGGTAGTCACTTTCTCAAAAAAAGAGATCAGGTTGGTCTGACATGTCTTGTTCTTGAGAAAACCATGCTGGCTCTTAGTAATCACATCCATTCTTTCTAAATGTTCCAGGACTGACTGTTTGATGATTTGTTTTAAAACTTTTCCAGGTATAGACGTCAAGCTGACGGGTCGATAGTTCCCCGGTAGTTATGGGTCGGTAGTTACTCCAATCTTTCGGCACCTCTCCTGTTCTCCAAGAATTTTCAAAAATAATAGCCAGAGGCTCGGAAATTACATCCACAAGCTCTTTTAGAACCCTTGGATGCAATTCATCTGGCTCTGAGGATTTCGTTTCGTTTAAAGAAACTAGGTGTTCATGTACTACTCCTATGCTGATCCTAGGTTGGAACGTCATACCCTTCTTATATGTTCTGTTTTTTCCATGTTGAGCACTGTTCCCCTCATAAGAGAAGACTGAGGAAAAGTAAGAATGGAGCAGTTCCGCCCTTTCTTCATTACCTGTTACAATTACACTTTCTTGCCCTTGCAAGGGGCCTACCATGTCCTTGCTCTTTTTCTTACTCTGAACATAAGAAAACAACCTTTTTTTTGTTGTTTTTAGCATCTTTGGCCAGCCTATGCCCATATTGAGCTTTAGCTTTTCTAACTTTTTCTCTATAAGTACTGGTGATTTGTTTATATTCATTCTTTGTTATAAGGCCCTCCTTCTAATTCCTAAAGAAATATTTTTTATTTCTCAAGTCTTTAGAGAGCTGTTTATGGAGCCACTTCGACTTCTTTAGACTTTTTCCATTTTTTCTTCTCATAAGAATCGTCTGTGATTGTGCTTTCAGTATTTTGCTTTTAAGAAACTCCCACCCCTCCTGAACCCCCTTCCTCCTAAGTATTTCTGACCATGGGATTTTACCCAGCATAGTTCTAAGTTTATCACAGTTTGCCTTTCTGAAGTCCAACCTATAAGTCTGACTACGTATAGCTTTTCCCTTCCCTAAGACTGTAAACCACATGGTCACTACTGCCCAGTATGCCCACTATTTCCACTTCTTCAACCAATTCTTCCTTGTGGGTGAGAATCAAATCCAAGATGGCAGATACCCTTGCTTCCTTCTTCACTTTCTGGAAAAGGAAGTTGTCAGCAAGACAAGTCAGGAATCAATTTGACTTTTCATTTTTAGCAGAGTTGGACTTCCAACAGATGTCCGGGTAATTGAAATCTCCCATGATCACTGTATCCCTTCTCTTGGAGAACTTTGCAATCTGCTGTAGAAGTATCTCATCCAAGTCCTCTGCCTGACTTGGTGGTCTATAGCAGACCCCCTCAATAATATCACTGTTGTTTCTTACTCCTTTTATTTTTACCCAGTCTCTCTCAACTGAGCTGCCATGCTCAGATTCACATATTTCCTCACATATATACCTCCTTCACATATACTGCTACGCCTCTGCCCTTTCTCATTTGCCTGTTCCTTTTAAATAAGTTGTACCCCTGAATCCTAATATTCCAGTTGTGAGTGTCATCCCACCATGTTTCAGTAAGACCTATTATGTCATAGTCCCTTCCTTTATTAGGACTTTCAGTTCCTCCTGTTTGTTTCTCATACTCTGTGCATTAGTGTAGAGACATCGGAATCCAAGTTTTATGCATCCTGAGGGTTTGGTTTCCGTACAAGCCTGCAAGTTAACATTACCTAGCATATGCACCACTCTCTGCAAATCTTTAATGTTCTTATCCCCAGTTTCTGGCATCATACGAGGCTTTGAATTATTGTCTCGCTCCCCCATACAATTTAGTTTAAAGCCCTCCTTATTAAGTTAGCAAGGCTGTTACCAAACACCCTTTTCCCTATCACCGTAAGGTGCAAACCATCTTCTGATAGAAGACCACCATCTCAAAAGCGTAAGCCTACATGTAGGGAAGAAAAAAACTGTACTGTGGAATTACAATGCAAGAAGTGTAATCTGTGACCCTTCTGTGCTAACGCAATAGTGTATCAGATAAGCAAAATGATCTTTTAAATAATTTGTGTGTGAAAAATTACAAGTCATCCAGAGAAAATATTTAATTTCAACTACTTATAATAGATATAAAAATTAATAGTCCATCTGATTCACCATTTGTCTCCAAATATCAATATTTTTAGAGGCTTTCTTTTTAAATAGGCCATTAGTTTCATCATATAAAACATGCCATTTAATTTCTCTAACCATTCTGACCTTTTAACAACTGCTATAATTAGTGATAACAGAGGCTATCTAATTATCTCCAGCAATTTAACACTGTGGCTAAGAAAGCAGTCATGTCTATTTAAGCCCTGAACAGTACAATTAAAACTACTGATAACGTAATTTTTTGAATTAGAATTTCAGGGCAGTAGCACATTTTGGAGTTTTGATTGCACCAAGAACATGAAGTTTTAAAAAATCAGCAAAAACAAAACCTGCTGGGTGTTGGAGAACCAGTATGATGAAGAAGACTGGGGTAGGATCTAGCCATCATCTAAGGAGCCTAAGAAGACTTCCTTCAGTTTAAGTGGCTTCTAAAGGAAGAGCTGCAAGTTAGAGGAAAGGGTCTGTAGGCTGAAAGAAGACTTCACACGTTGCTTTGTAAAGTATGAGGACAGGGATGGGATAGGATCTGCCTCAGTGTCTGTCATGATCCAGGTTTGGGTATGCATACAGTAATGAAGGTCGCATGATGACATGGAACTAGTCACAAATTTTCAGGCTAAGTTATGTCATTGATCATTGTGAGGGGAGAAAGAGTAAGATTCTGTGGTCCGGGGGTGAAGGGTAGGATACAAATGTAAGAAATAAATGCAAGTGATGATGAAAAACCGTCATGTTAGAAAATGATAATATACAAACCCTAAGAACAGAGGTTGGGATCCCATGACTCTCTTCCACTGTTGGCTGACTAATTCTGCTCCTCTTACCAGCCTTCTTACCACTTAGCTTTCCCCCCATCACTTCCTCTCTTTTCTGAATAGGTGTCCTTTTCCAGGATAGATTAATAGTAGGGTTCTCAAGTCCAATTCAAGAAATATCTGGGGACTTTGGGGGTGGAGCCAGGAGACATTGAGCAAAGGTGTGACAAGCATAATGGAACTCCTAAGGGAGTTCTGGCTATCACATATAAAAGAGACTGCACACCTTTTAAATGCCTTCCTTCCATAGGAGATAATGAAGGATAGGGGCACCTTCTTTTGGGGCTCATAGAATTGGACCCCTTGGTCCAATCTTTTTGAAACTTGGGGGGCATTTTGGAGAGAGGCACTGGATGCTATACTGAAAATTTGGTGCCTCTATCTCAAATATAAACTCTCCCCCCCCCCCGAGCCCCAGATACCTGCGGATCAATTCTCTATTATTTCCTATGGGAATAAGTCTCCATAGGGAATAATAGAGTTCCCAGCAGATATTTCCCTGCCCTCCCCCTGCTTTCTGATGACCCTAAAGCGGGGGAGGGTCTCCAATCTGGGGGATCCCCTGCTTCCACCTGAGGATTGGCAACCCTAATTAATAGGCAAACTGGAAGCAGGGCTGATGTCAGTATACCCTGAAGTGGGGCAGCTGTCTGGGGCTTCTGGTGAGGCCCAGTGTCACCAATGCTCCTTACCTGCCTGTGTGTCCTCCCCTGCTCGTTCATTTGCAATTGCTTCACCAGCTATTCTCCCATCTTTCTAGTGTTGATGGCCATGTTCATGCAAGTGGTACAGAGTGATGGCACTCCTGGTGGCCGCAGCAGCACATCAGCCAGTGCTCTTGGGAATAGGGCATGAAATGTGGTGCAGGTGATTCTTAGTACAGGCAGTGGAAGGGCTATTGAGCAGGGGTAGGATGAACAGCCTGGTGGGATGACAGGTAGTTGGGTGGGTGGAAAGGGAAGCATGAGAAGAGCCTGGTGGGGAGCCCCTGGACACTTTCTGTCCAACCCCCTCCCCAACCTGGAACCAGCAATGACTGGAAGGAATATTTGGGCAATATTGTAATCTTTGCTGGCTAGCAATGATCCAAGGAAGAAGGCATGGTGTTACATTTTATTTGTATTAAATGAAAATAAAATACAAAATACAAATAAAATTCAAGGAGTGCCAGAATGGTGTAGTGGCTAGAGATTTGTACACTGTATCATGTTCCTCTTGCAAAGAAAAGTGAAGTCTAAGAAAAGTCAAAAAGTAGCAGCAGCGGTGTGTGTGTGCGTGGGGGGGGGGGTGGTTTGTTTGTTTAATGATGTTGCCTTTCCCAATCCTTTGGGAGCAGTGAACCAAAAAATTGAATAATAAATGACTGGACTTAATAAGGAATGCAGTGTATTATTTTAAAATGACTGTAATATTATTTAAACCAGTGTAATAAGATTTTGAAGCTTTACTGCTCTCTAGCTCAGCCTACTGTTTATACCATTAGATCTGTTTCCATAGCCATATGCCAAGGCAATAGATTTTCTAGGTGTTGAATTTCATGGATTCAGTTGATTGCTGAGAACTTCAAAACGGCAATGTTTTCCTGTCATGACTGATCTGTAAACCCGACCTTCAGGGCTGAGAATATTTGCACAGCCAAATTCATCTTTGGGAAAACAAACAGAAATGATATGTTTTACTTGAGTTGGATCTGTGGTTCAAAGGTTTACTAGCACTTTAGAAATGTTGTAGAATAGACAATCATATTGCTTTTCTGAAGCAGTTCTTTTGCATTACTTTGATTCTTGTGAGGTTTGGGGGATTCATATTTTGATTCTTGTGAGTTTTGATTCTTGTGAGGTTTGGGGAATTCATATTTTGTCATCCCATAGAATAACATGGATGTGCCCAAGAAAGGGAGTTAGTTCCATATAGCAAGGAAAAAAGAACCTTCTTGTCATAATCAATACACATGCACACACACATATATGTAAAAGTTTGGTACATATATAGCATATATAGCAAATTGGTACTCCTGAAATTATAGGTTTGGGAGGAAGGAGGCAGAGTGTGGTCCCAGAGAGTCTAGTGTCTGATAATGTAGAAAGGAAATGGCTTCTTAAATACTACATAAAGATTGCTCTGCATGCCAAGCTGTCCATGTAAACTAGTCTACCATACCATTCCAAAAACTTTGCACAATGAAGCTTCAGTTCAGCAGGAAGTGCAGGAGGTATTGCCATTTTACAGTGGCTTGGAACATGACAATTTATAGAGTTCTGTAAGCAAAGAGGGGGAGGAAGAGGATATTGGATTTATGCCCTGCCCTTCACTCTGAACCTCAGAGTCTTAGACTGGCCTACAATCTCCATTACCTTCCTCCCCCACAACAGACACTGTGTGAGGTAGGTGGGGCTGACAGAGCTCTCACAGAAGTGGCCCTTTCAAGGATAGCTCTGCAAGAGCTATGAGCTCACCAAGGTTATTCCAGCAGCTGCAAGTGGAGGAGTGGGGAATCAAACCCAGTTCTCTCAGTTAAATATCTGCACACTTAACCACTACACCAAACTGGTTCTCCGGAGAGATCCCTATCCCAAAGGGACCTGACAATCTAAAGGCTACATGGCAAACTACTTCTAACGCATAATATGTGGAGTGCCATGCTACTGTTGAATGTGTGAACTGGGTCTTTGTCTGTTGAATTTTATATTTGTCCTGGTCCATTTAATTTAGAATTTCTGACTTTCTGGAAAATCTCTCTTGGTGGGCAGATGTACAGATGATAGATCTCTGTGGTTTTAACATGTTATGGCTTTAATCTTGCATCTTATATTTTGCACGTTAATTATTCATCGTAAGTGTTTTAATTATGTAGATATGCCTGGAGGTCTTTTAGTTATGGGACATGTTTTTTTTTAAAAAGAATTAGAGCGAATAAATGATACTAAAATGTGTTTAACTCAGTTATGACAGAAATCTTGGTTATATGATACAAAGTGTGGTCCTGCATTGCTTACTTGTTTGATTATGATAGGTTAGACTTCAACTGTTGCCCAACTGTGTTTAATCAGAGTTAATTTAAAAAGCAATCTTTACTACGTAAATTGTGTAGATGCCCTCAGTGCATTCATTTTGGAAGTGATCAGAGCCAGAGAGAAACTAAATTAAACCCAAAATCTTGTTGTTAGTTTGTTTCCACTACCAAACCTAAAACTGTCTTATACGTTGTTTTGTGCCTAGCAATTTATAGTGTAAATACTGCCCCTCTCTCCAGAATTTTAAGCAAGATGTGGGACAAAATCCATTGCAAAAGCATAAGGAGTTTGATAACCTAGTGCCAGGTACAGTTGAAAACAATGTATGGCACATTTTATTACTGCTATCCTTTTTAAAATTTGGAATGAACACATGTTTTCTCTCCCCTGCTCTAAAGTCAGTCAGTCACAGTCAGTCACATTTTATTTGTATCCCGCCCTCCCCGAACAAGCGGTTCAAAGGAAGAATAGTGAGAAAAATGGGAAAATATTGCCAAGGTACTGCTGCCTGCCTTATTCACAGAGCCAAACGTTACAGGTGCAGTGCAGGAATATACATGAAGCTATGAAAGTTAAGCAGTTTTACCTTACTTTGGATATTGCTACCAACTTAAAAACTTTAGATCCTGCAAAGCCTATTCATCCAGTTTCCAGGGGTGACAGAAAGAAAGTAAACCTTAGTGCTTGGTTGGCAAAGCTGCCCAAGGAAGAGGGTTTATACCATTAAACTTAAATCAGAGAATAATCCTGCATTTCAGAATATCCTGAACAGTTATTTGATTAAAATCCTGAAACTAGTTGAGGGTGTTGGTGAGAATTTGGCCCACCAGTTATGTAGACAGTGAAGAGATAAAACAAAGTTAGAGTCCAGTGGCATCTTTAAGACCAACAAAGTTTAATTCAAGGTGTGATCTTTCGTGTGCAAGCACATTTTGTCAGACAAATTGGCAAGCAGTGTCAAACCTACCCTTTTTGGGCAGGGTTACAGAGCGGGCTGTAGCGGTGCAGTTAGAGGTTCCTGGATGACACTTCTGTCTGGGCTATGGGACGGAGACAGTTCTGGTTGCCCTCATAGATGACCTCCTACAGCATCTGGATCGAGGTGGCTCTGTGGTGCTGTTGTTATTAGATCTGTCAGCCGCATTTGATACGGTTGACCATCAGCTACTGAATAGCCGCCTCGCCAATGAGGGATTTGGAGGTCTGCCCTACAATGGCTAGCCTCTTTCCTGCAAGGTCAGGGTCAAAGGGTGGTGATAGGGGAGGAATTGTCCCAGAGACACCCACTTATATGTGGTGTGTCGCAAGGGGTGGTTTTATCCCCGATGTTATTTAACATCTTTATGCACCCCCTTGCCCAGATTGCCCATCAATATGTGGATGGCACCCAGCTCTATCTGTTGATGGGTGGCCAGTCTGGCTCTGCCATGGATAATTTCGACCTGGCATTACAAGCTGTGTCATCCTGGCTCAGGCTGAATTGACTGAAGTTAAAACCAATGAAGACAGAGGTTCTCTATCTGAGTCATGGTGGTCCAGGAGGGGAGATTCCCTTGCCAACTTTTTTTTTTCTTTAATAAAATTTTTATTTTGCAATATATTGAAAACATATTCTACTATCAAAATCTAAATATAGTTCATCAATATATTACACATTTTCCCACCCTTCCCCCCTCCAAATCGTGACCTCAGCCGGTATACAAAACAAAAACCTTTTAAAAAGTAAAAATTCCCATATATAGAATCTTAACTAAAAGTTATCATTCATTTAGCTTTATGTTAACTCCAATAAGACTACTATTCTTATTCCTTTACTTAATACTTTCTCCTTATACATCAATATTACACATTTGATCAGATAGCCATAATCTATTCTCCTTTGCACTTTAAAAATTCAATTATTACTTGTTAAACATTAAACATAGATTTCATAGTCATTAAATCATCACTTAAAATTATATAAATCTTAATCTTGTCTTAACTCACATGGACTTACTATATGAATTCAACTACTTATGTTTCATTCCTAAAACAATACTCAGTAATCACAGTCCTTTTTCTCTTTTAAAGTTCAGTTAATATTATCAAAAACCACTAGATGGCTCTTCACCTTCCATTGTATCTCCACATAGTTTTGGAATTTATTCCAATCTTCTTTAAATTCCTCCCGGTTACAGTCTTTTAAGATTCTAGTAAGTTTGTCCATTTCATTCCAATTAAGAACCTTTAAGATCCAGTCCCATTTTTCTGGTATTTTATCTTGCTTCCACATTTGCGCATACAATGTCCTCACAGCTGAAAGCAAATACCACAGCAATATCCTGTCTTGCTTCGGAAATCTTTCCATTTGTAATCCCACCAGAAAGACATCCGGTGCTCTCTTAATATTATATCCCAAGATTTTCGAAATCTCTTGTTGAATCATTAACCAAAATTGTTTCGCCTTTTCACAAGTCCACCACATATGGTAGAAATAACCTTCATTTTTTTACATTTCCAACACCTATCTGAAGCTTGATTGTTCATTTTTGCTCATATACCACCTATACAGCATTTTAAAACAGTTCTCTTTTATATTATAACACGTTGAAATTTTCATAGTGTTCTTCCATAGGTGTTCCCACGTCTCCATTTGTATTTCTTTACTAAAGTTTATTGCCCATTTAATCATTTGAGGTTTCACAACCTCCTCTTCTGTAGACCATTTCAATAGCAACTTATAAGTCCTTGAAATCAATTTTTCATTTTCACCCAACAGCATTTTTTCCATTTCCGTTTTTTCAAATCTTATACCTGTACTTTTAATATCTTTTTCCACCAAGCATTTAATCTGAAGCAATTGAAACCAATCAAATTTTCCTTGCAGTTCTTCAGCCGATTTCATTTCAACTTTACCTCCCTGAAATTTTAGCAGTTGTTCGTATGATACATATTTCTCTTCTTGTGGACTTTGAGACAATTTAATAACTTCAGTCAGCACTATCCAAAGTGGTTTTCTCTCATCACCATATTTATTATATTTTTTCCATGTATTCAACAAGTTCCTCCTTATATAATGGTGTGAGAAAAAACCATCCATCTTCTCTTTCCCATAGTACATATATGCATGCCAACCAAAAATATTTCCTTGCCCTTCTAAAGCCAATAATTTTTTATTGATCAAAGTCATCCAGTCCTTAATCCATACCAAACATACTGCATCATGATATAACATTAAATCAGGTAATTGGAAGCCACCTCTTTCCTTTGCATCCATCAAGATTTTCATCTTAATTCTTGGTTTCTTGCCCACCCAAATAAATTCTGAAATCTTTCTTTGCCAACAATTAAATTGTTTCTTATCTCTCACAATTGGAATGGTTTGAAAAAGAAACATAATTCTTGGTAAAACATTCATTTTAATAGCAGATATCGTCCGCAACATAGATAAATTCAATTTGTTTCATTTTAGCATGTCTTCTTCAATCTTATGCCAAAGTTTTTCATAATTATTCTTATATAAATCTATGTTTCTCATCGTAATTTCTACATCTAAGTACTTTACTTTTGAAACAACTTCACAACCTGTAACATTTTGTAGCTCTTTCTGTTTGCCTGATGACAAGTTCTTAGTAAGGATTTTCGATTTTTCTTTGTTAATATAAAAGCCTGCTAGCTCACCATACTCATTTATTTTCTTTAACAACAAGGGTGTCACTTGCAATGGATTTTCATTAATAAACATCACATCATCCGCAAAGGCCCTGTATTTATATGAAAAACCTTTCAACTTTAAACCCTCAATCTCATTATCATCATAAATTTGAGATAGCAAGACCTCTAGGGTCATTATAAACAGCAACGGAGATAGAGGGCAGTCTTGTCTTGTGCCTTTGCTAATCTTCATCTGCTCAGTCAAGTCAGCATTCACACAAAGTTCAGATTGTATATTGCCTTGATCATTCTTATAAAATCATCTCCTAATTTTATTGTTTCCATCACAGCAAACATAAAGTCCCAATTAAGATTGTCAAAAGCTTTTTCTGCATCAGCAAAAAATAAAGCCACCTCTTTTTCTGGATGCTTATAATATTCTACAATATCTATTACAGTTCTGATATTATCTCTTATTTGCCTTCTGAGGAGAACACCTGCTTGTTCCTCTTGAATAGAAATGTTCAAATGCTGTTTGAGTCGTTCCGCTAGAATTCTAGCAAAAATTTTATAATCGTTGTTCAATAGTGAAATCGGTCTGTAGTTTTTTACATTCGTGCAATCTCTTTCATCTTTCGGAATCAAAGTAATTACGGCTTCTTTCCATGTGTTTGGCACCTTCCCCTCTTGCCTTATACAGTTCATCAATTTTTGAAGTTTGGGTACTAGTACTTCTCCCAAGACTTTATAAAATTTTGCTGAAAAACCATCAGGGCCCGGCGCTTTTCCTAATTTCATTGAACAAATTGCTGCTTCAATTTCTATTTTCTCAATTGGATCATTTAAAATCTTTTCCATATTCTCACTTAAGGGTTGTACTTTTATTTTTCGCAAGTAGGCATCAATTTTCTCTCTATTTACTTGTTGACCTTTGAATAATTTGGCATAGAATTTGTAAAACTCCCTTTTAATTCCAGCTTGGTCCACAATTTCTTTACCCTCTGAAAAAATCTTATTTATAAACTTTTTCTCCCTTTTTTTTTTCAGTGGCCAAGCCAAGTATTTCCCCGGTTTATTAGCGCCTTCAAATGATTTCTGCTGTAGCCTTTTTAAATTCCACTCCACCTCTTTGATCAATAAATGTCTCAATTGATTCTGTAAAATTGTTATCTCTCTCATTATTCCCCCCCCCGATCTTTTCTTCAAGTCATTTTCTTTTCTGCCTATTTCTGCTTACAAGTCCTTCAGTTGTTTTTCTTTGACTCTTTTGTCTTTATTGTTCAATGTATTTAGTAGTCCTCTCATAACAGCTTTATATGCGTCCCATACAGTCTAAATTTTAACCTCTTGGTCTTCATTAGCCTGGAAGAAAGCTTTGGTCTCTTTTTCAAGAGATTTCACTACTTCAGCTTGTTTTTCTTTGACTCTTTTGTCTTTATTGTTCAATGTAATTAGCAGTCCTCTCATAATGTCA
Source organism: Heteronotia binoei (assembly GCF_032191835.1). NCBI lineage: Eukaryota > Metazoa > Chordata > Lepidosauria > Squamata > Gekkonidae > Heteronotia > Heteronotia binoei. Next base: position 42,674,000 of record NC_083228.1, on the reverse strand, counting down.
TGGGTGCTGGGGACCCTGTAGAGGAAGTTGAGCCTGCAGCAGAAACTGTGCTCCTGCCACCTGCACCAGTGCCCCTGCCTCCTGCTGGAGAAGATCCCAGCCCCCCTGCCTCGCCCTCTCGGGTGGCGCGTGTGCGTGACCGCCTCCGTCAGGACCTCAGGGATCGGAGGAGGGCGGCACGCTCACAAGCAAGACGCTCCCTGAGCCCTGAGTTTTGAGAGGATTCTGGCCCTTCTAAGAGCAAGGATGCTTGAGTTGCAACAGGATCCTTGCTGCCTCTCTGAGCCAGCAATTAGCCCAAATGGGCAACAGCCAGCAGAGGGCTATATAGCTGTAGGCTTTGGGAGGAGGCTTTGTGGAAGCAACTAGTCATCTACCTGACGTCCTAGCATCCACTTCGGCTTTTGACTTTGGACCTCCTGACCTTGGCTTGACTTCTGGACCCCCTGACTACGGCTTCTGAACCTCTGACCTACGATACCTGGACAACGATTTGGCTTTGGCACCTTGGACACTCTTGCTCACCGGTTACAGACCTTGGACTGCCCCTGGACTTCGCCTGGCCTGGCCCCAGCTCGTGACAGATTGCTTCCACCCACACAAACACCCATTCCACAGGATGGATGCTGAAGCAAGTGGAACCGCAGGACTACTGGCTGCCCTCCAAGCCCAGGTACAGCAGCTGACACAGGCAGTAGTGCACTTGCAGCAACAGCCTGCAGCCAGTGCTCCAGCCAAGTGCCCAGTTCCCCCACCTGACAGATTTGGGGGTGCTGTGGAAGAATTTCCTGCGTTCCTGGCACAGTGTCAGCTGTACTTTGAACTAAGAGCACGGGACTTCCCCAATGACAAGACGAAGGTGTGTTTTATCATTAGTCTGTTAAAGGGGCAGGCGGCCAAGTGGGCCACACCCCTACTGGCTGGGTCCTCTCCCCTACTGACTGATTACCAGGGGTTTGAGGCCCACCTGTCTGCTGCCTTCTCCAACCCAGTCCAAGCAGCCACAGCCAACCGGAAAATCAGGGCCCTGAAACAAGGCCAGTCCTCGGTGGCTCAGTATGCCACCGAATTCAAGCTCCTGGCCCAAGACTTGGCGTGGAATGAGGCTGCTCAGATGGACCAGTTTACCGAGGGGTTGGCAGAGGAAGTCCTGGACGAACTGGCCAGGGTGGAGCGGCCCCCCACGCTCCAGGAACTTATCACCCTCTGCCTCCGCATCGATGGCCGCCTGGAAAGTCGCCGCCAAGCCAAGACCCGAGGGCGCCAGCTCCCTGCGCCATGCCACTTGGCTCCTCTCCCATCCCCAGCTAGTACCAGAGACGAGGGTGAGCCTATGCAGCTTGGAGCTGCTCGACCCCGCCTGACTCCAGAAGAAAAGGCCAGACGCCGCACGCAGAACCTGTGCCTCTACTGCGGCACGGCAGGCCACTATGCCTCTGGCTGCCCTGCTAAACATCGAACACCCAGACCTACATTGCCACCGCCGCCAAAAGGCCAGCCCCAGGCGTAAGTGGACCCTCCAGCCTGGGGCGACTAGCTGGGTCCTCCGAACAACAGGCTGATACCCCGGGCCCGTTCCTGCTACCAGTCAAACTCCATCTGCCCGATGGACGCTGGCTGTTCGTGTATGCCATGCTGGACTCGGGAGCGGCCCACTGTTTCGTAGATGCCGCCTTTGTAAAGCAGCACCAGATCCCAGTGCAGCCAAAAGAGATTCCGACGCTGGTGGAGGCTATTGACGGGCGCCTCCTCCGTTCTGGCCCCGTCACCCAGGAGACCTGTCCCATCACCTTCCACGTCCAGCAGCACCAAGAACAGCTGCAGTTTGATGTCGCCCGCATGCCTCGCTTCCCGCTGATTCTAGGCCTTTCCTGGCTGAAGCTGCACAACCCCATCGTGGACTGGGCTCAGCAAGAACTACGCTTCCGAGACACATGCCCCCATCTGACTCCTCCCACCACTCTAGCAGCCGGCATCCCGAGTGGTGGTCCTCAGCTCCCTCAGAAGTATGCAGATTTCGCCGATGTCTTTGAAGAGACAGGAGCAGATCAGCTTCCCCCTCACCGACCCTATGACTGTGCCATTGATTTGGTACCTGGGGCACCACTCCCGGTGGGGCGTCTGTACCCAATGTCGGAGCCTGAGTTGGCAGCTTTGCGAGACTACCTGGACAAGAACCTGAAGCGCGGATTCATCCGACCCTCAACTTCTCCCCTGTCTGCTCCAGTCCTCTTCGTGAAGAAGAAAAGCGGGGAGCTCCGGCTGTGCAATGACTACCGGGCCCTGAACAAGATCACCATCCGCGACCGGTACCCTCTACCACTGATCCCTGAACTCTTGGATCGTTTAAAGGGGGCCCAAATCTACACCAAGCTGGACCTCCGCGGAGCGTACAATTTGGTGCGCATACGGCCCGGAGACGAATGGAAGACCGCGTTTGGGACCCGATACGGGCAGTACGAGCACCTGGTGATGCCCTTCGGATTGACCAACGCCCCCGCTGTCTTCCAGAGGTTCATGAATGATGTATTCCGGGACCTGCTCGACCGCTTCGCGATCATATACCTAGATGACATTCTAATTTACTCCCGCAATCCTGCCCAGCATGCCGAGCACGTCCGCCAGGTCCTACAGCGCCTACGAGCCCATGGCCTCTACGCCAAGCTGGAGAAGTGCGACTTTGACCTGCGCTCTGTCGAGTTCCTTGGTCACATTGTGTCACCACAGGGAATCCTCATGGACCCGAAAAAGGTGGAAGCGGTCCTGACCTGGCAGGCCCCTCAGAATCGCAAAGACCTGCAGCGGTTCCTTGGTTTTGCCAACTACTATCGGCAATTCATCCCAGCCTATGCATCTCTGACAACACCCCTGACTCAACTACTCCGCCCCAAAGAACCTTTCCACTGGTCCCCAGAGGCCGATAACGCTTTCTCCACCCTGAAGACCCGCTTCGCCACCGGGCCACTCCTGAGATACCCCGACCCCCAGCTTCCCTTTACGGTGGAAGCTGATGCCTCCAACGTGGCCCTGGGAGCAGTGCTGTCCCAGCGCGAGGAGCCGTCCCAGCCACTCCAGCCCTGCGCCTATTACTCACGCCAGCTCACTGCGGCAGAGAGGAACTACACCATCTGGGAGAGGGAGTTGCTCGCGATCAAGGTGGCTTTTGAGGTTTGGAGACATTACCTTGAAGGGGCTCACCACTCTGTCCAAGTGCTCACCGACCACCGGAACTTGGAGCATCTCCAGACCACCCGCCGTCTCAACCAGCGCCAGATCCGGTGGTCCCTATTCTTCTCCCGCTTTGACTTCAAGATCACCTACATCCCCCATACCCAGAACCGGAAAGCCGATGCGCTCTCGCGGAAACCGGAATACGCTCCTGCTTCGACTGAGACCGTGCCTGGTGCTCCCATCCTGCCACCCTCAGTGTTTGCAGCCACCTCCACTTCACCAGCACTCGTGGAGGACATTCGTGCTAGCCAGGCCAACGATCCCTGGGTCCAGCAACACCTCCAGGCACTCCAAGATGGCTCAACAGGCGAGTTCACGACTCGAGGCGGCCTCTTGCTACACCACGAACGCCTCTATGTGCCGCCCGGGCCCTTGCGGGCAGAAGTACTACGCATGACCCACGACGCGTTACCCGCTGGGCACTTTGGACAACATAAAACCACCCACTTGCTGACACGGGAATTCTGGTGGCCACGAGTTCGCTCCGATGTTGCCCGTTATGTCAGCTCCTGTGACGTCTGCCGACGGGCCAAAGACGTCCCAGCCAAACCCTCGGGGTTGTTACAGCCCTTGCCCACACCCTCAGGACCCTGGGATACCATCTCGATGGACTTCATCACGGAACTTCCACGATCCAAGGGTCAGACGTGTATCTTGGTGGTCGTCGACCTATTTACCAAGATGGCCCACTTCATTCCGTGCCCGAAACTTCCCACAGCTCAGGAGACAGCCCAGCTCTACCTGCAACACATCTTTCGTCTGCACGGACTCCCAGCCCACCTGATCTCAGACCGGGGGCCCCAGTTCTCCTCTCGGTTCTGGCAAGCCCTCCATTCCAGCCTGGGGACTCGAGTGCACCTGTCCTCAGCTTACCACCCACAGACAGATGGTCAGACAGAGCGCACCAATGCCACGCTAGAGCAATATCTCCGCTGTTACACCTGCTACCAGCAGGACGACTGGACCACTCTGTTGCCTCTAGCGGAATTTGCATACAACAACGCGGTCCATTCCTCCACCCAAATGACCCCGTTTGCTGCAACCTACGGGTACCACCCTCGGTTCTTCCCGGCGATCCTGCCACCCACGAATGTCCCCGCCGTTGAGGCCTACCTGCAAGAACTCCGCGCCAGCCAAGACTTGCTCCGAGAGCAGCTACAGCGGGCCAAGGAAGCCTATAAACTAGCTGCGGACCGGAAGAGGCAGGAAGGCCCCCCAATCCAGCCGGGGGATCAGGTGTGGCTCTCAACTCGCTACCTGCGCCGGCCTGGTCGATCTCACAAGCTGGATGCGCGGTTCATTGGACCCTACCCTGTCTTAGAACAAATAAACCCCGTCGCCTTCAGGCTCCAGTTGCCACCCCACCTCCGCATTCACCCCGTGTTCCATCGCTCCCTCCTTGTTCCAGCTGCACGCCCTGACCCAGCTCGGCCTCCTTCTCCACCGCCACCACCACCAGTGTTAGTGGATGATGAAGAAGAATACGAGGTGCGCCAGATCCTGGACTCCCGGTACCATCGTGGAGGCCTCCAGTACCTTGTGGACTGGGAGGGATACGGCCCAGAAGACCGGTCTTGGGAGCCCGTGGACAATCTTCATGCCCCAGACTTGGTGCAACGGTTCCACAACGACCACCCCGACCTCCCAGGCCCCTCGACGGAGGGGGGCCCTGGGGGGGGGGATAGTGTCATGGGTGCTGGGGACCCTGTAGAGGAAGTTGAGCCTGCAGCAGAAACTGTGCTCCTGCCACCTGCACCAGTGCCCCTGCCTCCTGCTGGAGAAGATCCCAGCCCCCCTGCCTCGCCCTCTCGGGTGGCGCGTGTGCGTGACCGCCTCCGTCAGGACCTCAGGGATCGGAGGAGGGCGGCACGCTCACAAGCAAGACGCTCCCTGAGCCCTGAGTTTTGAGAGGATTCTGGCCCTTCTAAGAGCAAGGATGCTTGAGTTGCAACAGGATCCTCGCTGCCTCTCTGAGCCAGCAATTAGCCCAAATGGGCAACAGCCAGCAGAGGGCTATATAGCTGTAGGCTTTGGGAGGAGGCTTTGTGGAAGCAACTAGTCATCTACCTGACGTCCTAGCATCCACTTCGGCTTTTGACTTTGGACCTCCTGACCTTGGCTTGACTTCTGGACCCCCTGACTACGGCTTCTGAACCTCTGACCTACGATACCTGGACAACGATTTGGCTTTGGCACCTTGGACACTCTTGCTCACCGGTTACAGACCTTGGACTGCCCCTGGACTTCGCCTGGCCTGGCCCCAGCTCGTGACACATAACAGCTTTATATGCGTCCCATACAGTCTAAATATTAACCTCTTGGTCTTCATTAGCCTGGAAGAAAGCTTTGGTCTCCTTTTCAAGAGATTTCACTACTTCAGCTTTTAACAGCAGGTCTTCATTTAGTCTCCATCTTCTTCTCTTTCTCCTTCCCTTTGCTGACCACATTAATGGAGTGTGGTCTGCACCTATTTTTGGAAGAATCTCTATTTTATTAGTAATAAGTCCCAAGTCCTTCGTAGTCCATAACATATAAATTCTTGAGAAGGAATCATGCCTTGCTGAAAAAAAAAGTGTAATCGCTTACATTAGGATTAAACTTTCTCCAGATGTCTTCCAAACTTTCTTGCTTTATTCTTAAAAAAAAAAAGACTTTGGCAGCTTGCCATCTTTTTTCTTTTTGTTTTCCGATCTATCCAGAGAGTTCTTAATTGTTCCATTGAAATCTCCCATTAACATTACCTGTTCATAAGTCATTTGATCAAGTTGTTGTTGAATGTCTTTAAAAAAAGCATCTTTTGCCCTGTTAGAGGCATATAGTCCCAACAATGCCTTTTTTTTCATTCATAAACACCTCCACAGCAATGTACCTGCCTTCATTATCTTTAAAAACCAATTTTGGCTCCAATTCTTTTTTAATATAAAAGACCACTCCCTTTTTTTTTCTTTAGCTAATGAAAAAAATTCTTCCCCCAAAGTCTTATTCCACAAAAATTTGTAATCCATTTGCTTAATATGTACTTCTTGTAGACATGCTATATTACATTTCTGCTTTTTAATCCAATGAAAAATTGCTTTTCTTTTCTGAGGTGAATTAAGTTCATTTACATTCCAAGAAATTAATTTGTAATCCATAATGATTTTTCAGTTATTTTGTATCCTCAAATTCTTTATTGTCCGCCAAAAATTAATTCATGACTTGCATGTCCACTATTGTCTTCCTCAGTCTTTTATATTCAAAGCTAAGACCTTCAGGTAAAATCCATCTGTATCTTATATCCTTGTCTCTTAGTTTGTCTGTTAATTAGTTTGTCTGTTAATTTCTTGAATTGTTTTCTATCAGTGGTGACTTTCCTCGGCAGTTCCTTCATCATCCGCACTCTGCTTTCCTCCACCACCAATGGACTTTCAAACTGCTTACTTAAGATCCTTCCCACCACGTCTCTTGTGGTAAACTTCACTACCACGTCCCTGGGTAGCTTGCGCTTTCTGGCAAATTCTGAATTGACTCTGTAGACATAACCACACAAACGTCCCATCTCCACAGGATCATCTCCCATAAAATCAGACAATGTTGTAGCAATATAGTTCTTTAGATCCTCTTGGTCAGTCTCAGGTACTCCTCTTAGACGTATCATGTTCTCCATCAGCTTGCAATCCTGTAGTATTGCTTTATCCTGCGTCGTTTTAATGGTAGCATCTTGATCTTTTATCTTTTCTTCAATCTCTTCAGTCTTTTTCGCTGTTGCTTGAGACTCTTCTCAGTTCATCAATTTCTTTTTTTATATCCTTCTTTACTTCTTCAGCACTTGAATTTATTTCTTTAATTATTTCCTTAGTGAGTTTCTTTTCACTTCCTGTTATTAAATCCTTCATTGCTTTTAAAAGTCTTGCTTCCATGGCATCCAGTTGATCCTGCCCTTGTTTAGACATTTTTCCTTCTGCCAATGAGGAGGCTCTTGCCCTTGTAGCTCTTAATCCCAGCTTCTGGTCTGACATTACTGGCTGCCCATTGCAAGTAATGGAGTGCAAATTGATCTCACCAATCCACAATCTGATAGATTAATAGATTAGAGCATGCCCTTTCCAGCAAGCCCAAAATCGCCTTCCTTAGAGCTCCCTGGCTCAAGAAATTAATTTGCAAAGTTTTTACATTTCCAAAATGGCAGTTTCCAAGCCTCACTTTTTAAAAAACTTTCCCTTTTCCCCTAGGGCTTATCTTTCATTTCCATCTATATAGTCCAAATTGTTTCTCCTTTTGGGGATGATTTATGTTGATTATGAATATTATTACAGTCCAGTTTCACTGTATTTTATAAAAAAACCTTTGACCTTTCTGTAATGGCCTCCGATGTTTCTCTATGGTTTCTGATTCTTGAAAATACCCAGATGCTAAGAAGTTCCTCTTTCTCTCAGCAATTACTTCCTGATTCTCTGGCAATGAAGTCCCGTACTCACTGGTTGTAAATCTCACGATATTTAAAGCACACGTCACTTCCTACTTTGTAATAAGAGACTGCAGTTGTTTTGTCTGGGGGTCTCAGAAGCCACAGGAAATTTCAACAGCAAGTATTTATCTGCATTTTCTGCTTTCTCTTAATTCCAAAAGTTCCACATGCACCCCCATCCACTCCTCTTTAATTTCATTCTGAAGCCAATAGCTCTGGATCTTAAAACTTTTTTTAAACAGTCTTAAATTAGTGCCGAAGTGAAAGATAAGAATCTTTTACCTTAACAACATTAATTATTAATTATACCGACCAATTCAGTCTTCTGATATTATAGTCCGTAGGAAGCTGGAACCTTAATGAATTTGTCAACTTAATGACTCCAGAGATACTTTGTAGATGCTGGAATGCAGACTCTCATCGGGGAACCTTCAAAGCCGAAAACAGACCCCTCCTGGTATCTCTCGCCAGCCAAAGTAAATCCCCTTGAGTGATTTATGCACGTCCTAGACAGTTTCCTTTGCTGGAAAAAAGTAGACAGCAGGCATTAGAGTGCCTTTTATGTCCAAAACAAAGCTCTCGGTCTGTTCCTCCTAAGAGAAACAGGTCAGCTCATTATGCTCCAACTCCGGAAGTCTCCCCCTTGCCGACCTTTGATGGGGTGCTGCTGATACCGGCCCCTAAGGTCAGGAGCCTGGGAGTGCTCCTGGAGTCCTTGCTGACTATGGAGGCCCAGGTGGCAGCCACTGCCAAATCTGCCTTTTTTCACCTGTGGTGAGTATGGCAGTTGGCCCCTTTCCTGAAGCACTGTGACTTAGCAATGGTGATCCACGCTACAGTCACCTCGAGGATTGACTATTGTAATGCCCTCTTCGTGGGGCTACCTTTGACTCTGACTCGGAGACTGCAGCTAGTGCAGAGCGCTGCAGCACAGTTGTTAATGGGGCTCCCTCGATGGGAGCACATTCAATCGGTGCTGAAAGAGCTGCACTGGCTGCCTATAGTGTACCGAATCCGCTTTAAAGTGTTGGTACTGACCTTTAAAGCCCTATATGTCTATCTAAGGGACCACCTTTCCCCATATATACCCCAGAGAGCACTGCATTGGAAGTCAGCATTAGTTAACCAAGGGAGGCCAGATTATGCTCTACACGGGCAAGGGCCTTCTCTATGTCAGCCCCTAATCTATGGAACACACTCCCAGAGGCCACAAGAGCTCTGCGGAATCTCTCCCAATTCCACAGGGCCTGTAAAACTGACCTTTTCCAGCAGGCCTACAGTAACTGATCTGTGAGGAGCTGCCACCATTATGTCGCTGAATATTACCATCTATCTATAAGACACCTAACAGAGTAAGACAAAGAATCAAGAACCAATATGAAGACACCTAACAGAATAAGATAAAGAATTAAGGACCAAAATGAAGCTGGATCGCCTATGTAAGACATTTTATAGCACCATTTTTAAGCTCTAACTTATAAATTGTTTTATATGTGTTTTAATTTTATAATCATATTATGACTGTGAGCTGCCCAGAGTCCATATATGGAGTGGGTGGCATACAAATTTAAAGTAAACAAATAAATAAAACAACGGATGAAAAGCTGCCACTGGACTCTAACTTTGTTCTGTTGTTTCAGACCAACACTGCTACCTACAGTGAAGGGTGGGGGGGGGGGAGAGAGAGAGAGATTTAAAATTTTAATTTTAAAGGATGTTTGCATCTTTCTAAACATAGTTTTAAAATGTTATATTTTAGTTAATGCATATTTGTTTGGATAGCTTGACATTACCCTTGACATTAATTTATCTTTCAGATGCAATGGTGCTGCTAGGTGAATGAGTCTGGGAGATACTCCAGCTCCCACTCTCCTTCCTTTCTCATCACCTCTGTTTGTGTGCAGCCAAAAAATTAGGCACTTCCACTTTCATTATTTGTCCTGCTGAAATCCTTCCTATCCCCAAACCCCAGGCTTCCCCAGCTCCACCCCCAAAGTCCCCAGAATTTCTCAACCCAGAGTTGGCAACTTGTAGAGGCAGGTCACCTGCCACATGGGAAGATGTATGATGGTCTTTTTTCTACACAGGCTTTACGAAAAGGATCTTTCAACTACTTTAGTAAAGGAGAAAAAATGTACTGCAATGAATAGATTCAGTTTACGTAATTTAAAGTTTTCTTTTTTTGAAAAATTTTGTCTGGTAGCCACATAATCAGCATATGTGGGCATGGCCTCCCTTTCTTTGCATTTATTTACTGTCCTCCATTCCCATTCTCTCACCAATTGACTTGTCATACATATGGGGGAAAAGATTTTATATCACATCACAAATTAATACATCTGCTAGGGCAATCATAAGCAGAGTTCCTGTCTTGTAAACCCCCTGAGGTCAATGAGATTAGAAGGGTGTAACTGTTTAGGAGTGTACAAGAGCGATGTACAAGATTAGTGATGTACAAGAGTCATTATTTGTACAAGAGTACAAGATTGTACAAGAGTGTACAAGATCAGCGATGTACAAGAGCCATTATTCCAGTATGGTTTTTATTCCAATAATCAATGTTATAACTTGGTCATGACTCAAAGGTCAGGCTTCATTAGGACAGATCACCTATACTTTTGAGCAGTGAAAAATTGCTCAGTTCCTTGTTTGCTCAATTCCCTGTTATCTATGTCTGATAAGTCTGTTTGCAGTGATCTGTCAGTGTATGAGAGTGGGTTGCATTCACCTCCACCTGTACTGGTTAGCTGTTCACCCACAGAATTACATGAGTGCTTGGATAGTGAAGTCTGTTTTCTAGGATATAGTTATATTTGTTTCTTGCTTTTTACCCCAGAGCAACCCAAAAAACAATAGCAGCAAAAAAGGTGAAATAAGTTTAGATCCTATTGTTCCCTTAGACTGTGTTGTATCCTATGATGCCTTTTCACCAAACTTCCCTCCAATGGAGAGAGGTTTCTTTCAAAAACATACTTTTCTTTATCATAGGAAGCCTTTCTCTGTCAGAAGAAGTCATCCACTGTTGGAGAAAGTTTTTCTCTCCTGGAGAGAAGGGAAAATCCAACCTAATATAAACAAACAAATAAACAGGTGTTGTTTTGGGATGGTCTAGGATTCCATTGTCGGCTCATTCAAAGGCACTAGCTGCAAACCACAGTTCAAGACCATGCTTGTTCCCAAGAGTCTGTCTTTGGCCATGCCCAGGCTCTCTAGTATCCAGGAACAGGAAGGGGCCAAAAATGCTGTTGAGATGTTGTGGACTTTGTAAAATGTGCTCCCCCACCCCGTCTGCTCCCTGTGCTTTGCTCTGTAGTTTATCATGCTGTAATTTGTGATGTGGAAAAAAAGTTGAAAAACAAGTTGAAACAAGGGGCTGAAATTTATGGCATTCCCCCAAAGGGCTGGAAAAGCTTCTGGAAAGGTTGCTGTCCTTTCTCTGGCCCTGTATTGCAGTGAAATTGCCCTACGGAGCAGCAAATAAAAAAACATGGCTGTGGCAGGTTGATAGTCTCAGCAATGGGGTCAATGGGAAAGTTCCCTGGCCTGTGCCAACTTAAACTGAAAGAAGCAACTTCATTTGCCCTCCATGACATCTTCACTTAGCCAGATTTGATTGGTAGATGATGATGTGATGCCATCATATTCTGCGACTGGCTAGGATCACTCAGTGAAGAAGAAAAACCGTGGAAGAACCCCCCCCCCCCCCTTAGTTAGGACATGGTGCCAAGTAGGGTTGTGAATCTACAGAAGGTGGCTGGAGATCTCCTGGGATTACAGCTGAACTTCAGGCAACAGAGATTAGTTCACCTGGAGAAAATGGCTGCTTTCAAAGTTGGACTCTATGATATTATACTCCATTGAAATCCCCCCCTCCCCAAACCCAACTCTCCTCAGGCTCCACCCCTACAGTCTCCAGGTATTTCCTGACCCAGAGCTGGCAACCCTAGAACCAAAGCTGCACTAGGCAATCAGTAGACATGAGGCTCCAAATTGTCACAAACAGCATTGAGAAAAGATACAGATTGAAGGATGGCTGATTTCACTCTCCTCTCAAGCAGCCCATTCACTTTGAAAATATCAAGAACATAATTTAATACATCTTTAATCAAGATAATTCCCAGATATATTTTACATTATATTTGCAGAGCAAATTGTCTTGCCACATGGAGGAACAACCCTCTTCATTTTTGAGATCAAATCTGTTATCCTATAATAGTTTTGGTTACAGCCCTGTAGTGCTATCCTAAGGAGGTTTATTCAGTGGGACTTACTCTCAGCAAAGTAGTCTCAGGATGCCACTGCTAGTCACCCAGTTATTGTGCATGCAAGGACTGCAAACAAAATAAATCATTTGTTGTATCACTGCTGTCCTCCCCGTGGATAAGGTCAAACTGCACCACATGCTACTGGTGCAAGCTGATAATTAAGTTAGCTTTTTAGAATGCTAACAGATTGTGATTAGGAGTCTAACAGGTGAGTGATTAACAAGCTGGGCAAATGCTGATAATGTTTCATGTAATGCTGATTATGCCAACGAAAGGAAGCTTTTAATCTTTGACTTGGCTGCAAGGTCTTGCTTATGTTGGAAGCCTATCTGTGAATTAATAAAGTCTGCATTATAATTCTTGACGAACTCTTTCACTATATTTTGGTCAAGCAAAGGTTGATAATGATAGGCCAAGAAAGTAGGAGCGAGCCCTGGTATATAACTGTCTCCCTTGACAGCGAAGGAGTGGAGCCATGATGGTGGGCCTCAGAGTCCACCCTTCAGATCTCCAAATCTAGACTATCCCCAGCTCTCCAAGTGATCTCCACGTAGTGTGCAGGTAATTTGTCCAGGTGCCATAATTGACTCCAGTCCAGCTCCCTACCACCAAACTATAGCATGTACGCTAAGTAGAAAAATTGGTTTTGCTTTTGTGTTAACTACACATCAAAGGAGCATCTCCTTGCCAGTCTCAGCACAGAAAGAATGAGGCTTAAACTCTCCACTATTTCCAGAGAAGATATGTTCAGGACACTCTCCTAACAGAAATATATGATGTACACATCCAATATTTGGAATCAATGTGAATAAGTATTACAGTTTTGAATAGGGACCCAGCTGAGTAGACTGAAGAAGAGAGGCTCTTAAGTATTTATAAAATCTAGGTACCCTCTCATGCTCTTGAGAAGTTGGCTTTCTGATACTCTTAAGACAGGGATGGGATCACAGGGCCCAGATGTACTGTGTGGCAGCCTCCCTGGGGCCTGGCTGGCCGGCAAGAATTGCTGCAGGGTCTGGAAAAGTTACTGCCATAGTTCAGTTTGCACTTGATTATCCCAGATGGTGTGGCCTAATATGCTAATGAGTGTGTGACCTAATATGCTAATATTAGGGGATGTGGTCTACTGAGTTCCTGTTCGGCTTTTTCTACACTGCCTACACTGCCTAGGGTGGCGGGCCGTGTGTGTGTGTGTGCACCAGATTAGGCTCTCCTCACATGACTTCAAATAGAATAAAAAGAATTATTTGCATTAATTTTGCTGGCCTGAATCATTCTCCTTCGGCAGAATACTGTTTTTTAAGTTGATCATTTTTTATGGCGCGCAAATGATGTTATAAATATCCAAATGGCCCTTGGCAGAAAAAAGGTTCCCCACCCCTGCTCTAAGAAGCCTCAGGCAATGAAATGGCAAGGAATCGGATTATGAATAAAGCAATGGTGGCAGAAGGCCAAATATGTGCTAAAAATTAATGTAGAGCCTAGTCAATGGTGGTGGCAACGAAAGGTTGCTTTTCTAACTTAATTCCATCATTGCAGTTCATCCACCAGAGCCATTGTGAATGGTTAGGATCTTCTTACATAATGGCCCTCAAAGAGAAGTCGAGGAAACCTTTGGTAGTTTGCTCTAACCAGTTTACTAGGCATTTCATGGGTAAAATAACCTCAAATCTATTCTAATTTGAATGTTATATAATTTAAAAAGTAAGTACTGGCTGGTAGTAGAGGAGATTCTGCTTGTCTTGTTCGTGTTTGAAACCTTTTAGCTTTTTTACCTTAAGGACTAGGTCAAGATCCTAGAGCTATAACCAGGCAGGTCCAAGAGTCTTCAGTGCCCCAGAATGGCCTCTAGCTGGGTGTTCCCCTGCACACACACAGTGGCTTGGGCTCCTCCAAAGTCACTGTGAGCACAGCCAAGTCTTCATGCCCTGAGCTGCTACACCTGAGCTGGGTCCACATAGATTCAGGCAGAAGGAGAGGTACAGCTGCCTGTGGGTGAAGAGCCTGGCAGCCACAGCAGAGCTGGCAGCTAACCACTTCCTTCCTCCTTCATGGTGGCAGGGGGATGGTAGGGAAGCAAGGCTGGGCTCCGTGCATGCTTGAGTCAGGTGTGTCTGGGTCAGGCATGCCCTGGGCTGGGTGCATACAGCCAGGAGAAGAGGTGCCACTGTGCTGTCCATGTCTATATGTGCCTATCTTAAGTTGTAACCTGTCCTGAGCCTGTTCACAGGAAGGGTGGGCTAGAAATCAAATCAGATCACCACACCTGGCAGAGCTTTTTCTCCTTCCTGCTTCTTTCATGGGGGCAGGGGAAGGCAGGCTGGGCTCCCCACTACAGACCTGGAGATCTTCAGGAATCACAATTGATCTCAAGACTAAAGAGACCAGTTCTCCTAGAGCAGGGGTGGCCAAACATGCTTAAGGTAAGAGCCACATAGAATGAATGTTAGATGTTTGAGAGCCACAATACTTGAAGGTGGGCAGGCAGGCAGGCACACAGGAAGGAAGGAAGGAAATAGATGGGGGAGGTGGAGGTGGAAAAAAAGCAACTTTAACTTAAAATGTATTATCCAAGCCACTGACTGGCTTGACTTACAGAAGTGATTTAAAGAGACAAATGCCTTCCCCAAGCTGACTGATGGGGTGGTAGGGGCTTCAAGAGCCACACAGTTTGAGTGAAAGAGCCACATTTGGCTCCCAAGCCACAGTTTGGCCACCCCTGTTCTAGAGGAAGTAGCTACTTTGGAGGGAGGACTGTATGGCATTATAATCTTCTGAGGCCCCTCTCTTCTCAAAGTCCCACCTTCCCCATACTCTACCCAAATCTCTAGAAATTTCTCAACCTGGAGTTAGTAATTCTACACCCCACCCACCTGGGCTCACTTGAAGCTGTCACATTTGAACAGCACACACTTGGGCAGGAGAATGAGGTGCTGCCATCTGTGAGCCTGGGGTGGGGAGCCTGGTGGTGGCAGAGCTGGTATCCTCTCCTTCCTTTGTTCATCCTTCCCTCCTTCATGGAAGTGGGAGGTGGCAGGGAAGGTAGACTGGGCAAGCAGGCCCCCAAGGCAGCACTTTCTGTCTTTGGCTCCCCCTGCTGCTCTTGCACTCTAATAATTGCCTGGTTCAGCTGATGATAAACGCATTTTTCTTCAGAGTTTATTTAGTACTTGTTATCTGTTCCTGGATTTAGATTTTTCCCTTTTCATCTATTTTTTTTCTTTTGATTTATTTGTTTTTAACTAGTTGTCTTGTTTCTTAGTCCATTGAATCTTGAAGCTGTTGTAGTTTATACACCTGAAAGGTGTTTTGAAGTATATTGCAAAAGATGGAAGATAAGTGCTTAAATAGATAAAATAAACGATTGCACACAGCTGTGTTGTAGGGCCTTTTTCTAGCTTGTTATTTTTCCCTTTGTGGGAAAGGGAAGGAAGTTTTAAGAACAACTTGTGCTGTGCACTGTCACCTTTCCTAGATGAGACACCTGGGCTTTTGAGTGGATGGAGTTCTTGTCCAGCGACCAAACAGTTGGTTTATACTCCTCCAACTATGTTCTGAAGCTAAGGCACTCCTGATTTCTACCTCCCCCCTTTCTTTACCTGGATCCCCAATATGGCATCAATCTAGGAAGAGAAGTGGGAATTGTTGAAGTGGCCAGACAATGTTGCAACTCTGCATATATGTGTTACTTGTTCCTATATATATTTCTTCAATCCACATCATTTTTGCAGTACTGTGACCGTTTCCTTCTTATTTACTTAAGCAAGTTTCCCATTTTTGTAGCCTGGGCTGCACATTTTACTGACAAAAGTGCACCTTATGATTTTTTTTGAAAGGAGGTGCAGGTCTGTGGCTGTCATCTTGTGACTTGGTGATTGTTGTTGTTCAGTCGCATGATCGAGTCCGACTCCTTGCGACCCAGTGAACCAAGTCATGCCAGGCCCTTCTGACTTCCACCATCTTCCAAAGTCTGCTCAAATTCATGTTTGTTACATCAGTAAAGCTGTCCAGCCATCTCATCTTTTGCTGTCCCCTTCTTCTTTTGCCTTCTGTCTTTCCCAGCATCAGGGGGTTTTCCAGTGAGTACTCCCTTCTCATTTGATGACCAAAGTATTTGAATTTCAGCTTCAGGATCTGACCTTCCAGGGAACAGTCAGGGTTGATTTCCCTTAGGACTGACTTGGTGATTATACCAGTTCAAACATAGCGATATATTGTTCAAGCAAACAAGTGTGGAGTTCTACATGATGTGAGGAAAACAGAGATTCAGTTGCTGTGGCACCAAATCAGGAATAACCATTTCTGAATAACATCTCTCTGTAGCTGTTTGAGCAATAAGTATCATCTCAGAGTCAGGAGAAGTCAAGCCTACAGATACAACTTGATGTTTTAGCTTAAGGATTGTTAGCAGGTTACAAAAAAGAAATGTAACTCAGAACAGAGTCTAATTGAAGGAGAATTTTGTGATGATTTCCCTTGGGAAAGGCCTCTTAGTTCCTACCAAGCACTGGAAAATCGAACTGAAGGTCTGATATTATGCATGTCTGTTTACTAGTGACCACAGAAGAGAACATTTGTCATAGGGGTGTGTGTGTATGTAAGTGTGTGTGTGTGAGAGAGAGAGAGAGAGGGAGAGGGGGTTAACTATTTAACTGCTGGATGGGCAGTAGTTTCTTAGAGTGCAGAAGGATTATAATACAAAAGCCTATGAGGAATGCTTGTGAGGGAAGGCTGATATTCTAGAGGGACTGAATCTACTTGTCCCAGATGGAGTGAACTTGACTTTTTCAGAGTAGGTTGAGTGCTTGGCAGTGCTCATGGACTCTGCCTTGCTGTCTGAAAAGCAGGTTGGCATGGAGCATCTTCTACCAGCTATATCTGGTTCACCAACTCTCTGGTTTCCTAGACTCAGCTGATCGCCCATGCTGATATATGCTTCTGTGATCTCACAGCTGGATTACTGCAATATACTCTACATTGAGCTTCCCTTGAAGACTATCCAGGAATTACAACAGGCCTAGAATGCAGCAGCCAGACTATTGTCAGGGACTAGCTGCCAGGAATGTATGTTATGCGTATTGAAACAGATACACTAGCTGTAGGTATGTTTCTGAGTTTTATTCAAGGTTTTGATCTTTGAAGCTCTTTGTAACTTGGGACCCACATATTTGAAGGACTGCTTCTTTCCATTATGTCTCTCTGTGCCAACTCCAGTCATCAAGCAGCCATCTGTTGGCTATCCCACTACTTAGAGTGGCCTGTCTGGCGTTAACCAAAGCCTGGGACTTTTCCATTGTAGCTGTGGCTCTGTGGGGGCTTCCTCCCTGGAAATATTCAGGTGCAAGGCCTACCTGTTTGCCAGGCAAGCATCTTTTAAAGAGGAGGGGGGAGAGGTTTTGAATTTGCTATTTTATTTCTGGGTTTCACTGAAAATGTTTTGAACTGTTATTGCAGGTTGCCTTGAACCATGAGGAAAGATGGGATATAAAAATGTTAATTTATTCATTATATATTAGTTAATTTTGTTATTGGGATGGGCAATGACTTGTCATTAAACTGCTGATGACATGCCTTTGGCTTGTGAACACAAGAAAATAAAAAATATTCACAAAGTTTGATATTTTAACATTTATATTGAGTCTTCATCAATGTTGGCTACTTACTTAATAAACAGGAATTTGTTGAAGATGTAATTGTTTTCTACTGTAAGCACTCCTCTTTATCTTATTTGCTGCCTTAGGGGGAAATGCAAATAGAGCAGAGAATTCTGTGATTAGTGTTTTACAGAACCGTCACTTACTGTAATTACATGTTTTTAATCAGCAAAATTGTTACCATGCTATATTGACTAAAATCTTTCTTGACTCTTTTTCAGCATTTTGAGTAATAACAAGATCCTATGGTTAAAGAACAACTCTTTCATTGGGCTGAGATCCTTGGAGAGACTGTGAGTAGTTCTTTAGTTCCCCTTCCCATTTTATTCAAAACTCTCATTGTGGTTTATTTGAAATGCTCAAATATGCAATAGTTGTCCTGAAAAGTGTATAGGAATAAGGATTCTGGACATTCTTTCAGACTAATAAATATAAGGAAAACTGCACAAAAACTGTGGTGTCAGTTTGGAACTAAAATAAATGAAAAGCAAAGAGGCAAATGTGCATTTGCATGTCCTAGTGAAATGAAGGCTGGCAAATGCAAGATAATGTGGTTTAGGTTATACTGTGTAGCTGAACTAACACTTAAATTTCCAAACCATACTTTCATGCTTAATAGTCCTCAGTGTAAATGGACTGGACTGTGTTTTCAGAAGAGTCTGAGGGCTGAACTACAAGTTATGGGAAGTTCAGGACTGCCATTAAAAGCTAGCTAAAAGATCCCTTCTGTTTTCTTTCTGTAAAGAGCAATGAAGCTTACTTAAGGTCTCAACATCATGCGGAGCATTTGCTCACCCTTGCCAGTGGTAAACAGTGATGTGGAATGTGGATAGGAAATCTTCACTTTAAAGATGACAGGACACAAGTTATGTTGCAATATGTACTAGAACTCCAACTCAAGAAGGAGGTAGCTTCTCATCACAAATTACCGTATATAAGACCGTTACTGTCAGTGTACCGTAATCTAAACCAATGTGTTCCAAATACCTGTGGTATTTTCATTCGTGTGTATTTCCATGAACTGCACCTCTAAGAGAATTTGACATAGGACTGCCATTTTGGACAGCAGTCTTGTGTTTCTCAGTGTAGGTAACCCTTGTTGACAGATAGATTGGATGCTCTGTTGGATGCCAGTGGATAAAACCTGGGATGGACTCATGGTGCATTCACACAACACTAAATAATGTGTCTTACATCTGGATTTTTACTGTGGAAGAATAGCAAAAATCTGTATGTAAAACGCATTATTTAGTGTAGTTGAACACACCATCAGTTGGGGTTGTGGCCATAGCATTCATGCCATTTCTACCACCACAATTCAAATTTTTTTATACTAGCCACATCAGGATGGAAAAACATTAAATATGGTAACTTTTTCTTACTGCAGCTAATTTGTCTTAAGAGGGGCTGGAGAAAAATTTCAGTCAAGGAAAAAATATGGATAGAGGGGAAAGGATTAAATTCCCTTCTTGTAGTGTTGCAGCTGGCAGATGCTTTGTAATGCTGAAGGAGCATCAAGAGAGCTGACATGCAGGTCTCCCGCGCAATGTGTGCTTCGGCTCACACCTACTAGTTTTAGTCCATTAACACTATTAGAAAATGAGAATAGGTCAGCGCTTTCAGAATTCTCCTGTTAATCACTGTTACAGTGAAACCTCCTCCCCTCAAAATGATCTTTGTTGAATAAATAATCCCATAAACTGGTTAGATTAATTTTTTATCCTGCGAGGCTGCAAGTTAATTACGTTATATGAATCTAAAAACAGTCCCTCCATCAAGTTTAGGGTTGCCAAGTCCAATTCAAGAAATATCTGGGGACTTTGGGGGTGGAGCCAGGAGACTTTGGGGGTGGAGCCAGGAGACACTGGGTGTGACAAGCATCATTGAACTCCAAGGGAGTTCTGGCCATCACATTTAAAGGGACAGCCCACATTTTAGAATGCCTTCCTTCCATAGAAAATAATGAAGGATAGGGGCACCTTCTTTTGGGGTTCATAGAATTGGACCCCCTGGTCCAATATTTTTGAAACTTGGGAGGTATTTTGGGGAGAGGCACTAGATGCTATACTGAAAATTTGGCGCCTCTACCTCAAAAAACAGGCCCCCCAGAGCCCCTGACACCCGCGGATCAATTCCCCATCATGCCCTATGGGACTCGTTCCTGGAGGTGCATAATGGCTATGGGGGTGGAGCTTCCCCCGCTGGCCAGTTGGCTGGGGGAGGGGGGAAGCCTGTAAAACCAGGGGATCCCCCGCTGGGACCTGGGGATTGGGAAGCCTAATCAAGTTGCAGATATTTTAGAGAGTCCTTCAAAAATTTATCCTCCTAATGGATCTTTTGGCAAAAAAGAAAAAAGCATATGTGTCTAACCTCGGAGGCTTCAGTTTTATAATATATAAACACCATGGTGTGTCCATGCAACTTCTTTGAGGTTTGTTCCAGATAAAATATTTAGCTGCAATCTATTTTTATTACTAATTAAATTTAGATAGTTAACCTCCTCAAATGTGTACCTAGGGAGTAATTTTACATTCACAAAATAACTTCAGCCTAGTTAACTGTTGCTTGCAAATATTGGAGACTTTCAGTACGATCCTATTTTGACTTGCTTCAGTTAAACCCAGTGGGTTTAGGCTGGAGTAACTCTGCATAGGATTGCACTGTTAGCCATTCAGATCAACATGAAGCATTACTTAATTACCTTAAGTTTAGATTTTGCAGTTGGGAGTGTATATCCTGTCTATTACAATATATAAGAATAGCAATGAAAGTATGCATCTTATTTAAATTGAAGTTTGAAGTTATGTGTACTCATGAAACTTAATTATGAAGCAACCACCAGAATAAAGGTGTTAAGTTATTTTCCTGGTCTTATTAAGCACTATGCCCATATGTAGTTGATAGGATAAGCATTGTGTGAAACTGTAAAGATTATATTATTTTGGTGGCAGTTGTAGCACTAGGTAAGAAAACTAAACATTTCCAAACCAGTTTTATTCTGGCTCCATACTCCAGCAAGTTGAAGACCACCTTAACATTGTTCACAGTGGCATTATTGCAAGACATCAGTGAGCATTCTAAACTCCCACTCCGAACAGTTTGGCCAGTGAAAGCAGCCATTTGAGACCCAGGAATATTTAAAGGTATAAACAAACTTGGTTCCAGACTCTGTGCAATCCCTAATCCACCTCTTGTGGTGCTTGGAAGTCTAGTGGAGAGAAGAAAATAAAATGTGGCAATTCAGTGAAGGGAACTATTTCCTGTAAGCAATTTTGTACACCTTGGCAAAGGCCTAGCACTGGAGAAATGGGCCTACCTCCATGGAATTTACTCTGGATTCCAGAAAGGCTGATCTATTAAGTGAGATTTCTGCTGTCCAATATGAGTCCCATATCCCTGTTCAGATTCTGCTGGACCAGACTCAACTGGCTTTCCAGTTATAAATACAGACTAAAATCAAAATGTTAGTGCTGTTTAAAGATTGTGAGGAATATTTTTTGGCTGTTGAGTAAGGAAGATTGTTTTGTATTCCCATATTTCAAGTGATGCTGTGCTAGGCTTCCCAACCCCCTCCCCCCCGCCCTGCCGGGGGACCCCTGGATTAGCAGCCTTTTTCCCCGCTCTCCAAAAACGTGGCAGCGGGGGTGGGGGTGGGGAGGTGGGGAAGCGGCGCGGCCTCCCTTTGTGAGGTGCATGCTGGGACTCGTAGTCCTTGCATCCTCTCCAGCTGCTACAGGCATCTCCTCGGGGAGTCTGGCCGGCAGAGGGGGGGGGGAGCTCCGCCCCCAGAGGACCATGTGCGTTTCTACCTCTGGAGGCTTCAGTCGCTGATTGAAAGGCTTCCTCTTGGGATGGGGTGTCTGTGTTACATTGAAGAAGTTGGCAGCAACTTGTGAGTAGAGAGGCCAGTCCCCCTTCAGTGTTGCCAGAAATGGGGGGGGGGAGTCTGCTGAGTACTTCATTATTCTCTATGTGGAGATCGATTCTCATAGGGTATAATGGGGAATTGATCTGGAGGTTTTGGGGGCTCTGGGGGTGCTGTTTTTATTTATTTATTTATTTGAGATTTATATCCCGCCCTTCCCACGAATGGCTCAGGGCGGCTGAGGGTGCCTTTTGAGGGTGCCTTTTGAGGTAGAGGCACCAAATTTTCAGTATAGTATCTAGTGACTCTCCCCAAAGTACCCCCCAAGTTTCAAAACGATTGGATCATGGGGTCCAATTCTATGAGCCCCAAAAGAAGGTGCCTCTATTCTTCATTATTTCCTATGGAAGGAAGACATTTAAAAGGGTGTGCGGTCCCTTTAAATGTGATGGCCAGAACTCCCTTGGAGTTCAATTATGCTTGTCACACCCTTGTTCCTGGCTCCGCCCTGATGTCTCCTGGCTCCACCCCCAAAGTCTCCTGGCTCCACCCCCAAAGTCCCCAGATATTTCTTGAATTGGACTTGGCAATCCTATGCTGTGCTAAGTAGTTTATATTCAGTGGTGCTTAGAACAGAAACAAATCAGAAAGGAATTAAGTATGTTTGGTGGACAGCACTATTTGAAGACTATAGGTTGCTTTTCTAGGAAAGTGATACAGAAAGGTAAGATACTAACATCAAATATGTCCAATATTTGTTGAGTACATAATGGAGAGAGAAAACAGTAATTTAGTTTTCGAACCAGAAACAATATGATGAACTGGGCTAGAGTGATTCCCCCCTTCATTTAGACCATGAGCAAATGTCATGACTCATCCTAGCAGCCCCCTTTGTTTATTCAATATAAGAGGGTTGCCTCTAAGATATAGGCACTTCCATACTGGGAAGTCATGGAAGAGGTTCTTATCTATTTCCTAGCTCCTCTGCCCTCAACCTTCAACACCCGGCCCAGTCAGAAAGCTAAACAGGGAAACACAGGCTGGTATCACACACAGCCTTTCAGCAGTCTGCCACCACTCCTCTAACGTTAATGCCCAGGAGGGGAAAAGGAGAAGCTCTCACCTGGCTCTACTAGGGATAAAACCAACAGCCCTGCAAGGAAGACCAATTGTAGGCTGCAACCCCACCCAAAAGCTGGTTGGACAGAAATGTAGTCATGGTCTAAGATCACTGAATCCTTAGAGAACTCTAATGCACAGCACACATAAATAGCACTAGCAAAAGGTTAAGGCTTTTTATTAACTAACAAAAAGGAGTCAAGGGTTTAAAAGAAATAATTAAGGTGGTGCAATACAGAAAATAAAAACATTACATAAATGACTAACTAAACATTACTTGGACAGGCAGTACTTTACCATGTGGACTAATAGCCTCAACTCTTCAGCCAACAGCACTTCATCATCCCAGAAGAATGGTCAGAGGGAGTGGCAGGACAGCAGGCCTATCTCTCCGCTCCACACTCAATCCTTCTGCTGGTGCATAATTATAGTATCCCTGGCCTGTATAGGTATTCCAGACTACCAATGGGAGCCAGGGGCTAATTAAGATGACTCAACAGATGTTAGCAACTCAGATTTATTTATTTATTTATTTTTAAAGGGATCCTCCCCAGCTGCTAAGGATTTACACATCCTAGGCCATAGAGCCTGATTTAGGGCTCAGGACTCATGAAAAGGCCGAGGCCAAAAGGCCTTTTCATGACAGCACAAATAACATTGTAGCCCCTCCATTTAATAGAATCAATAGTATAAGCTGTCCAGGTGGTGGCTAGAGATCTCCTGTGATTACAGCTGATCTCCACGTGACAGAAAATAGGATTCACTTTTGGTACCTTTGTGGCCTATTTAACTTGACCCCCACCCCCTTTGACTGCACAGATTATTTTATAACTTGGTCTACATATCAATCTCCTTTAGCTAAACTTGGGTTTGTAAATATTAGCTCTATAAACCTGTCAATTACATGCTGTTTTAGATTCTAATTTGCTATGGAGTGTATTCTACTACAAACAGAATATTAAGTTTAATGACTACTGTTAGGAACAAGCGCAGAAGCTCAGTTTATGCAAGCAGTTTGACAACAGTAAATCAATGAATATTGTTCCTCTTGATGTTTTAAAATATTTCTGAAGATATTTGAAGTGCCAGTAGGCTTCTAATAGACAAAAACCTAGAAAGAGGTTATTACATTGCTTTTTAGATTAAAAATTACTGCTAAAATTACTGCTCACTTATATGATATGACAAATTTTGCTGTGATGTCTAGACTGTGATACAGTGTTTCCTTCCTCGTAGTCTTCCTGTGTACTTCTGAACTGGTAACTTTAAATATTTAGTCATCCTGCCCTCCATATATTACATGTATTGTGCTGTTGTGAGTGAAAAGTAAAGTGATGAAATATTGCACTGGTAGCTAAAATATGCTTACTTAGTAGTTGTCACGAATTAGTCCTCTTTTATGAGCCATGGAAAATAATTTTAATAGGCCATTTTATCAGCTTTATTAGAAGTAAGGGATCAGCAGGAATTTTTTTTGGTAGAAAAAGCCCAGCAGGAACTTATTTACATATTAGGCCACACCCCCTTTATGACAAGCCAGCCATAACTGCATTTAAAAAAAAGCCCTGGGGATCAGGAGGACTATGGCTACAGTAAACTGTTTAGACCTCTGTATGTTGATAGTTGACATAATTTAATAATTGTTGCTTTACCATCTGTTTTAATAGAACTGCTTTATAGGTTGTGTATGAATAAACCCACGTAAACGTTTGACTTTCTGGCCTCTCTGCAGATGGCCTGGAAGCATCCCAGCCACCTGGCAAAGTACCCATTCTGGTTGATGTATGCAAAAATGATAGAGTCTGGTATGGAAGAACTTTGTGGGAAATATTTTGAGCTGCTGACATGGACAAAGCAAAGCAAATAACTACAAGAGGATGTAGCTAGCTGATGATTATGAAAGCTGAAAGGCAAGTACAAAGATAGGGACAGTTGATGTCAACTAGATTTTTATCCAAAATATGAAATCTTCACATTGAGGGGCTGGGTGAAATCCTGTTGGCTCTTGTGTTTCCTGACAATTAGTGCAGCTACTCACTCAGTATCTTCACTTTTGTGGTGGTGACACCATAAACACAGTAGAGCAGGGGCTCCCAGCACCCAGTCCATAGACCAGTCCCAGTCTGTGGCCTGTTAGCAACTGGGCTGCAGAGCGAGGTAGAGGCACTTCACTGCCCCTTTCAGGAATGAGGCAGAGCAGCCCCGCCACCCCTTCCACCCGCCCGGGACCAAGGCAGACAAAAGAGGCAGCACAGCCTTGCTCTGAAGCCTTTTTCTTCCACTCTTTCATCCACTTATGTCCCAGGTGGGCAGAAGGGGGAGCATGGCAGCAACCTTCACCTACCCCTCATTTAAAGACCCCCATGGGGGGGGGAGAGACGAGGCAGGGGGGCAGCCTGGGGCAGCAAAAATCCCAGCACCACCACCGGTCTGTGGAAAAATTGTTTTCCACAAAACCGGTCCCTGGTGCCAAAAAGGTTGGGAGCCACTGCAGTAGAGAGCAGGCCAAGCAGTTTCCTTTTCTGATATGCTGCCACAATGGTGCAGAGTGTGAGGCAGCTAGGCCTGGCTACTTATTCATTTATTCGATTTATATACCACCCTCTCCCCAATTGGGGCTCAGAGTGGTTGCCAACAAATTATAATATATTCTCATAAATACTGTAATAACATACAATTGAAAACAATAAAAATGGCAATCAACTGATTAGATGGCATGGAATACTCCATATCCTACTCTGGGGGAGGAGACGGGGAGGCCATTACTTGATGGTAAACTGTTGTCCTTAGTCTTAGGCCAGGCAGAACATCTCTGTCTTATAGGCCCTGTGGAATTGCATTAAGTCCCATAGGGCCTAGATGTCATCAGGCAGAGAGTTCCAACAGGCTGGTGCCAGGGATGGAAAAGCCCTGGCACTGGTTGAGGACTGCTGGATATCCTTTGGGCTATGGATCTCTAGGAGGTTCTTATCTCCGGAGTTCAGTGCTCTTTGGTGGGTATATAGAGAGAGGCAGACCTGAAGATATGCTGGTCCCAGACCATTTAGGGCTTAAAGTCAGCACCAGAATCTTGAACCTGACCTGATCCTCAATTTGGAGCAACTGGTGAAGCACTGGTTGGATATGTGCTGTTAATGGAGTCCCCGTAAGGACCCATGGTGCTGCATTTTGGACAAACTGTAATTTCTGGATCAGTCAATCAATCAATCAATTGTTTTATTTATATCCCTCCCTCCCTGCCGAAGCAGGCTCAGGGTGGCTAACAACATCAAATCAATACAGTAAGTTATACAATAATATTTAAAAGCAATAGCTAATTTAACAGTTTAATTAAAATTCTAAAATTAATAAAATTAACATCCTGGTGCTATTTCAACAGATGGTAAAAATCACTTAAGCAGTCTCTTTATCTTTTAATCGGTGAAGGCCATCCCGAAGAGGACGGTCTTGCAGGCCCTGCGGAACTGTTCAAAGTCCCGCAGGGCCCGCACTTCTTCCAGGAGCTGGTTCCATAGGTGTGAAGCTACAACGGAGAAAGCCCGCATGCGAGTACTCTGTAGTTTTGCTTCCTTCAGCCCAGGGATGGTCAGCAGGTTCTTCCCTGCTGACCTCAGTGCTCTCTGGGGTTCATATGGGGAAAGACGGTCCCTCAGGTAGGCAGGTCCTCGGCCATATAGGGCTTTAAAGGTAATAACCAGCACTTTGTAACGAATCCGGTATGTAACTGGCAACCAGTGCAGTCCGCGCAGCCCTGGCTGTATGTGGTCTCATTTTGGGAGCCCCAATAACAGCCTAGCCGCCGCCGCGTTCTGCACCAGCTGCAGCTTCCGGGTTTGGCACAGAGGCAGCCCCGACCCACACAAAGGACTTCTGTCTTCGCTGGATTCAGCTTCAACCCACTCAGCCTTAGCCAAGTTGCCACGGCCTGCAGTGCCAGGTCCAAATTCCCTGGGATGCAGCCAGGCTGGCCATCCATTAGCAGATAGAGCTGGGTGTCATCTGCATATTGGTGACACCCAAGCCCATGCCTCTGGGCAAGGGGGCGCATATAGATGTTAAATAGCATCGGTGAGAGAACTGCTCCCTGAGGCACTCTGCAATCTAGTGTGCACCTCTGAGACAGCTCACCCCCGCTTAGTCTCAGGGGCAGCCCTGCATAGAATGTGTTACAGTAGTCTAGCCTGGAGGTGACCTTTGCATGGATTGCTGTAGGTAGGTCAGAGCAGGACAGGTAAAGGACTGGTTAGACCTGGCACAGCTGGAGAAATTCCAGTCTGGCAATGTTTCTCACCTGGGTAGGATTGCCAATTCCCAGGTGGGGGAGGGGATCCCCTGGATTGGAGGTCCTCCCCCCCACTTCAGCGTCATCAGAAAGTGGGGGGGGAGGGAAATATCTGCTGGACACTGCATTATTCCCTATAGAGACCAATTCCCATAGGGTATAATGGAGAATTGATCCATGGTTATCTGGGGCTCTGGGGGAGCTGTCTTTTGAGATAGAGGCACCAAATTGTCAGCATAGAATCCAGTGCCTCTCCTCAAACACCCTCCAAGTTTCAAAAGGATTGGGCTGGGGGTCTAGTTCTATGAGCCCCCAAAGACGGTGCCCCTATCCTTCATTATTTTCAATGGAGGGAAGGCATTTAAAAGGTGTGCAAATCCTTTAAATGTGAAGACCAGAACTCCCTTTGGAGTTCAATTATGTTTGTCACAACCTTGGTCCTGGCTCCACCCCCAAAGTCCCCAGATATTTCTTGAACTGGACTTGGCAACCCTACACCTGGGTCTTCACAGATAAGAAGGCATCTGGGTACACACCCAGGCTCTTGGCTGTTGGCACCAAGGTTAGAGGTAAACCATCAAGAATCAGGAGTTAGCATCCTAATTCTGCATTCACTCTGCTGGTCACAGAACCTCTATATTTGAGGGATCAGTTTCAACTGGCTCTGCTTCAACCATCCAGCCCTTTGGCCAAAATAGATGGGGCTGTATCCAGTCAGCTGTACATGAACAGATATAGCTGGATGTCATCGGCATATTTGGCACTGTTGCCAAATATGGTTTGGGAAATTCCTGGAGGCAGGGCATGGGGAGCAGAGGGACCTTAGTGGGATATAATGCCATAGACTAGGGGTGTCAAACGTGTGGCCTGAGGGATGGATCAGGCCCCAGAGGGTTCGTATCAGGCCCATGAGCAACTCACTGTCATCTGCTTCCTTCTCTCTCTCTTAATTCCTTCTGCATCACAGCTTGCTTTGCCAGGCTTGCTCAGTCGCACAGGAGCAGCAGAGCAAAGCCTCTATTTTATCCATTGGCTGACCAGCACATGAAGCAGCTTATGTACAAAATATCACAATACCCAGCCATTTAATGTTTTCTCTGGGTCTTAGGGTCAAAGCATTGACCATGAGATTTCTATAAAGAATGTCAATAAATCAGAAATAGATAGATCCAAGTGGGCAGTCGTGTTGGTCTGAAGCAGTAGAACAAAGCAGGAATCAAGGGGCACCTTTAAGACCAACCAATTTTTAGTCAGAACGTAAGCTTTCATGCGCTCTCTTAAGCACACTTCATCAGATGAGGGGATCAGGTATTGTGAGCTGAAATACAAGCAGTCTGGCAAACTAACTGGTCACATGGTCACATAAAACAGTGTGGCTAGGCCATTTGGTCTGGATAGCCATAAAAGGTAATAAAATTCTCTGCCAAATGGTGTTTCTGCAAATCTAGGTGAATCACTAAAGGACATGTATATCCAACTTGTAGGTTTGCAACTTACAGATACACACCTGAACAACACCTAAACAGCATACTCAAGATTACTACAGTACAGACACTGTCTCCAGATTTTGATACAATGTTTCAGAGCAAGAGATGTCAATTATCAGAAACTGTTAAATAAACAAAATATTGCAAGAGTGCTAATTTTTTAAGCATATTTTATTTTAAGTTTTTTAAAAAAATGTTAATTGTGTTTGTCTTTGCTCTTTATAAAGTTTTTATGCCTGCTTCCTGGCATTGCATTTTATGACACACGTAGCCTGGACCGACAAGGTCTCATTAATGTCAGATCTGGCCCTCATAACAAATTAGTTGGACACCCCTGCATAAACTCCACTCTCGAAAGCAACCATTTTCTCCAGGAGATCTTTGTTTCTAGGAGATCTCTAGGCTTCACCTGAAGGTTGGCAATCTTAGACCCAGGTATTGGGAGGCTGGCATTCAACCTAACTGGTTTAAAAATACTGTAGCAGCAGAATAACAATGGTCTCAGAGAAAAAATATATCTGCTCTTCAAAAAGAAATCTACTATCACTTCTCTTGGTGTTAGCTTGACTCGTGCCTTGTCTTATCAGGGTCACCACAAGTTAACTGTGGAATATAACTTCACTGTATTTTAGAGGTGAAGTTCAAGTAAGATTAATTGCTCTGTACTGTCATGCTAGACATTATTGAAGAGACCATTTTGGAACTTTATGTTAAAAAGATAATGTTGGGAAGGATAATGAACACACAGTTGTCTAATTGAAATCTAAACATAAAAAGAATTGATAGCAACAAGCAAGTATAAAAAGGGCAGTCATAACTCATGTGGTAATACTTAGGGTCATAATTTGAATCTGTTCTGATTTTATTAATTGAAACATTCCAAAACTATGGGGCAGAACTGGCCGCTGGAGCACTGATTTTCTAGCTTTAGTTAAGTGTTGAATGAAAAAGGGGGGGGGGGGCAAGTGCAGCATTCAAACCCAGGAATTTTTTTTCTTTCCTCACTGAGATTATCTAAGGTGCTAAAGAAGAGTTTTATCAAATAAGGCTGGCTTGAGCTCAAGAGAAGATACTTGAACAGTCTCAACAGAATGTGTGAGTCTTCATCCATAGAATCTAATTGATTGCCAGGAAGGAATTTCTCTCTGTGGCTACTTTTCCCTTTCTTTGTACCAAGTGAGAATGCTGGCTTGTGTGAATCACCTGAGTTTCATTTACTAAACTTCAGGGGATTCAGAAGAATTCATCTTTTGAATGCTGTGCATCTTCGCAGTAATGTGAGAAGGGTTTGTAGCCTTGTGAACGTACATAAAGGATTTTCCACAACTAATTGGCCTTCTACATACCACTCTGTGTTTATTTTGGAGCTGCTTAGGGCCCTAGACAATAACAGTCAAGATGTTTTATTTTCAGTAGTGATGTTCATGTGGATGTTTAAGAGCAAGCCTTTCAAAAGTACATGATTCATTGGGTTATTAAAGTTAGATAGTCTCTATCTTATCAGGCAATCATTTGAATTTCAAATAGAATTATTTTCCCACTATTAGAGACTGTGCCAAGTTATACAAAAGAAAGCATGTTGCCTGAAAGTTGCTGATGAATAAAAGACACAGTTTTTGTTCCTCTTGCTATATTTGTTCTCATTCAGTGCAAGTACAGCAGTATACTGCCACTGAGTAATGAACAAGGGATGGTCTTTCTCATGGTGGCAACTCCTATTTTCCCCCCAGTGGTAGAAGTATAGGTTGTACAGAGCTGCTGTAGAATACCAGGAGTGTGTGCACATAGTTTTTTAAAGTTAACAAAATGGTGCAAGGATTTGGAGGGAGTGGGACAACATCTGTCACTAATAGCAGTTCTTACATTTGCCAATATTTGGTATACGAAGAAAGATATAATATCTGGTATATAAAGAAAGATATGTATATTGTGGTATTGATTCTTTTAATGAAGTTTGATTGTTTTTTTAAAAAGTGTTTTTTAAAGCCATCTTTCCTGTTGCTACCCCCCACACTTAATTTTCCTGTTTTGCAATGTGAGGTTTAAAGGCTTGTTTTTAATTTTTGTTAGTAAACTTAATCTCCATGATCATCACTACCCTTTTTTAAACAATGCATTTTGTGGTGTTAAATATCAAATTCTACTGCCTTAATAATAATTGTATCAGACTGTAGATAATGTACAACTTCATTTCAGGGGATCTGCATTTTCTACTTAAGCAAATCTTAACCACTCTGTTTCTCATCTTCACACTCCATTTCTTAATGAGAAATAAGCTGTAAATAAGTTCAGAACTCATCATTTATAGTTCTAATTAGGAAATATAAGCGTGTCAGTGTTTTTAGGAAGCAGTGTTGGAAAATTGTATGTTCAGCATAGTGTTGGGAAGGAGTGAAACAGAGGGTTTTTAAAAAACAAAACAAAAAACCAAACATCTTCCAAACTAGTGAGATAACCGATGTCTTCTCATAGATTGATGGAAGAAACCCTGCAATATTATATTTGGAAATAGGAAATTGTATATTTTATCAAATTTATATATGATAATCAGAAGCATAAAACTATACATCAAAGGAAAGACTATAGCCCATTAGCTTCTATTTTGTTATGGCCTACAATCAAGACATTAAATAGACTGATCATTATGCTTTGTCAGGTTCCCAGTTGTTGGAACTCAGGCTTTTCTTTGTGTTATAAGACTTTCCTTCATAGCTTCTCTTTCAAACTATCATTATGTCTCTGAGACTGTCCGTCTTTGCTCTGAGGCAGTCAGTCTTGTCCAACATACACCTGTTCCTGCCAATCCCATCCCTTTGTTTATCTTGCTTGCCTGTCAGCCAGCATCCTTCCAGATGATTCACACTTCTGTTGGAGACATTTACTGTCATTATTAATATTCTACTGGAATTAGGTTCCCTGGTACAGTCATGACAGTTACTATTTCATGTAATGCAACAAGTAACTGTCAGTCACTGGGACATCAGATGTCTTAATTGTACAGTTTTGGCATTTGTTATTTTTTTTCTCTATATGAACTTCTCAGATGAATGTCTGTGCAAGGCTCATTGTTAAAGCTTCTAACCAGTTGTGAAGACGTTGTGGTGTTTTACTGCAGTCTCTGGTGTCTCCCAAAAGAAGGTATCATAATTATATGTGGAGTGGCAGATTGATGATTGAATTTATAACTTTATATCTTCCTCATAGCGAACACTGTTGTCATCACACATATTTAAGGGTTGTCACTAGTGGTACACTTACAGATATAATAATAATAATAATAATAATAATAATAATAATAATAATAATAATAATAATAATAATAATAATATAATGATGATGATGATGATGATGATGATAATGATAATAATAATACCACCACCACCTTTCAGTTATTCCGCTACCCTCAATGCTTGATGTTTTAATCCTATTTCAGCAAGATGAACTGAACCCTTAGCTCCTACTGTTCTATCTTCAAAACCTGGTTTTTCTTTGATGCCACATTTCTTTCATTTGTACAGTATAGGTGTGTTTCAGGCATGGGGCTGCCAGATCTTCTGCTTGCCAGCAACCCTCACTGCCTATCACCACTCTGTTGGGAGAAAAATTGTCTTCAGCCTGGTGGCATTATGGCACTTCCTGTGGCTTTACTGTTGAGTTTTTGGCAATTCCTAGCAAAACATGACGTATCTTCTTGGTTTTCTCTAGAACTGACTTAATGTCATCATGCTGACGCTGCCTCTACCCCAGTCTCCAGCTGCTGTCTGGCAACCCTGTTCAGGCATAATGCCAAACTATTATTTATTGCTATAGGAATAATACTGGAAGGAATATTGGGCTCATTTGTACGGTCCCCACAATGTGCTCATGCTAATTACTTAATTCTTAGTTTGCCACAAACCAAAGTCTGCTGCCACATGTGAACCGACAAACTATTGCTTGTGCTTGCCCTGCAAGCCGTGTTTTGTTACTGGTTTGCCAAGCAGCGGACTGTTGTTTGTGGCAAACTAGGAAGTAATTAGCTTCTGTCACATGAGGAAAGGAAAGAGGGGGAGGGGAGGGACCAAGAGACCTTGAAGCTCCTTCCAGGCTAGTTCATGCAGTACCCAGCCACAATTTGTCATTATGTCTGAACCAAGCTATAAAGACAGTTGTCGTAATAATCCTGAAAGCTCTGTGTACCACTGCTTCCTGTTACAGATATTGCTTAATGTAAAAAAGTCTTCATTACTATCTGCGTCCTCTGACAGAGAAAGACTTCCTTCAACAAACACAGTGAGATCCATTTATTGCTGCAGAAGGCACTTATTTATTTATTTTTAATTCCAGGGCTAAAAGGACTTTATGTCACTTCCAGGTTTTTCCAAGAAGTAACTGATGGTAGCTGTGAGAATTGCCAAAAATTCTAAAGAAGTAATGTACACATTGTCACAACCACCCACCCCCAATGTCTCCACTCCTAAACAGCCTGGCAACTCTTTATGTAGCTTACACTAGTTTTTCTAATACTGAGTTGGGAAATTCCTGGACGTTTGGGCATGGAACCTGCAAAAGGTGGAGTTTGGAGAGGGGAAGGACCTTGGTGGGTATAATAGCTTAGTGTCCACCCTCCAAAGCATCCATTTTTTCCAGAGGTAATGACCTGTATAACCTGAAGATCAATCGTAAGTATAATAGAATATTTTCAAGTCCCACTTGAAGCAACACAGGAATTTTCAGCATCCTTTTCTTAATAAGTTTCCATTGTCCTACTTTTTCTCACTGGACTATTGGAGTGCTTTTTTGGTTTATTTTATCATCAGTAATTGTTAAAGCACTATAACAATTTTTAAAAAAGTCCTCTAGCAGTACCAGCAGCAAAGGCCTGACAGAAAGAAAATGATGCCAATGAAAACATGTTCCTTCCTATCCAGGTAGCATGCTTATACACTTGGGCTGTGCTCTTCCCAAAATGACCAGAGAAAAGCGCATACGAAGGATGGGGACGGCTGGAGCACAATTAGACCATGTTGTAGTGTGAATGCTCGGGGGAGGGGATGTATTCCAATTTGGTAGCCAAAGTAAAGATAAACCTTGGTATGGAAGCAGCCAAATGTAAAAGAGAGTCTTTAGACCTAACCCCATGTTTATAATTATTCATCCAGAGGGGGTTGCATTTAGGGAATTCATTTATCCAGAGGGGGTTGCATTTAGGGAATTTAGGGAATTGCATTTAGGTTGCATTCCTTAATGCTATATGGGAATGGGGAAAACTGAGCAACCAGCCCAATTGTACTTAATGGTACATTTATTTGCTCTCTTACATGAATGGGTATTTGAGATGATTAAATTCACTGAGTGGGGACTTGAACTTTAAAAAATATACCATGTAAGCTGTTCTAATGGAAGGAATTTCTTAAAGCATGACAGATACACCCCCCCCCCAAAAAAAAACTTGCATAATTCAGAAGTGGCCAAATGAAACTATGTAACCAGGTATGTCACTATAAGCGTGTATGAGAAATGAAAAGGCAGAGGTCAGAAATTTAAAAGTAACAAAAAAATAAGGGCCTATAAGATGCTTACATTCTCAAGCTTGACTGTCCGGTCAAAGCTGTCAACTGAAGGGGGGGGGGAGCCTTGCTAGCAGCTGTAGCCTCTGTAGACACAAGCTTCAGCAATTGCTTTCAGTGAGTATTCGTTTTATAATGCTTCATATTCACTCTTGTTTCCCTAGGCAAAGCAAGTTAATAATGAAATAAAAACAGTGTTTGGAAAGATCTTGTCGGATACGAAATATAAATTTAAATTCTTCACATCCCAAATATAATATTTTCTGTGCTTGGTTTGCAGTTAATACAAGAGTTCAGTACTTTGTGTTTTATTAACCATTGTTAGGCCACAATATTATTACAGTACTAGAAATCAGCATATGTTTTTTTAAAAAATGTTTAGAACATGCCATCAACAAATCTTTGTTGTAAGAACTCCAAATTTCACAGTGAAACCATTGGTGAAAAACCTGAAGCATGCATCTCTTTTAGGATACTCTGAAGGTAGATCTACCCAGCCCCATTGCCAGGATGTTTGGGGGACGGGGGCACTGGGGGGAGCATGGGGCATAGCTATTTAAATTCTATTAAATAAGCAGTGCTCCCCATCCCAATCTCCCCCCATCTTAAGTTCTTCCACCCCTCCAGGTACAGAGGGGAGGGAGAAGAGAAGTAGCTGCTTACCTCATCTCTTCCTGCTTGGTGGGCCAGGCCAGTGTTATTGAAGCCACACTGCTGCTGTACTGGCCCGATTTCATGAACCCTCCTTCCTTCCTTGTTCTGAAATAAGAGCTGCAGGAAGGAAGGAGGGTTAGAGAAATTGCTTTAGGCTGGTGGCCCTACAGCTTAAGCAATACTGACTTGGCCCGCCAGTACTGGCCTGCCTAGCAGAAAGAGCCATGCCTTCCCCCACCCCAGTGCCTCCACCCCAATCTTAAACCACAGTCCTAGCTATGTGCTGTGCCAAATGAGGGTTAGAGAGTCACTTTGGGCCTCCTTCCAGTGCAGTGTGTGGCTTAAGATTGGGGTGGGGGACTGTGACGATCTGATAGGGGGCTCAGCCCCTGAAGCTCCACTGCTGGCTACGACCCTGGGTCTACCTGGATAATAGCATGTGAAAACTAAATGTTATTCTGTCCTCTTCTGTTTAGTTTTTAAAGATATAGTAGTTCATACTGAGTTTACAGAATATGTGAAATAAGGTTTTACGTTTGGCTGCTAGTCAATAAAATTGATCCTACCACAAGGTCAGTGCACCCTCAGTGCAATGTTATGGTTTTCTCTGAAAATGTCTTGAGCTCCGAGGTTGAAGTAGGTATTTAAAGCTTCTCCAGCATCCATATAGCTTTGTCCCAGTATGCTTGAAAAGAGATCTTTTGGTGATAATGTCTTCTCTTTACCAGTACACATGTAGGAATGATCATAGGTTCTTTGTTTTTTCAGCTGTTTAGTAATCTGAACGTCTTTTATTTGTATATGCGTCTGTGACCTCTCTCTCTTTTGCAGGCAGTCTGTCCCCTTTATGCTATGACAAATTTATTTATGCTTCAGTAGAATCTAATAACATTCAACACTATCAACAGGGACAAAAAGCCCTTCAGCTTATCCATGCCTATTGACCACTTGGCCTATCACATGTCAGCTGCTCCAGAGTTGGTCACTTTTCTTATTATGCCAAACAGAATGCATGCATCCTATAGTATGTATGGAAGAAGTTTCTATGATGTCTTTTCTGGTAGATCTCTGTTTCTCCTAGAAGTGGTTCTAAATATAATGCATTATTATCTGAAGGTGTGTCAAAATACAAAACTTGTATACAGGGTTGACTTGTTAATTGTAGTTTTAAGAGTGGAAATATTAAGGATGCGAGGGTGATTGAAATATTAAGACATATCAAACTATTCTAGTTTTCATTATCAGTTCCAAAAGAGGTAACTTCTAATACACTACAAGATGTTGTTAAGGCTTTGTGCAAGGAGATATGACAATTGAAAGTTTCTTCTAATAGGTACAGAATGTATTTTTAGAAATGATGTGTTACATGTAGGGAAATTTGTAAGTTTCCAGTTTTAGGAAGGTTACTAATGTCATAATGTGAGTGCTTGCTTATTAGCAAAACAGTTAAGGTGCTGTGCTAACACATGCTCAAAGCCTGCTTGTATCATTTTATTTACAATGCTGACTTTTCCTAAGTCTGCCCTGTCTTTCTCTTAGATTAGGGCCACCATGCTCCAGGAGGGGGATTTTACTGCTTTGTTTTTGAAGGACTGGGGAGATAAACTCATTTTCCCCATCCTTTTTCTTTCTTTCTAAGGGCATCCTTCACACTCCAGAGGTTAGTGTTCTC
The DNA here is from genome assembly GCF_032191835.1 of Heteronotia binoei. NCBI lineage: Eukaryota > Metazoa > Chordata > Lepidosauria > Squamata > Gekkonidae > Heteronotia > Heteronotia binoei. The sequence goes on along the minus strand of NC_083228.1, from coordinate 42,637,775 downwards.
ACCTGAAGTTGTAAAGTCTATAGAATTTTCATTAAGGTAACTCACAGAGTAGGCAGATTAATAGTGTCAAATGGAAACACAAAAGGCCATTTGGAGCTTTAAAAAATTGATTTAATGACATCAGATAAAAAGAAATCTCCTTAAAGAAAATGAAATGGGATTCTTGAAAGCCTGTAGGGAATGGTGCTTATGTGGTCGACATTTTAATTCAAGAGATGTTAGAGGGAAGTAGTACAAGGCTAAAACAAGAATGGAAGGTCATTTAGGCTTCTGTACCAAGATTAAATATATACAGAAATTGTGTTGAATGTAGGCTTGTTTATGGCACATGATTGATCTACGGTAAGATATATTCCTAGAGATTTCAGGGCTGAAGGAAGGCAGAGTTTGAGAAGAGGAAGAACCTAAGTGAGACACTGTGCCATAGAATTCAACTTCCACACCAGCCGCCATTTTCTCCAGAAGAAGTGGTCTCTGTAGTCTGAAGATCAGCTACAATTCCAGGAGACTGTCAGTCCCCACCTGGAGGATGGTGGCCCGAATCTGAGAAGGAAAGGGCAGATTTAGGAAAAGTCAGCATTGTAAATAAAATGACACTGTCTAACGTAATACAGGATACTAAAGCTTTCGGAGACTTATCCATTCAGTATGCGGATAATAATAGTAGTGATCTACTTTAAAAATAATCAGCAATTGATGAGACACTGATGATCTCCACTATCCAAACAGGTGCCATCTAGGTGGGTTGTAAGTATTTAGCATCTCAAACAGAAGACATTTATGATACTGATTGAGCTGTGTCCAAATTTGTAACTGTATGATCATCTGTAGATGAGGATAAAGACTAGGCTATGCAGGGTTATTTATGTGACTGTGCTGTTCAGATTATTGTCCTTAACATACACATGGCCACACAATTACGTGAAATTTACAAATGATCAAAAATGTCTTTAGATGGTCCAGAATAACAGATATCAAGAAAAGTATTCTTTTTCAAGCAGCAGTCTATGATTTATGAAAGAGGGGTGTAAGCATTGTGCGCATGTGTATAATGTTTGCGAACTAAAGGGATATAGCCATGTTGCAATCTCCAGGAGCTAATACAATTGTAAATATTTTATGGTTCTTAAAATGATTCTATACATTTTAGTTATGGAATCTCAAGATAACTTCTGCTACATCCCTGAATAACCATATTCCAAAAGGAATGAGATTTCTGTCCCTTGAAGAGCTATGAAGAAACCAAGCACAGCATCACAGTAATACAGCAACAGAGGAAACTGCATGAACGTAGCACTGTTTCCAAAGTCTTAAAGGATTTTTAAATAATATAATCTTAGATTTGTTACTTGGTAGCCTCCAGTTATTCTTATATCCTTTTTTCTGCAGACTACTAACATGCTACTAAAAGAGATTAAGACACCCCCCCCCCCACCATGCATTGTAGCCTCCTATACAAGATGAGCATCTCTTATCTTCAGACTAAACTCTGTTTAGCGTGGTATAATTCAACAGATTAGTGCAGTGTTGACATATTGTGGGAAGTCATACTGATGACTTACACTCATTTCAAATTCCTGGTTGGCAATAAAAGTAAGTATAAATTCATGAGCATAGGCTTAAAAAAATCATTGATGCTTTGCCAACCTGCTAGCAGCCCTAAGGGAGGCCATTAGTCACTCACAACGTTTGACGTATAGAGAATCATTCAATTATCTGGCAAACCAGTCAAATCCCAAAATATTACTAGGAGAATGAATTTTATTCTCTGATAGCAGTTTTCCTTTAGGATGCTAATTATTTCACTTATTTTATATCTATCTGCTGCTTCTGTCAAGAATTTGCTCACCAGCTTTGGTCTTTGGTCTAGGATTGTCAGGTCCCCCCTCCCATCTGATGTGGGGGATGTCACAAGAGGTCCCAATGCAATGACATCATTTGGAAGTGACATCATCATGTTGGAGATGCTCTGGTTTTTGGGTGAACTGACTCTCTCATTAAATTGGGTTTAAACCATAGAGTTTGCCCAAAAGACAGAGCATCCCCCATGTGATGCGATAATGTCACTTCCATGTGACATCTTAGTGTTGGGGATATTGTGTCATGATGTCCCTGTTTAGGGGAGGGGTTTCCCCTGCTGATCAGCTGGTCTGCAGTGAAGTCCCTACAACACTTGGGTATCCCCTGCTGGGATCTGGGGGCTGGCAACCCTACTTGGATCCTAATGAAAGATTCCCAAAGTACAAATTATGCTTTCTCTAACAAAGGAGTTATATTTTCAATCATGGCCAATTTAACCTGGTATAGGTGATACTGGTTGGCTAGAAACAGCCAACTGCTGAATGAGGGCTGGAGGATGTTGGTGGCTCTCCACTAGCTGATGGCTGTGAATCCTGACAGCTCTGCAGCTCAGTTTCCTGCTGGTCAGCTTCTGTTGACTCAAGGTTAATTACATGGGGCTCCTCTTCTCCCGAGGAGTCCTTGCTATTGCTGAGCCCTGGCTGACTCATGACATATCCCCCCCCCTCAGGGCCTCCCTTCTGAGGTGTGGTTGGGCCAGGCTTCTGGGGATGTGTTTTGTGAATGCAGTCCACTGGCTCTCAGGTGTCCATAACCCTTCCAGTCCACCAGATACAAGAGCTGCTTGCATCACCTCCTGAAGTCCAAGATGTGAGCTATTTCATATTTTTTTTCTGCTCCTCTACCAGGATGGCCTAGTGCAGCCCACTTTCAATTAACTATTAGTATAATTTAATTGAAGATATAGATAAGCTGTTTAAAAATAAACTTGTTAAACCCATGCTTTGGTCTCGTGTCTTCATTTGGTGAACTGAGGCAATTACTATCGTGTTCTCAGGCCTGAGCTTTCCCTTCAGAGAGCCTTTTTGCTGTGGTACTGGAATTACCAGTTTAATATACTGTAGCCAATGCTTTTCTGTGCATATACTTTAAAGAATATATTATTTATATCTCCGTTAAAAGGGACTTAATGTTCCTTTCTCTGATGAATGATGCGATCTGCCATTTTGTCCTGCTATTCTGAATGTCATTCTGTAATGCACGACTGCACAGCGTTGAAAAAAAATAAATGGGAAAGAATACCATAAAATATTTTTAAATACATATTTTTCAATGGTAGAACTTTGTAAACATGATAGATTTCAGTAAAGCTGGCACAAAGGTAGCTGCTTTGCTTCTTTCCCCCTGACAACTATATTGGCGAAAGATTAATAAAGAGTTGCTGTGCTATTATTCTTTGTCTAAACATTTAGAACTTTTCTAAGTTGGTTTCAATCCCCAATCTGTTCTCAGGTTCGCACTGTGTGCTTAAGTGGAAAGTTCTGCCATCTGTTATACCATACCTTGCATGATAATTGTGGGTTTTTTGTTTGTTTGCTTAATTACTTGGTATCAGTAACTTTAAGAGGTTATTTTTTTAGTGGGCCAGATTCTGAAACATTGCTGGGAGGAGAGCATGCTTTTGTGTAATTCTCATAATTACACAATTAAGTTTAATGTCTTCATGAAGTAACACATATCTACTTCTTAAGCCCAGCTAAAATGCAGGGCCAAACTAGATGTTCAGATTTCTAATAAAATGGATTGAGGTTCCTGGATTCAACATGGGTTCCCTGCAGCCACACAGGATTGTCAATCTCCAGGTTGGGGCAAGGGAACCCATGGTTTGGAGGTCCTCCCCGTGCTTCAGGGTCATCAGAAAGCGAGGGGCGGGGGAATGTCTGCTGGGCACTTCATTATTCCGTATGGAGGCCGATTCCCATAGTAGGTATAATGGTGAATTTATCTATGGGTATCTGGGACTCTGGGGGTGTTTTTGAGGCAGAGGCACCAAATTTGCAGCACAACATTTGGTGACTCTCTTCAAAACACCCTCCAAGTTTCAAAAAAATTGGACAGGGTGTTCAATTCTGGGGTCCCTATCCTTCATTATTTCCAATGGAGGGAAGGCATTTAAAAGGTGTGCAGTCCTTTTAAATATGATGGCCAGGACTCTCTTTGTAGATCAGTTATGTTTGTCATAACCTTGTTCCTGGCTCCACCCCCAAAGTCCCCAGATATTTCTTGAATTGGACTTGGCAACCCTACGCACAGTAGGTGCAGGAAATTGCTTTAAAATATCAAGGTGAACCCAAGTAGAATTGGAATATCACCATAAAGATAGGAAGGGCTCCTGCTTCCGCCCCCCACCCCCCAGCTATTTACCTGTGCTGAAACTGTGTGCATGTGGGGAAGGAATACTCTGTGACAAAAACGGGGAAATAAGTGTTACGAAATAATGGGGGAAAGCAGCAGCGCTTCCTTCTCCTGCAGCAGAGTTTTCCTTGATTGTTTTAAAGCAATTTCCCACACCTGTTGCATAGTTGCAGGGCACCCAGACATAACTCTTTAAAAACCTGAACATTTAGCTTAGGCCATAGTAGCTCATTGGATGGGGTGACAGGCAGTGGTTCCTCTAAGCTGCACAGAGTCCTATGAGCAAAAATTCTACTTTGTGAGCTACTGGCATTAAAATTATGAGCTACTGGCATTAAAGTTGTGAACTACTGCATAAATGATTGTGCTCTGGTGTCATCCTTCCTGAGCCTAAGACAAAAAGATGTGAGCTGGAGGTTAAAAATCTGTGAGCTAGCTCATACTAAGTTAGCTTAGAGGGAACACTGGTGACAGGTACTGGCATGCAACTGTAATCCCAGTTTTCCCTTCAACTCCCCCCCCCCCACCCATACATAAGTAAAGGTATTCAGGTCTGGTCTTAAAAGTTTTAAGATGGCAAGCTGTGCAGATTTGGAACCTTTTACTAGACTTGATTTTGCATTTCAGCCATGTTTGTGTTAACAGATCGTAAAATCAAGAAATCCATGTGTCAATGAGACCAATAAAAGTATAAGAATGTCAGGGTAAGCCATCAGAAATATTATAAATAATAGCAATTGTCTTTATTCCCAATGCTTCAGTTCAAAAATTCTAATTCAGTCTGCGGCAGTGGCTCTCTCACTAGGTGCACTTGCAGCCACTCTCTTAAAGGTTCCAAACAGTAAAAGGTTTCCTCAAACAAAAAATCCCACATAGTATACATTATCCATAACCTTTGTACATATTTTCTAAGAATACGGAAGAAAAACTTTCAAAAAATCCAAATGAATTCACAGTAAGACGGCTCATGCTGTCTGGTGTACGTTTTGGTATCTTTGTCAAGACTGTCAGGTTTTAAATGGAGTCCATATATCCTGTCAGTTACACAAAAAGCAATAGTATAATGTTGGTATCAATAATGGTAGTAATGTAGTGTTGTGAGCCGCCCTGAGTCCGCTTGCGGAGAGGGTGGGATATAAGCTTAATGTAATAATGTAATAAATAAATAAATAAATAAGGGATAAAACATAATATTGTTAAATAAACAAATAAAATGCAACAATGAGAGTTTTGTATGCCAGCCCAAAATAGAGCTTTTCCAACCTTTTTAAATATTAGTGCACTAGTGCATCAATGCAATGATGAACCAGCGTGGGGTAGTGGTTAAGAGTGCAGAGCCAGTGTGGTGTAGTGATTAAGAGTGGTGAACAATAATTTGGAGAAACACTCCTCCACATGAAGCTTGCTGGGTGACCTTGGGCCAGTCATAGTTCTCTCAGAATTATCTCAGCCACCATCTACCTCACAAAGTGCCTGCTATGGACAGAGGAAGGGAAGGTGACTGTAAGCTACTTTGAGACTCCTTAGGGTAGAGATTCAAGGAAAGGAAAGGAAAGGTCCCCTGTGCAAGCACCAGTCATTTCTGACTCTGGGGTGACGTTGCTTTCACAACATTTTCACGGCAGACTTTTTATGGGGTGGTTTGTCATTGCCTTCCACAGTCATCTACACTCCCCCCCCCCCCCGCAAGCTGGGTACTCATTTTACCGACCTCGGAAGAATGGAAGGCTGAGTCAACCTCGAGCTGGCTACCTGAAAACCCAGCTTCCACTGGGAATCAAACTCAGGTCATGAGCAGAGCTTAGGACTGCAGTACTGCAGCTTTAACACTGCACCACGGGGCTCTTAGAGATTCAAAGCGGGGTATAAAAACCCACCCTTCTTTTTCTAAATTAGAAGAGTTCAGTAGTTATTCCCGTAGAAAACAATATTAGAATTTGGTAACCTTTTTTTTTTAAATCTAAATTTGGTTAAATCCAATTTGGACTCTCTACTTTTTGTCTCAAACTTCTTTTAACCTACATGGCTAATATCTCTCTTCCATTTTATACTCTCTCTCTCTCTGTGAGATTTACTGGCCTCCACTCTTTCCATTTTATCTTCAAGTCTGTCTTATGATGTTGTCAAAATGTCTTCTATGCTTTTACCTCTTAAACTGCTGAAATGATTTTAATCTCTACTAAGAAATACATATTCTTTAATGTTTTATTGCTGTTTTTTGCACCCACTTTAGTGTAATTATAGATTGCCAAAATTATATCATTAATTTACCTTTCTGAATGGGGGGGGGATCTGCCCTTCCCTTTTCCAAAAGAAAAGGTTTCTTCCATGCTATTCCCCCCCCCCATTTGTTGTAGGTATTCTTTCCTGTAATATTGGTTGTTTTTGTGGTTTTTGTGCTTCAGCTCTAAGCCTTTACCTTGGAGCTGTGCAACAGCTTAATGTAAAGTTGATTAGAGCGTTATCAAAGGCCAGGACATTTATCTGTTTGAAAGCCATGCTTACTTAAGCGTATCTTCTTCAGTGGTCATTGAAGTGAAGGTTAATGTTGCAATTGAGACATAAAAATGTCATTAAGTAAAGACCCTGCTTTTAAGGAAGTTGTAGATAGTGTGATATACAATCAGCGACTGGAAAAAAAATAGTACCAAAAAATGAACTCAAAGAATAAGATATGAAAGCACAAATATCTGCTAGTGCTAAACAAGAAAACAGAAGGATTTAAAGTAGATAATAGAGGTTATTACAGTCATTGTCATAACAGGGATGAAGCCAAATCTATTTAATTTATGTTGTTTTTTGTGAACTGACCAGTCTGGCAAATTTATTACCTTGTTCAATTTCTATTAATCCTTTTGAAGGTGAGGTACTAAAGAATTCTTTGTAAATGCTACCACTAGTTTCGGCAATGAAAATGACCTATTCAGTTGTGAAAACTCCAGGAGCTTTATTAATGCAGGTATTTGCCTATTTGGCCATGGCAGGGCAGGGCAGCACCAAAAGAGGCTCAAGTCTCATCTGGGGGCAGATGAGCCATGGCAAGTGGCAGCCCCAGGCAGCACCACTAGTCTAGGGTTAGACTAGTGACCTTGCACCAGCAGAGGTTGGGAGATGGCGCAGGGTGTTGTTGCTGCATCCCAGATATTGCACAGTGATGTTCTGGTTTTTGGGCAAACCATATAGTAAAATTTGACTCAAACCATAGAGTTTTGTTTGATGTCATCACATCATGGATATCATGCAAGGTCATGGCTGTTGGTGGTAGGGCCCCAGTGCCTCCACCTGAGTGTTCCACATTGTAAAGTACTGGAGTTGGCGCAGTAAGAGACCAGAGTCGGAGAGTGATTTCAGCAAGCTTTACTTTAGGAACACACACACAGACTGAGCTCTATTCAAACCTCCCGCTCCTTTATACAATTCTTGCCCCCTTCTGATTGGACCTTAACTATGTACATGGATTGGCTATTTACAGAGGCCTAAGGGCCTATCAGGGTACAGTATGAGCCTAGATGTTGATTGGCTACTTATGTTTCAATCCTTCCCCTGATTGGGCACGCTTAGGCCTTCTCTGGAACCCTGGTGTGGAGTACAAGCTTGGCCTGTTCAGCTTCCCTCCAAAAGTAACAGTTCCCTCCAAAAGTAACAGTTCTCCATTTGAACCTAGGACACAACACCCCTCCCCCCATAGTTCCAGCTATCAGGTGACATAGTCCTGGAGATATGCCGGAGGGCGGCGATCTCGTGTTGAGCGTTGGAGCTCCGAGGGGACTGGGCGTTCCGACTCAGTTGGTGGTTCCGCGGCTGCAGAGCTGGAGACATCTGGGATGGCAGACCCGGGAGACCTGGGTTCAGCTGCGCGGTCGGGGGTCTCCTCCTGCTGGGCTGAAGCGGGCTCTACGGAACCCTGTTCTGTGTCAGGCTCACGGGGACTTACGTTGTCCGGATCTGGAGCCTCTGACCTTGGCTCCCCGGCAGGCAGGCGACCACGGAGTTGGTCGATGTGTCGTCTCAGGAGATGTCCACCCTCCAAGGTCACTGCATAGGAGACCGGTCCGGTGACGTGGTCCACCTTTCCAGGGAGCCAGGCGGGGCCAGTGGTGGCATAGTTCCGTGCCCACACTGTCTCACCTGGGTAGAACCCTCTGGGGGCTTTAAGGTGTTCCGGCGCCGGTCGCCTGTCTGGGGCTCGGTCAGGGTGCAGCTTGTCCAGCAGGGTGGTGATGCGTCGGCCCATGAGGAGTTCGGCTGGACTGCGACCTGTGGAGGCGGTGAATGTGGTCCGGTAGGCCATTAGGAAACACGCCAAGTCTTTTGGCCAGTCTGAGGGGCCCAGACGGTTCAAGGCCTCCTTTGCCGTGCGCACCATCCGCTCTGCCTGGCCGTTGGTGGCTGGATGAAACAGAGCAGAGCGAATGTGCCTGATGAGGTTCCTGGCTAAGAAGTCCTGAAACACTGCGGACGTGAATGCTGTGCCGTTGTCGGTGACGATGGTCTCCGGCAACCCGTGGGTTGCAAAGATGGCCCTCAGAGCCGTGATGGTCGCCTGCGATGATGGCGAGGGCACCTGGACCACCTCCAACCACTTGGAGTATGAATCCACTACTATGAGTAGAGTCCGCCCATGGAAGGGGCCAGCAAAGTCCATATGCAGTCTTGACCAGGGGGTTTTGGTGGATTCCTATGGTTGCACTGGGCCACGTGGGGGGTCAGGCCTTGACACCTGGCATGTCGGGCACCTTTTAACCCAAGCCTCAATTTCTGCATCGAGGCCGGGCCACCAGACATAGCTCCGTGCGAGAGCCTTCATGCGGACTATGCCCGGGTGTGCCTCGTGCAGGGCTCTAAGCACTTGGTCTTGCAAGGATTTGGGGATGACGACTCTGTTGCCCCATAGTAGGCAGCCTTTGTGGGTGGATAGTTCGTCTTTCCGGGCTGCAAACGGAGTAAATTCCGGCCCAGTCGAGCCCTTGGGCCACCCCCTCCCCACCCAGTCCAAGACACGGGAGAGGACTGGATCACGAGTGGAGCGGGCAGCAACGTTGCGGGCGAGCAATGGCCTGTCCGGAAGCATGTCCATCAGTAGGATCTGATGAGCCGGGGCTGGATCGGGATCCACATCAGGCAAGGGCAAGCGGCTCAGGGCGTCAGCATGGCCCATTGCCTTGCCCGGGTGATGCACTAGGGTGTAAGTGTAGCCGGCTAGAAAAATGGACCAACGGAGGACCCGTGGGGACAACACCTGAGGGGTCTGCCGGTCTGATGCAAAGAGGCCCAAGAGGGGTTTGTGGTCCGTATAGAGGGTAAAGGGCCGGCCGTAGATGTAATCATGAAATTTTTTGACGCCGGCCACAACTGCCAACCCTTCTTTGTCGATTTGGGCGTAGTTCCGCTCCGCTGACGAGAGGGTCCGCGAGTAGTACGCGATAGGGACTTCGGTCCCATCAGGGAGTCGGTGGCCCAGAACTGCCCCCACGCCATAAGGGGATGCGTCGCATGCAAGGACCAAGGGCAGGGTCTCGTTGAAATGGGCAAGGACGGAGTTGGACATCAGGAGGCCCTTGATATCCTGGAAGGCTTTAGCGTGTTGGCGGCCCCACGCCCAGGGTCGGTTCTTGTCTAGAAGCCGGTGCAGGGGTTCGGCCACCGCTGCCTTGTGGGGGAGAAAAGCATGATAAAAGTTTAGGAGGCCGAGGAAGGCCTGGAGTTCTTGCTTGTTGGTGGGCGCTGGAGCATCTCTGATGGCACGCAGCTTGGCGTCGGAGGGGTGGACCCCCTGGGCATCAATGGAGAACCCCAGGAATTCCACCCGATCCACGCCCAGGAGGCACTTCTCCCGTTTGACCTTGAGGCCGGCTGTTTCAAAACGTTGTAGGACTCCTCTAAGGCGGGCGGCGAATTCTTCAGGCGAGGCTGCCGCGATCAGCACATCATCGAAGAATGGAGTGACTCCGGGAAGTCCTTTTAAAAGAGAGTCCATGAGTTCCTGGAACAACCCCGGAGCCACACTCACGCCAAATTGCAACCGCTTTACTCTAAAGGCCCCCCGGTGGGTCACAATTGTTTGGGCGTTGGCCGTGGCCTCATCCACCGGCAGCTGTTGGTAAGCTTGGGCCAAGTCCAACTTGCCAAAAAATTTTGCGCTGGCTAGGGTGGCTAAAACGTGGCTGACGATGGGCACAGGGTATGCGTGGGCCTGAAAAGCCTTGTTGAGGGTGCACTTATAGTCTGCACAAATCCGCACCTCCCCACTGGGCTTGACTGGAGTCACGATGGGAGTTTCCCAGGTTGCGTGGGTGACAGGCTCTAGTATTCCCTGTGCGATCAGTTTATCTAGTTCCTCCTCAATTTTAGGCTTGAGCGCAAATGGAACTCGCCGCGCTTTAAGCCTAATAGGCCGCACTGTGGGGTCGAGGTGTAGTGTAACCGGGGGACCCGTGTAGCAGCCCAAGGTGCCATCGAAAACGGCCGGGAACTCTTCGCAAACCTTCTTAAAGTCCACTCCGACAGTCTTATTGACCCCCCTGATCTCTATTCCCAGGGGCTTGAACCAGTCGAGACCCAAAAGGTTTGTAAGGTGGTTCTTGACCACTAGCACTTGTAGCTGGCCCTTGAACCCCTTGTATTGGACTGGGACCGGGCCCACTCCCAAGATAGGCACCTTATTCTTCTGGAAGTCCACTAAGGTAAACCCTGGGTCCCTGAGACGAGGCCTCAGCCTGGTGGGAATTTTAAAAAATGTCTCTGCCGCTATAATAGATGATGCTGACCCAGAGTCCACCTCCATTTGGCAGGGCACCCCCCCGATCCCTACATTGACCCGGATTTTGGAGGGCCTGACTGGCGAGGGTAGGTACTGTACCGGGTATGGGTGGGCGTGGAGAGCGTCGGTCTCGAAGTCTGGCTGGCCTTCGGAGTGCGCAGATCTTTGCGGGACGCGTGCTCGGGATTTGGATCTGCAGGCGCAGGCGATGTGGCCTTCCTTGTTGCAGAGTCGACAGGTGGCATTCCGGAATCAACAGGTCTTCCGCTCGTGCTGGCCCTCGCAACTTGCACATGCAGGTAGTGTCTTGTGTCTCATGCCCTGTGGGACGTGGGTGGTCTTCCTTCCTGCTGAACGATAGCCGGTTTGTAGAGCTTTGTCCTCGTCTGAGTCCTCTGTAGATGGTTCAGGCTTGATCTGGTGTGCCGCAGCCTGTCTTGTCAGCTGTGGCTCTGCTGATCTGCCCTTCTCCCAGCTGGTGGCCACATCGATTGCCTTTGTTAGGTCGCACTCGGAGAGGGACAGGAGTTTCTGTACTAGTTTTTCGTCCCTCAAGCCCCATACAAACTGGTTGAGAAGGGCTTCGTTGAGGTTTGCGAAACTGCATCGGCTTGCCACCCGGCGCAGGCTTGTCAAGAACGCCATCGTGGTTTCGCCTGCCTTCTGTGTCCTTTGTCGGAAGTCCCAGTGCCGGGTGAGCTTGGTTGGCTGGGGCTGGAAATACTTCTCCAGAGCGCTGATGATGTCGTCCACCGGCGTCTCTGAGAGCTTCCTGGGTTGGAGAAGAGCCCTGGCTAAGTCCACAGTCTCCGTGCCACACATACTGATAAGCAGAGCTCTCTGCATGGTAGTCTCTGTAATCTTCTGGAAGGTCAGGTATGACTGGAAGCCTTCGACCCACGAGTCCCACAGCTTGGGGCGATCGATGCTAAAGGGCTGTAGGAGGTTGGCTGGAGCCTCCATTCTTGGCAGCGTGTCTGGGCGGCTTGCGAGCTGGGGTATGCGCAGAGCGGAGGTGCGGACCCAGATGGCTTGGATTTAGCCACCTTTCCGTGTTCCTGGTTCTGTTGCTGGTTCTTACTGGCATCCCATCCTCGTCGCCAGTGTAAAGTACTGGGGTCGGCGCAGTAAGAGACCAGAGTCGGAGAGTGATTTCAGCAAGCTTTACTTTAGGAACACACACACAGACTGAGCTCTATTCAAACCTCTCGCTCCTTTATACAATTCTTGCCCCCTTCTGATTGGACCTTAACTATGTACATGGATTGGCTATTTACAGAGGCCTAAGGGCCTATCAGGGTACAGTATGAACCTAGATGTTGATTGGCTACTTATGTTTCAATCCTTCCCCTGATTGGGCACGCTTAGGCCTTCTCTGGAACCCTGGTGTGGAGTACAAGCTTGGCCTGTTCAGCTTCCCTCCAAAAGTAACAGTTCCCTCCAAAAGTAACAGTTCTCCATTTGAACCTAGGACACAACACACATGATTAACAACACCAGAGGCCAAGGCATGCTCTCATGGCCTGCCTTCTTCTTACCCTGACCCTGTCTCCTAACAGAGGGAGGATGGAAAGAAGAGAAGGCAACTGCCATCTTCATACTGCCCAGGTAGTGGTAGCAGCAGTGGCTTCTTCTGGCTTTGGGCATGCCCAGGTCATGGCTACTCCACATGTGCCAAAGTCATGGGCTACCTAGGGGACCAAAATCCTTTGGTTCAGACATGCCTGAATCCACAACCAGAAAGCTGACATTTTGTCCTTGAAACAGGTTAGAAAAATAAATATTTTTCAGAATAACAGGATGGAAAGTGTAGATGGACTCCAAAGATGCATAAGTAGACTTCTGCTCATGGATAAATCCTTCCTGCTGCCAAAAGATTATTCTGATGGACCAAGTTTCCATGGAGGAAGTGGTATGGAATTGGGCATAGGGGGACTTCAGTTTGAGGGGGAATGTGTGTAAACAACAAAGTCCCAGCTGTTCAAGCAGAAGTGCCTTCAGCTTATGAAAGGGCAAAAGTGTACTGAATTATAGTTGATTTTCCCAAAGTTTTCATTAGGGTTGCCAGGTCTGACTCAGGAAATATCTGGGGACTTTGGGGGTGGAGCCAGGGATAAGGTTGTGATAAACACTCCAAAGGGAGTTTTGGCCATCACATTTAAAGGTACCATGCTCCTTTAAAATGCCTTCCCTCACTGGAAATAATGGAGGATATGGGCACCTTCTTTTGGGGCTCATGGGATTGGAGTCCTTGGTCCAATCTTTTTGAAACTTGCAGGCTTATTTGAGGAGAGGCAGTAGATGCTACCTCAAAAAACAGCCTCCTAGAGCCCCAGATAGCCATGGGTCAATTCTCCATTATATCCTATGGGATTGGTCTCCATTGGGTATAATGGAGTGCCCAGCAGGCATTTCAACCCCTCTCCCATGCTTTCTGCGAACCCTGAAGCAGGGGGAGGGTCTCCAAACCAGGGGATCCCCTGCCCCCAATTGAGAATTAGCAACCTTAGATAAATACTGAAAAGCCTTGGGGACAACACAACCTTATGACACCCTGCTGCAAGTTCATGTCCTCAACCACGCCTCTCTGAACAGGTGGCTTTCAAAGGTTTAAAACACAAAGCACACTACTACTGTTCGTCTTATAACCTTAAATTCTGTAACAGTCTGACAAAAGATCTAGCACTGGTGATACGGAAGGATTGTCATTATCTACAGTTAAATTGAGATTATCTTCTGTGGCAACCAGTGCATCTATACCATAGACAGGTCTAAAGAAAAACTGAAAAGAGTGAAGACCAAAGAATTCCAGAGTTTTTGAACCTGCTCCGGAAACTCCAGTGGGCGCAGAATGCGGCAGCACGGTTGTTGACTTCAACATCTGCAGAGCCACCCAGTGCACTGGCTACCTCTTGAGTACCAAATCCACTTCAAAGAGTTGGTCCTTACCTTTAAGGCCTTATATGGCCTGAGGCCAGCATATCTTCAGGACCGCCACTCCCCATATGAGCCCCCGCAAGGTTTGAGATCTGCTGCTCAACATCTTCTTGTGGTCCCTGGTCCTAAGGACGTCTGGTTAGCTTCAATGAAATCCAGGGCCTTCTTGGTCCGGGCCTCTACCTGGTGGAATGAGCTCCTGTTAGAGATCTGGGCCCTATGGGACTTATCAAAGTTTTGCAGGGCCTGCAAGACAGAGCTCTTCTGCCAGGCTTTTAACTGATCTGGTGGGCATCCTCTTGTTACCAGCTAACCTCTCAAATATTCTTACCAGCACTGTGACTGTGCTATGTTGCCAGATGTTGGCTTATATGCCGCTGTCTGGCCATGCCTTCCTAAGCCTGTTGCTGATATGTTGTTTTACTCTCAGATTTTTAAGCTGTATATTGTTATGATGTTTTATATTTATTTGTAACTCTGTTAAATTCTGTTGTAAACCACCCTGAGCCCACTTTCCCTGTGGAAAAGGATGGGATATAAATCTAATAATTAAATTAAAAAATTAAATTAATTTTTTAAAATAAATTAAAAATTACTCTTTTAGTCATTTTCCCCCAAGGCAACTTCAATATGTGTTTCTAGTTAGCATCATACCTTATTATCAAAAGAATTCCCTCCCCCCATAAGCGGGAGAATAAGCATTTATTTCAGTATCTTAGTGGGGGAGGGGGACCCAAAGAGAGTGAGCTATTGATGACATCCACAAGCAACACCCTTTATTTATCCTGGCATGATTTCACCAACCTGGAATTAGCAGGGATCAAGCTGAAAAGTGGTTGCTCTTGCAGTGCCCAGAGGCTTGTCAACATCACCTAGGAAGCTAAAATTAGTAATTCAGAGTGTTCATTTGAATAATTGTTTTTCTTAAAAGGTTAAGTGTGTTCCTTAAGGCAACTGGAAAATGGAAGTCCCTGTTGAAATGTTTTGAGGATTTTCTGTATACATGCTAGCAAAGTTTCTGGCTGCACTTTATATGCTGAGTTACATTGGCTGTTTATGCTCTCTTCTCACTGATCACTGAGAGTGTAGAAAATCTGACAGATGTTGCTGAAAAGTTCCATGTCAACATAAAACCTCTCTATTAGACTATGAAGTACAGATGGTTTTCTTAATAAGATTATGTGCACAGCGTCTTATTTGAATAGCCTTTTAAAGTAAAAAGGACTGGTACCCATCTTATGCCTGCCTGTTTTCTGAGTATAACAGCACAGGGACTACTGGTGTTGATTTAAAGAACCATACAGAGATGAAAGAGTTAAACCATTGCCCTACAAGAGATGTGGATTATGTTAAACAGGCAGTCTTTGTGCAAAAATGCCTGTTTTGAGTCTAAGTGAGTTGAAAATTGTGGAAAGTACTAACTCTTTATAGTACAATCAGGGCTTTTTAAAAGCAGGAACACACAGGAATGCAGTTCTGGCTGGCTTGGCATGGGGGCGGGGGTAGCCTAATATGCAGATGAGTTTCTGCTGGGTTTTTTCTACAAAAAAGCCCTGTGTGAAACGATGGTGACATCAGGGGATGTGGCCTGATATGTTAATAGATTCATGCTGGGCTTTTTCTACAAAAAACACCCTGAGTACAATCAAATGCGTGTGCATGTGTGTATTAAGTGCTGTCAAGTCACTTCCAACACATGGCAATCCTATGAATTAATGACATCCAAAATATCCTATCGTGAACAGCATTGCTCAGGTCTTGCAAACTGAGGGCCGTGGCTTCCTTGGTTGAGTCAATCCATCTCATGTTGACCCTTAGCTAGAAAAAAAAATTATTGAGGGGGGCAAATGAGTACAGTGGTGGTCAGCCCATCATTACTTTATTTGTTTATACTTTATTATTTACCAATTTTCTACATGAGACTCATGGTGGATTACATGGTATAATACAATGCAATCAAATAGCACATGAGATCTAATAAGCAATGCAATAGGAATAGGATCACAAAAATTAGAAAAGTGCAAAAAAGTCTCAGATATACTATGTCAAGCAATGCAGAAAGTGAAAATACTGTAAAAGAATCAGAACATAACAACAAATTGACAAAATTAGGGTTTGTAAAATCTTTCGCGCTCAAGTGCCGTGTTCTACTGGAGAAAGTTTTCCTTCCTTTCTCCAGTAGAACACGGCACTTGAGCCCGAAAGATTCTACAAACCCTAATGATGTTACCAGCCGTGAAAACCTGAAATCTTTGATAAAATTGACAAAACATAACATACAGTGTGGCACAAGCTACCATCCTGCTCTGTATTAGTTTTAAAAATGTCCTTCAAAGCAATTGTTTTACATAGTCTGTGGCTTTTTGTACCTAGGTTTGGAGGACAAATTGGTTCACTTCTCTGTTGCAGTTCTGTGCTTGAAATTTAGCAATTATTGGGCTCTAGTTATTGAGCTGTCCATTTTCTTGTCAGATTAAGTTTTTTAACTGATGCTGAATGAGATTTCCAATATGCAAACCACTGTTATAAAATAATTTACAAATGTAATATAGAACTATATCACTAGCTCAAGCAGCTGGCTATACAAATGAATTTTCTGTTGTGGCTTCCATTTTGTGGAATGGCCTTTCTGAAGAAGTCAGGAAAGCTCCCACAGTTGTGTCATTCTGCAAATTATGTTAAACAAGATGGTTTAAGATAAAGGTAATAGGACTCTAGTTTAATGGAATGGTTCAGGAAGGAGCTTTTATAAAAGAAACAGGACTATGGACTGTATTGCTGTATGTTGCGTATTATCGGTTTGCCGAATGTATTAACCTACTCTTACTGCACTGCTTTCTACCTTTGTACCTTTCTACCATTTTCTGCATTGTTTGACTTACTATGTAATGATTTCTGCTCTATATGCTGTCAAAGACTTTCATGGCTGGAGTTCATTAGTTGTAGATTTTCCACGGCCATACAGCCCAGAAAATCTACAACAACGAATGATTTCTGCTCTTTCAAATTGCCGTAATCTGGTTTTATAGCATTGTTTGTTAGCTGTCTCATTTGATTGGTTATATTGACCTACATTGTGGACTATAAATAAATAAAAATGGATAGGATCAGACTGTGCATAGGATCAAACAACAGAGACATGATCCCTGAGCTGCCAACAGATAAAGGACTTTTCCTTAGCAGTGTCCCATCTTCAGAGCAAACACCACAATATCTCCTGTAAGTAAGATTCCTGTGGGGTAGCATATATCAGCAGAAGAAGATTTATGCTCACTTACCTCTGGACCTCAATCCTGTATTATTTGTCTCCTCTTCTGTCAAAAATAATTCCCCCTGCAATAAGACCTGTACAGGACTATTGTTGTACATTGTGCATTATTGATTTGCTGAATGTATTAACCTGCTCTTACTGCACTGCTTTCTACCTTTGTACCTTTCTACCATTTTCTACTTACTATGTCCTTTTTCTGTGCTTTCTTCTGAGTCTGCTACTGCACCAGTTTGCTACTGCACCCTGCGTTCCTTAGTTTCTTTCCCTCTCTCTGCTATACTCCAACATGATTTTACTCTACCTCCCCCTGCCCCACAGGACTTTGAAATAATGACTAGGGATGTGCATTTGGTATAAACAGAGCCAAATAAATACCTGAGAAATATGTTATCAGTATTCAGTGAAATACATATTCAGCGAATGAAATTTATTCAGCAAAATACATATTAGAGAATCTGATTCAGCTGCCGATATAGTTGAACCTGAATAAAAGCAAAAGGGGGGGGGGGGCGATTTCCAACTAGCATTGCTCTTCCCCCAGGCTTCTGTTTTCCTTGTAGCAAGCAAGTGATAGATTTCCCACCAGTTGCTCCGCAGGTGCAGTCTGACCCGCAGCAACCTCCAATTCTCTGTGCGGCAATGCAATCCTGAAAAAACACATCTAAAAACGGTGCAGGGAACTGGAGGTTGCTGCGGCTCAAAATGCACCCTGGGAGCAATTGATGGGAAATTGATCACTTGAATTGGGGCAAAACAGAAGCCTCGGGGTGGAGCAATGCTAGTGGGAAATTGGTTTGGCTTTTTATTCATGCTCAGCTAATGGCTGATCCTCTCAGGTATGGTGCAGCAAAAGACCTCCTTGCCACATGCAGATCCTGGGGACAGCTTCTCCTGTGGTGAACTTGCTGCTTTGGAGCTGATTCACACAGTGTGCAAGTCTACTCCAATGCATGAATTCACCCAACTTCCTGGTGAAGTTGCTGCTTAGGAGTTGATTCACATATGGCGCAGCTTGCATTGCAAAGTCCATTTAAGGGTAACGTTCCCTTCAAATGGCCTTTGAAATGCAAGCTATGTGCAAGTCAACTGTGAAGCAGCATGTTCACTTAGAAGGTGGGTGAACTCGCTGCTTCAGAGTTGACTTACACAGCACAGCTTGCAAAAGCCATTTAAAGGGATAACATGTTCCTTTCAAATGGCTTTACCCCCTCCATTGGAAATAATGGAGGATGGGGGCACCTTCTTCACAAATATTTACTGAATCCCAATACCATACTGATATTGGGATTTGGGAATATCAGGAAATACCAATTGACCCAAATATGGAAAAAATGATTTTTTTTCTTACACACCCCTAATGACTCTTCAGACTCTTCTTTGTTGGTCTTAATGGTGCTTCCTTTGTCTCTCTCCCATGTGATTGAGGGCACTGGGCAAAGTAAGCTCTTGCTCTTTCCCTCTCTCCCCAGGGGATGAGGAGGGGGAGGAGCCTCAGCCAATGGAGGACAGAGTGGCTTGGCTCAATAGCTCTGCTGTGTGATTGAGAGAACCTGGCAAAGCAAGTTCTCTTGCTCCATAGCTCTTGGGTGATTGAGAGAGCCTGGCAAAGCAAGCTGTGATGCAGAAGAAAGCAAGAAAGGCGGAGAAGGCAGCAGACAACAAAGAATTGTTCATGGATTGCATACAAGCCCTGGGGAGGATGGATACAGCCTGCAGGCCATATGTTTGACATCCATGTTCTAGACTAGTCTAAATTAGAATATTGCCCTGAACCCTACCACTGTACAACTACTGAAGACATATAAATATTTTTTAAAAAGAGAGATGTATTTTTCTTAAATGCTGCTCCATTTTAATAATTCATTGAATGGCTTGTATGACTTCCAATTTAGCCATTTTGATGTGTCCTTTTCAAGAATACAAGTTAAGGAAGAAACCCTTGTAAATAATAGAACTGTCCTGGTACTACCTTAGGTGCACCCTGCCATCTGCTAAATGAAATCTGCCAAATGAAAAGTTTTGTGCTTTTTGTCAAGAAAAAAAATCACCTTTTGTCATAGATAATATAATAGAATGATGTTTTAATTCAGACACTTCTCAGGATGACTAATGATCCACAGTGCCTAGAGTTGCCAGCTCTGGGTTAGGAAATTCCTGGAGATTTTGGTGAGTGGAGCCTGGAGAGGATGGTGTTTGGGGCGGGGAGAGATCTCTGCAGGGTATAATGCCATAGTGTCTACCTTCCAAAGCAGCCATTTTCTCGAGGGGAACTGATCTTGGCTTTCTGGAGATCAATTGCAATAAAGAGAGATCTCCAGGTGCCACCTGGAGGTTTGGCAACCAGAATGAGAAACATGGAAGAAGACAGGGGGAAAGAGGCAAGCTGCCATGCAAAATGTCCAACAGATTTCAAAAATGAATCAAAAGCTGAATCACTAAGTATCAAAAGCAGAAATTTCTTACAAAATATCCACATATACAGTATATTCATGCATAAACAGAACAAAGAAGAGCAGGATAAACCCTCTGATGCACTTAATTCTCTTAAACTGTAAGCCGCGGGACTGACTCTTTAAGAGAATTAAGTGCGTCGGAGGGTTTATCCTGCTCTTGTTTGTTCTGTTTTTGCATGAATATAGTGTGTATGTGAATATTTTGTAAGAGATTTCTGCTTTTGATACTTAGTGATTCAGCTTTTGATTCATTTTTGAAATTTGTTGGGACATTTTGCATGGTGGATTGGCTCTTTCCCCCTGCCACCTGGAGGTTGGCAACCCTCATTATACCTCACTTATCACTGAGAATGTAAAACTATATTGTTAGTAGTTACAAATAAATAGTAGTAATATGTTACTTTCAACCTGTGACTGCAATATTATCTTGTTTGCCATATTTTCCCATCATATCTTGAAGGCCCATGCTATACCCTAGGTTTGAAGTCTGATTTTTTTTAAAAAATGTAAAATAGAAAGAGAACAAAGTAATAGTTTTCTACTATACCTTCCTATTTCTTTGAGATCAGGCTAATGAATACCACTCAAACAGAACTGTACTGCTTTCAGTGGATGCTGAGGTGTGGATCTGATGATGAAGAAAGTTCTGTTGCTTTAGCATTGTTTTTTTCACATGCCTATGATGTTTCAATATTGTAGTTTTGTTAAGTGGAGATCTTGAGTCAAAAATGAGATAGAAGGAAGAGGGTTGCTCCCACAGCATGTCAGTTCAAAGGCTGTTTATGGGTCAAAACCAGATCTTTGAACTGTGCTTGGGAGGCGGCACCCCCCTCCCCCCCAAGGTTACCAGTTAATGCATCAGATAGAGTATCCTGTAGCTCAGGGCTTTTTTTGAGCAGGAATGCACAGGAATGCAGTTCTGGCTGGCTTGGCATTGGAGGTGTGGCCTGATATGGAAATGAATTCCTGCTGGGCTTTTTCGATTTAAAAAGCCCTGCTGTATGTCATGAAAACTACTACCATGATAAATGTGTCCACAAGACTCTCTGCTGTTTGTGCTGCAGTTGATTAACATGATCTGGGAGATGTGATCCTTCTCAGTGGAAAAAGAGTGATGACCGTGGAGTCTGGTGGAATCATTCCATGTTTATTTCCCTCTTTGTTATGCTTCTGGTGACCATGGGAAGTGTCAGCTGGTTTCTCCAGCTGCCCCCCCCCCTTCAGTGTCTGTGGAACTTAATTTGAGCTTTGTATGTACCAGAGAAAAGGATTCCATGCTTGTCATGTTCCTTCTGCCTGTGTGCAGCTGCATTCATGCTGAGCAGCTTGATGCCCTAAGTATAGATCATGCTGGTATTATGTGCTTTTAGTGGCCAAACCTTGTTAAGAGACAAGCCATTACATTTTGCATGAGCTCCAGCCTCCAAACACTCCTGCATAAATTACATTACTGTCAGCAGCTCATTTCAGGCTCTTACTGACAATGAATTCATAGGAAAGAACTTATTACTGTCTTACATTATTGGTTATTATTCAAGGAAGCATTATTCACTTCAAGTTAGGATTTGTACAACCACCAACCTGGGGTTTTTGTTAATTTCTCCCAGGAGCCCATAGCAATCCAGCAATCCAGATGTTGCAACAGTAGCATATAACCACATCTGGATCACTTTTTGTTGGTGGTGCCTTGTGGGGAAGTGCATAATAGAAAATGGTTTGTATTTTGGAAATTGGTGGTACATTTGGGCAGTGCACTTAAATTGTGTCATGCTTTGGCTAGGTTTAGAATGACTCAATCATATACTAGTCAGTGCTTTAAAAAACTGCACACATTGTGTATTTTTTAAAAAATAAATGGTGCTCAGCATGCGTAATATTGACTATGGAAAAACAGCATGACACCACAGAGTCATATATTATGCCAGCTGCAACTGCTGGCAGACAACTTAATTCAGCCTTCAAATTATAACTGAGGTCAATAGTGGCAACACTGCCAGACCATGCAGCTGCTGCTGTCCATGAATATTTGTTGGATGTCAGTAGGCTGCCTTTTAAATCTCTCAAAATGCCAAAAAGCATGGTGGTTTGACAACCTCTTTGGGGAATCCTTTGGGCCAGGTTATGTTCAAGGTATACGAGACAGCTGCTATTTAGTCTTGCCTCTGGAGCCAGGTATTCCTGCACCCTGTAACAAACCCTTGTATAAGGAAGGAAGTCTCATAGAACAATTGTGTTAATTGGCTACAACCATGTTTCAGTAAAGGCATTTGTTTTTATAGCAGCTTCCTAGTTCAGGAATAGTAGGTCTCTAAATTCTAGTTGCAGGAGTCAGCAGTGATACTTAAAGGATTCTTCGAGGTATCTGGTTGGTTATTGTTGGAAACAGAATGCTGGACAAGGTAGACCTTTTGGTCTGAACCAAAGAGCAATTTGCAGGTTCTTATTACCATTCATACCACAGGGCAATTTTCATGTTCTTTATTGCTGTTCAGAGAGTTTCACAAGTGGATGCCGCCATTTCTTTATCTTTTGTCTACTGTTAAATTTGTTGGTTAGCCTAAAAGTGCAATCCTACGCAGTTACTTCAGTGCCAACCCATTGCTCTTGGTAGGTTTAGACTGGGTTGCCCTATAAATGTATTTAACACATCACTGAGTTATTTGAAATTTGATTTTTTTTAGCATCTGAATTAAAAATGTATTGACCAGGTGTCAATATATATACTGCTACAAAGCTCATCTCTTTCCTGCTCCCCCTTCCTTTTTAACATGCATGTGTGTGATCAGGACTCAAAGTAAACAGCAGAGCTGGACAATCTTAATGTAAATTGTACTTGTTAGAAGAATCACCCTCTCTTGCTCTCTCTCTCTCTGAACTGTGCATGTACACAAAAGCTTATACCTGGAATAAAACTTTTTTGCTCTTAAAGGTGCCCTGGGACTCCATCTCTTTCTCATGAGCACTCTCTCTTCCCTCCCTCACCATCAAAGAAGGAGGAGTAGGAGGAGATCTCAGCCAATGAAGATAAGCTTGGAGACACATTAGCAGCCCCAACAGATGAAGCAGGAGAAGAGTAATTGAGGAAGCTTTTCTCTGGTGCATGCACACACACTATCTCTTTCTTTCCCCCTCCCTTCCTCTCCAAAGGAGGAAAAAATATCTCAGTCACAGCAGCCACCCCAGAGGATGATGCAAAAGAGAGTGAGGAAGCTTTTCTCTGGTGCATGCACAAACTCTGGCTGATTCCACACTCACCTTGGTCTGGGGCAGGCTTCCATGCAGAGCAAGCTGGCGATTTCACACCAGTTGCTCCACGCTGCCATTTTGAGCGGGGCAAACCTGCAATTTGCCCCGCCATGGTGTAAACCTGAAAAAACAGGTTTACAATGTGGCGTGGCAAATCGTGGGTTTGCCCCGTGCAAAATGGTGGCGTGGAGCAACTGGTGTGAAATCGTCAGCTTGCTCAGCACGGAAACAGAAGCCTGCCCCGGACCAAGGTGAGTGAGGAATCAGCCTCTTTCCTTCCCCCTCCCTTCTTCCAGAGAAGAGGAAGAGACGATTTTAGCCACTGGAGGAAAGAGAGCAACAACAACCCAAAAGGATGAAGCAGGAGAAAGCCAGTTGCTTGCAGATGGATACCAGCCTTGCAGGAGCTGCTTCTGTCCTGCAGGCCACATGTTTGACACCCCTGGGTTGAACCCCTTGTTTCCTCCTCTCTGGCCCAAGACTGAACATGACTGTAACTCAGCTTTAAAAGGCTAACAGTGATCTGTGATCTGTTACATCTAGTTTGACCTTCATTAAAGCCTTTATGTAAACTACTATATGTAGGGTTGCCAATCCTGGGTGGGAATATACCTGGAGATGTTCAGGGTAAAGCCTGGGGAGGGAAGGATTTGGAACCTCAGCTGGTACAATGCAATAGAGTCCACCCTCCAAAGCAACCATTTCCTCCCAGAGAACTGATCTCTGTTGTCTCGAGATCAGTTGTGATACCAGGAGATCTCCAGGCACCAGCTGGATGTTGGCAACCCTACTATATGAATTATAAATTGATTGCCTGCTCTCGCAGTTTTTTTTTATAATGCAGGCAAAATAGGAAGTACACAAGTATATGATTTTAAATCTTAGTTCAAGTTATATGTTCATTAATTTTGAAGACTATATGATATGAAATCTCCAGTAGCTGAACATGCTTCAAAGAAGTTTCACATTTGCAACTATTAGGATAGAATTTCTGTCTATTTTGGGATGACTAAATCTGTATTTTCAAGCAGTGTCTAACAATGAATCCAGTGCTCATGAAAGTGAAGAAAGCGTGCATCTCTTTCCACCGTTTTCTCACAAAAGCTAGCTTTCCATATTTGTTCTAGTGAACATTATTTATTGAAATGGGTGGCAGGCTGGCAGCCACTGGGAAAGGCTTGCTTCTGGCAAGCTTCTAAGCAGACACAGAAACAAAAAGTCAGATAAGTTCCACTTGAATGGATGCTGAAACCCTGAAGCAACCTTATGAGTCATACCTGGATCCCAGGGGCAACCAGTCATGCCCAAAGCAAATAAGGAAAGTGGTCTGGAAAAGTCAACCTTTTCACTTTTAAATGATACAGGGCATGTTGCAAAAGCTCCCTTTGGTGTGTGAGATTCACTTCATTCATACAATCCAAATAGAGATCCTTCCATAGCCAGGTTGCATTATCTTGTAACCACAGAAAATGTCCCAGATGGTCCTCACCATAAAGGATCTAGAGCCGGAACTTGGTCAGTAGAATACTTTAAAGTACCAGAACAGACACTGAAGACAACTGTTGCATTCATGCACTGTTTATGGACTTCCAAGAGGCATCTGCCTGGCTTCTTCTGGAAAATGCTGGGCTAGATAGATTTTTTTTTGATGGATGTGTGAATCTAGGACTGATTCCGCAGTTGCCTTTGCCCTGGCATCATGGCTCCATTTTCCCCGGGGCTACTGACGGATTCTGCACTATTTGATCTGGCGCAGCAGTTTGACCCACTTCTCCTGCTTTTTTGCACCATGCCAACATGATCCTCATTTTCCCAGAAGTTTATGGTTGCCGTGTGCTTGGGGTTCTAGATTCTTGTGTGGAACTCTTGCAAATGTGCAGGCAAGCTTTTGCAGCATTAGAACACACCCACATCATTCCACACCCACCATTCTGCCCTGTTATGGTGCCATTCACTTGTGCATAACTTTTGCCCCTTTCCCTTTGAAATCACTTGGAGTCAAATGTTGACCCGGATGATTTTTAAGTTGAGGTTCCCTTGACACCAGAGCTTGCCATCAAGATCAGCCTGACTTGGCATCTGAAGACACCTGAAAAGATAGACTTTTCAGTCTCCAGAGCCATTGGAAGACAAAGTCTTTGAAGTGCTGCTGACAGCACCATTGATGTCCCTGCAAAGAAGGCAGGTTGATCAGCAATTGCCATCTCAGCAGAATTTCTACAAACTGTGTTCCCATTCATGATGCCACCTCAGTGGGGGCACCTTCACAGGGCCCATACACCTGGCAACTTCCAAAGTCCACAACATCCAAAGGAGACCTCTGGAGTCAATACTACACTGAGGAAGGGGCCTCCCATCATGAATCACATTCCGATTTTGTCAGATGTCAGAAACAGTTCTGAGAGCACATCAGTGCCATCTCTCGATGACAGTTGGTGAACCATTGGCTCCATTGCCCATGGAGGACCTGAAGATGTATTCTTGGCTCCATTGCCCATGGAGGACCCGAAGATGTATTCTTGGCTCCATTGCCCATGGAGGACCTCAAGATATATTCTTAGCAGCTACTCTGATTGGAAAAAACCCTGGGGTTAGAGTTCTGAACCTCAACTGTCCAACCCTATAATGGTGTTATACAATCCTGACTTAGGACCCATGGCTTTCCCCATGCTATAGGGGATTCATGGCCAATTCAGTAACATCCACAGCCTCATCAGAGAAGCTAGAGAATCTACAGGATCAGAGAAGAGGGCTGTGACTACTTGTTCCAACCCCTCTCCTCCCAAGCCAATTCACTGGTTTTAGAAGTCCTCCCTGCTAAAGAAAGGGCAGGCAACCATTCATCCCCTTGGGACATGGAGAGCAGGATACTGGACTTGTTGGGAAGAAAGACCTACGTGTCTGGCACAGTGGGAATGAGGGTGGTTAATTTCACAGTGTTAATTTCACAATGTTAGTATGGGGAAAAGATGACACAGTTTGTAGAAATGTTACCTGACAATAAACAAACCATAGCAAAGACCCTCATTTTAGAAGGCCAAAAGTTAGGAAAGCAGAAGCTGGATGTTGCTAGACATGGAGTAAATATTGTCATAGCAATTCAAAGCCTCTAGCATTATCATAAGGAGACACTGCTGGCTCCACTCTTCAGTTCTCCCACAGGATACAAGGGTGCAAATAGAAGACCTCTTTAGTGACCAAACCAATACAGTCATGACACAATTAGAAAGAACAGGTTGATGGCGAAGTCTCTGGGCATAACTCACAACCCAATGATGCCATTTAAGCAAAAGTATTTCCTGAGGCATGGTCCTGTTGTACCCCAGATTGTAGATACCAGGCTCCTCCACCCCTCCAGCAGAGCCATAAGCCTCCTTACATCCAGCAACTCGAGTCCAAGAGGTAGGATAGATAAGGGGGAAGGAACCCCTCCCAGTCCCGAAGGGACCAACACTCTAGAAGTGCCCCATCAGCCTGACTGAATTCAGTAAAGTTCTTTTCAGAAAGGTTATCAAAGTTATTGTTCTTTTCTGACCAATCTGAAGAAATAGTGGATCGTGTACTGTGTACACAGCTATTACTCCTTTGCTTCTTTTGTGTTTCTTTATTGTTAATAATAGCTGCTTTTAATATCCCTAAAGCCCATTTTCTCCATTGATGCTCTAGGGAATTAAATGTGCATATCGTATTAAATTTAATTGGCACTCGGAAGGAAATATTGGCTTGGTTTTAAGCTGATCTATCTAATGGGAAATGAACTGCTGAAGAATACAAATGTGAAAAGGGGAGAGAGACTGAACAGATGTACACTCCACACTGATTCCAGTACTGCTACTTTCCCATTCCAATTATCAACAAGTTTTCTATTTAAACTACTGAGACCAATTCCACATGTGTAGACATGTTAAAGTACAGAGCCCTGTGGCTAGTTTCACAGCAAGTAAAGGAGAAACAGAACACAGTGCATATTCCATGACACCAGGGGTCCTCCCCAATCTCTTTGAGCCTGTGTGCACCATTGGAATTTTGACACAAAGTGATGGGCTCAATTACAAAATGGCTGCCATAGGCAGCAGGACCAACCACCAAATGTCAGGGAGTGAGGTTATGCACAACTCTAGTAGTAACTCTAAGAGTAACACTTCAGCATTTCAGGCAGCAGCTCTGTTTAACAGGATGCCTATTACTTACACACAGATTTCTTTCAGTTGTTTCTTCCAGTCATTAAAGATTTGAAGCAATGCTTTTAAGAATCTGCACAGCCAAACAGATTGCCAATGGCCAGTGAGAAAGTCCTGCCCACTTCCTGAAAATACTTGGTGGGTGCCATGAATAGTGTCTGTGGACATCATGGCACCAGTGGGCATTATGAAGGGGTCCCACACTACACAATGAGAGTTGATATCTGTCTGGAACCTAAGATCCCAGATAGATGCCAGTGGATTCTAGGTACATATGGCTTGGACTCAGCACAGAGTTTTCATGCGTACAAGGACTTCCGCCTTTGCAGCATGAATTTTTAGGCTCCCCTTTCCCATGACAGCCTGAAATGCCACCTGAAGGTCTGTTCCTTGGGGAGAGAGGGCCCCAAGGAATAAGATTGGGTGGGCATTATGGGCTGTCAAAGAAAGGATGAGCTGAAAAAGTTATGATTCATGGGCAGAAGCTCTTGCACCTGTGGAAATGCTGTACTGGATCCTAGCCTAAATTAGGTATGCCAGTTTACCAATTTTGCAGGTCTCTTCATGATCTTATAGCATATAGCCTATGAATGTTCATGATGCTATATTTCAAACACCTTTATGGTATTGCACTAGTTATTATCATTGTCTTTGCAAAGTAAATGAGCATGGAATAAGACAGGGAGAATCATGAAATGGCAAGGCTTTTTTGTATGTGAGTTGGTTTTGACATCACATTTGCTGCATTCAGAGTACCTTTGTGTTGCTTGATATGTGATCTGGTGCAAAGCATACTCTCTGTTCAGATTTATTCCTCTGGCTTTTTTTTTGTATATAAGTATTAGCAAAATTAAAGTCTTGTTGACTTTGAACAAACAAACCTAGCACTAATTGGTGAATAGAAACTTCCTTATGCTTATCCCAGTAGATAGATTAAGCTCTCTTGATTATACAAAGCTCTTACCAGAGGAAAAAGGAAGGGATGGGGAAAATACCTTATTATTAAATTTTGTTTCCTCTTTCTGTGAAATAATCTTTCTTTTCGAATAAAAACTATTTTTGTGTTGATAATATGCTTCTATTTCCTCAAAAAAATTTGCTACTTAGCAAAAATAAAGTTAACATACTGAAAATGATTAATGCAATGCAAAAATTCAAACTTAAACAATATGCTCTAAGACTTGCTCTAAGGTATGGATTTACAATACTATAATGGTCTAGACGAGGGTTAGAACTAAACTTTTTTGAATATAGATTCCAGAGGGGTAGCCCATGTTAGTTTCTTGCAGCACAAATGAATGAGCAAACTTTATTTCACTTTACACTTTTTTTTTTTTAAGATGTAGGTTCTAGTCCATGAAAGGTTATTCTGGTATAAAATGTTAGCTTTTAAGGTGAGACTCCTGTTTAGAATGAATAGAAATTAACAATGATTCTAAACCCCTCCCCCGCCACCTCCAAGGATGCCAGTCTCCAAGTGGGGATAGGAAACCCATGGATTTCAGAGTCCAGCCTGCTGCCAGCCAGCTGGTTGGTGGGGGAGCCCCATCCCCAAGCACAACCAGCAGGTGGCCACCTTTCTCCCTCCCCTTCTGTAAAATTTAAAGGGCCCACCAGTTGATCTATTGGAGCACGTGGCCCATGGATCAGGTGAAGGGCCCTTTAAATTTTGCAGGAGAGAGGCAGCCATTGGCTGCATGCTTGAACTCCAAGTGGTGAATTTGCCACTGGCATTCAGGTGCTCTTGGCCCTCATTTCTTGGGAGCAGCATTTAAAAAGACTCACTAAATGCTGCTTGCAATAAATATGCCCCCTCCCCCCCCCCCCCGAAATCCAAGTGGCAGACTTGCAGCTGGAGTTCAGGTGCATACAGTCACCACATCTTGTGAACAGCATTTAAAGGGACCCACTAAATGCTGTTTGCAATGAGTGTGTGTGTGGGGAGGGGGGGGGGGGAGAGACCTGAACTCTGAGTGGTGAATTCAGTGGAAAGTATCATATTTTCTACTTAATATGTGACTAAAGCAAGATATGGCAGTTCAGCTTTCTGATCAGGGTATGAAGAGATCAGAATTAATGTCATAGTATATAATATGGTTTCTGGTGCTGAAAACAGGTCATAAATGAAACAAACATAATTTTTTAGCATTGTGAAACTGATTTTCTGTGGCAGAACTTTCTAATTTGTATTGAACAGCCAAAATACCATTGGTTAAATTGATTAATTTAACCATTGCCTGCGGTGTGAAAAAGGTCTTTGTAATGAAAAATTCTGCTTCATTTTATGTGCCATTTAATTTCCAGGGTATTTTTTATGTTAACCTAAAACACTTGCCTTTAGTTCTCAAATTATCCACTCTGACATTCAGCTGGTTTCAGAGATGTGAGATTGATTAAGGCTATGGATTGTGAGGACAGGACTATTATTAGATTTCCCTGTATTCAGCATATGTCAATGGATTTACCTTCATTAGGCTGAAAACATTTCCAGCTCACCAAGATGAAGATCTGTGTATCAGTAAGATTATTCTGACCATTTAATTATAGCATCCAGAGCATCTGTAATTGTACAGAGATGCCAGGATTCCAGATTGCAGTGCACCTGACCTGAGGGGTGTCAGCTGGGTTCCATCCTTTGCCCCCCAGATCGGAATAAAGACTCAGATGCAAGGTATTGGGTATAACTAAGGGCCACTTTATTAAAGTATAAGTAACAAATGGCAAGGGCTGACCGAAACTGCAGCCTGGTTAGGGCCAGGGGTCTCAACAGACGAGGAACCTGGCCTCCAGCCGGAGCTATGTGGCACAGCTCCTGCCAGGTCAGCTCAGCAAGAAGGCAAGCCCTGGGTCATCAAACCCCAAGGTTGATCCTGCCAGACCCCTAACCCCCCAAGAGGGGAGGCTTTCTGGTGCTCCCCTAGCTGCATAGTACCATAAGCACAGTAAAACATGCCAAAACTAAAATGACCAACCTATTTAACAGCGCCTCCCTATAGCCAAATCCGCAATCCACTGATCTGCTATGTAAGGTAGGCGAAAAAACACCCGCAGCAAACTGCCAATCAGCTGGAGAGCAAAATATTCTTACCCGACCCCCCCCCCCAATCCTTTGAGGCGACCACCGCTTGCCTACATAACAAACAGGGCAGGAGGGAGGGCCGATCGTCTGTCGAAGACTGAGGTAGGGGGCGGATGGTGCTGCCATTACAGCAGCAAGCTCCGCCCCCTCAGAATTGCGCCCAAACAGGCAGCAGAAGTCCTCCCTTTTCCTTCCAGGGAGGCAAAGACATCCCTGCAGCCAAGCAGCAATGCTGCTGGTTGTTAGAGATGAATTGTAACTTCATCGCGTTCTGGTCAAAGGAGAGACTGCAGTCAGAAGAGACTGGGAATCCTCCTCACATTAAAAGGCCAGATCCATGTTAGTTCCTAATCCCTAAGAAAGTTTCTGGGCCAGGCTTGATTGATCTGAGCAACTCTACAAGGTTATCAAAGTCGGGTTCAATATAGATGTCACAAACCAACTAGATTTGTGAGGTCATTGACCTGTTCAATTGTCACTACTGCATCCCTCCTCTTCTTCCTCTCCTAACCAAAAAAACTGAACTTAGAGATAGAAGATGGAAAGCTTCAGACAAATTTCTTGTGGCCACTGGATAGAAAGCCATCCATAAGGTCATCAGTGTCTCTTCCTCAAATCTCTTCAAACAATTCAGCCATAAAAATATTAAACTGTATAAATTGATCATCACCATGACAGTGCCTCAAGGTGGTCACAACTGTGTCCTTTGATTGCTCTCCCATCTGGACCACACAAAATTTGCAAGTTGTGAGCTTTAATTCATTGTGAGATTTGTTGTTGTTCAGTTGCACAGTTGAGTCCGACTCTTTGTGACCCCATGGACAAAGTCATGCCAGGCCTTCCATCATCCTCCGAAGTCTGCCCAAATTCATGTTTGTTACATCAGTATCACTGTCCAGTCATCTTATCTTTTGCCATCCCCTTCTTGTTTTGCCTTCTGTCTTTCCTAGCATCAGGATCTTCTCCAGGGAGTGCTCCCTTCTCATTTGGTGGCCAAAGTATTTGAGCTTCAGCTTCAGCATCTGACCTTCCAGTGAACAGTCTGGGTTGATTTCCCTTAGGACTGACTGATTTGATCTTCTATAGGAATACTGAAAAATGAAATTGATCTCTACTCCCTTGAAATACATTGCAGCACAATGTTGCAAGGAAAATGTGGAATGGATTTTCCATTAAGGTCTCTGGGCCATATCTATCTGGGCACAGAGACCTCAATGGAAAATCCGTTCCACATTTTCCTTGCAGCTTTGCTTCCTGCCTTAGCAGCAAAGACAAGGCAGAAAGAGCAGGGAACTTCGGCAGCCTTGGAGCTTCAAAGGTTGAAGAAAGTAGGAGGAAGAAAAGAGCCCTTCAGGCCTGATTAAAGCCACAGGACAGACATTTGACACCTCTGCTCTAAGTTATGTAATGCAAGACTATGGTTTGTCATTACCTTCGTACTGAACCAGTGTTCAAATAGAACTTAGTGATGCTTATTCATGCAAATTTTTTTCCAAAAACAAAAAATAAAATAAAAATCTGGTAAGACCTACTTATAGCACAAAAGTTCATCTGTTTTGCCAGTTTTTAAGTAATAGGAATGTGTTGTGCTGCTGTGTAATGGTTCTTCAACAAGTGTTTTAATAATTAGCTTATCATGCAAAAATATACTTAAGCATATTTTGAATTATCTATGTGTCTCACAACATTTAGTACAAAACTAAATATGCAGAAAAGCCCACACCAGATGTACTATAGATCCAATAATGAGATATGTTACACTAAAATAGTTTTCTGGCAAGCATCTTATTTCAGTGGGGTACAATGTAACAAGAAGGTAATTTAGCATCATGTGCGTAATGTATTGAATTACTGTTTTTTTCTTTTGTAGAGGAGTTCCGCTTTTCTTAATTCTGTACTTTTTTTTGGGGGGGGGAGCGTTATAGCTTTTCATTTGCTGCCTAGCATAACACTAACAAGATGTTAAAATGGTTTTTCCTAGGGTACCTCTTTGCCAAATAAAGGGCTAGGCTGGCCTAGGTTAAATAGAAACAAGTGAAAACATCTGTGTAGTTTGCAGTGGTCTGCAGGGTGTGCACTTGATTTCATCCAAAGACCTACAAGATTCACAAAATACTATGTGCATTTTGGCTGCCCTTCTGCTACTCTTATCATAAAAACACACCCGCGGTTGCATATCTAGCTCACCAATAGTGACTTTATTATAACTCAAGAAGAACCAACTTAATTTGAAATTAAAATCAGATAAGATGTAAAGAATATGGAGCATTTATTTTAAAAGCAAACCAGTTTGCCTCTCTTGCTGATTTTAAATGCTTGCTATGTATATTTTTCTAGAGTCTTTACGATTACCATTGCTCCAATACACTTCTAGATTATGGGTGATTCTAGCAAAGAAATGCAAGCATTATGCTTCACTTTGAAGAACTGACTCACCAGTATTGGAATAGGAATGAAGTCCCATGGTGGCTTTATTTATTAGTGGTGAACAAGCTACCTTTTGCAATACGACTTGCTTGTCAGATCTGTGTGAAATTAGGAGGCTATATGCATGTTAAGTTATTGTGCAAGAGACCTGAATGTTCCTGTAGTCTCACATAGAAGAATTAGCCATTTATTTTGTCCATTTTACTCCCTTAAGTCCATGGAATGCATGCACAAATGGTAACAAGACTCTAGTCAAGTTTTGCACACAGCTGCCCCAAGGGCTTTCTTTGTAGAAAAAGCCCAGCAGGAACTCATTTGCATGTTAGGCAACATCCCCTGACACCAAGCCAGCTGGAACTGTGTTCCTGTGCGTTCCTGCTCAAAAAAAGCCCTGGCTGCCCCCATCCTGGTTTCCCACAAAGTCACTACTAGATGTAAGGCTTCATTGCTGAAAAGTGTGAGAAACTGTCTAGCCCCTTGTCTGCCATAGGGCTGTATCATCATTTTAAGACTAGGGTTATCTTCTGTCAAAAACACCATGGGGGCTTGATCCTGAAAGCCAACTGAACAGAGACCCAGGTGGGTGTCCCTCAGAGGAAATGTAAAAATGGTAGTGGGGATGGATGCAAGAGACAGGAGCCCCAGCAGCAGTGGGAGTGAGGGATGGTACTTGTCTGGTGAGAAGGGAGCAGCTGGGGCAGATATGGAGACATCCCCATGACCTGGCAAAAACTGCCTCTCTCCTGTGCTGCTGTCTGGGCCCCTGTCTCCCTTCACTCTGCACCATTTCCAAGGCTCCTTGGCCAAGGAAGCCTGCCTAGGTCTCCAGCCAGCTGAGAATTGGGGTTACCACAGTGTTTTTGAAAGAACAAAATCACAGTCTTAAAATGGTAGTGTTCCTCTGTGGTGGATATCATAACATTTAGTGAAGCATGTGAGGATTGACTGTTCC
Source organism: Heteronotia binoei (assembly GCF_032191835.1). Lineage (NCBI taxonomy): Eukaryota > Metazoa > Chordata > Lepidosauria > Squamata > Gekkonidae > Heteronotia > Heteronotia binoei. The sequence goes on along the minus strand of NC_083228.1, from coordinate 42,604,254 downwards.
AACTGGGGTATTTAATGGCTTGCCATTACATATAGTGGAAGGGAAGGGCCAGGGGCTGTGCTGCAGTGTACTGAATTAAAAACAAAACAAAACAATTTGCAGTCTTATCTCTGATAATTATTTAGCTTTCCCCCCTTAATATTGAGGTGATGATTATGCAGCAGTTCAGCTTGCATTGGAATGAGTGATCCTGTAGAAGATACATTGGTGACATCCCAGAAGACCATTAATTAATCCAGAAGTTTATTAATTACTCTGTTCATACATAATTGATTAGAAGGAGCTAGTGCAGTGTTCTCTTTTGTTTGCGGTTTTGTTTTAATGTCAGGTGCTTAATCGATGGGAAAGTAGATTCAGTTAATGGCAACAACAACACAGGCATGTTGTTCACATTGAGGAGTCAATACATGGACATCTGGAACAGCAACATCTCATTCAGAGTATATACTAATTTCTGTAAAAGAGGGTAGTCATTCATTGATTGTTTTGTGCCATGCTGTAATAGTTCTCTTTATATCAGAAGGACAGAGCCATTGTAGCACCACAAGTAGCCATTTGTCAGTTTTGGTTGCTGTTTTTATAACAACTAAAACTGACAAATGGCTGCCTGTGGTGCTACAGCTGTTTTTATAACAGTGAGGTAGAAGGTTCAGGTGGTTTGGTCTCTGCCATTACCCCTGCACCTGCCTTGTCTTATTTCATCAATTTGCTGTCCAACTATGGAACCAGAGCTATTAACACTTCTTTCCTACTTGCCCTTCAGACGTCTTCAAATATCATGAAATAATCTGCATGTGCCCCAAAACCTGCACATGTCCAAACTGTGGTAAGATATCTCTTGTGAGAGTTGGGGAAATCTAATTGAAGATGTACAGATTGCCATGTTTATTTAGAGAATTATTTAGTGGATTAGATTACCACAGTGCCTTCTGTGTGGGGCCGCCCTTGAAAAGTATTGGAAACTTCAGTTGGTCCAGAACAATGCAGCTAGGATGCTAAGAGGAGTGAGTTGCAGGGACTATAATACTCCAGCCTTGTTCCAGCCTCAGTTCAGGTTGCTGATGCTGAGCTTTAAAGCCATATCTAGTTTGAAGCCAGCATACTTTACAGGCTGTGTACTTCTACATGAACCCACTTGACCACAGTCCTCTTCTGCGATGATGCCTTGGGCTCTCCCACAGAGTTTAGGTGGGTGGCAACTCAAAGAGGGGCTGTCTCAATCATGGCACCAAAATGTGGGACTCCCTCTCCAGATCTGTCCCCTGCTATCATACATTTCTGCTGTCAGGTGTATGACTTTTCTGTTTCCCTCAATTACCTCTCCTTTCTGCCCTGTGTTTTAATGGCTTGTTTGTAAATATGTTTTTTGTTTTAAATGATTTTATGATGCAGATTATAATGTTGTGGTTTTGTAAATTATTTGGTGTCCTGTTGGATTTGGGCTGAAGCAGTGGGGGTGAGAAGTGGTGACAACGGCAGCTGCTGCTGTGGGGGGCAGACAGCTTCATTGTGGCAGACAGCTTGTTGAGTCATCACTGCTGCCCAAAGTTATTAGGGGAACCAGCTAGGGGAACTTACCAACAGCAGGGAGGCTTAAGCTGATGTTACAGTCATCAGCAATGTAGCATTGTCATTCTTGGGGGTGTTGCTGGCCACATGGATATGCTCTGGTATTTAGGCAAAAATTCTATATTAGAAATGTTTCTACCCTAACGCTTTTGCCAAATACTGAGAGCCAGTTTGGTGTAGTGGCTAAGTGTGCGGACTCTTATTTGGCAGAACCAGGTTTGATTCCCCACACATCCACATACAACCTGCAACAGCTGTTCTCTCATGAGCAGTTTCTGTCAGGACTCTCTTAGCCCTACCTATCTCACAGGGTGTCTGTTGTGGGGGGAGAGGAAGGGAAAGGAGATTGTAAACTACTCTGAGACTTCAAGTGAAGGGTGGGGTATAAATCCAATCTCCTCCTCCTCTTCCTCCTCCTTCAGCATCCTGCATCTCTGGTGACTTGATGACATAATTTATGATACAGACTGGAAGTGACATCACCAGCAACATTGCTGCAACACCTTCATTGGCCTCCTACTACGGGCAGTCAGTCCCTCTCCTAAACAGCTGATCAGTGGTCTGGCCTGGAGTCAGGGCATCCCGGACCCTCAGTGGGGCTTGGGAGCCCTAGAAGTTTACTTTAGTATACAGTGTCATTCTTCAATATAGCATTATTATATTTAAGCATTTGGTTTCAGCCTATAGTCCTGAAGTCTAAAAATGTACTTCCTTGAAAGGAGGGCTAGAACAAAAGTTGAAAATAATGTGGTAGCTTTTAAAATAAGACGTTTACCTTTTTTTAATTTTTACAAATATTGTCCCAATGAAAACAACATCAAAGAAAAAAAGAGGGCAATATTTCTCTATATATTTGATCATATTTAGTTTACAAGATACTGAATTGTTTTCCGATAGTATATATTTACTACAAGCTGTTATTTTTCTGTGTGCTGATAGTCAAATATTCATACTTTGTATGGAAATTATTTTTATTTTATGTACATATTGCTTTCATATACAAAAACAATTCTAGCAAGTGGGTAGAAGTGAATGACAGCACCCTCAGAGTTTGTAAACCCCCGCCTTTAGATACCTGAGAGAATTTTTCTTCAGGCACAGCCAAATGGCAAAATAGGGATGCCAGCCTCCTGGTGGGGCCTGGGGACTTCCTAGAATTCCAGCTCATCTCCAGACTTCACAGATCAGTTCCCCTGGATAAAATGGCTTTTTTGAAGGGTGGACTCTATGGCATTGTACCCCACTTAAGTCCCTGTCCTCCTCAGGCTCCACCACTATATCTCTAGGAGTTTTTCAACCTGGAGCTGGGCTGGCAATCTGACACTCCCATCCTCCTCTGTTAGCCAGGGGGGACAAGTGACTTTAAATGGTGGACTTGATTTAGTCCAGTAGGACACTAGCTGTGGCATGGAGGCACAGAAGCTCACTCCTTGCTGCTTTCAATAGAGAAGGAGTACAATCTTATAAGAGTAGAAACTGAGTTGAATAGCAGTATGAGTCATGATTGTGTAGTTCAAGCACAATGGTCTTGCAGTAAGTAAGGCAAAACTCTTACTGGCTTATCTCTACTTTTCAAGAAAGTTCTGTGAAAATGTGTGAGAAGCTCCACTGACTTGCATTAAAATTCACAACCAGCAGATTTCTGTAAATATGCTGTTAATAGTTCAAATATTGTGCAAATGTTTTCACTGAAAAGGAATGAAAATAAATTGCATTAAATTGTTGTTCTCTGAACATTCATTTATTTTGAGATGTTTGAATCTTAGAAACAGAAATATAAACAGAAGTTCTATTTGAACATTATATCACCTTAGAAAAGACCCATTTGGATTCTATGTTTCTTTTTTCTAAAACCTGGTAGGGTGTGTGTGTGTGTGTGTGTGTGTCTGTGTAAACTTGGGTTGCCAATTACCAGGTGGGGCCTTGAGATCTCCTGCAATTATAACCAATCTCCAGGCAACAGACATCAGTTCCTTTGGGAGAAAATGGCTGCTTTGGAGGGTGGAGCATGGCACCCCACTGACATCCAAAACCTTCCCTCCTCAGGCTCTGCTCCCCAAATCTCCATGTATTTCCCAACCCAGAGTAGGGTTGGCATGTCCTGCTTCCTCCCCAGTGGGAGACTTTGGAAGGTGTTCCTGGAAGGGGCAGGGTTGTCCCCAACACAATGGCATCACACAGAAGTGACATCATTGCATTGGGAACTGGTACCCCACATGCCTGTACAACACAACAAGTGGCAAATTTGTCACTGGAATTCAGGCATCCCCCTCTTGCAAACAGCATTTAAAGTGTCTCTGTAAATGCTGTTTGTAAGAAGCAGGGACCATGCATGCCTGAACTCCAGCAGTAAATTCACTGCTTGAAGTTTAGCTGTATGGCCAGTGGCCACCTCTCTTCCTCTCCTGCAAGAATCTCTCAGGAGGGTAGGGAGAGGGGTGGGCACCCAGTAGTGGCACTTGGGGGCAGAGCCTCCCCCTTTCAGCCAGCTGGCCAGTGGTGGACTTGAGCCCCCCAAATTGGGGGATCCCCAGCTCCCACCTGGGGACTGGCATCCCAAACCCAGAGCTGGCGGCCCTCATCTAACCAGCCCTGTACAATATTGTTCATTTTGATTAGCTTTTTTTAGCAGCAACATTCAAGGCATTCAACTGTGAATCATACTGTAAAAAGACAATTGATAGCTTGTGACTGGTGGCCCAGTTCAGAGGAAGTCCATGAATCATTCATATAGGGTTTTGTGTACACTTGGAGATAATTCATAATTCATTCTTCTGAAGGAAGGCATTCACTTGTGTATGTACAATATGTTCATTAAATCCTTTCCCTTGTTTATGCAAGTGATCATGTCTCTATTGTTTACCAAGTAGAACACAGCACAAAATAGGGAGATATTGCATTTGGTGATTGGGGGGGGGGGTGTGATTTTCTTCTGATTTCAAGAAGAGTAATTTCACTCACTTGAGCAATGATTAATGTCTCTGTGTTTGATTTTTGCATTGCAAAGAACAGTTCATTCACTGAAGTAGGTACCAGTTAAAGATTTAGTGTTTTGCCCACTTTTCCATAACATGTGACGCAACTAATTTTTTTTTCTTGCTGCATTTACACCAAAAGGTTCATCATGCTCTAACTTCCAGTCTGTGTGTATTATTTCTTATAAAGGAGACATGGTTAAGATGTGTAGCTGCCTTATACATTATGCACACGAAGAAGGAGTGAGCTAAATTTCTAGATTACCAAATTCTGTGTTCTCTGATGGTGGCTCATGTATATTGTCAAAACCTAAAACTTTATAAATTTTCTACTCTAACTTGAGAACAGCATTCCCTTTTTCTCCTACTCCCTCTTGCCAGGCTTTTTACAATTTTAATGCAGCAAATAAGTAACCATTTGCTGTAATAGCAACACCACAATATTTTCCAATTGGCATTGCTAATTGCAGTGTTTTTGTACTTGGGAAAATGTAATCCCTCCCTAGATACTGCATTTATTGTGATAGGTGTGGGAATGCAGATATATTAATTAGACAGATACTATTCGTTATAATATGAATTTTTTAAAATTATAAGCAACTTTATTGCCTCAGGAGCATTCAAAGGTGTTTCCAATGCATAAAAGCAAATAAGTATAAAACAGAATAAGCCATGTTAACAATAAAAACAGCATCATTAAATAGCAACCAACAAAATCCTTAGCCACCGAAGGCATGGATTAATAGGCACAGCCGTAGGAAACCCTGTCTACAGTAGACATCTGTCTACCGGCAAAAAGACCTATAGAAGGGCAACCAATAAACATCTCAGGTAGAAGTCAGGTTCACACAGGAAAAAGTGTTCCTTCAAATATCTTGTTTGGGTTTTGAAGCAATTATCACAACACCTGTTGCCATACAGGTGTTTTTTAAAAAAAATGTGTTGTAAGAAAGCATTTTAACAACAAAATTACCCCTTGCTATTATCAGTCCAGAGCTGAGACTGTATGGGTTTTAAAGAAGGAAACAATAGCCCATTCTCTCGCTATTATGTTTTATTGTTCGAAAGTCATTTGACCTGTTTCTAGTATCAAAGCACTCATCTACCCTGATTTTTTTTCTTTTGGAGAAAAAAAAGTAATTCAAAATTCACCTATATCAGATGGTCCCTTCTAGGCTTGCTAGCCTCCAAGTGGGGCCAGAAGATCTCCCAGAATTCCAGCTGTCATCTGCAGTCAATACAGATCAGTTCTCTGTGGCATTGTACCCCACTGAGGCCCCTTCCCTCTGTAAACCCTGCTACATCCCAAAATCTCCAGGAATTTCCCAATTCAGAGTTGGCTCCCCTTGTTCCTTCCTCTTGTCTTAAGTGAAGACTGTCATACAGTATTGTCTTTACCACACAAGAGCTAAAATGTGGTTGGGGTATATATTTATCAGTCAACAGGATAAGCCATGCATACCTCTTTTGTTAACAATTTATTTTATGCTATATGCTCCCCCAAAAGTCTGGAAGATGTTTTAAAAACTTGTGGTTTAATGAAAACTATCTGTGAAATATTATCCCTATATATTCAGAATCTGTAAAAAAAAAAGGGTTTTTTTTGGTCGAACCATTATAGCAGCCACTGGAAGAGTTCATGAACAAATCATTTGGCAGGCCATATGGAACTTTTCTAACAATTATTTATATGACTCTAGTGTGTTTATTTTCACAATAAACCTGACTTATTGCTGAATATGTTGGTTTCATAGTGGAATAAATACTGAAGATTACAAACATAACTTTTTAATAAACTTTTCTGAAGGCCCAAGGCTTAATTTAATAAATAGAATATTCCATATATTGTTTAAAAATACATGCTGGCTCTGGAGTCAGAGAATAAAAGAGGACTGGATTTAAGTCAAAAGTTCCATTTTTGTGTGTCAGGGTGTGTATGTTCCACAGCTCTTTTTGAGCAGGAATGCACAGGAATGCAGTTTCAGCTGGCTTCGTGTCAGGTGGTGTGGTTTAATTTGCAAATGAGTCCCTACTGGCTTTTTCTACAAAAAAAGCCCTGTGTGAAACAATAGTCAAGGGGCATGGTCTAATATGTAAATGAGTTCCTGCTGGGCTTTTTCTACCAAAAAAACCCTGGAATGTTCTGATTAGATTTATGGCCTATGGAGTAAACCTTTGCTAAAACCTCTTTAGCCAGACATGTTAGTCTCAAATGGCTGTGAGAAAAGAGGTGTGTGAGTGTGTGTGTGTGTGTATATATATATATATATATATATATATATACGCACACACACACAATACTGTGTCTTGGAAGAACCATATTATTATAATTTCCTACTAGGGTTCTAGTATCATTGCTATTATATTAGCATAAAATATATTTTTAATGGGAGATCCTCCTGTGATTATTGTTCTTCTCATGATTATGCCCCCTTAATTTACCTGTTAATGTTCTTTATAATATGAATTTCTAGTATTAACTCCCAGACATTGACATAACTTGCAACATTAAACAGCTTTTTAATATCACTGTCTTTTTGTGAAGGAGAAATTTATACTGTTATCGAAGTTATCACTTATACTTGCTTTTTGATCAGCATTATTGAATGCTTATTATCTGGCATTCAAATCATTCTTGCACTTTTTTCTTTGCACCATTACATGTCTTTCAAACTGTAGGTTTCATATTTTATTTTACTGCTTAAGGGAGGCGGCTCTCTATTTCTCTTTGCCTTCTAAACAAGCTACATAGATCTTTTTTACAAAAATATCATAAAGAAACTCCTGCTCAGTGTTTTTCCCCTGACTGCCTAACAGCCCAATTGTATGTATGCTTATTCAGTGGTTGGATTGAACTGACTTTCATTTCCACTTATGCCCAAGGAAGTGTATGTATGACTGCAGTTTTAATCTTTTGCTTCAGTCATTGCTTTTCAAGCTAGGGTTGCCAAGTCCAATTAAAGAAAAATCTGGGAACTTTGGGGGCGGAGCCAGGAGACTTTGGGGGTGGAGCCAGGAATAAGGATGTGACAAGCATAATTGAACTCCAAGGGAGTTCTGGCCATCACATTTAAAGGGACAGCACGCCTTTTTAAATGCCTTTCTTCCATAGGAAATAATTAAGGATAGGGGCACCATCTTTTGGGGCTCATAGAATTGGACCCTCTGGTCCAATATTTTTGAAACTTGGGGGGTATTTTGGGGAGAGGCACTAGCTGCTATACTAAAAATCTGGTGCCTCTACCTCAAAAAATAGCCCCCCCCAGAGTCCCCAATACCCATGGATCAATTCCCTATTATTCTCTATGGGAATCGTTCTCCATAGGGAATAATAGAGTGCCTAGTAGACATTTCCCTCCCTCCCCATGCTTTCTAAAGGGGGGGAGGGCCTCCATACCAGGGAATCCCCGCTCCCTGCCCCCTCCCTCTCACACACACACACAAATACTTACCGTACTTGGTCTCCTTCCAGCAGAATTTGCTTGCTGTGAAAACGAAAGCAAGGCTGCACAGGAAAAGAAAGGGAGGGGCCGTTCCTGTTTCCTGTGCAGCCTTAAAGGGACATATTTTAAAAACGGATCCCGCCCCCAGATTTTTTAAGAGTGGGGGAGGAGGCTGAAAATTCGGGGGTCCCCCGCCAGGGCGGGAGGGTTGGGAAGCCTATTTCAAGCAGGTATTTTTTGATGGTTTGGATGTTTGAACTTGGAAACCTTTTGTAATCATAGATAGATTATTACCGATTTCGCACTCAGCTTACCCCGCGGTCACGTTCCTCTTCTCTGCGCAGCGTCCGTCGGATTTCCCACTATCTGTGCCGGAGTTACAGGAAGTGCTGCGGCTTTTGCGTAGCAAAAGTAAACTGGGTTTTAGCAGTTTACGTTTGCTATGTGAAAGCAGCGACACTTCCTGTAACTCTGCCGCAGATAGTGGGAAATCCGATGGACGCTGTGTAGAGAAGAGGAACATGACCGCTGTGTGTGAAATCAGTATATGACTCTCAGTTAAATTAATCAAGTCTACTTTTGTATTAGTTAGATACCCTTGGCAGCCAGCAGAGAGAGAACTAACTGGGAACAAAGAAAGGATTAGGCCGGCATGGGTGGTGACGTGATGACATCACTTTCTGGCATGCATCAGAAGTGATGTCATCATGTCGCTGGCAATGCTGTGGCACTCTGGTATTTGGGCAAAAGTAATTTGTACTGTAGAGTTTTTACCCGAATACCAGAGTATACCCGTATCGCTGGTGATGGATGAGGTAACTTCTGGTGTATCCAGAAGTGATGTTGCCGCATTGCTAGTGATGCAGGTTTAGGCTCCCTTTTACTGCCAGTAAGTCCCCAACTGAGTCCCAAATTGAAGGATCCCCTAGTGGGGGTCTTGCAACCTAGTATTAGTAAGTATTTAACAATCAGCTGACTCTGAGCCAGAAGGAGAACAAGAGTTCAGATTACTTGCTAATCAGGAGTCACAGCCTACAACTGAAACTCAGTCAATGCCTTGTAGCTCTGAAGCAGTAAAAAAAGTCTTCAGAAGCCACTCTCAGCCCATGTAGATCACCAAACCCTTACAGTGCCGATGCTGTTAGAGACACTTAGAGTTGCAAGGGAGGAGAAGAAGTGCTAAACTTATGGCCCCTCATTAGCTGTCAGATGAAGAGATGAATGAGTAGTTTCAGGATGACTGCCAAGAATTGACTGGGAGTTTAAATCATGTAGACTTGGCTATAAATTCAGCTGGGAGAAGCAGCAGGTTGTGGATGCAACAAATACACCTTGCTACTGAGCCACCAACCTTGCTACTACTGGACTCAAGGCCTCCCCTAAATCAGCCACACAGTAAACATTTCTTCTTCTGCTCTCACTACAACTAATTCTTCATGCTACAAAGCGAAAGCAGCTGAGTCATGGAGTGGTATTATACTGGTATATAATCTGCTCCCATCTAGCAGAATGGGAACTCTAATAATTAAGCTATGGACAACTGCTTTGGATGTTTCTAGGGCTCTCCACGAGTTGAACCCCGTCATTGCTAGGAATTGAATGAAATGTTGCCAGGCTGTCTGGAGAACAAACCGCAAAAACGAACCACCCAAACCTCCATGGTAAAAATGTGGTTTGTTTTTGGGTTTAGAAATGACACGACCAAACAAACTGGTTCAAAATAAACCACGAACTGGCCTGGTTCTTGTTTGAACCATGGTTCGTTTTTTTGTTTATGTCCATCTCCACTCTTGACTCTTGGTACATCCTCCTCTGCCATCCTCCCGTCCTAATTTAAATGCTGGGCAGCAATCTGTGCATGCTCAGTAGGGTTCTCAAGATTCTCTCATATTGCCATAGTTCATGTGCCATTTGGTGACTTTACCAACCTCACTGGGCAGCAAGCACAAAAACTGAAAAAAGCCCAAATGGGTTCAGCACAGCTTTGCTGTAGTGCAGGACTCCCCCCTCCCCTATTATCTGTGCATTATAATAAATGTCTGAATTTAGCCTTTTGCTTTGGTTTTTTGAATTTGCAGTCCAGAAAATTTCTTCATTTACCTGACTGTGTTCCTGCATTACCTGGTTTCATGGGTGTAAATATGGAAACTGAACAGCAGCATTTCCAGCAGAAATCTCTCATTGGGGTTCCAAAATGTCCCAGGGAATTTCTGTTGCTGGTAGACCTCAACAGAGAGGTCTGTTACTTCTCCCTAGCACTGGTGTTAGGACAAGAAAACGGACCTTCCTTGCTGAGACCATGGGGCAGCATGCAAAGCACTGCCTTACTGTCTAATGAGTTTCCTAAGGTGACCAAAATGGTAATTGAATTCTCAAAAGTCAAGGGAATCTTGAAAGAGTCTGGAGCATTGTAATGAACATTCAGAGTGTGTTGTCTATGGTTTAAAGGGGAGCAGCCAAGGAGGATGTATTTAACATTTTTCTTGGAAGAATGAGAGCGGAAAATAAGAGTAGATAGCATTGTCCAAGCAGGTTTATGACTATGGGAAACCAGAGGACATTTCTTGGGAGCCAGTTTGATGTAGTGGTTAAGTGTGTGGACTCTTATCTGGGAAAACTGAGTTTGATTCCCTACTCTGCCACATGTACCCACTGAAGTGACCTTGGGTCAGCAACAAGTTCTCTAAGAGCTATTCTGCTCAAGAGCAGTTATGGGAGAGCTCTCTCAGCCCCACCTACCCCACAGGGTGTCTGTTGTGGGGAGGGGAAGAGAAAGGAGATTGTAAACTGCTCTGAGACTTCTTTGGGTAGCGTTGTCTTTGTCTTCTCCCTTGCTAGAGATTATTCTGTTGACATGGTTTTATATTGGGTGTGGGTGGGTGGGTGGGGGGACTAGTGATTGGTAGTAATTTATTTCCAAGGATGACTTTGAAAATCAAATTGTTTTCTGGTAAAATATACTGATTGAATTTATATATACCATTATGATATATATTTCAATAATTTATTAATTTTGCAAGCCATTTTTGAAATATCAGGGAGAGCCAAAGGTCTCATGATATGCAAAGAGGTTATGTGCTTTCTGAGGTACACTTTAATAAATGTTGTAATCTGCTATTATTGGTATCTTTTTTTCTAGACAGTCTTGCTTGTGGAAAGAAACACTCCAGCTCTGTCAGGTTCTAATGCATTCTTTGGTAATTAGTGATTTTTATGAGCAAAAAAAATCTTTTAAGCCACATTTGATTAGATCATCAACCCTCCCAGCTTATAACAATAAACACAGCATCGCATTCCACCTTTGTCTTGAAATAACAAAGGGTTTATTGGCAAGAGTTTATTCATTGGTGGTAGCCTTTAAATCTTGCAGGAATGAATGCATGTTTCATAAAGCTAACTTTAAAGAAAGAGAATGCAAATAACATTTGAAAAAGAGATCCTGTTGTGAGGGCCCTGCCTTCTGCCAAAATAATTAGCAGTTCATAAGATGGCCTGAATCTTCCAAAAACAACAAACTAACACCACACTCAAAAATATTTGCCCAATGTTAGAGAATTTACAGGGTCTCTGTGCTTTTATCTTATGAGTTTAATTCTAAGACCAGCAGCTGAGATAGAATGAAGACCAGTCCACCAAGACAGTCAATGAATGTATTGAAAAGAAGCATCCAGTACTGAGCAGAATCACATCTGTAACTATCTATGAGTTTAGTGTTAGGGGCTCCGAGAATGAAGGGTGAAGTAGACAGCAAAGAAGGTATTTTCCTTTGCTATATGATCTTAGCAAAGTTGGCAGAGGAGATAAATGCAAATAGGGAATCCTTTGATTATTATTATAATTTGTAATATATACATTATTCATGACTAATGTCCTGCTGTACAACCTCCTGGAGTTGCATTTGAGCTCAGGTGGCTACAAGGCTATCAAAATGCCATAAAGCCATTGTCTTGCATTGCAGGTAAGGTTAAATATTAACATCAAGGTCAACATAATAGGTGTCCTATGTCACATAGCTCCATTTTGAAACTATATTGACTTTCACAAGTAGTGTGTCACATGTAATGCCTGGATGTGACCCTTTGATCCTATTCCTTCCCAAGTCCTGGTTACCATGTCCCATATTATAATATTTTATCATTCAACTGATCTGTTTCATCTGGCTTTTCACTTCTGTGTTGAAACATGGTGCCTCATTATTTTGTAAAAGTCCCTAACTTATGTCTTACTGGCTTATGTCTTTTCTTGGCTTACAGATTTCTGGAGCACATTGTTCATTACTGCTGTCCTGACATTTTCCATTCCAACTCCATTCTTGATCTCTTACAGTCTGGTTCATGTATTGGCTATGCCCTGGAAACTGCCCTTGCTAAATTCGCTGATGCTTTTCTTGCTGCCAATACGATGTCTCAACTATGTCCTCTCTCTCTGCTATGTTTTGGTATAAGTCCTTTTTAATACTTGGTGAGCGATGAGAGTATGCACTAGGAGCAGTCCTCCTGATACAAATGGTCATTGTTTTGTACACTTATTTCAATGTACATACAGTTTTGATAAGCCTGGTTCCATCCGGGGACAAGTGGAGACCATCTCTTTTGTACAGCTCCCGCTTGTTCCAGAAAGCATCCCAGTGCCTAACAAACTTAAACCCTTCCTCTTTACACCATCGTCTCATCCACAGATTGAGACTTCTAATTTGTGCCTGTCTCTCCTGCCCTGCACATGGAATGGGTAGGACTTCCGAGAAGGCTACTTTGAAGGTCCTGGCCTTAAGTCTCCCGCCTAGCATCCTAAATTTTTCCTCCAGGACCTCACGACTGCATTTCCCCACATCGTTGGTGCCAACATGCACCACGACCACAGGCTCCTCCCCAGCACTGTCTATCAGCCTATCTACTACATGCGTAATGTCCGCTACCTTCGCACCAGGCAGGCAAGTCACCATATGGTCAGTACGCGATTTCGCCACCCAGCTGTCTACTTGCCTAAGGATCGAATCACCAACTACCAACCTCCCCCCCCCCCGCCCAGGGATGGTTCCTTGGCGCGAAAGGATTCCCGCTCACCAACCGAAGAAGAGGTCCCTTCTGAGGGCGCATTCCCCTTATCCTCAGCATGGTGCCCTGTTCCCTCTCGACCCTCACGCTCTCTGGCAGCAACGGGGCTCATCTAATATGCCCCCGAGAGTCTTCCCCAAGTGCTTAACTGACTGTCTCTGCTTCCCCAGGGCAGTCACCTCAGCCTCAAGAGTACGAACTCGTTCCCTGAGGACCAGGAGCTCCTTGCATCGAGCACACACCCAAGACTTCTGTCCTTTGGGCAGATAGTCGTACATGTGACACTCAGTGCAAAACACTGGAAAGCCCCCACCCCCCTGCTGGCATTCTGTCTTCATTATATATATTTTATTATATATTATTATTATTATATATAGTATATATAGTATATATTAAAATATACAGTCCTCTTTAAATGCTGTTTAAGTGGCTCCCCTTCTAGAGGGTCAACTTACCTTATTGGGAGAACAAGGAAAGGATCTGGGTTCCTGGTCGTTAGAGAGCCCCTAGCCGAAGAGCCACAGGCCAAGAGCCCTTTAGCTCTCGCCAAAGGCTTGTGCCTTTGGCAAGGCACAGCTTAAAATGCAAAGAGGGTGGAGCAGAGGCACTCCTAAGCAATCAGCAGCAATCACTATCAATCTCTTTCACCTTTAGCCCACTCAACCAAACAAAGAGCAGTTCCCCAGCTATCACAACTCAGAATTTTAGGCAGTCCCACAAACCTCAGAATGAAGTCTTTCAAAACTCAAATTCTCAGCAACTTCTCCAGCTGTCTCAGCTATGAGAGCTGCTGTGCTCTGTTCCGCTCCTCTCAGACCTCTGTGAGATGTGCTCAGTCTTTGGCAAGGCACAGCTTAAAATGCTTTGGCAAGGCGCAGCTTAAAATCCTTCTCCCTCTCCATTCCCCTCTTCTACCTCAAAGTAATCTATTTGCCCTGTTTATTGGAAGTCATGCAATGGTACCACAAGGCAGTTGTGGTACCCAGACAATTGGAACTGGTTTTTAGACCGTTGTTTTAAATCACCTTATATTGTATACTGTATATTGTATGATTTTATTGAACTGTTGTTAGCCGCCCTGAGCCTGCCTAGGCGGGGAGGGCAGGATATAAATAAAATTTATTATTATTATTATTAAGGCATCCAAGAGGAGAGAAAATTCTTACAATGTCATGCTCCATTTTATTTTAATCCTTCCACTTCCTCCTACCCAGTCTATTCTAAGAATTGTAGTTCCCAGAACATCTGTCAATAATTACAATTTCCACAGAATGCTTGATTTGTTAATGCTGGGTATTCAGAAACTACAATAACCAGAATACACTAGGGGAAAGGAATTGTAGGAATAAAGAGTGATGGCATCAAGCTGTCAGCAGTTCACATGTCTTTAGCTACAATCTGAATTTGAGGGACATCCTTTTAAGCTAGGGTAGTTATGACCATGGGCTCTCACCTTGGATCTGATCTTGGAAGTTTTGTATGCTTGTTTAAAACGTTTATATGCTGCCTCTTCAGAGTCCTGCTTGAGACAGCTATCAAATTAACAGCATTAAAAATAGCCAATAAAACTTGGCAAGCTTAAAAAGAACATAACAATACCACTGCCAATTATTTATATTTATTTAATTTATTCATCTATAGTGTGCTTTTCTTTATCAGACTCAAGGCGTATTACACAATTTTAAACAATGCAGTAACAACGATAGAAAATACAAAAATAAATAAATAAATGGATACATGAATAAAATTGGGTTACAAAATCATGTATGGAATATGTTCCTTAAAAATGTACTTGGTGTACCTCTTTGTCTCCTCTTTCCTCCCATCCATCAAATTGTTCTTCCAAATATGCCTTTTTTTTAAGGCCTGTGGCTTAATCTCTTAATCATCCTTCCCAAATGTATCTAAGGTTTAGATATAAGCAGCTGCCTTTTCCTCATTTTCATCCTGTGCTACTCTATTCTTTCCCTCCCCATCCCTGGTTATTTCCCTCACTCTCTGTTTTTGGATTGTGAGGTGGAGGTCTCTCTTCTTTTGCCTGTAAATATTTTGTAAAGTTTCATGTACACTGTTAATGCTGTACTATTATTATTAAGAATGGTTTTTAGAAAAAAAAACCCTATTAGTATGTACAAAACATCCTCCGCTAATGTAATTACATTTAACTTCATTCATTCCGACTTAATTGCTCATACTAACTTTTTGATGAATAAACAGTGTCCTTTCTTTAATATAGCAAAATATTAAACTAGAAAAGCAAAGGAAAGCCTAAAGCTATTTTTTTTGGGGGGGGGAGTTATTTTGGGTTGCCAGGTCTGTGTTGGAAAATTCCTGCAGACTTTGGGGGTGGTTCTGGGAGAGGCTGGGGTGAGGGGAGGGGCCCCAGCATTGTACAATGCCATAGAGCCCACCCGTCAAAGCAGCCATTTTCTCCAGGGGAGCTGATCTCTGCCAGCTGGAGATCAGTTGTAAAAGCAGGAGAACCCAGGCCCCACCTGGAGGCTGGCAACCATAAATCAACATGCAGTATAATTCATGGCAACATTGTTCTGAACTTACAGCAATAAGAAATTGGAAGCAAGGAATAAATTCTTATAATTTAGAGAACTTCAAGTATCACTATTTTGATCATTATTTTGATTTGAAGAACTGAGCAATGACTCACAAAAGCTCATACCCTCCCACAAATTTTGTTAGTTTTTAAAGTGCTATTGAACTCTTGGTCTTTTCTATTGATCACCCAAAGTAGGTTCTACACATAATTGCACAAGACTTCTCTATAGGTTAGTTGTCTCTGCCCAAATTTTGCAAGGTATTTTTTCAGCTGTTAATATTATCAACTCAGTACCTGCCTTCAAAGCTTTCTGATGACTAAAGCTATTTTGTGATCTTGAAATTTGACTGCTGGGGTGGAAGGCTTTCTACTCAAGTAACTTACTGCAGTCCTGTACAAATGGTGGCCCCCTCCCCTTTAGAAGTGAATATCATCAGGCTCACATTAGATGTTTTATTTTTTACACTGCAATTAACAGTGAACAAGAGCAATTTTGTGTCAAGTCAGTCAAGGATGTCATATGGAATCTAGAGAAAAAGAATTATCTCACTTGGTTTAGAACTCTTGGAAAAAGGAGTCATAAACTATATCCTTGTCTTGGAAAACCAGCTGGGCAGATTATTGCCAGGGTTCAAGCCCCAGAGTGGCACTGGTCATGCAGTATACTGGACTCATTCAAAAAACCAGTGGAGAATACTTCCAAAGAGTCTATGTTCACTTTCCTCTCATCATTAATCTGAATATTATTTCTGGATTTTGAATGGAAATCTATACTCGCTCACCTTCCTATCTTGGCCCTTACAAAAGCATGCACTTAGATTAAAAATATAATCGTTTTTACATTTCATTTGTTTTAGCTACTAATTCTTATAATTAGGGAACAGTGGAGCAGAAAGAGGTAGCAAGCATTTATTCTGTGATAGGAAAAATATTACACGTTGATGGATGGGCATGTAATCTGTGTGAAAAATGTTTTGTTAAATCATCAACACTAGGTTGTTTGTCTCTTGGATCAATGACCCCTTCATGGCAGCAAAGATTTGGCTGTGATCATTTTTAATATTCCTCTTTTTTCCCCATTAGCACAAGCAGAAACAGTTTTAAAGCAGCCACTGTTCCATTTCAATATGAATAGATAAATTGTCGAAGGTTTCCAGCAACATAGCTTCTGCATTAGAGGACTGTGTTATAAGCAACACTGCATACAGTGTTTTAGCTGGTAAACACAAACTGTGCACATTTAGTGGCACATCTGAGCTCTCATCCTTCAGTTGAATTTAATGAGCTGTAACAGTGTGATGAGATTGGGGAGAATGGGCTTAGTGTGTATTGAGTGGAAGCCAGATATGGAAGGTCATTGTGCGAGAACTGCCCTTTCCCACCACTTATTAGCCAAAGAGGAGGGGCTGAGTGTGGAAACAGCATACAATGCTTGTAGTACAAATGGGAAACAGACTCCAGAAACTTAACCACTTTGACAGCAGTTAAAGATATGAGAATAGGAATTGCAATCAGTTTGAATTTTTTTAATGGCTTAGCTATATACTCCGAGTTGTAACTAATAGTGGTTCAGTGTGGAACAAATTGCCCAGGCCTAGAGCAAACAATGGAATTTCATACCTTAGAACTTTTCAAAGAAAACCTACGGTAGATAGCCATCTGTCAGAAATCTTTAAAAACAATGCAGGACTGACAAATGTAGGTCTGATACTGTTTTCCATTGTTGTTCAACACGGAAAGGGCTGCATCCTCACCATTCCACCACTGTAAGGAATTTTACGCAAATTGTACAGAGCCAAGTCAATTAAGGCTTGTGGTTGTTGGGTAGAACTTCTCAATTACCAAGGCAAATAGAGTTTCTTGGGGTATGTTTCTATTTTAGGTACTAAGATGGTTTTTGGTGTTCCATTGTTGCTTTTAACTCATGTCTGATTTAGATCTTTGTTTCTAAACAGTTTATATTTCCTAGTTCTGAGCATCAGCTGAAATGAAAAGAACCAAGAAAGAAGTCTCTGAGGAAAGCATAGCATCAATTATTGAGATCTCTGGCAACAGTAGTAAATTTTGTTGCAATGAGTTATTTTCAGAGCTGCTTGCGCTGTATCATCCCCAAGAGAAACAATGTAGACTCTTGAGAACAACTTTAGAAAAGAACCAAAGTAAGTTGTTTGCCTTAAATCAGGTTCACACAAGATTATATGTTGTAAAGTGCCAAACTGGCTTATCTGAAAAAAGCCAAATTCAGTTTTTAAAATACTCTTAATAATTGCAATAACAGATACCATGAACTGCCGAAAAGACAAATAAATGGGTTCTAGATCAAATCAAGCTTGAACATTCCCTAGAAGCTAAAATGACTAAATGCGGCTATCATAGTTTGGTCATATTATGAGAAAATGTCACTGGAAATGACAATAATGCTATGGAAAGTTTATGGAAGACTCAATAAAGCAAGCCACAATCCTCAGATTGCAAGACCTGGGCAGGGCTGTTAATGAAAGGATGTTTTGGAGGACACTAATTAATAGGGTCGCTGTAAGACGGAAATAACTTGATGATACTTGACACATGCACAAATGGAAGCTCCATGTTAAAAGCCAGTGTACCTCTGCATGCCAGTTGAGGGTGAGGAGGGGGAATGGGAGGTAATGGCTGCAACCTTCACACCCTCCTTGTAGACTACCTGAAGGCATCTATATGCCCTCTGCAGGAAACAGGTTGTTTTACTGGGTAGGCCTGTGGTCTGAATTTGCAGAGTTCTTCTTATGTAATTATAGTAGTAAGGTGTTCTTTAGCTTCCTTTTTGGATGGCCATTGTGCTGACTAGTAGATTATTATTTATAGTTTTGTAAAAAGCCATACTTGCTAGGCATGCAAATGCATGCTATAGTTTGTTTCTAGTACTGTAATAATATTTGATACTCTCTGGGCTGGAACTTAAATTGTCATATAGTTTACATATTAGTAATCCTTAAACTGCTATTACCTGTGTCATACTTTTGGGAAAGGGCAGGGATAGTGAGGCCAGGTCTCTTGCTTCATTGGGAGAGGTCCCTTCCCAACCATTTCAGCTAGGGTTGCCAAGTCCCCCACGGCCTCCGGCAGGAAATTTTTTTGCGCTCACAGCACAATTATGTCACCCGGAAGTGATGTCATCGCGCCAGCCATGCCACATGGCAGCTGCTCTAGGTGCTTCCAGGAAAACTCTATGGTTTTCCCTGGATGCTGTAGCAATTTGGGGGAAAAAAACACTATGGTACCTATTGTACCATAGAGTTTTCCCTCCGAAATTGCTAGAGCGTCCAGAAAAACCATAGTTTTCCTGGAAATACCTAGAGTGGCTAGCTCACAGCATTACCAGTACAATGACATCACTTCTGGGTGATGTCATTGTGCTGGTGATGTTGGGGGAGGTTCTCCCCACCAGCCCAATGTGAGCCGGTGGGTTGGGAACCTCCAGGGAAGGAGAACCTCCGCCCAGCCTGGGGGCTTGGAGCCCAAAATTCAGC
Source organism: Heteronotia binoei (assembly GCF_032191835.1). Taxonomy (NCBI): domain Eukaryota; kingdom Metazoa; phylum Chordata; class Lepidosauria; order Squamata; family Gekkonidae; genus Heteronotia; species Heteronotia binoei. The sequence continues at coordinate 42,585,150 of NC_083228.1, read as the reverse complement.
CCGTAAGGTTGACATCATCCAGGTGGGGCCTGGAGTGCTCCTGGAATTCCAACTGATGTTCAGACTACAGAGATGAATTCTCCTGGAGAAAATAGCAGCATCAGAGGGTGGAGTCTGTGGCATCATATCTGTGCTGAGCTCCTTGCCTTCTCCAAATTCTGCCCTTCCCAGGAACAGCCCCCCAGTCTTCAGGAATCTCCTAGGCCAGAGCTGGCAACCCTGTCTATCTGCCACCGTGCAGGTGTACTGTGGGTGGGGAGGATAATGAGGGAAATGACAGGGAGTTGAATAAAGGAATAAAGTACTATTACTCTGAGCTGTTTGTTTTATGTTCATGGTACTACCAACTCATATTTAGGGCAAGTCTACAAATCTGTGTCCTTCAAGCCTAGTTTGCTTTATCTGTATGTGGTGGACCAACAGGGGTTAATGTACTCCATGTCTTTTGTACCTGCTTGAAGATGCAAAAACTGCTGCCAAAAAATCACAAATGTAGCTTATTTTTCAAGGCCTGTAGCACATGTGTCTACTGTGTAAAGCTACTTGGTATGTTTTTTGAATCACAATTTGAGCAAAAGCAGTGAGGTACATTGGCATGGAAATAAGGAGCTCAGTCACAGTAAGTTGAACCAGCCATCACGTTTGCATATAAGTTCTCAGAATTTCTAATTGCACTTTATTGGACTATTCCTCCTAAGAAATATATAAACTATAATGAAATAATCTATTTCCAGGCAACCTGTCTTTCAATCTACAAGCAGATAACAATGACACTGTTTGTTCTGAATTACCTCATTGCATTTATTTACCTTTTGGTTGGGGGTGGGTGTTTAATTAAAATTGTGGTGCAGAGCTACAAGCAATTTGAACAGTAAGCTGCTAGAAACCTAACTTTCCACTAACGTTCCTCGCATTATTTTTGCAGCTGTGCAATCTTGATTATAAACAGTGCAATTGTTACAGTGTGGCCTGACTTAACATAGCTTCATATAGCTGGGTTATAATAGTAATTTGGTTTTGATTTATTTTCAGGTCATGCAGCCAGATGTGCACGCCCACACCGCAAATAACACATCATTGGTACTCAGCTTAAAATTCTCTGCCAAAATGATACTAAACCATAAGTGTTACTTGTTCTTTTTTTAAAATGGACCATACTGGATAAATTGTTTCTGTAAAATAGTTTGAAATGCTTTTTCTCTCTCGCTTGCTATGCTTGACCACAGCTAGTGCTATGTGTGTGGCCCAGACACTCTTTCTTTTTGTTGCAATTAGTAGCAAACATTTTTTTTTGTCAAACTCAGCAATTGCTGTGGAGTGGGCAACATGTAAATATGTAACTAAAATTTCTTTAGTTGCCTTATATAACTTAGTTAAAAAATTGATACAAACAAAAACAAAGCTTTAAAATAAACATACAAAATGGTATAGAACATTTTCAGATGAGCCACAAAATAGTATCCCAGTTTGCTGTGCAGATGTCTTTTCTTTTAAATGCAAGAAACTGAAAGATAAAGCATGTGACTTTGCTATAGAAATGGGAAACAGTTTACTAGTGCCATGTTTCTTTCTGCAAAAGAATTTAGACAGAAAAAGCTTGTTGAGCTAATGTATGCAGCACCACTGTGCGATGGTGATCATAAGTGCCAAATCTGTGGGCAGTATATAATCTGCAATTTTCTGGGAACAGTGTTCCGTCAAATGTCCTATGAGATTCAAAGTAATTCCAAAATCAAGAAGCCAGATGTTGTATTTTGGCCTTGATGAGGCATGATGGACAATTTTTCCAGATGCATTTTGGCTTTGAGTAACTGCTTTTCTGTTGCTGAATATAATAGTTTAAAATCAATCTAGTTTTTGCCTGCATAGCTATTATAATTTATAAATGACCTTTTGTAGTCATAAATCTGCTCATTGCAAAATTTGCCAAGGTTAGTTTCCTTGACTGTTAGAAAGCATATTTTGTAGTAGTAAAAGTGTGTGCATAACCACTTATGTTGAGATTTGGCATTAACCTCTGGTGCTATTATACATGATGTTAAAATGGTGAGTTCCAGACAGCCAAATTCTACTGCTTGTACAGTTTTATTCATGCTGATGAACCACAGTCATCTCTGTAGTGCAAAGGTTAAACAGATGATATGCATGAGAAGTGGAACTGTCCTGCTTCTACTTATGTCCCCCCCCCCCACTCTACCCTGGGAATGTTTCCTGCATGGACTGCCCTTGAATACATAAATAAAACCCCAAAATCAAAGTCCTTCCAGAGACTTTGGCACCAAGATACTTTCCCATTTGCAGGATTCTTGGAGTAGATACAGGAGACAAGAGGAGGACTGCAGCTAGGCTCCTGTGTTGTCAAATGCCTGCCAAAAGGGGATTTCTCCTCTTCATTGCCTTTCTTTTCCTAGGGGCAAAGAACAGAATGGGGAAGGTATTTGATCTTCCATCTGTCTTGGGACTCTTTCTTGTCCTGTAGTAGGATTATTAGCATAGTTACAGAGAATTTGTTCTTCATTCTTAACAGATTGATGACTTGCCGTGTGTGTAATACTGATGTCTGTCTACTTTACTCAAAAGGCAAATGACTGTAAATAAGGTGAAGTAAGATAGTGGCATGGTTACCTGGAGTGAGGCCTGGAGTTCTCCTGGAATTAGTTTATCTCCAGATTGCAGAGATCTGTTCTTCTGGATGAAATGGCAGGTTTGGGGTATAGTCTATATGACTTCTCATCTCTGCTGAGCTCTCTCCACTTCCAAACTCTAGCCTCATCCTGGGGATCCATTCCCCAGGTGTCCAAGAATTTCCCAGCCCAGAGTTAGCAACCCTAAATAGTACAGTGGCTGATTTCTGCTATGGGAAATAGGGCTTTGGGCATCCATAATACTCCTTGATGCCTTCCATTTTCTTTTCTCCTTTTTGCAGACATTTAACTGTTCTGATTAACTGCTGCTTCTGCAGCAGCATCCCTCCCCCCAGTACTGGTCTTGCTGGCTGCATGTTTTCTGCCAATAATCACACAACTAACATGATCTTGTCACAAGTAAGGATGTCCCAGATTTCTCAGTGAACCAGTTCAGCAATCAAACTTACTTCAACACTCAAGATCAGACTGAGTCAATCAGGTATGTTCGAATTGCACTGAGCAACTCAGACACCTTCCAAATGCTAAATTTACAGCTGCTTGCTCACTCATAGCTGACTGGAGAATCTGCTGAGAGTTTGGTGCTTATCTAGGGTTGCCAGATTTGGGGGTGAAGCCTGGGGGAGGGTGGGTTTGGAGAGGGGAGGGACTTCAGTAGGATGTAATGCCATGGACATGGAGTCCGTTCTCCAAGACAGCCATTTTCTCCAAGAAAACTGATCTCTGTCATCTGGAGCTCAGCTGGGAGATTGGTTGGCAATCTTATGCTTATTCACCATACCTCCGCAACAAAATAGCTACACAGTGAAATTGCAAAAAAGAGTTCCAGAGTAGTTGGGTTCAGAAGCAGTGCTGTTGATCTCTGTAGTACAAAAGAGAGAGGAAGAGCTCGTTTCTCTTTCTTCCCTACCAAGATGGGTGGGGCAATGGTTTTAAGCTCTGCATTGCAAAAGGGAGAGGAGAAGGAGCACCTTTCTATCTTTTTTGTTCTAAAGCCCAAGCCAACAGCTTGGGATAGGGAAAAGAAAAAGGAAACCAGTGAGGCTTATTAGTATCCTACTCATTAAACTTTCTTCATCTCTACAAGTCTGAGGTCAGTAAAATTTCCAGATTGTGAGATCAGAAAAAAACCCAGTTTCCAGGTATCAGTTGTAAGTTGGCTCCGGATTCCACAGAAACACACTCTGCTGGGTATAGAGGGAAGTTTCCCATCTGGAGATCAGATGAAGCATCAGCTGGGAATCAGCTTCTGATGGCTGCAGGTATTCTAGTCCTATGAATATATACAAACAGGATGCAAATTGACTGCCTGATCACCACTTGCAAATAGGAGGTGAGCTGAATTGGCAGGAGCATCCCCAGCTATAATTACAGATAACCAACCAGATTTGACAGCATGGCATCACCCCTGTTCACAAGGATATTTTTGAAAGTGAACAGTTTTGTGAGGATCAAAGTGTTGAAGCCCAGCTGTAGAACACAAGCAAGAATTAATGTATGAGATGGAGTAAAGTGAGTTTCATGGCTGTCTTGAGTGGAAAAACTGTTTTGGGGGCCTTAACTTTTTAACAACAGTTAATATATGCACTAACACAATGTAGACTCTAGGGTTGCCAACCTCTAGGAGGTAGGAAATCCAAGCAGGAGCTACTGTGAAGTATGAACCTTTACACCAATAAACAGAATAACAGTCTTTTATAATCAATTCCAGTGTATTATTTTAAAGAATTGTTTAGTCCATGCAAAATGTGTAAAGGTGCAACCTCAAACGGATATACACACAGTCCATAAAACTGGAAGACATAATCCTTTCAATTTTGCATAAGAAACCACTCCATCTTTCACAAATGGATTTCTTCTGCTCCAAATATGTGGCACCAAATAGTTCCACTTGTCTCCAAAATTTAGCAATGAGCAGACCCGTAAAAAATGTCTTGTTTTGCTCTTGCTTTTTCCAGCTTCTCTAAGATCAGAAATTCAGTTCAAAAATGGGAACACTTCTCAAACTGTCTGCTTCCACAAGGCTGCAATTTTCATTGTATCTGGAAGGTGAACCCTATGGCATTACACCCCACTGAAGTCCCTCCCTATCCCATATCCTGGTCTCCTTAGGCTCCACCCCCAAATCTCCAGGTGTTTTCCAGGCCAGAGCTGGCAACCCTAGTAGACTATCCATGATAGCTGTCATGGGTACTGGGGACCCTGCAGAAGAAGCTGAGCCTGCAGAAGAAACTGTGCCCCTGCCACCTGCACCAGTGCCCCTGCCTCCTGCTGGAGAAGATCCAAGCCCCCCTGCCTCGCCCTCTCGGGTGGTTCGTGTGCGTGACCGCCTTCGTCAGGACCTCAGGGATCGGAGGAGGGCGGCACGCTCACGAGCAAGACGCTCCCTGAGCCCTGAGTTTTGAAAGGATTCTGGCCCTTCTAGGAGTGAGGATGCTTGAGTCTCAGCAGGATCCTGGCTGCCTCTCTGAGCCAGCAATTAGCCCAAATGGGCAACAGACAGCAGAGGGCTATATAGCTGTGGGCTTTGGGAGGAGGCTTTGTGGAAGCAACTAGTCAGTTAGCTGACGTTCTAGCATCCACTCCGGCTTTTACTTTGGCTTCTGGACCCCCTGACTTTGGCTTCTGAACCTCTGACCTGCGATACTTGGACTGTGATTTGATTTTGGCGCCTTGGACCCTCGTTGCTCACCGGCTACAGACCTTGGACTGCCCCTGGACTTTGCCTGACCCGGCCCCAGCCCGTGACAATAGCATAACATGTTTCTGACAGCTGATGCTTCAGAAGTTGGCTTTGACATCAAACTGAAGTGCAGAAAGTTTACATGGGCCGTGGTGACACTCACCATTAAATCCATCCCTAACCCGTCGCTATTATACCCTGCAGCTTTTTTACAACGTATTTTCTGATCAGACATCCCTCCATCCTTCAGTTCTAAGCAGCATTGGTCCTGTCGCTGGTTGATCAGAGGTCTCAACCAGACCTCATTTTTTGAGCTGGCATTCCACACTCGCGCAAGCGCAGTACGTGGGATATTGTGCTTGGCTTTTTCTTTTTTTTTTAAAGGTGCCAGAAAAGGTGGGCGATATGCCCCCCTCCCCTTTAAACACCCAGAAAGGAAGGGGAAGCCCAGGAGCTATCTTTGCTGTCTCTCCGCCTGGCGGGGAGACAGCAAAGGTAGGTGATCTTCCTCCCCCCCCCATTTAAACACCCCGCCATGGTGTTTAAAGGGGGGGGGAGCACAGCAACTCTCTTTGCTGTCTCTCCGCCTGGCGGGGAGATGGCAAAGGTGGGTCATCTTCCTCCCCTGGCAGGGAGACAGCAAATGTGGGCTATCTGCCTCCCCCCCATTTAGGAAAGGTCCCCTGTGCAAGGACCAGTCGTTTTCAACTCTGGGGTGACACTGCTTTCATAAATTTTTCATGGCAGACCTTTTACGGGGTGGCTTGCCATTGCCTTCCCCAGTCATCTATACTCCCCCCCCCCCGCAAGTTGGGTACATATTTTACCAACCTCAGAAGGTTGGAAGGCTGAGTCAACAATTGCTGGCACAATGATATCATTTGGAGTGGGCTCTCACAGGGAAGCGGATGTGCGCTTGTGACAAGTTGGCTACAATGGAGCATTCAAACATAGAAAGTATGCCTGGGAGTTGTCGGAAGCATTCTTATTCCGGATTTAATGTACTATCAAAAAAGTCCGCGGCCCAGTCGTGGCAGTTTGGGACACAAACGAGCCAACGACCATTGCCGGATGCTGATGTTTGGACAACCTCATAAAATCCGACATGCATCTGGCTTTCATCCATGCCCATCTCGTCAGTTTATGTGCGTCTGACCTCGGCCATGCAAAATTTTCATTTTCTTACAGCTTGAAGTGTTTGGGATCATTCTCATTAATGTGAGCTAAACTTCCACTGTGTTTTGATTAAAATTTGGTCAGCAGAGGTCAGATAAGAGTAAAGCCATTTCAGGGAGAATTTCTCTACCTTTATTTAATTGACAAAAAAGTCTTGTGGTATTGTAAAGCCTAACAGATTTTAATGTAGCACAATCTTCCATGCACTTGAGTCACTTTGATGCGGTGAAGGAACAGGCACTGAAGGCTGACCAGCCTTCTCTCTGTGATAGACAGTTGTCCCCATTAATGAAAGTACTTTCAGCCTGAGCACTTGGAAGATTAATTGAGTCAGACGGCAAAAGTTCCTTCAGTGAACAGCTGGGGATTTTCCATAAAGCCTGGATGAACATACGATACTCTTACAGCAACAGTATTAAAGATGGAGCTAAAGCAGGTCATACAGATGAATATTTTTGAAGCATCTGAGAACTGAGCTAGAGTTGATGTTTACATGGAGGAAATAACATGGGACTGCCAAAAGAAAATAAACTTATACTGGTTAATGTTGGAGCATAGATTCTTGGAAGGATAAGACAGCAATCGCAAAGTCCACAAATGTGCTACAGTATTTTTTTCTAGTGTTCTACAAGCTTGAATAATTTTGCATTACACAAGAAAATATTAGTTTTCTGAAAGTATGACTATTGATGTGGGGGTGTGCACATTCCAGGCTAGAGCATTTTTTGTACTTGATCTTGCTAAAGACTTCAGGCAAAGTGCTCTGGTTACCTTGTTAGAAAACAATAAGAGAATATGACATAGCTTCAATGTATTGATTTTAGCCATCCCTTGTGGGTTTTGGCTTCAGCTGGGCTTTAAAATGGTTTTCATAGTTTTTGTTTCTCCAAGGAGAGGCAAGTCTGAAATGGCCATGAAATGGCCATGGAACTATGACTTTGATTGGCATCCTAGCATACTTAACAAGAACCAATCTGTACTCATGTGTGGCTTGCATGAAAATCTGTTACAGGGACGCATGGTTTCTCTCAGAAAACCTGTTACTTTCCTCTGCTGGATGGTACAGTCAATTGTTTGGTAGTTGTAGAAGTTGTGTGATAGTCAGACCAGACCAGGTGGTCAGCAGATTTCACTGGTTATTTGGAGTGGTGGTGATTCAGAATTTGTCAGAATAGTCTGAATGTAATAGAGCTGCAGGTCTAATGCTATTGATTACTTCCTTTATTGAGGCATTGTGCTGATGAACCAGATCTCCCCTTTTAAAAGACTGAGTGGTGTCTGGGGGGTGTATGCTGGGTTCTGCCCGGTTCTGTTGCTCCACTTCAGTATGATCACAGTTTTATTAAATGCTGCGGCAAAAACCTTTGTTTATGCCGCTGCGGGGAAAACGTTCACACTGATTTAGTAAGCTCTGGGTATATGTTTAAATAATTCTTGGCTTTCTTTTAAAGTTTTTGCTTTTGTAGGCAAGTATTTAATTACAGGGATTACTGCTAAGTAAACAAAGGCCACTTGTTCTACCTGCTTTTCATTTTAAAGAGGTTCTTAAATGGTTCTGGCATTTTTTTGTTTTTGCTCAGCTTTAAAAAATGCTGTTCTCATCACTTTGTCACCCCGTAGAAATTATCGTGATTATTTCATGAAATAACGTGGCATCACATATTTTTTTCTTGGAATAGTTACCCATGCTGAGCAAGGCACAAAAGCTAATTTTTAAAATAACAAGAATCCTGAAGCAGTGAGCTTGAATCAAGGAGGTGGCACACTATATTTGACATAGTGTAACGTAAATGGATATTGTGACCAGTGCTTACGTTTTCAGAAATACATTATACTATTAACACTTTTTTAAAGTCTGCTTTGTGCAGCTGCCACTACGAACCCCTAGAACAAGACTTTGTCTCTCCCCTTCACCACTATCATATGCAAGCAAATCACATATCTTGTCTGACTCTATAGATACCAGTGGTGACCTAGTATCCAGCCCCCCACATCCCCTCAGTTATCCTGCTTTTCTGTCAGGAGATTCAAGCTCAAATTAAATATGGTGTGCAGAAGAGGACTTGAATCAATCAGTGCTGTATATATCAAGAGTCTCCCTTAAATGAAATTGCCTCACTGGCACTGTTAGCACACCAAGGAGCCATAACATGGGTGGGATGTTGTGCTGGTATGCTAACACAGCTGCTGAGGACCCAGTTTAAATGAGATGTCAGATGTGTGCTATGTCACTCAGGTGAGATGTCTTTGTTTGCCCTAAAGGTAAAGGTAGTTCCCTGTGCAAGCACCAGTCATTTTCGACTCTGGGGTGACATTGCTTTCACAATGTTTTCATGGCAGACTTTTTACGGGGCGGTTTGCCATTGCCTTCCCCAGTCATTTACACTTTCCCCTCAGCAAGCTGCGTACTCATTTTACTGACCTCAGAAGGATGGAAGGCTGAGTCAACCTGGAGCCGGCTACCTGAACCAACTTCCACTGGGATTGAACTCAGGTCGTGAGCAGAGGACTCCGACTGCAGTACTGCAGCTTTACCAGTCTGTGCCACGAGGCTCATCTTGTTTGCCCTGCATTATGTTTAAACTGGGTCTCTGTTTGCTTCGATTTCAGCCTTTTTTTTGAAAAAAAAATTGTCACGGGAAAAAACTGAAGTCTTCTAAAAGAGTTTTCTGAAATATTTAATATGTAATATGTCATGGTGCACTTGGGAGATTGTGTAAGTCAACCTAGATCATGAGTACTAGTAAGCATAATAGGTAGGATTGCCAGCCTTGGGTTGGGAAATATCTGGAGATTTTGGGTGTGGAGCTTGAGGAGGGTAGAGCTTTGGGGAAAAGAAGAAGAGATTGGTTTTATACCCCACCCTTCACTTGAAGTCTCAAAGTGGTTTACAATCTCATTTTTCTTTCTCTCCTCACAACAGACACCCTGTGGGGTTGAGAGAGCTCTTTCAAGAACTGTTCTTGAGAGAGCAGCTCTTTTAAGAACTGTGATTGATGCCAGGTCACTCAGCAGGTGCATGTGGAGGAGTGGGGAATCAAACCCGGTTCTCCCAAATTTAAGTCCATGCACTTAACCACTACACTGAACTGGGAGGGAGGGACTTCAATAGAGTATAATGCTCTGAAGCAGCTATTTTCTCCAAGTAAACCAATATCTGTTGCCTGGAGATCAGTTATAATCTCCAGCTACCACCTGGAGGTTGGCAAACCTAATAATAGGAAGGACATACTGTATTAGTGGATCTCTAAAAGGTTTGTGACAACCGTAGATCTTCAGTAGTATAGGGGTTCATGGGTTGTCTTTAGAGTGACTTACCTCCTCTCTCCAGGGTCAGGGACAGAGGGTGGTGCTAGGATAGAGGGTTGAATCCCGATACCTCCTGATTTGTGGGGTCCTTCACTGACAACACATATCTAATCTGTGTTTTGCTGGCTGCACTGGCTCCAGATTGAGTACCAGACCAGATTCAAGGTTTTGATACTAATGGTCAAAGCCCTAAATGGTCTGGGACCAATGTATCTACGGGACCACCTCTCCCTGTATATCCTTCAAGAGTATTATGCTCTGGAGAGAAGAACCCCCTGGTTGTCCCTGGCCCAAAGATATCTGGCTGTTTTCAACCAGAGCCAGGGCCTTTTCTGCCTTGGTGCTGGGCTGGTGGAACTCTCTGCCTAATGAAAGCTACAACCTGTGGGACATAAAACAGTCCTGCAGAGCCTCAGGCCTATGACTGAGGACAGTAGCAGTCTGTCGTCAAGCTTGCCCCCCCCCATCATTCCTCTCTCCCTCATGGGGTAAGGATAGAAGCTGGTTTTTAAACATCATCTGAATATCTCTTGAGTTACACTCTGTTTCTAACTGCTTTAACAGTTTTATTTGACTGTGTAGTATTTATTAAATGTTTTATTGGAATGTTGTTCACCTCCTTGAGTCCTATGCATAGGAGAGGGCAGTCTATAAATTAAATAAATGTGTGCCTCAAAAGCTATACAGAAAAGTACTCAGTATTCGTGCATATTTATGGTAAAAAAAACCTTTCCAGTCTACAGCTATATTGGCAAAATTCAGCCATCACAAATAACATTAATTCTACACTTCAGTTATAACTCACCTTCACCAGGCCATGAGCACAGTTAATTTTTTTCTTCTAGGAAAATGGAAGTGTTTCTTCTCTTTACTGTCGTATGTATCCCTCTTGGCTCCTTATTGGATCATCAGCTGCCGGAACCCCATGGGTTCCAAAGTCAACAAAGAAATTAAAGAGTGGTAAAGTGATGAAGGTAGCAGCTGATGATTTATTTGTTCCTGCCATATTGTCCCTGCCCAACAAGCAAACATACAGTGTTTGACAGCTGCGGTCACTCATGATCCTTGAGCCTTGGCTGTCCTCACTCTGCCAGTGTCAAAAGTGAACAGCTTTGTGGCTGCACAGTAGTTCCCATAGAATTTCATTTCCTTGACTTGCAAGTGCTTCTTCTTTTCTTTTTTTTACTTTTGTGTGGTAGGTGAAATTGATTCTTCCCTCAGGGTCACTGTGGTTGGTCAAGTCAGGTAATTAAAGGATGTAGGGGAGGGGGAGTAATACCTCCCATAAACATGTGCAAAAATGCACATATAGAAAATAAACTTGGGAATGCAGGCTTAAATGAATAACATGAAGAAGTGTGTGTGCACATAAAAGCTTGTATAACTTGAATAAAATGTTGTTGGTCTTAAAGGTGCCACGGGACTCAAACTTTGTTCTAATGATAAGGGTAGTTTGGGGTTTTTTTGTTTCATAAACATAGTATTTAATTCATAATCACCGGCTGACTGATTTGTTCGTTATTTACTTGCACAAATTTTCTACTGAGCACTTCGTAGTGACAACAGGCTTGTGGGGGAGGGGAAGACTAGAATTCTCATTGAGCCATGTGAGAACAGACATGTATGAAACCTTACTGATCTTGCCGGAGTGTACTGTTTGAACATGTGAAAAGTAACGTGATGAGCAGGCTCCAGCTCATGAACAGTTAGACTGGTTTCTGCTTGTAACTGGAACATGAACTGAACTAATGGGAGTTCAAGCATCCCTACACACAACTTTATTTTAAAATTTTGCCGTATGCCAGACTTTGGGAAATTCAGACAGGAAATGAAAAGGAGATCTATACATCCAATGCGTAAGTATTGGATATTTCTTAATTGCAGTAACTTTTTAAATGAATCAGAGTGTTCTCACTGTAATTATTTAGGTACTTGCCTTAGATCTGTGGTTACTAACCTTTTTGAGTAGAACTTCTTTTCAACTCAGCAATTTTCCTGGACCCACAACACGATAAGTAGGTCTATTATAGGTATCTATAGACTGAAAAAATACATAGTGACAAAAAGTAAAAAATGAATGTGCTTAGTGCACATACAGATCCCTAGATGACATAAATGGATCCACAGCCTCCAGTTGGGAACCACTGCCTTAGATCTTGAGAAATTTGATTCAGCTATGAGTAAAGACATAGACTTAGAACCAATTCACCCAATTTATGCAGCATGACCATCTGGAGATCAGCTCTGTATAGCCTTTGACATCTCCAAGATAAGTTAAGGAATTTAATTCAAAGAATGATTAGAGACATTTTTTTTGTTTTTTACGAGAGCAATCTGCATAACTTCAGAAATATATCTGTGGTGAGAGAGGCCTCTCTACCACATGTTTCTGTACCATGGGGAGGTAGGAAGTTACTCGCCCAATTGTGATTCACAGCTGCTAGACACCCACATGGTACCTCTTCCTTTGTATCCCACTTTTCTCAAGATATACCACCACCACCACCAGCATATCAGTTCTCAAAGCTTTGTCCAGCCAAAGAATCTTAATGTGGGATCCTCTAGAGCTTAGTTTCTTAAAATACCAGTACGTATTTTGAGTCTTTGCATGTCTCCAAATTTCTACAGAAAGTACCAGTCTCTCTTATATGAGCTCTCTAGGTGAATAAGACTTAAGCTTTCCTTCATGCTCCTGGCTGTGAACTTGACTAGACTTAATGTGATTTACAGAGATCAGATTGACCGTATTTAAAATTAAAGGCATTTCAATAAATAAAGTCACAGTACACAGATTAACAGAATTGAACTATCCCTTAAGGTGGAAATAAGAGAGAGGCTATACAGATCTTTAAATTGCATCCATTTTTTGCTCATCCATTACCTTTGTTTCAGTGTTTGGGGATCATCCATTAATTCATCAGTACCATGTGCCCATGTATGCTCTCCTGAGCTGTGATGGCACCTTCCTCCTCCTCCTGAAAATATATGTAAAAATTGCAAAACTTGTTTTTCACTGTATCAAACCCAGCCTCTTCTCTTCCTGTTGGTAGGAAGGTCCTCTTTCACTCTCACCTTTACTGTTTGAGGCACTCTGGCTTACCTGTGACTCAGAGATGCCCATTGTCTTCTTTGGTCTGGACCATCTGCATTTCTGTTTTCCTGAATGACTTTGCATAAGGCAGGTGACATATGATAATTGGTTTCTCCAGGCCTTTTTTTGTAGAAAAAGTCCACAGGAACTCATTTGCACATTAGGCCACATTCCCTGATGTCACCATTGTTTCATACAGTGCTTTTTACAGAAAAAAACCAGCAGGAACTAATTTGAATATTAGGTCACATCCTCTGACATCAAGCCAGCCAGAACTGAGTTCCTGTGAGTTCCTGCTCAAAAAAAGCCCTGGGTTTCTCAATTTTCCTCTTGCTAATCAGCAAAGAATACTGTATATCTCTGTGCCTGAGCACAGTGCAAACCCAACGATTAATCTGCACTAGGCTTCTGGTGTGGAAGGAATTTCATCACAAAATCTGTGTATGCATCTGCTGCTTTCAATGTCTTTAAGGGGGGAGAGTACAACTTATCTATGGTAGTGCTGATTCTTTGGAGCAACCTTTGGGAAGAGGTCCATAGGGCACTCCTCCTCTCTATGTTTTGGAGGGTATGCGTGGATGATCTGTTTTAGAGGGCGTTTGCAACTTAAGATGAATTGAATTGTCTAAGCTGAAATCAAGATGTTTCTGTTCTAGCTGCTGATTATCTGATTCTGTGATTTTGAACTGATGTTTTCATTGTGCGAGTCACCTAGAAACCTATTCTCCAGCAGCATATAGATTTGTTATACAAACTGAACAATTTAAGCATTCCTATTTTTTCTTATAACACAAACATCCAGAACAAATATTTTCCTTTGAATCTTTGTCCCCAGAACAGTTCCAAACTCATGCGAGCTCTCCTATTGCAGAGTAAAAGAAAACAGTGTACACTTTCTGGGCTTCTAAGAGAACTAAAACAGTATATAACAAAACAAAACTAAAGTAGAAAAATATTTCTGAATCCTTCCCTTGCTTATTTACTGACCCAAGCCAAACTGCTCAGGGCCTAATTATCCACCAAAGGAAATATCTTCTGTTGCAGTTCCTCACTGATGTGTTCCCAAACATGTCTGAGCTTCATAGTTTGCACTATTTTTCACAGTGTTGGTTCGTACCCTCTGCCTCTTCCCCTATGCTCTGCCACATCAGCTTCACTCATTGAAGCAGGGTCTTCTGCAGGTGCTAATCTGCAAAATCAATAACTGCCCTTACATGTGCCTTCTTTGTTGTGGCCCCCACTTTGTGGAATGGCCAGCCTGAAGAAGTCAGGAAGGCTCCCACTCTCACAGCTTTCCACAAACTATTCAAAACTGAATTTTGGGGGGTATATTTCTGTATTTTTTAAATGTGCGTATCTGTGCCTGGAAGTCATAGGGCGTTTTCGCACTGACCTTCAAGTGGCGCGACCACCCTCTTCACACCGGAGGATCTGCGCGGATTTCGCACAAGAAGCGCCGGAGCACCCAAAAGAGCCGGCAACTTCCGTCGCGAAACCCGCTCAAACGGAAACCGCCAAGAAGCAGGAAAACGTTTGAGCGGCTTTTGCGACGGAAGTCGCCGGCTCTTTTGGGTGCTCCGGCGCTTCTTGTGCGAAATCCGCGCAGATCCTCAGGTGTGAAGAGGGTGGTCGCGCCACTTGAAGGTCAGTGCGAAAACTCCCATAGTGACTTCTTGTGACTGACCCCTTCTGGGGGCATAGAGGATATTCAGAGAGGTGACTGAATAAAGTGTGTCCCTGTCCTCTTGAGTCGCAACTCCTGGTATTGCGAGGGGCTCCCCCATCAAGTACTTGCTTAGCTTCCAGGACTAGATTTGCCTGGACTATCCAGGTCAGGGCCAAAACTTTCAACCAATGGGGGAGGGGAAACTTACCAGTTGAATGAAGGTGGAGGCCATGTTGCTGGCATCTTATAAGAATTGACATCACACCAGTGACTTCTGGGTGATACTCTAGTATTTAGGCAAAAACTGTGTGGAAAAACCAGCTTCTACCATCAGGTTTTTGCCCAAATACTGGAGTGTCACCCAGAAGTTGCTGATGTGATGACATCACTTCCTGTGCATGCTAAGCAACATGGCTTAGGCCTTCTTTCTACTGTTAGCCAGTTGATTGGCAGCTGGGGGGCAGGGCCTGGCAGCAGGGGATCCCCTGGTTCCACTGGAGGGGGAGGTCTGGCAGCCCTAATTATTCAACAGGGCTTTTCTATGCAGAGAGTAGAGTTGCACTGTGCTAAAGAGAGCCAGTTTGGTCTGGTGGTTAACTCTGCAGATTCTTTTCTGGGAGAATCAAGTTTTATTCCCTACTCCTCCACAAGCAACTGCTGGAGAGACCTTGGGTCAGTCATAACTCTGTCAGAGCTGTTCTCTCAAGAGCAGTTTCTGTCAGAGTTCTCTCAGCCTCACCAACTCACAGGGTGTCTGTTGTGGGGAGGGTAAGGAAAAGGAAATTGTAAGCTACTCTAAGACTCCTTCAGGTAGTGAAGGACAGGGTATAAAGCCAATCTTTTCTTCTTAAATGTTACACAAAATTACTTCGAGAAATTATTAGGGACTGTAATCTAACAACTGTAGGTTTAGCTTGCTGAAACTAGGATCCTACTATGGAATTGTACGTCATTTAATTGTGTTGTGTTACTGCTTATGCTTTGCTTCAGTTCTGTTTTTAGACTTCTGGTTGGTTCTACAACCCTATTCCTATTGCATTGTTTATTGAATGTCCCATCTGTCGATTGCATTAAGTCACTCAGTGTAATACAATGTGAGCCCAAGTGAGAAAGATGGGCAATAAATAAATAAATAAATAAATGTAATGTGAATCAGCCTGAATGTCTGTTACCTGGCCAGATGCTGTTTTTCAGTCCCAGTTTCCTAATTTTCAAAATGGAAAATATTGGTGCATCTGTATTAGGACAAATATCATGTTAGGAGCCCTGTGGCACAGAGTGGTAAGCTGCAGTGCTTCAGTCCAAGCTCTGCTCATGACCTGAGTTTGATCCCAGAGGAAGCCAGGTGTTCAGGTAGTTGGCTCAGGGTGTACTCAGCCTTCTATCCTTCTGAGGTCT
Organism: Heteronotia binoei; assembly: GCF_032191835.1. Taxonomy (NCBI): domain Eukaryota; kingdom Metazoa; phylum Chordata; class Lepidosauria; order Squamata; family Gekkonidae; genus Heteronotia; species Heteronotia binoei. The sequence continues at coordinate 42,569,182 of NC_083228.1, read as the reverse complement.
GTAAAATTAATACTTTTTATTTTTATTTTTTTTATTTATTGGATTTATATGACTTGCAGTACTGTTGTGCAATTTGTATTTATAAACATATATTTATAGTGTGTGTGTGTGTGTGTGTGTGTATATATATATATATAAAGAATGAGTGGTGTTAATACTGTGAAACACCGTTGTAGGAAGTAATGTAATCTTGCAGCTGGCAAAGGATATCAGACATAAAATTGCAGGGTTTTAAAAACATCAAACAGAAAGTGCATTTCCCTAATGGTAACAAACAAGTGTAATTGTGTGTTTAGTTAGTAATAATGAAAAACAATAGGTCATCAACAATCTCTGTATTCAAAAACAGTCTGAGAAGACTGTAATATAATTTCAGCATTACCCACCAAGGCCTGGATCCTAAGGTGCTGTATTGTTGGCTCAATAGCAGTTCCTATGACAGAAAAGCATTTCTGTTTGTGGAGGGTGGAATGGCTGCCCTTTTGCTGGTTTCTCACTTTGGCTCCCACTTTACTTTCAACATTGTTTATCTGGGTCCACTGATCCACAAGAGAATAACTTTTGGGAGCAGGTAAGTGGGAGAGGCAGTCATGGAAGTTGTTTTCCTCTCTGCTGGCAGTGCTTAGGACAGAGGCCAGATGTTCACATATATCAACTGGTCACAGTTAATGATGCATTCAGATCTCTTTCTGTAGGCACTAGATAAGCTGACAGGTGATCTCTTTTTGTCTTCTGTGTTACCTTAAGGTACTGGGCTCTAAGAGATGCTCTATAATATAAATATGTGGTACTCGTTTACATTTCAGAAGCTAACTGTGCTTTTTCTCTGGGAGCCAGCTGGAAGACCACATGCTCTTTTGTGTGTAAGTGGGTGTAGCAAGGGTTGGACTTCAGGCCACCTTTGAATGTAAAGGACCTCTCTGTATGCCAGGAAGATTTTTAAGCTTTTCCCTAATGTATTTGCTTCCCATTTTCAGGTTGATTTGTTTTATATGGGGGGAAGCATTCAAACATGCCACCCACTATCCAACAAAAGTCATTGGTACAGTACTAGCAAAAATCAGTGGTTTTTTGTTTGGTTGGCATTGCCATATTAATGGTTCTTGGCCCTTCTCTCTAGTTTTACTATAGGGTTTCCACGTAACCCTGGCATCAGGGGAAGCCTACACCAATGTCTTAGCATCATTCCTGGCAACACCATTTTTACCAAAAGGTTTTTGCCTAAATATCTGAGTGTCCCTGCATTGCCAGCAACATGAAAGAATCACTTCCGTCATTGCATTGCTGGCAACAACACTGAACTCTGGTGTAGGTCTTCCTGCTCCCTTGGCCATTTAATTGGTGCCAAAGGTGGGGTGGAGCAGGGAATCCCCCATCCCAGTGGGAGAGATGGTAACCCTAGGTTCTAGGTTTTAAAAATTTGATTTATTTTTTTTTATAATTCTGTGTTATTTTAAATTGTTTTAATGTTTTGTGTGTGCTGCCTTTGGGACCATGATCAGTTGGAAAGGAGGAATGAAATGTTTTAAATAAATAAAAGCTATATGTAGCATTCTCCTGAATGCTTTTATTTGTCTTATTTGCATGGCATTTGCACATGTCTTAATATCACCACTGCAAACTCCAGGCAGTAATGTCAGTGAAGTATTCTTCGATCTGTATGGTTCCTGTTCCCCATGGTTACTATCAAGCACAAAATTAAAATTACTTTTTCTGCAGAAATCTTTGGGTTTGTGTGCCATTGTGAGTCTTTTGACAAAAATGTACACTGGTAGCTATGCATGCCATAGCAGTAAGTAGAACATTAACTTGTTCTGCATGAGTAGTAACCAAATAACTACATTGTCTTTCTGTCCTTATTATTTCAGTCCATTAAAATATTCCATTAAATTTTCCCTGCGGCTGGTAAAGCTGACAGTTTTAATTGGGACTTCTAACTTAAGTGGGAGGAAGCAAAACCTAAACTTGTTTCTCCCTCCCTCCTTTCCTTCCATTTATTTTAGCAGTTGAAGGCAAAGACAGTGATTTTCTTGAACTAAAAAGAGAGTTTCTCCTTACAAATATTGAAGTTTTGTCCTGTATTTGATAACTCCTCCCTTTTAGCTACCAAAACATGTAAAGGCATTTCCAAACCTTTAGCTCATCTTTTTCTTTCTTTCTATGTTTGAGACTAAAAGCTGTATGCAAACTGATCATTAATTGCTCTTGCTATTGTGTCTCCAGAGATCTGAAGAATAACTTGATTAGTACTATTGAGCCTGGGGCTTTCTATGGACTTTCGGAACTGAAGCGTCTGTAAGTATTAATTCCATCTGAATTGCATTCGAAATGGCACTTGTATTGACATTTCTGTCCTTAGGGGATTTGGAATATGTCACCAAGCAATTATAACATAGAAAGACATAACAACCATGCATTATTGTTTGTTCCATTCTGAATTTTTTTTCCAATGCATGACTTGTTTATTTATGATTTGTTATTTATTATATGACTTCTTTTCTGTTTCTTCTAAACTTTAGGATCTTTCAAAGTTGGCTACTAACCTCTTAGGAAACTAAAGTGAACAGTTTGTAATTGATAGTAACCAGGTAGTCCAAGTATAAAAATTAAAATGGGAAGCTCTTTCTTTCACATTAATATGTTTAGTATTCAATTTTTTCATTATAATAGCTAAAGTTCTAGAACCACAAAGATTTCCTGTAACATCCCCTATGTTTATTATTTTATTATCCATGAGCAAAACCTATTCCTTGTCTAAATTTTAACACAGTGTATTTATTTTGATAACATACAATGAGCAGTAGACTTCTAATGAAATGTGTGCATTTTAAATGCTCTGTTAGCAAAGTATTTTTAAGTTACCGCGCTTGCTGTGGAGCACAAATTGTGGGTACACTGTTCTTGTCATTCCTTGCCCAAATGATTTGGATTTTAATATTTTACACATTTTCAAATGGATCTGCCTGTGAATCTGAATGTGTTTTGAGTTAGCTTATATACAGGAAATGTAAAAGGGCTGTGATGACAAGTATGTCTTATTGCTGTGGAGATGATATATTCCAATAACACAACCCTGACCTCTTGTGGGGAGAATCGGTAAACTATTAAAAAAAAAAACTGTGATGCAAAATGGCTCAGTTGCCAGTATGTGGATGGGAAAGGCAGAGGTCACACAACAGACGGAAGCTCTGAGCAAAGAGGCTGTAGCAAGCCCTCTAAAGACAGAAATAAAGTAATCTCTTGTATTGCGCTGTCATTATACATGCATCTGCTATTTAGTAATCCCAGTAATTTTTCGTTACCTGCACTATTATTGTTGAATGTTTTATTGTGAACCGTTCCAAGACTGTACAGGAGAAGATGCAGTATAGAAATGTAATAAATAAAATCAGTATTGTATGGAGCAACTAATATGTAACGAACAGTGTGATTATAATACTATCCAAAGTTTGTTTCTAAATAGAGCTGCCAGCCTCCAGGTGGGGTTTGGAGCTCTCCCATTTTTACAACGGATTTCCAGCTGGCAGAGATCAGCTCTCCTGGAGAAAATGACTGCTTTGAAGGGTGGACCATGCTGAGGCTCGTCCCCTCCCCAAACCCTGCCCTCTCCTGGATCCACTCCCGAAGTGTCTAGGTATTTTCCAACACAGACCTGGCAACCCTATTTCTAAATCATTGCGGACTGTTTCTGAAATGAAAATTTGACTGATTCCTAATTGACAGTTGCTCCATCCCTGGGCTTCTGCTTGAGCCTGCTCAAGAGATCAATTCCTCACAAGTTGCTGTGCGGGTGCCTTTTGATCTGCATCTACCTCTCATTTCCCTCGCAGCAACCAGATCTCAGAAAACCAGATCTGGTCACCAATGTTCCCTCTAAGCTGTGGAGTTTTGCGAGCAAAAATTCTAAGTTGTGAGTTACTGGCATTCAAGTTGTGAGCTACTGACAAAAAGTGCCTGAGCTAAGACAAAAAAGACCTGGAGGCTAAAAAACTGTAAGCTAGCTCACCTTAACTCAGCTTAGAAGGAACATTGCTGGTTACTGTGAGGGGATGGGAGGTAGCCACAGATCAAAAGGCACCTGTTCAGCAACTGGTGTGGAATCAATCACTTGAGCTAGCTCAAGCAAGAGCCTGGGGGCAGAGCAACTGCTGGTGTGGAATCAATCTTTGTTTAATTGCCTGCTGGAAAATGTTTAGAACACAATCAACCACATAATACCTTCTGTTAGGACCTATCAAATGGCCTACAACAGCCTGCAAACTTTTGAGTTCTCTGAAGCTCTTCTTCAGGCTGGATGTTACATTTTTTTTTAATGTAAAGGAGGGGTTTTATGCCCAGAGAAACCCTATTAAAGTTTGCTACCTGCCTCAGAGCGAGGTAGAACTCATTCAAATTGTGCTGGTTTCATTGTTTTCTTGGTGAAAGGGGCAATAAATCTATTACACTCTTAGCTACAAGAAAGTCTGTGAAATGTTTCTAATAAGTCTAAACCAGCAAGACTCAAAATCCCTTTTTCAGAAGAGAGCACAGATCACTAGGCAGTCATTGTATTAACTTGGGCAGTGTTTGGGCAATGGAAGATTACTTCACAAGGTTAATAAATGTCTTTTGAAGAAGTTGCATTTAGTGTTAGAGAGATATTTAACTGCTCTAAGGCTGTACTTGAAATCTGTTTCCTATTCATTCGTATGTCTCCCACAGAGAATATAGTAAGCAGCTGAAAGCTAATGCAACACAGACATCTGTACGTAACGTGGGGCTTTGTGTGTCAGTTGGAAAAACCGCAGGCTGCCAAATCTACATAAAATTAACAATTTCATTTGGAACCCTTCTCAATGTGTCTGGACTGTGCGGAGTTAATTTCATATCAGTAATAACAGAGTTAAAGATCGTATGGATTAACACAAAATGATGTCTACAAGGGAAAATAAACCAGAATACAGGCCACGTGTCTGGTTGTTTTACAGGATCAATTTCATGAGTCAAATTTTCTGGCATAAATATTTATGGCAAAAAAATGAATACCAGATTTGTGTGACATGAGGTGAATTTGGTCTGAAATAATAAGGAACAGTTGAAAGGCATATAAAAAGCAAGCTGATAAAAACTGTTATTTCTGTTTCCAAATGTTTCATTATAAGAAAGCAATTGCTTAAAAATCTGTGCAGCATATTGGTTGGGGAAACAACACTTACTGTTGGAAATCTGTGCCAGTTCTTTGATGACAAAACTCTTACATTCAGAGTGGAATAAATCTCCATGTCTTTGTTTAACCATTATTACCAATCAGTAAGAGCCCTGTTTAAGGACAATTGGACTATTTAAGGATACAGTCCAATTGCCAAATATTTTTTTCTTTCCTTATAATAATTTTAAAGAACACTTTACTACAGCTCTTCTTAATATTTGACTCAGGTATTACACCCCAGAAAGTGTGTGGGATAAAATTGTCCCCTCTTCCCTCCCCTCATTTCCACTTCTTGATCTTAAGACTTTCTCATCCCTATCCTGCTTGGTGAGAGTATGTATTTATTATAGTAGCAAACCTTTATTAATATTATGAACAGAAAGCACTGTGTTTGCTGGGCACTGTACATTGCACTAGTTCTGCTGGGCTTCTACCCCCCCCCCCTCCTTGTTTGGAACTGTGATTTTGTGCTTGACAGCCATGATGGCTTTACTGGGTGGGCACTGTACATTTCATTGGTTCTGCTTGGCTTGCCAAAATGCCCCCCTTCAGTTTCAACTGCAGAGATTCTCTGGTTTGACTTTAGTCCTTTGAAAACAATGCAGTGTGGGGACATCTTTTTTGGGGTGTAGTGTTAACACTCACTCTGCTTGCAATCACTATTTTGTGATGCTTTGGCCAGTGTTAGTTAGTAGAAGTTTGTAAAAAGGCAGACTCCTAACTCTCAAATATGCCTTGTAGAAGATTGGGATGGTTAGCTCTTGGGCTTCAAAATAGAGTACCTGTTCAGAACATGAGTAGTGTGATGGATTTTTGTTTCTATCAAGTCACAGCTGATTTCTGGTGACCTTGTAGGGTTTTCAAGGCAAGAGATGTTCAGAGGTGGTTTGCCTGTCTCAACGTTGGTCCTGCTTAGATTCTGAGATCTAATGAGATCAGGTTATCCTGAGGCAATCCAGGTCAGGGCTAGGCTGAGTAATGTGATTGGCCCAAGGTTACCCAGCAAACTTGCCAGGATTTCCCAGATCCCACTGTGACAGTCCTCCAGGAGTTTACAGGGCTCTTCTTACAGGGCCTACTATAAGCTCTTGAAGGACTGGCTACATCAGGGGAGTGTGACCTAATATGCAAAGCAGTTCCTGCTACAAAAAAAGCCCTGCCTGAAGCTATTTTGTGGCTATTATTATTATTCACTTTATTTCATGGTTATTCTGAAAATAATTATGTTGTATGGAGAATAACCCCAGCCTGGTCTGATCTTGTCAGATCTCAGAAGCTAAGCAGGGCTGATGTGGAGGCAGGCAATAGCAAACCACCTCTTGCTTTGTAATAGCAATAGCAAACCACCGTCTCTTGCTTTGAGAACCATATAAGGCCACCAAAAGCCAGCTGTGATTAATGGCAACAAATCAGAACAGAGGAGGGGAGTGAAAAAAATCCACCATGCCTGCCAAATAGACAAGGAACACCACTGAATAAGGCTGTCGGTCTGTCAAGGTCACAATTGTCTCTGACTGACACATTGTTAGTGTCATTCTATTTAGTGACATTCATATATTTTCAGTTTCTTTCTGACTTCCTACATAAATAAGTCTTTTATATTTATTCGTGGGGCTGTTTTTAAAAAAACCTTTCCTGATTTTTTTAAACTTCTTTCTCAGTGAAGAGAAGGGCATTAAAAAGAAATGAAGAAAAGCCTGAAGAGTTGATGGATCCATAAACCAAATAAGCAAAGCCCAGATGTTTACAATGTTCCTGTCCCTCCAGTTGCTGCACCTGCAGAAAACTTTTTCATTTCAGCAAGGGCAACCAATAAGAAGCCCTGTTTTACAATGGCCCTGCCTACTTTCTGAAAAAGTGTGGTGCCCTTGGGCACTACATTGGGAAACACTGTTGTAGATCAAGCTTGTGTTCTGGTAAATAAACCTTTAAAACCTTCATCTTCCACGTAGCTGTTTTCAGCATTGGTTTTTCAGCCTATTTGCTCGTCATGCCCAGCAACAACTCAGCCGAGTCTTCCTCACATGCACCCACACATCCAATGTACTTCTTCAGTTCATATATGCTTTACAATGGCCTCCCTGAATAGATTAATGATAGTGAAAATTAGAGCAGAGTCAAAAGCATGGTGCTTTTTGTGAAAATATTCATCAGTAGTGAAAAGCAACCTCCATTTGGTGATCCCCATCCCACCCTGGAAAACTGAAAGATGGTGCAATGTACTGAGTGATGAGATGTGTTGAAGGCAGCATGCTTTATTAGTGAGTACATCATAAAAGAGGGAACGCAGGCCGGGTCCCCAGTTATATACACAACCCGGAACAACCCTCTGCCTGGCCAGGTCCAATCCTGGCCAGTTAACTTCCCTCCAAAGATTTTGATTGGCGGAGCGTATTTGCAAGAGTGGACTCCCACTGGTCACCTCTGTAGCATTCGCAGTTGTTGTGTCTTGCAATTCAGTCCCAAAATTACAACACAGCGGACACTACGGAGGTGACCAGTGGAAGTCCATTGGTCCCCAGATGTAGCTCCGCAAATACGCTCCGCCAATCAAGATCTGTGGCAGGAAGTTTAACTTGCCAGGATTGGACCTGGCCAGACTTAGGGTTGTCCTGGGTATGTATATAATCGGGACCCGGCCTGCGTTGTCTCGCCTTGTGATGTACTCGCTAATAAAGCATGTTGCCTTCAACACGTCTCGTCACTCAGTACATTACAGTGGCGACGAGGATGGGATTTTAGCCAGGTAACTCCCCAAGTGGGACTTCGCTGACCTGGCCAGAGACGAGGAAGCCATGGAAGCACCCGCCGCCGCCATGGCTTACCCAAGTGGGATGATGGGCCACCTTGCAGAGTTCGACCCCGCCAACCCCGATAGGTGGGAGACCTACATGGAGCGGGTCGACTGCTACCTACAACGAACATGATTACAGACGACAGCTGTAAGAGAGACGTGCTTCTGAGTGTCTGTGGGGAGGCTACATTCGAGATCGCAAAGGGTCTCTCGGCCCCTGTGAAGATCATGGAGAAAACGTACAAGGAGATAGTCAGACACCTGACCGGGCACTTCTTGCCCCAGCCTTCCATCATTGCCCGCCGATTCCTCTTCCACAAGAGGGATCAAGGGGTGGGAGAGACAGTCGCCATCTACCTGGCCGCCCTCTGCCAAATCACGGGGAACTGCAGCTCTGAAAAGCTGGATGAAGCCCTGAGGGATTGCTTCGTCTTGGGACTCCGAGACGAAAGACTGCAGTAAAAGCTCTTCGCAAAGGAAGAGCTCACCCTCCAACTCGCCTTCAATGAAGCCACCGTGTTCAAAAGAGCAACCAAAGCTTATAACAACCCGCGAGCAGAAGCCGTCCACCAGGAGGAGATGGCACCGGGCAACCCAGAGGAGGAGGCAAACCAGCTATGTCGCCAACCAGAAATGGGGCCAAGAGCGCCCACGCGGCCATGAGCAACAGAGAGACCAGCCAACACCAAGTGTGCCAGCTGTGGGGATCCACACGAGTGCCGGACTGCCCCTACCACAACGTGGACTGCAGGAACTGCGGAAGAGTGGGCCACATAGCACGGGCTTGCCGGGCCAAGGCCACCCGCAGATGCCAGTCCACCAACCACGACTCAACTGATGCCTACTCGACCGCATCGACTACCTGCAGGTAATAAACTTGCCCCTCAGCATCCCAGATAAGGTCAGGGTGTCGGTCCTAATCAAGGGCGCTCCATGCCTAATGGAGCTGGACTCGGGCTCCTCCATCTCCATAATTTCAGAGGAGTCTCTAAGAAAACTTTGTCCCCATGGCCGGCCCTGGCTGTGATCGGCAGACTTCATACTGCGGGACTTCCAAAAAAACCCTGTACAGATTTTGGGTTGGGCCACTGTAAGGATAGAGTTTAAGAACTATAAGGGCAAGCTAGACATTCTCGTGGTGAAACGCCAGCTCACCACGTTACTGGTTTCGACCGCTGGGTATTCAAATAGTGGGGGTGCAGCAGATGCGAATGCAACATTTCGAGCACGTGTGCTGGGAATTCCCATAAGTGTTTGATGGGTCCCTGGGGTGCTACAAGGGGCCTCCCATCACCTTACCCCTCGATCCCCACGTGAGACCGATGAGGCTGAAGGCCAGGCGAGTTCCGTTTGCTCTTAAACCAAAAATTGAAGCGGAGGGAGTGCTCGAACCGGTATCCTATGCTGCATGGGAAACACCCATAGTCACTCCAGTGAAGCCGAATGGAGATGTGCGCATATGCGCTGATTACAAGTGCACAATAAATAAGGCACTTCAGGACAACCCATACCCCGTTACGGTGGTCAGCCACGTACTGGCAGCCCTAGCAGGCTCTAAAATTTTTGGGAAACTGGAGGGGCCTCTCTGGTAGAGTCTCTATAAGCATCACATGGTGGGCGGGGGCGGGATCCAGGTCCATAGAGTACAGCAGCAGGCGGCTGAGGGCATCCGCGTGTCCCACGCTGCCGAGGTAGCTAGGGCCACGGGTAGAGACCGCATCCTCGCATGCGTTTTAGGCTGGGTGGGAAGGGGGTGGCCCACGGGCAAACTGGACGCAGAATTCAGGGCAATCGCATCACACAAAGAACTGTCCATGCACAACGGGTGCCTTCTCTGGGGTAGCAAGCTGGTGGTCCGCCCCCCCCCCCCATTGCGGAAGCAAGTGCTGGAAGCCCTACACAAAACACACCCGCGGATAGTGTGCATGAAGGCCCTGGCACGTAACTATGTATGGTGGCCGAGGATGGATGAGGAGATAGAAGGGTGGTTCGAAGGTGCCAACCCTGCCAAGAGTCCCGACCTGATCCACCCAGTGCCCCTGTCCACCGCTGGGAGTCCAACAGGAGGCCATGGTCCCGGTTACACTTAGACTTTGCGGGGCCATACCAGGGCCAAATATTCTTTATCTTAGTCAATGCATACATCAAATGGTTGGAAGTGATTCCCGTAGCTTCAACCTCCACTGCAGCGGCGGTCAGAGCCTTGCAAAGGGTCTTTTGCACTCATGGGATTCCCGAGACCCTCGTAACAGACAATGGGACCGCTTCCACCTCCCGGGAATTCCAGGAGTTCTTGAATCAGCACATTCAGTCCACGCTTTTCCATCCAGCCACCAACGGCCAAGCAGAGTGCATGGTGCACACCACTAAAGAGGCCCTGGGTCACATTGTACAGGGAGATGGGGATCACCGCCTGGCAGCCTTCCTGTTTGATAACAGAATCACCCCCAACCCCATCACTGGGTTAAGCCCTGCCGAGTTACTAATGGGGAGGAAGTTGATCACGAGGCTAAATAGGTTGCATCCTGACCGGGCTACGGACCTCCGCAGTTCCCCCCAAACCAGGGAAGCTGCTAGGGGATTTTTTCCAGGGGATCTGGTATACGCAAAGAACTTTGCAAGCAGGCCAGAGTGGTTAGCCGCCCGAGTGCTGCAGGTCACAGGGTCCCGCTCCTACGAGGTCTCGTCAGAGGGGGGCCAGATCCTAAGGAGGCATATTGACCAGCTGCGTCATCGCACATTGCCGGAAGAACCGACAGCGATCAGGGGAGTGGGAAGCGGGGGGAGTACTAACAGCAATACCCCCGAAAGCTGCCCAGCCTATGCCGGCTGCACCGACTATGCGGGCGGAAGAGCACCACAGCGGAGGGAGCATCCCCCCCAGAGAGGAGATTCTGAAACAGCAACAGGTGACGGACAGCCCTTTTCCGGCATCACCCCACCATGAGGAACCAGCCACCCCGCCAGCCACGGCAGCCGCTCCAACTTCCCAAATAATCCCGGGGAGGTCGACCCGGGAACGCAGGGTGTCAGCCTACTTGAAAGACTTCATTTCTTGAACTAGGGGGAGAGGAGTGTTGTGTCTTGCAATTCAGTCCTGAAATTACAACACAGCGGACCGCAACGGAGGTGTTCCTCTGCACAGTCTTCCTTGGTAGTTTCCCAACCAAAGACTGACCCTGCTTAGCTTCTGAGATAGGTCCCCGGATGTAGCTCCGCAAATACGCTCCGCCAATCAAGATCTGTGATGGGAAGTTTAACTGGCCAGGATTGGACCTGGCCAGACTTAGGGTTGTTCCAGGGTATGTATATAATCGGGACCCGGCCCGCGTTGTCTCGCCTTGTGATGTACTTGCTAATAAAGCATGTTGCCTTCAACACGTCTCGTCACTCAGTACCTTACAGCAGTGTTGTAATTTCAGGACTGAAATGCAAGACACAACAGATGGCAAAAACCTTTACCCTTTCAGAATGAGGGCAAGGCTGATGCAGGAGTTTTATGTTGCCTTTATGTAACTAAATCTGATTGCTTACACAGTGTTAAAATGTGATTGTGGACATTATGTAATTTCTGATTGGCTGGGATTAATGTTTGAATAAGAAGACACTGCTTGGAAGACTGAGTCAGCAGCAGTCATGGATCTCTATGTGTGGAAAGCACTGTTAACTCACAGCTGACTTATGGCAACTCTGTAGGGTGTTCCAAGGCAGGTGTCTTAAACAGAGGTTATTTGTCATTGCCTTCCTCTGCACAGTCTTCCTTGGTAGTTTCCCATCCAAAGACTGACCCTGCTTAGCTTCCGAGATCTGACAAGTTTGGGCTTTGCTTTATCATTCCACATCCAGTCAGGGATCTAACAGTAAAAGAATGTGAGAAAGTGTGGGTGGGATTGTTGAACACGCTGCCTCAAAAGCTCTGGTTAATGCCTGAAATGGAAATAACTGATCATTTAGAACAGGTAACAGCCCTGAGAAAATGTGAGAGATTAGTGTTGAGAAATAACAGTAAGTTGCAAATCATGTCATGGCTTGACACACTTACCTGTCTAAAATGGAGTGCAAATCTTGAGGCTGTATGCTGAGGAATTTGAATCTCTTTTGTCTATCTTCCCTGAAACTTTGTGGACCCCACATCCAAATGAGGTTGGTACCATAAGGGAAGCAGAGCCTGTTTCAGTAGCTCTGAAACCTGGATGTAAATTGCCTAGAATTCCTCAGTATAGGTTAACAAGAGAACAAGTGGAAGGAATACATCCAGTAATACAATCATTATTGGAACAAGGTGTTTTGTGTGTACTTTCCCCTTTTATTCTGTTTTATTCTGGTCTAGGATTGCCAGCTCTGGACTGGTAAATTTCTGGATATTTGGGAGTGGAGTCTGGTGATGGCAGGATTTAGGGCAGGGGTGGGGGACCTCGAGGTCACTTGGTGTGGCTCTTGAGGTCACTTGGTGTGGCCCTCGGGTATTGCTGGACCAAACCGAGCCATGTGGCAGACTCCTTGGGGCCTGACTGGCCAGCGAGCATCATGGTGCCCAGCTGCTCTGTGCAGCGGCCTCCCCAGGGCCAGGCAGGGATCACAGGGCTCAGATGTACTGTGCAGCAGCCTCCCTGGGGTTTGGCTATCCAGCCAGAATTGTTGCAGGGCCTGGAAAAGTTACTGTCACAATTCAGTTTGCATTTGATTATCCCAGATGGTGTGACCTAATATGCTAATATTAGGGGATGTGGTCTAATATGCTACTTAGTTTCTGTTGGGCTTTTTTACAAAAAAGCTTTGGACCTATGCATTTGCCTAGGGTGGCGGGCCATGTGTGTGTGTGCGCATGTGTGCGTGTGCACAACAGATTAGGCTCTCCCCACATGACTTCAACTAGAAAAACAATTATTTGCATTAATCTTGCTGGCCTGAATCATTCTCCCTTGGCGGAGCACTGTTTTTTAAGGTGATAATTTTTATGGCCCACGAATGATGTTATAAATATCTATGTGGCCCTTGGCAGAAAAAAGGTTCCCCATCCCTGGTTTAGGGAGAGGAGGCACCTCTGTGGAGGTAATGCCATACACTCCACTCTCCAAGGTAGCCATTTTTTCCAGGGAAACTGATCTCTGTAATTCTTGGAGGTCTCCAGGCCCCACCTGGAGGTTAGCAATCCTAGCCTGGTACTTATTATTACTAGCACTCTTTGCTGACCAAACTAAAATCAAAATATGTGTCTTAATTGCAAGATAAGAAGAGCTGACTCTTTTAGCATCAAAATATGGCCATGCAGGGAGGTGATGGTCTCCATTGTTTGATCCAGCAGTGTCTATTAAGTGCATTATGTGTATAAATTACCTTAAAATTATTGAACAACTCCAGAAGTGATTTTTGTTTTTTTAAAAAAAACTATTATCAAAATCAGGATCTATGTTACATATAACAGATCTGTATGAATAGTTTGTGTTTTATATACTTTTTGGCACCTCTATGTATATTATTAATTTATAAAGCTGTTTATTTAAATATAATATTTTTCCATAAAAGATTCCTCAATGCTGGATATTTGTCTAAGCTTTAAAAAAAGTTCCTACTTTTTTTAAAGCAATTTTCATAAGCAATTCTAAAGAATTTTCTACAGGTAAAACTTGTCATTTTATGACTATGCAATTTACTTTCCAGTGTAACTGATGCAGTTTCTCCCCATCCCTTTTCTTCTTTCAGAGATCTTTCTAATAATAGAATTGGTTGCTTAACATCTGACATATTTGTAGGCCTTAAAAATCTTCACAAATTGTGAGTATGGCTTTTATTAAAAGCACACCTACTGGTTTCAGTTAGGGAAACCCAAACATTTGTTCTGGTTTACAGTAACCATAAATTTTACAGTATCATGCAAAAGACAAACATGTGCAGTTCATAACACAAAATCTTCTCTCTGTTTTGACAGCACACATCAACTACCCCTCCCCCCATGTGAAGTTGATTAGAATTTGGGGCTGAGATTATTTGTGTTCTTGTGTGTTTCATGTTGAAAAGCAGCTTCCATTTTCAATCATTATTGACATATCTTGTTCTTTGTCATCTTTTAAAAATCAAAGTAACTACTGTTTCATTGTACCATTTCTCCTCTTCATCATGGTCTTCAGCTTTACTCCATGAGTCTGGGAATTATTAGGAAGGGAACTGAAAACAAATCAGCCAGTATCATAATGCCCTTTTATAAATTGGCCTCATTTGCGGCCTCATTTGGAATACTATGTACAATTCTGGTCACCGCACCTCAAAAAAGATATTATAGCATTGTAAAAAGTGCAGAAAAGGGCAACTAGAATGATTAAAGGGTTGGAACACTTTCCCTATAAAGAAAGGTTAAAAAGCTTGGGGCTCTTTAGCTTGGAGAAACATCAACTGAGAGGTGACATGATAGAGGTTTACAAGATTATGCATGGGATAGAGAAGGTAGAGAAAGAAGTATTTTTCTCCCTTTCTCACAATACGAGAACTCATGGACATTCAGTGAAATTGCAGAGAGGTAAGGTTAGAACTGATTAAAGAAAGTACTTTCTCACCCAAAGGGTGATTAACACATGGATTTCACTGCCACAGAAGGTGGCGACGGCTACAAGCATAGCCAGCTTCAAGAGGGAATTGGATAAACATATGGAGCAGAGATCCATCAGTGGCTATTAGCCACAGTATATTGTGGAACTCTCTGTCTGGGGCAGTGATGTGCTGTATTCTTGGTGCTTGGGGGAGGCACAGTGGGAGGGCTTCTGGTGTCCTGGCCCTACTGATGGACCTCCTGATAGTACCTGGGTTTTTTGGCCACTGTGTGACACAGATTGTTGGACTGGATGGGCTATTATTATTATTATTATTATTAGCCTGATCCAACATGGCTTCTCTTATGTTCCTATGTTCTTATGTTTGTTTTATCAGGGCCATTTAATCTGACAAAGATTTATAAGTAATGATGAACCAAAAGATACCTGGGAGGCAAAACCATGTGAGTTGCTATAGCCAATCATATTATATATAGCTGTGAGGTTCAAACCAGACTGCCCAACAGAGCCTGCAATGAAGCCGATCCTGTGGGAAGAACTCTTCCTGTAGGGTCACCTGGGGCTCTGCTGGATGGTCTGGTACAAACCGAACTGCCCAACAGACCCTGCAAGTCATTTCAGTGATCCCTTGGAAGTGGGGTGGTAGTGGTGGTGGAGGGAAAGGGATAGCTGAAATGGCTTGCATCTATTTTAAAAGGTTAATATACAATTTAAGGGTCAAAATATAAAAGCAAAATAATTTTTGGTCCTTAAATGGTGAATTAACCTTTTAGGTTCTTGATTCCAGATTTTGGGATAAGTTTCTTTCCCCTCTTTGTTTTTTCCTTTGCATCTATTTTAGCCTAACAGCTGATGGGCACTTGAGCCCAACTGTTAGGTGGAAATAGATGCAAGCCATTTCAGCAATCCCTCTCACTCTCCCACCATGAGCCCCATGAACCCCTAAAAAACTACATAGAAAGCTGTGGGAGGGTCATGGATAGTGATAGTCATGAACCTTGGTTTGCAAACCATAACCTGGCAATTTTTGTGGTGAATTTAGTGTTGTGGGAAGGTTTATGCCCATCCCTAATCACTATTAACTAGTCAGCTGAGCATCAACTGTGATTAAACTTTTGATTCTATTGTCCAGAACTTTTAAGGAAAATAAAACTTGTTCATTATATTGCCAAAGATTAATTTCCAACTCCATGAGTCTGCTCATTTATTCAAAATAGTTAATCTTTCAGTCCGCAAGCTATAGCTGGGCATCATGCACCTTAAACATTTAACTCCTGTTTTGCTTAGAGGTTAATATGTGTCATTTATATACTTCAAAGAATGCTTTCCTTATAGATAGCTGCTATAAGCATTCGCCAGCAGCAGATAATGTGCAAATTTCTATCTTTAACTTTTTAGAAAAGGGTGTATGAAAGATTCAAAATTATAGTGGAAGTAAAAACAGTTTCTGATATTAATGGACAATTTGGAGACAAATTAGCTGATCAGAAAAACCAATAATCTTCTCACTAGGTTGCTTTCATAGGTACTAACACAGTCTGATCAATTTTAATGAAGTAGTCATTGTGTTGTTTGGCACTAATTTAAGCTGATTAATTGTTTGCTTTGTACACATGCAGCCCTCAGTCCTGTCGGCTCTTAGTTTTGTTTCTGTTACATTAGTTAAAAAAAGAAGTACAAAACATATCCTTGTTACTAAAAAGAAAAACCTTGAAAAGAAAGCCTGGAGGAGACTTAGATTAGTAGTTCCCCTGCAGTTAGTACAGCATTCAGAAAGCACGGGTCTTTGGAAGCTGTGATGTTCCTGTCCTATTTCAAAGGCAAGGCTGTTGCCAACATATTTTCATTTTAGTTTTTCTTTCTTCCTTTGCCCCAGTTTGATGCTAGACCAGATGGGGCTAAGAAGTATGTTTTCTAGCTATTTTCATGACAAAAGGCAATGTGAATAGGACCTCACCTAACTAACTGGTATCTGCAGTAGAACCATATGACTTGAGCTCAAAGAGACCTGCTTCATTAGCTTCTGCAAAAGAAAAGACTGTTGAACAAAATAAATAAATAAATAAATAAATAAAGTGAAAGTACAAGTGGCCAACCACAACCCCCTGAAAAGCTAACAAGCAGAACACAGAGACTCATCATCCCTCTTTTTGATTGGCCACTGTTCTTAGTTTTTGTACATTTTTCTAAACTGAAAAGCCCAAAATTATTTAGCTTCAAAATAAATAAATAATCAAACAAAATAAATAAAGTGAAAGGCTAGGTAGTGGTGGTAAAATCTCAGACAGCCATTTAGGAAAGTTGCAGGGGTGTCAAACATGCAGTCTGGGGGCCGAATCAGACCCCCAGAGGACTCCTATCAGGATTCCGAGCAACTGGCTGTCATCTGCTTTCCTCTCCCTCTCTCCTGCTGCATCATAGTTTGCTTTGCCAGGCTTGCTCAATTGCACAGGACCTACAGAGCAAAACCTCTGTTTTCTCCTCCATTGGCTGAGGCTTCTCCTTTGGGGAGGAAGGTGTGGGGAGGGAGAGCTTGTTTTGCCAGGTTCTCTCAATCACACAGCAGAGCTACTGAGCAAGCCTCTCTTCCTTGGCTGAGGAAGAGAGGCTGAGAAGCCTATTGGCTGAGGCTTCTCCTTCTTCTGGACCCCTGGAGAAGGAAGGAAAGAGCCAGAGCTCCTGGATCCCATGGGAGAGATACAAAGAAAGCACCTTTAAGACCCATGAGTACTTATGTTTTACGCATGTTTTGGTTTAATTATTTTTTAAAAAACCTCTTTAGTTGTGTTTGTATGTGTCCTTTATAAAGTTTATATCTCTGCCACCTGGCACTACGTTTTATGGCACACATGACCCGGCCTGACAAAGTCTCATTTATATGAAATATGGCCCTCATAAGAAATGAGTTCGACGCCCCTGACATGCTATCAATATGACGGTAGAATGGGAATTTTCCTTCTTAGCTTTTACTTTTTTTGCAACTGAAGGATATGTCCTGGATGGAATTCCTTATTAAGGAAAATATTAAATTGGTGACAGGAAATTAAACAATAGCAGGATACAAACCAAAGAAATAAAGTTTTTAAATCACCAATTTGATAACCAAACCATGACACACAAATATAAAAATAGCATTATTAACATAAAACAAATATAATGAGTAGGAAGCAATATCTGACAAAGAAAAGAAAGACAAATGTTATGAATTGGAAGACATATGTCTAGGATAAGTTCCAGTGGTTGCCATTAACTCAAAAAATCTACTTACAACTGCAGTGCAGCATTGGTTAAGACTTAATGAAGGGATGTCATTTCATTTTGAACCATGGAAGAAGAGGGGAATCAAGTAAAATGAGGTGAATCACATGGTATATACACAAAGATTGAATGGTTTTATTTTTTTGATAGAGAAATGATGGAGTGATGGGAAAAGACAGAGTGGAGGTTAAGAACAAAATAAGAGACTTACTATATTAGAACAATGGTCAGTGTAGTCCAGCAGTCTGTTTTCCACAATAGCCAACCACATCCCCCTGAAAAGCTAACTAGCAGAACACAGAGGCTAATCATCCCTCTTTTTGGTTGGCCACTATTCATAGTTTTGTTCATTTTTCTAAACTGAAAAGTCCAAAATTATTTAGCTTCATAGCAACTATTATTCTTCATCATTTGAAATGCCTTCTCCTACAACTTTTCAAATTCCATGACTCTTAAGTTGTACTTTTTAAAAAAATGGACAAATAGAATGGTGTGGAGTTGTCCAAAAGTGTCTGCAAAAGTTTCAGTAGTCAAGTAGGGAGAAGATAACCAATTCATGAGCCGGAGTCTTAGCTGAAAGATGGAGAGGAAAGGGCAGATTTTGCAAGGATTTAAAGGGGGAATAGCAAGATAACAACATACAATTCAATCTATGGAGAATAGGAGAAAGTGAAATCAAAGGAAAAGCCAAGTGTGCATGCCTAGTTGAAGGTGATATGGTTGATAGATATGATAAGTGATCAAAGAAGGTAAGGTGTGGAAGGAAAGATAATTTGGACATGTTGCATTTGTAAGAGTGAAGAACTATCCAAACAGATATATCAGACAGGCAGATGGGGTTGTAGATTGGAGGTCAGACAGAGAGGAATAGAATGGAAGTCAGCAGCATATGAATTTTATCTCAAACCCTAGGATTTAATGAGGTCACTGTAGAGATAAAAATATTTGGGGACTGGCTATAGTTAATTATGTTCAGATGGCTGAAATATTTTGCACAGGCTTGGAGTCTTTCTGATTACTTCACACCTTCAAGAGTTTGGGCTCAATCATCCTTGACAGATGTACATAGTTTTGCTTTATTGTCTTCTTTTCAGTTGGGTAAGATTTTTCATTGTGAGAGTCTTCATGTCTCATAATTTTTTTTTTATAATTGGGACCTGGGTTTTAAAATTATCACATACAGTTATGTATGATTGATTTTATTTATGAATGTATTTTTCCTGGTTTCAATTTAATACTTGCATATGATTATTACTACAGTGGAAGATTACTGGAATGATTCACATCATATGACAGATGTGGCTGACAGTAGCTGATAGCTAAAAATATGCCTGACTAATATACTGGACTGACTTTTTCTTACTTATTTATCCCTTGGCCATATTTATGTCTGGTGAACTGCTCATGTTCTGCGTGTGATTACAAATGACACATTTTAAAGCAGCAAATTTTCCTTATCTTTCTAAAAATTTCTCAGTGGGCCATGCTTCTTGTTCTAAGGATGAGCTACACAGATTGATTTTCAAGAGTGTAAAGGGGCTTTCAGTAATTCATGCACCTCTTAGGAATACTGTGTTCAAAATACCAGGTAGTACTGGAGATGTGGTTTAATAATATAAATAGATCCACTTCGATAGATCTGAAGAAATGAACAGCTCATTTTTCTTTATAAATGTTCTGATCCATATTAAGTGGTGCATTAGCATCTTAAACTTTAGACAGTTGTTTGATTAAAGGACTGAATAATCATCAGCAGTTAGCTGTACAGTATCATAGAACCACTTCTGTGTAAATGTCACTGGGGCAGCTAATTGCTCTCTTCATTGCCAGTAACAAGCAAGATACAGGAAAACAGAATAAATCCACTAGAGTAGAAATTGAAAATATGTGTTCTAAAATGTGTACATTTAAAAAGATCACTGTAATCACAAGTCCTGTATCGTCCACGCAATAGAGAATTACATCTTGAGTCTACAATGGACTAATAGGGGCCTAACCATGCTTTACTTGACCCCATGGATTTTACCTCAGTTTTCTCTTGGGAACAGACCACCCTAAGAATATCCACAAAATTCTATTAGGATAGGTTTTTCAATTGCATTTCTGCCCTCTTCTCTCCCTCTCCCCTGACTGTACTTTGGTTTAAACTTGTTCTATGGGAAGTACATTTTCCAGTACTCAACATAATGTTCCCCCATCCCCCACCCCCTCAGTATGTGAAAAGATGGTTTCTGAAAGCCTTGAGAGTCTGTGATACCAGGGAAAAAAACAACAAAAAATATCTGTGTATGGTTATAGAAACTGCAAGGCAACATTTTTTTAAAAAACAGACTTTGCTTAAATTTTTGTTGTTCTTGCTTTTCAGCATGCAGTCAGCAAGTTTGCGGGAGGGTTCTATTTCTTTTTCTTTCTTTTTTGTAAAGCCTAGCAGGAACTTATTTGCATATTAGGCCACACCCCCTGATGTCACCATTGTTTCACACAAGGCTTTTTTGTAGAAAAGGCCCGGCAGGAACTCATTTGCATATTATGCCACACCCCTGACAGCAAGCCAGCAAAACCCTGCAAAACTAGACCTTTGTATGCTGGAAAACTATTTTTAAACTTTTTTAGCATACAGAATTTTGAAGGGGTTTCTGTTGCCCTTCCATCTCTTCGGAAAAAAGGAGGGAATTACATCTTTATTTCTTGGTTTTCTGCTCTTTTGTGTGCTGCTAAAATTTATCAGAAGACGCAGAAACCCTGATAGAACTGAAGGAATCTACATCCTTATTTCACATATTCCCTCATTAACTTGCCTAACAGTGGGAAGAATCTTATGAATGCCTTACGAGAGCTTTTGTTTGAGTACCCAATTTCCCACACTTTGCTAGATGGACTCCATTTTTAAGTGATTTTCTGTTTCACATGGGAAGTCTTTATGCTCTTCCTGGACATCTCTGAAGACAAGGAGGCTGTCATGGAAACTACACAATCTGGAAAATGATGTGTGGTGCTAAGTTTACCCACTACTATGTGGGGTTCTGGCTATGGAGAACCTGCGTCCCCCCCAAAAAAGTGACATGGCGATCAACTGACTGTCACCTTAATCAAAAGAATCCTATGGAAGTCAAAGTCCACTGCATAAAGAGAAAATGGTTTTGCTACATGGGCTTATCCATATGTTTTTTGTAGCGGTTTCAACATTATCAGGATTACATTCCAAACCATATCAACAGACAAGAGAGAAACATATTAAGCACTGGTGGAGGTAAAAGTGGACAAATGGAGTTTTTTTCTTTCTGTACATAAGAACATAAGAGAAGCCATGTTGGATCAGGCCAGTGGCCCATGCAGTCCAACACTGTGTCACACAGTGGCCAAAAACCCCAAGTGCCTTCAAGAGGTCCACCAGTGGGGTTAGAAGCCCTTCTACTGTGCCCCTCCAAGCACAAGAATACAGAGCATCACTGCCCCAGACAGAGAGTTCCAACAATAAGCTGTGGCTAATAGCCACTGATGGACCTCTGCTCCATATGTTTATCCAATTCCCTTCTTGAAGCTGTCTATGCTTGTAGCTGCTACCACCTCCTGTGGCAGTGAATTCCGTATAATACTATAAATTTAAAGATGCACCCGATGAAGTTGATGGGAAACAGATACAGGACAGACAAATGGATATACTTCTTACACAATGAGTAATTAAATTGCTGAATTCCCTGTCATTAGTGATGTCCATGAACATAGATGGCTTTAAATGCGGGTTGATCATATTCCTAGTGGATAGTTCCATAGCTACTAGCTATGAGTAGAGGGAATCTTCACATTTAGAAGCAGTAAACCTATGAAACCCAGTGCTAGTTTGCAATATTAGGGGAAGGCCTTAATTTCTGTACTCTGAGCAACTGTCCAAATGCTGTTCCTATGTAGGTGCAGTCCTTTGATTATGTCTGTGTGTGACCCTGACTCCCCATTATATTTGAATGTGTAGTGGTTTCCTACAGTTGTCTTCTAAAGGCATGCATTACATGTATAATGCTCCACTTTACATCAGAGCCCATGGACTGTGTTAATGTTAATTCCCCCCAGTAGTCCTGTTATCTTTTTGACAATATGACACTACTGACTAATATTTCCACATACTGGAGCCAAGATGAAAACAGATATTTTACCATGTTGTGTGTATGCGTCCATTATTTTTGGCTGTAGCAACAAAGAAAAAAATGAGCAATGCATGTTTGTATTTTACTTTTTTCTACCATTGTAAAATGTAACACAAAAACATATTTCACTGTTTTTTTAAATAATCACTTTTTATTCCCCTTAGGAATTTATCAGGGAACATTTTTTCAAGTCTCATGAATGGACTTTTTTCTGAGCTCTTAGCTTTGAAAGCCTTGTAAGTATAGCTTCATTATGTAAATGCCCTCTTTTGGTACCATTTCCACATATAAACTCAGTACTATTTATCCATCATTATCTAGAGTTTGGGTATTACATGTTCCTACTATAATTAATAAGGGCTGAAAACAATATTACTTCCATGGTTAGATTTTTATAAAATGTATGCTAATTACTTTCTGTAACTTGGACTAATTTCAGATCTCTGGAATATTAAGCAATTGTGCTGGATTCATGATGGTAAAAGCTGCAGTAATAGCTTTATAAAGAGGGGTTTTTCCTCCAATTTGAAGTTGACTTTAAAAACACTGAAGCTTTATGGTTAATTTCCCTTACATTTTATGAAGGGATGAATGGAAGCAGAGGACAAACAAATTAATTCTTTACAACATTTACATAAAACCTCTTAGATGTTCTTTACAGCCATACTTAAGATTAAATGCAAATATTAGATTTAAAACATTTAAATGTTTCTCTTGTTGGCAAATAACAGAGTTTTTATTAAACAATAAAAAGACAGATGAAAAATTAACTAGAGTGTAGAGGACAGACTGGGATGCCAAATTTATATACATACGGAAGTTAAATTCTGTGGGGTCTATACTTTTATTGACTTCATTGAATTAGGAACTGAATATGGTCCCTGTTCAGTAAAATGATGGAAATGTGTAACAAAACATTCTTTTTAAAGAAAGTGCTCAGAGATCACACTAATTTTTTTTCAACTAACATCCCAGCTCAGAATATGCACCAACTATAACTCAGTGATTCTGAAAATTATATTTTATTTGATAAGCATTAGACATGAGTGCTCTATAGGTCTAAATATAATTAAATATAAATTTATACATCTTCTTGATCATTGTACCAGTCTTGGGAGAAATGGTGCTGGGCAGTCCTTGAGGTGTGAAAGTGTATAATCTTTCTGAATTGAAGTAAGATCTGGTCTGATCAGCAAGGATAGGAAACCATCTGGTAAACCCTAGCTATATAGTTTTCAATGTAATGGAAGAAAACTGAGATAAAAATGTAAGGAAATAAGTAAATGTACTATTCTTGGTTGATTCTGTTAGTAGAAACCATGTATCAAACGATAAGTAAAATAGTTTAATTAACCTGGGCTTCAACTACTGTATAATAGTAGAATTGTAGCTTAGAAGCAGATGGCTAGATTGACCTTCAGACATCCATAAGTGGCAAAACGTGTTATTCACAGTTATTGAGCTTATGGCATTTGGAGAAAAATACTTTCCTTGCTTTAGATATCAGCTTCAGGTTGACTGCACACACATAAAACAGGAAGTATATCCATATATCTGTAGAAAACAGGATGATGCATGCTAAACACTGAAACAAGGTACACACTATATGTGAACTGTCTAAGGAGATGGTGTACATGTATTTCATCAATGTCTGAAGCCACTTAGAATAAAGTTAGACCAGGCACCTAGGTAGCTGGAAATTGGTGTGCTACAAACATAGTGTTCTAAACAGTAATTTTAAAAGGAAAAATATGTGCCTGCCATATTTATTTGTTTGGGGTTTGACTTTTAGACATTTCTATACTGATTCGCTGATATGTGATTGTAATCTCAAATGGGTCTTACACTGGGCTAAAAATGCGTCCGTTCGGATCTCTGAAGAAACGGTTTGTGCATATCCCAAGAGTTTACAAGGAGCTGTATTTCGGAACCTGAAGGAAAATCAACTAATATGTGGTGAGTTGTACACTTTTTAAAAAGCATTTATATATATATATATATATATTAGTCTTCAGGGGAAAAATATATTGAAGGATAAAGTGGCAACTTTTGTGAATGATATTGTTGAATTTTGAAACTACCCATTTTTGGAACACAAATTTGCTGAGCTTGTAATGCTTGGCTGAATAATAAATCAAGTGTCATTTCCGCAAGGAGTACTACTCCATCTCAGAGTGAAAAGTGAAAAGTGAAATTGACAAGCACCTATAAAACAGTTCAGGCACAGAAGAATGGTGTTTGTTCTTTTTGTTTGTAATTTTGGGGGAAGGCCACCTCAGAGAGATGTGCAATAGTCCCTCAAGTATGATTTTTGCAATGTTCCAGGGAACAGTGGGAAGCTCCCAAAGCCTTACGAGAACACAAAATATGCAAAAGAGGGTCAGACAACTTCAGAGATTGCACAGAACCCTTTCTCCCAAGACTGGAACTTCCCCTGGGCTTGCCAGCAGATTCATGGAACATTAAAAATCACCCTTTTGCACAGCTGAGCTGTAATTAGTGTCCATTTCTCGTATGGCAAACAGTTGAAATTTTGAGTGATGTTTTAGGGTTGCCAGCCATGGGCTGGGAAATCCCTGGAGGTTTTTGGGGTGGAGTCTCAGGAGGATGAGATTTGGGAGAGGAGAGACTTCAGTGGGCCATAATGACATAGAGTCCACCTTGCAAAGCGGTAATTTTCTCAAGGTGAACTGATCTTTGTCTGCTAGAGATCAGTTGTAATAGGAGGAGATCACCAGCCATTACCTGGAGGTTAACAGTAAGCCTAAGGGACCACAGTGACCAGTATATTGTAGAAAAAACACAGTGTATATATCCAGTGTATATATTCAGATTATTGAAACCAATAGTACAATCATCTATTGAAAATTTCTACGAAGTGTGGTCAAGTCCCAAACTAAGTCAATCTAGTTAGAAGATCCCTTGTTGCAGATATTCAAAGATATCAAAAAGATTCCAAGTGGTCAGAGGTATCAAGAAGATTTCAGGAGGTCAGCACCCTATCCCAGAGTGTCGCAGGTTTCCACAGGTTTCATCAGAATGCACAAATAATGGAACCAAAGCCTTCAGCAGTTAAGCATAGCAGAACAGAGTAACTTCTTCCTGAGTGAAAACACTGTCCAGTCAATTTCAAATTAGCTATAAGGTTGCATGGCAACTTGATAAGATACAGCCCGCATTGCAAGCTGATGGTGTCTTTTAAAAGGGGTTTTCTGAGAGATTTGTCAATAAAGTCCTTATGAGATGGAACCGGCTTATCTGTAGAACTTCCTCTGCTATGTATATGAACCTACAGAGAGAAACAGTGGCAGCACAGTACAGAACACTAAGCCAAACAACTGTTTGTATATAGTAATTAGTGCACAGTTGTTTGGGTTAGTATGTATATGAACCAGGCATCAGTTATGCTCTGCATAGCCACCATGGTGTGCATATCTGCTGTCAGTTTCCATGCATTTTCTATCATTCCCTCGTGTACTGGATTGGGCTCTCAGAAGGAGAGTATAAAGTGGCATTTATGTCACTCTTTCCAAAGGTCAGCAAGGAATAGCTGTCTTAGCAGGCTTTGTAAAAAAAGAAAGCCTTTAGCATTCACTTGTTAAACTGAGCTGTTTTTTAAAAAAGACTTAGCTTTTAATTGCTCTTGTTGTTGTGGTGCTTGATTGCTGATATATTATGGTCCTTAAGCTTTTATTTTGTTTGAATGTAATTGAGATTCTGAGCAGAGGGGAGCTTGCCTGTAACTAGCTGGTGTTATGTAGCTATGGACCCTGGTATACAGAGTAGTGCTAAGGTTTAAGAAAGTGCAAGTTTTTTTTTTAAAAAAAAACGTGAAATAAGAAGAAAATGTCTTTTATATAAAGAATGTAGAATTGTGACTGCCCTCCCCTACCTTTGGGATAATCTCATACATTTGTATGCAATATACCAGGGGTGGTTCTTATTGCATTATTTCTTCAGGTAAACATTTTATTTTCATTAGGTTATATTATTGATGGCATGAAATAAATGTCAAGTTGTATTCTTCTATTTGCCACCTTTCCAGCCATTATAGCTTTTGCTTTACCTGTACTTTCAGGTGAAGGTAATCTTTAAACTCAAAGCTTGCAAAAAGGCAGAGATGTAAACAAACACAAAGAAGAGTGGGTTTCTTACTCTTATTTGCAATAATGGAAATAGATATTCTTAATCTGGCTCCCATACAGATCAAAAAACCCAGAGAAAGAGGCCAGGTACAGACAGGGGACATTTTATACACCTAACGTACACCCAGGTTTGCAGTGGGGAAACATTTAAAGATCTTAAATTTTTGTGAAAAGACTGAGATGTCACAATGCTGCGTTGTGAGAACCTGGCTGCCATTTTGAAGGAGGTGCTTGGGGCTGAAAGAGCAAAAGCCATCACTGCATGAGTCAGGCAGGAGAAGGTGGTAAAACTACAGGTAGATGGGAGGAGAGGCAGGAACCACAGCCATTTCCTTGCCATATGTCAAGCAGGTGAAGGTGGAGGAGCCATGGCTGCCCCTGCCATCCTGCTACCATGTGAACCAAGCTGGTAGAGTCAGTGGTGCTACTTGTGGGAGGGGAAGGATGGCAAAGGAGGAACAGGAACTGCTGTCCTATTATTGTGTATGCCAAATGAGCAGAGGTAGCAGTGCTGTTAGCAGGCAGGCGGAGGAGAGGAGAAGTGGGATCCACTGCTGCCAGGGGTGGGTAGGGATGAGGTTCCTTTTACAAGTCTCTGTTTATATCTCTATAATCTCCAACCCAGCCCTGTATATTGGATTATATTCTAAACAGGGCTTTTTCAATAGAAAAAACCAGCAGGAACTCATTTGCATATAATGCCACACCCCTGACATCACCATTGTTTCCCGCAGATATTTTTTTATAAAAAAGCCCAGCAGGAACTCATTTGCATATTAGGCCACATCCCCTGTCACGTCACCAGCTGGAACTGCGTTCCTGAGCATTCCTGCTCAAAAATGCAGTGATTCTAAAGCAGTTAAAGGTTAGTTTGCTGATGGGTAGGAAGAAAAGGAATAAGCAGGATATGAGGACTTTCCAAACAGGGAAAGACTGAATAGAGAGGAAGGGGAAAATGAGCTGCCCCCTGCAAGTCCTTGTGGGTTTCTGCTTATAAATGCGTATTTTTCACAAGTTGGTCTAACTTACAAAGAACCTTTTCCTTCAGACATGAACATGTAGTAAAATTTAGATTCCCACTTAAACTCAAGCAGGAAATGATTTTCAGCAAGAACAAAATAAATGGACTCATAGTAAATTATATTTACTTCTTGTAATCCCATAGATTTGAGTTTTGGTGGATCAGTGTTTCATAACTGTAAAATAGCCCTGGGAGACAGGTACTTGATGCCTTCACCAGTTAATCCTATTTGTGTGGGACATAGGGAAAGAAATGGTATCTAATGCATGTAGAGCCTGAGGTGCTTAAAATTGCAGTGGTCAAAAACAGCAGTTTGGTCAATGCACTAAAAGCAGTGACTATGCTCCTGTAGTGTCATGACTTAGCTAGCTCACTTTTTAGCTGAAACAAATCAATGCATGTGCATGCCAGTTTTTGAGACAGCTTTGTTGGTGACATATTTATTTCCAGGATCAATTCAAAGTGCTTTAAAACTCTTCATGAAATGGGACCCAGACATGTTAGGAACCATCCTGATCTTTTGCCTGTGGTGCTGCCCTTCCAGATGGTTTGAACAGCATCAGTCTGCTGTTTGTATTTTACAGTTTGTTGTTGTTGTTCAGTTGCACAGTCGAGTCTGACTCTTTGCGATCCCATGGACAAAGTCACGTCAAGCCCTCCTGTCTTCCACCATCCTCCGAAGTCTGCTCAAATTCGTGACAGTTACATCAGTAATGCTGTCCAGCCATCTCACCTTTTGCCATCCCCTTCTTCTTTTGCCTTCTGTCTTTCCCAGCATCAGGGTCTTCTCCAGTGAGTTCTCCCTTCTCATTTGGTGGCCAAAGTATTTGAGCTTCAGCATCTGACCATCCAGGGAACAGTCAGGGTTGATTTCCCTTAGGACTGACTGATTTGATCTTCTTGCAGTCTCAAGATTCTTTGAGCACCACAGCTCAAAAGCATCTATTCTTCTGCGCTCGGCCTTCCTTATGGTCTGACTCTCACAGCCATACATTACTACTGGGAATACCATCACTTTGACTATACGGACTTTTGTTGCCAGGGTGATGTCTCTACTTTTTATTATACTGCCCAGGTTCGCCATGGCTGTTCTCCCAAGGAGCAAACACCTTTTAATTTCATGGCTACAGTCCCCATCTGCAGTGATCTTGGATCCCAGAAATGTGAAGTCTGTCACTACTTCCATGTCTTCCTCTTCTATTTGCCAAGGTGTAATGGGACCGGATGCCATGATCTTAGTTTTTTTTTTTTTTTATGTTGAGTTTCAAGCCTATTTTACAGTACTGGACTCAAACATATGTCCTATGAATAGAAGTCATGAGTTTGGCCATTGCAAGACCTTTTTACGGTGATCTTTTCTTAACTGATCATTGCTGTTTCATATTGAGAACTATTGGTGGCTTATGTTTTAAACTGTTTACTCATTTGCTTTACTATTATTTGCTTCATTGCTAATTTTGTTGTGAGCTGCCTTGGTTGTCTTTTGTGGAGGAGATAGATTAGGACCCTGCATAGACTTATCAGCAGCAAAAAGGAGGCCCATGCTGGCATTGCCAACAATGCAGTGACATCACTTCTGGCGTGCATTGCCAGTAATGCAGGGATGCTCTTGTATTTTGGCAAGAACTCAATAGTAAAAATGAATTTTCGCATAGAGTTTTTGCCCATATACCAGAGCATCCCTGTGTTATAATAAATTAATGTCACTTCTGGCGCATGCTGGAAGTGGTGTTGCCAGCAATGCTAGTCTAGGCCTCTTTTTCCTCCCAGTAAGCCACCCCCCACACCCAACAGTTAACAGGTTCTACCTGGCAGCCCTGGGATAGATTGTAAATTGTCAAATAAATAATAGGATCTGGTAAGAAAGAGAAATTGTATTTGTAATGGAACTCAACAAAATGGAAAAGGAGACCCTAGGAGCTGAGTGGAAGAGCATAGACTTGCCAGACAAAAGTAGACATCTGAATTTTTGCAAATGGAAGCATGATATGATCATCACCAATGTTATCATTTAGTGTTTTCACTTAGTAAAAACAGAAAAAACTGGTAATAGACTGGTAGTGGGAAATCTAGGCATACTGATTTAACAGTTGATGTAGTTTGTTTCATTTCAGCAGCTTCATCTTAAAGATTTATTGGAGTTTTAAAATTATTGCTGAATTATTGTTCCCCATGGTATATTTTGTTCACAGTATAAAAGTGAAGTCTGTGCTGAGTGTTTTTCCAGTATTATAAAAAATATATTATCTGTCCCTTTTATTTTAGCAGTTTCCCCCTTATATTTCTTTCAGACTTCATAGGTACTTAGAGGGCAGGAATTATGTCCTAAAAGTTACATTTTCAGAAATACCAAAAAGTTGATTGGCATGAAGAGGGCAAATCTACATACATGAGCCCATTAGGGGAGGGCGAGATATAAAATAAATAAATAAATGTCTGTGCTCTGCTGTAGATGCAATTTGTATGAACCAAATGCAACAGGTAAGAGATAATCTAGTTGTAGAATATATAAAGAAAAACTTGATCCTCTTCCCCAAAGTCCAGTCTTCTGCTGGAGACTGCAGTCTGGGCAAATGTGAAAAAGAAAGTATAAGAGCGAATCTATATATGATTAATATTACGTTTAGATTGACCCTGAGTAATAAAGGTTGAAATAAGAGTCTCTGGCTGCGGTCACACTCACCATTAGATCCATCCCTAACCCGTCACTATTATACCCCGCAGCTTTTTTACAACGAATTTCCTGATCAGACATCCCTCCATCCTTAGGTTCTAAGCAGCGTTGGTCCCGTCGTTGGTTGATCAGAGGTCTCAACCGGACCTCATTTTTTGAGATGGCATTCCACACTCGCGCAAGTGCAGTACTGTGGGATATTGTGCTTGGCTTTTTTTTTTTTTTTTTAAAGGTGCCAGAAAAGGTGGGCGATCTGACCCCCCCCCTCCCAAATTTAAACACCTGGCCAGGGAGGGGAAGCCCAGGAGTTCTCTTTGCTGTCTCTCTGCCTGGCAGGGAGACGGCAAAGGTGGGTCATCTTCCTCCCCCCCCCCATTTAAATAGGACAGGGTAAAAGCCGGAATGGGCCAGAACAGGCCAGAATGGGCATCAAACAACGTAGACTGTCACAAAAAATGAACACCCCGCCAGGGTGTTTAAATGGGGGGGGGGGGGAGCACGGGAACTCTCTTTGCTGTCTTTCCGCCTGGTGGGGAGAAGGCAAAGGTGGCCGATCTGACTTTTCCTCACATTTGAACACCCCACCTGAGTGTTTAAAGGGGGAGTGGGAAGCCCGGGAACTGCCTTTGCCATCTCCCTGCCTGGCAGGGAGACAGCAAAGGTGGGCGATCTGCCCCCCCCCCTTTAGGAAAGGTCCCCTGTGCAAGCACCAGTCGTTTTTGACTCTGGCATGACGCTGCTTTCACGAAGTTATCATGGCAGACCTTTTACGGGGTGGTTTGCCATTGCCTTCCCCGGTCATTACACTTTCCCCCCCCCAGCAAGCTGGGTACATATTTTACCGACCTCAGAAGGTTGGAAGGCTGAGTCAACAATTGCTGGCAGAATGATATCATTTGGAGTGGGCTCTTGCAGGGAAGCGGATGTGCGCTTGCGATGAGTCAGCTACAATGGAGCGTTCAAACATAGAAAGTACGTGTGGGAGTCATTGGAAGCATTCTTATTCCGGATTTAATGTACTATCAAAAAAGTCCGCGTCTTAGTCATGGCAGTTTGGGACATGAATGAGCCAATGACCATTGCCAGATGCTGATGTTTGGACAACCGCATAAAATCCGACATGCATCTGGCTTTCATCCATGCCCATCTTGTCAGTTTATGTGCATCTGACCTCGGCCACAGTACAGTAGAAGTGAATAGAGTTGCCAGATCCTGCTCAGGAAATATCTGGGGATTTTGGGGATGAAGTCAGGAACAAGGGTGTGACAAGCACGATTGAACTCTGAAGGGAGTTCTGGACATCACAGTTAAAAAGACTGCACTCCTTTTAAATTCCTTTCCTTCACTGGAAATAATGAAGGATTCTTTTCGGGCTCAAAGAATTGGACACCCTTATCCAATATATTTAAAACTTGGGGGTCTTTTTGAGGAGAGGCATCAGATGCTATGATGAAAATTTATGCCTCTACCTCAAAAAACAACCCCCCCAAAGCCCTAGATACCTACAGATTGATCCTCCATTATATCCTATGGGAATTAGTTTCTATAGAGTATAATGGAGTGCCCTGCGGACATTTAACCCCCCCCACTTTCCGCTAACCCTGAAGCAGGGGGAGGTCCTCCAAACCAGAAGATCCCCCATCTCCAACTGGGGAATGGCAACCATAGATATGAAATAATAGAGAGGAGCCACAAGGAAAGAAGGGCTATATGGTACAGAACTCTTGAATGCAATTTCATGTTTAAACCAGGCCTAAGCTTTTAAAAGAAACTTCCTGGTTGTTTCTTTTAGACGTGAGAATGATGTGGTTAAAGGGGAAAAACACAACTCAGAAAGGCCTGCCAAAGGCCACTGTGCAACTTAGCCAGAGTTTACCCTGAGAGAGGCAACAGGGGTGAGGGTAGGAGGGAAAGCTGAAGAGGGGGGAGGATAGAAGAAGACAGGTGTATTGGTAGGTGGGTGGAAGAAGGAAAAGTTGATGGAAACGAGGAAAGACTATAGGGCTTGCAGAAAGAAGAAAAAGGGAGGGAGGGGAATACAGGGGGAATGAGATGCACAGGTGAATATTAGATTGCTAAAGTACTCTGCATCATAGCCTATTACTAAAGCCAATGATTTGCTGTTAATAGTCATTTTTTAGAAATGAGTCTGTTGTAAGTAAAATATAAAAGCAATGCCTTCAGACAGAATTTTCTTGCCATGAATATTGGGTTTGTTCTTGTTTTTGTTTAGAGTCATTAAAACATGAACATAAAGACAGAAGGCACTGACTTATTCTGCCTGGCACACAGCTGATTCCAGACAATTTTTCCCATGTGTAGGCATGCTAATTTATTCAAATTGTGGTTCTTCATATTTCTGGTTGTTTGAAGTTAGTTGCTTGCTGTGTGGCTGTCCTGTTTGTCTTCACAGTATCCAAAGACTAAGTCAAATTATTTGTGTGTGTTTATTATGATGATAACAAACATTTCCTTTAACAGCAGGTATGACATATATCTGTCCTGAACTTATTGCATAATTATAGTAACAATAAGATACGTGTTCCCATCTTTAGAAATTGTCATTTTCAGATTCTCACATGAATCCCCAGGGATAAACAAACAATAGAAGGGGCCCCCTAAATACATTCTGACAACTGTTGTTATACCTTGTAGGATGAATTGTAATTATTCCAGTATTTAATATATGATCTCTCTGTTTGCACACATTTTTGTACTGACCATAGTTTACATATCTGCATATACTTACAAGTGATTCTGTTATGGTTGCCAGATCCCTTCCGGCATCTGGTGGAGGATGAGTAGGAGGGCTTACCAGAAGTGGGAGGGAGGCCCAGGCTATGTAAGTAAAATATTGGAAAAGTGATAAGAGAAAGAGCACCTTTTCTTTATTGCATTTCCAGCATAAATCTGATACTCCTGAAATCTTAGCTAACCTGATTGGGGTCAGGTGCCATCTGCAATACATTTTAAACATCTATAACACATGCCATCTATAGTACATTTCCCCCCTAATTCCTGTATTTAGAGAAATCTTTGTAATGCTTTAAAAACTTTCCCTCATTTTTTAAAACGGGGAACTATACCCTTAAGTCTCTTTCCCATCTCCTTTTATAATCCCACTTTATTTTGTCTTTTTCTTTCAGGCATGAGTATACCTTAGCCAACAGTCCTTTAGCTATTCATATTCCTATGTCCTTGAGTAGTAAATATCTTTCCTATCTTATTTAAAAGTCTAAATACATTACTTGTCGTAGTATATGTTAAATACCATGTCTAAGCTGAAAGTATTGAAACAATGGGATCCTGTCTGTGACAGGCTAAATTCCCTCTATCATGAATATCAGTAAATCTCACCAAACCTACCTTAAACCGAAGGCTGCTTGTTAAAATTTACTGCAATTCCAATGAATGAGTCCATGCTTTCAGTGGGGAATAAGTAAACCTCAGATTGCTAAAATGTCTATCCCAGTTTCTAATTAAGGCAGCATTAATACAGTTACTCTCATATGTTGTCAACTTGGATACCATTTTGATTCACTTCCAAAGCTACTTCTAGATCAGTGTCACACAAAACCTGCACTTCCTGGTATTCAGCTGAAAACCACGGTTTTGGCTATCATTGTCTATGGACAACAGATTGGAATCTCTATACTGAAATAATTTTCTTTAGAAATTAAAGTACTTCAATTTTATATCAGAGGTAATGATAATGGCTGCATTAGGGCTGAATCTCCATGGTGTCATTCAGCTAATTAGAGTCATTTTGACTGAGCTATTGTTTCTCAGCAACCAATCGCCACATTTTCTGGCACATATTCTGAGGAGATCTGTAAACTATGTGGCTGTAGGTGGTGGCAGCTGTTCTAGGTCCTGCCCTTCAGAAGAGGAAGAACCTGATTCTGTCCTCTTTCCCTGAGTCCTCTTTCCCTGCCATCATTCCTAGAAAACAGAGAAGGTTCTTTTCACATTACAGGTTACATTACATTTCATATTATCCATAATTGGTGTTTCTGGCTAGGTCTGATCCGAGCAGTCTTTGCAAATACTGGCAGAACTATTAGGGCTTGTTTCTATTTGCTTCTGGCTCTGTGGCAAGAGCCTGCTAGGAGCTTTTCCTGTGAGTTAAATAGCCAATCCTACTTGAGCATGAAAGATTTGCACCTATATGAGCAAAAGATACTCCTTTAGTTTTTCTCCCTTTCTAGGAACTTCTGTTACCCAAATTGGTATACACATCAGCGCTGTATTGCATAGAGGTGTCTCCCTGCCCACACAGAACAAATGTGTGCATTTTGAGTACTTAAACACTTGAAATCATATTGCCTGTGTATATGGAGATGAAGATTCAGATTACTTACCACTTGGAAAAATGAGGGGGGGGAGACTCTTAAACAAAAAGCAGCTTTATTTTAAGAAGAAATCAGATAACTTATGTAGTATCATAGAGTGGTAATGAAAAATACAGAATAGCAGTGAAACAGCAATAAAACACAAAATGTTTCCCTAGAACAACTGCCTACTTACAAAGAAATATGCTTTTTAAGAGAAAACAAGAAACAGAGCTTGTCAATGGTGGCAAAGAAGTTGTGTTGATAGATGAAACTGAGTAGGCAAAGGCAGAAAGCACAGTGGAGCAGGTATTTGGGATACAAGGGAGACAAGGGACTAATTGTGAGGGCTGGGGTAACAGAATGATTTAAACTGGATACAAAAATTGGGACTTTTGATACCTTTTAGCCTGGGACCGATTTCACATTACACTTGTTCTGGGTGCAGAGCCCTTTTGCTACCAAGGCTTCTCTCCATTTATGCACAAGTTGCTCCGGAGCTGCGAGTTGGTGTGCCACTGTTCTGCAGCAAGTGGAACCCGCTTGTCAGAGGATCTCGCTTGCTGCAGAATAGCAGCGTGCCAACTTGCAGGGCAACTTGTGCAAAAATGGAGAGAAGTCCCAATAGCAAAAGGGCTCTCCATCCAAAACAAGCATAGTGTGCAAAACAAGCATAGTGTGAAATTAGTCTGGGATTCTGAGAAGGGGTCTTTGGTACTGGAATGCAAAAATAATAAAAATGCAATCTTTGAGGTGTGTGAAATCTTTGTCTCTATTGTGCAGGAGCGTTTCCTTTTTTTTTTTTTTTGCATTTGGAGTGCCAAAATATACCCTTGGGAAGATCTGGAAGTCAGATATGCTTTCATAGTACTGGCCATTTTCTACGATTGGGGAAGGGTTGAAATCTTCTTGTTCAGTCACTGAGAAAAGAAAGAAATTGCTGGGGTCAGCCCAATGCTCATTCTTTTGGAAAGCTGGATCTTTGGTTGGGATCACATCATCTAGCAGAAAGCTTTGGGGACCTTGGAGGAAACAACTTTTGACTAAATCCTTTTTAGAGTGGATTTACACATATGATTGATAGAGGAGCAGCCCTGCATTCATTTCCTCCTTTGGCATGACTCAATGCCTTTTGACTTATTTTTAATTCAGGCTTCTTCTTTTGTTTCTGGACCCACATTCGGGCATACATGTGTAGAGAAGAGAAATTATACCATAAAGAAAATGGAGGTCCCTGGGAGTGAGGGTTTCATGGGCATCATATCTCTGTATTCCAGACATTCCTCTGCCCTTCATCTTGAAGCAAGACTCACCTGTTGTGCTCATCATGGAACAACAAAATCTGTTTTCCTTACAAGGATGTATTATGCAAATATTCTATTACTTGTGCTGTTTAAGTAAAACAAAATTCATCTAACTTTAATGAGAGGTTTCTACATTAATAACCTTCCATAGGCTTTAGCTGCTTGAGACAAGGCAATCTAATGTTTCATTTTTATTGATATATTTATTTTATATCACATCTCCTCATGATTTACAGCATTGCAATTAGGAAGTAAAGCGACATGATGTTGTGGAATAGAATTTTCATAATGCAGTCTTGGATGTTGAGGCGATGCTGTTAAACATATTTCTGTGCACCAGATGTGGAGACAATAAATGTTTTTAATTATTTTTTCTTTACAGACTTGTTACAATGTAATCTTTGCCTAATGTTGATTCATACTCTTTCTCTGTTTGCCGCCCACTTAATAAGGAAAGAATTGTTGAACTCAACATGCACATATAAAATACTTATTAACATAAATATACAACAAAACACAAATGACACATGGCTATTTGTAAGCTCTCTGTCAGATTTAGGCTTTCTGGCAATAATTTTCATTTCATTCCACAAGGGATGGTTTATATGGATCTTATTCTGAAGGGGAAGGCAAAAGAAGGGATATGATAAAAGGATTTACTCAAGAGATTTACTTTAATTTAGCATTTTGCTAAAAGAAATGTAGAGTTCAGGTTTTAAAATAAGCAGCAATGACTTGAATCCAGTGGAATGCAGAGGCAACATTGGGATATGCCATTCCTTTCCCAGGATTTGAAGCCATTTGAGTATGTTCTTGAGGAATTTTTATTTATTAACCATAACCAAATTTCTCTGAAATGCAATGATTTTTAGTTAGTTCATTTTAATCCCATCCTCTCTCCATAAGCTCAGGACAACATACAATGCTGTCTTCCTCCCATCAATTTTATCCTCACTACAAACCTGAGAGGTAGCTTAGGTTGAAGAGTGACTGGCTCATGGTCACTCAGTGACATTGTAGCCTCCAATTTCTATAATTTCCCAATTCCCTCTTAAAAACCTGAAACAGTAACTAAAACAGCTGGTGAAGCTTTGAATGTGAAACCATTGATCTGTCTATCTCCTCTAAATGATGGCAACTCTCAGGAGTCTGAGGCAAAAAAGATCTTTTCCAAATTTCCTAATATTCTTTAACATGAGATGCCAGGGATTGAATTAAAGGGTCCTGATATAAAGCATATGCTCTACATGTGACACAAAGCAGTTATCTTCAACTAGATCAACTTGTCTGATGCTAATTTTTTTTTTAACGGCTGTGTTCTGTTCTTACCAGAATTTATTATTGGAAGTGAAAAAGAGTAGCTCTAGGACTCACCAGAAACATTTTGGTTTTACCATACAATTTTCAGCAGATCCTAGAACCATCCATTGTCATTTCCTCTTTTGTCTAGAAGTGACTTGGTGCAACATGCGATGCTGTGTCTACCCTGTGGCCCCACCCACACAACTCCCAATCTGCAAGCTGTTCCAGACTTCTAACCCTGGGTGAACAGCATGGAGCCAGTTGAGATGCACACATATGGCAGGAAATCATGAGACTGGAAGAAGAAAAGCTAGAGAGTCTAAAGTTGCCTGTACTAAAAAGGTATCATCTCCACTGCTGAATGGCCTTACACTTCCGCACTGGATCCATTCCAGTCCGGCTTTCGACCAGGTCACGGGATGGAGATGGTTCTGGTCACTCTCATAGATGACCTCATGCGACATCTGGATCGGGGTGGCTCAGCGATGCTGTTATTATTAGATCTGTCAGCTGCATTTGATACGGTTGACCATCAGCTACTGACTAGCCGCCTTGCTGACGTGGGGATTCAGGGGTCTGCCTTACAGTGGTTGGCCTCTTTCCTTCAAGATCAGGGACAAAGGGTGGTGATAGGGGAAGAATCATCCCGAAGGCATCCACTTATATGTGGTGTGCCACAGGGTGCGGTTCTGTCCCCGATGTTATTTAACATCTATATGCGCCCCCTTGCCCAGATTGTCAGGAGGTATGGGCCGGGATGTCACCAATATGCAGATGACACCCATCTATTGATGGGTGGTCAGTCCGACTGTATCCGGGAAAATCTAGACCTGGCTCTTCCAGCCGTAGCATCTTGGCTCAGGCTGAGTCGGTTGAAGTTGAATCCGACGAAGACGGAGGTTCTCTATCTGTGCTGGAGTGGTCCAGGAGGGGAGATCCCTCTGCCGGCTCTTGATGGGGTGTCACTAATCCCGCCCCCCAAGGTCAAGAGCTTGGGTGTGCTCCTGGAGTCCTCTCTTACAATGGAGGCCCAGGTAGCAGCCACTACTAGATCCACCTTTTTTCATCTTTGGCGGGTGTGGCAGTTGGCCCCCTTCCTGGAGCACAACACCTTAGCACTGGTGATCCATGCTATGGTCACCTCAAGAATAGATCACTGTAATGCTTTCTACATGGGGCTACCCTTGGTGCTGACCCGGAAACTACAGCTAGTGCAGAACGCTGCAGCGCGGCTGCTAATGGGGCTCCCCTGGTGGGAGCACAATCGGCCAGTGCTGAGAGAGCTGCACTGGCTACCTATTGTGTTTCGAGTCCGTTTCAAGGTGTTGGTATTGACCTTTAAAGCCCTTTATGGTCAGGGGCCTGTCTACCTGCGGGACCGCCTTTCCCCACACGTTCCCCAGAGAGCACTGTGTTCAGGGACAAAAAAATCTGTTGTCCATCCCTGGACCAAGGGAGGCTAGGTTGCGGCAGACACGAGCTAGGGCCTTCTCGGTGGCAGTGCCAGAATTGTGGAATACTCTCCCAGAGGCCATAAGGGCCCTGCGGGATCTTTCTACTTTCCGCAGGGCCTGTAAGACCGAACTGTTTCGACAGGCCTTTGAGACCTAACCTAATTTGGGAGAGAGCTGCCACTCTACACCGTTACAGAGTACCATGATCACCATTTACATTTATATCTACGTTAAATTATATTATAGTGATACAGCACCAAAAATGCAATGGAATGTTTTAAATGTTTAAGTGTTTTAAATAATTTTAAATTGTAGTTTTTATTGGTTAAATTATAAAAATGTATGTTATTAGCCGCCCTGAGTCCGCTTGTGGAGAGGGCGGGATAGAAATTTAAAGTAATAAATAAATTACCATTCTGCTACTTCAGTTAGCAAGTGTATAAAGAGAGGCAGGAGGTATAGAGCTCCTGCACTGTCTATCTAGTCACCTTGGGTATTATTTTGAACGGAAAAACAGATTATCAATAAAAAATAAAATACACATGAACTATCGGTCTTTCAAAAAAAAAAAAGCTCCATGAGAGCTCAGGAGCTTGTGACCCCAAGGATGTTTTTTTTGGTGTGTGTGTGAACTACCTGACAGTTCCAGTCTGTTGATTTAGGGCCATTGGTCTAAAGAGGACTCCATTTCTGAAGTGTGACTAAGGGGAGGGACAGGAACTGGTTTTAATTTCCTGTTCCAAATGGTTTCCTACCTCATCTGAAGTTAATCTTGTATTACTTTCTGCATAGGTTTTTGCACAGCTGTGCATGATGTTGTTTGTTATGTCTAAAATAATATTTCAGTCCTAAACACAATTGCTTGAAAGTAGTTCATCCTTAATCTGCCTTCAAAGTGCAAGTGCACCTGACTTTCTGGTGTGAATAGGGGATCACATAAAGCTGCTACACAACACAACACCACATACCATAGATCAGGGTGTCGAACTCATTTGTTATGAGGACTCGATCTGACCTTTTTGGCCTGGGCCATGTCTGGTTGGGCTGAGCCATGTCAGGCCAGGCCAAGATTAGGTAGCAGAGATATAAACTTTATAAAGAACACAGACAAACACAAATAAATATATTTTTTAAAACTTACAACATTAGCACTCATTGGTCTTAAAGGTGCTTTCTTTGTATTTCTCCCATGGGATCCATGGAACTGGGCAAAGGAAGCTCTGGCTCTTTCCTTCCTTCCCCAAGGACTTGTTGTGTGTGTGTGTGGGGGGGAGCCTCAGTCAATAGAAGGAAGAGAGGCTTGGCTCAGTAGTTCTGCTGTGCCTGGCAAAGCAAGCTATTCCTTCCCAAGGGAGAAGCCTTAGCCAATGGAGAAAACAGAGGTTTTGTTCTGTAGCTCCTGTGCAATTGAGCAAGCCTTGCAAAGCAAGCTGTTATGCAGAAGGAAGCAAGGATATTGGAAGAGGGAAGCAGATGACAGCCAGTTGCTTGAGGACCTGATAGGAGCCCTCCGGGGGCCTGATTCGGCCCCCGAACTACATGTTTGAAACCCCTTCATAGATCATACACACTTAGCATGCAAAATATGTGCTGTATACCCTTTCCCTAAGAAATTTCTTCTCAAATCTACATAGGGGTTTGGCATAGGGATTAGCAGATGTTATTTTGTTTGTTTTCAGTTTTATATGTTTGCAACAGAAGTAAAACAGGCCCATGTGGTTGTGGAAGAGGTATGAACTCCAAAACCAGCAAGTGTGGCCTAGTTCTGGGTTGCAAGCCCAGGGTTCCCCATTGAAAGAGTCTGGCCAGCATGTGTTCAATCAGGCAGGAGTGGATCTTGGTGTCAGTGGCCATTAGTGTCATTGGCCCTCTAGGCATGAGGGGACCAAGTGGTCTGGAAAGCCACTGGGACTGAGGCTCTGAGGGAGGTGCCAACTGCTGGGGTGGTCCTTAAAAGCTGTGATCACAAAGTCAGTAATAGATTGACTTGTTGCTTACACACCTAACAGCCTCCCTTAGCTGTTTTTTATAGGCATATGCTTAAGAGTCAAATTTACAGCCAGCTGCTTGGAGTAATTCTTCAGCCACTCAAGCAGCTGGCGTAAGGCCAGGAGGCAAGCACTCTGCTGTCTCTTTTGTAGTTCTGCAAGTCCTATGAAGAAAGGTAGAAGGAGCTGGGCATGCTTAGCTTGGAGAGGAGGCAACTGAGAGGTGATATGATCACCATCTTCAGGTACTTGAAGGGCTGTCATATAGAAGATAGTGTGGAATTGTTTTTTGTGGCCCCAAAAGGTAGGACCAGAACCAGTGGGTTGAAATTAAATCAAGAGTTGACAGCTCAACATTAGGAAGAACTTCCTGTCTATTAGAGCGATTCCTCAGTGGAACAGGCTTCCTCGGGAGGTGGGGGGCTCTCCTTCCTTGGAGGTTTTTAGATGGCCATCTGATAGCAATGAAGATCCTGTGAATTTAGAGGGGAGGTATTTGTGAGTTTCCTGCATTGTGCAGGGGGTTGGACTAGATGCCCCTGGAGGTCCCTTTCAACTCTATGATTCATAGCCTCTGTCTGTGGCACTCACAGGGTGTGGTGATGCTGGAGGGCTGGAAACAATTGGCTTAGTTTCACCTGTAGACTCAGGGCTGGAGATCTTTGCACCAGCTGTTGGCTGTGATTCCTGACCACCCTGCAGTTTTTCCTCCTGCTTGCTGGCATCTTCTGTCTCAAAACTGGCTACATGTGGCTCCTCTTCTCCTGAGGAGTCCTCACTGAGCCCTGGCTGACCCATGGAATTGTTTGGAAGGGATGATCATGTGTGTGAAAGAACAACAACAACAAAAGCATCCAGCACCCTGGTGAATGTATAGCTGTAGCTACTATTGGGTAGCAAGGAAGAAATGTGTGCAAGCCTAAGTATTGAACTTGTTAAGAATTTACTGCAACAAGTCACAGCCATTAGCTGCTTTGCAGCCACAGAGTTGGGACACAGGCTAGGAAGAAGGGTCTGGGCTCTGCCATTGCAGTTCTGGGGCATCCTGTGTGGGGTGCAGCAGCTTTCCTGGTGGCAAGCCAATCACTGGCTACCTAGGAATGCTTCGTGCTGGGTGAAGGGTAGACTGGAAGAGGAAGGGCTTTGTCTGGTTTGCTCCTCCCCATTTAAAGCTCTGCTGCCAGTGCCTGGCCACTTGGTGGTTTCAGGCGTTGGGCCAGATCCATTTGGGTGGAGGCTGTGCCTGCATACCTGCCTCCCCAGGTGGGGACCCCTTAAGGGTTCTTGGGGGTCAAGCCCTGTAGCAGCATGCCTGGCTTGGGGGAAGTTGTCTGACTCCACTACCAGGTAGCAAGAGTTCCACAGAGAGGCCTGTGCTCATGTTGGACCACTGGCTTGTGATTCCAGGTTTTGCAGATGGGTTGGATCTGCTGATGAGAAGGTTGACCGATACCTGGATCTGTGCCTTATACCATGCCAGTGCTCCATCTGCTGTAATCAATGAAGCTGTGGCCTGTTTCACTCCTATTGGGGTCACTATGTACTTTGCTGTTACTCTCCCCTACTCTTTCCCCCTTCTTGGTCACCCCTCCCTTTCCTTAGGATTGCAACACAAATATTATTTTTTCTTTGTGACTATTCTGCCAAGCATCAGACTTGGTCATCTGAATTCTCTTCTAGTGCTGCCTTCCTATGTATGTATGATGTTTAGAGAGTTATACACAGTGGGTTTTTTTTTTCAAACAGAGACTTTGATATGCTTTTCCTTCTGCATTTCCACATCATAATGGTTCTTAACTTTAAAATTCAGAGTCCACTTTCTTGGAATCAAAAAGACAAAATTGCCAGTCAGGATTAGCAGAGAGGCATTACTTTCCATTTACATAGCTTTTAGGCTCTTGGATTTCTCATTTTGTATTTTCTTAATTGCTGCTGGATAAAATCTCCCTCCCCCTGAAAGTTCTTCTGTGGAGTAATTAT
Organism: Heteronotia binoei; assembly: GCF_032191835.1. Taxonomy (NCBI): domain Eukaryota; kingdom Metazoa; phylum Chordata; class Lepidosauria; order Squamata; family Gekkonidae; genus Heteronotia; species Heteronotia binoei. Next base: position 42,527,056 of record NC_083228.1, on the reverse strand, counting down.
CTTTTTTGATGGAGTACACTGATACCGCTGATCTTCAGTAAGCTTATGTCTTACCTGAATTTCCCAGTCATTATTATTATCAACTATCTGTGTGGTGAATGAGTTTTGTAGCTTGCTAATATGCAGGATCAAAGTGAAAATTATATGTGCAGAATTTATGTTTCTTATAAACTGTTCCAAACTTTATGGAAAAGCCCATCGAATGCCTTGGTTTCCATCTGACAGAACAGAGAAGGAAAACAAAACAACAAAAATACCCCTTGAGGTTTGAGGCAAAAGCAAACATCCTTCAGACACAGTTAGGAAACATCCAGAGCAGAACAATGAAGAAGGAAGGCAATCCTGGAGAAAACTGTCTTCTGAGATGCAATTGCCAGAAATTGTTGAGAAGAATCAGGATTTGGGGATGTGAGAGCAACCTGTAAGTGACTGGAGCCAAACACCCCAGATAAACTGTTTTCTTTCAGTGGTAAAACAGCAATGCTTACTCAGCTAAAAATAAATCCTGAAGCCCATTGCAAATTAAGCTGTCTTCATTAAGATAAACGTAAATCAAATTGTCTGAAAGATATTTAAAATAATGTTATAAAATACCGTAATTCATCTTGGTAATGTGAAAATGTGATTTTCAAAGTGTTTATCAAATAATAACATGGAGTGGGGCATGTGCTATGAACAGGAGAAGAAAATGACATTTCCCTCTCCTGCTTGAGGAACTGGTAAGAGAGATCTCCAATGGCACTTGGACAGGAGAGACAGCTAAGTGGTATTTGCTGAAGCTTGAAGAGGTTCTGTGTCACACTTAAGGGTAGCTTTTTTAATAGAGACATATGAAGCAATTTTGCTTTCACCATATAGTTGGTTGCACTGTGATTTTTTTTTTACCTTCTTCTTGAGGTAAAAAAGCTTTTCTCAGCACAATTTATGTACATGGTCTGATTTTTTGTTGTAGTTGCAGCAAACATGCTGTAATTGAACAATGACTATCTAGCATCCTTTAATGTACCATGCCCTGTTTGGCTGACAACTGGGGCTCTGAGCTGTAACCATTTTATTCAGGTAGGCTCTGAAATGGGCAGCAACTGGGAAGAGTGTTTGAATTGCCTTACTTGCTTTGCTAGCAACGGGGAGACATCTTCTGAACCCTGATTTCGAAATGTTGCCTGTACTCAGGCTTTCTTGGTAGCATCCCCAGTGAATCTGTGAGGAAAGCACAAACCCTCACAGCCTTCAAGAAATTCTGTGAGGCAGACCTGTTCAGGGGGTCATTAATGGTAAGTGAGTAGACTATTTTTATGTTTGCCTTTCATTCAGCTCTCTATATTTTGTTATATAGATTGTGTGACTTTTTTAGAACTTAGATTTGGTCTCTTAATTCTTTGTTGAGCTGATTTGAGTTCTTTTCTCAGGAGAAACATGGGTTAAATGTTTTGAATCAGGCAATTAATTTACTGAATCACAGCTTTCTGACTGGGAATTTTCTTATTCATTCATTCTCCACTGTTGGCAGTAACCCAGATTAAAAAGAAACTTGCATTGACTTTGTGTAGCTAAGACCATTTCTGCAGTAGTGAAATTTCCCACATTGAAGCATTTTAAAACGCTTCACACCCTAGGTCCCTCAAACTTATTGGACTGCACCTCCCAATATTCTGTGTGTCACTTGTGCTTCTCAGCTGAACTCCTCCTTAGAGAGTCCTCCCTTAAGTAGGGTTGCCAACCTCCAGGGGGTGGCTGGAGATCTCCTGCTATTACAACTGATTGCCAGGTGACAAAGATCCATTCACCTGGAGAAAATGGCTGCTTTGGAAGGTAGAATCTATGGCACTGTACCCCATTGAAATCCTTCCCCTCTCAAAACCACGCCCTCCTCAGGCTCTACTCCCAAAATCTCTGGGTATTTCCTAACACAGAGCTGCCAACCATACCCTTAAGTAAGTCCATCTGTCAACATCCAGAATTGGGGCACTTTTGGTTGTGGGACTGATACATTGGTTTGCAAAAACAAATGAGAAGGGCTCCTTTGCTCCTTTCCTTTTTGAAAGCATGTCAAACGTATTTTGTTTCAGAGAGCTTTTATGTAGAGGATAAGAATAACCAGGGCTTTTTTTGAGCAGGAACACACGGCTGGCTTGGTGTCAATGGGTGTGGCTTAGTATGTAAATGAGTTCCTGATGGGCTTTTTCTACAAAAAGCCCTGTGAAACAATGGTGAAATCAGGGGTGTAGCCTAATATGCAAATGAGTTCCTGCTGGGCTTTTTCTACCAAAAAAGCCCTGAGAATAACTGAGATGTGGTGTTTGGGAAGGTTTGGCTATGGTTTGGTCTATGTATGTTGTGTTAATGCAGCCAAGTTGTGTTATAAGTTTTCTTGCAATGTTTTGCCTCGGTGAACTGCCTTGAGTTTTAAGAAAGAAGTGGGATAGAAATGCTTTAAGTAAATAAATGCAAATTATAAATGGCATAGGGAAAATTTATCCTTCCTTTATCCATTGTGATAGTCTCAGTCCATGTAAACTTCGGTGCATATTGAGTCCAGTTGTGGCTCTCTGGCATCTCATGTAATTTGACTGAAGTCTGGAAGAATCCCAGACACTTGAAAATCTATCACTAGCTCCTGTACATTTTATTCTGGAGTCTGGACATAACAGTTTTTGCAAACATCTGTCCATATATACTAAGGCTACCAATTTCCAGGTGGGGCTTAGAGATCTCCCAGATATACAACTGATTTCCAGACTGTGGAGATCAATTCCCTTGGAGAATATGGAGAAATTATTCTGTAGCATTATAACTACCTGAGTTCCTTCCCCTCCCCAGACTTACCCTCTCCAAGCCCAGCCCCAAATCTCCAGGAATTTCTCAGCCTGGAGCTGGCAACTCTAATATATACATATACTTGTACTTAACATACTTTAACTCCCTCAGAAAAACCAATGAGCAACTAATGTAACCATTTTTTTCTGATTTGGATAAAAATATACTTACTTAGGAAATTATAAAGAGCAATTTATCACAAACTATCTAGTAATATTTGGAATACATTATTTGTGGCTTACAGCTCTGTGGAATATTCTGTAATATGTGGGACATAAACAGTTGTATTTTGGCAATATGAATTTTAAAAGCCATGTAATTTAAGGCTGAAAAGAAAGGAGAGGGGAAAATGGTGCTTTGGGTAACTGAGACTCACGTAACAACTGCCAGTATTTGAATGAATTTCCAGTCCATCAATTTGGAAAGCTACCTCAATTTTAACAGTCAAGTCATGAGTGAAATTAGCACATAGACACATAAAGAATATTATCTGGAATAGATTTTTCTTTAATTCAGAAGAACTCCATTGTAATATGCCTGTGTCAGAAATTTCAACACACCAACTTAGTCATAGCATATTCTTCTTTTTGAATTAGTTCATTTAAAATGTTACTCAGTGTTTAAATGAAAACATGGTATAGTTATTCTTGGGAGAGCACAGTTTTGAATGATTGCTGCTCTTCTTTGCTGCTGCAGTCACGTAATTCTCAGAAAGGTTTTAATCCAAAAGAAGTACACCATGAGAAAAGCAGGCTTTGAGTGTATTCTTTTCCTGATTGTTGAAGTTCCCTCCAAATAATAAGACTAGGTTTTCACAATTTTATACCTTCCCAGAATTCTTAATCATTTCAGGAGTTCTGAGACCATAGTTCTTAAGTGTTAAAATTTACACCTGAATCTGCCTTCTAAGCCTTTGCACATCTGCTGGACTCAACATCTGGTGTGTGGCACAAGGTTATGGTAGTATTGTTAAAGAGATCCACAGTGTTTGTATTCTGGTTACTCTTCAGTTCTTGCATATGAGTTTATTGCTCAGATGCCATGGAGTGTATTGGAGGGTATATTTTTAACTGGGGTTCTTTGTTTTAATTTATTATTATTTTTAGTGGCCATAGGGATTTTCTAAATCTAAAGGGGTGTTAAAGAAAGCCTGAAGCTATTCTGCAACTACAGTAATGGTAAGTTCAAGACGGGGCAATAGTTTGAGAGGACCATAGGGATCAGTGATGGCTTCTTGAAGAGTGGATGCACCACTGTCTCCTTTAAACTAGCTGGGAAGGTCCCTGGTAACAGGGATAAGTTGATGTCTCCAAGAGGGGTCCAAATGCTCTAACCAGCAGGGATGGGCATAGATCAAGGGGGCAAATGGTGGGCTTCACAGCTACCAGAGTCTTGTCAACTTCTTCCTAGGAAGGCCAATTGAAGTGGTCCAAAACTGGACCAAAAGATGGACAAGGGGCTTCCAGTTCCATTTTTGTATTAATTGTGGCTGGGAGATCTTGGCAGAGTGACAAAACTTTATCTGCAAAAAAGCTCACAAATACCTCACAGCCAATAGCCAATTTCTTATCATTTGAACAAAGTTAGGTTCCAATGAAACCTTTAAGACCAACAAAGTTTTATTCAGGATGAGCTTTCGTGTCAAGCACACTTTGTCAGACAATTAAATGGAATGCAATGAACAGTACTACATATAGGGAGTATACAGTGAAGTAGCCTGCAAAATAGTGAAAATGTTTTTAACAGATTAAAAGAATAATGAGGCAATGAAGTCAAAGATCAAATTGTTCTAAATAATTGGGGCAGGTGAGAGCTTTTATAAATGTCTTCATAGACTTTTATAAATGTCCTCCTATAAGATGTTCTTGAAGTTTCATCATGAGTACACCACACTTACTCTAGCCATCTCAGCTCTGGGTTATACTACAGAGCCAGTTTGGCATGAGGACTGAGAGGGTGCCAGGGAGCGATTTTATCAATGGCTCTGGTGAGATGGCTATGCCAAACGTCTTCAAGCCCATCTAACAAATCATCAGGGGGCATCGAATCCTGGAGACCTTCCTGAAACCTAATTGGGTCCCTTTGACTGCGGATGAGCATAAATCTGCTCACTGCCTAAACAGGAAGGATTTAGGCTACTCAGATGGGCTTTCAGGGTGAGGTGGTCTGACCATGGTGCTGCTTAACAGATTCCAGATCCATCCTCACTTCAAAAATAGGGTCCAGCGTGTGGCCTACTTGCTGTGTGGGAGTCAGTACAAACTAGGAGAGTCCCAGTGCTGCCATGGATGAGTCTAGCCAGCATAAAAGCTTGGCGTTGATGTGGGTTTATTAGATTTGAGAAGTACTGAGCAGTGCAAATTTGGGAAGTGGGAAGGTCCAAGAAGCGGGGAAAGCATGTACCCCTTGCTCCAGCAATTATTAATTGGGAGTCAATATCCAGTATTTTCCTGCGGATCAAGTGAAATATTTAAGTTTCTCTGGAGTTTGTCAATGAATCTAAATCGATACCAATTGATTTAATTTTCCCGAGTACTGAACAGAAGCATTTAGGGGTGAAAGGGTCTGCAAGTAAAAGAGAAATCAGACTGTTGAGGCATGGATATTAAAGTTCCCCAGGACTAGAATCCTTGGGTACCTGAGCGCCCAGTCTGGCACAGCCTCCAGTATCTGATGTTTTATTAGGTTATCAGTACACCAGTCAGATAGCTAAACTCTTGTCAGCTTCCCACACTTACTTGGTAGGGTCTCCTTAGACTTCCATGCATTGCAATCTTTGCGATCTTTCTGGTTCCATTTTTTTCCTGGCAGGCAGGGTGGATCTTTGCCGTTGTGTCCTGTGTTTCCTACTAGTTATCAAAACAATGCTAGCCATTGTTTCCTTTTGCTGTTAAGAAGCTGATCCACATCATAACAGTATTTCTTAGAACAAGGATGCGTAACTTCTTCCCATAACAATTGTGCTAGTATTGGTTCTGTACTGATGGCACTGGCACATCCATTACAATTTTTATATATATAAAAAAGTTGTGCATCTTTCTTACTGAGCTAAGAAAGCATTTCCTCTCTTGACAAGAAAGCATTTTTACTTGTGCATTGGTTGAAGAGTTGATGAATGACTCCTATGTTCTAGATATGTTAGCACTTTCCTTTCATTTGACATGCAGCATGTGCTTGCTCCTTCATGCTTGACAAAGCAAGACAGTTTTGGGCCACAGTTTAATTGGAAGCCAGCATATGCTGTGAGGAGACCTGCATATGAATTGGCAGAAGTGTGATTGATAAGGGAAAGGTTACCTTTTTGAAAGCCTGGTTGCACCAATGGTGCAATGCTGAAATTAATGAAAATTAATTTTACATATCAAGGTTTAAATTTTGGGTGCTTTACTTATCATTGATTGTGTGTGTGTTATGTACCGTGTTTTGAAATATTCACAATTCATGGAGTTATTGAACTGAAACATTACAATTTTTTCCAAGGTATAGAACCTTAGCACAGGATGCACACTCACCTCTTTTTTAAAAAAAAAGATTTGAATTTTGCCCAATGTTTAAGTTCCTAAGGAGATAAAATATTTTACTTAATATTTGCCATAATAATTAACATAATTAAGCTCTACTTTGTTCACAAACATGCTGTCTGCACATCAAGAGCTTGCTTAAAGTAGAAAAATTAATGGGAAGAAACTTTCTTCTGCTATAAATGAGCTGCTTGGTTTTCAAACTTTGAAGAGCCAAGAATCCCCATTTTAATTTTTTTTTTTAAAAAAAATTGTGAACACCCATGCCATTCCTTTTTTCCTCACTGACACATCATAAAAGGATAATCTTTTTTCAAAGTGTTTACAGCAAACCCCAAGGAGCCTTTCCATTCTTTCGCATCTTCAAAACAATCCAGTGAGACCCTTGCCAGCTACACTTGAAAAGCTTTTATTCTCTTGAAAAGTTTTTATTCTCTGTACATGGCTTGTTTCGGTTTATGGCCCATTACACACACACATCTTACTGCAGATTTTCAGAACAGTAAGGCTTTAATCTTGATTTCAGATTCTGTGCCCACTTTATGCACCATTCTTTTTCCTCTGGTGTATTTATTCTGTTGCTACAATTTTAAAAAAATGCACTTTTCTAAATCGGGATGAAATCACCTGTGACATGTGGGGGGTGGCATCCAAAGGTTTTTTTTTTTTAAAAAATAGGCAATTGCCCTATTGCAGCTTCTTGTAGTTCAGGTTTTGCATATGCATTTTATTGTTAGTTCATTGAATAAAAGGGAACAGAAGGGAAGGCAGGCAAAAGGTAGGAAACCCACTGTTGAAACTGACCAGACTTTTTCTGAAATTGACAAGCAGCCACAAGGTGATTTTCCAGCATTAGAGGTTTCTCTGCTGTGTTATTGGTCACTGAAAAATGGGAAAGAGTCTCTTAATATGAAGAAGCAGATTGTATGGTAGAACCCACAGACAGCGGCATTGCAAGCTATGATCATTGGGTGTGTGTGTGTGTGTAACATGCCAGTGCAAAGTTGGCTGCAACTCTGTGATGTTCTATAATGCACAGGGCTGCAATTTGTATGGGGGAGGAGTCATCTGGCAGAAGCTCTGAAGAGCTTTTTTAGTCATGTGCCACCAAATTGAAAAAAAGGGATATTTTCACTGATACTGTTATTACTGTTATTGTTATTATATAGATTTTTAACCACCAACTCAATAGTTGGGCTCAGGGAGGTTTACATGAAATACACAGAAAACAGATTAAAGCCAGCATAAAAAAGTAAAACATCCGATTCCCTAAAAAGCAAACATTGTAAAAAAAACAAACTAATAATACCAATTTTAACTCCCAGTGATGTCACTGTCTTGTGTGGAGGTGGAATTGGGAGTACTAAGTTGAGCCATTGCTGCCCTCAACCAAATGACTGGCAGAACATCTCTGCCTTATGGGCCCTGCAGAAAGATAGTAATCCTGCAAGACTTGGGTGGAATTGGATAGAGAATACCACCAGGTTGGATCCAGGACCGAGAAAGCCCTGGCTCTTGTTGAGGATAGCTAGATATTTCTCAGGCTGGGGACCTAGCACAGCTGCAGAGTAACACTAATTTCCTCTCCTTACATGCAAAATTTGCATGGATTTCTCATTTAATTCTGTAATTTGATCCTGCACACTGGGCATGATATGGGCAGTTTTTAAAAGCTTGTTCTGTGCAGATTGCACTCTTCTTCCAAATGGATTGATCCCAAGGGGATGAACAAGCATGTGGACAAGAGTGACCCAATAGATGTTATTTACCTAGACATCCAAAAGCTTTTGATAAAGTTTGAGAGCCAGTTTGAGACCCAGTTTGGTGTAGTGGTTAAGTGTGCAGACTCTTAACCGGGTTTGATTACCCACTCCTCCACTTGCACCTGCTAGCATGGCCTTGGGTCAACCATAGCTCTGGCAGAGCTTGTCCTTGAAAGGGCAGCTGCTGTGAGAGTCCTCTCCAGCCCCACCCACCTCACAGGGTGTCTGTTGAGGGGGAGGAAGGTAAAGGAGATTGTGAGCCGCTCTGAGATTCTTCAGAGTGGAGGGCGGGATATAAATCCAATATCTTCTTCATCTTCTAAGTAAATTTAGTAGTCATGGGATAAAGGGACAAGTCCTCTTGTGGATTAAAAACTGGTTCATTAACAGAAAACAGAGAGTGAGTATAAATGTCAACCCAGTGTGCAATGGCAATAAAAAAAAGGCAGATGCTATGCTGGGGATTATTAGGAAGGGAACTGAAAATAAATTAGCCAGTATCATCATATCCCTGCATAAATCGATGGTGCAATCTCATTTGGGATGCTGTGTACCATCCTGGTCACTGCACCTCAAAGAAAGATATAGCACTGGAAAAAGTGCAGAAAAGCGCAACTATAATGAATAAGGGGTGAAACACACCTGCTATGAAGAAAATTTAAAGAGATTACAGCTCTTTAGCTTGGAGAAATGATGACTGAGGGGTGACATGATAGAAGTTTACAAAATTATGCATGGGATATAGAAGGTAGAGATAGAGGTACTTTTCTCCCTTTCTCATAATACAAGAATGCATGGGACTCAATGAAATTAATAAACAGTAGGTTTAGAACAAATAAAAAATACTTCACCCAAAAAGTAATTAACATGTGGAATACACTGCTACAGGGAGTGGTGGTGGCTACAAGCATAGACGGTAAAATAATGCAAGTGTGCTAAAAATAGCATTTAAAAACAAGAATCCTATGGTTAAGCATGTAAGTACCAAATTCCAATATAAAGATAAATGTCTATTCACATATATACAGGTTAAAAAATATGTAATGGCTTCATATGGTAGATACATGCTTATGCATAGGATTCTTGTTTTTAAATTATATTTTAGAATTCATGATTGGGTTATTAAATTATATATTATATTTTATACATATGCACTACTGTGCAGGTTATATTTTATTTTTTCTTGACTGAAGAGAAATTGGTAAAGGACCTAGCAGGTTAAATATCCATTTAAAAATTTTTATGAACTTGTCATTCTGAATACATATTTCTAATCTGGCCTTGGATTCACTGCCATTCAGCACTGGAGTTACATCTAAATAAGATAAGTATCCTGATATTTGTGGTATGGTATCTGTACAGGTTATGTTTTATTTTTTCTTAACTGAGGAGAAATTGGTAAAGGACCTAGCAAGAGGTTAGGTTAAATACCCATTTGAAAAGTCTTATGAACGTCATTCTGAATATATATTTCTAATATGGCCTTCTATTCACTGCTATTCAGCACTGGAGTTACATCTAAATAAGATAAATATACTGATATTTGTGGTATGGGTATCTGTACACCTAAATACCACCTTTAAACTCAAAGCTGTGTCTTTTATTGCCATCTAAAATATAATTGCACAGCTTCACAGATTTCAGAAACAGGCTGTTGCAGACTTAGAAACAATGTTGCATGAATGAGAGGAGTGAGATGGCATGATTGACAACTAATGGAACTCACTCTGATTGGGGAAAATTCTGCTAGCTGTCAAAAGGAGAGGGACAGGCAATTGGAGAGAGAATTGAAATAGTTGAAGAGTGGCTGGAGAAGAGAGTGCTGTTGAGAGCACTCTAGTGCAGGGGTGTCAAACATGCGGCCTGGGAGCCGAATCAGGCCCCCAGAGGGCTTCTAGCAGGCCCCCGAGCAACTGGCTGTCATCTGCTTCGTTCTCTCTCTCTCTTGCTTCCTTTTGCATAACAGCTTGCTTTGCAAGACTTGCTCAATCACACATGAACTACAGAGCAAAACCTATTTTCTCCATTGGCTGAGGCTCCTCATTTGAGGAGGAAGAGGGATAGCTTGCTTTGCCACGCTCTCTCAATCGCACAGCAGCTACTAAGCCAAGCCTCTCATCATTCTATTGGCTGAGGCTCCTTCCCCTCCTTATCAGCTGGGGAAGATAGGAAAGAGCCATAGCTTTCTTTGCCCAGTTACCTAGATCCCACAGGAGAACTACAAAGAAAGCACCTTTAAGACCAATGAGTGCTAATGTTTTAAGCATGTTTTAACTTAAAAAAAATCTTTAATTGTGTTTTTCTGTGTCCTTTATAAAGTTTATGTCTCTGCTACCTAATCTTAAATAGGTACACACATGGCCCAGTCTGACATGGCCCAGCCCAGCTCAGCCCAATATGGCCCAGCCTGACAAGGTCTTATTTACGTCAGATTCAGTGTTAGTGAATATTCATGAAGCTATTAAGCATGCCCAGTGTCCACCTGTATACCACATCCCATAACCTTTGTCACACTTTCATTTCTCACTGCCAAGATGGCCTTAAGATGTATCAAAACCCTGTAACACAGAAACTTCACTAAAATCTCTAAATTTCACTCCTGCTTCTCTGTTGGCTGAAGTTAACCCTTATACCTCCGGTTTCACTTCAGCTCAAACACCAAATTCATTTTCCTCACTTTGGAAAAAGGATAGACTCAGGAGGAGACTGTTCCATAACTGTTAAAACAGTTTCTCTGTGTGAAAAACAAAGAATCACATCTTGAGAAGGAACATAGTTCTCCTGTATTAAGCTTAGTGTCCAGGGTACAAAGACTGGCAGCCTGGAAGATCAGGATTTGGCAAAGGATTTGAGGTGGCATTGAAAGGCCTTCAAAGTGCCAAAGGCCCAGGTTATTTATCTTAAAGGGAAAGTAATAATGATCTTGCCAGAGGAAAGGGGTCTAGTGGAGAAACCTTAGTCTTAACTAAAGGGACAAAGTTGAATACTTTCAAAGGTGTGTGATTATAGCATGTGAAGTTTAACAGGAAAGCCAGAATAAGCAACCTCTAAAAACAAGCCTCAGAATATCTGTAGTACAATTTTAACATTCTGTCCACCTATTCCAAATCCCTATTGATCCCCTTCCCTGCCAGTGTGTTTAAATAAAACAAAATTTGGTTAAGTCTTTACCTGTGCCTATCATGCCAGTTTCTGGAGGGAAAATTTTGATAACTGAAGCAACAACAAAGTGATCGTTTTAGAAGGGAGATTATTAAGGCAGTCGCTTTGTCGCACTGGCAGTCAAGGACAGTAGCTAGTTTATGCTCAAGGCATCCCACATTAGAGCAACAAGGAGAAATACTGTGCAATGATAATGGGGCACGCCCTTATTCCACAAGGACTGCCAAGTGCTGTTTCTCTAATGCGTGTGACACAAATGCGTTTGACAGTTATTTCGCACATTCCTAGAGATCAGCTAAATCCTCAGGCATCCACAGGTAGTTGCTATAGGTTGTTTCCTCCCTCCCCCCTGGTTTCTATGAAACCTGTGTCCTGGTTTCTAATGAAACTTGTAATCTGACTGCCTGTTCTGCTTACCAAATATAAAAGTAAGATTCCCACCCTAGCAATTTGAAGATATGTCAACAAAGACATACACTGCTACTAAGAGATGAAAGTGTTTTGTTTATCATACTTATTAATATATTTTACTCCCTTTCCTTCCCAAATAGGGGAAAACAATTTATATCAACACTTAGTAAAACAAAAACACAATAAAATATTGTCAATCGTTACAAATTTCTTTGAAAATATATATTTCTTCAGTTGGCATCTAATCAACTTAAAATCCCCATTAAGTTGTCTTGCTTTCCTTTTTAAAATCACAGAGCCTACACATACCAGTAATTTTCATAAGCAGCTATCCATAATGTTGGGGCCACCATCTTGAATGACTGGGGTGGAGTTTAAAGCATTTACCTGATGGCAAATGGAAGTAGAAGTAGGTGTTGACCTCAGTAGCATAACTAGCACATGGGTTTATACCAGGAGAGATGGTCCCTAAGGGCCAAACTAGATGTGGTGTCTTGTGTCCATCATGGGGATACTACCACCATAAATGGGTGATTTTAAAAGGCTGTGAAGGCTGGATCTTAACTGGCCTGCAGCATGGCAGACAAGGTGCTCTTGTTTCCCCTGAGTCTTCTGAAGTGCTGAAAAGGCTTGTGGAGTAGGGAGGAGTGAGCACCTAATCCCACCACACTGCTTTAAAATGGTCATGGCATCTCTGTGGCAGACAGGAGAATACCGTCACAGTCTGGTCCTAAGATATGTGAGTCTGGCCTTAAGATATGTGACTTTGAAGGACTGTAAAGTAAAAACAAGCACCTTGTATTGAGTCCTGAAGCAAACACACAACTAATAGAGATGTCTCAAGATCAATGCTACAAGTTTCTGAACTGTCTTCCAGGACACCTCCACCAGTACTACAGTTCTGTACCATTATGACTGCTCTGATAGACTTTGCTGAGTACTTTACCACATAGCACAGTCTACCGCTGCAACCTGATTTCAGCAACCATCTAAACCATAATCCATATGCAATTCCCAGATTGTTCAAACAGCTAGCTTTACTCTTGGGCAAGGAAGAGATCTTCATGTTTGAAAGTGGACAGAACAGTGTGTTCTATGATCATTTGGATATTTATTTATTTTTCAGATGGCAGCCTCTGAAGCTGCAGTTTCTGATGTGTGTGTGTGTGTGTGGAGCGGCTTTTCCAACTGTTTTCATGTCACTTTCCTACTAAAAATAGCTTCCAAGCTACATTTACCTTACTGGAAAACATGCCAATTACCCATAAAATTGGAAGCAGCAATTCTCTTTGGGAAAACTGTCTTGGGATGCGGGGGTTTACAATGCTCCTGTATCACTGCTGGAAATCCAAGGCTCAGTCACATTGTATATCAAGTCTATCAAACCTTTTCAAAAATAAATCAGGACTGTGAATTTAGATTCCTCACTTTTCTTTATAGGATATGGGCTTGTGGCAAAGCAAGAGGAGGGGAAGATTATGTGAGGTGATAACATTAAGTGAAGATGCTTTTGAGTACTTTTACATGGTGCAAAAATGAAAATTTCTCTTGCTCTCTTTTAGTATTTGAACTCCAGTGTTAACATCAGTTATGTTAGAGCATATGACGACTAAAATGATTGCATTTCTATGTACATGCAGAACAAATCGTTGTAAGGCATTTCTGTATAGTAATTTTTCATACTAAAACCAAACATAAAACGGTGTCACTTAATCCACAATATATGGTGCTATACTTACCTACTACAGAATTTATAGTAAGATGAAAGTAGCTATTAAAATGACTTCAAATCAACAGCCTCTTTGCAATTGGTCTTTTAGAATTGGCAAAAAATGAGACATCATTATTTTAATGGAAGCAAAACATATGGATATGTGCTTAGGTGTTCATGCAGCAGTAAAACAAATTGATTTATGTTGATGCATTTGATACCTCACAGGTGCAGTGTCATAAATAGTCTAGAAGAGGTGTTAACACTAAGGTTTTATTAATGCTGGAATTTAGCATCACATTTCTGTTCAGCTGAATGCCTCTTATAAACTGTGGCATTCCTTCCAGCCTCTACACAGAAACCCATGCAGGGTTCTGCAGAATATAAGTTGGCAGTGTTTTCCTGGCACCTTCCCAAGCTTGGCAAAACCTGCATTCAGAATGACCTGGATTTTCTCTTTTTTCCTGTGCTGCATGTCATCAGTATCACCATATATAATTCATTTGGTCAGTGGATTTCTTTGTTTAAAAACAGAAGTTCTCAGCTTTTTCCAGTCCTTTCCTCCTTGTGTTTCATTTGTTATTGGACTGGCTCTTTACTTCTGTCTTCCAGGTTCTTCCAGCTGAATTTTGCTATGCATATTTTCCTCCCACTGAGATTGTATGCATATATTAAAGCTCTAACTCACAGGTTTTTCAGTGGTATATGCCACACTCTGTAGGTGTAGCTGGTTCAAATAGAATACAAAGTCCCATTGGCAGTACAACAGATCAAGCTGTTAACCTGAAATAATTCTAATTTTCATTCTAATTTTCTCCCTTTGCAGAAGCTCTTGGTATTATAAAATAATCACTCTTATTCAGAAAGTGCTATGGCTAAATATGAATATATAAACATAAGGGTGATTTTTTTTTTTGGACAGTTACAGAAATAACATGGGTCTTGCAAAGTATATAGTGTGCAAACTTCATGCCTTCCTTTTCTAAAACAATTTCTGCTCCCTCTGGCATTGATAGTTTTGTGTACCAGTGCAAACACAAAACAGGTTTCCTGGCAAATTGAAGATTGAAACTATATGGTATTTTCAAGCATAGGTGTATCCAATAAACTAAATGTTAAAATAAACCAAAAGAGAGAGATCAATCATAAACTCAAGAATAAAGGATTTCCGCTATTTAGTTGCATATGAAGTTTACAACAGTGTAATGTTAGAGCTGCAGCAGGCTCATCTCTAGGATATGCTAGTAGTATTTTATAAACCATGACAGCATGGATGTCAAAAATGATTTACTGTTTATTTGCTGGTTAGTCCCTTAATGCTAATAAAACAATATGCCATTCAAAATCATTTCCATTTGGCTGACCAGTAAGTTATGTACAACATCATGATAAACAGCTTGAGTAAACCTCACACATTCTCCTCAGTTGTAATTCTCCCTAAAATAAATGCACATGGTTTTTGTTTATCAGCAGCTTCCCAGAGAGTATACCATGTCAAGTGAGTTTATTTGTAATGGACCAGTTCCACATTGGAAAGATTAGCCATTTTCCAGAGACATTCCTTGTGGCCAAACAATTTCACTCATGCACTGGCAACACTCAGCTTGTCACACATACAATTACATAGTTGGAGAAATATCTAAAGGATTTTTTTTTTAGAAATAAACTTCTAGAAACTGATCTCTGCAAGTTCATTTCATAGCCACTTACTAAGCTGTTTTATACCAAGTGAGATCACAGGTACGCCAACTTTGGTACTGACTGGCAACAACTCTCCAGGGTTTCCAGTAAGGATATGTCGCTCTCAAACACCTGCTATCTGTCATTCTTTGAACTGGATATAGAAGGGACTGAATACTGGATGCTCTGCATGTAAAACCTACCACTGGCTGTTGGTTGGTTTGGGCTTTATCTGCACACAGTCTGGCTCACACAGGATTCACTACACAATCCGATTTGTTGGAAAATTCCTCTTGAAAAATTAATTGGCCAATCCATTCCATACCATATCATAGACCTTTATTGGCATTAATACAAGAATACAGTATACTTTAAAACCAACAGTGACACTATAGAATATAATAAAATCTTAAAAAACCAGCAAAAGTTAAATGACATAAAATAGCAGTAGGCTATGCATAAGTAAAAGCCTCTCTGATTTGGATCACAACCTGTAAAAAGCAAGCAACGTGAGTAGTGACAAAGTTGTGTTTCCCGTGGAGTAAAAAGCGAACCTTGGCATTGTCAGAAAGGCCTTGATGGTCAGAAAGCAGTGCATCTAGATATCTTGCACGTGGACTGCTATAAAAAGGGCAGTCCAAAAGAACATGAGGGACCGTTTCGATGATACCTTGACTACAAGGGCATCGTCTAAGATTGCGGGGGATTCTGTGGTATCTTCCGAAAAGGATGGCCGATGGTAATGCATTAAATCTAGCCAGCATGAATGCTCTTCTTTGGTGAGGATCAGTTAAAAAGAGGAAATAGGGAGCTAAAAGCCCAGGAATCTGGGATAAACCCAGATAGCTTGGGGAGCAAGTTTTCCGAGCTGCCTCAGTTAGACGTTGCAACTGGATATCTAGTAGTCTACGTTTGATGGATTGAAATACTGCAGAAGCACAGGATAGATAAAATGCATCCAAGGAAATTCCTATGGATGTGATTTTCTTTTGGATCAGGGTCAACCATTTGGATGCATGATGGTCCATCAGCATCAAAAAGGTGAAAGAATTCTGATCAGAATTAAATAAAAGGCACAGCCAAAAGCCAGCCGCGAGTTTCCAGCAGCAACAGTCCAGTTTCCATGCAAATTGCAGCATAAGGAACACAGTTGGGTAGTCCCAGAATTTTCCTCAAAAAGAAGGATTCTAGGCCTTCAGTGGTGTGATCGAAGGCACTGATCCATATGGGGGCACCATATAAAAGTTGGGGGCTAGATTTCGCATTAAAAGCTCTTAGGACCAAAGGGACATATCGGTTCCCTTTCAGATAAAAGAAACGGGTATTAGCCGTTGATGGGGTGTGAACTGGCAGAGACTGACCAAGAGAGAGATCTTGGGGTCGTGGTAGATAACTCACTGAAAATGTCAAGACAGTGTGCGTTTGCAATAAAAAAGGCCAACGCCATGCTGGGAATTATTAGGAAGGGAATTGAAAACAAATCAGCCAGTATCATAATGCCGCTGTATAAATCGATGGTGCGGTCTCATTTGGAGTACTGTGTGCAGTTCTGGTCGCCACACCTCAAAAAGGATATTATAGCATTGGAGAAAGTCCAGAGAAGGGCAACTAGAATGATTAAAGGGCTGGAGCACTTTCCCTATGAAGAAAGGTTGAAACGCTTGGGACTCTTTAGCTTGGAGAAACGTCGACTGCGGGGTGACATGATAGAGGTTTACAAGATAATGCATGGGATGGAGAAAGTAGAGAGAGAAGTACTTTTCTCCCTTTCTCACAATACAAGAACTCGTGGGCATTCAATGAAATTGCTGAGCAGACAGGTTAAAACGGATAAAAGGAAGTACTTCTTCACCCAAAGGGTGATTAACATGTGGAATTCACTGCCACAGGAGGTGGTGGCGGCCACAAGTATAGCCACCTTCAAGAAGGGTTTAGATAAAAATATGGAGCACAGGTCCATCAGTGGCTATTAGCCACAGTGTATGTGTGTATATAAAATTTTTTGCCACTGTGTGACACAGAGTGTTGGACTTGATGGGCCGTTGGCCTGATCCAACATGGCTTCTCTTATGTTCTTAGCCAAGGCACTAGTTCTTGCCACTGTTAGAGCGCACTTGAATTGGCCAATCAATGCACATGAGTAAACTATCCTCTGTACTGTGATTAAAATGTATGTGTTGCCACTGTTTCAATAGGCACGCTTTACAACATCAGGCTGCACCTGTGGCTATGAAAAGTGCTGGTAGAGGAGTTATAAAATGCATGTGTGCTAAGGAGCTATACAAGCACAGTTCTTTAGAATCCCCCGCTTTGCACCCAAGCATGCAAGGATGACAGTGCAAAAAGAAGTAAACGTGTCCCCAAAAGGCAGGCAAGCAGCTAAACTGTCAGTGGCACCCTTTGTTCCCCACTCATCCAGTGCCAAGATCGGAGGAATCAAGAAAGCTGTGGCCTCATTTACCTCACTCTGATGAGTTTGTGTAGTCCTTCTCTCCCTCTCCTTCTGGTGCAACTTATTGCCTTGTGTCACTGAACTATTCATGTACACAATGACAAAACTGTGTCACAAAGGCAACAAGCTACTAGAGCATGAAATATAACATTAATTTTTTATACACTTAGATAAACATCTTGTTTGACACACATGGTTTCATTATTACTATATAGCATAATCCTTTAAATTCATTATGCCATTCACAGTTGGACTTAGCTTCACTACCTGGTGGCCTGCCAATAGCATTGGGAACTGATTCAAGGTAAGAGGTGAGATAAAACACAAATTGCTCTTTCAAGATTTCCAAGATTAAGGATTGCAAACAAACTACATTTCTGTTCACTGATCACATCAAATAAGGAGTAAAAAATCATTCTCAGCCTCCCAGCAGCCAGTCAAAACAGGAGCAACAATAGTCAAGGCTGGAGGCTGGAGATGCTACTGGGTTCCTATTAATTTCCAGCTTTGCAGTCTTTTGAATTTGAATCAGCATTTTTGCCTTTTGTTTATTTTGTTTTGATGAACAGCATACATGCTCATTTCTTAAAACTTCCAATCTCTTATTAATTTAGACAGCATAGAAAATATCTTTAGCTTCTTTAGAACATTTTTTTTAATTCTAGTTAGTGGCATTCACCCTGCCTCTGATTTAATTGAGGACGAAAGTTCCCCAACTACTTTTTATTGAACTACTTTTAAGAACACAGGACTGGATCCAAAGAACTTCTAGCACAGTGAAGCTGGGGAAGCAGGATGTCCCCTCCTCTACCTTATCACTGCAGACCACTGAGGCCTCCCCCCCTCACAAAAAATTCCTTGGGCATCAAGTCACTTTCAGAGACAAACAACCCTCTTTTTGCTTGCCATTCCACTGGTGGCACTGGACTCAATCATAAATTCTACAAAATTACATGCATTTTCCATTACTTAATTTAACAAAATAACAATGCTATATAGCTATATATATATATATATATATATATGGCTTTTTTAAAAATCAGGAACGCAGTTCCGGCTGGCTTGGCATCGGGGGCATGGCTTAATATACAAATGAGTTCCTGCTGTGCTTTTTCTACAAAAAAGCCCTGCATGAAACAATGGTGATGTCAGGGGGTATGGCCTAATATGTAAATAAGTTCCTGCTGGGCTTTTTTCTTCAAAAAAGCCCTGTATATCTGTCAATTTTTATTTTTTTATATATATCTCTTCTGAGAGATAGATCTCAGCAGAATTTTATATAATTAATTAAATTCATTCACTCATTCATTTGTACCCCATCTTTTTATTCAGTGGGGATCCAGAGTAGCTTACAGTGTTCTCTTATCCCCCATTTTGTCCTCACAACAACTCTGTAAAGTAGGTTAGGCTGAAAGGGTGTGATTGGCTCAAGGTCACCCAGCCAGTTTCCATGGCATAAGCGGGGATTCAAACCCAGGTCTCCCAGATACTAGTCCAACACTCTTAGCTACTATACCACCTTATGATTTATGATTTATTGCATTTATTTCCATCTAAGATGTTTTCAATTTTATAGAAAGGCTAGTCAGGGCATAATTTTATGCGTTTTGTGTTTGTACAAAAACACTATTCAGAAAGATAACTGAAAATACACTTTTCAAAGTGTCATTAAATTCATTTTGCCACATTATCTTCTGCTTTCCTGAATTTTACCTCACTTCTAATAAAATCAATTTTTTTAATTTAAAAAATGGCAACCTTGTATCTAAACATTAAAGCTACAGGTGTTAGACAGTTGTGCTGCCATGTGAATTATCAGGCAGTTGTGCTGTCGTGTGAATATATTGTTTTAAACTGAACTCATTTTCTTTACAGTGAATAAGCACTAAGATTCCCTATGATCCCAAAGAGAAGGCAAAACCAGGATTCTTCTGTGAACAGTTCAATCCAGAGCTACTGAAGCTCTTCTTCTTAAAATTATCTTCACTACTCCTGAGTGACAAGTACTATGCAGTGTCAGAAAAATCACTGATTATGAGCATGGATCATATGAGCATATATGAACATATGAAGCTGCCTTATACTGAATCAGACCCCCCCCCCGGGTCCATCAAAGTCAGTATTGTCTACTCAGAGTGGCAGCAGCTCTTCAGCTGAGGTTTTTCACGCCCATTTGCCTGGACCCATTTTAGTTGGGGATGCTGGGGATTGAACCTGGGACCTTCTGCTTACCAAGCAGATGCTCTACCACTGAGCCACCGACCCTCAGGAATTGTGCATGAAGTGTGCATGCACACGAGAGCTTACATTCTGAATAAATTTTTGTTGGTCTTAAAGGTTCTACTGGACTCGAATTTTGTTCTGTTTCTTCAGACCAACATGACTGCCCACCTGGAACTGTCACTGCAACAATTAAACCTGTTATCCTTGCTATCTTACTCTGTAGTTCTTTTCTGTTGACTGAAAGCAATACTATTTACATCAAGTTGCTTCAAAAATGCTAATTTTATGCAATTAAAATGAGTAAGATGGAAAAGATAACATCAGGTCATGTACATGGATCCATGCCATCATTTGTAAAGCTCATGCTAAAGCAGGCCAATATTTTCAAGATTATTTGTAAGTCTAAAATGTAATAAGCATGCAGAATATCAACACAATATATAGAGCCAAGCAATAGCAAGAAGCTATAAGATACATTAAAAACATACTAGTTATCAAGTACTAATATATTGAAAAGGCTAAGCCTCACGACTCACAAGAGAGCAGCTAGGTTCTCAACTTAAAAAAAACTTCAAGCCCTGATGTATCAATGGGCTGGAGAGATCAAGAGATCCTGTCTGTACGTATGGAAGGATATACAGTTACATGCTAATGATGTCATCCAGACTACAGCCATTATCTCAGCATTAATTATGATTTAAACTCTGTCCTATATAGGACTATAGTGAGCATTAATGCATTTTTAATGTGGAACATTTTCCTTGTTAATGAGTGATAAGGAAAATAATCTCAGCAGCTGCCCAATAAAATAACGATTTTAAGCATTTTAATTTCTAATGTGAGCACTGTTTGTCATTAGTTAATGAGACATATTTATCCCATGTATTAAGGGAAAACAAAGGATAAGTGGGGTGTTCTAGGTTCAAGTAAAAGGAAGTACATTGGAGTGGCCTAAGAGACCAATCTTAACTTGAAATTCTGTGATCATATTAGAGGCCAAAGAGCCATTTTTTTCTCACACATGGCCAGGAGAAAAGGCCTGTGCAGTCATTATCCTGGTATCTCTGCAAACCTTGTTTTTCAATCATGAGCTATTCTTCCTGATGCATACTCCTTTCCTAACCCTATTCTTTCAGGGACAACCACTGTGTCTCCTCATCCTAATTTAAACCATAGTTTCTCATTATATGATAATATATGACAAACCTTGATTAATACATACTAGCATCCCTTAACCATGGTTTTAAATTTACTCATCAACCTTTCCCTTCATAGTTATCTACATGTCTGGATCATAACACTGATGTGCTTCTATTAAATGAAATACACCCATAGTTTTATGTGATCCATATATTGATGTAGGGTCAGCACCAGAATACTCTGAAAGGTATAAATGCTAGGGCCCAAGTTTTCTGGTGGGCCTACTGCTGCTGACCCTCACCTACAAACCTCCCCTGCCACTTGTTTCTGCTCATGCTTCCAACTGCCCAGAGTCATTGATGAAGGGCATGGGGGTTCTCCCAGTGAGAATGCCATCAGTACTCCTAACTACATACAGTGGCCAGCACTGTGAGGGAAAGGGTGTGCAGGTGGTGCAAGCATCTGAGCTTGGGGGGTGGGAGAGCTTGCAAGCAGGAGATGGATGCATGAGCAGGTTGAGGGCATGCAGGTTTTCCTGTTCCCAGTTCAAATAAATGCTTTGGGGGGATTTTTTTTTTCATTTTGAGAACAAAACCCAAGTCTGTGATAGAGTTCAAGTTATGTAATTCTGTGGCATCTGAAATACTGAATAACATTTCTGACTCCCAGCATTATCTCTCATTTTCAAATTAGGAAGCTCTATTATAGATCCATTCTTTTACTATCATACAGAACTTTACACTTGCTGCCAACTTCAGTTTCTGTAATAGCATAGCCTTTTGACCATCTCATCAGATTGCATTCATGAGGAACTAAGAAATGCAGGTTTTGTTATAATAAAACTGGAATTTATTCTTCAGCAGTGGCTTTAATTGCAGTCATGCTGTATAGCTATGCCACGTTCTGCATGCTTAGGTGCCTGGCCCTGTATACTAAATAAATCCCTCTCTTCTCCAGTCTAACCCTGATTAAAGTGTGTGAATAGACTACAGAACCTTTTCCATGTGCAGCTGTGGTTTGTGCACTGCTAGCTTGCCAATTTGTATTGAGTTATATAATTCAGTTCTTGATGTGGAGGTATTCAAGGTGATCAGTGTGCGTTGGGTTACGCTTTCATCAAATCCCACCATTCTACTTTCGTTAAAGTACCTGGACTGTTTTGGGTACAATTCACATTTTTTTATGTTTGAGGGAGAAGTTTACAAATAAATTATTTTCAGAATTTTCTAATAATAATCATAATTTGAACTCCATCTGTACCAAACTTCACCTTTCTAGGTCATATGGAAGTAGCCTACGCTTTCTTTCACATGTATCCTTAGACACATGTGGACACTCTAACTTGGTTTTGAGACACTAATTTAGAACTATGACCAGTTTGTGGAAATTAAGCTCAGTATTGGCAGAAACCTCTTCCTGCTTCCACTGCTTGGCTAGCTTGGAAAACTGATACACTTGCCAATTTGGGGGGGTATAGGGTTGCCAAGTCTAATTCAAGAAATATCTGGGGATTTTGGGGGTGGAGTCAGGAGACATTAGGGGCGGAGCCAGGAGCAAAGGTGTGACAATCATATATGAACTCCAAGGGAGTTCTGGCCATCACATTTAAAGGGACGGCACACCTTTTCAATTCCTTCCTTCTATAGGAAATAATGGATAGGGGCACCTTCTTTTGGGGCTCATAGAATTGGACCCCCTGGTCCAATCTTTTTGAAACTTGGGGGGTATTTTGGGGAGAGGCACAAGATGCTATACTGAAAATTTGGTGCTTCTAGCTCAAAAAAACAGCCCTCCCAGAGCCCCAGATACCTGCAGATGAATTCTCCATGATTTTCTATGGGAATAAATCTCCATAGGGAATAATAGAGTTCCCAGCAGACATTTCCCTCCTCTCTCCCCCGCTTTCTGACGACCCTGAAGCGGGGGCAGGGTCTCCAAACTGGGGGATCCCCTGCTCCCACCTGGGGATTGGCAACCCTAGGGGGGTAGGTGGTAGGGTAGAATATGTGGTTTAAGAATCTTTACCTGGATAGCACGCAAGCAAGCTTAAAATGCCTCTAATAACCCAGACCATTTCCAAAACAAGGTTTAGAATTTATTGATGGAAACATAAGGATACAGGAATTGAAAATGTACTCAAGCAGAAGAACAGTGAAGCAGTTGTATTCAGAAGGACATGTCTATGAAGAGTCGCATGAAAGGAGAACAAGAGGAAGTCAAAGAAAACCAAGCCTCTGGATGAGTGAGAATTCTGTTCTGGGGAATGACCACAAGGGGCAGTGGGGGAGAGGGATTTAAAGAAAAAAAAGGAACAAGGAAAGGATTTACCTATCTTCAGTCCACTGAGCTGATTGAATACATTGCCCATTTCAGTGATAACATTCTGTATATAGAACAAAAACATCTCTGTTGGTGTTGCATCTAAATAAATTAAGAGAGATACTCATGACAGTGTCTGTTGAATCTAGTACTGCTAATTCTCTTTTTTATAGCAGCAAAATATTTTTTCTAAAATTGATTGCCAAAAAAATTAATGCATTTTTTCCTTTAACTCCCTTCTTTAGCTGGGCCTTTGGAGCTGCCTCTTTTTGAACTGATCCCGTCACAAAGACAAGTGGTTTTCCATGGTGATCGCTTGCCATTTCAGTGTACATCTACATTCCTTGATAATATGACACAAGTTAATTGGTATCATGATGGCCACCTTGTTGAAACTGATGAGGAGAGAGGCATCTTTGTGGAAGACAGCATAACACATGACTGCTGTTTAATTACACGGTAATGTATTTTTATTTATTAAACTATCCAGATCCCTCTTTTTGGATTTAAGGCCCTTTAAGAAGCACCTGCATTAATGGTTTAGATATAGCGTGGCAACATGGAAAACTCACAACTGAACATAACAGGAATTTTAAGCAGTACTAAACTGAATCAACATTCAGGAATCTCAAGCAGTACTAAACTGAATCACCATTCAGGGCTGCATTCTCTGATGGGGAAGTGTGGGAGAGTGGAAAGGCGCTTCTGCTCATTCCAGTGGGGATGATTTTTGGAAATTCCCTCTTCCACTACAGCTGTCCCGTGGCATATGGTATGCTGTCCCTGAGGGTACTGATGAGTGGGAGAAAGAAGGAGGAAAATACCAATATTATGTGGGTGAAACTGGCTTGCTGTTATTTACATCCAGCCTGCTGATTTCTACTTCTTAGGCTACTGAATTGTAAGCAGGAACTGTGGTCCATTATGCTCTGCACAACTTGTGACCCTGAAGCCAGGCACAGCCTCCGCATGATGGCCCACCATGAATTTCAGAAGCCTTTTTTTTTGTAGCCTGCTTAGAACTGGGAAAACAAGGAGACCACACTAGATTCTGTAAGTCTGCTATTATCAGTTGATAGGTTGATAAAGATTTCAGAAATCATCTTTCTGAGATACTAACTACAGCCTGAATCCTTCCTGAACTAATACTTGTTTTTCTCATTCACTCGGTGAAATTGGTCACCAGGGATGTCTGCAATGCAATATTCGAGAAGTCTGACTTATTGAAAAGGTGTACTTGAAGATAATACAAAGCTGTTCATTCTCAAAGAGCCAAAGTGGAAAAGGGAGTTGAATGTCTCCCTTCTGGAACACTCAATACATTTGTAATGAATTTCTGTTCTACTTCCTTATGCTGAAGTTAGCTGCTGAATCTTTTTTTCCCTTTTTAAACTTTTATATATATAGGAACCACAGGGCCAAAGATTTTCCTGGAACATTCACTCATTTTTGGCAGCATACCTCAGGGTTTAAATTAAGTGATTATAAATTTTAGTGATTCTACCTACCAGTAAAAAGTTGCCTATTGATTATATGTTACACACTGCTTTATATATATATGTTATTCCACATGTTATTCACTGTCTCTATTTGATGTGCATTACAGTATAATTTTGTGCTACTTTCAGTATATATACTTTCAGTTTTATTTTTTGTTGTTGCTGCAACTTACTTTAAATTCTAGTTCTGGAACAAAATTGGCAAATGTTGATTATTTTTTATACCCTGCCACACACACACATATACTAGTAAAAATTGCCTATTGATAATATGCTAAAGTGCGTGGGTGGGTGTGTATACCCACACATGTATATTATATAATATACCTATTATCAATAGGCAACTTTTTACTGGTATATGTGTGTGTGTGTGTGGCAGGGTGATGTAGTGGGATGTAGTGATAACCATAAGAATAAACAGCTTTGAAAGAAGATTAGATAGATTAATTGATAGGTCTATCAATGCCCATGGTGACTGAGGAGAACTTCCACATTTTGAGAGACTAAACCTCTGAATTCCAGAGCTTGGAGGCAACGTATGGGGAAGGTCTCAGCCTCTATGCCCTGTTGTTGGCCGTCCAGAGGAACTGGTTGGCCACCGAATGAGATAGAATGCTGAACTCGATGGACCATTGGTCTGATCTAGTAGGGCACTTCTTATGTTCTTAGAAAAATAATCACTGGTCACAGCTGCCAGAAATAAGAATTAAAATGTTTTCATCATCTTTCTAAGAGATCACAAGATTTAACTTGGTAGATTTGTCTAGTAAATACACCTTGCATTTAGCAGGCCTGAATGCTTGATTTCGGCTGTTATGGGTTTTGGTTAAATTCAGACATTGTTTGATATTGTGCTATTATCATAATTCACTTTGTGGGTTTTTCTGGCTAGATCCTGTACAAATATAATCCAAAGCACATTCTTCCATTACAGCAGACTCTAAAGCATATTCTTAGATTGTACAGGATCTGTTCTGTGTAAAAAAAAGAAAAGAAAAAGGGCATGCACAAAAAAATGGAATCAACCCTATTAGTGAACTTTACGTAAGAATTCTTTTCCTCCACCTCTGTAGTTTACAGCAAAACCCTAAACAGACTTCCATCTTTCTAAGTCCACTGAAATCAGTGGACTCAAAAAGATGTAATTCTGTTTAGTATTTGCACTACTATTGAAACTGATGAAATGCTTCCCTGTTGCCTCAAACAGTTTTCAGTGGCTGCCTTGCCACTTTCTGTTAATGACTGGAAGAATCAATCCCTCATGTTTGCTTAGTATACCTTGTGTGTAGTCAAACACAAAGGAAAACGAGCCATACTAGTTAAATCACATATTTCCACCTCAACCAGCTTCGTTCACTAAAATGCTACCAATTTTGAGAAATAAATTATTTGTGCATCAATTAGAGGGATTTTTAATCCCACCCCTCTTTTCAAATATATTTTCCTTGCTGATTTTTAGCCAGTTGACAATCCTTGATGAAAAGGTATGGGAGGGGGGAGCCTTGTTCCAACTGGTAGTATTGCTTAGGCATGCCAGTTCTCAAAGCCACATGCATTGGCACAGATTCTGATGGATAGTCAGTGTGAGCATGCTGAGAAACCAGATAATAATGTTTTATGAATTTAATACCCAAGGGTACTTAGAGTAATAACTAAGAACTGCCAAATCACTTTAATTTGTGTTTTCAAAAACTTGAATATCAAAGGATAGTGGTTGCCTCATTTGTCTTTATAATGACATCAGATGTGCCATTGAATTTTAGCTTTTATTTGCAACAGTTGTATTTTACACTACACAGAATTGCCTTAGTGCTTCTTTTTTAATGAAATGTAAGACCTGGGGAAAGCGCATTTAATAATGCCATATTTCTGCTGAACCACAAAATAAAAATCATCAACACCATTCTGATAGAACTAACTAAATTACAGAATACCTACTGCTTAAATCACTGGGTAGATATGGCTTTCCCTTCCCCTCCTTTTTGAAGTTGAAGACATCATATATTGTTTGCAACTCATCATAAAACTAACTACCTGAGAGATAATCAAAATTGCCATAGCTTTATAATAAATTTGAAGGTTTATTGCAGATTTATTGTTGTTGTTGTTGCTGCTGTCCTTTGTGTACTTCATGCTATTGAAGAATAATATCCACATATTATGTGTCACCATGCTGCAGTCTAGGATTGCTTTTGAATGCTGTGCTGATTATGTTTTCAAAAGGCAAAAGTATTTGGCGTTGTTAAAACTCGTGAATTATTGCTGTTTGCATGCAAGCCCTACAAATATAATATTCATCAGTTTTTATAACCCAATTTCATTTTATCTACTATTGTAACTGAAGCTATAAATAAGAAATTAATGGAGATTTTGGTTTAGTGCCCACAATTTAGGGACATCTGCTGGCTCTCTGGAGGTTTGTCAAGTCATTGTCATTTAGCATCTTCTGTTGGTTAATTTGTTTTACAGTGAGTAGAAAAATTTATGAATAGTATGTAGATAACAATCGTAAAAGACATTTTGTCCACCATGAGCAGTATCCTGCAATGGAGAGCTATGGTGGATATTTGATCTATTCTATGTGTGCTTGCCTAAACTGGGAATGTATCCTAGCAAACACTTCTGAATTTGTTGAAATACACAATGATTCCATGGCAGAGCTGCAAGTGTGTTAAGTGCCATCAAATTGCTTCTAACATAGTGACTATGAATTAATGACTTCCAAAACATCCTATCATTAATAGCCTTGCTCAGGTCTTGCAAACTGAGGGGTGTAGCTTGCTTGATTGAGTCAATCCCACTCAGGTTGGGTCTCTGTTCCTGGTACTTTCATCTTTTCCTAACATTATTAACTTTTCCAATGACAGTTGTCTTCTCATCGTGTGATGACCAAAGTACAATAGCCTCAGTTACTCATTTCAGCTTTTAGCTCTTGATCTAGAACCCACTTATTTGTCTTTGTGGCAGTCCATGGTATCCATAAAACTTTCCTTCAATACCACTTTTCAACTGAATCAAATTTCTTCCTGTCAGCTTTCTTTATTGTCTGACTTTCACACCCATACATAGTAAGGAGAATTCTGTGATGTGAATTATCTTGATTGCTGATGACAAATCCTTACACTCAAAGTCTCTCCTAGCTCCTTCATGAGTGCCCTTCCAAGTCTCAGTCTCCTTCTGATTTCTTAGTGTCGGTCTTTTGGTTGATGATGGAGCCAAGGAATAGAAAATCTTGAACCATTTCAAAATAGATTACCTTTATGAAGTTGTTATGTGAATATTGGCATTGGGTATGCAATAAGAAATTGGTAGTTTGAGTATTTATTTTTAAAGGATTCTATACATTTTAAATTATTCTGATTCTTCCAGATTAGTGGAATGCAAACTGAAATTGTGAGGTGTTTGTTGAATACTGTGGACAACTAAGCAACTATATAAAATCGATGTCGATGATACTTACTGTTTTATCGGTTTACTTTACTTATATAGATTCATTTATGGCCTATAAGTTAATTGACATGTTCAAATACACAGTTTCCGTCTCTCCTGATTGGGCAAATACAGGTTTAAAAAAACAGGACAGTGAGTCTGTAGGTTTGTAAACAGGCTGAATAAACTTTAGTCTCAGGTAGCAAATTGAGAGCAGGGCAAGGCATGGTGATCTGGTGATGTGGCATAATTGTATACAATTAAGAAATTTCCAATTTATTTAGCTCTAGGCATGACAGTAGGAGATAGAGTGTGTGATCAATGTCTCTAGTGCAATGATGTTGTCATGCCAGGGGCAACACTCTAGCATTCGTCCATGCTTTAACCATAGAGTTTAGGGAGAATGGTAGAATGCCACCCAGTATGATGATATCATATGTGAATCATGCCATAAGTGACATCAGCGTGCCTGGATGCTAATAGTGCCCCCCGTTTCACTGTGGATTTCATCCTGCTCCCTTGCTAAATAGCAACAGGCAACGGGAATTGAGGGAAAGGAGAACCCCCAGCGGGAAGATGGCGAGCCTGCTCAGCCCACTCTGGCAGAAGTACTGCAATCCCTGTCACTATCAATTAGGAAAGAAACAAGTGCTAATGTTTCTCATGGTAGCAGAATAGCAGCTGTCTGCAATGTTATTAGTCAAGCATTTTGGCATAAAAGAGGAACTTCTTGAAACCCTTTCCTCCCCATGTTTGTTGTTTACTGCTTCTCTCTGCAGTTTCTTCTGAACCCTTTTTTAAACAGTTATTATCGTTCTTTTATATGTGTAAAGTGCCGTCAAGTCACTGACAACCCCAGCAAGGGGCTTTCAAGTCAACTGCCATTGCCTTCCTACACAGAGTCTTCTTTTGATGTCTCCTTTTCAAGTACTGACTCTGCTGAGCTCAGGCTGTACATGCCACCTTTCCTCCCATTATCTCCCTTAGTTGGCTGGAATTATATTCCCAGACAGCTATAAATCACACAACTGCTGCACTATATTAGAGGGAGCTATCCTGCTGCACTATATTAGAGGGAGGCAAATGCTTTCTGCTTCAGCACTGAGTTGACTTTGTAACATCAAGGCCAGTTGAATTCACCACATGATGAAGTCATGTTAACAATTAACAATCAGGGTAGGTAGCCTCCCTCTGAACGGCATCAAAGAGAGAGAGAGAGAGAGAGAGAATATATGTAAGTGGGGGCATTAAAGACTTGGTAAAAGCTGGTGGGCAAACACTTTGTCCCTTTCCCCAGAATTTCCTCAAAGAATCATTGAAAGTGGGACCCCATTTCAGAGCACTGTGGAATCAGATGGTCTTCCAGCCTTAACTGTAGCTCAGTCCAACCCAATTCCATATCAATATAAGGAATCCAGTATGCACACTATGTTAGTATAATTTCTGCTCTTGTGGGATCTATGGGGCTGATTCAGGAACACAACTTGCAAAGCAATTTCAGTTAAATAAAATTTTGTTAATGTAAAACTTTCAACATTCAGAACAATATAAAAAGATTTATATAGCTTAAAATATAAGTGTAATAGTGAACAGCAACTGGCAACAGATAATCTCTATGAGTGCAGTTAAGGAACTGGTTCTTGCTTGCAACAACTCTGTGATGAGCCAAATCCAACTTTTCCAGTCCACCAATGTCATGGTTTCTACCAGTGCAGTCTTATTGCAACTGGAAACAATCTAGACATCACAGAAGCCAAAACTACAGTCTTCAACTGGAAAATGTAGCTCAGAAATAAGTTTATTACAATAATAATACTAGTCATATTAAATTCCTCCCTTTCCAATTAATATAATGTGTGTGTATTTTAAAAAAAAGTTATGTATATGTGTGTGTGTATGGAGACTGAAACTAGATAGATGATAGATGTGTGTGTGTGTGAGAGAGAGAGAATGTATGTCTAAATATATATATATATATATATATATATATATATATATATATATATATATATATATATATATATATATATATATATATATATATATCACTCTCTCTCTCTCTCTCTGTGTATAGTTTTAGCCTCCACTTACTGACTCCATCCCTACTGTGCTGAATAAATATGGGGGATACCATAACAGAGAAACTAGAAAAATAATACAAACATCAATGCTTAATATTATGTAGTGATATTTTGAAGTGGTTGTTTAGCTCTCAGGCAGACATCTTTCCAAAATATTAAACTTTTTTTTTGGGCTTGTGGTACATATATTCTCATTGTTCTGGGCCTGCATTTTAAAGTTTGATACAAGTATTATGAGTAAATATTTCAATTATATTAATGTTGTGTAAAAAGCATATTACTAAATGCTCTTGTAACTCAGTGAAAGATTGACTATGCTAATGAAATTAATTTTACAGCCATGTTCCGCCCATGATATTTTTCTTGGCAACAGTTGGCGCCATATGGGAGACTCCAAAAGATGTTTTCAACTTGCTCATAGTTCTCATTATTACATCAATAACATTGAATTATGTTGAACATGATTCTGGCTCACAGCTTTTATAGTCACATGAAAATATATAAGTAACCATCAATATATCTTTTTATCAACATGGCTCTTTCTGGGGGATACTTAAATCCAGAGTTTGGAGCCAGGAACAGAGAAGTCAGATCTTTCTACAAACCTGACAAAAACCCCAGGTTTTCAAAATAATTTGAAATCTTTTTTTTTAAAGAGGAGTTTAAATGCCCCACAATAGCACTTGTAGCTTTAAGAAGTGATTCCCTCAGTGGATATTATGGCTGATGCCAGGCAAATTTGGTTCTGTCAGTAAAAGGCAGTGCCTCCTCTTAACCCACTCCTGGTCCCCTTCCTTTTGCCCTGTAGGGATGTCTCATTAGGGCCAGGCATGCCAGCAACCACCAAGTGACTCACTACTGTATCACCTAGGCCAGATGGCGACCACCAGCTGACTCTCTATAATTGACAGCATCTACCACATGAAAGCCAGCCTGATGTATTGGGAAGAGTGTCAGATTAAAATCTGCAACACCCAGACTTGTACCCTTATTCTGTCATGAATGGGTGATCTTGAACCAGTAATTCACTCTCTGCACTGTCCACCTCACAGGGTTGGTGTGAGGATAAAATGGTGAGGAGAAGGATATAAATTGCTTTAGGTTTTCATATATATTCAATATAATTGAAGATGGGAGGCGGATGAAATGTTGGTTGGTGATGGGTGAGAAAGCAGGGGAAAGTGATAATATGGGAATTGCTAGGATGAGGGAAAGAGGAAATAGCTTGGGAGGGAGAGGCACAGGGGAAAGTGAGGTGGCCCTGCAAGTTCTTGTGGTTTCCCTACTGTGCCTGGTGGCCTACACTACACAGCTGGGCCTGATCTGGTAGCTGGTACTGCACAGCTAAGCCCAGGAGCTGGCACTGCATAACTGAGCCATAGTTTTCCCAGGCAGAGGCTACCATGGAGAGAGAAGCAGGGAAAGCTGAAGATAGGGCCCCAATAAAGGTTGGTTAGCTGGTGGGTGGAAAGGAGGGACGAAAGCAAGGAAAGGGGAGGTGATATGGGGGTTGCCAGGAGAGAAAGATGAAATAGTATGGAAATGGAGGATACAGGGAAAGTGTGGTGCCCCTTGTAAGACCTTGCAGTTTCCACACCATGCAGTTAGGCCCAACCCAGCAGGCAGTATGCAATTGGGCCAGGATTTGTCTGGTGAGAGACTACTAGGGGAGAAGATAAAGTTAGACTGGCTGGTTGGTATGACAAGAGAACAAAGCAGGGAAAGGTGGGATAAGCTTTGGGGGCTTTCAGGAGAGGGAAAGAGGAAATTGTAGGGAACTGGAAAATGTAGTGTTTTTGGTCCAACTCAGGAAATATCTGGAGATTTCAGAGGTGGAGTCAGCAGACTTGTCTATTCCATATAAATTAAAAAACAAACAAACAGCAGTGCAGTTCCCCTGAATACAGTTATTTTGTTTTCCTTTTTTGTTCCCCAGCAGCTGCTAAATGAACACACACTCACAAAGTAGCCAAAATAAACAGTTTGCATGCCCACAATTTTGTGATCTTCCTGGGGCAATGGTGTAGATAGCTTTACTCACTGGAGTTGCTGAATGTAACTCTGCTGTATTTCAACCACCTTATACAGAGAAGTCTAAGGGGTGGAGTTTTCATCTATCCCATAATCAGGTTCTAGTCAACTCTTTACTTTTTTTTCTTACTGTTTCTTTATTATCCCAAACAGCTTCTGAAAAGAATGCAAAAGGAACAGAGGAACTGGGCTCTCTTGCTTCCTCTCTCAACCATGTTGCTCTGCCTCCTTGTCCCCTCCCACCTCAACAGCTTCAGTCTCACAGAGATTTAAAGGCACATACACTCCTTTCCAAAACAAAAGCAGTTTGGAAGCTTCCAACCCTGGCTGAGAGACACATTGTGGCTGTTGGGGCAGGACTTTCCCCCTTCCCTGGCCAACTGGCTGGTGGTGAGGAGGAGTTTGCAAAACTGGCTGATCTCCAGCCAGGACCTAGGAAAATGAGATACCCCCTGCAAATTCTTACAATTTGCTATGCTATATGCTATCACAATATACAATGAACATGTTCCCAGGAGCTGCAGTTAGCTGAATATTGGGCACCTGGTTACCATGTTTTTGCATACAGGAATGCCCTAGGGAAAGTATTTGACATGCCCATTCTGGAAATACAAGATCCCATCTTTCCTGAAATGCTGCTTTCTCATTGACATTTCTCTAACATGAAATTATATCCTACAACATGAACAGTGGTAGGCATACAAATAGTGTGTAAGAAAACACCTGGGGTTTTGGTCCATTTCCAATACTAAAGCTGCAACTTGTTTTTATTATGGTGAATTTGATGAAAAATGGAAGAGTTGTCATCAATTGTATAGAAAGTATAATGTTATAATTATGAGAACAACTGGAAGCAGTTATTATGACAGAAAGAGGAAATGGGTAAAACTAAATAAAGTGTATAGCAACAAAATATGGTAAGCAGCTCAGGAATTCAAAAGGAGCACAGGAGGAAAAACTGATGCTGGTAAGAGTGAGAGCTGGTCAACTTCTGTATTTTCCAGATTCCAGGTACCAGGTGTGCATTTGGTCCCCTCACAGAATACCTCACAAGTGCTCAGGAGATATATTAAAGTTTATGACACTTAACATTGACATTCTCAGCAGAATTATGCCCTTCTAAGTCTATGAACTTCAGCTGGCTAAGGAAGTATGTAACTGCTTAGGATGATTTTGTTGGCAATAAGAGTTTTAATTATAGAACACATGAATTCAACCATTTAATACAAAAATGTGACTTTATATATTATATACAGAAGCTTTTAAAAAAGAGGTGCAACATTAAGTTGCAACATTGAATGGGAAATCTTTACATTTTTCTTTATAAGATGTCATGACCCAGATGGGGTGCCACATGACACTTACACTGCTCTGGAATTAGGGTCCCTTGAGAAGGCCCAGAGTCCCCTCCCAAGCCCTTCAGATCTTTTGCTTTGGCCAAGAAAAATCATAGAATCATAGTATCATAGAGCTGGAAGGGACCTCCAGGGTCAATCTAGTCCAACCCCCTGCACAATGCAGGAAACTGAAATAATGGTCGTGTAGAACAGGCAGAGTAACAAAGAATGACAGAAAGGTTTATTTTAAACAGGAAAATCAATAAAGGGGAAGTGAAC
Organism: Heteronotia binoei; assembly: GCF_032191835.1. NCBI lineage: Eukaryota > Metazoa > Chordata > Lepidosauria > Squamata > Gekkonidae > Heteronotia > Heteronotia binoei. Next base: position 42,493,201 of record NC_083228.1, on the reverse strand, counting down.
AGATAAGGTGCTTTAAAACTATAGTAACGTGGGTGAAGGAAAATAAACATGAAATCCCTAAGGCGACTAAACTTAACTGTTCTAGTCTGTTAGGCCACAGGCCTCAGCCTGCTCACTCTCTCCCTCAGAGTGAGGGTCTTCCTCCTAACAGCAGTCATCCTTCCTGCTTGACCTCTCAGGAGAAAAGAACAGCATTTGTCTCCTGAGAGAGCTTGTAAACAATTCCCCTCAGAACCTACTTGGATGCTGATTGGCTGAAACCAGCGCCAAAGATTCTGGGATTGTAGGATGTTTTCTCCTACTGCGACACAGGCTTCACAGTTTTTAAAGCATATCTTTATTGCAGTTTCATTAACATAAAGGAGTTGCTTGCGGCCAAACGAAGTTAGCCCAGGAGCCGCAACACCAGTGACTACCTTAAATGGTTGCTTTCGGTTCCATAGATTAATTTAATTTCCATAGATTCCATAGGTTCCATAGATTAATTTAATTTCAATGAAGGCACAGAGAGAACATGCACTTTAGCAGGGTAGACTGAGAAAGATGAGCAGGAATCGGTGAGAGTTTTAGTTTGGTCTATCATGAATCTTATTTTTTAAGTAAATCTTCTGAGTTAATCTCACTGTGTGTTTGAACTGGAAGAAAGCATGTATGTCAAGTACACAAGAGAAAGAGAAGCCGCTGCTCTTGAAGAATGACAGACTTATTTATTATAGCTAAGTGCTGCAAGGCTGACATGGTGTCCGATGTATCTATATGAATAAATGATGCAGGCTTTCCAGTGATATGAAGTTATGATAAGAGTTGTGATCAGAGTTCTCTTCATCACAGATGATAAGCACTCAACAAAGCCATGTTGTTGCAAATGGCTGAATGGTATGTGTCCATACCAATAGGTATTTAAGTTTGCTAGATACAATGATGAATAGGAGAAAAACAGCCCATTCTGGCAACTGTAACTTTACACCATTATTTCAGTTTTTTTAAAAGCGGTTTGTCACCTTGTATTTTGAAAAACAGTTTTTGAATCAAGAAACATGGAATATAATATTAAAGGCAAGCCAGGTTTGAGGTAAACTCCTTCACGGGATATTCGAAACATCACACTATCAAACTGTCAACAAAACTGACAACCATGTTGCAGAGATGACAGTCCTTTTGTGGGGATTTCAAACAATGATGTGCTTCTGAAACAGCATAAAAGATGTTGCACATTCTGTCTTCACTTTGTTTTGAAGGTCTGCTGGCCCGACAAAAATGTCAAACCTTACAATCCAATAAAGAATTAAAACAACCAGCATTTCTAGGACTGGTGATCAAAGTTCAGCCAAGAGGGACATGCCTAGTGGAATTGGATTCTCTGTCATGAGCTCAAACTTGGAAAATGAATGAAAAGTGGCTGGTTGAAATGGTTCAGGTGACCCATAAACTGGAACATATGTTGTATGAAAAAAATGATTCATGACCAATGACAACCCAGAATGTAGAATGCCTGTCAATAAACATGGGAATGGTTGTAAATACTTTGAGAAAGACTGCTGAGAAGCTAACTCAGTAAAAATTTCAGTTGTCATGTTCAGCCAGAAAGTACTGATACAGAATCTGTTTACCACTATCAGGTCAAAACAAAGATGGATACCTAATTGAAAGATATATGAGAATACAAATGTATTAAAATCTTTTTTTTTAAATGTGGCCATTAAGAAACAGCATAAGTCAACAGTCATACTTTGCAGAAAAAGAGAAGGTAAAGATAGTGGCCCTAATACTGCAAACTACCTCTTTTAGAATGTATTCATGAAGAACATTTTATTATTCCCATTCTGTTATTTAGGCAGCAATGTACTTCTTGATTTGGGATGTCCTTTCCCATTGGATGTCAAGCTGGCACTGTTTTTCTGACACCACCAGAAGACGATATTGCATTTATATCCTGCCCTATACTCTGAATTTCAGAGTCTCAGAGCAGTCACAATCTCCTTTACCTTCCTCCCCCCCACAACAGACATCCTGTGAGGTAGGTGCTGAGAGAGCTCTTACAGCAGTTGCCCTTTCAAGACAACTCCTACGAGAGCTATGGCTGACCCAAGGCCAATCCAGCAGCTGCAAGTGGAGGAGTGGGGAATCAAACCCAGTTCTCCCAGATAAGAGTCCGCACGCTTAACCACTACACCGAGATGTTACCTTCTGAAGATGTGCATGAGCTAACTGAATTTCAAAGCAGAAAGGCTTTGTTTTTATATAAGTAATGCCTCCTGTTGGTCTGCTTTTGTTTTCTCCATTTCTGTGCCGGTTAAACACAAGAGCAAATATTTTGGTTGTGCATGCTGATATACAGGTAGGCTGAACTTGAGACGAAAGGGGGAGAGAAAGAAGGGAATGCTACATTTGCCGTCTTCTGATGCCCACCAGTGTCATACTATTTTCCCTCAGTTATGTATACATTGAAATCAGTCACTCACAGAAAAACAGAAATAAGGCAAAAGCAGACAATCTCTGACAGATAAGTGATGCAAGATCTCTTAACATTTTAAAATTTCCTTCATGGCAATCATGGGGGGCCCAGCATGGGTCCAGGCTGCTATGGTGGGAAAGAGGTTGTTTTTGTTACTAGAAATAGCATAAAAATTCAACAAGCTTTTCTTTATTTTCTCTGACTCTGCCCATGTCACATTCTGAAGAACAGAATTTGCACTGAAATTTCTCGTGCACTTTCCTCATAAGATACTTAATGAACAAACTGCTTTCCCCCCCAACATTATCTAACATAAACTGCTATATGCAGGGCTTTTTCAGTGGTGGCCCTTTCCTATGGAACGACTTTTCCCTTGAGAGTCACCTGATCCTTACCTCATTCTCTTTTATGTGCCAGGCCAAAATGTTTTATTTTACCCAGGTTTTTAATTAAGGAACTGATATTTTAACATAATTTGTGTGATCTGTTTTTAGGCAGAGAGCTGTTTTAGATTTTAAAGCTTCTCTTTTATGCCATGGGTAGGTTTTTAATAGCTGACAATTTCCATTTTTTTTAAATATATGTTTTAATTTGTAATCCACTTCCAGCAGGTGCCCAGGGGACATAGCATAGACATTGTTAAACTAAATAAAAAACCCTGTCATGACAGATGTTTAAAGATATCTGCAGCTCACCAGTAGGAGAAAGTTTAACAGGGAAAAAAGGACCAGTTGCTTGGTCAGTGTGTAATATTTGGCTGATTGGGCTGTCAACCCTTGCTGGTTGCCATGATCAAGTGATCCAACTTAATGTAAGACAGCTTCATATGCAGCTGTTCAGAATAATTAGTAGACTCCAAGAGGGCTCTGCTTCAATATTTTAGTATAAATCTCTTTCCCCACCATTTAAGGAGAAAAGAAAGAAGACTAGTTGGCCAAACACAGATCTTGGGGTTCCTGGTTGTGGTTCCTTTGGCCTTTTTATCTTAGGAGGAATTGGAGATGGAGATGGATGATTTTGGTACCCAGACTGAGGGGGAGCCCCAATCTTTTTACCCCTCTAATACTAGTGGGAGATCGCCAGACCTCATCTGGAGGCTGGCAACTCTATTTAATTCTTGGTTTTTCTTTCCTGAGTATGCACTGGCCTACTAGTGGAAGAAAGGGGATAGATCATTGAACCTACTAACAAGGTCATCTAGAATCCTGGCTGGAATTATAAAATGAAGTCATCATAGGCTGAATTCAGATGGCCAATTTGGGCCAAAACAGAAATGGCCCATGTCTGGATTTAAATGGCACATTCAAACACACACATCTGGGTCTTGTTTGACTCCCACCTTCACCTCATCTTCCGCTGTCGCTCTGCTGCTTCAAAGAGCTATCAGATAGTAAGTGGTAGCAAATCGCTGATGCTCTTCTGGGGTACCTATCCCGGCCTCCTGAACCACTGCCAGGGAGCTGTCATTCAAGTGTTTGAGTACTGAGATCATTCTTCCGGGGCGCACACAGCCCGTCCCTGTTGTGGCAGTGGGCCACGTGCTGTCTGACCACCCCCAGGGTGCTTTCCACTAAACTTGCTTTCTTTTGAGATGGGAGGCTGCTGCCCCAAGCTGCCTGTCTGTACCCAGCCATAGACTTGGGAAAAATGAGTGGCTTGTGGAGTATTATTGCTCAGGTGATTGAGTATACAGTGTGTACATACCAAAGCTAAGTGGGAGGAAGTTGCTTGTATTGGGCCATGTAAGACAAATAAAAGGTATGGGTACTTCGCAATAGTCATTGGTTGGCATTATACATCCTGGTGGTTATGATTGTTTTACTCTATTTGTCAGAGATGTTAACCTTGTCTTCCACTACCATAATTCTGGAATAGAATTGTTTGTCCATTAGTGGATGCAACATAATACAGCAGCTGCACCCTGGGCAAGATAGAGCTTCAGGTTCAGCTTCAGGTTACCAAATGAAAGACTGCTTTAGAATCATGAAACAAAGAATAACTTTGAAATTAATTAGAGTGGCAAACTCTGTTGGCTGTCTTTTTCTTGCTGTTCCCAAAGCCTTGTAATCAAATAATCAAGGATTATCATAACGAGATTAGCACGTTTTAGTCATCAATTTGGAAATATTTTACTTACAAAGCTTTTGAGCGGAGTTTTGTTGGGTTTTTAAAAAATGTATTAGACTGGTTGTTATTACCTGATACCTGTTGTGGGCTGGGCTCATAAACCCAGGGATAGCTGGGTTACATCAGAGCAACCATCACTGTGAGACTGTAAAAAGGGCTGTGGTTCAGTGGAAGAGCTGTTGCTTGGCATGCAGAAGGTTCAATCACTGGCTTTTCTAGCTGGAAGGATCAGGTAGGAGGTGATATGCAAGATTTTTGTCTAAGCTCCTGGACAGTTGCTGTTGGTCTGAGTTAAAAAAAAGCACCCTTGATGGGCTGAGGATCTTATTCAGCATAAGGCAACTTAATGTGTGAAATAAATAAAAGCAGCAATGCAAACAAGTTTGTCTTCTGACAGGTCTTGTGGCTACTGTTTCTGTGCTCTATAAACACACATTTAGAGCTGTGCTGTCTGCACAAATAGTGTTTTAGAGGCATGAATGAAAATATATGTGCTCTGAGTTATGCACCAGTATTCTTTGTGCTATTGCAATGGGTCGTCTTGCCAAAATGCCTCTATTTTGGTTTTGTTTGGTTTTTTTTTTCCCTTCATCATCCAACACAGGACACTCTTCTTTTCCTCCTGTCTTTGCAAGACCAATAAACAAGTTTTTGACCATCAGCACCGTGAAGTTAGGAAAGCCAGCAGAGCAATCAGAACCTTGGTCAATCATATTTCACTTAACAAGGAAAATAGCCAGAGAAGATGAGCCTTGCCAGTTTCTGACTCTAGTATCTATTTAGTATCTATCAAGAACACCAATAATTAATATTTATTTGCAAAAGGGTTCTGTTCTAAATATGACCCATACTCATATTTACTATCTCTGCAAATAATTTTGACAGTCTCAATTCTGTAGTTAAGATTTCAGGGGACTTGCCTAATAAATACCACCTGTTGTCAAGCATACAAGTTATTCTCACTGTAAAGCTGTATTATTTAGACTGTTACTTTGCTGGTGCATATCAAAGCTCTGTAACCCATTCCTTAGTTCTCACCTCTTGTAAAAAATGCAGGAATGCCTGCTTTGAAGATAGTGCCTCCTGGGACAGTTCCCAAGCTCAAGCCTGGGACCCAGAATGTTGCTAACCGCAAAAGATAGCCAAATGCATAGCTTTGGTAATTCACACGCCTGTGTTAGAATTCCTAGTTATCTCTAATGTTCACTTTGATGTATTCCTTAAAGCCAGCTGCTATACACTAAAATGTATCACTTTCAAGCTGTTCCATCCATGAGCACAATGACTTTGACTTTGTACTTGGTTCGCTTGGTTCTTTTGAAACTTCCATGCTTGACATTTTGAAAGTGATCCATGTTAAAGTTCAGCTGACCTGGCAACTTTCGGACCGAATGGCTGAAGGCGCTCCAGATAACAGCGAACCTATTAATTCATTGGAGAGAGGGCTGGAAGACAGAATAGAAGTGCGGACCCCCCCCCCTGTGGCACATTTTGGACACGAGGAGAGTCGCGGTGCGCGGGTCCCCTCTGCACATACAACAACTTTTCATCACCCCATGGAAGTGGGAACCGCGAACTTCAACCACCCTGATGGAAGAAGCCCCAGCCCGGCAAGAGGCCATCCTAACGAGACACGCCCGTGGAGGAAACGGTGGTAGAGCCCCGGGAGGAGAGCAGGAGTGCAACCCAACTGGGGAAGATGACGAACGGAGGGAGCCCTGACCTGACGATGGTGGCAGGGGGCCGGGAGGCTCCGACTCTGAGGAGGAAGATGGAAGCAAAGGACCGGGTGAGCCAGACATCCTTGAGATGATGAGGGGTGAGATGGCTAACATGGCAAGGGGCTTAAGGGACGAAATCCAGGCTAACGCCACCTTTATGGCCCAGGTGATGCGAAGGCAAATCACTGAGACCGGGGGACTCGAGAGGGATACTGGGGATCCCAAGGAGAAGGCCACCCTTAGCCCCGCAGCTCCCAGCACCGCCAGTGATTCCACCCCCCCCCCCGATACTGGCCTCACAGCTTAAAGCTCTACCAGCAGTCCCGGCTCCACCGCCAGTGATTCCAGCCCCCCACGACTATGGAAGGGGGAGAGAACTTGATGCAACCTTTGATGGGGATCCCGAAGAAGTGGAATACTTTTCCATCCAGGCCAATACTTGCATGCACTATTGGGGGAATACATTTCCAGACGAATTCAGCAGGGTAAACTACCTTGGTTCAAAGCTCAAAGGGGCTGCCAAGAGATGGTACGTAAGCCTGTACGAAACCAGAAGCCTGGAGCTAGACATGGTAGCAGCATTCCTGCAAGCCCTGCTCATCCAATACGAAGACCCGCTGCAAGAGACCCGAGTGTTAATCGCCTTGTGGGACATGCAACAGGTATCAAAGTCGGTGCGTGAGTATGTGGCCAAATTTAGAGCCAACAACATATAAATCTAATGAAATAAATAAATAAAATAAACTGATGAAAAGAGAACCGTTCCAAAGAGGCCTGAACGCAAGTGTGCTGGATCTGGCCCTGCAGCAGGCGTGCCCCACTACACTGGTGGGGTGGGTGCAGCTAGTGGAAGAGGTAGAAACCAACATGAAGAGGGTGGCCCTGCAGTGTCAACAGCAGCAAGGGGGAAAGGGGGGGAACATGAGTCTCGGTCAGGAGCAAAAACCGAAGGGAAGAAGGCCCCACAGACGGGAGGGACAGCTAAACTCCTGCTGGCCCACAAGTACTTTTGAGGTGGGGACCCAAATCACTTAGCCGTAAACTGCCCGGAGAGACCTCGAGGCCCCCCCCGACTCCAAAGCCCATCGTGTCAGCACCCAAGAAGGCCCAAGTGCGCGCAAGAGAGTCGGTGAAAGGGAGTACCATCACCCCAAACATCACTGAGGAAGAAACCATCATCCTGGATGAGCTGAGCGAGATGTTGTGAAAGAGCTGGCGGAAAACGAGGACGGCCTGCACTGAAGGGTGCCGAGCAGCAGGTCGTGGATCTAATGGCACCACTGAGTGTGAGAATAACTGGATCTTTGTTTTTTGTCCCATTGACTTTATTGAACCCAAAGCTAAAAAGATTTGTGCACGTGAGAGCTCTAATTGACTCTGGGTGTACGAGGGAAATAATCACCCCTAAGCTGGTGGAGGCACTCGGCCTCTCATGAACCCCCTTGCCCCACCCCATCCAATTTGAACAGATGGATGGCTCAGTAATGAAGGGGGAGCCATGTGTAGAACAAACCCAGGCAGTACCCCTGGGCATAGAGGATCATTGGGACATAGAACTGTTTGTAATCGCCCCCTCCGCATCCTTTGATGTGGTTCTAGGAGTCGGCTGGCTAGCCAAGCATGAACCGGACATTAGATGGGGGGACCAAAGTATAGACTTTACGGACAGTAAATGCAAATGCCACCAGTGGGACAAGGCGTGGGGATTGGATCCCCCCCCCCAGGAATGAGAAATTGAGGAGGAGATCTGGTCTATCCCTAAAGAGTACTGGGACCTGAAAAGGGTGTTCAGTGAGGAGGAAGCGAATGAACTCCCTCCCCACAGAAGCACAGATTGTGCAATTGAACTCATCCCCGGTCAGGAGCTACCCAAGGCGAAATTCTACTCCATGGGGTGGGCCGAGAAATCAGAGCTGAGGAAATTTTTAGACAAAAATCTCAATAAGGGCTTTATTAGACCAGTGACTGCCCCGCACGCCACCCCTGTACCCTTCAGGAAGAAGAAGGACTGTACTCTTCAGGAAGAAGAAGAAGCCTCAGGCTCTGCACAGATTTTAGAGGGATCAATGGGATTTCAACCTCCAACGCTTATCCCATCTCGCCAATCAGAGATCTACTGAGCACCGTCTCAGAAGGGAAAATTTTCACTAAACTGGACTTGAGAGATGCTTACTTTAGAGTGCGAATAAAGGAGGGCAATGATTGGAAAACCGCCTTCAACACACCGATGGGCCAGTTTGAATATTTAGTCATGCCATTTGGATTACAAGGGGCCCCCAGGGTCTTCATGAACTTCATCAATGAAGTTCTAAGGGAGCTCCTGTACCGGAAAGTGGTGGTGTATCTGGATGGCATAATTATTTATTCAAAGGACATGGACTCACATGTAAAATTGGTGAGAAAGGTACTGACCACCTTGTATGAACACAAACTGTATGCCAAATTATAAAAATGCGAATTCCACAAACCGGAATTGGATTACTTGGGATTTAGGGTGTCCGGGAAGGGGCTGGTCATGGACCCAGCCAAAATCCAGGCGGTGTTAGACTGGGAACCTCCGAGGACACGTAGACAGCTCCAATCATTCATCAGATTCACAAATTTTTACCGTAATTTCATTCAAGGGTTTGCCCAGACAATGTTACCCCTAACTGATCTTTTAAAGACTAAAGGGAAGGGTCCCGAAGTGAAGAAATCAGGGGCGAAGTTAAAATGGATGCCTGAGTGCCAACAGGCATTCAACAAATTAAAGAGACTGTTTACCAGTGAGCCCATTCTGAGCCCATATTCACTGAATATGGATATAACAACAGCTTGGATATAACAACAGTCCACAGTTTGACCAAAACCTCCCCTTTCAAAATAGTGAATGGCTACGAGGGGAAGCCTTTCCCGTTACTACCAGGGGATGACCCCACAGCGACCCCCTCTTCATTCGAGCAATGGTGGGGGTCCCTGGGGGAAGGATGGAAAGTAATACAAGAAAATTTGGAAATGGCCAAGGAGGCTTACAAAAAAACACTATGACAAGAAACAATCAATCAATCCATTTTTATTTGTATCCCGCCCTCCCCGCCGAAGCAGGCTCAGGGCGGCTAACAACATAATCAATACATTAGTTTTACAGGTATTTAAACATAACTAATTAACACATTAATTAAAATCTTACTAAAACTCTAAAATCAATAAAATCATTAAAATTAATATACTGGTGCTATTGTATAGGTTTCACTAGCAGTTTCCCTTAGTCGGTGAAGGCCAATCGAAACAGGGTGGTCTTGCAGGCCCTGCGGAACTGTTCAAATTCCCGCAGGGCCCGCAGATTCTCTGGAAGCTGGTTCCATAGGCGTGGGGCCATAACAGAGAAAGCCCGATCACACACCCCTGTGTGGGATTTTAAAGTGGGGGAGACAGTGTTTTTGTCTACAAAGAACTTACCCTTGCCACAAACACCGAAGAAATTAGCTTACAAATACCTGGGACCATTTAAAATAAAAAAGCTTATAAATAAAGTAACTGTGGAACTAGAGTTACCAAAGTTGTTTAGTAAAATCCACCCTGTCTTTCATTGCAGCCTTTTGCGCCGGGACATGGGGGCTACGAATTGGCACCCTCGTCCACCGGTGCCACAACTGATTCAAGTGGAGGGACAGAGTCACCATGAGGTGCAGGAGATACTGGATGCAAGGTTGAAAAGGGGAATGCTCTACTTTTTAATAAGGTGGAACCATTTTCCCCCAAGTCACGATGAGTGGGTAGAAGCATCCAATATGAGGGTGCCCAGGTTATTGAAGAAGTTTTACCTAATGCACCCAGAAAAACCCCGGAGTAAGGCTTAGGGGGGGCAGTATGGCAAGCATACAAGTTATTCTCATTGTAAAGCTGTGTTGTTTAGAATGTTACTTTGCTGGTGCATATCAAAGCTCTGTAACCCATTCCTTAGTTCTCACCTCTTGTAACAAATGCAGGAATGCCTGCTTTAAAGATAGTGCCTCCCGGGATGGTTCCCAAGTTCAAGCCTGGGACCCAGGATGTTGCTAACCACAAAAGATAGCCAAATGCATAGCTTTGGTGATTCACACGCCTGTGTTAGAATTCCTAGTTATCTCTAATGTTCTCTTTGATGTATTCCTTAAAGCCAGCTGCTATACACTGAAATGTATCACTTTCAAGCTGTTCCATGAGCACAATGGATTATCAATAAACTAAGACTTGGTATCCAAAGCATTGCTTGGTTCTTTTGAAGCTTCCATGCTTGACACCTGTAAGCCAAAATGCCCTCAAAACGAGGTTGGGGAATTAACAGGTGGGCACCTGGCTAAACAGGATCTTTTAACCTATGTATACAGGATACACGTCCAGAAATTATTCCTTAAAATTACCAGGAACACTAATTAAGTAAAAACAATTAAAATTTATTCCAGAAACATATAGGCATACATACAAGACAAATAACTCATAAAATACACATACAGTCCTAAGAAAAATAGAGAGAGATTCAGAGACAACACAAGGATGGACAAACAGGGTGATAATTACCGATCGTATTCTTCAAGGAAGGCTCCAATGGCGACAAGCAAGGACTAGGGGGAGGGGACCCTCAACTGATCAGGAATTGGTGATGTATTTAGATAGCGAGACTGGGGTACTGCTAGATGTACTCCTCTGAGGAGCTGGGTCACAGGTTATAAGGTCTACCTTGAGCCCTCAGGTACAGGGGTGGATGACAGTGGTCAGCTGGTACATGACCTCAGAAAAAGGGGAGGCCCTGCAGTGACCATAAGGACTGGACTTTTGCAGTAGCCAATAGACAGTTAATTGGTGTTCCCTGATTGGATGCTCATAGCTAGCCAATGAGCAGACTTGGCCTTAGTTACCTGATTGGACTTCCAGGTAACAATGGGCCATGGGGGAGGCTCCAGGATAACCATTAAGGGAAAGAATGGGGAAAATTGTTAAGGTGGGGGGTACTTAAGTCTATCAAAGTTATCTAAAAAGGTGACAATACATGACCAAATTGCTACCTAAGTAACACCCAGTCTATACAATGGAACTTGGCTCTGGGTGAAGATGTTCTTCTTCCTCTTCAATCTTCTATTGGCACCAGTCTTTGTCTTGAGTTCCGTTGGACAAAGGCTTAGGCGGTCTGACAGGGTCCATGCCTAAGATTAGCTTGATGGCTCTTATGCATAGGTGACATCTGTTGAGTACGTGGGCCTCCCGCTTCGCTGTAATGGAGTCTGCACTGCAGGAAGATAGCTGCTGGTGGTGTTAGCCTCCCAAGATGGATTCTCTGGTCAAGGCTGAAAACTGCTTGCATGGACAGTTCCTGGTGGCGCAGCTTCTTCCGCTCCACGGCCAAGATGGGTATTGCACGGAGTGACTAGAAACCATCGGTTCTCCTGGATAGCACTCCTCCAGAGGCATGGAATGCTGATGCAATGGTGTGGCTGTTAGTACTCATAAGTCCCTTCCAGTTTGGTAGACAAAACCCACATTCTCCTGGCAGATGTCTGTGAGTTGAGCCTCCAGGCACCCTGGCAACCCAGCGGGTGACTACGATGTTCTGGAAATAGGGGTATTTTCCTCACACACCTGTCACCAGTTGGGCTTGGATTGCCCTTGAAGAGATCTTGCAGAGTATCTCTTTTTCCTTATGTTGGAAATTTCTGCTGCTTCCCATTCCATGCTTTTACTCAGTTGAAGGACATCCATGGCTCTCTTTCCTTACCTTTTCTGTCTTTCCAACCCTAGAAATATTTTTTCTTTTCACATTTCTTGACCTGTGCCCAGAATCTGTCCTCAAAATGCACTTCCAAATTACCCGTTTGCCAGAATGTCAGCCGCCAAGTGGGGGCTGTAGCTCTCTGGGAATTGCAAGTCATCTCTGGACTACAAAGACTGGTTCCCTGGAGAAAATGGAAGCTTTGGAGGGCAGACTCTGTGGCATTTTATCCCACTGTATTCCCTCGCCAAACTCCTCCATCCTCGAAACTTCAGGAATTTCTCAACCTGGAGTTGGCAACCCTACCTGCTTGTGCAGCTGTGGGTATGTCAGTTCTGGACATACATGATGAGTCCCTAGTATTCTTCCCCTTCAAATTGCATTTTAGATTACTGGCCATCTAGACTTCGGGACTCTGCTTTAGAAACTGGACCTGTATGTATAGGTAACTGTGGCAGCTGCTTTACTTCTCTTGCTCTATGTCTTTGGTGTTGTTTCTTCCCTTTTGAGTGAAGTATATTGAGCACTGTCATTGATTCCAAAAAAACCAAGGCCAAAGTCATCAGGGGGAAATTGGAGAGAACCCCCGAGTAAAAATGTGGCCACGGAGTGACTAAAGGGGAATCAGTGGCTTGCTCCCAGGAAAGCAGAAGCCCGAGGGCGGAGCGAGTGCTAGTGAGCAAATGGTATGTGTTTGGGTGCTTGGAATATTTGAGTCCTTTTTGTGGGGTTTCTAGCATTGAAAATTATTTCTTGAAAGTGTTATATTATTTTGACTGCTTAACAATGTGGTGCAAAGCGGAGTTACGTTCTTATAAATCCAATGGAGTCAATGTGCTAAGAAGGATGTAATTATTTTTAGGATTGCCCTGAAAATTTGCTGATCCCCCTGCCTAGATCATTGCGTTATTCTCCTCAATAAATTTTATTTCTATTTTCACTCTGCCTGGATTTTCACTTGCCTTTCCACTTTGTCAATGGATTCCTTAATACTGCTGTGTGGGTCACTGCCCAAATTGGCAGCATTCCTTAAGCTTGGCAGAAACCCTAAGCCAGCAGCAGCTCTCAGGAGTGAGAGATTTGTAGTGCCTTGGGGGGTGGGGGAATCCAATCTGTGTGGTGAGCACTCTACACACAAGGCTTGCCACATGGAATCGTTTAAAGCATCTTTCGTGAGACTGCTGAAGTATGCAAACCAACTCTGAGAACTGCATTATTTTAAATTAGTGAATAGCAGTGGCCATAACGATGACATGGCTTTTACTAATTGTACATTGAACTGGAAGATGAATGCTATATGCTTCCTTGCTTGTGATGCAAGGACAGTAGTGTGTGGGAGGGGAAGAGAAGCATGTGATGTATTTGCATTTAACCTAGCTCTCAGTGCAAACAGCTGGTGAACATTTGTACGTCCAAGAATCTGCATAAGCCTGAAATAAACTTTAATTTATGCTCACATTGCTCTTTCTTGTTTATAAGTATTCATTTAAAATCTGTTCCTGCTATAACAAGGTTTAGTCCATGGATCAATACATAATTGTGTATGGCAGGAAAAGGGATCTTCTAAAGCTACTCTATGTGAGAAATGTTTCTCTGCACATCACTCTGATGCTCATGGGTGGACTTAACATGGGAGTGTTTTCCTCATGGAACTGGTACCCTACTTGGAAGGAAGTTCAGTTGTCTGGGAAGCACCCATGTGATTGATCAAAGTTCACATACTGTAGTTATTTAAACATTACCACGGACACATGTGGGCCACTTAGAGAGCAAAAGCTCTTACTAGTCTAGGGTAATGTTTAAAAAAGCTCTCTTTTTGTCAGGCAATTGAAAGCAGAAAGTTTGTGTGTTTAGATCTGTACATTCTCTCTTGATTTTCAGTGTTTTAACCTTTTGAACTTCATTTTGTGCATCAACATCACACACTGGGGACACTGTTCACTTCTGAAATTCTTTGTCTGCATTAATAATTGATAGTATCTTGGAATAGATGTAGGCAGCATGAACTTTTTGCTTAAACTCTGGAAAGGAAACCTGTTTATCTGTTTTTCTTTCTGCAGGAGAGAGAGTGTATGAATGGTCATCCTAGCCCAGTAGTTTGTTTTCTCTACCAGAAATGAGATTGAATCTTCATGATTCATGCAAGAGAGCAGGTTGAATTTTGAGAACCTTTTACAGGAAATTAGAACCTAAATGTACTGCTGTGACCTCTTTGTTTTTTATTATTTTTATTTCTAACATTTAAATGTCCATGAGCATGCAACACAATTGCTGCAGTACAATGGAAAGAAGAACTTTACATAACTAGGCCTGGCACTGATCTGTTTAATTAGTAATGCAGAGCTGTAATGGTAAAAATGCATGCTCAAAAGGAACATACATTGCCCTAGATTAGCTGTTCAAACAGATTTCAGGGAACCAATGTTTGCCATCTAATGTTTACTTATCTGATTTAAACTGATGTATTTTTAGGGTTTTTTTAGAGACAATTCATTATATTATGTATCTTATTGTATGATTTTATGTTGTAATATGCCTGAGCCTGCTTCGGCAGAAAGGGTGGGATAGAAATCACATAAATAAATAAGAAACAACATTTTCGTGGAGTAAAATGGCCACAAGTTTTACTGGTTACAGCTGACGAAACCTTGGCGCAGCATAGGGGTAACAGATAATGAACATTGGCTGACTCACTTGCCAGCCAGTGAACAGACCACCACCCCTAGTTTGTCAGCTGGGGGTTCTGTAGAATGGCAGGATGTGGGCACAAGCCACTGCAAGTGAGGGTGCCCTGGCAGCCCCAGACTGAGCATATCTCCTGGAAGCCCTTACCCCCTCCCCCCAAAAAAATATTCCCTTAAGGGGATCCTCAAAGATGGGGGAGATGGTTATGCAGGCCATGTTTCTGCTATGTTGATACTACCACAAGATGCAAGTAAGTTTTTTTTTGGGGGGGGGGAGGCAGAAAAGGAATGAATTTTGTGCAGATTGTGAACTCTGAAAATATTTTCTCCTCAGCCTTGGTACACTGGATTGAATCCAGAACAAAATTTTTGCTTTGCTAGCGATCTTTGTTCTAGCAGAAACTCAAGAAAAAGATCTTGGTCGCCACTGACACTAAGATCTATTGTATCACAACTCATAATTCTATTTTTTCATGATATTGTACAATCAATTTCTGGGCACTCTAGTGTATATCTGGAGAAGAGCAGTACATATTGCGCAATATCTTATGCAGCCAGAACTGCAATAAATTCTTTTATGTTTCCATTTGTGCTGGATCCATGATAATAATTGGTTTTGTTTTTTTAGAAAAATATTAACCTTTTAGGACCACCATTTTCCCAGGACAGATGCTTTACGATGTTGGAAAACTGGCTGAAGGTAGCAAACTTGGGTTATAATTCTCCAAGTGATAGAGGGAAAAGAATTCCTGGTCTTCACAAGCAGCAGAATGAGATGATAGAATTTTGATGCACTCCTGCAGCCAAAGATTTTTGGGATGGGGCACCAGGGATGCCAATTAATTAAATCAGCTCCATTAAGGCCTTCCTCCAAGTAGCTGGCTGCAAGCGAGGGCAGCACTGCATGCCCAAGACAGACAGACAGGATAGAATTGGGAGGGGATGTCACCTCAAGCCCCCCCCCCCCGGGCTAGAGTGGTGGCTGCACCTATTTTGTTTTCAGTTAAGAGATGGTACTTTTGAATGCTTGTGTGTGTGTGTGTGTGTGTGTAAACCCTCTTTGCAACTTGGTGTAACAGGTATAAAAGTTCTTCTAGGCCAGACTGGTCTCCAATTAGCTAATCAGTAGCAAACTTATTACCCATGCTTTTTTTTCTGTGGAGTGGTGCTCCACCTGGGCTGGCCAGGGCTTTGGATGGCTCAACCTGTCATGTGGTGACAATGTGCTCTCAGGCCAGGTGGTGTGGCCTAATATGCTAATAAGCTCCTGTTGGACTTTTTCTACAAAAAAGCATTGCTAATTACAAAAATCTTTAATGTCAGTACTAAGCCCAAACTCACATCAGCAAAAGCAAGCTTCTCAACATTTTACAGAACTTTTGTTTCTTAGTTGCTATAGTGTTTCTATGGAGAGTAAGATCTATTAATCACTTGCTGTATCCAGATGGTGAGTAGTTTAACCAAGATATCTACTCTTCATGCAATATTTTGAAGAGTATAAATTAATTCATGATTTGCCAGATGGTTCTTACCTCATTCACTGTGCAGAGTCTCTTGAACTATGTTATGACTATTTCATACTATGTTTACATATACACAATGGTCATTCAAGGCTTCTTGAAGACATAGTAAGGAATGTCAGCTTTGAACGCTGGAGATTTCCTTAATGTTATCCTTTGAATTACAATATTGGTATAAAAATGCAATGCATGCTTAACACTGTCCTTTCTAAGTTTGAAGAAAGGGTCATTTGTAAGGGTCATTCACAGTGGTCTTATACCCTGGGAATAATTACGCTATGGTATACAGGCTAAACACAGGATAACAGTAACAATCCCACAAAGCATCAGTAATATCATCATTTGCTTAGCTAATGAAAGCAAACGGATAATTGATTCAGGATTTTTTAAGGTCATGCATTACAAGTTGAAGCTATTTTGCCCTAAAGAAATTCATTGCAATGTTGAAGTATATTGGATTTATCACTTCATTTGTCCATGAAAGGTTCTTATATTTAATTTTTAAAATTTTCTTGCTTTACATAAGGTCAGGTCAAACTAAGTAATATTGTGTTAATGGTGTAGCCCACAAAATGGGACAATAAATAAGCTAATGTTCAACTTAGAAGGCTTAATTTAATTAAAATCTGTGCTATATTTAAAGTTACAGCAGATGGATAGTAATGAATCCTTATAAAATATACTCACATTGTGGAAATCATTAATTAAATAAGTACATCTTTATCAACCTTTTATATAAGAAAATTGGATTACTGGCAGTTTTAGGTTCAGATAGAGTTGCCAGCAGTGTTCCCTCTAAGCTGAGTTAGCATGAGCTAGCTAACAAATTTTTAGCCTCCAGCTCACACATTTTTGTCTTGGCTCAGGAAGGATGACCCCAGAACACAATAATTTATGCAGTAGCTCACAACTTTAATGCCAGTAGCTCACAAAGTAGAATTGTTGCTCACAGTTGAATTGTTGCTCAAAGTAGCTGCCCTGAGCCTGCCTCGGCGGGGAGGGTGGGATATAAATAGTATAAAATAAATAAATAAATAAGACTCTGCAGCTTAGAGGAAACATTGGTTGCCAGGTCTGTGTTGGAAAATACCTGGGGTGCAGCCAGATGTACCACTAGTGGCGATACAGCTTCATCTCGCTGACGGATTAAATGTGTTTGTTCAGACATCCACATCTGGCAATCGAGCGTATTCCAGTGTCATCCCAGCTTGCTATGCATCTATGGCGCATTAATTTGACAGCGCATAAAGTCCGGTCCTTTTTCAAAAAAGCTGCACAAGATCGGCTTTTTCCTGTTTGGACAGCTCACGCGCGATACTGCCTCTCACCTTTAAAAAAAAAAAAAAAAAAGCCCCAGCAGACATGAGCATTGCCAGATCATCCGGGAATCTGAGGTGACGCTTCTGCTTCTCCAATCAACACAGGATCAGAGGGGGGGGGGGGGGCGGAAACGTTATCCCACTATTTAGAACAGGAAAAAGTCTCTTTTTTCAATGTGGAGGATTTCTGGAAACTCGCCCCCCCCTCTGAAGTAATGTTTGATTTCCCACCTCCAAACAGTTGGGCACATGTTTAATGGACCCCCCCTCCCAGAAATCACCACCTGATCACGCATGCTCCAAGAAAAGAGTGTGATAGTATTGGATGTCTGAATGCTCAACAACAAAATGAGTCGCATTCTTGGATGCTCGTCTGAATGGCCCTGCATCGAATCAATATTCAACTGTTCAAATTTGAGCACTACACACACGCTTTTAATGTGAGGTGTGACCGCACCCCTGGAGACTTTGGGGATGGATCTGGGAGAGGGTGGGGATTCAGGAACCAAGGGTGCTCAGCATGGTACAATGCCAGAGTTCACCCTTCAAAGCAGTCATTTTCTCCAGGGGAGTTGATCTCTGCCAGCTGGAGAACAGTTGTAAAAGTGGGAGATCTCCAGGCCCCACCTGGAAGCTGGCAGCCCTAGCAGAATTAGGGAGCCTTAAAGGATCATATCCCACAAAAAAAACTCACAGGAGAAGATGGTAGAATTGGGTTTCCCACCCCCACCCCCACCTAACCTCCAACACCCCATTACTTGGCTTGAACAAGACATACCACCATACAGCATACAGGAAGGAGGACTACAGAGAGAAGAAGAAGGGAGGAGAAAGAATTGAGAGAAATCTTTACCCTTTTTTCTGCTGGCAATTTCTGTTGCATTTTATTCACAGGGGTTCCATGGCCCTCAGCAAGCTTCTAAGAATAGGCAGGAAAAATCTGCTCTGCCAAGTACCTCCATGAGCTTGTTCCTGAGATCAGACACTAAAATCTACTAATTTTCCTCCCCAAAAAATCAGAGGAACCAATAAGTCTTACAAAACTGTTTCGATTTCTTTGTTTGATGGCCATAGTCTAACACAGAGATAAGTGTAATAATGGTAATAATGACTGCTTATGTTGCAGGCCCAAACATGCCTTGCTTTCGTTGAGTAATGGGCAGTAGCTTTACCAGTGACCATTCTTAATTTTGGAGAAATTTAATTTTTAAATAATATTTTTTTGATATGCCACTGAAATCTCAAAGTAGAATTGGGTGGCAAACTTGGGTTTCTGCTCACTTCACAACTTTGCATAACAAGACTTTGTGCCCAAATTACTACAGTTAAGAGGATCCTGAAATGTATCTCTGACATTGTGAGCTGCACTGTGCATGCCCAGAAACCTCTACAAAAATCTTTATTTATATACTTTGGGGTATGTAGATCAGGCACTTAATTGAATACAAACAAATGAAAAGACCATGCAAGTATGGTGCCTCCTGGAGGGTTATAGAACTCTCTCCAATGTAGGTTCTGGCAATAATTTGTCTACTTTTGATCTTCTTGCAGTGAACTTATCTTGTCTAGCATTGATACTGATGCAACAGGAATGTGGGAATGTATGGTCAACAATTCCTATGGAAGTGTCTCCAAGCAAGTAGAAATTGTAGTGCTGGAAATAGCTGCACCCTACTGCCCTGCTGAACGGATAATTAACAATAAAGGAGATTTCAGGTAGGACTTGCTTCTTTGTAAGATTTACAGATGACCAATGAGAGCTCATCTTTGAGGAGTGTTGGAATCTGGCCTGCAGGTGGGTGTGCCATACACCTGCTGAGTTGCCCACTGGCATGCCAGTGGCCAGTGGGAGAAAAAAATGTTGCTGATATTGTGATGTCACTTCCAGGGAAAAACAGGAAGTGACATCACATCTCTCTAGGACTCACTGGAAACTCTATAGAGAAAATCATAGAGAGTTTAGTGATTCCTAGAGAAGACTGAAGAAGAGTGACTGGCCAAGGCCACCCAGTGAGCTTCATAGCAAAGGGATTAGAATCAGGGTCTCACTACTCTTCCTGGTCTTATACTCCAGTCATAATGCCAGACTGATTCTGGTATCATTGCTGGGGTGTTAGCAGTAACACAATGTCTATGAAAATGATTTCATAAACAAAATATTAATAATAATAATAATAATAATAATAATAATAATAATAATAATAATAATAATAATAATAATAATAATAATAAATTTTTTATTTATACCCCACCCTCCCCGCCAAGGCAGGCTCAGGGTGGCTTACAAGACATGGTACATATGCCATGATATAACAATAAAATCAGAATAATAACAATTAAATACAATTCATAAATTTAAGTTAATTTAAATTAAATAATTATCTAAAAACCAGTATAATTTAATGATGCTACAGTCTCAGTATATATAAAACGGCTTAATATTATTCCCAAGTTTCCACCTTAAAAAGCAAGTTGAAAGAGGGCGGTTTTACAAGCCCTACAGAACTGATTAAGATCCCGTAGGGCCCGCACCTCCTCTGGCAGCTGGTTCCACCATTTGGGTACCATTATCTAGAAGGCTTGCTCCCTTGTTGTTTTTAACTTGGCCTCCTTTGGCCCAGGGATTTTCAGAAGGTTTTGTGAACTAGATCTCAGTGCTCTCTGGGGAACATATAGAGAGAGACGGTCCCTAAGGTAGGCAGGTCCTCGGCCATATAGGGCTTTAAAGGTAATAACCAGCACCTTGTAGCGAACTCGGTAAACAATTGGCAGCCAGTGCAGCTCCCGCAGCCTAGGCCACACATGTTCCCACCGGGGTAGTCCCACTAACAGTCTGGCTGCTGCATTCTGCATTAGCTGCAGTTTCCGAGTTCGGTACAGGGGCAGCCCCATGTAGAGGGCATTACAGTAGTCTAACCTTGAGGTGACCATTGCATGGATCACTGTTGCCAGGTCGCCGCGCTCCAGGAAGGGGGCCAACTGCCTCGCCCTCCTGAGATGAAAAAAGGCGGATTTAGCAGTGGCTGCTATCTCGCCCTCCATTGTCAGGGAAGGCTCCAGTAGCACTCCCAGGCTCCTGACCTTGCGCACTGGTACCAGTGACGCACCCTCAAAAGCTGGTAGGGAGATCCCCTCCCCCAGCCCGCCGCAGCCTAAGCAAAGGACCTCTGTCTTCGCTGTATTCAATTTCAGCCCGCTCAACTTAAGCCAACCTGCCATGGCTTGCAACGCCTGGTCCAGATTTACAGGAACATCGTCAGCCTGGCCATCCATCAATAGATAGAGCTGGGTGTCATCAGCGTACTGGTGACAACCCAGCCCATATCTCCGGGCAATCTGGGCAAGGGGGCGCATGTAGATTAAAATGCCCTGCATTAACAAAAAATATTTCTCTATAGAAAGATTATAGATTGGATCCTGCATATTGTTTCCTTCATGGCAGCACTATTCTTGGGCACCAAGAAGCCTCCTGCTAGCACAAGAGGACCTTTTGTTTCAGCAGAGCTCCTTGCAACACAGGAAAGGACCATTATTAGCTAAACAGATCTGCAGGATTCAGCTCTCTTTTTAAATTAAGGAACTCCACCTAAACCCCAACATTTCTTAGATTAATTTACATTTAAAAAGATTTGGTGTGATCCTAAAGTCAGTTTATGAATTTAAATAGCCAGCTTTTGATTAAAAGTACAATTGATTTTAAATGACAGTCTGCCACTTCCGGTAATGTATTAAGTTTCATAAATGAACTGTGGGAAGATGCCTGTGTGGAGCATTATCCTCTCCTGGTTCTACAGTCTTTACTTTCTATCATGTGGCTGTCCATTGTGTGTAGAATTGCTTGTTGCCTGTAGAGGGTATTTGATCCCTGAAATAGGGGTCATGTGGGCAGGTCTTGAATTTCTGTATATCTTCTTTGGTCAACAGCTCTAATGACATAGTACAAGTGCTCTTAATGTGCAATGTTAAAGGAAGCAAAAGGGCTGCATGCTACTAGGTACATTCTATTACTGATTCAATCCACATGCACCCTTAGGAGGCAGAAGGGAATAATGCACAATGCATCTGAAGCCCCCCTTCCTTTCTCATATAGTTCATGACAAAAGTAAAAAGGAGCGCCCTGGCACATCCAGTCCAGCAGTCCCATTTCCAGCAGTGTTAGCCAGATGCTAGTTGGGTGTTAACAAATTGCACTGGAAGTGAAATTCTTTCCTCCCCTTTATTTTATCCTTTAACAGTGTAATTAGCATTGAGTTTAGGAGTTCTTGCCAGCTTTGAAAAATGTACACTGTTTTCACCACGCTTAGCAGGCTATCCGTATAAGATTCATGGAACAGAAGGAATCTTCCAGGGGAGGAAGTAAAAACTCTTGTTTTTTCTTTGAAAAGTGGAAGAAGCAATTGTCTGTGTTTCTACTCAGCACAAAAAGGTTGAACTTGAGGTGCTCTTTAATGAGTCACTTTTAAAATATATTAGATAAACTTGTACTGACTGCTACATAATGCAGCTTTCATTAAGAAACCCTTCACTCCCTTGCCAGTAAATGTCATTTTCTTCTTTATAAATAAAAGATATATAAATGCTCAGCTAACGCCAAAGGCATTGTGCCGTTTCATTTTCTATCAATCAAAAAAAAAAAAGAAAGAAAGAAAGAAGAAGAAGCAGGAACTCACATCTCTGTCCTATTGATCATCTTTCAGAAAGTCCGCACAAATTTATTTTAGAAACTTACATCAAAAGCATACCGCGTCCATAGATTTCCTTTGGCATTTCAAAGTAATGAATTCAGAATTATAGAGAACATCTTTGCAACTCAAGTTAACATTCACACCTGAAGCTTTCTTGAAAGGTTTCTCCTCTCGGATGCATCTTACATGCCAATAATTTATCCTGAAAAGGTCTTTTGTGGGTTTTGATATTATGGCAAAAGTAGGAAGCAAGATATAACTGCCACAAAAAGCAAAACTAAAAAAAGAACAGTCCGTTTTAGAAGAAGGAGAAGCATTAAATGTAATGGAAAGGTTGAGCCTTTTGAGCTGATGGGCCCAGGTGGTATTTGTAATTGAAAACTTGCTGTAATTCAAGCCTCGGTGAACAAAACCTATTATGAAGTGATGGCTGTTATTTTTTAAAGGTGTGTTTGGGTTCTTTTTCCATTCATTATGTAAGAGATTTTTAATTTTTTTGCTTAAAGCTGAGTTCCAGTGTTTCCAGGTATTCAGTGACAATATTCTAGTACTATAAGGAGTAGGTTCTTTCCAGGGGAGTCCAACTGATTTTATCTTTGAAACCAATTGCCATACATTTGAAGTTACTACAGAGGATCCCAAGCATGGCTAGCCCTTCAGTAAATAAGCTACAGTACAATAGTTCATCAGTGACCTGGATAGCTTAGGCTAGCCCAATCTCGTCAGATCTTGGAAGCTAAGTAGGGCTGGCCCTCTCTCGTATTGGATGGGAAACTACCAAAGAATGCCTGGGTCATAACTTAGAGGCAAGCAATGGTGAACCACCTCTGAATGTCTCTTGCCTTTGGGTTGTCGTAAGTCAACTGAGACTTGATGGCACCTTTCACTACCACCACGTTAGTTCACTTCAAATGAGGCTTAGCCCAGAAGCATCAAGAGCTCCATAGTTTCTTCTGCATTATGTTAAAAAATTCTTCCCATGGTTCAGATGGCATCCAGAAATTTTTTCAGCTCCATGATGAATCATTTCCGAGGCCAGCCATGAGCAGGAAATGAAGACTTCTCATGGTAGAGTTTTGTTTGGAATTGAAAATGCATGACTGGCTTGGAATCTGTCAGTACATACCAAAACTTCATTTTTAAAAAAAGTTTTAAAAATAACATAATAAAACAATGTTTTCTGCCTTAATGCTACATCATTTTTTTCTGTGTTTGTTAATACTATATAGTATACCACTTCACAGCCTACTTTTTTTCTAAAGTCCTACAACAATGGAAGATTGAAAACAATTTTTAAAAAACCCTAGAAATCTTTATTGCCACTATGGCTTTGTTACAGACCGAGGTGATTAAACCTGGGTCTGAGGGCGAAAAAAAGTGTGTCATCATTCTTGTGGAACCATGGAGATGCCACTTCCATTTTAAAGACATTTTAAAATGTTGCAAGGACCTAGTCCTGATTGAGCCCCTCTGTGTCTTTTTTTGGCACTTGAAAATGAAGCGGGGGGGGGGGGAGAGTACAGCACTGTCTTAATCATATTTTCAAATGTCTTTAAAATGGTGGTGGCATCCTCATGGCAGCCATAAGAACACCAAAACATTTTTTGTCGGAAGAACTCCTTTGAATATTAGGTCGTACACCCCGATGTAGTCAGTCCTCCTGGAGCTTACAATAGGCCCTGTACTAAGAACCCTGTAAGCTCTTGGAGAATTGGCTACATCTGGGGTGTGTGGCCTAATATGCAAAGGAGTTCCTGCTACAAAAAAAGCCCTGAGAACACCATCACATTTAGTTTGTCCCTGAACTGTGCCACTTTAGTTTTCTGGTGGGACCTTACATCAGTAGACACTCCTTCATGAAAAATATTCTGGGTGGGAAAGTATACATCAGGGAGAAGCCTAGCCTCTTGTCTAAAATGGTGGCTTATATGCAGGAGCAAGATTTTCAGTAGTACATCCTGGACCTAGTCTTGGCCAAGACCCAAGAGCTGTCAAATATAAATAATTCCATGTAAACATGTTAGTTTATTATCGAAGCCAAGGTTTTCTTTGAGATGGTATTCAAGATATTCACTGAGGAATTGGTAGAAATTAACATGAACTCATATATGAGTACTGGTACTTTTTGAATACAATTTTTTTTAAAAAGCTGACCAAAACCATGGTAGAAACATGTTTCTGAGACATTAAAAGGAAGTGTGATATAGGATCCCAGGCATCATCCCTCACGCACCAAGGTCCAATTTGGCTGAAGTGCCTTCCCTTGGTCTCAGACAGAGGGGAGCAGTGGCTGAACACCTTCTTATTCCTTGCCTTCTGACCAGGGAGCTGTAGCTGGTCTGCTCACACTGGCTTCTTCCCTTAGATCTTTTAAAAGCCCTAGCCAGGCCTGAGGAACATATCCAGTGGCTCCTCTTTACTCAGAAGACATGTAGAAGTATAGCCAAGTCTGTAAAGGACCAACAGTGTCTTCTGAACAATTTCTGCCCTACCACTTCCTTTCCCCATCTCCAGGATGGAGCTTCCCATAAGCTGGTTATCAGAAGCTAGCCATCAGTGTCTGACTGAATTTTAAGGGGCCAGCTGCCATTGATCAACTGGTTGGTATGAGGAACTTTACAACTTGAATTTTGGGACCCTTTGAACCTCACTTGACCATATGAGGGGCCAAGAATGAGGGGAGGGGGTGCTGATGCTGTCTCCATCTCTCCACATGTAGAAATCTACAGTTTAAAATATAAATGCAATACATCATTAAAAGAAAATGCTATTCATATCATTTCATTTAAAAATTGAAGCCCAAAGAGACCTGCAATAAACATTACCATGAACTCTCAACTCTATAAATAATAATGTCTGGCATACGTTAACATGAATGCCTGCAGATTAAGTAATTAGCTGTGCCATCCTAAACAGATTTATTATGAATCCTGCTCAAGGCTATCTAATGGGGTTTACTCTCAGGAAAGTGTTCTTATGACTGCACTGTAGTCCATTTTATACAATGGGGCTAACTTCTGAATAAGCATGTTTAGGACTGCAGTGTAAATTTTGTTTATTAATCTGCCAGTCAAACCATTTAAGATATATAGGCATTTGTGTAAGCATTTCTAGTTCAGGGTCTACAGATTTGTATTAAACCTCTGTTAGCAAATAGTCTGTCAATTTGATCCATTTTCATTAGGAGTGTGCATTACCACATTGTTTATTACTTCACTGCCTACAAGAGCAGATTCAGCTTTAAAACTGTCACTCTGTTGAGAGCTCTGTGGCACTTGCTAGTATAGAGCAAGCTCAGAGTATCACTGTAGGATTCTAAATCAAGGCAAATAATTTGATGTGCAGTGTGGGCTAAGGGGCATGCACTTCCGAAATTATGATTTTAATTCCTTATAAGAAAGTTGGGAAGTACATGATTTCATACAAAACAATAATCATGTTCATTTAAAACAATATATTTTGAAGCCTTCACTCCCCCTAGAGGCAGCAGGAGCTGGGAAGGAGAAGTGCCCCTGGCCCCTGTTAGTCTGTGGTGCTTCTGCCCTTTAGCTTTCAATGAGCAATTATTTTCTTTGCATGGTAGACCTGGTCTCCAGAATCCAGTAAACAGGTTTTCACATAGGAAATAGTGGCCCTTTAAAGTTTAAAGGGCAGAAACAACATGAACCAACTTGGACACACTCCCTTCAATATGGCCAATCCAATCTGACATTGGGAATATCAAGCATTTTACTGGGTTAGCAGTATCACACTGCACATCTCGAGTGTGGGTTAATTTGGAAGCAAGTTCATCAAGTTCCATGGATTTTAAAGTGCAGCTTCTGTGATATGTGTGTGTGTGTGCACAATCTGAACTGGGGCTATGCGAGAAGGGAGAGGGGATTTAATATTTGGAGACTCACTTGATTCCACAAATTGAAACCAGTCTCCATCCATACTGTCATTGGCAGTTTTAAAGGGGGAAAAAGATATATCTATCTTAAAGGGGGGGGGGAGATATATCTATAAAAGATACCTCTTAAAAATGGCTATTACAATATGAGGTTAGTGAAACTTAATAGATAACTCTCCTTTTCCCTTCCCACAGGGCCCCAATCCACATTGAGGCTATGAGCATGCACAGTTTACGTTGTTGACTGTGACTTCTGCCATCTGTTTTAGCATCCAATGGGCATATGATTGCAATATTTAAAAAGTATATTTTAATGCATATTCTGCACAATGTTTAAGTTGTTTATTATTATTTGTTGCTTGTAGGTGGCCCAAGACTCTGGCAGGAATCATTGCTTACCACTCTTGTCTTCAGTATTCACTCAGTTCAGTTTCCCGTCCGAATGGAGCAGAAGAGCCAAAAGCATGGCGTAAGTGTAATCGCACTGGTCGGTGGGCTGAAGAAAGCTATTCTGAATGTCCTTATTCTCAAGAAGCAACTCAAGTCCTTCATGGCTTTAGTCAGGTAAAATGACATGGCTGTTATGCTTAGAGCATACTGGAGATGTTGTATATCTCTTGTCAGTAAAGTGCACAGAAACCAAAGTTTGTTTCTCTGTTGCCTAAGGTACACATTATTGAAAGGATGTGATCTGAAATATCCTGGAGTACACAACCTCTGCAAGTATTCTAGGCTTGAGCAAGAAACTGCTTATAATATAGATAGGAATGTGAGATTTGTGCTATTCTTTCTTATCTTTCTTATGGTAGTATGGTTACCTGGCTGCTGAAGATGGATGGAAGGTTACTGTTGTAGCAGTGAAGGGAAAAAATTCTCCACAAAATATTGGCATAACATTATTTGCTTGTGCAGTATATCGAAAAGGACTGAAATTCACTTAATGGGACTGAATTTATTGCAAGATCAAGATGGGTAGCTATGTAGCGGTAGAAAAGAGCAAGAGTCCAGTAGCACCTTAAAAACGAACAAAAATTTGTGGCAGGGTATGAGCTTTTGTGAACCACTGTATCTGAAGAAGTGAGTGGTGGCTCGTGAAAGCTCATCCTGACACAAATTTTGCTAGTCTTTTAAAGTGCTACCTGTCTCTTGATCTTTTCTACTGAATTAATTGCAGTTTTGGTTAAACTTTTAGCCGCATTTTATATGCAATTGTTCTTTTTCTTTATTTTTAGATGCATCTTAATGCTACCAATGCACTTGAATTTTCACACCAGCTTGCAGCCTATACCAGAAATGCTGCCAAGTTTGCAGATAAGATGGATGTTATCTATTTGGCTTATATGCTGGAAAAGCTAGCAACATATGTGGATGAAATCCAAGATGTAAGATATAGTCTGATTAATGCATAAGCAATCTTCTAATGTTAAAACACAAATGTGTACTTCTACGGTCTGGAAGGCCGTCGCCGTCAGAATAGCACCAATTTAATAGTCTGTTTTTCTGTTTTAACTGTTTCAATCATTGTTATTTATTACCAAATTGTATTTTTAATACTTATTAATTTTATTGTTTCTGGAATTTTATGCTGTGAGCAGCCCTGAGCCTGCTTCGGCGGGGAGGGCGGGGTATAAATCAAATAAATAAATAAACATACAGCAGAATGAGATGATAGAACTCCAATATGACAACAGAGGCTGTACCACTGCAGGCTGTAGGTGGAGGAGGTGCCACGTTTTTTAATGTTTATTCCAATGTAAAAAAATTTACAGTAAATAAAGAATTAGCCCATTAGAAAGAGACACTCTAATGTATACTGAGATCCCTGCCCTCCCCAGGGTCCACCCTCAAATCTCCAGGAGTGTCCCAACCTGGATCCGACAACCCTTCCCTCCCATTTCCCGCTGGAGGCCAGGAGGAACCAGGCAACCCTAGCATTTGCTCAGCTTTTTTGTTGTTAATACATTCAAGCGATGAGTCCAAATACTGTAAAAAAGAGAGTCCTGGATCTAGACTCAGTGAATCCTGGAATATGTTTAGCAGAGGTGTTAATTGTGCCAAGAGCACTCTGAATATATCTGTGATGGAGTGCACTGCAATGAGAAAAGAGAATGTGGTCCTGGATGAAAAATTGCACTGGGCATTCACAGATCTGCACTCCCAGCCACTTTGCAGACACATTGCAGACAATGTTCGACTAAGTTAAATCCTTAAAATTGTGGTGTTTCTTTCTGTGGTGGTGTGTTTGCAGTGGGGTTTCACTATAATGTCGTCCTGGTAGAAAATAAAAGCCTTGTTTTAAGAAACAAAAAACCCCCACAGCATTTAATCTTTACAGCATACTTGCTTGAGTTCATATAACTCTGAAACAGTTTTGATTTCATAATCACTGATTTGGGAAGAGGCATATCCATAAGCAATCAATTTACACTTATGACTATAATACCCACATGTAAGCTGATGCTTTAAGAACTGCAGATACCTGAAATGCTCAATAGACTAGTTAAAAGCAGCCGCTTTCAGATGTACTCTTATGCTATCTTTGTACAGTAGTAAAATACTTTGTGCTGTCTTTTTTTTTCCTCCCCTCTCTGTCAGCTTTCTGATGCTATTGTTGAAATTGCCAGCAATATAATGCTGGTAAGTGACCATGCGTTATGGATGGCACAAAAGGATGATAAAGCTTGCACTAGGATCGTACAGTGTGTGGAGCGCCTTACAAATCAAACACTGACTGGTAATACACAAGCTATATCAAAGGTATTTCTTCAGATTTATTGCTGTCTTTTTAACTTGGGAAATGTTGGGGCCTGAGAATGCAGTGAAGAGTCAAGGGGAAAAATAGTTTTTATTGTATGCACTGCTCTATGTCATACTGGATTTTATAATATGTAATGCTTGTGAGTGATGCTAGGTGCCAGGTCTGATGCCTGGTATCAGATTTTAGAAATGACTAATAATTGATCAAGAAGCTCTCCAGTGGTTAAAAGCTGTGGAAGCGTTACTGGTTTACTATCTTACTTGGATGGCCCAGGCTAACCTGATCTCATCAGAATTCAGAAGCTGAACAAGGTTGGCCCTGCTTAGTATTTGGATGAGACCCCACCAAAGGAATACCAGTGTTGTGATATGGAGACAGGTAATAGCAAACTATCTCTGAATGTCTCTTGCCTTGAAAACCTCACATGGTTGCTGTGATTTGACAACACCTTGCACCATCACACTACCCTGCCCTCCAGTTTTCTGTTTAAACAAAACACACCTTTTAAACCTCAGGTACTAACGTGTTTTGAATTATTCATTTAAATCAGAGCAATAGAGGTCTGAGAATACCAGGCTTGCTTTTGGACTGGGAATTAATTATTCCTGTAGAGGGAGTCATGTTTTTAACACTTGAGTTTTAAGTTATTGATCATACAAGCCCAAATGATTACAACTCTCCTTTTGTCTTCTTGAAAGGTAATAACATAATTATTAGGCATCTGCACCTGCTAGAATTCAGTTTCTGTTTATAGGAAGCATTTTCCAATTTGCAATACTCATGTTAGTTAAGCACTCACAGACAGTAGTTCAGGGGAAAGTCATACAATATGTAAGTGATTGTGAATCCACAGTCCATTCAGGTTTAATTAGTTTCCAAGTTTCTCTTCTTTAACTATCCTGTTTTCAGTGTAGCTTGTCACAACATAAGATACTTGGTGGTGTGAAGCCTTGTCCTGATTATCTGATGTTATCATTTACTCTACTCCTCAGCTAGTGGAGGGCAACTACTTCTTGCAACTTCTGAAGCAGAATGTTGCTAGAGGGCATGCTAGAGGGAACTGGCCATCTGGCATAGCTTTTTGGCATAGTCCTCTGGCAGAGCTCAAGGAAACCAGCTAGCTTGCTTGCTGCCTGGCTTATTTATTGAAATATTTGTATCTGGCTTTTTTCCTCAGAGGAAATAAAATGGTTCCCAACAGGAAAAATACAGTATAGATAATCCAAAACAAAACAACCAAAGATGTCTTGGTCCAGGGTTCCATAGCTGGCTTATCCAAAGATGACAGATGTGAGCTACAGGCTAAGAACCCTTTGGTTCTTATTTATGGTTACCAACCTCCAGGTGGGGCCTGGTACTCTCCCAGAATTGCAGCTGATCTTCAAACCTCACAGATCATTTCCCATAAAGAAAATAGCTGCTTTGGGGAATGGACTCTATTATGTACCACTGAGTCTTGCTTCTGGCCGCCCAAGCGTAATATGTACATGCAAACAGGAAGGAGAGAAGAGCACATCTGAGATGTTTGCAAATGAGACCCCACCTGGGGCATAAAAAAATAACGAAACAGAATTCAGCTGCCTATAGTGATATCCAAAACCAGTTCTCAGTCTAGAAGCAGATAATAAAAAGAGATAAAAAGAAAATGCAAACAAAAATAGATGAAGACCTTCAGTTAAAAGCCTGGGTAAAGAGGTTTAAATATGGGCTCAACAGTGCTGAAATATTTAAATGATGAAAAACTGAGATATGATAAACCTTTGAGATAGATAGATAAATAAATAATAATTGGGTATAATTTGGAAGAAGAAAAAAGATGTGGAAACAAGTCATCTGGAGTGAATAGTCTATATTTAGTACATTTACTTACATTTGGTAGAACCTTTTAAGCTGAAAGCAGATTCTCAGTTGAGTTTGCTCTTTGATGTCTGATGCACCTGCTGTGGCTAGTCTTGTGATAACAATAGTCATCTGTTGTCATTCTACAATGTTTGTTTTTCTTAAAATACCTGAAGTGTTTCAGTTATAAACTCATTTGGAAGACCCCAAAGTTAGGAAAGTCTCCCCATCCGAGCATTAATTAATGTATTATGTTGTGTGTGGTATAGCCAGGCAACTGTAAAATTGTCTGGCAGCCGTAAATTCTAGCTCTTTTAGCATTATACACCACTAGGTGATAAGCTAGACTTGTTTCAGAAGTGGTTTGCCACTGCCTGCCTCTGCATCATGCCCCTAGTATTCCTTGGAGGTCACCCATCCAAATACTAACCAGGGCTGACCCTGCATACCTTTCAAGATCTGATGGGACTGGGCTAGCCTGGGCTATCCAGTTTGCAATACATGCAGCTGGGAACCTCAACCAGAATTGACCTTTCGTGTTCCTTATCTTTCTGATTCTTTTCTTGATTTTAAAGGTAATGATCTAGAACCATTGGCCATGTACATCTATTACCAAGCTAGTGTGGTATAGTGGTTAGTGTGTTGGACTTAGGATCTGGGAGAATGAGCTTCTAGTTCCCACTGTGCTGAGTGACCTGAGGCCGGTTGCACAATCTCTGCCAGTCGAGCCTACCTCACAGGGGTTTTGTGAAGAGAAAATGGAGGACAGGACAATTATTCTTTTGGTCTCCATTGGGGAGGAAAAAAGGTAAAGGTAAAGGTTGTCCCCTATGCAAGCACCAGTCATTTCCGACTCTGGCATGATGACACATCACAGGGTATAAATAAAATAAACAGTGTAGAAAGCTTGATTTTAAGTGAAATAATAGCTGCATTTCAGTAACAGTTCAGGTGTTGATATGCAATGGAATGCCTATGCAACAGAGATTGTGTATATGTGCATTCACCTTGTGCATTCATCTTGAGAGAATTATCAAGTTCCACAGGTCACTTTTTCTAGTTGTAGGTTAGAGAGGATATTGATCTTCTTTTTGGAATAATTCTTTGTGCAGGCTGTAGAGTAGCCTTCTTTTGCTACTTAGCCATTTTTATAGTCCTTTTCCCCCCTGCTTTTTTTGTAGACAAATTAGTGTACAGTCAACTGCAAGTGGTAAATAAAGCTGTAGACTTCCCTGTGTAGCCTCATGCAAACCCAAACAACTGCTGTTCCTTTTGGAGACTGGCCAGCATGCAATTAGCAAACTGAATTGCTGAGGTTGTACTAGTCTGTTTTAAAATGAAAAGACAATGTACTGTTCATCATTCCAGAACAACAACAACAACAAAAACACTGAAAACTGTTGGACCAGTGCCGTCCCTATACACACATTCCATCATTTGAGACCATAAAGGAATATTTGCTGGTTCCAGGATGCAACCTTTTGAATATAAAGCAACTTTCTGATCTCTTTCATGACCAAATTTTTCTTCTCCTAAACTGGTTCTGCTTTGAGTGTTAATTCTGGCTTTGTGTCTAAATTAAAGGGGGGGAGTTGTTGGGAGGGGGATCCACACAACATCCCCTAATTGTCTACTTTCTGTGGCTTACCCTGATTTTTCCCAAGCTTAGTTTGGCAAAAAGTTTGGGAAAACATCATGGTCAAAGTGCCTTGTATGCTGTGCAGAAGGGAAGGCATGTATTTTTGCCAGCGTATCCACATCAGTGCCGTTTTTGTTGCTTCAGTTCCTGCAGCCTTCTCCTTTTAAAAAAGGTAATTAACTTATAGCAGCCCAAGCTCTGCTCATGACCTGAGTCAATCCTGGCGGAAGCTGGGTTCAGGCAGTTGGCTCAAGGTTGACTCAGCCTTCCATCCTTCTGAGGTTGGTAAAACGAGTACCTAGCTTGCTGGGGGGGAAATGTAGATGACTGGAGAAGGCAATGGCAAACTACCCCGTTAAAAAGTCTGCTGTGAAAATGTCGTGATGCGACATCACCCAGAGTCAGAATTGACTGGTGCTTGCACACCTTTCCCTTTATGCTTGTGAAAAGTGCTGTAAGTCACAGCTGACATGGTGACCCCATAGGGTTTTCAAGGCAAGAGATGTTCAGAGGTGGCTTGCCATTGCCTGCCCCTGCACCATGACCCTGGTATTTCTTGAAGGTCACCCATCCAAATACTAGCCAGGGCCAACATCGGGATAGCCTGGGCTTTCCAGGTCAGGGCTGGATAGCTATAGTATTAAACATTGTGTTGTGTCAATTACCTATTTTTAAAACTAAAAACCTAAAAAAACCCCTGGAAATGATGGCTACAGGGGGCTGGGGCAAGGACAGTGTGGGTAAAAATACCACATGGATGCTCTGTTGTGTCTACAAATACTTGCACATTTGCAGTGGAAGGGACATGAAAAACCATTGTGTGGCTGCAGCCATGTTTATGTTTATTTATGATTTATATCCCGCCCTTCCCACCAAGGTGGCTCAGGGCGGCTCACAACACCTGAAGTCTAACATAACAATATTAAGTTTTAGGCATTTTACACAGTTAAAAACATTTAAAACATTAAAAGCATTAAAACATCAGAAGTCTATTAGAACTACACTTAATTTTCTATGCTGGTTAGTTGTAGGCCAGCCGGAAGAGGGTTGTCTTACAGGCCCTGCAGAATTGAACAAGGTCCCGCAGGGCCCTCACCTCCTCCGGCAGCTGGTTCTACCAGGAAGGTGCCATTACAGAGAAAGCCCTATCCCTGGTAGATTTCAGGTGGGCTTCCTTTGGCCCAGGGATAACAAGAAGATTTTGGGTTCCTGATCTCAGCACTCTCTG
The DNA here is from genome assembly GCF_032191835.1 of Heteronotia binoei. Taxonomy (NCBI): domain Eukaryota; kingdom Metazoa; phylum Chordata; class Lepidosauria; order Squamata; family Gekkonidae; genus Heteronotia; species Heteronotia binoei. Next base: position 42,459,609 of record NC_083228.1, on the reverse strand, counting down.
GGGAACATGTGGGGAGCCCATGATAGCCCAATCCCCCTTCCCCACTGTGATTTGGGTAGAAGAGGAACTTTGTCCACCTACCCGACTCTACAGTCCTTATCCTTTTCAAAGGCAGGTGTGCTCCCTCATTTACCTGTAGAAATATTGTTAAAACAAACTAATTTGATTGTTCAAAATAAAATTATTACAATTGAGCTTATGGTTGTTCTCTATAGGGAATTAGGCCCTTATTAAAAATGAAGTTGCAGGCAACATCACTATTCTCAAAATGATATGATTATATCGATATATATATAAATGCTGTATGCTGAAAAATGTTCTGAGTATACCTTTATCATGTGGATTTTTGTACATCTCTAAAAATATGCAAACCGTGTTACCAGTCCCTCCTATTTCTTTTGACAGGTTTCTCTTAATATTGCTTTAGAGGCATTTGTTATCAAACCATCTAGCTTTGTGGGGATAACTTGTACTGCCTTCCAGAAAATATCTGCAAATTTAGACAGGTCAATGACCCGTGACACAGGGAGCTGGGACCCGGAGCAACATTTGAATTTTAAGTGCAATGCTGGCAGTCATAGTGGCTCGGTGGTGAATTTCTCTACAATGGTAAGTAGGACAACTAGTGAATAACTTGAAATGTATGTTATGAAGAACGACTTACCCTTTGCAGTGTTCAGAGCCATCACTGTAAGACTAAGTTATCTGAAATTAAGATTCAGCTGGCTTCATGTTTTTGTATATTGATTAGTAAAGAAATAATTCTAATTTTGCTGTAGGACAGAGTATATAAATAAAAGGGTACAGTGCTGATTTTATCAAATGTTGTTGGATGCTGAAATGTAATAGTTATACATGGATCAATATACAAACATATCAATCCACTTGAATTTAAGTGATTTTTTTTTATCTCACTGAAATCAACTTGGAAATCAATGTAAAAACTGGTCTAAAACCTAGTGCCATGTAACCTGATTCAAAAAATGTCTCTTTCCTTCCATGTGATTGTCTACCCATTCCAAGTGCTCTGATCTTTGTCATAATCTTCCTATATGGATATGATGTTCCTAAGAAGAAATATTTATGTGAACTGTGAGCATCAGGCAGAATGTAGGAATCATAAGTACAATTATATATGACAATAAAAGATGGTGGATGTTGAGAAATGTCACTAATTGCACCAATTTGCATCTGCTTAGTTAATGATGATTAAAAATGGTTTTATGGTGCTGTTTATGTGATGGTACTTTACTAATCATATGCTTACCAGTGAATATAAGGCAGCTTAAATTCTAGAAAGGAGATGTGTGTGTGTGTGTGCATGAGAGTGTGTGCGTGTGAGTGCATGAACACACACAAAAGGTTTTCAGTGGGCCCATTATGTGTTTAGACAAATGAACATTCTAAATGAAAATATTATGAAATAATAATAGCTATTAGGAAAACCTAGGTAATTTTGTTTTAGTAATGTTATGACTATCATTTGGAATTTTGTTACTTTAAAAACATCTTCATATGATGCCAAAAAAACTCTAAGGAAACAAATAGAAGTAGGATCCTTGGTGGAATGTATTATTTATATCACATAATGAAGCGGAACAATTAAATTCTGATCCAGCACAAAATGGAATTTTGCATTTGGTTGAGCATGTTATTAAATTTGAAGTGTTCCAAGTCGAAGTTCTTGTTATCCTTGAACAGAATCTTATTTTAATAAGCTTAGTTCTTGAAGTATTCTGGGTACTACAGAAATGATGTTTCCTGAGAAATATTGCAAAGCTGCTTCAGGAACACTTTGAAATCTTTAAATGCATTTTCCCTTCCTGCAGTCTCTTTTGTTGTGTGTTTTGCTGATTTTAAACCTCAGAGAAATATGGCATGGGTTGATGGGAGAGGTTACTACTTAAAAGCCTTTGAAAAGCAACATCCTTGCACTGGAGAGTATGTAAGATTAGAGGAAATCTTACAAATTGCAAACTGTTCTTTGTAATCATTTTGTAATTCTCTAAAATAGCTGTCACCCGCCCGGGGGGGGGGGAGGAATTGTTCAGTGCTATTACTTGTACATAACTGATATAAGAATATTTCTGAATTAATTTTTTTGTTTAAAGTATAGTTCATATAAATGTATTTATTTTATATTTAGGAAATGAATTTATATAGAGAAGGTATACAGTTTTAGTTTTGTGAATCTTATTAGGAGTTCTGCCATATGGACATTAATCATAGTGGAATTTTATCACTTCTAGGGTTGCGAGCGCTTGGTTGGGAAATATCTGGAGATATGGGGGAGTTGATCCTGAGGGTGGTAGGGTTTGAGGTAGGGAGTGACTTCTGCATGGTGTAATGCCATAGAATCTATCCTCCAAGGTAGGCATTTTCTCGAGGGGAACTGATCTATGTAGTCTGAAGAACAGTTCTAATTCTGGGAAATTTCCAGACCCCACCTGTAGGCAACCCTAATCACTATGCTTCGATACCTTGAAGCATAGTATTATAGGAATATATGGGATGTAGTTTAGGATGTTCTTTCAATCTTTGTGGAGGTATGGCTCAACCCAACTGAGTGCTCATCCTAGAACCATCTTTAGAAACCTCTGCAACATGTTGGGATTTTATGGCAGATGAACCAATGTTGAATGTGTTTCTTGTTGAAACTCCTTTACTTCTGATTTGGGGGATGTCGCTATGCTATGTCAGAACTGACCCTTTAAAATTAAGACAGAGGATGCTAGAGTTCAGAACAGATGAAGCTGCTTCCCATTTAACTAGAGTCCTTCAACTTGTGCTTACACAAGAACATCCATGTTCTGAAGGTCTGTGATCTGCTAAATGTTTTCATCCATGCATGTGGCTGCAAATCGGGAGAAAAAAGGGCAAATCACACTTTATTGGATTCTCTTGCCAGCCAGTTAAAGGATTTTGTTCTTCCATTTAGAAACTATATTGTGTGTTGTAATTTGACTGACATGTTGTCTGTATTTCTCAGGTACAAAAAAAAATAACATTTGTTGCAATATATATGTCTGCCAAAGTACTGTTGCCTCTTTTTTTTGTTGTTATTACAAAATATTCCTTCCTAAAAATGAAAAACAAGGTGTTATATTCCTTTTCCTTGCCCCAAGAACATGCCAGACATCTAGAATTTATTTCAAGCTACTGCAGAACATTTTATTTGGAAATGTATATAATCTTGGCAGTACATCACTGTATACAGAGCTTTAGTGTGGCTTAATCTCTTATGCATTTTGCCATGTTTATAGAAAGCATCCAAGTCAGATTTCTGGCCAAACTTTGATTGTCATGTCTCATTTCAGTGAACAGATTTTTTTTTAAAACCGCAGGTGCAGTTCTTCATAATGATAACCGAATGTAAGGCTGCATTCAGAAAGTGTCATTAAATTGGAATCTAAGTTTAAGTCTGGCCATTGTGGCCGTTAAGTCTGGCCGTTAAGTCCAGCAGGTTGTGTTAAAGTAAGATTCTGCTCTCATAATTTCACAATTCATTGATATTCTAACTTTTCTCACTTGAAAAAGAAACCATTTCCTGTACCCATTTGTCCTCCAACCACCGCATATGATAAAATTAGCTTTCACTAAAGTACTGGCTTACTAGAACTTTGTTACTTCTTAGTGGGGGGTTGGGGGGAGGGAGAGAAACCTGAAGATGTAGAGCAAGAACATAAAAGTATCAAATGGCAAAAGATGATTGGTCAATTTCAGCAGCTTTCAAAGAGCTGACCAAATTCATGGGTTTGTTGTTCTATGAAATGCCAGTTTTTCTCTATGTTCCCCCAGCCTCCCCATAAGACCCATGAAAAAGCTACACTAATTGATTTTATATCACTTACCAATGATGAATACACTTCATTTTGTTATTGTGTTAAACTGATCTTCCTCTTGTTCAGGAGTTTATTAAAGTTCATTGCTAATGCATTTAGAAATTATTCCAATGTTTGTTAATTGTTGACAGTTTTGTTAGCTGTTTATATTATGTTATGCAATTTATTAAAAACAGAAAAATTAGAAAATTGAAAAGAAAAGAAAAGAAAAGAAAAGAAAAGAAAAGAAAAAGCCACACTGAAGGTTGATGGAGCCTTGAAGACAAAATGCCATGAGGTTGCTGTAGCGAGTAAGGGAAATTGAACATATTTGCCACTACTTCCTTCCACTGATGGAGGAGCACAGTAATAGGGTTGCCAGGTCCAACTCAGGAAATATCTGGTGAATTGGGGGGTGGAGCCAGGAGACCTTGGGGGTGGAGCCAGGAGCAAGGTTGTGACAACACAACTGAACTCTGAAGGGAGTTCTCGTCATCACATTTAAAGGGACTGCACTCCTTTTAAATGCCTTCCCTTAATTGAAATCATGGAGAATGGGGGCACCTTCTTTGGAAGCTTATAGAACTGGAAGCCCTGATCCAATCTTTTTTAAAACTTGGGGTTTTATTTGAGGAGAGGCACAAGATACTGTGCTGAAAATTTGGTGCCTCTACCTCAAAAAACAGTTCTCCAGAGACCCAGATACACATGGATTGATTCTCCATTATACCCTATAGGAACCGGTCTCCATAGGTTATAATGGAGACATTCCACACTCTCTCCCCCACCCCCGCTTTCTGATAACCCTGAAGTGAGGGGAGGGCCTTCAAACCAGGGGGTCCCCTGCCCCCAACTGGGAATTGGCAACCCTACAAGCAAAATTTTACAAAAATTTCCCTTTTTCACTGCAGCTCTCTGTTCCTCATGGTATTTTGTTGATGAGATTTTCCTGACCCCCACTATTGCCTTTTCAGGAGGGTCTTATGGGACTGCTGGCAAAAGCCATGTATCTGCTGCTGTGATAATCTTTCACTAGTGGTTCATAGGATCCAATGAAGCCTGAGGGAAAATGTCCTGTCCCATTAATAACATAGGATCAATGTGTGGAAATAGACAGATGAAGTTTTTCACAGTATAAGAGTAAAAGAGTTGGTCTCAAAGCAGTTTTACAATCACCCTCCCTTCTTGCTCCCACAACAGGCACTTTGACTGCTATCATGCACACTAAATAATGCACTTTCAATCCACTTTCAGTGCACTTTCCAACTGGATTTTGCCAGTTCACACAGTATTGAAAGTGCATTATTTAGTGTGTGTGATCGCAGCCCTTGTTAGGCAGGTGGGGCTGATAGAGTTCTGAGAGAACCGCCAAGAAGCAGGAAAACGCTTGAGCTGGCTCCGCGACGGAAGTTGCCGGCTCTTTTGGCTGCGCCGGCGCTTCTGGTGCGAAATCCCTGCAGATCCGCCGGCGTGAGGAGGGTGGTCGCGCCAGTAAAAGGTAAGTGCGAAAACGCCCAGTGACTGACCCATGGTTACCCAGCAGACTTCATGTGGAGGAGTAGGGAATCAAACCAGGTTTTCCAGATTAGAGACTGGCACTCTTAACAACTATACCATGCTAGCTCTTCAATCCTAAATCCAACCCTACCTTTTGTCATGTGATTTAAGTAATTAATTGTGCCTATGTTGTTTTAATTCATGATAATTATCCATTTTCACACTGACACAATTCTGACATTACTATGTGTTTCATGAATACTTACCATTTGTGTTTGGTAAATCACAATAAATTTCCACATACTTGAAGAACAGAATGTATTGTATCAAAACTTGGCAATTAGATGGCAATAGGTAAAGCAAAATCTGGGCATATTATTAGAACAGAAGGCAGTGCTTGTAAAAAGCAACATATGCAGCATTTCCATCAGGCACACATGTTACATTTTGGGACTGAATCAATTTTCCATGAGTTCCCAAAGAACATATTTCAGTAGAATGAATTAGCTTCAATATTGCATGCACTCAGGTATCATTATAGTTGAATAAGAAACCTAAAAGGTTAATATGCAATTAAAGGGCCGAACATTAAAAACAAAGTGTAAAAAAATCATAAATCAACATACATGTATTTATTGTTGAAAGCTAAAACCATTTAAGAACCCATCCTACGTAAAATCATAAAACCTTGACCTGACGCGTTTCGACCTGAATTGGTCTTCTTCAGAGGTCAGAAAGGTAAGCACACATATTGGCTCATAATACAGAACAGAATAAAAAAATCAAGAGCACACAACTCTTGGCACATAGGCTCTGACTTTACTTGATCAATTCTGGACCACATGGCATACAAAAAACACTGGATGCTATAAGGCTATAGAACAAGAGGCCTCAAGAATGTCTCTAAGCCTTTATCACTTTACTAAATTTCCTTGTGGTCCAGCATTGTTCTGTTGTTTTATTCTGTTCTGTATTATGAGCCAATATGTGTGCTTACCTTTCTGACCTCTGAAGAAGACCAATTTAGGTCAAAACGCGTCAGGTCAAGTTGAGTGGGTTCCCATTGAGGTTTTATGATTTTACAAAGGATAGAGGCTTATGATGGGCCCTTAAATGGTTTTAGCTTTCAACAATAAATACATGTATGTTGATTTATGATTTTTTTACACTTTGTTTTTAATGTTTGGACCTTTAACGTCATATTAACCTTTTAGGTTTCTTACTCCAGTTTTTGGGTTAAGTTTCTTTCCCTTCCTTGTTTTTCTTTGATCATAATAGTTGACACAGGAATAAAAATCAATGGAAATGAAATTACTGAAATGCATTGTATAATCTAGCACTAACTTTTCATTAAAGGCCTCTGGACAAAAATATAACCTCATTCCTCTCTATCCTTTTCCTTGCTTAGCAGTATTAGGACAGCCAATTGATACCTCTCTGTATGGGACTGCAAGGTCCCAAACTTTGACCCTGAGACTCTGGTTTTAGAACTCAAATCTCAGGGACTCAAGGTAAAATTTCAGAGCTCTCTTCACAGTCTTGATAGTTTCTTCGAAGACATCTACATATACTTGCCCTTGGTAATTACTGCAAATGTGAATTGGAAGATGGGAGACAATAATCTGAAACTAACCAGTCAACTGCATATTGCATTTAGTGTGTAGCTAGTCTCTGTGCTAGGATTGTGATTACACAAATTGACAGGTACTATATGATACACTTCTTAATTAGAAGGCAGGTTCTTGGGGAAAGATCTCTGCCAAGTATGAGAAATCTGGGCTGAGAGTGTCAGTTTCCTTCCCTGTTCCAGGTATTTAAAATTCAGCATTGCCAGAGGCTCTTCTATAAAAGGAAGAAAATCTCAGGAACATTTCTGTTAGTGTTAGAACTCTGGGCTAAGTTTCCATTTTCCCAGCTGGCCAGTAGGGGAAGCCCCACCCCAACAACCACGATGTGCCTTTAGATCTCAGGAAGGTTCAGCAGCTTACAACTGCTTCTGTTTCGGAAGGTGTGTGTGCCTTTAACTCTCTGTGAGACTGAAGTTGGGGGGCAAGCAGGAAGAGCTATGTGTGTGTGTGTGTGTGAGAGAGAGAGAGCCCAATCCCTCTGTTTGTTTTGCATTCCTTTCAGAAGCTGTTTGCTTAGTAAAAGGGATAGTAAAAAGTTAACTAGAACATGAGTATGCAGAGTAGAGGAAAACTTCACCCCCTACACCTTTCTCTCCTTGAATTGGTTGAAATACAGCAGATTGTTACATTCAGCAACTCCAGTGAGTAAAGCTATCTATACCATTGCCCTGGGGAGATCACAAAAGTGTGGGCATGCAAACTGTTTATTTTGGCTGCTTTGTGTGTGTGTGAGTTCACTTTCATATTAGTGGGAGTGTAACTGCTGCAAAACCATTTGAATGCAAAAAAGAGGAGACTGTATTCAGGGGAACTGCACTGCTGTATTTTTACTATTTGTTTTTAGGGAATGGGAAAGTCTCCTGGCACCACCCCCAAAGTCCGCAGATATTTCCTGAGGTAGACTTGGCAACCCTACCATGAATGTCAAGGTTTTGGATGTTGGGCATATGACAAAACTATATCTACGTTCTGTCCTATAGTACGGAGCCATTAAGATAAAGTTATTGGTCCCAATACAGGAAAATACAAATTACAAAATGCAGACACTGGATCCTAGATCCAGTGAATACAACTGAGATCCAGTATTTTCCTTGGCATGATACTTGCCTGTATTTAGGGAAAAGAAATCTCTGGTGCCTTCTTTTTACCCCTCATAAAAAGTTTTTTTAAGAGTGAGTGATTGAGAGAGGCAGGCATTTCTGTGAATCTAACTACTAGTCAGAATGCCAGCATATCTAGAGTGTATTTTTTCTAAACTTTATAAAAGTATATTGGCTTTATAGAGTTCTTAATTAAAATACAATACTACAATGTTCCAGAGGATGAGCTGTCTTAGATGAATCATACAGTTTTTTTGCCTTTTGTCATATCCATTCCAATAGAAAAAATAAGATTTCAAAATGCTTAAATTACATTTAAAAATGCATTAATGTCAGTGTTCTTTAGTATTCCCCTTTGTATCTCTTCTTAGGTGCTATGTTTCAAGTTGTAAAGCCAGTTCAGCTTGAAACATTCCACCATAAAGACATCTCCTGTAATGCAATTTGACAAATCAAAAGGCCATTTTCACTGAGAAAAATATTAATAGTAATAGAGCCAAAAAGCAAAAAAAGAGAAAAGAATATATGCTGTGGTTGGCTTAAAGTTTACCTTATGAAAGATACATGTTGGAGAAGAAGAGACATTGCTTTGCTTTTGGAGAATTAATCTTATGATTCACCTTTGTTTGATGTATCCTACCAAAAGAATGCAACACTTCTCTCTCCCTACATACAGTGACTTACTCTCTGAAAGGACATCACTATTTTTAATTTTTATTTTATATTTGCTGGTGTATATAAAGGTACCAATGCTAAATCCCAGTGTGCTGTATAAGCCCAATATAGATACTTGACTTCCTGCTAACAGTGTAACATGTGCAAACAGGATTAAGTATGTTTGGAAATAGGTCACTCTAGTGCAGGGGTATCAAATGTTTGACCTGGGGCTGAATCGGGCCCCCGGAGGCCTCCTATCAGGCCCCTGAGCAACTGGGTCTTGGCTGTTTCCTTTTCACTCTCTCTTGCTTACTTCGGCATCACAGCTTGCTTTGCCAGGCTTGCTCAATTGCACAGAAGCTACAGAGCAAAGCCTCTATTTTCTCCATTGGCTGAGGCTCCTCCCTTGGAGAGGAAGGAGGGGAAAGCAGAGCTTGCTTTGCCAGGCTCTCTGGATCAAACAGCAGAGCTACTGAGCCAAGCCTCTCTTCCTTCTATTGGCTGAGGCTCCTCCCCCTCCTGGTTTCCTGGGGAAAGAAGGAAAGAGCCAGAGCTTCCTTTGCCCAGTTCCCTGGATCCCATGGGAGAAATAAAAAGAAAGCACCTTTAAGACCAACAAGTGCTAATGTTTTAAGCATGTTTTACTTTAAGTTTGTAAAAAAACTTTAGTCATGTTTGTCTGTGCCCCTTAAAAAGTTTATATCTCTGCTACTTAATCTTAAATAGGTACACACATGACCCAGCTGGACATAGCCCGGCCTGGCAAGGTCTCATTTATGTCAGTTCTGGCCCTCATAACAAATGAGTTCAACACCTCTGCTCTGGTGGTCAAGTCTTTTATCCAGAACCACCTGGAACAGCATCCCACTTCTTTAAAAACTGGTTGTTTGTGCAGTATAACTTTCACCAACTGTGATTATACTTTCAGATGGGTAGCTGTGTTGGTCTGAAGTATAGGAGCAAGGTTCAAGTTCAGTAGCACCTTAAAGACCAACAAAGATTTTGCAGAGTGTAAGCTTTCGAGAGCATCTGAAAAAAGGGGCATTGGCTCTTGAAAGCTTAGACCCTGGCACCACCCCCAAAGTCCCCAGATATTTCCTGAGTCGTGGCAGCCAAAAAAGACAACGACATGTCTAATCTGGCCCAGTGGTAAATTAGATTGAGAGATAGAGAAAGTGGCTCAAGGCCACCGAGTGAGCTTCATGGCTGAGTAAAGACTGAAACTTGTGTATATCTTCCCCTCAGAGAAGATCTGTTCATAGAAATACACGGGATTTAGCAGTATCAACACTATCAAAGCCAGATTATTTTGTATTCTTAGCCTGATCTATTTCCTGTAAGCTTGTAGCCATGCTTTGTTAGTATTGAGCTGACCTAAGCAAATTATATTACTATTGATTTTATCTCCCTCTAGTAATTGGGCTTATGATAATAACAGCAAAGAATTTTGTGGAGACATAAGCACATTGCCTGGTTGCTTGGTGTTTGTCTCTACCACTTACATGTTTGTGGTATTTATTAGAAGAAGGCCTGATTGCTTTGGCTGCATTACATTATAGAAAGCCATCTAGAGATGCTGAGGCAGCTCGGCCACTATTTGTATCAGTGACAAAATTCTAATTAATTTTAAGGATGTGGTAGTAAACTATTAGTCATCAGTAAGTTAGGCTGGCTTTTTTTCAGTTGCAGGGGAAAATAGCACTGCTCTTGAATAATAACAGTGTAAATTTAATCATGTGTTGGAATTTTAAAGGTGCCAATAAGCAAAAATTGCAAGCTTCACTTGTACTTGGCTGGACCTAGACTATTTGACACCCTAGGCAAGGCTAGCTACTTGTGCCCCCTCCATACACTGATAACCAATTTTCAAAAACAGATGTATTGTGGGGAAAATGAAAAGCACAAAACTTGAAATTGCTCCCTGACCTGGATAGCCAAGGCAAGCCTTATCTTGTCAGATCTTGGAAGCTGAACAGGGCCAACTCTGGCAAGAATTTGGAAGGGAGACCTCCTTGAAATAACAAAGTTGGGAGGGCAGGCTCTATTCTGCCACCTCTCCGAATATCCTCCAAGCCCCCGGTAGAGTTCAGTCACCAGAGGTTGACATGACTTCCACATGCACGTGTGCACACAACACACATACACAGGCCCATAGCATAGATGGACTCCATTCTATCTTATGGGCCCATACGATAGAATGGAGAGATCGAACCACCACTGTGGTATGACACCAGAAAAGGGGTTTAAAGTTTAAAACCCCTTCTCTAACATCGCATCCGCAGCTCAGTCTCTCCATTCTATCCTATGGGCCCATAGGATAGAATGGAGAGATTGGGTCGCTGCTCTAGCTTGACCCCAGAGAAGGGGATGCCCCACCAACCCCCACCTCTTGGAGAATCTGAGAGGCATTGTGAGGGGGGGGGAGATCTTTTTCCTGCGTTTACACCCCAGACTGCAAAAGCAGGATGAAAGCCCCACCTCTCAGAGTATCCAAGAGGAGCAGGGGCTGGGAAGCTATCTTTTTCCTGCTTTGGCACTGGAGTGCAAAAGAAGGAGAAAAGCCCTGCTGGCCACACATCTCAGAGATTCCAAGAGGCATGGGGGGAGGGGGCCCACAATCCAATTCTGGGTCCCTGGACATTTGGCGCCATAGGCAATCACCTAATTTGCCTAATGGATGGTCCAGCCCTGCCTGCATCCTTAGTAACCTATTTCTCTAGCATGAAATTATTGTCACCTTTGGTTTTACAAACTTTGCACAACATGTAGTCAAACACAATAGGTTGCTTTCTTCGTCTCCTTGGCTCTTTTTAATTACTGTGCCAATTACATAAGAACATAAGAGAAGCCATGTTGGATCAGGCCAATGGCCCATCCAGTCCAACGCTCTGTGTTACACAGTGGCCAATATATGTGTGTGTGTGTGTGTATATATATATATATATACACACTGTGGCTAATAGCCACTGATGGACCTCTGCTCCATATTTTTATCCAATCCCCTCTTAAAGCTGGCTGTGCTTGTAGCCGCCACCACCTCCTGCGGCAGTGAATTCCACATGTTAATCACCCTTTGGGTGAAGAAGTACTTCCTTTTATCCGTTTTAACCTGACTGCTCAACAATTTCATTGAATGCCCACGAGTTCTTGTATTGTGAGAAAGGGAGAAAAGTACTTCTTTCTCTACTTTCTCCATCCCATGCATAATCTTGTAAACTTCTATCATGTCACCCCGCAGTCGATGTTTCTCCAAGCTAAAGAGTCCCAAGCGTTTTAACCTTTCTTCATAGGGAAAGTGTTCCAACCCTTTAATCATTCTAGTTGCCCTTTTCTGGACTTTTTCCAATGCTATAATATCCTTTTTGAGGTGCAGTGACCAGAATTGTACACAGTATTCCTAATGAGACCTCACCATCGATTTATACAGGGGCATTATGATACTGGCTGATTTGTTTTCAATTCCCTTCCTAATAATTCCCAGCATGGCATTGGCCTTTTTTATTGCAATCGCACACTGTCTTGACATTTTCAGTGAGTTATCTACTTCGACCCCAAGATCTCTCTCTTGATCAGTCTCTGCCAGTTCACACCCCATCAACTTGTATTTGTAGCTGGGATTCTTGGCCCCAATGTGCATTACTTTGCACTTGGCCATATTGAACCTCATCTGCCCCAAAATATGAACTAGAAAAGACTGGTCTTTTCCAGCTCAATATAGTCAGCAAAACCCCATAATTCATGCAAGCTAACTTCAATAGTCTTTTTTTTTTTTTGCATTGATGGAAAAAACCATGCTGAACTAACAAGTGTCAGGGAAATGTCAACAGATGGGAGCCATCTCACTCTTCAAAATTAAAGACTTTTGCAAGAGAGGAAGTCATATTCCAATTCTAACACACAGTGCATTTTTTTCCAGTCAAGTAATGAGCCTGTGAAAATATGGGGGAAACTGCCACTTTGTCATAGTCGTACTTGGTCATAATGTGAAGCTGTCTTATTTATAAATTCATACGCAGTTGCTCACTAGGATAGGCAATGATCCGCTTAATGAAGTTACTTCACTGAAGAGATGTAATGCACTCCAAAATTACTTTGCATTCTAAATAAGTTTGGTGCTTTTAAAATCAATTTTCATTTTATTCCTTTGTATTGTATTCAGTGTTGCAGCAGAATTTGTGACTGGAGATTGATTTTTGAGGTATCTATATGATGCAGAATGTGTTTCTCTAAAGCAGCATATACAGTTCCTCTGGATAATTATTATAGGCAACTATGCCATTTCCGCAAATCACAGCATTGTCACTAACTTCAAAACAAAACAAATAATGTTTTCAGACAGGTTCTGAAGGGCAAAGCATCTGATTGAAAGAACAGAGATGTTCCAATAGGCTTCTCCAGGGAACTTTCATAACATGGGTGGCACCAAGAAGGCTTTTGTCAGCATCAATCAAATGAAAAAGACATCTTAGAAAGATTCATTTTATTCCTTTGTATTGTATTCAGTATTGCAGCAAAATTCATGTTGTAGCATACTCCCATAATAACCTACATCTAGGCAGGGTATAAGATACTTTTTCTTTGGCTCAAAGATGGGTAGGTATGCCCTCACACGGATAGTCCAGGCAAACCCAAAAAGTACAGAGAGTTCCAACAGCACACTGTGGCTAATAGCCACTGATGGACCTCTGCTCCATATGTTTATCCAATCCCCTCTTGAAGTTGGCTATGCTCGTAGCCACCACCAACTCCTGTGGCAGTGTATTCCATGTGTTAATCACCCTTTGGGTGAAGAAGTACGTCCTTTTATCCATTCTAACCTGACTGCTCAGAAATTTAATTGAGTGCCTGTGAGTTCTTGTATTGTGAGAAAGGGAGAAAAGTGCTTCTTTCTCTATCTTCTCTATAGCAGCCCCGTGGTGCAGAGTGGTAAAGCTGCAGTACTGCAGTCCGAACTCTCTGCTCATGACCTGAGTTTGATTCCGGTGGAAGCTGGGTTCAGGTAGCTGGTTCAAGGTTGACTCAGCCTTCCATCCTTCCGAGGCTGGTAAAATGAGTACCCAGCTTGCTGGGGGAAAGTATAGATGACTGGGGAAAGCAATGGCAAAGCACCCCATAAAAAGCCGTGAAAACATTGTGATGCGACATCACCTCAGAGTCGGAAATGACTGGTGCTTGCACAGGGAACTACCTTTACCTTTTTACCTTCTCTATCCCATGCATAATCTTGTAAATCTCTATCATGTCACCCCTCAATCAACATTTCTCCAAGCTAAAGAGCCCCAAGCATTTTAACCTTTCTTCATAGAGAAAGTGTTCCAACCCTTTAATCATTCTAGTTGCCCTTTTCTGCACTTTTTCCAATGCTATAATATCTTTTTTGAGGTGTGGTGACCCAAATTGTACACAATACTTCAAATGAGGCCACACCATCGATTTATACAGGGGCATTATGATACTGGCTGATTTGTTTTCAGTTCCCTTCCTAATAATTCCTAGCATAGTGTTGGCCGTTTTTATTGCTGTCGCACACTGTCTCGACATTTAAAATAAAACATGCTTAAACATTAGCACTCGTTGGTCTTAAAAGTGCTTTCTTTGTATATCTCTCATGCAATCTGGGGAACTGTATGAAGGAAGCTCTGGCTTTTTCCTTTCTTCCCCAGGGGACCAGGAGGGGGAGGAGCCTCAGCAAATAGAAGGAAGAGAGGCTTGACTCAATAGCTCAATAGAGATTGAGAGCACCTGGCAAAGCAAGCTATTCCTCCCCAAGGGAGGAGTCTCAATGAATGGAGAAAAGTTTTGCTCTGTAGCTCCTGTGCAATTGAACAAGCCTGGCAAAGCAAGCTGTGATGCAAAAGGAAGCAAGAGAGAGGGAGAAGGAAGTAAATGACAGCCGGTTGCTTGGGGCCCTGATAGGAGCACTTCAGGGGTCTGATTCAGCCACTGGGTCGCATGTTTGACATCCCTGGGCTATAATGTCACACAAGTTGGAACACTCAGCGACACCCATTGTTCTCCACCCTTGTCACTCTAGGACATGAGGAACCTTCCCCATGATAATGTATCCTTGCTGCTCTTCTCTCCATCCCTTTTTGGACTATGCTTCGGGCACAATTGGTTGAAGTTCTTTTCATGCAAAGTTGGTTGGATCTTGTGATCTATCAGCAGAAAGTACGAATGGCTGCAGTTATTTCCCATATTTACCTCCCCCCATCACTCCTTTCCAGCCCTGGGAAAGTTTATTCCTGGATCTATGGAGCCTGTGTGGACTAATATATTTATGTGCTGGGAGACAGCAGCAATGAATGAGAAGTCTCTTCTGTCAGCAGGGCTTTGTTGATATGCTTTGTTTCCATTGTAGCCTCCTGACCTATATAGCTATTACTCCATGCAGGTCGTGCGTGCAGTCTTGGGAATAAATTTCCCCAGAGTTGGAAATGGCTATAGGGGGAGGGAGAGGAGGAAAACATAGGGGAAATCCAGTTTTTGCATCCCTGGATCTCTGGAACCAACTCATTGAATTTATATGGCTTGTTAGAATATTGGTCTTACTGTATTTCATAATTCAAAGTAATGTGTATGACTTTTTACTTTTGCCCTGATGGAAACTCCATTCTTAATATTTTCCCAAATATACCAACAGGTAATTTATATATTATGAGGAAAGAAAGCTAAATTATTGAACTCCTTCATGTGCAATGTGATGGCAAATAATAGCCCTTGTTCTAATTAAGAAAAATCTGCTAATAAAAACACTGACATTGTAACAGTTAATAACACAGTACATTAGCTTCTGGAACATGCATTTCAAGTGAAATTAATGGTATCAATTGAAATACTGCAGAAACAGGATCAATAGTTTGTATATGCCTTTGAAGAAATTAGTCAAAATCTTGCCAGTTCAAGGGTTTGTGTTCTAAAATGGCTGTGTAGGGTTTCTGTCAAAATGTGCCATCCTAAATAACACAAATCTTGCAAGCGTTTTGTTATCACTTTATGCGTTATGCATTCAGGATGCAGGTTAGATTTCTTCTGCCACTAAAATGCAGTTTTGAGATTAGATAAAACCATATGTTATTGTGGCACTAACTGTGTAGAGAATGAATGACTGAGGAACAGGAGCCTGACTATCACCTCTGCTTGGGGGTCCCCAATGCTCTTCCTAGTACCTGAGCATCCATGGTATTGAACCAGATATCTGGCACACAATATTTACTGCATGCCAATCTGTATAATACATGCTGAGTAGTGAGTTTTCCCCAAATAAAGCCTATTAGTATTGCATGCAGATAAAGCTCTATTCCAACAGACTATGCACAGTCATGGCAATATAGGGCAGTAATAGTAGTAGTAGTAGTAGTAGTAGTAGTAGTAGATTTTATTTGTATCCCGCCCTCCTTGCCTAGGCGGCTCAGGGCGGCTAACAACATTCCATACATTAACATAAATAGGTAAAACTTTAAATTTAACAATTAAAAATTTAAACATATAAAAACCAGTTAATTGAGTTAAAATACGTAATTTACGGTAAGTTACATTAAATGTATCTGGCAGCAATAAAACTGTTCTGGCACTGGTTCTGCCAGTTTAGATAGTTCCATGGTAATATTATAGATGGCGGTTCTTTTATTCCTAGCAACTCAGCAGTCGATATCAGTATAGGCTTGTCTGAAAAGGGCGGTCTTGCAGGCCCTGCGGAACTGGTCGAGGTTCCGCAGGGCCCGCACTTCCTCCGGAAGCTGGTTCCACAGTGCAGGAGCCGCAGCTGAAAAGGCCCGTGCTCTGGTGTTTTGGAGTTTGACCTCTCTCGGCCCAGGGATGGTCATTTTATTTTTACCCACTGACCTCAGTGCCCTCTGGGGTTCATATGGGGAGAGACGGTCCCTTAGGTAGGCTGGTCCTCGGCCATATAGGGCTTTAAAGGTAATAACCAACACTTTGTACTGGACTCGGTAGGTGATTGGCAGCCAGTGCAGTCCACGCAGCCCCGGCCGTATGTGCTCCCATTTCGGGAGCCCCAATAGTAGCCTGGCCGACGCGTTCTGCACCAGCTGCAGCTTCCGGGTCCGGCACAGAGGTAGCCCCAAGTAGAGGGCATTACAGTAGTCCAATCTTGAGGTGACCATTGCATGGATCACTGTTGCGAGGTCGCAACGTTCCAGGAAGGGGGCCAACTGCCTTGCCTGCTTCAGGTGGAAGGATGCTGACTTGGCAATGGCTGCTATTAGTATTGCATGCAGATAAAGCTCTATTCCAACAGACTATGCACAGTCATGGCAATATAGGGCAGTAGTGTATAAATTTGGAACTTTCCCAGAATTACTTAAATTAACAAGTCTATATCTAATGCTGTATAGCAAAAT
Organism: Heteronotia binoei; assembly: GCF_032191835.1. Classification (NCBI taxonomy): domain Eukaryota; kingdom Metazoa; phylum Chordata; class Lepidosauria; order Squamata; family Gekkonidae; genus Heteronotia; species Heteronotia binoei. The sequence goes on along the minus strand of NC_083228.1, from coordinate 42,442,543 downwards.
GAATTTGTGGTACAGTTTAAACCTGTGGCACAGAGTGCTAAAGCTGCAGTACTGCAGTCCTAAGCTCTGCTCACGACCTGAGTTCGATCCCAGAGGAAGCTGGGTTTTCAGATAGCCGGCTCAAGGTTGACTCAGCCTTCCATCCTTCTGAGGTCGGTAAAATGAGTACCCAGCTTGCTGGGGGGGAAAGTGTAGATGACTGGGGAAGGCAATGGCAAACCACCCCGTAAAAAGTCTGCCGTGAAAACATCATGAAAGCAACGTCACCCCAGAGTCGGAAACGACTGGTGCTTGCACAGGGGACCTTTCCTTTCCTTAAACACTGTCCAGTACATTGTCAAAACAGGTTAATCCATAGTACCCATTTAATATAGACAGCTGATTAGGCCTAATCTGTTATGACCATGACCATAGCAAGGGGTCTGTCTGCTCTTCCACTTTTCATTTGCAGCAGTGAAAAGAAGTGGCCGCTACATTTATGCATTTGATATTTCACTAAGCCAACAGAATTGCATCATTGAAGTTCAGGTTTCTAATGAGTGAGAAATATAAACTATAACATACTGTATTTGTTGGCATCTATGGACTTCAGAATGCATTCTGTAGTCCATGGGTCACAAATGGGGGTGGGACTGTTGCTCATTTTCTTAAATCAAAGCACTGAAGTATATGTACATTCTAAATTTGCTCAATGAGTAGCAGTAAAACTGAGATAAATAATAAATCAGCCTCTTCTCCTCCTCTACCCAGTTTTATTGGGCTAAAACCATAATGGCAGCAGTTCTAGCAAGACACATAGAAATCTATCACGTACTATCTGTCTTGAAAATAGTTTATTTTATTTCATTTTATTTACTTCGAATTTCTATCCCACCCTCTTCGTAAGCGGACTCAAGGGTGGCTATAGTATAGTACAGGGGTGGACAAACTTGCTTAACATAAGAACCACATAGAAAAAACATCAGATGTTTGAGAGCCTCAAGACATGAATGTCAGATGTTTGAGAGCAACAAGACATAAATGTCAAATGTTGGCGGAAGGGAGGGAGGGGTGGAAAGAAAGCAACTTTACTTTTAAATGTATTCTTCAAGCCACCAGCTGGCTTGGCTTGGAAAAGTGATTTAAAGAGAGAAATACAGGGCTTTTTTGGTAGAAAAAGCCCAGCAGGAACTCATTGGCATATTAGGCCACACCCCCTGACAGCAAGCCAGCCAGAACTGCGTTCCTGCTCAAAAAAATCCCTGGAGAAATGCCTTTTCCAAGCTGGCCAAATGGGGTGGTGGGGGCTTCGAGAGTGTGGAAGAGCCAAATGTGGCTCCCGAGCCACAGTTTGGCCACCCCTGGTACGGTAATAACATTGGGATGAATCCTCAGTGGAACCTTTCTCTAGCTCCTCCTCTAATGGAAGAGCCACTTAAGTTGGAGGAAGACCTGAGTTTGAGGAAGACTTCAAACTGTGCTTAGTGGAATGGTAGGACAAGGAGAGGATCCACCCTACTAAGTATAGTATTAAAAAAAACTACAATCATGGGAACTGCTAATCAATGTATTTGGTACTGTGGCAGTTGTCCCTTTAAAAAAGGTTGGCCACTGCAAAAAAAAAAAATTGCTGGAAATTTTATTTTATTTGTTTGAAATGTTTATATGCTGCTTTTCTACCCAAATAGGGTCCCCAACACAGAGAACATCAAGGCAGTTAAAACATTAAAACAGCATTTAAAATGAATGTATAAATATTTAACAATACAAACTTGTACACATGCAGCCATGGAGGGCCAATAGGAGTTTACTGGAGATATGATGCCAAATGAAACAAAAAAAACCCTTCACCTGCTGACAGAAGGGAAGGAGTTCCAAAGTTTTGAAACAAACCAATAAGACATTTTTCCAGGTTGCCACCCATCTGCCCTCAGATGTGATGGCTACCTGAAGCAAGGCTTTCAGAGGTGATGAAGTGGACAGGTAAGTTCATATGAGAAAAGGCTTGATGGCATACACCCAAGAGATCTTAAGGAACTCAGAAACATCTGCTAAACCTGAACCTATCACTAAATTCAGCCACTGTGCCAGAATACTGAAGAGTAGCAAATGTTTCACCGATTTTTAAAAAGGGATCCAGAGGGGACCCAGGAAATTACAGATGGCCTTGGAGCCTAACATCTGTCCCAGGCAAATTAGTAGAATTGTTAGGCACATAGGGACATGGCCTGCTGAGGGAAAATCTGTATGGCTTCTGCAAAGGGAAGTCTTGCATCACCAACCTTTTGGAGTTCTTTGAGAAAGTAAACAAACATGTAGACAAAGGTGACCCAGTAGACATTATATACCTGGACTTTCAAAAGGCTTTTGACAAGGTACCTCTCCAAATATTTCTGAGTAAACTTAGCAGTCATGGAGTAAGAGGCTGGGTTCTCTTATTAAAAACCGGTTAAATGACAGGAAGCAAGTAATAGGAATCGATGGACAGTTCTCTCATGGATTGCTGCCTAGAAACAAAAGGCTAAAAGATATGGCACTGGAAGATGAGCCCATCAGGTCAGAAGGTGCCCATTATGCTACTGGGGAAGAGCGTTCAAGTAACCACAGAAAGAGTGAAGCAGCTGGGCCAAAGCCAAAAGGACACTCAGCTGTGGATGTGTCTGATGGTGAAAGAACAGTCCGATGCTGCAAAGAACAATACTGTATTGGAACGTGGAATGTAAGATCTATGAATCAAGGTAAGCTAGATGTGGTCAAACAAGAGATGGCAAGACTGAACATCGACATCTTGGGAATCAGTGAACTAAAATGGATGGGAATGGGTTAATTTAACTCAGAGGTTCATTACATTAATTATTGTGGACAAGAGTCCCGTAGAAGAAATGGTGTGGCCTTTATAGTTAACAAGAGAGTGAGAAAGGCAGAAATGGGATACAATCTAAAAAATGACAGAATGATTGCAGTCCGTATCCAAGGCAAACCATTCAATATCACAGTAATCCAAGTCTATGCCCCAACCACTGATGCAGAAAAGGTTGAAGTGGACCAATTCTATGAAGATCTATATAGCAGTGCCCGCCTCACGGCCTCACTGGACCTCTTTATTTCAGTCTCTTCGGGGTATTTTACTTGTTTATTTGATGGGACCCCAGCAGCTTTGTTTGTTCTTCCCACAAAATATAGGCTCTTGAGAACTTTAACTTAAACCACAGATTTATTGTAACACAAAGTCTTAACTTGGGGATATGGGAGATATTTACACAGGCTAATACGTTGTTCAGTTGTTTCAGGCTTTACATTCACTTTATCTTTTCTTGAGTCTCTCACAGTTACACAGTTCACAGTTTCCCTTTTACTCACTCTCCACCTCTAGCCAAGGTCTGGCCTCTTGGGATTGATGTGTCTAGTCTTCACCCCTCGACTGGAGTCTCTCCTCTCAGCCCTCTTGGTGTCTCAGACCCACATCCACTCCCTCAACCACCTCACTAGATCTTCAGAGTTGTCTCTAGGTGTTTGTGACTGTTCAAGTCTTAACTGACTCACACACACACAGCCCTCTTGGCTGGTTTTGTCGAGCTTGCAGTCTCTGGAAGACTTCCCCGTCTCCACCTCAAGCTCCTTCACAGGATCAGCTGTCCTCTCAGCCTCTCTGGCAGGCTCGAACTGACCCTCTCAGTCTCTGTCAGGTCCCCACTGACAGACTTCTCTGACAGGCCTCCACTCTGTCAGACACCAACTGACTGAATGACTGCCTCAGCAGTTTCTGTCACTCAACCACTTTCCCTCCCTGAGAGCTCCAAGCACTTTGCCCCCACCCTCAGGTCACCTGACGCAGGCCCTGTGCGTCTTCAGTTTCTGGTTAACCCCTAGCTTTCCGTCACAATCTACAACACCTTCTAGAATTAACACACAAAAAAATGTCCTCCTCATCATAGGGGACTGGAATGCCAAGTAGGAAGTCAAAAGGTGACCGGAACAACTGACAAGTTTGGCCTTGGAGAATAAAATGAAGCCAGGCAAAGGCTAATAGAGTTTTGTCAAGAGAACAAACTGGTCATAGCGAACACCCTCTTCCAACAACCTAAAAGGCAACTATACACATGGACATCACCTGATGGGCAACACAGAAATCAGATTAATTATATACTCTGCAGTCAAAGATGGAGAAGCTCCTTACAGTCAGCAAAAACAAGACCTGGAGCTGACTGCGACTCAGATCATGAGCTACTCGTTGCAAAATTCAGGCTTAAACTGAAGAAAACTGGGGAAACCATTAGGCCATTAAAATTTGAACCTGATCACATCCCTTATGAATATACAGTGGAGGTGAAGAATAGGTTTAAGGAACTAGAGTTGATAGACAGAGTGCCTTAAGAACTATGGATGGAGGTTCATGACATTGTACAGAAGGCAGCAATCAGCACCATCCCAAAGAAAAAGAAATGCAAGAAAGCAAAGTGGCTGTCTGATGAGGCTTTACAAATACCTGAGGAAAGAAGGAAAGTGAAAGGCAAAGGTGAAAAGGAAAGATTCACCCAACTGAATCCAGATTTCCAGAGAACAAGGAGAGATAAGGAGGTCTTCCTGAAGGAACAATGCAAAGCAATAGAGTAAAATAATAGAATGGGAAGGACAAGAGATCTCTTCAAGAAAATTGGAGAAATCAAGGGAACGTTTCGCGCAAAGATGGCCATGATAAAGGACAAAAATGGTAGGAACCTAATAGAAGCAGAAGAGATCAGGAAGAGGTGGCAAGAATACACAGAAGAATTATACAAGAATGATTTCAATGTCTCAGGCAACCATGACAGTGAAATCAATGACCTTGAGCCAGACATCCTGCTAAAACCTTTGATTGTGTGGATCACAACAAACTGTGGCAAGTCCTTAAAGTACCAGAGTACCAGACCACCTCACATGTCTCCTGAGAAACCTGTATAAGGGTCAAGAAGCAACTGTCAGAACGGGATATGGAACAACTGATTGGTTTAGAATAGGAAAAGGAGTTCGACAAGGATATATATTGTCACCCTGCTTATTTAATTTATATGCAGAGTACATCATGAGGAATACTGGCCTGGATGAAGCACAAGCCGGAATTAAGATTGCCGGGAAAAACATCAACAATCTCAGATATGCAGATGACATTACTCTAATGGTAGAAAGTGAGGAGGACCTAAAGAACCTCTTGTTGAGGGTGAAAGAGGAGAGCACAAAAGTAGCCTTGAAACTCAACATCAAAAAAACTAAGATCATGGCATCTGCCCCCATCACACCTTGGAAATAGAAGGGGAAGACATGGAAGTAGTGACAGACTTCACATTTCTGGGATCCAAGATAACTGCAGATGGTGACTGTAGCCATGAAATTAAAAGATATTTGCTCCTTGGGAGGACAGCTATGGTGAACCTGGGCAGTATAATAAAAAGAAGAGACATCACCTGGCCAAAGTCCGTATTGTCAAAGCAATGGTATTCCCAGTAGTAATGTATGGCTGTGAGAGCTGGATCATAAGGAAGGTCGAGCGCAGAAGAATAGATGCTTTTGAGATATGGTGCTGGAGAAGACTCTTGAGAGTCCCTTGGACTGCAAGAAGATCAAATCAGTCAGTCCTAAGGGAAATCAACCCAGACTGTTCACTGGAAGGTCAGATGCTGAAGCTGAAGCTTAAATACTCTGGCCACCAAATGAGAAGGGAGCACTCCCTGGAGAAGATCCTGATGCTAGAAAAGACAGAAAGCAAAAGAAGGGGACGGCAAAAGATGAGATGGCTGGACAGTGTTTCTAATGTAACAAACACGAATTTGAGCAGACTTCGGAGGATGGTGGAAGACAGGAGGGCCTGGTGTGACTTTGTCCATGGGGTTGCAAAGAGTCGGACTCGACTGTGTGACTAAACAACAAAGCAGTGGGGAATCCCACAAGGATTATTATTGGGGATGGTACCATTTTATTTATTCATGAATGGTCTAGAACTAAGGGTGAGTAGTGAGTGGCCAAGTCTGCAGATGACACAACATTATTCAGGATGGTGTAAACCAAGGCTGACTGGGAAGAACTCTAAGAGGATCTCCACAAATGGGGTGACATGGTAAATTAAGTTTAATGTTGGTAACTATAAGGATGCACACTGGGACAAAAAAATCCCAACTTCAAATACAGGCTAATGTGATCTGAACTTGCTGAGACAGAGAGGGGAAAAGATCTTGTGGTGGTAGTGAATAGCTCAGTGAAGGTGTCAACTCAGTGTGCTGCAGTGCTAAAAAGGGCAAACGCTGTAGAAATTATTTAAAAAGGGACTGAGAATAAAATTTCCAATATTATAATGCCCCTGTATAGATCTATGGTATAGCCTCATTTAGAATACCGTGTACTGTTCTGGTCACCATAACTCAAAAAGGAGGATGCAGAGCTGGAAAAAGTACAGAGGAGAGCAACCAAGATGGTGGGGAAGTTGGAGCACCTTCCCTATGAGGGAAGAGTCTGGAACTTTTCAGTTTAAAAAAGAGGTGACTAAGAGGGGACATGATAGAGGTTTATAAAACTATGCATGGGATGAAGAGATTTAACAAAAAAACTGTTTCTCCCTCTCAAAATTCTAGAATTTGAGGGAATTCAGTGAAGCTGATGGGCAGTGGTTCAGAATAAACAAAAGGAAATTCTACTTTGAACAGTGAGGGGTTAAAATGTGGAATTCACTGTCAGAGGGTGTAGTAATGGCCACAGGAATAAACAGCTTTAAAGGGGGATTAGATAAATTCATGGAGGTAAAGTCTATCAATGGGTGCTAGCTATAGTAACTGAGGTGAACCACCATATTTAGAGGCAGTCAACCTCTGAATCCCTGTGCCAGGAGGTGACACCAGGAGAAGGCCTTTGCCTCTATGCCCTGTTGGCCATCCAGAGCCACTGCATGAGACAGGATGTTGAACTAGATGGGCTATTGGTCTGATCCAACAGGACTCTTCTTATGCTCCTTAAAGTATTCTAGCCCAAGCCATATAGAACTTTAAAGATCAGTAAAAAGGTAAAGGTAGTCCCCTGTGCAAGCACCAGTCATTTCCAACTCTGGGGTGACATTGCTTTCACAACGTTTTCATGGCAGACTTTTTACAGGGTGGTTTGCCATTGCCTTCCCCAGTCATCTACACTTTCCCTCCAGCAAGCTGGGTACTCATTTTACCAACCTCAGAAGGATGGAAGGCTGAGTCAACCTGGAGCCGGCCACCGGGATTGAGCTCAGGTCATGAGTAGGGAGCTCAGACTGCAGTACTGCAGCTTTACCACTTTGCACCACGGGGTTACTATAAAGATCAGTACCAGTCCCTTAAATTGGACCTTGAAGCAAATTGGGAGTCAGTGTAGATAGAACAAGACTAGACTGATATTGTCCCAATGACCCACTCCAGTTGCAGCATTCTATACCAATCACAGCTTCTGGACAGTCTTCAAGGGCAGCCACACATAGAGTGCTTTGCAGTAATCTAATCTAGATGTTACCAGGGCATGCACTACAGTGGCAAGATCATTCTCACCAAGGAAGGCCCAGTGCTGGCTCATGAGGCGAAGACAGTGAAAGGCACCGTGGCCACTGCCACCACCCATTTATCCATATGAACATAAGAACAGCCTTGCTGGATCAGACCAATGATCCATCCTGTTCATCATCCTGTCTCACATAGTGACCAACCATTTCCTCTAGATGGCTAACAAGATATAGAGGCTGAGGGTTTCTCCTGATGTTGCCTCCTGGCCAGGGATGGAATTCTAGCAGGAGATCCTTTGCATATTAGGCCACACACCCCTGATGTAGCCAATCCTCCAAGAGCTTACAGCGTATCTTGGAATAAGGGCCCTATAAGCTCTTGGAGGATTGGCTACATCAGGGGTGTGTGGCCTAATATGTAAAGGACCTCCTGCTAGAATTCCACCCCTGTTCCTGGCACTGGGATTTAGAGGTTTAGTGCCTCTAAATGTGGAGGTTTGTCTCAGTCATCATGGCTAGTAGCCAGTGGCTTTACATAGATGCTGAAAAGCATGAGGGACAAGATAGAATCTCCCAGTATAACCCCCCTTGCCTCCTTATATCATCATCACAGGATCTTCTACAGATGTGTTGCCCATTAACTGCCCCCTTGCCAACAGATGCCAACAGATTAACCCATTAACTGCCCCCTTGCCAACAGATGTGTTGCCCATTAACTGCCCCCTTGTGTTGCCCATTAACTGCCCCCTTGTTGTGTTTTATTTGTATTTCTTGTATTTTTAAAAGCTGTATTTTTCAATGTTGGAAGCTGCCCCAAGACCCTTGTGGGGAGAAGGCATGAGGTATAAATTAATTAAATAAATGATTTTTTAAAAAACTATGGTATCGCAGAGGCCAGGGGGCAGCTTTTCTCATGGATAGGTCTTTACTGCATTACTTAGAAGACATAGGGTAATGCTTCAGGGGCTCTCTCAGCCATTAATTTGCACAGTAGTCTTCTAGTCAATATTCTTCCTTCAAAACTTTATCTAGTAATTTTGTTGGCTTGCTAATGTCATATTAATAATTTTATATTTGAATAGTTCAGTTAGTCTCTGGTGCAAAGGTTAAGTAATAAAACAATACCCTTTTGAGATACAGGTTGACCTAAGGATGTTGTAATCATCCCTAACTAACTCATCAATGGTGAGGAACAATCCTAAACTGCATTACTCCCTTCTAAGTCCTTTGACGTATCATATCTCAAGACTGATAGCTGAAGACTATTTGCCTGAGTGGACTGGTGAAATAAATTCCTTTCCTTAGCTAGTCCTAGTGAGCCAGTTTGGTGTGGTAGTTAAGTGTACAGACTCTTATCTGGGAGAACCAGGTTTGATTCCCCATTCCTCCACATACACCTGCTGATGTGACCTTGGTTCAGATACAAGTTCTCTCAAAGCTGTTATGCTCAAGAGCAGTTCAGCTCCACCTAGCTCACAAGGTGTCTGTTGTTGGGAGGGGAAGGGAAAGGAGATTATAAGCCATTCTGAGACTTCTTCAGGTAGTGAAGGGCAGGGTATAAATCCAATCTCTTATTCTCTTCTCCTTTGACATGCACAGAGGACTTGTGGGAGATAGGAGGTGCTAGTCTGCAACACATTCAGAAATGATGAGAGAAATGACTGAACAACCCTGAACTTCTCTTGAGAGCTTTTCATCAGCTTTTCATCTAGCACTATAGAAGCTGTGAGGGAGACTCTTCCCACTTCTCAGACCACTACAGATTCATAAGTTAATTCATGCCTTTTTTGCTGGGTTTAGATGGACAGTATTGTCAACTCATCTGGGCTGAAAGATTCTTGTCACTTCTGAATGTATCCCAACTCACTGCAAAGTGATTGAGTGACCATGTCTCTTCCCTGAGGGAGCGGATCAGACTGTCATGGCCAGCCTGGCATTGATGGGACATTGACTGTCTTTAAAAATGATTTAGGAGGTGACTCTGCCCCTTTTGAAATTATTTCATAAAATGTCTTTTTATAGAGATTCATGGATTTATGCTTGGCTAGAAATAATCAGATTCTTATCACCCAAGCCTGTGTCCCCTGATATGACCTATATTTTCTGAAAGATGGTGGGATATTTTCACATGAGGAAAAAAACATTTCAAGAAACCCATATTTTTGAAGTTGGAAAAATATCAGGGTTGACAAAGCTAAGTACCCTTATTAGAACTAAGAAAGTTAACATAAATAGACTTGGAAATGAAATATAAATTACTTTGTTGTATATATCATAAATTTAAAATGATAATTTGCTTGGGCTTTTATATAATGCTATATCTGTGGAGCTTCCTTTTAAAATGTTGGCAATGAAGGAGCCTTGGTTGTTGATAAATGCAGACCCCCTTAGTGAGCACATAACTGCAAAAAACTATATCTTTACCGGTGCTTAATTAATTGAACTTGCTATCAAAGAAAATATTCTTAAATGTTTGCTACCATTAATCCATATAATGGATTTTTAAAGTACCTCCTTGTGTAGCGAGAACATGAGTAGAGGATGCATTCACCACTTGCTCTAAATCTAAAGCAGACTCGCAAGCTATGAATTATGGATAGACAGGATAGCACTAGGGTGACCATAATGTCTGAAGGCCAGCCAGGGACACCTTGGGGGGGGAAGGTAGGGGTGCGCGCGCGCCGCCGGAAACAGGAAGTGACGTCACTTCCGGTGACGTCATGCCACCGCCGTCTTTGTTATAGAGTGTTTCGAGCCCGTCCCTGTGGCATCGGTCCCATCGTTGTGGGGCCCAGGGGGCCGGCGCAGCGGCACGCTGAAGCAGCCTGTCGGTCACTTCCGGGTTCCTGTCCTGCATCTCGACCTGTGTTATTAGTGACAGGCTGCTTCGGCGTGCCACTGCGCCGGCCCCCTGGGCCCCACAATGATGGGACCGATGCCACAGGGACGGGCTCGAAACACTCTATAACACCTCAAAAGAACAGCAGTCTAGCTCGCTTCCCCTGAGCCCTGCCGCCATAAGCCTCAAGGGGGCTCATTTTGCGGCATCTCCCGGCGGGAGGGTGGCATCCGCACGGGACACATATCAAATGAAAGAGGGGGCGCAGGGCTATCAGAAACAGCCGGCGGAGGGAGTCGCGAGACCACCCCACTGGGGGATCCACACCCCGAAAGTGATGAAGGTGGCGCAGATAGAGCCAACAGAGCAAACAGGACAAAATAAATAGGCTGCATTATGCAGCACAGTTGAGAAAGTGCCTTATCCCATATACTGATGAAGTAAATACAGGATCTGAGAACAAAATTGCACCAGAAGACACAAACACAAAGCTCCCTTACACTGAATCAGTGCTTGGGTCCACCAAAGTCAGTATTGTCCACTCCAGTCACAAACACAAAGCTCCCTTACACTGAATCAGTGCTTGGGTCCACCAAAGTCAGTATTGTCCACTCCAGTCACAAACACAAAGCTCCCTTACACTGAATCAGTGTTTGGGTCCACCAAAGTCAGTATTGTCCACTCCAGTCACAAACACAAAGCTCCCTTACACTGAATCAGTGCTTGGGTCCACCAAAGTCAGTATTGTCACATAAGAACATAAGAGAAGCCCTGTTGGATCAGGCCAGTGACCCATCCAGTCCAACACTCTGCGTCACATAAGAACATAAGAGAAGCCCTGTTGGATCAGGCCAGTGGCCCATCCAGTCCAACACTCTGTGTCACATAAGAGAAGCCCTGTTGGATCAGGCCAATGGCCCCTCCAGCCCAACACTCTGCGTCACATAAGAGAAGCCATGTTGGATCAGGCCAATGGCCCATCCAGTCCAACACTCTGTGTCACATAAGAACATAAGAGAAGCCCTGTTGGATCAGGCCAATGGCCCATCCAGTCCAACACTCTGTGTCACATAAGAACATAAGAGAAGCCCTGTTGGATCAGGCCAGTGGCCCATCCAGTCCAACACTCTGTGTCACATAAGAACATAAGAGAAGCCCTGTTGGATCAGGCCAGTGGCCCATTCAGTCAGGAAGGGAGGAGGGAGGGAAGGAAGGAAGGAAAGAAGGAAGGAAGGAAGGAAGGAGGGAGGGAAGGAAGGAAGAAAGGAAGGGAGGGAGGGAGGGGAAGGGAGGAAGGAAGGAAGGAAGGAAGGAAGGAAGGAAGGAAGGAAGGAAGGAAGGAAGGAAGGAAGGAAGGAAGGAAGGGAGGGGGGATGGAGGGAGGGAGGAGGGAGGGAAGGAAGAAAGGAAGGGAAGGAAGGGAGGGAGGGAGGAGGGAAGCGAGGGAAGGGAGGGAGGGGAAGGGAGGAAGGAAGGAGGGAGGGAAGGAGGGAAGGAAGGGAGGGAAGGAAGGAAGGAAGGAGGGAGGAAGGGTAGACAAAGAAACAAAGAAAGCAAAGATAGTGGACGGAAGAAATGGAGAGAAAGGACAGGAATATTATGAGAGAGAGAGAGTGAGAGAGGGTGGGTGGGTGACATGGAAACAAAGCAAAAAGACAGGAGGATGGAGGGATGAACATCCACCCCTCTCCTCCCCATGACTCCCACTTACCCACCATGAAGTTTCCAATGATGTGCTTGCAGCTGTCCATCCCCAAGGACAAGGCGAAGCAGGCTGGGGCCTGGGCGGAGAAGTGAAGCAGGCCCACGCAGGCCGCCTCTCTGCCCCTGCAGGGAGTGGTGGGGCGGGGCCTGCTCCTGCTCCTCCAGCGTTGCTGCTCAGGGTCCTAGAAGGACCCAGATTCGGGGCTTCTCTGCTCGCTGTGCTGCTTCTCCGAGATGGGCTCAGGCTGAGCCCATCTCGGAAAAGCAGCCACGGCGAGTGGAGCAGAGGCCGCCGCGCCGCACGGAGGGAGGTAAGGAAGGAAGGAAGGAAGGAGGGAGGGAAGGAAGGAAGGAGGGAGGGGAGGGAGGGAAGGAAGGAAGGAGGGAAGGAAGGAAGGAAGGAGGGAGGGAGGGAAGGAGGGAAGGAAGGAAGGAGGGAGGGAAGGAAGAAAGGAAGGAAGGGAGGAGGGAGGGAAGGAAGAAAGGAAGGAGGGAGGAAGGAAGGAGGGAGGGAAGGAAAGAAGGAAGGCCAGCCGCCCCCCCTCCGCCAGCCCCCCCCCGCTTTCGGCTTACCTTGATCCAGGGCGGTGGGGGCCTCTCCTCTGGGCTGCTGGCGGGGCTGGCGGCGGCTGCGGAGGCCGGGAAGGCGGCGGAGAGGCCGGCGCTGGTCTCTGGAGGGCCTCCAGGGACCAGCGCCGGCCTCTCCACGCTGCCTCCGCTGGTCTCTGGAGGCCTCCAGGGACCAGCGCAGGCCTCTCCATGAAGCCTCCGCTGGCCTCTGGAGGCCTCCAGGGACCAGCGGAGGCCTCTCCACGAAGCCTCCGCTGGCCTCTGGAGGCCTCCAGGGACCAGCGGAGGCCTCTCCACGCTGCCGGCGCTGGCCTCTGGAGGCCTCCAGGGACCAGCGCCGGCCTCTCCGGACCCCGCGCGCGGGCGGGGAAGGCGGGGAGTGAGGCAGCCAGCGTCCCTGCGCGTGCGCACACCGCTGTGCGCACGCGCAGGGACGCTGGCTGCCTCTCTCCCCGCCTTCCCCGCCCGCCCGCGCGGCCCGCCGGCTCCCCGCTGGCTATACCGGGACTTTGTAATGGTCCCGGTATAGGCAGCCCGGGAGCCGGGATTGGGTGGCCAGAACCGGGAAAGTCCCGGGAGACCGGGACGGTCTGGCCACCCTAGATAGCACTGAATTGTGTTCCCTTTCAATAAATAGATTGCAGTCCTTAGACCTAAAAGGTTGATGAACCAGAACTCTGTGAGAGGGAGGGGACCACAGTAGCTAAACTCAGTTTGTGCAGGTCATCTGTTTGGGGTACCAGCTGCCTAAAATATGCTTCAGTGACAAAGGCCACACAAGTTGACTATACCCAGCCTCCTAAAATAGAGAATGGACAGCTTTAGGATTCATCCTCCAGTGAGATATTGGTTGAATGAAAAAGGCTTGTGTGGTCAGCTGTCAAGAAGAGTGGTGGCCACACCAATGAGCAGAGAAGACAAGAGACAGCAAGGCACAGAATATTTAGCTCTTGTGGATTTCAATGTGTTTCACAATAAGCTTTGTCATGGAATCTTATTCAGTTTTCCAGTTCCCCTCCTTGAACAGTAAACTGAGTAAGGCAGAGCTGGCTGTATTTTATGTGATCAGCTGCCCATGTCTGGGTGAAAGATTCACGTAATCCACTTTACTGTAGCTGGGTTGTGACTCAGTGGTAGAGCATCTGCTTTCCAGACAGTTCCAGGCTGACTCTCTGGTTATCTCCTTTTAAAAGACCTCTGCTGGAGAGCCTCTGTCAGAGTAGACCAAGCGTCCCCAACATGGTGCCCTCTGACACTGTTATTCATGTCTGCCAAGTGTTTGTAAAAGTGGGTGAAGCCAGCCAGGACTTCAGCCCTGCAGAACTTCTAACTGGCAACTGGAAATCTGATAGGCTGTGCAGATTTTTTTTTAAAGTTGCTGTGACCTTTTCTGTTTTGGGGGTGGTGTCCTGGAGTCATAGGACAAGGAAGACGTGTCCCATGACTTCTTTGTCATTTCATAGTGAATAATCCATTACTCTATTTTTATTTCCTTGAAAGCTAAATAAAGTTCCTTGGCCTAGTTAAGATGGTATACCGATGTGTCCTCGGGATTCTGCATTATAGTGTTTTAATGCAACAAATACATTTTTTTTCAAGAAGTGTTAGCCTACAAAATTATTAGGATGCTGTGGTAGGGATTAGTCCTGCAACATAGTTGCAACTGTTTTTACCTTGAGAGTTTTTTTTGGGGGGGCAGTGTTTTTGTTTTACCTTTTAGAAATTAGTCCCCTCGTGGTCATTAGGATGAACTTTAAACTTTGGGAATCTGTGGCAGAAGCTTTTTTCCTTTGTCACCAAGTCACAGCTGACCTACAGTGAGCCCATTAGGTATTCAAGGCAAGAGACATTCAGGTTTGCCGCTGCCTGCCTCTGTGCAGTGACCCTGTACAGCTAAAGCTCTCTTTATCTGACTGTCTGTCATCCATCCATCCATCTATATGGGGTTATGATCATACAAAATCTGATAGACTCCTGAGAAATTTAATTTTTCTTTGAAATATAAACAACCTTTACAGCAGTGGTGATTATTAAAGTATATTAGGTGGGACCTAGTTCAGAATAATTAGGTTTTGAAATTTCTTTTCCTTAGTGTAGTTCCTGGTGGTAAAATCACAATGTGCTCTTAAAATCACTTAGAAATCTTCCCTCATTTCAATTTAATACTGAGAATCACCATTTGCAAGTAATCTTTATTGCTTTGAATTTATTTGTTAAAATAATTTGAATCCTGCTTTTTTCAAAGAATTGCAAAGGAAGTAGAAAAATTAAGATCCATAAAATACAAATAAAACATCATCAATCTGAACAGTAGCAAACTGAACTAGATCAATTCCTCCTAGATCAGGAATCAAAACAAGAGTAAATGAGCAAGAGACCTCTTTCTAGATCCTCTGATAACTCTTTAGTGATCAATTATACTTCAAATATGTCTATAATCAGATATTTTAGGGTGGATTTCTTTCTTAATCTCATTTCCCCCTTTTTTAAGGTTGATATTGTTTGCTGTTTCTATTGCTAAGTAATGTTGACTTTTGGGGTTAGTATTTTGATTATATAGTTCATTATTGTTTTACTGTGTTGTAAACTGCCTTGGTTACAAGTTTGTAATGCCATGAGTTATAAATATTTGAAATAAATAAAACATATATTTCAGTTCCTGTGACTAAAGATAATGATGAAATTAATGGCAGTTGTAGTCCTACTACATGTTTATATTTTTCCCCCTTTAGTCTGATCCAATAACTCATTGGGTACAAAGAACTGATATTCTCTCAAGATGAAGGAAGAGTTGTGCAATTACTGTTTTGTTTAGATCCATCTATTAAAGACTTCATCTTGTTTTTGTAATTCATTTTAATTACATTTTTTATTTCACAGTAGTTATTCATTCTCTTTCTGTAATTGGTTTTCATTTCCCATGGATTTACATGGAGGCCCAGCCAGTCTTGTTCCTGCAACTCTGGCATTTTGCATCTAAAAAGCAGAATATTTTCAGGCTTTATAGAAGAAGAAGAAGATATTGGATTTATATCCCGCCCTCCACTCCGAAGAGTCTCAGAGCGGCTCACAATCTCCTTTACCTTCCTCCCCCCACAACAGACACCCTGTGAGGTGGGTGGGGCTGGAGAGGGCTCTCACAGCAGCTGCCCTTTCAAGGACAACCCCTGCCAGAGCTATGGCTGACCCAAGGCCATGCTAGCAGGTGCAAGTGTAGGAGTGGGGAATCAGACCCGGTTCTCCCAGATAAGAGTCCGCACACTTAACCACTACACCAAACTGGCTCTCCAGTTGTTGTAATGGCAGTTGTTGTAGTCCTACTACATGTTTATATTTTCCCCCTTCAGTCTGATCCAAAACTCATTGGGTACAAAGAACTGATATTCTCTCAAGATGAAGGAAGAGTTGTGCAATGACTGTTTTCTTTAGATCCATCTATTAAAGACTTCATCTTGTTATAGCTACATCTTATAGCTACTTCCTGGTGCTATCAGATTTGCCAGATTTCAAGGAGCTCATTTTAGAAATCACTGTTAAAGTGTACATCCTATAGGCTTCCCATTCATTTCAACCAGACAGCCTACAAGTCTTCTCCTGTTTGCTGTAAATTGGAACTTTGAAGTCTGTCAGTTACACTGTACTCAGAAAAATGAAATTATTACCATCCTTCACTAGATTCTCATTTACTTTTTTCTTTTAGTTTATTCCTGGAGTAAGACTGCTGCTGTCAGAGGCACTATTCTGCCCTCCTCCCCAACCCATGGATTAGTTTGTTGATGGCAGATAAATTTCTTGTTAAGCAACCTGGGCAAAAATATTGGATAGTTTCAACTGTTGTTTTTTAACATTGAGAAACACTTGGAATCCACAGTGCATGTTGAAAAGCAGGGTGAAAGGGTCCCAAAATAAATGAACATTCCATTGTAAAAGCTAATTAAATGAATGGGCTTTACTTATTCCAATTTCCATTTGTTTTTAAAACAAATACTTACCTCTAGTACGATGTATTTTATCACCAAGTCAAATTATACCAATTAAATGCATTGACTTGCTGCAGCAAGAACTGAGGGTAAACTTAATGCTGCTGCCATGGAAATTTACAGTAACAGAATCTTAATCAATCCTGAAATTCTGTGAGTTCCATATATTACTGTAAAAATTCAGCCCTATCGAAATCAGCAGAAGATGTCAAATCTCAGAAAACATTCCGTTTGTTCAGTAATGATCACGTTGTATTCTTGTGAAAACTGTAATCTCACAGTATTTTAAAATGTCCATACATATGTGCAACCCTAATTTAGTTTATCACTGAATGAAAATGGCTATTGGAGAACTAGGATAAGGGGATACTTGTGTATACCATGCAATGTCTTCATGCTGGATTCAATCCACTGTATGCAATAGTTAATCTAACCCATTTTGTCACAACTGTAAAAACTATGGAGCAAATCTGTTGCCTGGTTTTGAATTTGTAGAATTAATTAATTTAACTATAATGATTAAGACAGTATTAATTAAATGTCTAATGCTAGATTACTGAAGGTAACGTCTCTAACAGATAAAGACCAGGACTCAATTTTCTTTTGAAGAACCATAGTACTCAGAATGCACAATTACAGTTATTGATAGAATAATCTGGTTGTATTGTATCAGAAAATCTGTTTTGTATACAGGAAAGACAGAACAAAGCAGCAAACTTGAGTTAGAGGCTCTGCTTTAAGTTTAGAGAGTGAAAGTCACTGTTCCATTTTTCTGATGTCAAAACCAGACAAGAGTATTATATTTTGTATTGATTTTTAGGAGCACTGCTATTATGTCAAAATGTGATGCCTAACCAATGCCCCTTACTGACAGTTTATTGGAGAAAATGGAAGGCCAAATTTATAGCTTTCTTATGTCTAACAAATTCTAGCAAAACCCATTTCCCATGAACTGTAAAACAGAATTTTGTTACTCCTTTGGAAACAGAACTCTTTTCAAGGTACAGACACTAAAAGTGTTTCAACAAACCACTCGCCCTGTCCTTGGTGACCACTTCATATAATGTCTCTTATCTCCAGAAGAACCAGGGTTCAGTTTAAGGAAATAAACTTTCTCTTGCATTCTAGTTATCCATAAACTTCTTTGTTTTTAATGACCGAAAGAGTCTTTTTAAAAATATTGTGTTTATGGGAAATATTTAGAAACTTCAATTCTATTGTTGTTGTTATCTAAAGATAGCATGAGGAAGTACAAAGAAAGGCTTAGATTTAATGGAAGACTCTTATGTCAGCATAGCAAATTCTGCTCTCCTTTCCCTTCTGCTCCAGCCCCCTGAAATGCCACTCTTGAAAGAGAAGGGACTTCCAGGAGCACCATGAGTCATAGGTCTGTAGCTGGATGGGGGAACTGGCAAAAATTACCACCCCCTTCCATACATAGAAACCTTCTGTGGGACCCAACTCTAGATTTAAAAAAAACCCCTTGAATCTTAATTAGGTTATACTGTGTCTGTCAGAGTGCGTTATTGGTGATCTGGATCTATTCATCTATCATCATGTTGAAAATATGCTATATGTGTCTCTGAATGTGACTAACAAACAGAATGCTGGAAAATGTACTCCTACTCTCAGCTAATACCTTACTTTGTAGTGGAAGATGTGTTTCTGTATGCTTGACTGCAACCCGACAGCATGCTTGGGATGTAAATAATAAAGAGTAGCACTGGAGAGGGGAAGAGAGTAAGAATAACAAGTGGTTGTGAAGCCAGAGAAATGAACTGAGATAGAGCCATGCCTTCAGCCCAGATGACCATGAAATGTAACAGGTCTGTCATGCTCATGTGTACATCAGTTCACATACATACGCTGGCGGAATTGCATTCTGTGCTTCAAATATTTTATGCTGTGATCAAGAAATTAGAAGCCAGAATGGAGCTTTGGAGATGGAAACAAGCTTGATTCTTAATTGGCTAGAGTTACAAGATGATGGGCAGTGCTCTAGTTCTCTCCAATAATGTTCCCATGGTAGCATACCCCTCTAGTAAGTGGTAATTTACCATGTTGCAAATTACTCCTTTTGGTGCACTATTTGCCCATTCTGCGAAGGCAGAAGAACTTTATAAATATAAAATGCAACCTTGTGATACCCTGAGGACATAAAGGCAGCAAGGGCCCCATATCCACATTATGAACATCAGATTATGCATACTAAATTATACCTGTAATACCTCATAGGAGCAACTAGTTAGATCAAGGAATGTTTTTAAAAATAAAACTTTATGGTCTGAATCTTACCAAAATCATAGTTTTCTGCTAGTTAATTAATGAATTTCCTCAGCAGAATAGAAAGCACTCTAAACACTTTACTTTGGATTTTGATTAGATTTTGCCTTCTTGAAAGGTAGTTCCCAGATGGTTAGTAAAGGATCAAGTGAAGTTTGAGGATCATATCCACAGATTGTAACAGTCAATTATATTGATGAGGTCAATAATCACAAGTGAAGTCTCATGTGATTTTAAATTAGTGCTCATTTAATGTGTGCCTCAGCTAATATATGAGAGCATGGTAACTTCAGCTTTAGTGCTTGAATTAATCCCTTAATTTAAATTCAGCTTTTAGATAGGCACCGAATCATTCACCCCCACTGAAGGTACAGATGCAATAAAATTATACATTATGTTTCAGTAAAATTATTCCAAGTAATGCTAGAAATAAGTTTATTATATTTTTTTCAGATGAGTGCAAGCGAGTGCTCCCTGCCCCTTGCTTAAGTTACATTACCATGAAATATGCAATGGTATAATGAAATGTTACCAAGTAGACTGGAAGTTTTCCCATATTCCTCTCTTGAGTACTCTGTGTTCCATGCACTGAGCAGTAGGATACACTTCACTGAGATTTTATACTTGAGGCTTTAATATGCTTCTCCCACCCCAATACCCATATTTAAAAACTCACTTCAATTAAAAATATTTTGAACAAATGGACAAGTGGGTATTCAATCTGTTTATTCCTTTTGTATGCTTTTCCACCAAGGCCATCAAGACAATATACAGTTTTAAAGTTACAAAGGATGAAAGTGCACCCACAGATTTTTCTCAGGCCATTAATAGTCAATGTCAAGAAATAACTCACCGCCAAATGGCCAAGAGATAGGCCCCCTTGCAAAAAGACTGAACTATTGAGATGAAACTTACTATATTTATTTGCCCCCCCAGTCGAAATAAAGAGGCTGACACAAAATATTGGGAAACGGCCCACTTTATTAAAACAACCAGCACGGCAAGGGCAACCTGCAGTTTGACAAGCCCTGGGGTCTTCCTCCGACCCCGCCAAGTCCAACAAAGGGGCGAGTCACCCTGCCCCCAGCACGAGCCATAAGACTATGGCTAATGCTGGGCCAGCCAGGCCAAAACTACCTTCCCCCAGAACTCCGCCCCAATACTCAGAAGGAGGCGAATCCAGGGGGAGGCACCACTATGAAACGCATTATACAGCATTGAGCCGTAAAGCCCATCTGCCGCTCATGCGCATCGACTGCACTAACAGGTGCAGATGCCTTGGTGCTCACCTATAAACCCCTTGTTCCTTCTGCCAAGTGATCAAAATAAAAACCTCCCTACCTAACTTCCACACCACTGCAAGCAATACATGGTAGGCGAAAAACACCTCACCACAGGCCAGTCAGGTGAGATGAAAAAATTCCTACCGGGCCTCTAATAAAACGACCGGACAAACCTGTACTACCACCGGGTGGGTGGGTGGGCTGAGAGCCGAAATCAAGCTGCATTGGCAGGGCGGGGCCGGGGCTATAAATAGCCCCGACGCTCCGCCCACCCGCAGCACCCAGATGGGTGGGAAGCTCTCCAGCCTCCCATCCTTCCAGGGCGGCAAAGAGCGCCCCCACAGCGAGCAGTTGCTTTGTGGCGCAGCCGGAGCAGGGCCAAATTCTGCCTTAAAAAATTTATGTAGTAGGAGCTCTACCTTACACTTGTTTTTATTTGTTGGGTGAAGAAAGAGAAGCAATATACACAATTAAGGTTTTCAGGTCCCCTCTGCACATTAACATTGTGGGGCAGCACAATGTATTTGGAAAAATATTTAACATGGTTTTCCCCTAATATTGTGCAGTGATTTAGCACACTTTGAACCTTTGTTTATAAGCAAAGTGTAAAATAGAGCGGATACGAAAAGAAAAGAAGGATTATAAAACAAATTATATATATATCAAGATTATTATGGGGAAAGTAAATATTTCTTCCCAACATCCCCTTCATTATAGTTTTTAAGACATTTTTAAAAATAAAATGGCCCTTCCTCCAACATTTGAATTTCAAATTTCATAACTAATCTATTGTGCTACCATGTTATTAATTTCCTCATTATTGCATATTTAAAATTATATATTTCATCATTTCTACACACTAGCTATAACTTTTAATATGCCAAAGCTTAAAGGAAAGTGTATTATATATCTCACATATAAGACAAAAAACCCCCATATTTTTGTTCAACATCTACTTCCTCATGCATTATTTATATTCAAAGTTTATTCCATTTCAGCATTGTAATACATTTATATATGCATAGCAATACTTATATACAACTTTAAAACTGTTGCTCATTCTAAATTTGTCTCCTGTTTGCAAAATAAACACTCCATCTCTCCTCAAATTTTGAAATTGATCTATTTTTCAAATAGATTTTTAATTTTACCATTACTGCATAACTGGCAAGTTTATTTTCCCATTATTCTAAACTTGGACAGATGTCAGATTTCTATTTTGCTGCATAGATTATTCTAGCCACAGTCACTATATATCTCTTCCAAAACCCTGTTGTCTGCATAACTTTTTATTTTAAATTCTATTATCATCCACTTTTATAACTTTGATCCTTGTATCTTGTCTGATCTTTATAGCCAAGACCTCTATTGCTAAAACAAATAATAGAGGTGATGGACAGTCCTGGTATGTTCCTTTTTCAATCAAATTGCTTCTGTTCATTTTTATTTATTAAAATCTTTGCTTATTTTTTCAAACAGGGCTTTTTTTTTTAACAGGAACGCACAGAAACGCAGTACTGGCTGGCTTGATGTCAGGGGATGTGGCCTAATGTGCAAATAAGGTCCTCTTGGGCTTTTTCTAAAAAAAAGCCCCTTGCAAAACAATGGTGACATCAGGGGGTTGGTCTAATATGTATATGAGTTCCTGCTGGGCTTTTTCTACAATAAAACCCCTAGTTTCAAACATATACCTTGCATCCAGTTCCAGAATTCTGAGCTGCTGTCCATATTTTGAAGTATGTTTAGTAGAACAGGCCATGTTTTGTTATCAAATGCTTTCTCTGCATCCAGAAATAAAAATGCTGTTTACTTTTTCCCCTTATTCATGAATTCAATTGCATCTATTATAAATTGTATATTATATTCTATGTATCTCTTTGGTACAAAGCCTGTTTGATCAGTGTGTATTAAATCTGGTATACATTTTCTTAATCTTTCTGCCATTATTGCAGCAAAGATTTTATAGTCTTATGGTCAATAAGGAAATAGGTCTTTATGACTGTGGTAGCATTGCATCACTGCAATTAATATTGTATATTAATATTATATGTCTCTCTTGCCACATTGGAGTTTTGTCTTTCCTTCTTTTTTTCTCATAACCTTTTGTAATGGTATCATTAACATTTCATCAAAGTGTTCATAAAATATTGCTGTCAGACCATCCAGACCTGGTGTTTCTGTGTTTTGGCATATACTTTGTAATCAGAGTATCTTTTATATATTCTCGTATTCCTTTTTCTGGAAAAAAAACCCCTTTTTATATCATCCTCAAAGCACATTAATACATTCTTCTTGTATGTCTTTTCTGCATAGGTGATGTGATCTTTTCTCTATATCCGTTATTACTCTTTTTTCTTTCTCCTTGACAGTATGACAAATATCTGCCAGGTTTATTTGCAAGTTCAAAATGTCTTTGTTTTAGAAATTTTATTTTTTTTTCTTCTGTACCTCTTCCATTTCTACGCTATCTAATTGGGTTTTTTTTTTAATTTTCTGATTTCTGTTAGTGTATCTTTATTGAAATTTTTCTTGTGTACTTGCTCTAATCTTTGAATTTTTTCTACTAAAGTCTCCTTTCTTCTTGGCAGCAGCTGCTAGTAAGATTTCTCTAATGAATTCTTTGCTTGCTTCCCAAATTGTAGCTGAGGATATTCCTTCTGTATTAATTTTAAAGAATTCTTCTAGACCTTTTTTACACTTGTTTATTACATCATCTTTCAAAAGATGAGCATAGTTTCATCTCCATCTTCCTCTATTTCGTATTGCATTGTTAAACTTCATCTATAGGATTATGATCTGCAAATATCTTTGGTTGAATCTCTGCTTTATCTAGATTCTTTGTTAAACATTTTATATTCAAAACATGTCTATTATTGAGCTTGTTTGGTGTCTATCAGAGAAGAATGTAAATATCTCTTGGATGCTTAATCCTCCATGTCTTCTAATTTCAGCATTTTCAAATTTTGGAATACATTTTTCAGTAATTTCCCACTTGTAATGTTTCTGGAGCTATCCTTCATGTCTCCAAAAACCATGATATCTTCACCATGGGAATCTAGCTTTGTCTGGGAGAAAAAAAAATCTCCAAAAAACCCCAAAACCCTTTAGCATTGTTTGGTGCATATATTGCCAATAACATGCGTATCTGGCCTTCCAGGAGTCTCATTTTTAAAATTAAGTACCTTCTTTCTGGATTTCTTAATTTTTCTATTATTTCTAATTGTGGGGTGAGGGTTTTCATATTGTTTCTTAATTTAGTATTCATCTAATAAAGTTAGAGTCCAGTGGCACCTTTAAGACCAACAAAGTTTTATTCCACTCACACACACTTCTTCAGATATAATTAAGTGGAGGGAAGCCATTCAAATTTATAGACAGTGCTGAAAAGCAAACAGCATATAACATGATGTAGACATTTTGAGACAAACCAAGAACAAGCCAAGTATACAAATTCAACAATTGTATGGATCCAATTAAAGGGGAATGTTTCAAGCAATAAATATGTTAAAATAGGAGATAAGTGTGTAATAGAATCTTTTCTGATTTGGTATTCATCTATCATGCACAGCAAAAGTGCACGGAGGTGGGGTTTTTTCTAATTCTGAATGGTAATGGAAAACTCTGCAAAGAAAAGAATACTAGAAGTCTGAGCGATATACTTAAGCCCTTGTGAATGCCTAAAGTAACTCACTGGATCATGATCTAATCTTGTCAAGTGCTATAATTTTCATGGAAGGCACAACCCGTTACAATTTCTGTTTATCCTCTACTTGGTTTCCTTGGCAGAAACAATCACACTGTCATTTTAGAGGTATAGCAATGTTATTCTTAACTTTCTAAAAAAAAAACCATACAAATTGTAGGTATTTGTGCTGTTCCATTAGAAAAAAAAATAAAAAATGGTACTTGTAATACTTTTGAAGTTTGTATTCTAGCATTTTGTTTCATTGGCACTCACACATCCTTCCAGTTCAATCACCATTCCACAACCATGGGGCACTCTTGCATCAATGTAAGAGCATCTTAGCTCAGCAGAAGTGTTCTTCCACCAGAAAAAAAACCCACTGATGCTGACAGAGCAAAATAGAATCCAACACTTTAGTTGGATCACAAATCAGTAGCACATTTTCTAGTTTTTCTTCATTAGATTGCATGTTAAGCAAAATGTTTTTTAAAGGGCATTATTTTGTTGGCCATAACAACAAAGGTCCTCTGCTTTTCAGATGACACAAAGAAAGTATGTAGTGGACTTAATTAAGACAAACCATTGTAAGTGCCACCCCCCCCCCAACCCATTTCCCAGGTTGTACCAGGTTACCGGAACATAGATTCACTGGCAACTCTTTCTTTGGATATATAACAGCAATAGGCAGGGGGCCCTCTAGGACTTGCTGTCCTGCTCTGACTCTTTTACCACTGCACTACACTGTCTTTCACGTTGCGGCTGCTATTGAAGAGTAGCAAGCAGCCAGTCCTGGATAAATCATGCAAGTTGCTAGGTAGCAAGCTGCCCAGTGATTGCTACCACTCTTGGATCTGATTCCTCCCATAAAGGCCAAAACAGCCCTGGAAAGGACCCTGCCCCCTCCCCCTGCCTTTAGTGACAGAAACTGATGAGGCCGTTTTCCCACTGACCTTACTCCGGAGCGACGTCCCTCTTCACCGCGCAGCGTCTGCACGGATTTCCCACCAACTGCTGCGCACAACCAGGAAGAGCCGCGGCTTTTGCGTCGCAGATGTAAACTGGTTTTTAGCGGTTTACCTCTGCGACACAAAAGCAATGGCACTTCCTGGTTGTGCGCAGCAGTTGGTGGGAAATCCGCGCAGACGCTGCGCGGTGAAGAGGGACATCGCTCCAGAGTAAGGTCAGTGGGAAAACGGCCTGAGGCTTCAAAGATGGCAATACCGTTGTGGTTGCCAAGCAACAGCCTCTGAGGGCATTCATTTCTTAACATTATAGGCACTGATATTATTTTTCTGAATTTTAAATAGTCCCTCCTCCATTTGTCTCTTATTATTATTATTATTCACTTTATTTTGCAACTTTGGGATATTTTTCAGGTTTATAGAAAGGTCTGTTCATCACTCATTTCTGGATATAAATATCCACAGATTTGGCAATGTTGAGAATTAATTTACTATAGCTACCCCAAGGTTAATCATCACATAAAGACCCCTTGTAGTACAAACCCAGAAGTAAAGAAAATACCTATATATAGTGCTTAAGATAGATTAATTTTAGGAGGTATACATTGAATTGGAAAATTGGGTAGTGTTACCTAGTGTTGAAACATTATGAACCTCCATAAGCAAAGCTAAATTGTTAGGCAGCAGAAAGCAATATTTTCCCTATTAGAGACATCTCCTCTTTGATTGCTAAATTTCAATTTTTCCCAAACAGATCAAAACTGTGATTGTCCATTTGAAAATTTCAAAACAATTATATGTGGATCACCCAGCCATGCCTCCTACTCAACTATCCAGGGTTGCAGGTGATTGTGATGTGGGCAGACAATGTCGCCCATATGCAAAAAGACGTGCTCGCTCTGCTTGCTCGTTGGTGGGCATGAGAGGAATGCCTTGGCCATCGAGGAGAGGGCTGGCCAGAACCCCTTCTTCGTGACCCAGTAGTCCGAAGGAGACATTTCCTGTGACTTGATGGGCTCCGAAAGATAGTCCCTCACCATCGCAGCACCCATCTTCGCTCTCAGGGGCCTACCGTCGCTCCTAGAGGGGCCAACAAACCGCCCAATCAGTGTCATCTCAGGACTCTTCATGGCGTGAGTCTGATGGGAAACACTGCCTAGCCGGGGAGGTTGGGGATGAACAGCAGTGGAAGTGCTCATAGCGTGGATCATCCATAAGTCGGAAATACTTCCAGACTTTGGAGGTGTACAGATGCCCAAGCTGACTGGCAGCTTTGGTGTCTGGAGCCACCTCCTGTGAGGTGCTCGGGGCAGACACATCATGTCTCGGGGTGGCAGAAGGGGCTGACCGCCAGGGGGAAGTGGGCGGATATGGAGGCACCTCGTGTGTCTCCATCTCTTCCCCCTCCACCCCATGCGGCCTCCCCTCCTGGCCATCCCCTGAAGGACTGCTGGTGCCCAAAGGAACCGAAGAAGGGGGCTGGTCCTCCTCAACCAGCTTCTCCTCCAGCTCCTGCACGACACTCGGCACCCTCCTTGGGGTGATCATTTTGGACAGAAAACTGTCCCCAAAGCTCATCTCCAAGGAGGGCTGCTCTTGCTGCCCCTCCTCTGGCTGCTGAGGCCGAGCAACATCAGCTGGAGGAGAGACTGTCCGAGCAGCAGACCCCTGCTCAGTGCCAGCACCTAATTTCACCTCCGCTGGGGGCGCCCCTTGATGAAAGGCCCAAGGCGGGCCTTCTTCTTCATCACACTCTGGCCAGAGGTTGGAGTGCCGGTAGGCAGCTGTGGAGTGGCCCTACGCACAGGTGGGGGGAGACTTGGGTCCTTCCCCTCCCCTCCACCCCGCTAGTCTTCTCCTTGGCCTTGCCCCCAGGGCCCCTCTTCTGCTGCCTGTCACTCATGTCACCCTTGGCCAGTCTCACACAACCTGAACTGAGAGTGGGGTTTTTTTACAAACCTAACTCACTGCACTGTACCCTGAACCAACAGGTGCCCTGACTTCTTTTTAAAAACCCTCCCACCAAAACTTGTTTGTTTGTTTTTTTTGGTCCCTAACCTGTCCTTCTTTGGGTTGGGGTAGTAGTAGTCTGGTAAAGTTTAGGAGACTAGGTGATCCTGCCTCTACCTGGCTACAGTTTTTAAAAGGCTACCTTGAGATGAAGGCAATCCTTGTTATATCCTCCTAGTGAAATTTCTCCTAACTAGATCCTGTTACAAACTGGATTTCCTTGCAAACTAGAAATCAGGTGTCCCCTAACTTGAGAGAAGCTGTGGTTTACCCTATGGAAATCTAAGGATGCACCAGCTTTCAGTTGCTGAAAGCAAGATGCACTGCAACCCTAGTATCTTTAAAAGGGAGCCTGATGTGGCCTAATAATCACGCTGCCTTTTATGAGAAGCTTAAAATCTTTTAAATCACCCCATCTGGACTAGTTGAATTTTGAAAGAAGATAAAGCCTTAAACTGGATTAATTTTTTTTAAAATTTCAAAAAACACAATTCCTAAAAACACCCTTATTAGTGGAGCAGCCTATTTAGTGACCCTCGGCAAACTAAAAGCAGCCTCAGACTCCAAAAACAACTCTATAAAAACCCCACCCCACACAGCCCACACACCAACCCTCTCACACCAACCAGAGGTAACTTAAAAAAACCAAAACGTGACAGAAAGAAACTTAACTTTGAACCCCCCTTTTCACCAATAAGAAACCTCAGGCCAAATCAGTCAACAACACCCCCCACAAACCCAGAACCAGGAAAAAGGACAACAGGAGAAGGCCAAGAAACTCAACGGTTAAAAAGTGGCCTTTTCACCAATAAGAAACCTCAGGCCAAATCAGTCAACAACACACACACACACCCCAAAACCCAGAACCAGGAAAAGGGACAACAGGAGAAGGCCAAGAAACTCAACTGTTAAAAAAGTGGCCTTTTCACCAATCAGAAACCTCAGGCCAAATCAATCAACAACACCCCCCCTCCAAAACCAGAACAGGAGGATGCAAAACCTGCAACAATAGATCCAAACAGAAGGCCAAGAAACTCAACTGTTAAAAAAGTGGCCTTTTAAACAATGAAAATGAGGCCAAACAGCCCCCTCCTCCAAGAACCAGAAACAGGAGAGAAAAGGAACAACAGCAACACAACACAGACAGCAGCAACAAATCAAACACAGAAGCCTTTTATAACAGTAAAAAACTTAACTTTTAACAATACAGGAACTTTACCAACCCCTCCCCCCAAAAAAACCTTCACCCTAACCCCAAGAAATCCAAGCCACCCAAATCAAGAAAAGTAAAAGGACACTGCACTTTTAAAAGTCCTCTCACTAAAGTAAGATACGGGCAAATTGGCAAGCCCCCCAGCCCACCCCAGGCCCCCACCCCCAGCAGAACCCCCTAACCCCAAATAAGCTACCCAGTACTCACCCACCCAAATCTGGATAAGTAAAGGGTACCTGAGTCTTAAAAAGTCCTTTTATTAACTTTACCTTTAGACGTCTTCTCTTCTCCAGGCACTGTCTGGCAGGTCAGGCAAGGCTGAGAGAGAGCAGCAGCAGCTGAAGCCAAGGACCAGCGCAGCACAATCTCTCTCACACCAACACAACAGCAATGGAGGAGTCCAGCCAGGCAGACTCCTTAAAAGGGTTCTCTGACCCACAGAGCAGTTTCAAAAAATAGCACTGCTCTGTGATTGGCCAGAGAACACTGTTTACTTGGATACCCAAGTAAACAAAAGAACAACAATGTTGCTGATGGCTGAGGGATTAGCCCAGCCATCAGCCACCCAACAGCTCTGCAAAGCATGCATTTGCAATGCATTTTGCAAATGCATGCTTTGGATTGGCTGCTGGGGCTCCTATCTCCCTTCCCCTGTTTTCCTGATCCCAGGGAGGTTATAGGAGAGACGGGAAAAGGCTTCCAAAGGTGGGAAAGGAAGCAAGCAGCTCCCCTAAGGCTGCAGAAGCCCCTTTCCCGCCTTTTCCATTGACTTCCGTATACTTCCGAATATCTATATGGAAATATACGGGGAGCCATATACGGCTCCCGTTTAATGGTCTGAAAATGGGATCGGTAGTATACAGTGCCGTATACTACCGAATTGGGTGATTCGGTGCTTTATGCGGTTCGGCCGAACCAAATGCATACTCCTAGCAGCCACCTCTCTTCCTTGATCCTTTTGCATTTAACATCTAGCCCAATGAAGATCTCTCTGGGGAAGTGGAAAGCTTAGTTGAGAAATGTCTATTATCCTCAGGACTTTGTGTGTGTGTGTGTGTGTGTGTAGCAGGAACTCCTTTGTATATTAGGCCACACACTCCTGATGTAGCCAATCCTTCATAAGTCTACAGAAGGTCCTGTAATAAGAGCCCTGTAAACTCTTGGAGAATTGGCCGCATCAGGGGTGTGTGGCCTAATAAGCAACGGAGTTCCTGCTATTAAAAAAACCCTGATTAGCCCCATAAAAAATGACTGCACTATCAAGGAACAGTGTGTTTTCTACAAATTATATGGACATTAAGAAAGGAACTTGATAAAGCAATAATTTAAAGTTTCATAGAATTCAAAGATTCTTACTTTTGCTTTGCAATTATATATTCTCAATTCAGCAGGAATCATGACAACTTCAGAAATAAAAAATCGGGCATTCCTTGAGCATTAAGATATTGAAATGAAAATGGCATGGACATGGACGTTTTAAAGTATAATTTTGTGTCTGAGATTCAAACACCAGGTCAACGGCATCTCCATCTTTTAAAGCAAAAGAATAGTAATATGTAGTATATAGTTTGAAGTCACATGTAATGAAGTAGTTTGTGATGTGAATGAGCCTCTGAGGCTCTTGAGCTTGCATGCTGTCTTTTTCCATCCTCCCCTTGTACGTACCTTTGTTATTGAAGGATTGGAATCCTGGTTTTTATGCAAGAGAACAAACTGCAGATTCATCTGATGCGCACATTCAGAGAAACTGCAGATTTCCAGGAACTTTAAACCTCTAGTCTGTGAGCTGAATGAGGAGAAGTAATACATAAGCAATGGCTCATCCTCCAGCTCTGAACATCTGACATATCTCAAGCAAGGCTGCTGGATTTCATCATATACTATTTTAGAGGAGGATATTGTTGAATGCTCCACTAATACAAGGAAAGCTCCACTAACACCAAGGAAATTACAAGTCACAAGTCTTCCTTAAAACTGCAGCATGGTTAGTGCCCAAATGCACAGTTACTGTGCCACATACTCAATTTTGTAAGAACATCTCATTTTGGTAATATTCCAGAATTCTTCTTATCAAGCAGGCCTTTCAGCTTTGTTTCATTAAACTGCTTTGATGTACCTTGTGGGCATCAATGAAATCATGGGCATTCAATGAAATTGCTGAGCAGTCAGGTTAAAATGAATAAAAGGAAGTACTTCTTCACCTAAAGGGTGATTAACATGTGGAATTCACTGCCACAGGAGGTGGTGGCGGCTACAAGCATAGCCAGCTTCAAGAGGAGCAGAGGTCCATCGGTGGCTATTAGCCACAGTGTTTGTGTGTTTGTGTGTGTGTGTGTGTATATATATATATATATATATATATATATATATATATATATATATATATATATATATATATATATATATATATATATTGGCCACTGTGTGACACAGAGTGTTAGACTGGATGGGCCATTGGCCTGATCCAACATGGCTTCTCTTATGTTCTTATGTTCTTACCTCTGCTTTCTTGTCAATGGCATAAATAAAAATTCTTGCTGTGCAGCTGCTGTGCAACATAGAAAAGGGCTGACTTTGTAAGTTTTAGTTTTGGTGAAGATATGAGAGTTATTGTCTTTTGGCAAGAGGACAATACCTGAAATATTGTGATGGGTACTTGTAACTGCAGCATGTTGTGACAAACAAAAGAGGAGGAAATTCCTAGTAAACTTAGCACCATACCAGTGAAATGGTCATTACAACTCTGGTCATGGGCATGGGAAATTATCAAGTGATACACAAACAGATCCGCACCCCCTCCGCCATATCACTTCCACCTGATCTCAGAGGTCTTGCTACTTTTGATAGGGTAACAAACTGACACCCTAATCTTTGGCACTGCAAAAACTAGATGTATTATTTAAAAACAGAATAGAGATTTTAAAGAGAGATTATAAATTAGCTTTTCATTTGTATAGATAACAGTATGTCAAGTGCTAATAAACATATAGCTTTTAGCCCACACAAATTGAAAAGCCAAGGTGTAATTTTGACAGTAAAAACAAATCAATTTAGCTGTCACTGAAGCTTCAGCTTTAAATAGTATCTTGTTAGCAGCCAAAAATGACATTTTAGATGAGGAAAGCACTAGATAAGGGTTCATGCATTACCTATTTTTTAATATAGGCAGGGCTTTTGAGCAGGGATGCACAGGAATAAAGTTCTGGCTGGCTTTGCATCAGGTGGTGTGGCCCAATATGCAAATGAGTTCCTTCTGGGCTTTTTCTACAAAAAGCCATTGTGAAACAATCGTCATGTCAGGGGGTGTAGCCTAATATGCAAATTATTTCCATCTGGGCTTTTCCTACAAAAAAAGAGAGCCCTGAATATAGGTCAGAAAAATGTCTATTGGCCTGTGTGATTTTTTTTAAAAAAGAGTAATATGCATGTTGTGAATTTTGTGGTGAACTTGCCTTGCTTAAACTCCCTCAGTTGCATGCAAAGCAAGTTTTTGATGAGATTGTCTCAATGTTTTGTGGAAAGTTCATCTCAAGCATAGTGTTATACCAAGCAATTTTATACCTGCATGGTAACTACTTAGTTATTCCCTTTGAACAGTCCAAGAACTAAATTTTCATTTAGTGGAGAAGAGGCAGTATTGCTCAAAGGCATGGTCATTTGGAGAGCAATCCTAAACAAATCTACTCTGAATTCTATTCAGGTCTATTCAATTGACACTCCCAGGAAAGTGTTTTTAGGATTGCATTGTTGGTTTCTTAAAGCATGGAATCATCTGACATTCATACCCTCTTTGCAGATATATATTTTAAGTGACCACCCTCAGATAAATTGCAATTCTTTTTGCACATGCAGTTAGCAATATCTAATTGAGAAGTGATTGCAAGATTAAGTAGGTTCACAGGAAGGCACCCAAAAAACACAGAGACATCTAAGTAGAAAACCTCAACAATAATTTTAAATTTGAAGGTAATAGTATCATACAATTAGGGCTGAAGTGTTGCTTTTTTGAGAAATTTAATTGTATGAGAAAGCAGTATAAGCACCCTGCTTCGACCAGCAAGCAGAATATGTGTTGAACTGGTGAGCATTCGAGCACTATTCATGTTATACTCATAGTGAAACTGAACAATTATAAACCCAGTTGTCTAGTATATCAAAACTGTAAGTGTTTAAAGAATCCTCAACATGAAGATGGCACAAAGTTTTTCAGCTGGTTTGATTACAAGATTACAAAATAATGATTGCTTTTAAATTTCATTTGGGGCTTAAAATTAAAGTAATATAAGGATCTTGTAATCTTCATATGTAGGGATGTGCATTCGGTTCGGCCGAACTGTATTTACAGCCGAATCAGCACTGATTCGGCTCCATACGGAATAGGCTGAAGTCGATTCCCATAGGCGCCCATTAAACGGGAGCCGAATAAGGCTTGCCGCATACTTACGAATAGCTATTCGTAAGTATGCGGCTGTCAATTCTAAAGGTGGCAAATTAGCTTCTGCAGCTTCAAAGGAGCTGCTTGCCTAATTTCGTGCCTTTAGTGGCCTCTTCCCGCCTCTCCCTGGGATCAGGGAGGGGGGGGAGGGGGAAGAGGAGCCCCAGCAGCCAATCCAAAGCATGCATTTGCAAAATGCATTGCAAATGCATGCTTTGAAGGGCTTTTTAAGGAGTCTTCCTTCCTGGCTTCTGCTGCCTGCAGCTCTCTCACTCAGCCTTACCCCTGGACTAGAGAAGACAAGGTAAGACACTCTTGGGGTTCTTGTTTTTATTTATTGTTGGTAAAAGGACTTTTTTAAGACTTAGAGTCCCTTTACTTATCCAGATTTGGGTGGTGGTGGGGTAGCTTATTTGGGGGTTTCTGCTTGGGGAGGGGGCCTGGGGTGGGGGTTTTTTTGCCAATTTGCCCATATCTTAATTTAGTGAGAGGACTTTTAAAAGTGCAGTGTCCTTTTACTTCTCCTGATTTGGGTGGCTTGGATCTCTTGGGGTTAGGGTGAAGTGTTTCTTTGGGGAGGGGTTTGCAAAGTTCCTGTATTGTTAAAAGTTAATTTTTTACTGTTTTAAAAGTATTCAGTGTTTGATTTGTTGCTGCTGTTACTCTTTTCTTTGGGTTCTTGGGGGGGTGCTGTTTGGCCTAATTTCCATTGTTTAAAAGGCCACTTTTGTCCCCCTTTTCCTGGTCTGTTTTTAAGGGGGGGGGGTGTTGTTGACTTATTTGGCCTGAGCTTTCTTGTTGGTGAAAAGGCCACTTTTTTAACACTTGGCCTTTTGTGATTCTGCTGGTTTTGTTTTGTTTTTTTTAAATTGCCTCTGGTTGGTGTGGGGGTTGGTGAGGGTGTGTGTGGGCTGGGTCACTTTCTTGTTTTTATAGAGTAGATTGTGTGTTCTGTATCTGTAGCTGGCATCTGTAGATTGTGTGTTCTGTGGCAGGGAAGCTGGCACCTGGGTGAGAGACCCAGAACAAGCAGGTTTGTTGTGGTTGGCCAGGTCTCCCCGTGTTGTTTGGGCAGGGCTGGAGAGCTGGCATCTGTAGATTGTGTGTTCTGTGGCAGGGAAGCTGGCACCTGGGTGAGAGACCCAGAACCAGCAGGTTTGTTGTGGTTGGCCAGGTCTCCCTCTGTTGTTTGGGGCAGGGCTGGAGAGCTGGCATCTGGGTTTGCTGCAGCCAGGTCTGCAGAGCAGACCTTGAGCAGATTGTGTTTTGTGTGGCAGTGACGTTGCAACTGGGTTTTATATTGCTTCCAGGCCTGCCCTGCAGGGTTCATAGAGTAGATAGAGGGATGTAGTGCATTTGGGTCCTATAGAGATTCTCTGATGTGGTTAGGTTTGGCTTTGGGTGCCCCAGGAATTGGACCCCCTGGTCCAATTTTTTTTGGCCTTGTGGGTTTTGTGTGGGACAGTGCCCTGAAGCTGCACAGCAGTTTGGGGGGCTCCCCTCAAAACCCCCTGCTCCCCCAGAGCCACTTTTCCCACGACAATTACAGTGAGGAAGTGGCTAATTGGGCTTTCCCCATCATTGTTAGCAATGGGCCTTTTGGGGAGCCCAAAGACAGGGACCCCCTGGCCCAATCATTTTGGGACTTGGGGGGGTTGGAGGGGAGAGTCCCCTGCAGGTCCACTGCAAATTTGGGGGCTCTCCCTCAAACCCCCTGCCCCCCAGTAGCCTCTAATTATGCCCTATGTTGCCATTGATTTCAATGGCCCATAGGGTATAATGATGGAATAGGGGCACCCTCTTTGGGTGCCCCTGGAATGGGATCCCCTGGCCCAATCTTTTTGGGACTTGGGGGGCTTGGAAAGGAGAGTCCCCTGCAGGTCCCCTGCAAATTTGGGGGCTCTATCTCAAACCCCCTCCCCTCCATGCGGCTTCAAATATACCCTATTTGCCATTGATTTCAATGGCCCATAGGGTATAATAGGGCCGTATATTCGGTAATAGCCGTGCATCTACCGTATATGCGGCTATTCCGAATGCGGTATTCAGGAGTATACGGGGATTCCGAATTTTTCTCCCCCGTATACTTCCGAATCCGTGTTAATCCGAATTTTTTTTTTTTTTGCACATCCCTATTCGTATGTTTATTGCTAGTGTGGCACCGTAATAATCAGTTCCATTTGAATCTCTGTGACTGCAGATGTTGTATATTGATGTGTGTGTGTGTAAAGTGCTGTCAAGTTGCAGGCAACTTACAGCAACCCTTTAGGGTTTTCAAGGCAAGAGACATTCAGAGGTGGTTTGCCTGCTTCTGTGTAGTGACCTTGGACTTCCTCAATGTTCTCCTATCCAAGTACTAACCAGGGCCAATCCTTCTTAGCTTCTGAGATCTGACAAGATCCAGCCAGCCTGGGCCAGTCAGTTCAAGGTGTGTATTGATATACAACATAAAAATGATTGCTTTGTATTACATGCTCTGTTCTTTCACAGTAACTCAGCTCATGACAGTTACATGCCCAGCCTTATGCAGGGTTCATAAAAGTGGAGCTTCTGTATTATCCTGGTGAGGCCCTGAATGAACTGGCAGAGCATACTCCTGGATGCAATTTTGTCAGTGTTGCAAGCTTGTATTTATCTTTACACCAAAGGTGTAGATTTTTTTCCAAGTTGAGAGGCAGGAGCAAACAATTATGTATGCAAAACATAAAAGATAACAGCACAGAAAGATTGACAGTGTGAGTTTCTCAGCTGCTTCAGTAGCATATTTCAACCATGACCTAGAATTAACTCTCTTAAATTGGGGTGAAATATTTACTCTTCTGGTCCATAGCTTGGAAATATGGTTGCTAAGATAGGAGTTCTATTAAAATTTGCACATCAAGGATGTGTACACTTGCTTCAGTAATTATAAGATTTAAGGTATCCAGTTTGCTTTGCAAGGCAACCCTTGTTTGATCACATATTCCTTTTTGAGGGG
The DNA here is from genome assembly GCF_032191835.1 of Heteronotia binoei. NCBI lineage: Eukaryota > Metazoa > Chordata > Lepidosauria > Squamata > Gekkonidae > Heteronotia > Heteronotia binoei. The sequence continues at coordinate 42,407,137 of NC_083228.1, read as the reverse complement.
GCGTGGAATGGTTTGAGGTGTCCTAGTATACCTCTGTCCTGAAATATTAGAGCCCTGCATTGAGAGATGGTAAATATACAAGTCAGCAGTAAGATGAAGTGCTCCTGATATGAGCCTGCAGACATCTCTAATATCCTGCTACGTTCACAGGATTTATTGAAGACCGGGAAAGAGAAGTAGTCTGATAAAATGCCCAAACTATTACAAACAGCATTAGGTAGGTAATACTGTTAAAAAAAAAAAAAACCTTAGTAAACCCAACAAAATAAAAAATCACCTGATAAAAGAATCACTTGCCTGTCTGTGCTGAACATGCAGCCAGCCTAAACATGGGAGTCATTTTAATTTTTTTGATGCAAAATTGAAGCGGAGCTGCTGCACACCTCTGTTTGTCCTTGCTGTATGAATTTGGCATCCAGGAAGGATAGTCAAGAATTTATTTCGAAATGTGTTCCAATTTTTCCTCTGTGGATGGAGCTTTTGGGCAATCAGGCATTTGCCCACCTGACTTTGTGGGGCAGTATTAGTTAGGCTGGGCTGCTCTTTATTTGTTTACTTGATCATGTTTGTGTATTGCTTTCCTCCCCAAAGGATCCCAAGTGCTTCCTTGGGACAGTTCCAAAGTGCCAAAAAAAATACAATGAAACAAAATAAACAATGAAAAACAAATTCCAGGCTCATCCTGGAAGTCAGAAATGCACCCCCCCCCCCCCCGGCTGCAAACCACAGGCCAAGAGCTCTTTGACTCTTGCCATTTGGATCGCACTCAAGGGCTTGCGCCTCTAAAGACATGAAGTGGCCTTTTATTGAACAGACCTTTGGTCCACTGTCTACTCAAGACAGGCAGTGCCTCTTCAGGGTCTCAGACACAGGTCTTTCATATCATCTACCATGTGATCCTTTGAACTGGAGATATCTAGGAATTGAACCAAGGACCTTCTGCATGCTGAACAGATGCTCTGCCACTGAGCCACCACCCTCCCTTCTGAGGCCTCTCAGGGGAAGGAGAGGAAGGCAGACTAAGTCCAGATGTAGCTCTTCTGCTAGCTTCTTCTGGGTTCCAAGTTATGTGGTGTTACCCCTTAAACAAAACATTTATTTGATGCCCCATTACTGTTGATTTAATTGTTTCATACTCTGTGGTCTGCTTTGAGTCTCAGTGAAAAAGGCAGACTGTAAATGACATAAATAAAATAAAATAAATTCATATACCTATTGTATGTTTCATTGGTAAGCTTTGGCTTGTGAAGACATTTCTTCCAGGTCTCGTCAATGTATCCTCTGAGGGCGATAGAATTGTTAATCATATCCAAGGCTATGTCACAAATGGGTGACTTTTCAAATTTATTGTGTGAAAAGGCTGGAAACAAATTTTCTACAGACATTGGCAGGTTATTGTGGGAGAAACTGTGTAACAGAATGAAGAGAAAAAAATAATCATGTACCTTGAAAGCAGGAGAACAGTCAGAGAGCAAGAATTTATGTGAAGATGGTAGGCCATACATTCTTTCTATAGTTGGCCCACATCACAGATTTTTTCTTTCTTTCACAGAGATCAGTCAGGCGAATCTTACATTACAAAGAAGCTCAGTGATTAGTCTCATAGCGCAAGACTGCATCCATCTTTACCAGTCTAGAATTCAGTCTTAAGATGTTTCCATGTTATTACCACATTCTCTAATCTGAAACACTGTGAGGTGACCATATAGATTGCAAGAAACCTTTTTCAGTAAAGATAAAAGCAATAAAAATGAGATTATCAAGTTGAAAATCCTGGTTTGTGAGACAATAACACACTGAAGGCAAACTTAAAAGGTTCTGACCTAGTAACTTTTTAGTGGATGCCTAATTCTGTGTCTGTCTAGCAGAACTTCTCTCATCTCATTTCATGCAATGTACCAATGAGGTTCACTCTTCTACCATTAGAACCAAGGCAAGTAATAGATTGGTTCTTGCTCATGAGTCATGACTTGTAATGTGCTCTAGCTGTGACAAAGCCTTACATATAACAAATCATCAAGAAGACCCAACCCACCCAGCATACTGATGGGTTTGATCACCCCGATGGGTTATTCTTCATTTAATATTTTTATTAACTAGTGTGTTGAAATATTTATGAAAATAAAATATAATTGTTTTATGCTTTTCTAATTTTCCTTTGTCATATAAGGGGGAAGGGATAACAAATTCCATGGAGATTTCAAAAACCCAATGTGTGTGTGTTTGCTTATCTTTGTCAGAGCTACAATTAATGTTTGAGATTCAGATAAAAAGAGCATTACCTGTACAGAGCAAAACCTCACTTTACATTGTGAGCTAATTTAAAACTTTTTTGAAAAATTATGTTTGACTCATAATACATGAGAGCATTACAAGCTCTGATCCAGGTAACTGTGAATTTTTGTCAGCATCATTAATCTTAAGTATCATGATGAAATGTATGACTGCTGGATGAAAAGTGGGACAGAAGATACCAGTAATAAGTTTCTTAGCTCGGATGCCTATTTCTATTTTGCATTTTTCAGAAAATCAAAATCCATTTTATCACCCTCTGTATCAATACGTTTTGCCAAGTCACATTAGCATATAACAGCCTTCTCTCTCTTTCACTCACACATGAAATTTCGCCTTCAGGAGGTCATACACAATCATATTACTTATTTACAAGTAATTATCCTGCCTCCTTTCTTTATGTGTAACTACGGATGGGCATGAACTTGGCCCAGTTCAGAGCGCCAATGTTTGGGGGAAGGTGCCTTCACTGAACATTTACAAGACTTTTGTCCAGTTTAAACCTAGCAGCCATTTAAACCTAACAGCTGAGCGGCCATTTAATGACAGACAGCCATTTAAACCTAACAGCAAGGCAGGTCCACCCATCAACTGTTAGGTTTAAATGGCTACAAGCCATTATAACTTTCAATTTTGCACCCCACCCTACTTCAAAGTGAAATGGACAGGTTAAACAGCTGCCGGCCATTTAACCATTCTCAGGTGATCTGCCCCCATCTCCCAGCTGCGGCTTGCCATGGCTGGGAGAAAGAGGGGCCTGAACTGGCCAGTTCAGTTCAGGGCATTTTTGGTTCATTTCAGGGATCAGTTTGGAAACTTCCTCAAACCAATATTTTTAGGTTCATGCCCATCCCCAATCTGTAGTTTTTGTGAAAAGCATCCAGGTATCCCTGGCACCTTTGTAACCATGCATTCTTATATCATCCCTTCTGCATTTGCATGGCACAAATATCTGCTTCTTATGAGGCCATTGACTCTACCCTCTTCTGACTCCCCACTGCAGCATATCCAGCTTCCTCACTTGATCTCCATCCCATGACTCAGAATGATAATGAAATAATCCTACCAATAGCCTAGGGGCTGGAAAGGTTAAAAAAAATGATATTACAAGATATACATGTCTCAGAAAAGATTATTACTCTATCAATATATCTAATTCTCAATGTAAATCCATCTGTGGGTACTTAAATCCAGAGAATGTAGCCATGGAGAGAAAAGACAAAGTCTTTCTACAAACTTGAAAAATACTCCAAGTTTGCAGATAATTTTGTTAAACTTCAGGGCTAGCACCCCCTCAATAATAGAACCAACACCTGTAGCTTTAGAAAATGATTTCCCTTAGTGGCTGTATCTAGGCAACCACAACAATATTGCCAGCCTTCAAGCCTTGGTCCTCTCAGTAAAGGGGAGGGAGAGACTTCTCAGAACTGAACATATGAAGCTTCCTTATACTGAATCACACCCTCGGTCCATCAAAGTCAGTATTGTCTACTCAGACTGGCAGCGGCTCTCCAGAGTCTCAAGCTGAGGTTTTTCACACCTACTTGCCTGGACCCTTTTTAGTTGGAGATGCCGGTGATTGAATCTGAGATCTTCTGTTTACCAAGCAGATGCTCTACCATTGAGCCACTGGCCCTCCCTTCTCCTGCTCAACAGCAGCCATCCAATGAAAATCCACTTGGTCTAGTGGTTTGAGTTTCAGACTAGAATATGGGAAAGCCAGGTTCTGATCTTCACCTAGCCAGCTTTATCTTGTAGGTTTGCTTTGATTGTAAAATGGAGGACACAGAAAAATGTTGGTTGCTTTGGTTCTCATTGTGGATAAAGAGCGGCGTATGAATGAAGTAAATACTGCTGAAGATGGAGTGTGGATAAAAGATAGGTTGGTGGGTAGGTAGGTGGGAAGGAAAGAAAAAGGGAAAGCTGAGGGAGGATCTGTTGGTTACCAGGAGAAGGAAAAGAGGAAATATTATGGAGAAGGGCATAGACTGCAAAATGAGGTGCCCTTTACCATGCAAATGGACCTAGCAACAGGTACTGCACAACTGGGCCATGATTTTCCCAGGTAAAAGCTGCCAGGGGAGAGAGAGAGAGTGGGAAAGTGAAGATGGAGAGGCAGGTAAAGGTTGGTTGGCTGGTGGATGGGAAGAAGAGAAGGAAACAGGAAAAGAGGAGAGGTTGTGGGAGCTTTCAAATATGGGAAAGGACAAATAGCTGAGCAGGGAAAAATGAGATCCTCCCCCCTGCCCAACAAATTCCTTTGTATGGACCTGATTTTAGAGGCATAATATCAAATCAATATAGTTTTATTGTTTAGAAACAGCAGCAATTTTTAAGAAAATGTATTTCTAAATAACATTTGCAGCTTATTAAGCACTCATTTCCTCAATTCGAGCTGTATAAAAAGCCCTCTATATGACCTTATCAGAAACACCTGTTATCTCTGTTGTGCCTGTCTAGGCATAATTAATGATACTCTGTTAGTTACATGGGTGGAATGCTAATTTATCATCTAATGCTTGATGGAAAGTTTGGTGCTCCTTTTATTTTAAACAAAATGTGATAATGGAGCTACACTTATGCTCAAAAGGTATAATTATTCATCCATCTTAAACATATGTTAACACTACACTAAACCAGCTGTATCAGACTATTAAGGGATAAAGCTATAGGCAATAATGCAGAATAGAACTATTAAATAATAATAAGAAAGCATTTCATGTGTTTAAATCCTTTATAAGTCCACAGACAGTAGCGATAGTGGCTTAGATGTATTGGAGCAGTTCTACAGACAGAAGGATTTCCACTCATGAAGTGCAAGTTCCCCCTGGACCCAGGAACAATATGTGGGGAGCGACTGGGGGCTGCAACAGGACATGTGAGGAAGATGTGCCCTGCTGGTAGAATTCCTTCTGTCTGCAGAAATACTCTAGCGGATACAAGTCAGTTTTTCCATTAATGACTTTTGATATACCTTAGAAATGTTTCTTGTAGGTATGCTGAATCAAAAACAAAAAGAGTTTTGTACTGGATTAAAGACTAATAGATGGAATATATTCTAGAAGCTTATGCTACTATAAATATATTGGTTTTCATAGTGCCATAAGGTTTGTGGGGTTTTTACATTCATTACAGAGACAGGCAAAGCATCATTTATACCAGGGGTCCCCAACCCCTGATCTGCGGACTGTTGGCAACTGGGCTATATGAGAGCTGATCTTCCTCTCCACCCCCTCTGTTTGCAAAAGAAAGTTGGAGCTGCCCGGGTGGGGTTGGGGGAGCGCTACAACTCTTGCATGGTGTGCGATGCTTGCGTAGCATGCTCCTTGCAAGGAGCACACTGCACAAGCTCTGGTCCCACTCAGCTTCCTGCATCGCGGGAATCTCGAGAGGGTTCAGGGGTGCTACAATGCTTGTGTAGCACACTCCTTGCAAAGAGCACTGGCCCTGGCCCCGCTCAGTTTTTCCAGGTCACAGGAAGCCTGAGTGGGATCAGGAGAGCGCTATGATGCTTGCATAGTGTGCTCCTTGTGAGAAGCACGCTGCACAAGCACTGGCGCTGCTCAGGCTTCCCACATTGCGGAAAGCTTGAGAGTTAAGATCTGTTTTACTTTCTCCGCCCCTCTCACGTCTCAGTTTGCAAAGGTAAGCTGGAGCCCAATGGCCCTTAAGATCTGTATAACTTCCTCTCCCATCCTCCCCATCTCTGTTTGCAAAGGAAAGTTGGAGCCCTTTATCTCTCTCTCCCCCCCCCACCCTCTGTTTGTGTGAGAGTTCACCCAGCACATTTTGTTTTATAGCCTGGGGATTTTGAATTTAAGCCTCCCAAATTATAGGTTCATACTGACCACTATACCTGGCTGTCTCTCTATTATTGTACTGCCTCTTAGGAGTTGTAGCTCTTTTTCTGAAAACTATAGTTTTATAGACAAACATTCCAGTTTAGTTTTGTAGACTCCCCCACTCCAGGCAGCACTGGGGCATTAGCAACAAAGTATTGCAAGTCTTAATATTTTAAGTATGTTTGTATTAAAAGTAAAACATTTTGTGTGGGGAGGGGAGTATTTGTGATTTTTCTAGAAATAAAGTACATTATTGTATCATCCTGAAACCATTGCCCCGCCCCCCGTCCGTGGAAAAATCATCTTCCATAAAACTCATCCCTGGTGCCAAAAAGGTTGAGGACACTTTAGAGAGTTCAGAATCCTTACATATATTATTTAATTGTAAATTTTGCACCAACTTTGTAGGATCTTATTGCTCTAGATGTGGGGTGAACCTGAAAAGAGGCTTGATTATTGTTATGGGAAATGCTTTGAGTCTTCTTTTAGAATGGGGAAATTAGCTGGAGACTAGGTAGAGCGAATGAGGAACAAAGGATCTTTTCTTCAATGATACGGAGGTTTGTTTTCAGACAAGAATACTCCAGGCAAATACATTTTTATAATGTTTACTTAAAATATGTAAAAGGGTACATTCACACGCACAAATACACAATACAGGCAATCAAGAAGCTAGGAAGGATAGAGATTATCAATAGAGGAATTGAGGGGTTGTTGAAGATGGTGATATTCACCTGTTCCAGATGTGGTGTGGTCCAGCTACAGGTTGAAGATGCAGACATGCACTACCATATGCCATATCTGAGGGCCCCCATTACTTAGTGTGTGTGGGGGGGAACAATCTGATTACATGTTGCTCAGGCAGAGAGAGAGAGAGAGCATGGCTTTCTCTCATGTATATAATCTTTGGAGGGGGTGAGGCCCTCCTAGAAAATGGGGTGGCTTGCAGTGGGCAGTGATGCTTCTTTCCTGGGTACCTGATTGGTTGCTCACCTTAAGCCAATGAGTAGAGCAGATTCTGGTCCCCTGACTGGATCTCCAGATAACAATAGATAGTGCTGGTTTAGTAATGTCTGCCCTTAGATTACAATGTGTCAGGATATAATCGATGGTTTGGGCGGTTTAGCAAAGATACTCCTGGGGAGAGGCAAGCATAGAAAACAAAGAATTTGCCTAGCTATCAGACATTACCATAGCATTAGACAAAAGAAGCTGAGTTGCTGCAAAGAGCCAGGGAGGTGGCTGATTAATCAGTAGCTGAGGATTAGGGCATGTGAGTGATACTTACCATCAGTCCCCATTGTTATTATGCACTCTGTTTGGGCGGGGAAGAGGGCCATGTCCAGAGGGTGCCTATAGGGTGGCCAGACCGTCCCGGTCTCCCGGGACATTCCCGGATCTGGCCACCCAATCCCGGATCCCGGGCTCCCTATACCGGGACCATTAAAGGTCCCGGTTTAGGCAGCCCAGGAGCCGGTGGGCCGCGGGCGCGGGCGGGGAAGGCGGGGAGTGAGGGAGGGAGCGTCCCTGCGCCTGCGCAGGGCCCCTGCGCACGCGCAGGGACGCTCCCTCCCTCACTCCCCGCCTTCCCCGCCCGCGCGCGGGGCCGGCAGCGGTGGGGGAGGCCTCTCCGCGGCCTCCGCTGGTCGCTGGGGGCCTTCCAGAGTGTCTGGAAGGCCCCCAGCGACCAGCGGAGGCCGCGGGGAGGCCGCGGAGCACCCGGCGCTGGTCCGGGAAGGCCTTCCAGAGCCTCTGGAAGGCCTTCCCGGACCAGCGCCGGCCAGCGAAGGCCTCCCCGCGGCCTCCGCTGGTCGCTGGGGGCCTTCCAGAGTGTCTGGAAGGCCCCCAGCGACCAGCGGAGGCCGCGGGGAGGCCGCGGAGCACCCGGCGCTGGTCCGGGAAGGCCTTCCAGAGCCTCTGGAAGGCCTTCCCGGGCCAGCGCCGGCCAGCGAAGGCCTCCCCGCGGCCTCCGCTGGTCGCTGGGGGCCTTCCAGAGTGTCTGGAAGGCCCCCAGCGACCAGCGGAGGCCGCGGGGAGGCCGCGGAGCACCCGGCGCTGGTCCGGGAAGGCCTTCCAGAGCCTCTGGAAGGCCTTCCCGGGCCAGCGCCGGCCAGCGAAGGCCTCCCCGCGGCCTCCGCTGGTCGCTGGGGGCCTTCCAGAGTGTCTGGAAGGCCCCCAGCGACCAGCGGAGGCCGCGGGGAGGCCGCGGAGCACCCGGCGCTGGTCCGGGAAGGCCTTCCAGAGCCTCTGGAAGGCCTTCCCGGGCCAGCGCCGGCCAGCGAAGGCCTCCCCGCGGCCTCCGCTGGTCGCTGGGGGCCTTCCAGAGTGTCTGGAAGGCCCCCAGCGACCAGCGGAGGCCGCGGGGAGGCCGCGGAGCACCCGGCGCTGGTCCGGGAAGGCCTTCCAGAGCCTCTGGAAGGCCTTCCCGGACCAGCGCCGGCCAGCGAAGGCCTCCCCGCGGCCTCCGCTGGTCGCTGGGGGCCTTCCAGAGTGTCTGGAAGGCCCCCAGCGACCAGCGGAGGCCGCGGGGAGGCCGCGGAGCACCCGGCGCTGGTCCGGGAAGGCCTTCCAGAGCCTCTGGAAGGCCTTCCCGGGCCAGCGCCGGCCAGCGAAGGCCTCCCCGCGGCCTCCGCTGGTCGCTGGGGGCCTTCCAGAGTGTCTGGAAGGCCCCCAGCGACCAGCGGAGGCCGCGGGGAGGCCGCGGAGCACCCGGCGCTGGTCCGGGAAGGCCTTCCAGAGCCTCTGGAAGGCCTTCCCGGGCCAGTGCCGGCCAGCGAAGGCCTCCCCGCGGCCTCCGCTGGTCGCTGGGGGCCTTCCAGAGTGTCTGGAAGGCCCCCAGCGACCAGCGGAGGCCGCGGGGAGGCCGCGGAGCACCCGGCGCTGGTCCGGGAAGGCCTTCCAGAGCCTCTGGAAGGCCTTCCCGGGCCAGCGCCGGCCAGCGAAGGCCTCCCCGCGGCCTCCGCTGGTCGCTGGGGGCCTTCCAGAGTGTCTGGAAGGCCCCCAGCGACCAGCGGAGGCCGCGGGGAGGCCGCGGAGCACCCGGCGCTGGTCCGGGAAGGCCTTCCAGAGCCTCTGGAAGGCCTTCCCGGGCCAGCGCCGGCCAGCGAAGGCCTCCCCGCGGCCTCCGCTGGTCGCTGGGGGCCTTCCAGAGTGTCTGGAAGGCCCCCAGCGACCAGCGGAGGCCGCGGGGAGGCCGCGGAGCACCCGGCGCTGGTCCGGGAAGGCCTTCCAGAGGCTCTGGAAGGCCTTCCCGGGCCAGCGCCGGCCAAGGAAGGCCTCTCCGACGCCTCCCTGGCCTCGCCGCTGCCCCCGCCGCTGGACTCGCCGCCGCCGGACCCGCCGCCGCCGCCCGACCCGCCGCCCGACTCGCCGCCGACCGCCACCGCAGGTAAGGGGGCCGAAAGCGGGGGGGGGCGGCCTTCCTTTCTTCCCTCCCTCTTCCCTTCTTTCCTTTCTTCCTCCCTTCCTTCCCTCCCTTCCTTCCCTCCCTCCCTTCCTTCCTTCCCTCCCTCCCTCCTCCCTTCCTTCCTTTCTTTCTTCCTTCCCTCCCTCCCTTCCTTCCTTCCTTCCTTCCTTCCTTCCTTCCTTCCTCCCTTCCCTTCCCTTCCCTCCTCCCTTCCCTCCTCCCTTCCCTCCTCCCTTCCCTCCTCCCTTCCTTCCCTCCCTCCTCCCCTCCCTCCTCCCTCCCTTCCTTTCTTTCTTTCTTCCTTCCCTCCCTTCCCTTCCTTCCTTCCTTCCTTCCTTCCTTCCTTCCTTCCTTCCTTCCTTCCTTCCTTCCTTCCTTCCTTCCTCCCTTCCCTTCCCTTCCCTTCCCTTCCCTTCCCTTCCCTTCCCTTCCCTTCCCTTCCCTTCCCTTCCCTTCCCTTCCCTTCCCTTCCCTTCCCTTCCCTCCTCCCTTCCCTCCTCCCTTCCTTCCCTCCTTATGTTCTTATGTGGCGCAGAGTGTTGGACTGGAGGGGCCACTGGCCTGATGCAACAGGGCTTCTCTTATGTGACACAGAGTGTTGGACTGGATGGGCCACTGGCCTGATCCAACAGGGCTTCTGTTATGTTCTTATGTGACGCAGAGTGTTGGACTGGATGGGCGCAGAGTGTTGGACTGGCCTGATCCAACAGGTCTTCTGTTATGTTCTTATGTGACGCAGAGTGTTGGACTGGATGGGCCACTGGCCTGATCCAACAGGGCTTCTGTTATGTTCTTATGTGACGCAGAGTGTTGGACTGGATGGGCCACTGGCCTGATCCAACAGGGCTTCTGTTATGTTCTTATGTGACGCAGAGTGTTGGACTGGATGGGCCACTGGCCTGATCCAACAGGGCTTCTGTTATGTTCTTATGTGACGCAGAGTGTTGGACTGGATGGGCCACTGGCCTGATCCAACAGGGCTTCTCTTATGTTCTTATGTGACAATACTGACTTTGGTGGACCCAAGCACTGATTCAGTGTAAGGGAGCTTTGTGTTTGTGACTGGAGTGGACAATACTGACTTTGGTGGACCCAAGCACTGATTCAGTGTAAGGGAGCTTTGTGTTTGTGTCTTCTGGTGCAATTTTGTTCTCAGATCCTGTATTTACTTCATCAGTATATGGGATAAGGCACTTTCTCAACTGTGCTGCATAATGCAGCCTATTTATTTTGTCCTGTTGGCTCTGTTGGCTCTATCTGCGCCACCTTCATCACTTTCGGGGTGTGGATCCCCCAGTGGGGTGGGCTCCCGACTCCCTCTGCCGGCTGTTTCTGATAGCCCTGCGCCCCCTCTTTCATTTGATATGTGTCCCGTGCGGGTGCCACCCTCCTGCCGGGAGATGCCGCAAAATGAGCCCCCTTGAGGCTTATGGCGGCAGGGCTCGGGGGAAGCAAGCTAGACTGCTGTTCTTTTGAGGGGTTATAGAGTGTTTCGAGCCCCTCCCTGTGGCATCGGTCCCATCGTTGTGGGACCCAGGGGGCCGGCGCAGCGGCCCGCTGAAGCAGCCTGTCAGTCACTTCCGCATCTCGACCTGTGTTATTAGTGACAGGCTGCTTCGGCAGGCTGCTGCGCCGGCCCCCTGGGTCCCACGACGATGGGACCAATGCCACAGGGAGGGGCTCGAAACACTCTATAACCCCTCAAAAGAACAGCAGTCTAGCTTGCTTCCCCCGAGCCCTGCCGCCATAAGCCTCAAGGGGGCTCATTTTGCGGCATCTCCCGGCAGGAGGGTGGCACCCGCACGGGACACATATCAAATGAAAGAGGGGGCGCAGGGCTATCAGAAACAGCCGGCGGAGGGAGTCGGGAGCCCACCCCACTGGGGGATCCACACCCCGAAAGTGATGAAGGTGGCGCAGATAGAGCCAACAGAGCCAACAGGACAAAATAAATAGGCTGCATTATGCAGCACAGTTGAGAAAGTGCCTTATCCCATATACTGATGAAGTATATACAGGATTTGAGAACAAAATTGTTTCCGGCGGTGATATTTGGGGGATTTTTGGGGACGTCACAGGAAGTGCTGTGAAGTCACTTCCTGTTTCCGGCAGTGGCATTTGGGGGAAATGATGCCATTTGGGGGAAATGATGTCACAGGAAGTGATGTCACTTCCTGCTTCCGGCAGGTGGCGCGGGGGAAATGATGTCACAGGAAGTGATGTCACTTCCCGTTTCCGGCAGGTGGCGCGGGGGAAATGATGTCACAGGAAGTGATGTCACTTCCTGTTTCCGGCGGTGGTATGACGTCGCCGGAAGTGACGTCGCCGGAAGTGACGTCACTTCCTGTTTCCGGCGGCGGGCGCGCTTCGCGCGCGCGCACTCCTGCCTTCCCCCCCCCCAAGGTGTCCCTGGCTGGCCTTCAGACATTATGGCCACCCTAGGTGCCTTTTAGGTGGGGATCAGAACAAGCTCTCTACTGGGTCTACTCCATTTTGAATGGGGTATTTTCTTGGCCTGTTTCTGATAAGACTCCATTTTGTTTCCAGAAATAGGAGCCCCACTCTCTCTCTCTAGGTATTGGGGTGCTCCATATTAACAGGCAGCGCCTCTCAGTTACACTATGGATACCTAACTAGTTTATGGCAGAGGAGAGATTTCCATCAGGAAGTATTTATTTATAATTCAGTTACTTAGCCTCTGTGTTTTAACGTCTCTCAAAAATTAATAATGTATTAAGTACATGTTTTAAACTGTTTCTGAAGGCTAGGCCATATCCTGCTGATTTTATGGTTTCAAATAAAACTGAATATTTTGACTGATCTCATACAGAAATTAAAATTCTAAAATATTATTTCCCACATGTTGAATTGCTCATCCACACCCTTATAACATTCAGAGAAAATATAATTTCTGCTCTGATAGATCTACCAGTTTAAAGCTATTTTGCCATCCATGTTGACATGGTATACAATATAATAACCTTCATTTCTTTGTCACATTTCTTTTTATTTGTGATTATAGTCAATTGCATGTAACTACATGAACTTTTACTGCCCTTTATTCTGAGCCATCCTTTCTGTTTGCTTTCCCAAGGGTGATTAATATAGATCTATCAAAATGTGTTCATGGCTTTCTGTGTAGCTAAGGAATTGCCTACTGTATTCTGAGATCAGACCAGAGTTAATGCCCAGATAGCTATTGCCACTGTAATAAAATAATGTGTATGCTATAAATAGCAGTGGAAGGAGGACCAAATGACTGTGCTTGTCTACTAGGCTAACAGTGGCTTAAAATAAAATATGATTTTATTTCAGTGGTTTTGTTTGACAAGAAAATGTCAATATTGTGTAATAACTACTTCAATTATATGAATGTAAAAAAATGTTATTACAGTGGAAACTGGCAGCGTTAACTTGATTCTCCCATGCTAAGCCTTATTAAATATCCATTTCGATAGGGCAAACCAAATTAGCTGGAATTATAGTTACACCACCTTCACTGATGGGTGTAATAGATGTGAGCTGAAGGGAGTCTAATAAGCTTGACCTTGATTCTATTGAATGAATACTTAGGATCACCTAGTTGTGAGACCAAAAGAATGAATGGAAAAAGTTAAATGTGAATAAAATATAACTAAGGTTTTTATGAGGTAGTAAGATACTACCTAATAAATCTGTTTAGGAGCCATATTTAAGCACATACATGTTGATGTATTAATATACCTAGGAAAACTTCACACCTGAGGATCTGTGTAAAAATACAAGGTTTTAAGAAAAATGTTTAATATGGACTCTATCCATGTACAGAGGTGTCACACAACAGGGGACCAGGAAGGGCCTTCTACTGGCTGCCACCACTCTGGTAAGGGTCTGTCTGGGAGGGCCCAGAGCACTCACCCAACTCCTGTATCTCCCCTATTAGCAAATACCTTTTAAACATGACCGAAAAGATGTGAGGACCTTGGGAGTTTAACAAGAAGTTTAATATAAGTGCTCTAGAACTAGGAAAACATTAGTGCAGCAGTGAAATAATTTCATAAAGGTTGGTGCAAATAAATAAACAGCCCTAATATGACTGATTTAGACATTTCTTGGTACTAATATCAAAAACTCCCCACCCTCTTTGGGTGAGGGACCTCTTCCTCCAGTTACAGCCTCCTTTGCAGACTGCAACCCCTCCAAAGAGAACAAACTTCCCTTTCCAGCCTAGCCTATTTGTGCTTTCCTCTCAGGTCCCATCCCCTCTGGGCTTGTTTTCCCTGCAAAACTCTGCTACCTAATCAGAGCGTCAGAAGAAATCCTGGGAGATGTAGGCCTCTGTATCTACTCCTAGGCAGGCTTCTCCCTGCCCTCTAGGCTGAACTTGTCTTTTGATCACAAGAGAATAAGCTAAAATTACCATTTTTCTAATATACAAAAATACTGCAGAATCAAATGTTTTTCAGTCTAGGCTAGGAGGATGCCGATGTTCTTAATGTGGGATAGGCAACAGAACAGCAACATTTTCCTGTTACATCAGTATCTCCACGTAAGTCTGAAAAAAACCTTCTGGGGACTAAAAGTTTTCATAAGGTAAAGCAGAATTGGGTTTGATTCCCCACGCCTCCACTTGCAGCCGCTGGAATGGCCTTGGGTCAGCCATAGCTCTCTCAAGAGTTGTCCTTGAAAGGGCAGCTGCTGTAAGAGCTCTCTCAGCCCTACCTACTTCAACAGGATGTCTGTTGTGTGGGAGAAAGATAAAGGAGATTGTGAACTGCTCTGAGACTCTGAAATTCAGAATGGAGGGTGGGATATAAATCCAATATCATCATCTTCTTAAATTACACCTAGTAGTAAGTGTATAAACTTTGGAATTGAGGTCTACAGTTTAGATCTCACCGTGTGCCTTTGGTATCTGCTTGTGGGCTAGTTAATCTTGAAATTTGTTTTTACAATCAGAGCCAGTTTGGTGTAGTGGTTAAGTGCACAGATTCTTATCTGGGAGAACCAGTTTTGATTCCCCACTCCTCCACTTGCAGTTGCTGGAGTGGTCTTGGGTCAGCCATAGCTCTCGTAGGAGTTGTCCTTGAAAGGGCAGCTGCTGTAAGAGCTGTCTCAGCCCCACCTACCTCACAGGGTGTCTGTTGTGGGGGGCGGGGAAGGTAAAGGAGATTGTGACGTCTGAGATTCTGTATAGGGTGGGATATAAATCCAATATCATCATCTTCTTTTATGAATGGATACTGCTGACTGCACAGGTGTAAAAAGCAATGTCTTCAATGCATCTCTGAAAGCAGGAGGCTTGTGAGAAGGATGTTAGCTGGTGGGTGAGACAGTATGATACCAAGTCTTTGTTTTATTGATGGTTTTGCTGCAGATAAATCAAGCCCTCTACTGCAGATAAACCAAGCTACTAAACTTAATATATGGCTTTACCATGGGCTGACTTTCACTTCTTTGTAGGCCAAGGTTAAAAAACTTGAGCTTAAGCCAAACAGGATTTTCAGCCAAAAATTAATAGCCTTGTGGGCAGAGGGCAATATTGGCCAACTAGCTATAACTGCTGGTGTAGAATTGGGGATTGCTGATAGCCTATGAGTAAATTTATTCTGGATTATTTCCAGTGATCGTAAATTTTGAGATTGCCAAATTGGGGCTCCGTATAGCATCTGTGGCAATACTTTGGTCTTATAAATTTCTAACATTGGGGGTACCAGACAGCTTCCTCTTGCTCTTTAAAATATAAGAATGTCAAACTTTTCAAAATTCTTCTTTACATATTTGCTACGTGCTGACCAAGAACCAGAACTATGGACAACTAACCTGAAATAACATGAGATACAGAGAATAGTTCCCGCCAGAAAATGAACTTCCCAGATTTTATCTCCCCCCCCCCCCACAAAAAAAAATCTTCAGCAGTTTCTCAGACCAAAATTGAGGGTCTCCTAATTTTTTGGGGGGTGGGTGGGTGGGTGGGAGGGATATTACCTCTAAGAAGGCCTAGGCTTGTGAGAGGCAGTAACAAGGTTTCTTTACACAAATTGTCTGCCAGGATTGTTCCTTAGAGGACTCTCAGAATTAACCAGACTATAACCAAGGGAGGTTTTTTATTAATATGAAAAAATAAAATAATTCACACATACAGAGAATAAATGCACACAGAAAACCAAGCACACCTAAGTTGCAGAAATATAGGGTTTTTAGGAGAGATTTTTCAAAGGGATAATAGTTACCTACATAGATGAGGTCAAAGAGTCCATGGAGCAGAGGTTGTGAATATGGAAGGTGGCCCAAACTGAGTTTGTGGGTGCAAGACTCTAGCAAGATGAGACACACTGAGCATGTTCAGAGTGTCTCCTTAAATAGGCAAAAACATCTCTTCGGGGCATAGGTAGTCAGGATGTTCCTTGGAACAATGTGAGATTGGATTATGAAGTTGTGAGACAATGTGTGTAAGGGTAAATTGATGGGTTTTGCTGAGACAGATAAAGGGTCTCAGAAAGCCAAGATGATGGGTTTGGGGTGTAAGCAAGAACTGTTGATGTTTCTGTAGGAACGTGGCTAGGAATGTGACAGTTTAACAATTCATTAATGGTCCTTGATTGCTGAAGAGAAAAGTCTACCCAGTTGTGGGAATGGCCCATTAGTTAAGGTGACAGGATTAGGAAGGGAGGAACCAAGGTGTTGGTGTTTGTGATAAGAAGTGATTTCTCCTTTCCTGTGGGCTCCACAGTAGATAGAAATGCCTCTTTGTTTTGGATGGTGGGGGAGCATGTTGCCTGGAGATGCCCTAGAACCACTTCCCAAAAATAACAAGCACAGATTTGTCCTTTTGCTTCCAGAACCTTTTTGTTTGGGCCTACTCCATCTTGGTTGTAATGTACACTTCCGGACCTCACTCTGGCCCTCTCCTAAGTCAAACAAGGCTGGAAATTGTACTGTGAAAGAATTGGGGGTGAAGGGTTAGGAGGGATGTCTTTTTCCCATTGTGCCCTTTGCAGAGATACATAGGAGGCCTTACAGTCTTCTGGTCCCAATAAAGTTGATGATCTCTCTTATACTTCTTTGTATATTCTGGAAATGTCCTCCACAGCAATTCCCTAAAGTTTGGTCCAGGCAGAATAAAACTCAGCAAACTGCTTTGTGATTTAAGAATTTTAGAAATTTGGGATATAATAAGCTAAGAGCAGTTCGCCCATTCTGATTTTCCTCTCATAATTTCTATATCTCTTCTGTTGATTTCTGTTTATTTGTTTTATGTTTTTTTTTACTTGCCTCATCAGTGTTTTATTTTCTTGCACATTAACAGAATGTAGCATGAACACAAACAGATCTTCTTTATAGTCCCAAATTGTTTTGTATGCTTTGCCAATTTTCTGGAATTGCTGAATTGGACAAAAACACTGTAAGTGATGTTTACTGTCCCTCTCCCCATTTCTGTGAGTGTATGTTGGATTATCAAATAGTCAGTTGAACAACAATGGCATTAGGTACAGTCCCAAAGGATGTCTTAAAACTTCAGATATTATTTGTACTAAGAATGATAAATTGACTTTTTTGTGCTGGGTTTCCAACTGCTTCATCTGGTATTTTCCATTTAGTATAAATACAACAAAAGAATAGTTATATAATTCCTAGTTGAATGCCAAAGTAATGCATTTAGGGTTCAGTGGGGAGGGCAGGATATAAATCCAATAAAATAAATAAATAAAATAAACTCTGGGTCAGGAAATTGCTGGAGATCTTGGGGTGCACCTGGAAGGGTGGGCTTTGGGGAGAGGAATGTCCTTAGCAGAGTACAGAGTCCATCCTCCAAGGCAGCCATTTACTCCAGGCAAAGTGTAGTCTTGAGATAAGTTGTAAATCTGAGAGATCTGCATGCCCCACCTGGAAGCTGGCAACCTTAACTACATTTCACTTTCAACTTTACTGTCTAAAATCAACATTATAAGCAGAGAGGTCCATCAGTGGCTGTTAACCATAGCATATTGAGGGAACTCTCTGTCTGGGGCAGTGGTGCTGTGTATTCTTGGTACTTTGGCGGGGGGGGGGACAACAGTGGGAGGGCTTCTAGTGTCCTAGCCCCACTAATGGACCTCCTTATGGCATCTGGGTTTTGGCCACTGTGTGACACAGAGTGTTTGACTGGATAGGCCATTGGCCTGATCCAGCATGGCTTCTTTTGTGTTCTTATGTACACATTTGAGTATGTTGCCTCTGCTATCAACTTTGTAATTATTTCAGGGAAAAGAAGCTACACATTCTGAGGAAATGGAAAATAAATATAAAAAGAAGCAAATACAGTCTTTGTCTGAAATGCATTTTATAAAAGTGATGGTGATCTAAGAGACAAAAAAAAATTGAAACGATAGTTTTCCGTCTTTTCATGGTTTTCAAAAACGTACTATTTGGAAATGAAATATATAAGAGAGTACAAATTCAGCTTAGAATGAGGAACATCATCTTACCTCAGAAATGGACCAACCACATTTTGTACCTTGAAGTATGTATTATGAGTCACTACAGAATACTGCACTCTACCCTGATAAGACCATAAATATTTTATGGTGAGCTACAGCACGTTAGAGAGAGCTGCCTCAGTCACAAAGAGTAACTGTCCAGGCTCACAATATATAAAACTTTTGCTCTGTAAGGAAAAACTCTAAAACTGGAGAATCTGTATCAGTATCTTTTGTCTTTTGAATCTTAAATCTTCTCTGGAACAGTACAGAAAGAGGAGGATATATTACATGATGATTCAGTAGAATACCAGGAATCACTCAGCTGAAATGCCAAGACTAATATTGGAAAACCATCATAATTTATATTGCTCTCCTAAAATGTATTGACGATCTCCTTCACCTTAAGTATTATGTAAAATATAAGCTTGCATTTCAGTCATGTATCCTGAGGAGGCCACATTGGTTTCAATGGCATTTATAATAGTTTAACTTTTGCCCTGGGTCATTTAAAAACTATCAATATTCTCAGTGACATAAAATGAAAAATGACCCATGTTAAAGAGAAGATCTTCAGTGTCTGTAGTCTTCTTTTCCTCTTATATATCACAGAATACTTTTTCTTATTTAAATATATGCAGAACATATGAAGCTAACTTTTTTACCTGAAAATTCAAGGATTTTATCACTTCACAGCATGTACCATGCCAGTGAAAGGTGGGCTATTCCCATTTTTTTGTGTAAGCATGGGAACAGGAGGGAAAACAGAGACACTGCTATATTTAAAAATGATTTTAAAGCCTTATTTATGGAATATTTATATATCTATATAGCTGTGGAAAGTAAGTAGCCTCAAAATGTGCTATATAAGTATTCAGACAATGAGAGCACATTGTACAGCTCATTTATATGTACAACTTTTACACAATCTAAAAAAAATTATGAATTACAGTGTTGTGTGCCCATTCTGATCTATACTCATATAATAAGGTGACTGATTTATTAATCACTTCTAAACTTATCTCTAAACTGATCACCCTTACATTACATCAGTTGTCAAATATTTCCATTCAGAAATGGCACTCCAGGCACACTTAAACAGTGCTTAGATTTATCTGAACAAATTGGCAAGGAAGGGAATTGATACTTACATAGTGTTCAGGATTTGGAATTTGTAGACAGAAAGTTAAAGATTATTACATCTTATGGTACTGAATACACAAGATAAGTTTTCAAAAGGCTGTTTTGTTTTCACTGAATGGGCTACAGGTTACAGTACTTTTACTTAGATGTACTTGTTCTTGATTTCATGGTTCCTTTTTAATTTTTGAAGTCAGTCCCACAGACTTGAGAATATCAGCTTTATCCCTTTGTGTTTAAGATTAGGGTTTTCCTACTAGATCCTTTTCTCTGGCAAGATCATTATAATCTTCTCTTTAAGATCAATACCCTGTGCTTTAGGCATGTTAGGGGCTTTCAGTGCCACTTCAAACCATTTGCCATATTCTTATGTTCCAGATTTATGGTCTCTTCACATTGGATATTAAGCTTATAAATGGAGAACTAATCCCCTTTTCAAGTTGGTTTCTTGGTTTTACAGAGACTGATTAAACTACTGAAACAGTCTATCCTATTTCCAAAGCCACACCACACTGGCTCTGAAACAGACTCCACTTTTTAGACACTTCTCACACTAGAGTGTCTCCCAAGCTACCGCTTTCTTCTCCAACCCACTCTCCAACTGCCTGTCACACTCCCCTCTACAGTTAGCCGCAGTGCTCCAATCAGAGCAAATTCTTTGAGCTGTCAGTAAGTTCAGCTAGCTCACTATCTCCTAAGCAGCACTGCCTCTAAGCATGCATCTGCCTGATGTCCATCACAACACAGTACTCAAGTAGCCATCCCTTGATTTAATAATTAGTCCGTCCAATAGTGCACTGACATAAAACAACTTGTAGTTCATTGATGGTAATGAAATCTTTGTGCTCAATAAAGTAACTCATGTGCTGATGTGAGGCAAATAGAATTTTCCAAGGTGGTTAGGTTTGATTTTATTAATCATATATATAAATATACAAAAGTTGATCTGAGTGGTACTTCCTATAGAGAAACATAACGCATGCATCATCTTAAACTATTCTTTATTCATGAGGCAGTTTTCTGAACATCTCTATCCATTTCTATTCTTATCCTGTCAAGCTCTGTATTTCTTTCATGACAAAATATTGTTAACTTAATGTCACAAAGAGGTGTTCTTTCTATGCATTAAAAATCAAAGCCATTCCTTAAAATAATGCTTTCCCATTTATTTGTTACATGAAGAGAATAGCCCTCTTCTTCATTGTTTTTCTCTGAACAGAACTAGTCTAGAGGAATGAGCATAAACTGCAAAAATGCAGTTCAATTCATGGCCAAGCTGCAAACTAAATTGGTTCACTCTCTGATAAACCGGTTTGGTTCATGGGTCCAGAAAACTTCATTTAAAGGGACAGCAGTCTCTTTAAATTAGGTTTTCAAAAAGCCGCAAAAATAGCTAAGCAGTGAGAACACTGTTTCTGTTGTTTTTGTGCAGTATCTTTAAAAGGACAGCACAAGAAAGATGGAAAATGGGGAGCAGCCTGCCCAGGTTTGCGGCTCTGTATTGCTTCAACAGGGGAAGCCCCCATCTGTCGCCTGGCCACTCTCCTGCCCTCCCCCATCACCTGAAGATGCCCATGACATCCAGACCTCCCAGTGGGAATTCACCAAGGATGCAGGTGGAGGAGAAGAGGCTAGTGAATGAGGAGGAGAGGCTGGCAGTGAACGACAGCCAGCTGAGGTGGTCATCGACAAAGTATAGAAGCAGCCATCAGTATAAGGGCTGCAGTGGAAGTACAGTGGCCAGGCCCAGCCCAGGAGCCCAGGGCAGAGGTGAGGGAGGTGGCACCAGCAGGGAAGGAGGCCACTGAAGCCTGGTAGACTTTGGGTGAGTGCCCAGACTCTCCTGCATCACCAGATGATGGATGGGGCTTCCATTTTTGAAGTGGCACCCCATCCTAGACCCTTGCCAGTGACGCTTGCCAGTGACGCTTCCATCCTAGACCCTTGCCAGTCCGGTGTGGCGGTGCTGATGCTGTTAGATCTGTCGGCCGCGTTCGACACGGTCGACCATCGGCTACTGACCCGCCGCCTCGCCGATATAGGGGTGAGGGGGTCTGCCTTACAATGGCTCTCCTCCTTCCTCGAGGATCGGGGACAAAGGGTGGCAATTGGTGGCGAGCGGTCCCGGAGGCGCACACTGGATTGTGGAGTGCCTCAAGGGGCAGTCCTCTCACCAATGTTATTCAATATCTATATGCGCCCTCTTGCCCAGATTGTCGGGAGATATGGACTTGGGTGCCACCAATATGCAGATGACACCCAACTCTATCTGCTGATGGACGGCCGGCCTGGCCGCGTCCCTGAAAATTTAGACCGGGCCTTGCAGGATATGGCAATGTGGTTGAGGGGGAGCGGGCTGAAATTGAATCCAGCGAAGACAGAAGTCCTTTGTCTGGGTCGGGGCGCCCGGGAAGGGGAAATACCTCTCCCGGTCTTCGACGGGGCGCCGCTGAAAGCGGCGCACCGGGTTAGGAGTCTGGGAGTCTTACTGGAGCCTTCTTTATCAATGGAGGCCCAGATTGCAGCCACTTCCAAGTCAGCCTTTTTTCACCTGAGGCGGGCAAGGCAGTTGGCTCCCTTCCTAGAGCGCCAAGACCTGGCAACGGTACTTCACGCAACGGTCACCTCGAGACTGGACTACTGTAATGCCCTCTACATGGGGCTGCCTCTGTACCGAACCCGGAAGCTGCAGCTGGTGCAGAACGCAGCGGCCAGACTGTTGTTGGGGCTCCCTAAATGGGAGCACATACAGCCTGGGCTGCGCGAGCTGCTCTGGCTGCCAGTTACATACCGGATTCATTACAAAGTGCTGGTCATCACCTTTAAAGCCCTATATGGTCGAGGACCTGTCTACCTTAGGGACCGTCTCTCCCCATACGAACCCCAGAGAGCACTGAGGTCAGCTGGAAAAAACTTGTTGACCACCCCCGGACCGAAAGAGGTGAAGCTGCAATGCACCCGTAACCGGGCCTTCTCCTCTGTAGCCCCGAACCTATGGAACCAACTTCCAGAGGAAATGCGGGCCCTGCGGGACCTTGAACAATTCCGCAGGGCCTGCAAAACCTTCCTCTTCCGACTGGCTTTTGCTGACGAAGAAAGAAATTGCTAATGATTACCGCCATTATAAAAGCACAATTAGCATTAGCACTTTTATCAATTTAATTAAGTGATTTTAAACTTATCAGAATTTTTTAATGTTTAATGTTAATGTAACCTTGTCTTTTGTATAAGGGAAATTGAATGATGTTGTTAGCCGCCCTGAGCCTGCTCCGGCGGGGAGGGCGGGATATAAATAAAATTATCTATCTATCTATCTATCTATCTATCTATCTATCTATCTATCTATCTATCTATCTATCTATCTATCTATCTATCTATCTATCTATCTATCTATCTATCTATCTATCTATCCTTGACTACAAATCGGCTAGTCTCCATTTTATAGCTTTCTTGTGCAATCTCCTTAAGAACATAAGAGAAGCCATGTTGGATCAGGCCAACGGCCCATCCAGTCCAACACTCTGTATCACACAGTGGCCAATATATATATACACACACACTGTGGCTAATAGCCACTGATGGACCTCTGCTCCATGTTTTTACCCAATCCCCTCTTGAAGCTGGCTATACTTGTAGCCGCCACCACCTCCTGTGGCAGTGAATTCCACATGTTGGGTGAAGAAGTACTTCCTTTTATCCGTTTTAACCTGACTGCTCAGCAATTTCATTGAATGCCCACGAGTTCTTCTATTGTGAGAAAGAGAGAAAAGGACTTCTTTCTCTACTTTTTCCATCCCATGAATAATCTTGTAAACCTCTATCATGTCACCCCCGCAGTCGACGTTTCTCCAAGCTAAAGAGCCCCAAGCGTTTTAACATTTCTTCATAGGGAAAGTGTTCCAAACCTTTAATCATTCTAGTTGCCCTTTTCTGGACTTTTTCCAATGCTATAATATCCTTTTTGAGGTGCAGTGACCAGAATTGCACACAGTACTCCAAATGAGACCGCACCATCGATTTATACAGGGGCATTATGATACTGGCTGATTTGTTTTCAGTTCCCTTTCTAATAATTCCAAGCATGGCGTTGGCCTTTTTTATTGCAATCGCACATTGTATTTACCTTTCCTTTCAGTTTCCTCTTCAAATGCCTCCTCATCTCAGAGAATTAACCCCTTTTAAAGTTAAACGTGGTTGTGCTGGTCTTTGGGGGCAACTCCCTATTTATACAAATGGTGAAATCAATAACGTTATGGTCACTGCTCCCAAGCGGTGCGATCACTTTTATATCTCTCACCAAGTATTTGGCATTACTTAGGACCAAATCCAGGATCATCCCACCCCTGGTAGGTTCTGTGACCATCTGCTCCATAGCACAGTCATTGAGAGCATCTAGAAACTCAGTCTCTTTCTCTCGAGCTGAACACATATTGACCTAATCAGTCTGCGGGTAGTTAAAATCACCTATTATGACACAATTTTTACATTTAGCCGCTATCTTTAATCCTTCCATCATATCGTCCTCTATCTTTTGATTTGGTGGGCGATAAAACACTCCCATAGTTAAATTTCCTTTTGGGCCCTCTATTTCAACCCAAAACATTTCTAGAAGGGAATTCTTTGACCTCAGTCTTACTGGACTGTATACCCTCTCTGACATACAGAGCCACCCCACCTCCGACCCTTCCCTCCCTATCCTTCCGATATAACGTATATCCAGGAATCACTGTGTCCCACTGATTCTCCTCATTCCACCAAGTTTCTGAAATTCCCACGATGTCTATGTTTTCCCCCAACACTAAACATTCCAACTCACCAATTTTACTTCGAACACTTCTAGCATTTGTATACAAACATCTATAATTTCCCAGGCAAGTTAGGCCCACAACCTTCTTCCTGCTGCCTCGAGACTTTGGCAGACACTCCATACTGTTTGTCACCATCTCAGTAGACAACTCTGATCCATTACCCGGTAGAAAAGTAACAGCTAAACTTAAACTTTAAAGGGATTGCATAAGAAAGACTGAAATAGCTGAGCAGTGGGAGCTGTTCCCAGCTGCTCAGCTGTTTTTGTAGCTTTCTGCTGGAGCAAAAAGTGGGGATTTAAGGGGACTCAGACTCAGAGTAACTTTAAATCCCCTGCTTTCTGCTCTGGCCATGAACTGGCACAAACCACAAATTTTATCATGATTTTTGCTCTGTGATTTGATTCATGCCCATCCCTACTAATACATATAGTTCTGAATAAGGGTGAATTTAAAAATACATTGATTAACTGACTGATATGCTTTCTGTTCTCTAACCTGGATAGTTATGATTGCTTCAGAATTTGGAAACTAAGCAGGATCAGCCCTGCTTAGTATTGAATGCGAGACCTCCAAGGAAATCCAAGTTCTCTGCAGGTGACAGCAAATCACCTCTGAACAGGCATCTATTGCCTTGTAAAGCCTATGTGGTTGCCACAAGTCAGCTGTGGCTTGACAGCACTTTCCACTACTGCCCAGCTTTTTGTGTTAAGATTTGTTAGGAACGGGAATACTTTACATGTTAGAGTACACATGTGTTTAATATTTTTCTTGGACTACACTACAAGAGCTGTTATTGCTGTTGCCACTCAGAATAATGGACAGACTTAATTATTGCAATGGTGAGATACCCCAGTTAATTCTGCCTCCTGAAATGTTTCCTTTCACCTGGACTAAGGGCTAAGGAAGGGGGCGTGCCTTGGGGGCAGTGGTGATGCTTCTGGGATTCCCCTGCATCTGTAAAGGTAGCACAGGTTGCCTCAGGGAATCACCTTGTGTTTTGTTCCTTTTTCTAGGATGACATCACTGCCCATCTTTTGGCAGAGAGAAATTTGTCGTGCTTAGGGTCTTCCT